>NC_080640.1:29585845-30835845 GCF_027579445.1 Ammospiza nelsoni | reverse complement strand
CCCTAACTATAAAATGCACACTAAAAATGCATTTGCACCTTCTTAGCAAAATTTACCTGTCCTGCAAATCTGATATCCAGGAGCTGACCCGACACTATTAACACACCAGGATAAAGGAATTAATTTCATCTTGAAACAGTTTTCTCATTCCAATTATGTTTCCATTAGAAACACTTGGAATCAGATCACTCTACCAAAAAAAAAAAAAATTAACCTGGAATAACCACCAGCAACAGCCCCTCTGTAATTGCTGTGCCACACGCAGTTTTTAAGTTCAATACTTGGTTGTACAGCAAATAACATTATTTATGTTAATGAACCCAGCAGTGGGGAGGCCTTTTCAGCTCTCCAGAAAAGGGAAACACATAAAACTCATTTTATTCCTCAGTAATCTCACAAGTTCCAGAAGTTTTTGTGCTGGTTGAAAGCATCCTTTCAGTTTTCTCTTTTGCACAAACCCTATCTCACTCCCACTAAAGGGAAAGCAAAAGCTGTATTTTTATCTAACAGAAATGTTTTCCCTCCAGAAAGGAATGTGTAAAAAACCCTGTACGGTTCTCTAAGGCTCTGTAATGCACTCTCAAGAAAAAGTTGAGAATTCCAGACCCAGTTTGACCTTCTCCATTGCTGGCTGAGGACGACACCATGGCTTTAATCTCCTGCTCCAATGCCTGCTGCTCCTGCCAGTCCATGTGGGGCCATCCAGGGCCAGCTCCTCAGCTCTGACAAACACAATTTATGGCACTCCAGCCCAAAGGAGGACTTGGGTGCAGCTTCTCTTGCCATCCTCAAAATGGAAGTTTCAAGTATTGATGAAAGGTACAGAACTTTTTACTGTCACTTGACCCTAGAATGTTGAACTGTTATAAAATGGTTTTTTCAGTGGACCTTCAGGTCCTTGTAGAAACTTGGTGGAATATTATCTCCAGGGCTTGATATCAGTGTAACATACACAAAAAATAACCTGCACTCCCTCATTTTATGTGATCCTCTACCTTGGGAGAAATCTTTTCCATCTGGCACCAATATTTAGAAGGAAACACACTTAGCAGACACACAACCTGTCCCTGTTATCTGTGCACAGTGCCATTCTTCTCAGGCACCTCAAACTGAATTAATCCTCTTTTTTTGTCTTAACAATCACCAATAATCCAGCCTGATTCTCCACACAGCTCAACCTGGAGAGGTTGTTCAGAGCCTTCCCCAATTAAGGCTTGAAGATCTCCAAGGATGGAGTTGCCTTTTTCCATTGTTTCATCACTCTCTGATGAAACCCCTTTAGAGGTTTTTCTCCCAAAATTGCCCTAAACCAGGACATTATGGGGAAAAAAACCCCACAAACTTTCCATGGAATTTCTTATCTAACCAGTGTCTGTTCTCAGGTGGAAAGAGCCTTGGCCATCCCTTCCCTACCCCTGCTCCAAGTGGTTTAAGCCTTTTTGTTCCATTTTTCCAACTTGAAGAGGTAGTTTACACTTCCCTGATGGCCGCAAAACCCAAACTAAAATGGCACTGAAATATAACAATGAGGTTGTCTAAGTGCCCCTCATATTCCAGCACCACCTCCTGATTTTCCAAGTTTTTTTTTCTTTAAGGAACAATGCTCATGTTTGGCCTGAGAATCATTTATTTAAAGTGACTTCCACATCAACAAAATGAGGGCAAAACATCAAATAAAATGCAAGAGGGATTATAAAAATCAATCAACAGGTAAACACTTCATTTACTGAAATGTCACCAAGTTTGCATGGAAGGACTTCATTCACCTGGGGACAGCAGAATCCAAATTAAGGATTACTATTCCTTACAGCCTCTTGTGGTAGAGTGCAGTTTCATTTTCTTTCACATTTTATGGTTAAAAATATTCCCAGACAAATGCTGTTTGTCTGTAGAGCCAAAAGTCATGCATCTGCTGCTCTGCCAGCCTCCAGTCATCTATTTATTCCTCATGCCACAGTGAAGGGGAAGGGAAGGAAAGGGACATTTAGAGCTTATCTGGGAGGTTAAGTCTGAAGGGATTAGGCATGAAAGGGCCTGGGATGCCCATGGATGTGGCTTTGAGGCTTTGCTGCTCAAGTGCTGCTCCTTTTGTGGAGCAGGATCACACTGAGCGCCAGTTATTATCCTGGAGATACCAATTATTATTGATGCTTTAATTGAAGGGATGGGATCATGGGCTAAAAATGATTTATTACTCAGATAAACATCAGCCTCAAAGGCTGTGAAATTTTAGCAGTTGGCCATAGCTCAAAGTAGTCACAAGTTTCTTTGTTACAAGGCAATATAGAATTTGCTAATCCAACAGAAAGTTGCCACAAAGTTTATTTTGTTTTTCTAACCTATCATCTTTGCTTACTGCTACTGCACTGTGGATACTTTGATCCAATGGGCTACTATTAAACATACACATATATACTTATAATATAATGTATAAACTCTTAGTTTACTCCATTACTAATTAGTTTACAATTACACTACTATGTAATGTAATTGTAATTACATTACTACTAAATTCTTAGTTTAAAATTACATTACTACACTATAAAATCCTTCACCATCTTACCCAACACAATTTCTCACTTACTTAAGGCACATTCTTACCTACAACTATAGAAACACAAGTTTATAATTTTTCTGCTTAAGCTCTGTGTACTTTTATTTTTACATCAATCCAAGCATCTCCCAAGGCTGCAAATCAACCCCTCCAGTTTCTATTTTTCCATTTCCTACAGCCAGTGTGTGCTGGTGGGGTGGAGAGGAGCTGGCCCATAAAAGTACAAATTCCCCATCCTCATCCATCCTGCCAAAACCATCCAGGACTCCTCCAAAAAACCTTCTCAGGTCCAACACACCAAAGCAATTTTCAGGACCAGGAGACAATGTGAAAGTTGAGGCTGAATTATCACTGTATCCTCCTTTAATGAGACAATTCTGCTTAAAATCCCTCTTCCCATCACTGTCACAGCAGACCAGAGCTCAGAAAGAGCCTGAGCCCTTCTGGCCTTGGAGATCCATGTCCAAAAGTCCCACAGGAATGACCCACCCTGCTGCCACGCAATTCCTTAAATGTGAACTCCACTCATTTCCCAAACACCTTTTATTTTCAGCTAAATACAGGATCAAGGTAATAAAATAGTGAATTTATCTTACTGCCTGTCAATAACAACTAAACATGCCATCCATCTCCTTGGAATTCAACATCAGGGACAGCCTTTGTGTACCAAGTTTCTGTTTTCTTATATTCTGTGTTTAAAGAGTTCTGCTAATTAGCTAAGGGATTAAAATTAAAAATTTTCTTGCCACATAATCACAGAAGCCTATTTTTTCCAAACCCATTACTTGTGGATGTAAACAGCACTAGTTAAAACTTTTCTAGAAGATGAAAAGATAAGTAGCCCAAAATGATGTGAGGTATTAAAAAAAAAAATCAAACAAAAAAAATATGGCAAACTAGCAGCTTGAAAGAAAAACTGGGATTTTAATTCAAAAGTGTAAAAGAAGGGAGATTTTTCTTTGTACCAATACAACCTGACAGCCCAAGGAAATTGCCAACCATTCCTGAGAGTCAGAAGCCACCACACTGCCATGGATGCTTCCTTAATAGCAGAGAGCCATTCTTTAAACCTGCTGAAATCTGGGTACAGAAAATGGATATACTGGATACAGAAATCCTTGCCCATGCTTTTTAATCCCATACAGAATTTTGCAGTATCCCTATAACTTCCAGAAAAACAGCAAAGGGAAGACACAACACCTTCATTCTGATCCACAGTGCTGCACAGCTGAAATTAATTTAAACCAGAATTCATTTGAACCAAAGGACCAGGACTTCCTTCAGAAAATCAAAGTCCATCAAGTCAAGCAAACAAATCATTGTGGTCACAGAAAAAAAAGTGAATTTTACTATTGAAGTTCATCCTTTTTTTTACTTTATGCCTCCAAAAAGTGAAAAAAAAGTTAAAATACATTTCCTTTATGCCACAGACTTTAAAACAGCCACAAACATTGTGGGTGACTCCTTTTAATCATTTCATGCCAACTTGGCAGCAGAACCCCAGAATTTTCTGATCACCTTTAAAACAGCATTGATAAAATTAATGCTGAAAACAAAATAGTGACAGCCCAAGCTCACCAAATTCCAACTTGTGCCATGCAGAGTCCCCCAAGGAAAATTATTGCATTATATTATATTATATTATATTATATTATATTATATTATATTATATTATATTATATTATATTATATTATATTATATTATATTATATTATATTATATTATATTATATTATATTATATTATATTATATTATATTATATTATATTATATTATATTATGAGTGCAGATCACTCCAGCCATCAACTTGGGGGTTGTCTGATTGTTGTAATTAGCCAAATGACCCCTCAGCTCCACAATTAATCCCTAAATGACCCATAAATGAACAAAAAGTGGCCCAAAGCCCCCCAGCTGACCCCAAACCAAAGCCCAGACCCCTTTCCTGCTCCCCAAATTCTCTCCTGAACCCTCTCCAACCTCCCCTTTATCCTCCCCTTAGGGCCATCCCAGTCCCTCTTGAAGTGAGTTTAAGCTGTGTTTTCCCAGACCATGCTGGAGAGAAAATTTCTTCCCCTCCTTTATTCCAGACCTACAGGAAATTCCCTCATGTAACTGTGTTTCTCTCTTCTGTTTAAATCAGTTTAGAAGGAAGAAACTTATCAGCAAATGAAACTATGGATGTATTGTAAACAAAGAAGTAAAATCAGGGGAAAATATTGGCATTTTTTGTCCTCAACTCTATAAAGCAACAAGAAAGAACCATCCAGAGGTGTGGCAGATGTCAGTAACTCTTTCACCTAGAGATAAATCACATGATAAAAGCTATTCCTAAATGTTCCAGCTGTGCCAAAGCTCTCTAATTCACAACAACCTGAATGAACCAGAGCTCTGGGCCCTGCTGAAGCACACACCCAGAGAGCAGCACTGCTCTGGAACAGCATCAATTCCCTCAGAGATGGCCCATTCAAAACCCTTTCTGATTCGATGACCTGAGCTCCTGACTCACAAAAATAAGGAAATTACCTACCTCAGAAGAGCACCTGAAAAACAGGGAATTAAAGGCTATCATTTGCAGGCACTCCATAAAGTATTTCTGCTGCCATGTCATGCTCAGTATGAGCTGTGCTGATGATTATCAATGGGGTCAACTCCTCCTTGGCTCTGACCCTGCAGCTCAGACCAAGAAATCAGGAATTACAGATGCTTTTGGCTCACCTGCTCACATCCCAAGGTTTCACTTGGGAAGCCTTCACTTATATCCTGGTTTGTGCTGTGGTTCTCTGGGCTGCCTGTTTGCACTTTTGCAAACCACAGAGCTCAACTACAAAACTGTTGGAACCTTGAATACTGAGAATTTCAGACTTTCTGTGCTGACAGGCACTGACCCCCAAGAGAACGCTGCATTTGACCTGAGGCCATGGAAAAGCTTCCAAAATTGAATAATAGAATTCAATTCTGTCTGAATGAATGGCAGAATTCAATTCTTGCCATGATCTGGGATTATGGGTGTGGAGTTTGAATAGAAGTGTGTGATATCACATGGTGGGAAACTCAAAGTTTAAGGTTTTAGACAAACATTGACCCCTAAGAGAAGACTGCATTTAACCTGAGGCTGTGGAAAAGCTTCCAAAATGGAATGATAAAACTGGAATTATGGGTGTAGAATTTGATTAGATGTGTGTAATATCAAGGATGGGAAACTTAGAGTTTAAAGTTTTAGAATTTAGTAATATTAATATATATATATAGCAAGATGGAGGTTTTAGGGCAGTGGCTGATCCTTCTTCTTCACTTTCTTCTCCATGGGTTTGAGTGGTATTTTGTAATTGGACAGAAAAGTCCACACTGC
The DNA here is from genome assembly GCF_027579445.1 of Ammospiza nelsoni. Classification (NCBI taxonomy): domain Eukaryota; kingdom Metazoa; phylum Chordata; class Aves; order Passeriformes; family Passerellidae; genus Ammospiza; species Ammospiza nelsoni. Next base: position 30,829,943 of record NC_080640.1, on the reverse strand, counting down.
AGACCTTGAATGATTAGTTATTGGCTTAAAAGTAAAAATAATTTAGGTGTCATTTCTTAATTGGATGTTTTTTCCTTAAAAGACCTTGTAGAGAGAGAGGCATTTTATAGCTTGTTAGTGAAATGCTGTAGAACTCAGAGTTTGTGAGACTGTAACACAGATAAGAACTAATAAACATCTGAGTCTGAATGCAAAATATCATCTCAAGTGCTTCAATTCTGACCAAGGCAAAAAAAAGAAGACAAAGAATTGACACAGAACTGCCCTAAAAAATAACCCAGGGGTGGCTGAGTTTCCTCAGGTCCCCAAAAATCAGTTCTCCCAGTGGCCAGCCCACTGAGCCTCTGCCAAAATACACAAACAGGGATCTGGACCTGAGAGCAGCACATTTTAATGGACATTAAAACATTTCCTATCAGTTTGGTTTTGCTGTTCTTGCTCAGAAATGAGTGAAGGAGCAAAGCCAGGCTGCTCCTGAGCATGACATGGAGCAGAACCAAATTATGCAGGACTGAAAGAGACTCATCTCATTTGACACATCAATTGTGGCAGATTCAATTCTGTGCCCAGCACAAACCCAGAGAGATTTGCTCTGAAATCCACTGGGACATGAAACACACAAGTTAGCATTGGGAGGTTCTGGATGCCATAAATCCTGCTCTGAATCATGGTATTTATTCCTTAAGTGAAGCAATTAGTAAACAAAAAGAGAAGCAGAGTTCTTTTCAGGCTACTCTGCAGTTATTTCATGTTGGATTCTGTTGTCTCAGCTTCTGATTCCACAGGGATGTGTTGCCACTGGATCTATTAAACTTATAATCATGCACAGTGTGCAGAAGATCTTTATGTGTTATTTATAATTGCTCAGATAAAATACTCCTCCTTCTCCAACATCGAGGCTTGACAGGATATTTATACCAGTAATTGTATTTCCAATGCATCTCACAGCAGTTACTGTTTTATCAGTACTATTTTTAGGATAGACACTTGGATGCCTGCTAAATACTCTCATTTTAAATTAATTTCTCCAAACCTTGCCTTCTCCCACTGCAGCCCATATTCTCTTTTGCCAGAATGGGGCAATACCTTAGGTTTCTCAAAGAGTATCAATTTTTGTCTTGCTTGCTACAGCAGCTCTGAGGGGAATAATTAGAAGGTGCTTTATGCTTTGTCCATCCTTAAGGATGGAGGTAGGTACAGTCCTGAACTTCACCTAGCGCAGACTCAAGCAAAAAGCTGGTTTAAAAAAACCCTAAAAGCTTAATTTGCCACATCATTTCCCATTTCTACCCCTCTAGGGTTACTCATACTCTTAGGGAATATTTACACCACCACCTAGATTTTTCCTGACTCACTACAAGTAATTTCTAAAGAAAATCTACAACAGATTTGGGGGCTGGAACAGAAACTGAGTTGAAATAATTCACGAAAAGCAGCTCATGCAGGATTCTTCCATTAACCAAATCTTTCTAAACACCCATTGAGATCTGTTAATAATAAATAGCTAACAACAACACCTTTTTATTGATTACTCTGAAATGCTGGGTGCTCTGTTGGTTTGAAACCTTTTCCCTTCCAGTTCTTGTCTTGCAGTTCCTTGGGAAGGCAATGAGCTGAGCTGAAGTTCAGCTGCTCAAGTGCTGCTCTCAGTCCCTCAGAAATCACCATCAAACTGAGAATGGGCTGGAGGGTTTGAAGGAGAAAAGAGGTGCAGCTTTTCCTGTTTCTTTCATGTCACAACTTTCCTAAGGATGTTTTACAGCTCTGAGATGTTCCCAAGCTGCCCAGATCGTTGTGCAGCTCAAATGGCAAACAAGTCTTTTAGAGAAGCAGTATTAAAACAACCTCACACATGCACTCAAGGCTTAATATAGAAATTCCTCCTGCAGCAAGCACAGAGATGATGTGCATGTCATTAAAGACACTTGCCCAGGGTTCTCACCTCCTTCCTATTCCCTACTGAGGAACCCTTGCCTTGAAATACTGTCCCAGCCTTCCAGACACTGAACACTTCCAAAGGTTTGCACTGAAATAAATGTGACACATCAAGAAATATTTATACACCCTCAATGCAAATAACTATTTCCTGATCTGAAACATCCTGGGAAACAAAACATTCAGTGCTGGCTTTTGAAGAGTATTTTTAACAAGTGAATGTCACTTCTCCACTCTCTGAGCCTCAGGAATAATCTGTGGCTGGAGTCAGAGCTTGTTTTTAATGTCACTGGAAAGGGAGAGTTCCCTCCAGGCTGGAACCCAAGCAGCATTGCTGGGGAAGGATGCCCTGGAGGGGAGGCCCTGCAGTCTCCACATTCTGCTTTTTCCAGTTAGAGCCCTGCCGAGCCTGGTCTGCCCCTCATGCCTCAGGTTTTCTATTTTTCAGATTCTGTGCTGCTTTAGTGTGTGGGTCTGGGCTTCACACTAAGGGATGGTGAGCTCTGTGCACAGAGCAGGGAGACAAAACAATTCCTGCTCTAGCTGGGGACTAAGGACAAATGATCCAAATCTCAGCCCAAGAGCACAAACAATGTGGGCTGAAGAGAGAAAAACAAGGATTGGGACTGCAGGGGCTAAAGCTGTAATTGGACAATTAACTCCAAGATGCAAATGGAGCAGAACTGATCACAGTGACAGACCCTGCATCCATTTTGTGCCCATTTTGGTTCACCTTGGGTGCAGCCCTGGCTGGGCTCTTGTGCTGCCCAAGGTGGATCCATGGAGGAGATCCTTTTAATGAATTCCTGCTTTATTCTTTAACTCTGTCTGGTCTCTTATAGAAAGCGAAGGGAGACGACCCATCCTTTGATCAGCATCGAACTCCGATTTATTGATCAACCATGCACGTTTTATAATGGTGCTAATTAAGTTCATACATATTGCAAAACCCGAGCTCATCATTGGTTACAGATTAAACACTAACCCCTCCTTTTGTTTTCAATACCTGAGGTTTGTTATTGAAACCAAGATTTGTGTTCTCACCCTGATATGAATGGTTCTCAAAACTCCCATGTTTGTCACTTTTGCTTTCCCAAAACTTATCCAAGGACAAGATATTTACTTGTTATTAAAAAACAACCTGAGAACTTGTGCTGTTTACATAAATGTGCCTGAGAACCTTGTTGTTTACAGAAACAGGCTTGGGAACTGCTGCTTACAGCTGCCTTTTACTTTTCCATCAGCTGTATATGATTATGGCATGTCTGAACAAAACTCTCTAAGTCATTTCTGAGCAAAATTCTCCAACAGTCTCTGTTTTAGATCAACCTTCTCAAGGCATCACCTCAGGCAGGAGGGGGAGCAGAGCCATCCCCAGGTCCCCTCCCAGTCTGTCCCACTCCAGCACCCATCCTACAAGCTGGAAATATCCCAAATCCTGTGCTCTGAAGGTTTTCCTTAAAACCGCTCTCTGCAGAGTCCCTGCAACTTCCAGCCCTAACAAAAGGAGCTGAGGAGTGTTTGTAGTACAGGAAGAGCAAATGAAAGCCCCAAATGAAGATTGAAGCAACGCTGACAATATTTACAAACCAGCAGAGGAGAATATGCAGTAGTGGCTTGCGCAGTGCCTGTGGCCAATTTTCCTTTGCTCTGAAGACACATGGCTTTGTCAGCAGCAATGAAATTGGATCTTGTTTACCAGTGTGAGCAGATCATAGCACTTTATTATCCTAGCAAACCAAGATAAATCCCCACGTCACCGAGTGGAGCCGGGCCTTTGAGGCAAAGTGACAACCACGTCCTTATGGTTACAACATTACAGCACAATTAAAAGTACAGATCTCATAATTAAGAACTTCCATATGATAAATCTCTTTGGAAAATAACATCCTCCAACTCTTGCAACAAGCCCAAACCACACGTTTTATCACAGCACCTCATCCCTAATGAACAATTCTATTTTTAATTCTCTGATTTCCAGCCATTGGCAAAAATCCCTGGGAGTTTGGCATAGCTGGTATTTAAGATTTGAAATCCTTTTTCATATCATGTTTGCTGCTTTTAGATTTAGGAACAACAAAGCTAGCACAGAGCTACCAGGCTTGCCTATTGCATTTGGAAGAACTGAGATCAGCATTTTTAAAAGCCATCTTCAACTGTAAAAATTAATATATTAAACACACAACAGATCTACATGGCCACAGACACCATTATTTGTAGGTCTTCTTGGTAAAAAATATGCAAAGAAAGCTCATAAGTGGATTTTTTGGCCATGTTTTTCTGCAGCAAGGGTAAGTGACACAGATGAGAACACCTGGGCATTAGCTATCAAACTTCTATTTACATACCAACATTTTTGGCTTTAGAGAATCTTTAGGAGTTTTTTTATATCCTGTGTATAATTTCATTTTATTTGAAACAATGAAACAGTTATTTTAGAAAATAAGAATTTACTCCTATTTATTGTGTCCAAATTTCGTTTCTTCTTTCAAAAATGCCCATCCCATGCCATGGTGTGAGCTAAACTGTGTTTTAATCAAACTTACATGTTCCTTTTCATTTGAATCCGAGCTAATTTCATAAAATATTAAAGCAATACTGAATTATGTATTTATTGGTAAACAAATCCTTGAAGCAGGACCGACTGTGGTGAAACCCAGACACACCCACTGAGTCTCCCCAGGTGTAGCTCAGAAAAATTAAATAAAACATTAAATAAAACTCCTCATGTGCAAGGGCTGATCAATAAAGTCTGTTCTTACCCCTGTAAAGCCAGGGGGAAATTCAGAGGTGGAATACAGGGTGCAGAGCAGGGATTTCAGTGTGTGAAACACCCACAGCAGAGTCCAAGGCTCAAAGAGACAAGAGAAGATGCAGTCACTGAATAAACACAGTGACAGCATCAGGAATTTGTTAAAGTGTTAAAAGGGGATTTTGATGCTTTCCACACAGGTTTTCTTGCCACCTCTGGTCGTGCAGAGAGGACCAGGTGTTGTTCAATAGTCAAGAAGTACAAAAGTCTAACGGGACCTGGCTATTTGTGAGCAGCTTTAAATGAAATAACATAGCTGGGGGCTGCTGTTCAGCACAAGCTTTCAAGCACAGGACAAGATGAAAGAAAAAACCTTGCTCGGTTCTGAAGAGTCCTGAATTTAATAGCGGGTACAAGTAATGCTCAAACTGCTCAAATGTTCCTTCAGCTGTGGCTCCATCAGAATCTCTGGTATACCCATTTAACCTGTGTTAAACAGCACTGAGTTTACAGCTCCCATAAAAATCTAGATTAAATCCAAAAAGTGTTTAAGCAGAAAAGGGAAAAGGGGAGAACTGAAAGCCACAATCTCCTTTATTGTGGACATCCAGCACCTGCACAGTGCCCTGGAAGGAAAGAAGCTCTAAGGTAGGGCAGAAAGGAGCAAAAGGGGTGAAAAATGCAACATTACCTCAAACAAATAATGAGCAATGCCACTGATAATATCAGAATCCCTCTCTCTTTTTTTTTTTTTTTTTGTGCCTTTTAACTTCATCCTTTTCATCCTCTTTCAACTACTCTGTACTTACTACTAAAGCAACATGTTCACCTTGGCACTCAAATTCCATCTTAAGGTTGGAAATACATTTGGCTGATCCATCCCAGGGAAAGGAGGCACAGAATTATTCCTCTGAAGGAATATTGCATCAGTGCATCCCTCAGAGCAGTCACTGGAAAGCCATAAAGCCTCAGCTCTGGGGATTTTCCCTTTTCTTCCTCAGCCAAGAATTCAAGAACATTTCCTGTTAGAACCCTGCTTACTGGAAACTTTCAACTTTCTGTACTATCAGACACCACCCCCCCAAAAAACCACTACATTTAACCTAAGAGCATAGAGAAAATATCCAAAATTAAATAATAGAACTAAAATTTTAAGTAGGTAGTTTAAGTAAAAGTATATAATATCCATAACATGGTAAAAAAACTTAAAGTTTTAAAATATAATGATATAACAAAATAAAAATTTTAAAACAGAAACTCACCCTTTTTTTCACTTTCTTTCTAAGTTTAAGTAATATTATGTAATTAAATATTAGAACTAAAATAATAAATATGTAGTTTAAATAAAAGTATGCAGTATCACAAACTCAAAGTTTAAAGCTTTAAAATACAATAATATAGATAACAAAAGTTGTAAAATAGAAACTAATCCTTCTTCTTACCCTTCTTCATAAGTTCAAGTAATATTATGTAATGAAATAATAGAACTAAAATTATAATTATGTAGTTTAAATAGAAGTGTATAATATCACATGGTAAAAAGCTTAGTTTTAAAATATAATAATATATATAGTAAAATAAAAGTTTTAAAACAAACTCATCCTTCTTCATAAGCTTAGGTAACATGACGTAATTAAATAATAGAACTAAAATAAGTATGTAGTTTAAATAAAAGTATGTGGTATCACATAGTAAAAAGCTTAAAGTTTTAAAATATAATAATATATATAGAACAAAATAAAGGTTTTAAAACACAAACTAACCCTTCTTCTTCACCTTCTTCACAAGTTTAAGTAATATTATGTAATTAAAAATAGAACTAAAATAATAAACATGTAGTTTAAACAAAACTATGTAGTATGACATAGTAAACTCAAAGTTTAGTTTTAAAATATAATAACATAGATAACAAAAGTTGTAAAATAGAAACTAATCCTTTTTCTTCACCTTCATATGCTTAAGTAATGCTATGTAAATAAATAATAGCACTAAAATTATAAGTATGTTGTTTAAATAAAAATATGTATCACATAGTAAAAAACAAAGTTTTAAAATAGAATAATATATATGAAAAAATGAAAGTTTTAAAACAGAAATTAATGTTTTTTCTTCACCTTCTTCTTCATAACCTCAAGTAATATTAGGTAATTAAATAATAGAACTAAAATTATAAGTATGTAGTTTAAATTAAGTTTTTTACTATGTGATACTACCTACTTTTAAGTTTTAAAATATAATAATATATACATAACAAAAGTTTTAAAATAGAAACTAATCCTTCTTCACATTCTTCTTCATATTTTTAAGTAATATTATGTAATTAAATAAAAAAGTCCACATTGCAAAACACAAGTAGTTATTAAGTTAAAAATAAAAATAGTTAAAGTGTCATTTCTTAATTAGTCAGTTTATCCTTAAAAAACCTTATATAAAAAAAGAGAAAACTCCAGTTTTAAGTCGTTTAAAAAACGTACTATAAAGCTCACAGTTTATAAAACTGTAATATAAATAAAAACTAATAAACATCTAAGCCCAAACAAAAAAGGACAACGAAAGATAACTTGACCCAGATAATCAAGGTGAACAGATCCCAAAAAGGTCCATTGTGCCACAGCTCTCCAAGACCATGAGTGTCACACACATTTCCACGGGAGGTTCTGTGGTGTTTTTGGGGTCCCCTGCTGTGGGGAGGAAATTATGAATCTGCTTCCATGTTCTTAGAAGGCTAATTTATTATTTTATTATCTATATTATATTAAAGAATGCTATACTAACTATACTAAAAAATACAGAAAGGATACTTACAGAAGGCTAAAAGATAATAATGAAAAACTCATTGCTCCTTCCAGAGTCCTGACACAGCCTGACTGTGATTGGTCATTAAGTCAAAATAATTCACATGAAACCCATGAACCAATGGCCGGTTGCTAAACAATGTCCAAACCACATTCCAAAGCAGCAAAACACAGGAGAAGCAATCAGATAATTATTGTGTTCATTTTTCTCTGAGGCTTCTCAGCTTCCCAGGAGAAGAAATCCTGGAGAAAGGATTTTTCAGAAAATATGATGGCGATAAGGCACCACCTGTGACTGCTGCTTGACATCAGAATAAAGCACATGTCTGACAGGTCTCCAATTTCCCCATTCCTGCTGGCTTTGGGGATCTGCTGCTTTCCCACACTCCCTACCCTTGTGCTGGTAAGCAGGCAGGAATTTCAGCTTTTAACTCCAGCAATGGTATTGTCTAACACTCAACCCCAGTTGCAAAGATCAAAAACTCTTCCATTTGTATCGTTTCCACCCGTGAGCTTCTTCCTCGCATCAGTTCAGAGTTTGTTCCATTTCTGAGTGTCACACACTCTTCAGTGCAGAATAAATAACCCCTGCTCTCTGCCCTCTGCCTGATACTCATTTCTCCTGCAAAGGACTCCTCTACTCTGAAACACAGTATTTATTTCAGTCACCTGTGGCCTCCTGGGCTAGATCTCAGCAAAGCAGGAAAATGTACTTTCCTCACAGCGTTTCTGGAATTGCATCTTCCCATCACTTCAAAAGCACAAAAGGGTTTTTTTGACACAAAGGCATTTTTCTTTAATTACCAAATTCTTTAATGCTGGGAAGAGTCCTACAAAACTTCATGCCCTATAGCACTCAAAGCTGAGAGTTTTTCAAACTCTGCATTTGTTTCCACTCAGTTGTTAAGGACACAGAGGATATCCATGGAATCAGCCAGTGAAGATAACTGATGGAAACTTGAATTATGAGAGCATTTTGCTTCCCTTTTCTGTTTCAAACCAGACTTATTTGACATGTGCAGGCGGACAGGGCTGACACTGAAACAAACCTGTGACTCCACCACCCTCCCACAGTCACAAATTGCCCCCACTGACACATCCTGATCAAAGTTCTTCAGCCTCATCTCTCAGTGAGCTGAGAACTTTACATTTGATGTGCTCAGCTCTGCTGCCAGGTCCCTCCCACTTAGGCTTGCATACAAATTTATCCTTCTTCCTCTAAGTTAAACAAAAAAAGTCAGGGCAAAATATTCCAAGCCTGGCTCATCTTCACTCTCTCTTGCAACTCCCAAAGCCTTCTTGCAGGGTTTTAGTGGAACCCCAGTGGCCTTTTGGGAACCCCAGGGCATTTTTGGGAACCCCAGGGTACTTTTGGGGCTGGGTTTATCCCCTGGGCACTGCAGGCAATCCCTGCACAAGGACACAGCTCCAGGACTGCACTCCCCTTGAATTCTGACATCAAAATACTAAATCCACCTCCACAGACCCAAACGTCCCTAAAAACAGCTGTTGTTTCACTCCCCAGAATCAATAAGTTTGGAAAGACCTCCAAGATGATCCAGTGCAACCTTTGAGTCTCTCTGCTCTGGGTTGGGCAGAGATGGTGCTCATGGCTTAGAAAATCTGTATTTCACGCACTCAGTGAGAAGGAACAAAGCCCAATTCTAACCCTAAATCCCATTTTCACCCCTATCCCTACTGAATGGAATCAGCAATAATGTAATCACGTCTGCAGGGTTTAATGGTGAGCTGTTCTGGTGTACAAAAAGAATGAGTAAAAAACCACCTTTGCTGTTCTCTGCAGAAAATCCAGCCCCCTCTTGGCTTGTGGAGTACAACACCCAACTCTTGCAGCCAGAATTAAGGCACAGGAGTAGATAAAATATTGTATATATGAACTCAATACCTAAAAAAATGATGGCACTTTTGGAGCAATACCCATTCCTTTGTTGTTAAATGGCTTTCCAATACAACCTGTATCTGTATGAACTGAGATGGGAATAAAAGCCCTAAAAATCCCATTGACTTTCCAATCATTAAACAAAGCCCTCCAAACAACCCAGGAAGATGTACGTGATTTTTAATTATCTAATGCATGTATATATCCTAAATATAGACAGATAATCTATTTTTATGCCTCATCCTAAACCTCCTCTAATAACTGCATTCCAGTTCAGGTAATTTAATTTCATATTCTTTCAAGAACACACTACTGCAGTCCTATTTAAAAGATAATAATTCTTTTGAAGAACTTGTTAGAGAGGCTGATGGAGTTCAGAGGAATTCTACACCCAGGTGGGATTTCTTAGGAAGTTTTTAGAAAGCAAATCAATAGGAGTTTACAGATTGCAAATCTGATCACACTCCTGGCTGTCCCCAGAGGAAGCTGTGGAATTGTCATTTCAGTGAGGGAATCTCAGCAGAATTAGTTCTCTGCCCTGGAAAATTGCTAAAGGACAGTGGAAAGCAGACTGGAGCAAAGGCACTCACAATCAATAGAAAATACTTGTGTTATTTATCCTGGCAGGTTTTTACCCTGGTTCTGATCTCTACCATAAAAAAAAAAGGGTAAAACTTCCTTTATGCTTCAATATTTCAGAGAATTATCCGAACAAGGTGGGATTTGGGGAGGGTCTGAGGAGAGGATGTTGATACACACGATATAAGCAGAAGAGCTTTGCTTGTTGTTCATTAACCAAACCTTACTCTAGAGATCCAAAATTCTCTGAAACCTCTTGGATTTTTTTTCTCCTCACCCCCTTCCTTACTTCTACTGGTTCAAGAAGTCCCATCTCATTAGGAATTCCAGGATTCCAGAATGGTCAGGGTGGGAAGGGACCTTAAAATCCATTCAGTTCCATGGGCAGGGACACCTCCCACTACCCCAAGTTGCTCCAAATCCCATCCAGCCTGGATTTGGACACTTCCAGGGATCCAGGGGCAGCCACAGCTGCTCTGAGCACTTTGTGATGTTGAAAGCACTTCTTAATAGTTCTGTGTGAATGATGTGGGAGGACAAAGGTGCTTCACAGAAAAACAGAACTGAAGGTCAAAGCCATGAAAGTCCTCTTATGGAAAGTTTTACGGAATCAACCAAGAAATCGATTATTATCGGCTGTTTTCTCCATGGGCATGGGAATGCCTGAGAGATGTCACCTGTGGCACTGTCCCCAGGTGGCTGAGGACTCAGACTCCATTAGACAGGACAGCAGTGTCAGAGTGTGTGGGAGTTCAAGAGAGTCTCAGAGTTTTTTTCAGTTCAAGAGAGAGGGGGAAATGTGGGAAATGGATCTGTAGAGAGTTCTCAGAGCCTGACAGAAAGCCCACACAGTGTGCATCCGTATGCAGGCTTTGAGTTAAGAAATGCTGACTTAGAAATGCCATTGAGAGAGAAATGGAGCTAGAAAAAAGTTTCAGAAGATGGCCTTGCAAATAAGACTAGGTACTTTGGAGAAATAGAACTATGAAAGATGCATGAAGGGTAGTTTTAGATGATTGGCTTTAAGGCATCTACAGCATGGTGTGGCAAAAAGCTGATAGGCCAAGAAACACTTATAATGTATTGTAATTAAGAAATAATTGGCTTCTGATTGTGATGGTGTGAATTATAACATCTATACTGTCTCACCCTTCTCATGAGACTGAAAATGGAGTAAAAGCTTTTAAAACACCTCTCAGTTGCCCCATCTCTGGGTCAGAAAAGGGCGTTTGTCCAACAAGGGAGCAGCACAAACAGCTGCTGCTCCAGCAGCTTCACCTTGGAATGCCAACAGGCAGGAACAAGTGAAGAAATTTTTCACAAGTGGAGAAATCCAGAATTACCCATAGGAATTACCCCTGGCACTGGCTAGAGGATCAATGCCCATGGCCATCTGCAAATGTCCCCCAGCTGCTCTGTCAAGCGCCAGTTTTGGTAATACCAAGCTTGCCAACATCTTACAGCTGACCTTTTCATCCAAAAAATGATGGTAGCTGAGAATATGCTTCACCAGGCATGCAAGCAAGTCAGGAATGCAGATAAAAAGAGCTGTGGGTGTGCTGAATTGACCAAAGCAAATGCACATCTCTGTGCACCTTCCTCACCTCAAGAGGGGAAACAGGAGATCAGAACTGACTTTCTCCAGCCTCATCTCTGTTGGACTGCATGGAAAACTACAGAATTATGTATTTTAGTGACCCAGAGAAAAGCTGACAGACATTTTTACTTTACACCAACCTATTACTGACTGAGAACAGAAGAAATTCAAACAAAAAACCCCCATAATTTTCGTATCTGACTTCAGTAAGTGGGACTACTCCCAGTGAGGGGGTGGGAGACATTAAAAACATTGTTTTCTCCTTTTTTACTTTTTTTTTTTTTCATTTGCCTTGAACACCTTCCAGCCTCTCCTATTACTCCTACTATGTGAGCATGTTTTGGATAGAGGATGAACAAACTCTTTTCTAGAGCTGAGCCCACATTTCCAGAGCTGCCTTCTTTAAAACAGGCTTGTCCTGTTCATGCAGAGAACATTCAGGAATGTCTGAAGGATTCCTGCAGTCTCCTGCTTCTTTCATATGCACAATTCCCTTCCATGGAGAAATCTGTGCAATCAAAAATCACTCCCAGGAATGTCCTCTGGGATTAGAATTTGCCCACGCCAACAGGAAAAGCTCTCAGGAGAGCAGCTCCTACTTAATGACATCTTCATTGTAATAGAAATGAGCCTCTTTCATGAAAATGGAAATTACAGCTTCATGATGACAGCAAAAATAAAGATAAGGGTGTTTTCTTTTCAATCTAATCTTGTACTGAGAGGAATGAAAAGCACTTTTTGTGGTCTCAGGTCAGCGTTTTGTTTTGTAGAGTTTGTTTCAATTTTTACACTGAACAGCACCTTAGGAATGGCCTGACCTGAGGAGGACAAATTCAGAGCTAAGAGTGCATAAAGATCTCTGGTTACACAAAATTTGCATCAAAGAATTTTGTATCTCACCATCAAAAATAACAACAGAAATAAAATAATTATATATTATCAACTGTTTGGCCAAACTACTTTTGGCGACCATCTCTCTCTTTTGGGAGATTTTGGAAAATATTGTGGAGGGATGGCCACTGTGGAATCCAGTTCCTTCCACAGCTCACTGAGACAGCCCCTTTGTGCAATGTCCATCAGGGAAACACTCTCCATTTATCAGAAAGGTTTCCTCTCTTCTCACCCAATTACCATAAAAATTTTACCACAAGACTGAGGCACGGATTATGTTTTTTCCCCCTCTAGACCTTAACAAAACTTGTCATATGCTCATCATAAGTTAACTGCTAGAAAACATCTGTTAGGTTAGGAGGTAAAACAGTGATAAAAAAGCCCTAAGGATGACTTTGAAAGATATTTTCCCGAGCAAATTATGGAAATCCTCCTGATCTGAAGAGAAATGCAAATGAGCAAAACTCCATATTTCTGCCAGCCCCGAAATCTCCTGTTGCTTTGTAAAACCCACTCCAAACCCAAGGCAGTGCTGCTCTTTATTTAATCTCTCAGCCCAGCTCCACAATGGCCTTTAAAGTTTGGCTCTGAGAGGCCAATTCTGAGCCACGCTGAGATTTGCAGGAGTTGAATGGAAGGCACCACCAACCTGGAGCTGTGTGTCCCCACATTCAGCACAAATCCCTCAAAAGCCAATAAAAATGGAGTTAATTATAGCGGTTTCACCACGGATATGTAGGTTATGCAACTCAGAAGAACTCCATAACCATTTTAATGGGGGTCATCACTATTCAGAGAGGCATTGGAGAGAATGCTCTGCGTGCCTTAATTGTTTAAATGAAAAGCTCTCGGCAATTTGCAAAGCTGATTTTTATGTTTTCTATAGAACAATGTGTCTTTGCTGCCGTGAAACACAGGGGACAACAGAAAGCCACAGGCAGGAAGAGGAAAGCTCCTGCCATCACCTCCAGGCTCCTGCTGGACATTTAAGCTAAAATGGCCTCTTTTCCCAAAGAGAACTTATTAGAATTTAATCAATAGGCAGCTGGGGATCAAACCTTCAAAACCAGGCAGCACCCAGCAGCTCTCACCGCAGCTGAATGTCCACTTCAGCAGAGGTTCAAGCAGCTGGAACAAATCTGGGAATGGAGGTTGACCCCTTTTGCAGACAAAAGGCAAAATGATTTGTATAAGCATAATTTTTGTTCTCGCCCTGCCATTATACTCTGGAGAAGGAGCATTCATGGGTTCCTGGGCACTGAAAATAGGTTAATAAAACTTCAAACAGATCAAATTCCTTGCCTGGTGTTGTTCCAAATGCCCAGCAGATCTGAGGGCCCATATTTTACAATCAGAATTGCAGGACCTTGTTTCATTGAGAGGTTCTTCTACCCCCACTGTTCAATGACCTTGAAGAAAAATGGAAATCTGGGAGATAAGTTTCCCAACCTCATGAAAATCTGACTGTGACAAGCTGTCAGATCTGAAAAAGCCCCAAACCCAAAACGCCAACTCAGCACCCCAGAAGTGCTCAGGAAAGTCAGCACAAAGCTCAGCTGAAATCTCCAAATATTAGGACAATTCTGGAATGATGATACATGTGCATTCATGGTTCCTAGGCACTAAAAATAAGTTAACAAAATTTCAAACAGATCAAATTCCTTGCCTGGTGTTGTTCCAAATGCCCAACACAACATATTTTACAATCAGAATTGTAAGAGACATTGTTTCATTGAGAGGTTCTTCTACCCCTACTCTCAAAGCACAGACCTTGAAGAAAAAATGGAAATTTGGGAGATAAATTTCCCAACCTCATGAAAATCTCACTGTGACAAGCCCCACATCCCCAAAAACCCCAAACCCAAAGCACCAACTCAGCACCCCAGAAGTGCTCAGGAAAGCCAGCACAAAGCTCAGCTGAAATCTCCAGATATTAGGACCATTCTGGAATGAAGATGATGCACCTGCATTCATGGTCCTTGGGCACTAAAAGTAGGTTAATAAAACTTGAAACAGAGCAAATTCCTTCCCTAGTGTTGTTTCAACTGCCCAGCAGATGTGAGGGCCCATATTTTTACAATCAGAATTGCAAGAGACATTGCTTCATTGAGAGGTTCTTCTACCCCCACTCTCAAAGCACAGACCTTGAAGAAAAATGGAAATCTGGGAGATAAGTTTCCCAAACTCATAAAAATATGACATGCCTCACATCTAAAAAAGCCCCAAACCCAAAACACCAACTCAGCACCCCAGAAGTGCTCAGGAAAGTCAGCACAAAGCTCAGCTGAAACCTCCAGATATTAGGACCATTCCGGAATGATGGATTCTGGAATGATGATACAGGTGGCAGGAGAGGGACAGGGTGACAGAAGGAGGGGACAAAGGGCCTGAGAAGGGAGAGGGCACAGATTGCTCACAATTATCAATGCCCGAGAGGCTCAGATATAGCTGTAAAGTGAGAATGTGTATTTATAAGGATAATAACAAACAAAAAAACCCTTAAAATCTGCCAGTCTCTCAGAAACATAAACTAATATAGAGATAATCAATAAGAAAAAGCCCAAAAACAATGAATTTAACCTTGGGCTTGGAGCAGCCTGGGACAGTTGAAGGTGTCCCTGCCCATGGCAGGGATTGTATTGGATCATCTTTAAAGTCCTTCCAATCCAAACCATTCTAGGATTCTGTGAAAACCTGTCAGATAATTTAAAATAAAACCAAATTAAAGGATTTAAAATAAAAATTTAAAATGCTGCAGAAATTTTTTCATGCTATGGGAAACAAAAGAATTCTTTCCCCACTATGTTTGGCACAAAGATCTCTGGGAAAGCTGGAAAAGGTTCTGAAATGCATCTGCTTCCAACAGTAGTTCATGTCCAATTTGCTTTCTATACTCCACTTATTTATTTAAAACTTAGTAATAAAAAATGCCACTGGGGAGGCTCAAATTTGCAGCACTCAGCAGTTACCTGGTCAGACGTGCTCAGTCTGAATGTTAAATTAGAACCGCCAATTAATATTAATTAAAACAATCCCTGAGGTGTACAACCTGTCCTATTTAGGGGAAAGGCAGCAAAGTCCTACTGGATTTTTGATTATCACATAATTGGTTCACCCATCCTGATTGTGGCCTTGGGGACACACAGTGGCATCTCCATGGCCCAGGGTCACTGGCTTTGGGATTTGGGAATTCCTTCCTGTGGGAAGGAGGGGGTTGGACAGCAGGTTACAGAACAGGGGACCAGAAATGGGAATTTGAGAGGAAAAATGATCCTGGCTTCTTCCCAGACATGCTTCCACATCCAACCCTGATGTTTGCCACTTCTTCAGTGCTTCACAAAGGATTCATGCTTGGAAAGGAGGGGAAATGGAATGGTTTTGAGTCCTCTGGAAGGTACTCAGACAAAAAGAAAATGTGTGGTGCCAATGTTCCACTGACTAACAAGAATCCTCCCTGACACATTACCCCACTTATTTCATGGCTGCTTTGATTCAAGCACTAAAAGCTCTGCAAAACTGGAAAAAAAAAAAAATCAAAATTTAAACCCTGTAAAAGCAATTTTGCAGCTCAGGTCTTGAGGGAAGGACTAAAACTTTGGGCATTCAATAATTGAAGCTGCATAAGCAACAGCAACTGGCAGGATTACCGAGCAGAGCTCTTGACAGGCATTTCATGGAATTGCAGATGCTCCACCAGGCACACAAGGAAGACTGGTGAAGTTCCCAATGCATTTTTTAAAGAGGAAATTAGAGCTATCCATTCCAGGTCATTACTCATGGAAGACAAGGAGACTTCCAGCTTCTCTGGTTACCAAAGAACTCTTTCTGGGAACACACTCCTTCTATTATTTCCCCCAAATTATAATTCTATTATATTTAGTTCTTCATAACTGAAAAATAAGCCTGACTATCAACATGCATTTCTGGCCTGCCCAGTGCATCTTTGCAATATTGTTCTATCTCATTTGCACCATCAGGAAATCCAATTTTCAATGGGCTAGAAGTCTGCTCCCTTTACCTTCTGCCCAACAGAATCCCAGAACTGTTGTTCATGGGGGTGTTTATTATTGGAATGCCTCAATTAAAAAGAGGTTAAACATCCAAAACAGTTTCCAGCTGCAGTTTTGCTCTGAAGCCACCCTGGCAGCAGGCAGCATTGAACACATCTGGATGCCATAGAATAGGGGATGGGATGAGCAGGAACTCTGTGTTCTGAGGTGTGGAGCTGCAACTTTCACCCCCTCAAAGGACAACTTGGGAATGTCAATGTGAATTCTGCAGAGAGTTAACTATTTTTTGTCAGGGTTGGGATTAAATGTGTGAGTTGGTATTTCTTGTTGGGACTCAGATGTTTATTAGTTGTTATCTATGTTACAGCCTCACAAACTCTGAGTTCTACAGCACTTCACTCTAACAAACTAAAAATGGATCCCTCTCTACAAGGCCTTTTAAGGATAAACTGTCTAATTAAGAAATGACACCTAAATTATTTTTACTTTAAACCCAATAACCAACAACCCAGGGCCTGCAATGGGGACTTTTTTATCCAGTTACACAAAACCACCCAAACCCATTGAGAAGATGGTGAAGAAGGACCAGTCTCCACCCTAAACCCTCCATTTTGCTTTGTATATATTACTATATTCTAAAACTTTAAACTCCAAATTTTCCACCCTGTGATATTACACAATTCTATTTAAACTCCACACCCTCAATCCCAGTTCTACCATTCAATTTTAGAAACCTTTTCCATGACCTTAGGTCAAATGCAGTGTTCTCTTAGGAGTCAGTACCTACCAGCACAAAAAGTCTAAAATTCTCAGTGACCAGAATTCCAACAGAATCCTACATTGTACCCCAAAATATTTTAATGTGTGTTGCAGAGTTACTGAAAGACCACATCAGAGAGAAGACTTCTCCCACTCTGTTCTGCCGAGGAATTTACAAAACAGCAGCTCCCCTTCCCTTCCTGGGAGGATTTAGGCTGGATTTTAGAGAAAGGCTCTTCCTCCATAGGTCATGGGGCAGTGAACCCCATGGAATGTCCCCAGGGAATGGGGAGAGCCCTAAGGGCTCCAGGATGACACTCTCAGACAGAATACTAAAGTTTAGGTCATTCTGTGAGGAGAAAGGAACTGAACCTGATGATTCCCATTCAACCTGGGATATTGTGATTCCAGGAATCTCAGCAGGAAAACTGGGAATTACTCCCAGCAGAGTCACCAAGGACACATCTCAGGTACACAGGTCCATCTGCTCTGGGGGAACTCACAGTCTGGAGAAAGCCAAAACCCAGCCAGGCACAGCTATTAGAGAGCTGCTCAATTAATGCCTTGTCATTAAAATAATAACCATGTCACAGTGGACAATCTGCTAGGAGTAAACAATAGCAGGAATATCCCTTGAAAAATGGCCCATCAAGAATTGAACTGAATATTTTGAATAGGTTTTTTTGTAAAAAACACATGTATGATGTTACCATGCACATTACAAGGCAATTCAGCCCTTAAGTACAATAACAGATTTACAGTATCTTATAATGCCCTGGTGCTCCTACATCTCTTGTTTAAAGAATCCATGGTTCCTTTCCCCCCTTGGAAATCCCAGTCTGCTCCTTATTTTTCCTTAGCCATACCAGTTTACTCCCCAGAACAACACCCCCAACTAAAGGACCTCAAATACAAAATACTTTCCCTTTTTTTGTTTAAAAAAGGTGATGTTTTTGCTGGACTGTGAAGTTTGTGGTTTTGTTTACATTAATTATAATTTAGCTCAACCCAAACTAATTATCTAAGCACATCCATCCTCAGAAACGCTTGGAAATAAACTTCAAATTTGAAAATTTAGGCTATCCCAACCTTGCTCCTGCAGGTCATATTGGTTAGATGGAAAGAAAAAATTGCCTTGTTTGCTTTTGCATTGAAACTTTCTAAAGAAACCAATCAGAATAATAATAATAATAGTAGTAGTAATAGAAAACAAAAATCCCCTTCAAAATCTAAAGGCAAGACATGAAAACAGTCAAGGATTTGAAGGCTACAAATACAGCATTCCCTAGAAAAATTGAGTTTTGGCAGGAAGTTTCTCCTGGGAGAAAGGGCAAAACCAATTCTCAGTGCAACACAATAATTTCCATTATTTCGGAATGTTTGGGAATGCCACTTATCCCAATTTTGGATTGTGAATACCATTCCAAACCCTTGGGTACCAGGAGAGATCTGGCACACTTGCAGGATGTCATTTCATCTCCACTGCCTGCTCTCTGAAAAAATTTATGTGCCCATTACTCCCTTTGATGATTATAACGATGGCATTTACTTGGTCTGAAGTGGATGTCAGAATATACCCTGTCTTGATGACAGCAATAAAGAAATCAAAGGGGGAAAAAAAAAATCATTCCACGGCAAAAAAAAAAAGTGATTAAAATTGCTATGAAATTCCCATTACTGCTGGACTCCTGATAAAAATCATGACCCTGGCAATCAGCACTTTGAGGGGAGGATTAAGCAGGGCCACTGGTAAAAGGAAATAAACTCTAAAGTCAACAAGGAATCATCAAGTCAACAAGAATCCATCAAGGAAATTGGATTTCACTCACATATTAACCCCATGGCAGTGGCATGGCTTGGCCTGGGCCTGGTAAAAATGAGATTTAAATGAGATTTTCAGGGTCCAGCTCACATTTGGGGTTCTGCTGGTGACACATTTGCTTTGGGAGGCTGTTCAGGGTGTTCCAAGGCTGCTGCAAAGCCCCAGTGCCACAGGGCATGGCCTGGGCACACCTTCCTCTCCTTTCTGACCCTGGCTGTTGCTCTTTGCCATGGAAAACTATCTTGGTTTGGTTCTTTTCCATGGAAAATTATCTTGGTTTGGTTCTTTTCCATGGAAAATTATCTTGGTTTGGTTCTCGTCCTCATGTCAAAATGAAAATCCAACATTTCTGCCTCTAAAAACACAAACCACATTAAATGCAGGATCCACAGCAGTGACTGATCTGTCTCCACAGCAAAAATAAGTGGCAATTTTACAATATTTTTTTCCCTGCCCTTATTTTCACTATTCTTACTACAACACCTTCCTGTAAAAATCAATGTAACCCTTCAAGTTCCTGGTTGTAAGATGAATTGATTGTAGACAGAAAAGGTCACTTATTTCAGTAAAATGCAAACTCTGGGCCTGTTTGCTCACGGAGCAGAGCCTGGGAGAGCAAAGCACTGGAGATTGCCATGGCAGGAGCTCTGTCCCCAAAGATTTGTGTATTTGGGACAGCCCCTGTACCTCTCCTTGGCCACAGGTTCCAGATAGAAGGAAAAACAGAGAAACAGAGACAGTAAATTTCTGCAAAATCTCTTTGAGCTCTCAGCTATAATGCAAATATTGCATAGGAAAGTTCCTTCTTAGCCTAAATTTTCCTGGATTTACAATTTAAACCTTACACAGATATCACAGCAAAGCAACAATTCCAGTGTAAACACTGCAGCAGCAATCCCCAAAACAGCTCAGAAAAGCAGCTTTACCTGTTTCTGAAAACTCATTATCTAAGCACAAATACCCAGGCATCCCTCATCAGAAATGCCTGGATATAAATTTCAAATTTGAAAACTTGGGCTATTCCCAGCCAGGAGAGCACTGCAGCCTTACAGGCACCATTTGCTAAATGGAAAGGAGAAAAATCGCCTTGTTTGCTTTTGCTTTGAAGCTTTCTAAAGAAACCAATTAGGTAATAATAATATAAATAATAATAGTAAATAATAATAGTAAATAATAGGAACAAAGAGAGCAAACAAAACCCACCCACAACCTACAGGCAAGACAGTAAAACAGCCAAGGATTTGAAGGCTACAAATACAGTATTCCCTGGAAAAACAGAACTTTGGCAGTTAAATTTGTGGTGGGGCTGGGGACCCAGTGCATTTTGTCTGATCTTATTTCTAGGACATGCTAAGGTTAGGAAACATGGACTGAGAAATAGCAACATCAACACTGTACCTCTAATTATATCCATATAATTTATATTATTTAGGAATATTTTGTGTCCATCTGCTGAGAAGTTGAGTTGATAATTCAGGCCCACTTGTCAGACTTCCACACCCTCATCTGACTTGTCTCCAGCACTGGGGAAGAAGTCATCCATGGACACCAATGGACATAACATTGCAGGGAAGCAGTCAATCCTTTCAGCTTAAAACACACAGGCTTTTCTGCCTGCTCTCTGCAGTGACAGGACACAAGGAATGGCCTCAAACCCAGAGATTAGATTGGGATATTGGGAATGAGGAATTGTTCCCTGGCAGGGTGGGCAGGCCCTGGCACAGCTGTGGCTGCCCCTGGATCCCTGGCAGTGCCCAAGGCCAGGCTGGACTTTGAGGCTGGAGCAGCCTGGGACAGTGGAACGTGTCCCTGCCATGGCAGGGGTGGCACTGGATGGGCTGTAAGGTCATTCCAACCCAAACCAGTCTGGGACTCTGGGATTCCAGATCCCATCCTAGAGGCAGGCACATTTCTATGACTCCCAGACTGCTCCCATCTTCAATGCCCTCAGGAAGGCTGGAACTGTCTCAAACCCTGCAGGAAATCCAGCACATTTCTCATCCCATTAGGAACTCTGTGCTCTGGGCCTGGTGAAGCCCTAAACCTTTACCAGTAAGGTGGTGTTGGCTCCAAGGCTGAACTCGATGACACTGGAGGTCTTTTACAACCTCACTGGTTCTATGATTCTGAGCCACAGAAAATTCCAGGCAGAACTCAAAGAACCCCAGAAACCACTCAAGATTGCCGAGGTGTGAGTGGCTGCAGCGCTGGAGGTGCCCCCTGAGCAGGGTTTAGGGTGGGATGGTGGCAAAGAGGCTGGCACAGAGCCTGGGATCAGCTCAGCAGCAAACAAAGCCCACAAAGTATCACAAAGGTGATACTCACTCTGTCCTTTTGCCCTTTCTTTTCTCCCCACACTGAAATGCCAAATAGATACAGGGTGATGCTCTCAAAGCCAGGACTTTGTCCGGGATCTGGGAACACAAACTATGCACAGATAAATGAAGAGCCTCTAGATGTTCAATCCTCATCCAGTCAGACACAGCCTCTTGGAAAAGCCTTAAAGGCTTTTCAAGCCAACAGCCACTTACAAGGGATTATTGCTGCGCTGACACAGAACCCTGGACACGGGTGTTCTTACCCAGAATTTAGTTTCATGGATAATTGTCCTCTGGAAAGCAGTAAGACAATGTCTGCCAGCACAACTTCTCAATAAAAGCTCATATTTTATATTCCAGCCCCGCTCTGGCTGACCTGAACACTCAAAGCCTTAATTGATGCACATGTGAAGCATTTCATGCACCCCTTGTTAAAGTCTCCTCCTGCAGGAAACATCTCCTCTCTAAGCAAGATGCCAAGAGAGCCCCAAGGACACACAGGATTTACACCATTACTGCACAAAGTGAGAAAAGCTATTTCTTCTGTTGACATTCTGCTTGCATTGAAATAAAAAAAAAATAATCTTTTTACTTGAGGGACTTCCTTTAAGCTGGAATATAAACCATCTGATATATCAAGAGAGGTTTGAGGTATACAAAGCCTTGTCTTCTTTTGAAAATTAAATACAGGGATTTTGAATATTTAAGAATATATATATATTTATATATTTATATATATTTTATATGTGTATATAAATATATATGTTTATATAACATTTATAATATTTTATACGTAGATATATATATATATATATACTTTTATATTTAGGGGCCGGGACCATATTATGTTTAAGGTCCCTTCCAATTGAAACCCTTCTAGGAATTTATTTTGGTTTAGGGCAAATTTGGGAGAGAATTTTTAAAAGTTTTTTTTTTTTTTTTAGAAAAGCAGATTTGATTGTTGTTTGTTTTTTAATTGGTTTGGGAGAAAATATTTTTTTAAAGAAAAGTGGAAAAAGTTGTTTATTAAACTATAAAATAGTAAAACTTAAACAATATAAAACTATAAAATTTTTTGTTGTTTTAAAAGTGATGACAAATTTAGAAAAGTTTTTTTTTTTGGGGGTTGTAGTTTGGCTAATTTAGCTTTTTATTACGTTTTATTGTGTTGGAAATGCTGCAGCCCAGACCTGCTTTGGGGGGTAATAGGTGTGAGTTGTTGATGGTTTTTTGGGTGTTTAGTTTATAGTAGGTTTAAACACCTTTAAAAAAAAGGGGAAAAAATACAGGAAAAGTTTTGTTTTAGTTTAGTAGGAGGAATATGGAGGAGTGAGTGTAATGTTTGAAAATAAACTGTGTGGGCTTTTTTTGGTTTTTCTTTTACTTTTTGGAATAAGCTTGAAAGGTGTAAAACTTATTATTTAGCATAAACAGAATAAGATAATCATCACCTTACCATTAAAAAATATATATAAATTAGTATATATTTATATAATATATAAGTATATATTTATAATATATAGAGTATATAATATATATACTACATATAGTATATATTTATGTAATATTTATTATATATAATATATAAATTAGTATATAATTATATAAATATATATTTTATATAAATATATACTAATATATTTATTTAATAGTATATATACTATTATATAGAATAGAATATATAATATAGTATATATACTATATATTATATATTATATAATAATACTACTATATATAAATATATAGTAATAAATAAGTATTTATAAATTATATAAATACTAATATAAGTTAGTGCCAGCACTCTGCTGCTCCCCTGACTTTGGGCACTGAGCACCTGCTCCCTCCCCACCCCTTCCCCTTCCTGAACCTCACTTTTATTACATCCATGTATTGTCCAAGACAGCCGTAACTGGAGCTCACTAAATAAATTTGCTTGAAGAAATTTATACAGGGTTTGAAACTTTAATGCAACTGCCAAAAGATTTCGGAGCGCTGGGAGAATTAATCTTGCTACTCATTACATTTATTGATTCCAATCAAGCTTCCCGACATCAGCATAGGTGCCACTGCTAAGAAATAAAAAGTTTCCAGGAAATCTCCACGTAAATCTGAGGTGACTGCCAGCTTTGGGGAAGGGAGGGAAGCTGAGGAAGAGCTGTGTAATCCGCATGCCAGTAAATGCTGGGCTCATGGGTTGTCAGGCACCACTTGAGGAGCTTTTTCTCCAACTCTGATTTGAGAACCAGATGAGACTTCAAGTGTCAAGATGAGACTTGAGCCCTCCAGGCTGCAAAAGGGCCAAATATTCATAACAGTGTTTTCTCTTTCAATAATCTGTCAGTTCAATTAGGGATGAAAAGCAAAAAGGCACTTCCACACATAAAGGTGGGGGGTTTTTCCCTCTTCTTTTATAATTGGAAGATGAATCCTGCTGAAGGTAGAAGCTGAGCAGCCATGCAATCATTCTACACTAAATAAATAGAAAGAATAACTTTGCTGCTACATTTTCCCTCCAGAACCAAGTGAGGCTTTTCATTTGAGGATGGAAGAAAACAACAACGGTGAGTTTTGGAAATAATTCACCACATTTGCCTGAGTTAACCTAAGAGAAAAAGAGTATTTGGGAAGGGATGAAAAATAATGGCACAAGTTTTTTTGTTTTCTACAGCTCCTACTCCAATCCTCCTGTAGGACTGGAGTGCAAACCACAGCCACTGCTGAGGGAACACCACAATCCAGCCAGCTTTTCAAAGAGTTTGGTTGAGTACAGCATGAGGTAAACATTTTATCTCCATGATTGAAAACTGATTTTAACATAATTGCTTTTCACCTATTTTTTTTTGTGTGAGTTGGCGGTTTTGTATG
Organism: Ammospiza nelsoni; assembly: GCF_027579445.1. NCBI lineage: Eukaryota > Metazoa > Chordata > Aves > Passeriformes > Passerellidae > Ammospiza > Ammospiza nelsoni. The sequence goes on along the minus strand of NC_080640.1, from coordinate 30,805,720 downwards.
GGAGGTATCCACAAAAGTGAACTTCTGTGTAGCTGACAATTACAGTCAGCAATCTCAAAATCATCTCAACAACCTCAAAATCATCTCAGCAACCTCAAAATCATCTCAGCAACCTCAAAATCATCTCAATCATCTCAATAATCTCAATAGCATGTCAATAATCTCAATAGCATCTCAATAATCTCAATACCATCTCAATATCATCTCAATAATCTCATTTTAAAAAGGAATCTCAAAATTATCAAAACCTCAAATCAGCAAAACCAAAACTACAGTGTGGCATAGATTGTAGAAGGCTGCGCCGGAAAACACTTGGGAAAAGAATTATTCCAAAAGTTTGCTGCAACTCTGAGCTTCTGAGGTATCATTTTTACTTGTAGTGGTTGCATTAAATAAGAGCAGTACTGAAAACAGGCCCATGGGAAAGACCTTTCTGGATCACCTGTGAGCTAACAATTTCTTCAGTTGGTTGGGGTGGCTCATATTATAAGAGAATAAATATTTTAAAACTTCCCTATTTCTGAGCATTTTGCTTTCTATTTACATTTATAAGAGAACAACACCTGCAATGCTAAATAGAAAACTGTCAATAACCAGAATTCCTTGGTGTTTGCCATTTTGCACAAATACAACCTGGATGTAGTTTAATCCTTGTTAGGCCTTACAAAATTAAGTTAAATGTAAAGTATAAATAATGACCAGCCTGCTCCATTTGAATTTTCTGGGTTTTTCTGTGTCATCATTTGACTTTGTAAACGGGGGTGATTTTGGGATATGCTCTTAAACAGCAACATCAAAAGTAGCTTAAAACTTCCTGTCTAGGTTGATTGTAAACCTGTTGTGTCCACAAAAATAAAGGAATTTTCTGCCTAGATAACACCTAATCTAGCACAGGATGAACCTGTGGAATTTTGTGTGCAAGTTTCCATGAGCTGATGGTGCTGGGAAGGATTTGCTGCTCCACTTCTGACACAAAGGAGAGTTTATTGCTGTAACTTGTAACTGAAAGCACAGGTACAACCCTAAAAACCTCACAGCAATTTAATTTTCTATTAACTCAACCAAGAAGGAGTATCAGCTACGAGAGAATGTTCTAAAATATAACATATAATATGAAAAAACAACTAAACAAAGAAAAAAAACCCCAGAAATAAACTATTTAAATGTTTCTTTTTGAATATATTTGGAGATCTCACTGAGAATCACCAACACAAATGTTAATTAACCGGGCTGGCTAACAAAGGAAACAGATGTGAGTACAGTAATCTTGTGCACTGGAATTAATTACATCAAATTTCAGGTGATGACACAAATAAAGGTCAGGTTGTACTGCTGAGATGATCAAGAACACAAACTGCAAGTCTATTGCAACATTTAATAACCACCCCTTCCCCTTTCAGGCAGCTGTGTGATGAGCAAATACTTAAATGTCACACCTGGAAAATTACCCAACCTGGGCCTCCCACATCAGATGTTTCCCTTTTAAAACCCAACGAGAGCAGCTCTGTTTCTGATGCATGGAAGACAATTCACACTCTCTTTCTAATTGCCACTAATTGCCAGCTACAATTTTATCCACAATTTCAACCCTGAAAAGGATGCTTTCCATCAGCTGCAAGCAGAGAAGAAAAGGCTGGAAGGGAACATTACTGTCATGTGTTTGGATATCCCCTGCAAACCATAGTTAGGAATGTTTTATCCAGCCCCACAGTGGCATTTCCTGAATTCTACAGAATTGTGATTTAAAAGCCTTGAGTAATGTGATAACTGATCTCATCTTCAAGCTATTTTTGAAAACTTCATTCTTACTCTCCATTTCCTTTCTGTATTTATCTGATTTCAGCCTCCTAGAAGGATCCTGACCTGCTCCTCTCTGTCACTCCAATCTGCCTCCAGTATTCAAGCATTTCATTCAACCTCTGCACCTCTAACCTGTCAGCTCCTTAGAAAATTTTATTCTCAGATATTTGATCACCAGAACCAACATAAAATGAAACATAAGGTAAATTTACTAAAGTTAAGCAAATTAACACAAGAGGTTCCACAGCTAACTTTATTAAAGATATGTATTAGAGACAAATCACAAGGTTGGATATTGGGAGGAAATTTTTCCTGGAAAAGGTATTCAGGAATTGGGAGGGGGACATTGGTGGAATCTCCATCCCTGGAGGTGGCACTCAGTGCTCTGGGCTGGGCACAAGGTGGGCACTGGGCACAGCTGGGACTCCAGGGGCTGGCAGGGATTTTCCAGCCTCAGTGGCCCTGGGATTTTCTCCTTTATTATTAAAAAAGTGCATTCTTTGCATCCAACAGCTACTCCAAACAAGGAAATTAAAGAAATCCCCTCACCTTTCAGCGCTGGGTTGGTGTGTGGCTCCCAGTGAAAGCTCCAGCTGACCGAACTGTATTCCACCTTGTCCTCTGGGCTCTTTTTTCCTCCCACAGCTCCCCCAGCCTTGCTTGTCAGCTGCACCTTATTCCATGGCCATGCAGAAGCACCCAGGGAACCATCCCAGAGCAGCTCACTCGTCCTGGCCCTGTGCTGGCTCAGCAGGCTCCTCCTGGTGCTGCAGGCAGGGAGAAGCCCATGCTCTGTGGGAGAGAAAGCCAGGATATCAGGAAAAAAGCCAGGAAAGCTCAGAAGCCACAGGTCTCTATTCATAGAGAGCAGGCAGGCACAACTTCCCAAGGATATTTCCTAGGAACCTCAGAGAAAGAGAAAACAATTCTTATTATCTCTATTCCTTGCCCCTGTTGTTTTTGCACATGTGGAATGTGTTAGGAAGATTGTTTACCTGAAGGGAGTTCTTAATTGGATTCTGGTGATGGTTGTTTATTAATATTAGTTGGCATAGTGGGTCAAAGCTGTGTCCTGGCTGTCTTGAGACAGCCACAGCTTTTTCTGGTTCTATTGTACAGCCAGACCTGGAATGTGACACAGCTGGGACAGAACAGCAGAGAATAATCTCAATGGAAGTGCCTTCCAAACCAGCAGTGGCTCTTAAAACCTAAGAAATTATTTGGCCCCTCTTCTCCCCCAGCCTCTTTCTAGGTATTTCAGACTGGCAATGAACAGCTACAAAAATCCCAGAGTGGTTTGGGTTCAAACCAATCCCCTAAACCACCCCCAGAATGGGTTAGGTTGGAAGGAACCTTAAAGATCATCTTATTCCAAACCCTCCAGCAATATATCCTAGAAAAAAAGAGTCCTGCTCGTTGCTCTGCTACTTAGATGGGAAAAAAAAGCCTCTAAACTCTTACTACTCTTCATTAACTACAGCTTAAAACCTCATGTGCCTTCACAGCAAACTCCAAGTGATCTTAAAGACAGGTTCAGGGGCATTCCCCAGAATGCAGAAAATACAACAGGAATATTTCTTGTTTGTTCTCATCAGAACAAGGGGTCACCTTAAATAAAGACCATTTTGTGAAGAGATTCCAAAATACTATGGAAAATATAAAGTGCAAGGCTTATTTTTCAAATGAAAAGACCATTAAGACATAAAAATCGCGAGTGAAAATTTCTTTAAAACATCAGAAGTGCTGACATTTCATGACAGTAATAGATTCTAGGAAAACCTAAGTGAAACCCAGTGAAATGAGTTTTTAATATGCAGGTAATGGGCAGATGATGGTTTGCACAGAGCCACAGCACCAGCAGGCACAGGAGCCTCGAGCTGAGCTGGAGCTGCTGCACCAACCAAGGTGGAAGCAGAGGATGGTCTGAACCAACAGCTCTTGTTGTTTGGAGAAAAAATAATCACTTTTTCTTAGTAAAAAAAAAAAATCAATTAGAAATACTTTTTATATATAAATAAGATAAAACTTTGGTCCAAATTGTGAGAAGAAAGCCTGTGCAATGCCATGACTGAAAGCCTTGGGAACACAACCTGTAGGGTGAGTTTGGCTGGGAAGGAAGCAGGGCAGAACAGTGGAGTTACTTTAACCACACAGGAAATCACGGCTGAAACAAATCTTTCTCTTCAAATTAGAGCCACAAATACTCTAAAACTGCTATAAACGTTCTGGAGTTAGTAAATAAGATTTCTATTTTTCTATATAAGAATTCTTATTCTTAAAAGAATTCTCAATTATTATACGAATTATTCTTAATAAGAAATCTTATTATTTTTATTAATAAGAAATCCTATCAGAAATAAGGTCTTTAATTCTTTGTCACAGGGACGAGTGGAGATGGTTGTGTAGGGAGCTGGTGTTGAGGAACAATAATCCCCTTGGATGTGAAGGAACCTGGAGCCACTGACAGCACAAAACATCCCTCAGCCGTGGGTCACATGCTTCAAATTATTATTATATAATACTCATGAAATTGAGCAACACTTCAGGAGAAAGCTAATGCTGCTCCAAAGTAGGAAAGGCTCCAGTGTAGGAAAAGTAAAACCAGAACTTTTCTAAAGTTTCTGAAACAAGTTACCCACAAAAAGCACGTGTACGAAGTGAAGGTGTTGGAAACATCAGCGTTGGAGTTACTGAGCAGAATTAATTCACCTCTGACACACAGATTTACCATGAAACCATCAGGAATCACTCCTTGGCTCCTGCCTTAGGCTCAACACTAAAGTGGGAAGAATAAAGCAAATGGTCCAGCCAGAACTTCTGAATGCTTGGATCCCTGACTTCCAAAAAGAACCCTTTGATAACAGCACACACACACAGACGTGGATCAGCCCCGATGGCAAAGGCTGTGCAGCTCAAAGAGAAAGATTCCTTCCCAAAACAAAGGCTGGCTCTCCGTCACAAATATTCCCCACTCTCCTCCCCTGGTGACAAAGAGAGAAAGCAGCAGCAATTGCACAGGAGCTGCTCTCAGACAAGTGACATTTAGCCCAGCATTCCTCCCGTTGCTGGCAATCTTCCCCCGCTCCGCTGTGCTCACATTAATAAAGAATTCAGAGGTGAGCAAGAGCTCCTCAGAATATGTCAAGGACTGGGGGAGAAAAGCAGCATCAGGGAGGAAAATCCGTTAGAAAAATGAAAAACAAGATCAAGCCAACCATGAATCTCACACTGCAGGACTACCGGGTTGCCTTATTAAATTGCGTGTAAGGAGAAAAATAAATGAGAGGGGTGAAATTAGAAGAAGCAGAGACCTACGCAGTACTGAAGCACCTGAAAATCTCAAGGAATTCAAATAACATATTTAAAAAAAAAAGAAATTTAATTCTATTTCCAGGCGTTTTCTTGACCAAAACTACACATGAACATATCCTGTTTTCCAGAGCTGTGTGTACCTCAAGTATGTGGGAAGAAAGAGAGGTTCTAATATTAAGGCATTTGTTCCAAAAACTTCTCTTCTTCCCTGTTTTCGCCTACCAGACTTCCCTGTCTGATCCATCTTTCCCTCTCCTTCAAGGGTTTGGGTTCAGCAAGGATGTGGTCAAGAAAATCCTTGAATGCTCAGCCCCAGAGCAAGAAATTTGGGCAGGAGATAATAGACTAAGCAGCCTGCAAAGTGCAAAGGTTCAAAAGTCTCAGGTGCTCAACTAAATCCAGAGTTGAGACCTTAATTAAACCATCAAATTGCTTTATGATTCAGAATCGAAGTACAGCATGCCCCATCCTCTCCTATTTCCATCAAATACATGTCCTGGACATAAAGGGCTCCAGTTAATTAAGAAGGATTGTTGAAATAATGTAAAGCATCAGAAAAAAAAACTCTGAGGTAGGGTCATTCATTTCAAAAGGGAGCATAAAAAATTAACAAAATCACACTGCAGCACTCGAGGGGAAAAATTGAATGATGCCCATTCTTAACTTGAAATACTTTGCACTTAAAATTTTGCAGACTTGGGTTCCCAAATGGGAAACAGATGTGCTTTGGACCCCAGTAAATACAGCAGAGAATGTTTCACTATGTGCCTGTTCATTAACATTTATGAACATATTAATTAGAGCAATCCTTAACTCTGCTCACAGTACAAAAGCACTGCATACATTTAAAATTGACTGAAACCACATTAAAACTCTCAAATTTAAGGATGAGAGTTGCCAAGGTTCAAAGACCAGGGGTACCAAAAAACTGGCTAAAAGTGTTCCAAATAAACCAATCCAAAGACTAGAATATTTTAAAAACAATTTAAATATAATATCAGAATATATAAATATATATATGTCAGAATATATAAATCTATTTTTCAGAATATATCAATCTATATATCAATATATAAATATTTCATATTCAATATTTTATATTCAATATCAGAAAATTTTTCCTGTACAAAGCTGACTGTATTAATGAAGTTGTTTCCTATGAGAAGACATACAATAATTTGAGTAATTTTAAAGTAAAAGGTTAATGGATATAAATTACCAGAACTGGTAGAGACAAATCATCTCATTAAGCCTGCTGACATTCCAGGATTCAGTTGTAACAGAACTGCACCAATCAGTGATCCAGCAGCCTCTAATTAATTTGTTTTCTCAGCCATTACCATCTGTGAGAAGGAAGGAAAGTTTCCCAAAGCCAAAACTTCATTTTGGGGGGAACCCAGGGATGTTTTCAGACCAGGGGAACAGAGCCTTGTGAAGAGATTTCCTGAGATCAGAACAAACCATTTAAACAACAAACAATTCTTGTCCTGCTCAGAAATGAGATGTGGGTATGACCAGGGGCAGACCCTGGTGATGGGATCCAAATCCAAATTAAGAGTGGCAGCTCCATAGGAAGGAGCCCTTTCCAGGAGCACTTTTGTGGCTCAGAAAAATGCCAAATGATCGAGTTGTCCTCAGAGGTGACCAAACCTCCATACTGGATTTCCTATTTAACTGATTCCATCTAGAACAACTGCAGATTCCAGGTTGTCCCTACCACCTTCCATTCTTTCTTTGCTCCACCACAAACCCCACCAAACCCAGAAAAATGAATATATCTATTTCATTAATGCCAGACTAACAGCACCAGTCAGTGCAACTGCAGAAATACTTCATTTTTACAACTAAACACAGCAGTAGTTCTATTTTCAGTTGGCACAGCTAAAACAGTTTGCTTGGATAAGTGTATTTTGAAGTAATCTGGTTAATAATCGCCCAAATGGAAATAGTGTTGAGCTGGGGGCTGCAGCAGCTGAAATTAGACAGATCCATTACAATATTGCTCCCATTTTAACTCCAAGCAAGGCCTGAGTTTTGTAACTAAAGCTGTGAAGCCCAATCCTGCTTATACACATAGGAATCATCTTCCTAATCTTCACATTTCTTAGAAGAAATCCTACTGGCAAAAACTTCATCTGGAAATTTCTGGAATTCCTCAGAGCACATCATCCACTATGAAATTCTGGATGTGAGAAAATGGTTCAGTTCTGGTCCCAGCAGAAATTCTAATGCCAGGGCTATGCTTGAATCTTTTCACAATATATGAGAATGCCCTGGGTCTGGTTAAAGGGATCTGTCACAGACTTGTCCTTCACAGAATCCCAGAATGGTTTGGGTTGGAAGGGACCTCAAATCCCATCCAGTGCCACCCCTGCCATTTCATGGCAATGGCTTTGCCCTAGTCTGGTGCTGTGCAATTTAGGAATAACCAATTCCAGTCAGCCTATGAAATTACTTAAGGCAGGGGCAGAGGATTTTCAGGTGTACCTGGTTTCAAATACTTTCTACGCCTGAACACGTGCTGGTATTTTAATTAAAATCCATTACACATCGTCTGTTTTATCCTTAGAAATTTCAGACTTTCCCTTGAAGAATATTGAAATAAAAACTTTGAGATAGAACATTGAAATCAAAAAAACTTTGAGGCAGGCTGAGTCATAACCCATTTTACAGAGAAATCCAGAGCTGTGCAGCCACATTACCCTGAAGGGGCACAACCAGCTCACTTCTCCTCATGCCCCTCAACAGAGCTAAGAGCTGCACCTCAGACACCCCAGCAATTTTCTGCTTCACAAACAGCAATAAATGACAGAGCTTCTGCAGGGCCATGGGATGGCTGTGTACATAAATACAGATACACTCGGTTTGCTCTGTGACTGAGCACCTGAAAAGCAGCAAGACAAGGAAAAATTAACTTTTCAAGAACAGCATGAAATGCACCACAAGAATATTCAGCATTTCCTCTGTTCAATATACTGTGTTCCACACAGAACACAAACCACCAAAAGTTATGCAAGTTAAAGCTTTTCAAGGAAATCTCAAAGTTGGCCTCCACGATTCTTATTGCATTTTAACATTCTGAGTATGTTGCCTGCTTCTGACTTTTATCAAGCAAAAGAGTTTAACCTGGAGCCAGAATTACATTAAAAAACAAACAAACAAAACCGCAAACCAAACAACAAAACCAAAAATCCCCCACCAAAGATAAAAACCAAACCAAAATAAAAACCCCACCTAAAAATACTTAACCTCTTGCAAACTGAAAAAAAAACCTCCCCATTACACCTTTTCTTACTGGAACTTTAAATCCAAGTTGCAATGAATCAAAATAAATATTGGCATTTCCTGCAGACACACCCCCCTCATTCTGAGCTAAGCTTGAAGGGTTTAAGTTTAGCTGTCAGTGCTCTGAAGTAAACAAATATTAAAGATTAAGGGTCTCCTCCTATGGTTGTGGTGTTTAGTCAGCTCATAAACGCTTCATAAAGTCAGCTGGGTGCAAAGGCGCAGAGTTTATCTCTAACATGACATTTAACTTGAATCTTACTGGAAGCAATGATTAAAATTCAGATTATTTAAATCTCCATGAATCATGGCTGCAAACCTAGACCTTCTCAATACTTCTGACTGTACCAGCAATTAATATCTTCTGTATTGAGTCTATTCACCAGGTGGAGAGAATCTAAAATTATCCCTGTGCTCAAAGTGCTGATTCCTCTGTCTGCTGCACAGGCAGCTTTCCTGCTCCTCATCTGCAGGGAATCCTCTGCCTGGTGCCTCCACATCCCAAATTCAAAGAGAGACTTCAAACGGTGTTCTGGAATTTCTCCAGCATTAACTCTGACTCAGTCAATTCAGCGGGGAAAATGCCAAATTTGACTGAGCTGCTCGGGGGGTGGGGATGGCAGAGCCCTCCCCTCTGCCTGCATTTATTGCAAACAATTTTCAGGCATGTTTTCCTAACCAAATTTGATTTTGTCAACATATACAGTGGGTTTACAATACAGGTATTGTTGCTGGAAATGTCAGTGCTCTAAATGTGATTCCTGATGTAGCCTCTCTTAGGATATTGAGAAACAGCCAAGTAAATTTGTTCTTTCTATCTAAATGTCAGTTTAGGTGTAAAAACCCCTAAATATCTTGAAGAGAAGAAGAATGTGCACTGTGTGTCTAATGTGATGACTTGGATAAGAAACAAAATTAAATCTGTTTTGTGTGAGAATACTGAACCCTACAGTGGAGGATGTCAACAGCCCCTCTGTAAAAGGAAATGTATATTACAGATATAAATAATTTTACAAGACCCTTTTTATTGTTATCATAAAACCTCAAAAACATGATGGAATCAAAGCCATATTAGAGTTTAAAACACCATAAACCAGAAGTTGTTATATCCCTGGCATACAGGATAGTTTAAAGGAAGACATGATCACTAAATCAAATTTTTTCTTGCATCAGTAATAGGAGAAATGTGTTTTCATCATGCTCCCCATCCAAGATCGTCCACAAAAATCAACATTTACAAAAAATACTGAAGGGAAGTTGGGGTGTTTGCATTGGTTTTGGAGGTGGGGACTGAAGGTAGGATGGAGAGATGGATGCTCAGCAGCTGTCCTGCCCAAAAAGCCAGAAAGAGTCTGGAAAGATGACATCCATGGATGAGACAAAGGAAGTGTAGAGTTTAAAATACCATATTAGAGTTCAAAATGCCATAAACAAGCAGCTATTATATCCCTGGCATACAGGATAGTTTAAAGGAAGACACAATCACTAAATCAAAATTTATCTTGCATCAGTAATAGAAATCTATTTTCATCATCAACTCCCCATCCAAGACCCTCCACAAAAGTCAACAATGCATCTATTTATAAAAAATATTAGAGGGAATTGGGGATGTTTGCATGGATAAATAACTGGTTATGGAGGTGGGGACTGAAGGTAGGATGGAGAGATGAGTGTTCAAGGCCAGCCAAGGTAGGAGCTGTCCTGCCCAAAAAGCTAAAAATTCTGGCAAAAGAGAGGATGGAAAGGTGACATTCCATGGATGAGACAAAGGAAGTCCAGACAGGGATGCTGAGAGCCACCTGCAGGGATGTGCAGATGGACCTTGCCTGTGTCAGAGCCTGAGCCATCACTGTGATGGATGGGAGGCAGCAGGAGGAGATGTGGAGCCACGGACCCGAGGGGCACATCCTGGCTCTCCACACAAAATGATGGATACCTGCTGCATGCTGATCTGCAGGAGCAGCAATGTGGGGCTGCAGCTATTAATGCTGGCAGGAAATTGGTTCAGACTCCTTGACAGCCACTTAGAAAAGCAAAATAGAAGACTAGGAAACAGAGGAAAAAAGCCAAAAAGAAAATCAAGTGTTTGTAAAACCCACAGTGCAAACTTGTCGCACATAATTCTTACTCCCCTCACCTCAACAAGTGGATCAGGGAATTCGAAAGGGTTTAAGGATGGGAAAGAAAGCTGCAACCTGATGCCTCTCAGAGGGATGAGAGAGGTGTGGCACACTCAAAGCAGGGAGTGACAGCCCAGCCTTGGGATCAGAGCATCCACAGCACTTCCAGACAAACAAAAGGCTGGGGGCTTTCCTGCATGGCCTGTAATAAGGCAGAGGAACTTGGCTCCAAGTTCCATCAGTTCCTATGGGAAGAGTCTAAAAGGACTCTCAACGTCGATGTGCAAGCCAGACCTCCTGGATAGACCCCTGGCTTCCCAGCTGCCACAGCGTGTGGAGTCTGAGAGAGCTTGCTGAAGAATTCTTATTGTATGCTTGATCAAAACTCACATTGTCATGCTGCTTTCCAAGGGAAGAACCCTAAAAATGATAGAAAAGTAGGAAAAGAGAAGAGAAGAATTCTTTATCTTGATCTCAGAGTGGCTGAGAGGCAGCTGGAGTGTTCCATCACTGGAGAGAACTGAAGAACTGGTTTGTGGCTGCACTGGTGAATCCCACCAAGACCCTCTTGGACACCCTCTGGACCCAGCAGGTTCTGTCCCTGACCCTCCTCTGTGATCTCTGCCCCCAATCCTACCCCAATCTTCACCCAAGTGCCCTCTGCACTCTTTTAGGACTGGCACATCCCCTCACCCTTTTTGTTAATCAAAGCAATTTTGTGATCCCATCAGCAACCCCTGGGCCAGAGCATCTTCACCTGAGTCAGCACCAAAGGTTGGTCAAAACACAAAAACATGAGAATGAGCAAACACTGTGAAACAGACAGCTTAGATGGGATGTAGGATCTCCCTTTGCAGGATCCCTGCCCCTCGTAGCTCAGTTTCTAAATTCCAGGCTAGAGGTTTCATCTGCTCAAGGTTACCCAGCTATCTTGAACCAGACTCCAGTCTCATGTAAGATTTTAATTGCAAAGCTTTGCACAAACAGATTTGTTTTTCTCAGTTCGACTGTATTGTAAATAATAAACCTCCCTCTATAACACCTGAAAGCTTATTATGTGCTTCAGTAAAACTGTTCATAATTATTCAGTTATCTGATTATGTTTGCCCTTTTGTGTATTTGAGCACCTCAGAAAGACAGAAGGTATTAAAGCATTTACAAAGCAGGCAACTAATTTATTTTCACATCATTTGCCCTCCCATACTGCATATTATTATATGCAATCAGTCACCTAAACTACAGGATGCCCCCACTTTCTATATTCCTGAATGGCCAATAACATCAGCTGTAAGGAGGATTTCTATTGAACACTGATATTCTTGTTTGGACATGAATACCCTGTGTCTGTGCAGATATAGATCCCCACAGAAGGAAGCCTTGTTCTCTGAATACTGGATAAAACAAATAACCCCATCAGAAATGGGGCTTGCAAGGAGCCTGAGCGTGACTGATAAGGGAGCTGTATAAATCTCCAGCAGCCACTTGCCAACTTCGTTCTGAAACATTCAGCTGATTCCAACTGCAGATTATGACTTTTCTCCAACCATCCCCCTTTTTTCATCTTCTGCTAAAAATATTCATTTCCCCAAAGCAGCAGAGAGGCAGCCCAGGACACCCAAACTTGGATAAATCACGGGCGTTGATTTAATCTCACGCAAGCGAAGCTTCCCGCTGTCCTTTTAAAACAAACAAGGAGGGCTCAGAGGCCTGCACATAATCACTGAATTACAAAGAACAGATGTGAGACATTAACAAGGAAATGCTTATGCTGGCAAGGAGCAAGGACTATAAAACAGCACGCACTGTACCCAGCCAGACCGGCTTTTCAATGACTCATACTTATGAGATTACAAACAAGAAGGAACAAAAATTAAATGGTTCATTTGACTGGGCCTAATACACTTTAGTTACTTTAAATTAACTGGTAATTGTGCCATTTCTTACCCTTGTTCTTTTGCTTCTGACTTCTTGTTGGAATGCCTTGATGGAGGGGAAATTATTACAAACCCCACGCAGCTCCTATCTATGCATTTACCTATCCTCAATTCATGATTAGTGCAAGCATTCCCTACAAAACACGCACTCATTTCTCTGAAATAAAACCACCCCTCTGTCAATTGCTGGTTCAACCTGTTACTGCACCAAGGTTTAATTTTTCTTTTTTTTTTTTTTAACCAGTTCTACAAAGATTTTATCCTGTTCATTCCCTGAGCAGCCTGGGATAGTGGAAGTTGTCCCTGCCCATGGCAGGGGGTTGCAATGAGATGAGCTTTAAGGTTCCTCCCTACCCAAACCATGCTGGAGTTCTGTGATATTGCCAGGCCTATTTCTCACCCTGCACTGGCAGAGGGAGAGAAAAGGAGTCACTGCTTTTTATAGTCGTGGCTGATAAGGGAGGGTGTCCAAGTCATATTATCAATAACCTCACATGGATAACAGGCATGAAGAACCACTCTGAAGTGCAGGACAATGAAGGCTCAAATGCAAATAGAAATTGAAATTCATTCCATTTTAATTAACATAAAAACCCCACTGCCTGCCTCTCATACATACATATTTCCTATTTCTGTGCCTGCCCTACAAACACACAGTCATTGCTCAAGCCACTTTGTGGTTTATTGACCCCATGACTTGGGTTGCAAGAAATGAAAAAGAACTTGGCTCCTGCATGATTTGATGGTCACATCACATTTGCAGGAGCTGGATATTGATGATCCCTGTGGGTCCCTTCCAGCTCAGGAAATTCTGTGATTCCAAAAAAAGGAATGTGTGTGCTAAGGGGAGATTGCTGCCCATCTTCCCTCATGGTACCGGGGAGAAAACAGGGCCAAATTTCATACAAACAAAGCTTTCCCACTTGTCCCTATACCAAGTACTTCAAGATGTTCATATTATCTCCTGTTGTTGTTCAAAATACATAAAAATTAATGCCTTAACTACTTGGTTGTAAGGACACAAGCAAAATCAACACATTCAGTTTGAAAAGAATCATAACCTGGATGGAGCACTTTGGGAAACCTCTCCTGCTCCAGCTGCTGATGAATGGATCTACTTAGTTTTTTTATTAATTTATTTTTTCTCACAGAGATAACACCTCTATTATTTACATTATATATACTATAATTATATGCATAATATAATTAGATATTATCTAATATAACATATATAATATACAATAGAGATATCTATTTCTCACAGAGATAAGATCCTTATTATAATATATAATATTTATAATATAATGTTATACTATAATATGTATAGATATTATATTATATAATATTATATATAATATAAAATAGATATCTATTTCTCAGAGATAAGATCCCTATTTTAATATATAACAATATAATATAACATAATATTATATATACTATAATTATATGTATAATATAATTAGATATTATATAATGAAATTATTTATATATATATATGTATAATGTAAAATAGAGATATCTATTTCTCACAGAGATATTCATATGCTAAAGCAGAATTTCTCATTATGACCAACTTGGATTCACTTTTTGAGAGCAGTGGGGACAGATTTTCTTCCTATTACTCACTGGGAATGAGAAGGACTGAGGCAGTGAATGCCTTAATTTTTTACAAATCATCATCATTTGGTAAATTCTGGCAGTGATTATTTCAGCATATTGATTAAAAATTCAGCCTTTATTTGCAATCAGAGTATCTCAGGCCTCCTTGTGCCTTCATCCCCACAGTGAAGAGTCCTTCGGCCTCACATCATCCCTAAGCTCTCATGCCCACAGAAGTTGAATTAAATCACTTCATGCCTTGTTCATTCAATGAGGAATGGAAAATTCACTTTTGTCTCACAGCAAATCGAGCACCCTCAAATCACTTCTGTGTCTCTTTCCAGCACAATGTTGAAATTCCAATCAGATTTTCCAGCCTAGGAATGATCTTGCCACTGCTGCCTATTGAAATACCCCTACTGAGCCCAGGCCTGAGCCCAGGCTAATGCTGCCCTGTATTTAATATTATTAACACTACTAGAGAAATCACATACAAATTTGACTGGCTGCAGCCTTTTAGACTGATAAATTTTGGGCAATAAGGGAATGAACACATCATTATGTTTCTTAGTCTTCATCAAGAAGAGCACTGGAGCAGTTGAGAACTGGAAGAAAACTCCCTTTACCAACTGGAGGGAGCAGCACAGGGAAGAGACAGAAGATGATCAAAGAAAGGAGAAAAAAAAATTAAAAGCTGAAGTAAAAACCCTGTTTTGTTTCATCGTTTAATCACATTTATAATTAAGAGTAAGAACCAGCATCTCAGAGCTCAGTTATGGCCCTGGTGAGGAATTCCACTGCCCTGTATTGCAGAAATTCTCCTTTACCCTTCCCCACCGAAATCCTGATATTCATAATCTATTTGAACAGAGCTTGAAAATTCATGATTTGTGCTCAAATTCAGAAGAAATGTTGCAATAAAATGGCAAGAAAAGACCCAAAAAGCAACCTCCCAGCTGTGGTGGACTTTCCAGATCAGTTTCAATGCCAAGATTTTTAATTTGCTCAAGGCTAAGAGAGCCTGAACACTTCACATTTCAGTGCTTCTGCAGCTCCTTTCACACCTGAGCTGCAGTAAAATGCACAGAATGATGGTAGCACCTGTGTCATTCAGGGTACATTTTCTCTACTGGCACAAATTCACAGTGCCATTCAAATTAAGACTTCATACCAAGATGGCAAATTTCCCAAATCACACCCTTAATCTCTCCTATCCACTAGATAGAAAAGGTAATTAAAACCCACGATTGGAACAATAACAGAACATTCCACCTGTACAAGGAGAAGAATCAATGTACAAAGACAAGAGAGAAATGGAAAACATTAAAAAACAAATTTAAAAAAATTCAAGTGCTCAACTAACAAATTGGTTTCTGCACAGAGATCTACAGGGCATTAACTTTCAGGGATCACAGCACTGATTTTCTCAGAGAAGCAAAACAGGTATTTACAGTCATTGAGATCCTTCAGCACACTGAATTATGCAGCTGGCAAAACACAAGACAGGAACAAGTAGGTGTTGTGTCCATCAAGACCATGGACATGACCCCCAAACAATTCCTCAACAAAGTCTAAAAATATACTGTAGTTGAGACATCAAATTGTTAATAAATGTCCCTTTTTATTAGAAGGTACCAGGGAGAATTAGAAAGTGACTCAGGATTCATATGATGTATTCCTGAAGCAGAAAAGAGATGAAAACTTGTTTTTACCATATTACCCTGCAGAGCTGGAAAGAAAAGGCTCATAAACCACCAGGCCAAGCAACTTCTGCATGAAGTACCTGGAGTGTAGCCACAATAGGGGACATCAGCTCCAGGCAGCCCAGAAATCAGTGCAGGGAGCAGGACAATCAAACTGGGTCACTCCTGCTAAAGTGCCCTGTATGCTCCCTTTATCCACCTTCTCCTGCTCTGGATGTCCAAAATGTTTCAGGACCACATGGGAAATTTGGCTGGTTATCAGTTTGGGTCTGGATTGAAGGCACTTGAGATGATAGCTTCATGTTCAGACTCAGGTGCTTATTATTTCTTATCAGTAAAACAGTCTCACTACTGTGAGTTCTGCAGCAAGGCACAAAATGGCCAACAATCTCTTGTTCCAAGGGCTTTAAAGACTAAACTATCCAATTAATAACTGACACCTGGATTATTTTCCTTTTTAACCCAATAACTGATCCCACAGAGCTGCAATGGGGACTTTTCTGCCCAATTACAAAATGCCACCCAAACTCATGGAGAAGGAGGAAGAAGAGGCATGAAGAAGAAACCCAGGATGACACCCTGTGCCCCCCATCTTGCTTCCATCCACAACACACTAAAAATCCCAAACCCTCAATTTCTCACCAAGTGATGCACCTGCACTGCTCTCTGTAATCTATTGCACACTTTTGTGGGTTCCAGTCTATTCTGGAGTTTACAAAACTTTCTCCATGAGTGAGGGTCAAAGTCAGTGCTCCTCTGGGGGTCAGGGCACCCCAGAGCAGACAGAGAAATATTCCCAGTGCCCTGGATTTCCACAGCTGATCACGTGAACTTTGAGGGGAATACCTGCTGATCCCATCCCCATCAAGGGGAGCACAGGGCACAGATCCTCCACCCTGGGGACACATTTAAAGCCAGGGAGCTGA
The DNA here is from genome assembly GCF_027579445.1 of Ammospiza nelsoni. NCBI lineage: Eukaryota > Metazoa > Chordata > Aves > Passeriformes > Passerellidae > Ammospiza > Ammospiza nelsoni. Next base: position 30,789,041 of record NC_080640.1, on the reverse strand, counting down.
AGGACACCGGGATCTGGAAGCATCCATCTCACCCAGCAGGCAGCTCAAGCCCAGACATGACTTTATTTCCAGGATATTATTCCCAGAGAGATGCACAGCAAGCAGCACAGCTGATGGACAGTGCTGTGTCAGCCCTGACAGTTCAGCCCTGTCTCACCCTTGCAGATGTTTCCAAGGCAGTGACGTGCCCTGAGAGAGCCAGGGGGACAGGACAGATGCTGTCACTTCAGGGTCAGGGCTCCCTGGCACCAAAAATCCTGTCACTGCTCAGTGACCAGCTCTGAGGCCAGGATAAACTGTTTCAGCCACTGCTCTTTTCAGAAGTGAACACTGTGTTTCCTGCTGTGGCTGGAATATGTGGAATAATCACAGCTACCCCTTTGCCAAGGGTGATTTCCACGGTCTGAAGTACAGCCTCCCTATGAATTTTGTGGCAATCAGATTCTTCTTTGCCTATTTCTGTTCTTCATTTATTTTTGGAGGAGCATTACCAGTATGTGTAATGCAGCAGGGCTGGGAAAGTCAGGCAGGATAAGAAGGAATAACAGACAGGAATAACTGACAGAACAAACTAGCACATTCCAGCTCCAGTTCAGGCTATGCTGAGATCAAGTCCATGCATCCCAAATTTACCCAGCAGCCAAGCACCCCTGACTAACATCATCCTGGAGAACAACAAAAGGAGTGTGAAGCTGGTTTGATTTGCATAATATGAATTCTTGGATAACTTGGGGCAGAAAGCAGCCTCTAAATCACACTGTCCACCCTGGCTGGGTGACACAGGTGGCCTTGGAACACCAGCTGGCCCTGCAGCAGGATGCTGTGCCTGGAAATGTGGTCAGACAGCTCCAGCACTGCGCAGGGCTGTGAGTGGTGGGATGACAGGGGCAGTGTGTGCTGCTTGTGCTGTTGAATTGTGCTAAAATCAGTCTGGCATGTCCTGACAGAGGTAAAGGTGTGGCAGATGTGGTGAAGTGTTATCTAAAATTACTGGAGTGACCTCATTGACCTGCAGACATCTGACAGGTGTCAGTCCTAGAAAAGTGCAGTCCATTTTCTCTAGGGTGGGTTCTTTAACATAATCTCCCCTTTGAGCACATGGAGATTCCTCCCTTGAGTTTTGGGACAGTCTCCAAGGATAGCCCTCAAGGCTGAGTGAAAGATTTGCCCATGAGCTTTGGTCTGGCTGAGTTACATCAATCTCTGATAACTGGTTCTTTTTGCTGGTTTTAATTTAATTGCTTTATTATTGCTTTGCTGTTGCACACTACTCAGTCTTATACCTTAATAATTGTTTCATCTTTTATGCTGTGCGGTAAATAATTCTGATCGCAATCTTTTATCTTATCATTTGTCGTAATCATTTTATATAAACAGATCTGATTTGTCAGCATTAAGTCTGCAGGACAAAGTGACCAAGCCTGGGTCTGGGACTGATCCACCACCCTCAGGCTGCTGTTGAAGGAGGGGTTTAGAAAGCCAAGGGGTCCTTTTGGACCCTTGGGACTCACCAGGAGCTTCTCTCAAAATTTTGACTCAAACTTCCCTCAAACTTTGAAATTCCCACTCCACCCATGACAGCCCCTCCTCACTCCTTCCTTCTGCTGCCAAACAATCATTGAAGAGACCAAAACCTTCCCTGCCCCAAGCAAGCTCAGGCAAAGAACAAATCAACATTTCTGTCAAGTTTCCTTGCAGTGACACAAAGTGTTACTTCCCTCCATTCTCACTCCTTTGCCCCTTTATGCCTGGATATATCCCTGGGAAGTTTTTCATGTTACAGAATTCTCATCTTCCCCGAGTCACAGAAATCAGAGGGAATGTTTGAAGAAGAGAATTTCACAGTGGACTTGTATTTCTAATACAAACAGCAGACAGTGATTGTATTTATGTATTGATACACACACACACACATCCACTGCAGCAAATTCTGAGCAGCAGGCTCTGTTTGCCAGCCCAAATGTGGCTGCAGCACTGGTCGTGCTCCCACACCCCAGAGATGCAGATCAAAGGTTTGATTTTCTCTGTGCCCTGCTCTTTTCTCTCTGAGAAGGATGCTTATGTTCCACAGCAATCAAAATAAGCTCAAGACTCCTAACAAACATGAAAAGGTGATCAAAATATGTAACGGAAATTAGGAAATAGCATAACTAACAACTAATTCCAGAGGAAGAAAAGCACAAAGCATACATCCATTTCTTTCTGCTAGTGGAAGCACGGGAATGCACAGAAATTGCATTGTCTACTTTAAAAAATGTTTATTAGCTACAATCCTGCATTTCCCAGGATGTCTTAAATCCTAAATCCCATCCAGTCTCAGGGCAAGGACACCTTACACTGTCCCATGCTGCTCCAAGCCCTGTCCAACCCCACACTTGGGACATTTCCACGGATCCAGGGGCAACCACAGCTGCTCTGGGCACCCTGTGCCAGGGCCTGCCCACCCTGCCAGGGAACAATTCCTAATTCCCAAAATCCCATCTAATTCTGTTCTCTAGCAGCAGGAAGCCATTCCCCTTGTCCTGGCACTTCAGGCTCTTGTGAAAAGTCCCTCTCCAGCTCTCCTGGAGCCCCTTCAGGTACTTCAAACCCTCTTTGGAGGCTTGGCAAGGCTCAATAATACCTACCACTAATAATAAATAAGCCCAAACTTCCATCAAGAATAGTATGAACCAATGGAAACAGTCTCAAATATTTAATGTTCGCTGGGAAAACCTTCCCCAGAAGATCATTAACAAAATGTTAATCTCCACCTAATGCTTTACAACATCAGCCATTAATAAATTATGTGTACAGCAGGAATTAGACTTAGCATAATATTCTCAAATGAGACATGCCATTCCCAAATATTTTCAGCAAGGGACTTCTTAGTTTTGTTGAGGGGGTGAGTTTTTTAAATGGGGTTGGTTTGTTACAGTTTGTTGATGGGTTTTGGGGTTTTTTAGGCTTGGGATGAGCACACAGGGATCCACACATTTGGAGAGCAAAGAGCCCACCTGATGGATTCTGTAATTTCTGACACTAGAAACTCTTTGGCATGAAGAATTTTCACAGATTGATCTGAATTTAGCTGGGATAGCAATGACAGAAAGTGCATCTATTTTAGAATGAAATTCCAAATGCCATCAAGAGCTGCCTTTGAGGAAGAGCTACGAGCTAAACCAGCTCGTCATGGTTTTCATTCCTGAAAATTATTCCTATTTGCTAAAGCAGACACATATTGAAAATAAAACATGCATGCAAAGACTGCCACTAGAAAAAACCTGATTATTGCCCATTCCCACCTCACAAGGTGTTTGAAGTCTTCCTGATTGTGGGAAGCCTGGACAAAGCTCTTTGGCTCATCTTGCTAACCAGCAAATCAAAACACTTTTTTATAATTCTCATTGCTAGGAGGGAAAACTTCTTTAGCCAGGGACCTCTCCACACTGACTGGAATGGCCTCAGCTGTTCCACAGAGGATTCAGGGCTGTCTGTGTTAAAAACAATGCAATTGATGCAATTAACACATTTAAATTGAGCTCTAATTCTTTAGGATGCTTCAAGCAACACATTCGCATTTAGCTCTGATTTTTTTAGGTTACATCAAGCAACAGCAATGCCACATCTGAGACTCAAGACCTGAAATAAACCAATCCTCTGGTAGCCACAGCAGGTCCCAGGCAGGAGGGAATTCCAGCAGCAGGGAATTCTGCCATGGAGGTCAGCAAAGGTTCCCCTGGGGCTGATCCCAGCTCCCACCTGTCGCAGACATCTTTTATGGAAAATCCTTTCCTTAAGATTTTTCCTCCTGAGAAGCTGAGAGGCCTCAGGAACAAAATGTAAACATTGATTATCTGCTGCTGTGGAGTGCAACAGGTGCGTCTGTGATTGGTCTCATGTGGTTGTTTGTAATTAGTGGCCAGTCACAGTCAGCTGGCTTGGAGAGTCTGGGACAGCTGCCTTTGTTATCATTCCTTCCTTTCCACTCTTAGCTAGCCTTCTGATGAGAACCTTTTCTTCTATTCTTTCAGTACAGTTTTAATGTAATATATATCATAAAATAATAAATCAAGCCTTCTGAAACACAGAGTCAGATCCTCGTCTCTTCCCTCACCTGAAAACCCCTGTGAACACCGTCACACCCACCCACCGGCCAGGCAGCAGCTCAGAACCTGTCAGATCATCTTCATTTCACTGCTGAGGTTCCTGCATCCCTTCATCCACACACTGTGGGGCTCCAGGCACCTGTGGAGTGGTCGCTCCCCACCACAGGGATGGAGCAGAGCTTCTCCTGACACCTCAAAGCGCACAGAGGAGCTCCTCCTGCTGCTGTACCACAGCCTGTGGATGAAGAATGCTCCCAAACTGTGCCAGGTCTAAACAATTTAGCCACTGCACACAACGGGAGGAACAAATTAGGACAGCTCCAAGATGAATTTTTGCATGTGATTATTAATAGCAAGCAATGCTGGCAGTTACTCACTGCAGCCTGTGGGGAAAATTTCTCTTGGGCAATAACTCCAGACACTGCTGAAAAATCTGAAACATTGCACACAGCGTGAAAATATTGAACTTGCCTCTCTCTCTGCAAACAGACTAAAAGGAATTATCAAGGACTCCACTGGTGAGAAACAACAGTTTGTGATATACAATGCCACAGAACACCAGGTAGTAACAGCAGAAGAAAAGGAAATCTGCTGTTTGCTTTCATTGCTTGCAGATTCAGAAGTCGCTGGTGAGAAAAAGTGCTGACGATTTGAGCATTGGGTTTGTCCACGGTGGAAATTTTCATTAAAACAAATGAAAACAGAATAGAGAAGACAGAATCTCACAATCACTGAGGCTGGAAAATCCCTCCAGGATCACCCAGTTCCAGCTGTGCCCAGTGCCCACCTTGTGCCCAGCCCAGAGCACTGAGTGCCACCTCCAGCCCTGCCTGGGACACCTGCAGGGCTGGGCACTGCAAAGCTCCCTGGGCAGCCCCTGCCAAGGCCTGAGCACCCTTTGCATGCAGAAATTGCTGCTGCTGTCCCAGCTGAGCCTCCCCTGGCCCAGCCTGAGGCCCTTTCCCCTGACTTTCTCAAGGAATGGAATAGAAGAACACAGAGCAATACCATCTAAATTTGCTGAAAAATTCCCCCACTGTTAAATCAGAAAATAAAATGTATTACTTTTTATAGAAAAGCATGACTCAAAGTCCTCCAAGTCATCCTTCAAATGAAAAAAAAAAAAATATAGTCTGTTCTCGAAGAAGACTTGTCACTTGTTACATTCAGCTCTCTGAAATTCTTCCTGGCTAAAAATTCCTATAAAAATTATACAGTATGGGGGGCTTCGGTCACTTATAATAAGAAAATAACTTCACTTTTCAGACAGGCAAGAACAATTTTCCTGTCTTTGCTGCAACGTCCCCAGATGCTGTACATGGAAATTTTCAGCAGCATTCACTCGGCATAAAAAGCAAAATCATCCAATAAAACCAGACATCTAATGACAGAAGTGGTGGAGTATTAATTCCTCCATGCAAAGGTATGAAAGAGATTTTTGCCTACCAAAATGGCTCATTTCAAAGAAGCAACAATGGAATTTTTGTGGACTAACAGATGTTTAACAGATCATAAAAACCAGACATACTTTACTGCCATTGAAGCCACCAATGCTTGGAAAGGCATTTCCACAAGGAAAGATCCTTCCCAAATGTGCCAGGGGATGTTTAGGTAATGGTGGGGGTTAAAATCCACCTCCCTCACTGCATCCCCAAGTCCCACTGCCTGGGACAAGGACAAACACAACATTTTCCCTGGGGCATCACTGCAGGGGCCGCTGTGGAGCACCAAAGTGTCCCTGGATCCACATTTATGACCTGTAGAATTAACTCCATGGAATTAACTTTGGAATTAACTCCATGTCCTATGGGAACATCTGTGCCAACCTGTGACCGTGTTCACAGGGGTTCTTGGAGGGAAGAGATGAGGATCTGACTCCATGTTTGATTTACTTTATTTTATGATATATATTACAATAAAACTATACTAAAAGAATAGAAGAAGGGATTTAATCAGAAGGCTGGCTAAGAATAGAAAAAGAAGGAATGATAACAAAGGTTTGTGGCTCTAACAGAGAGTCCGAGCCAGCAGACTGTGATTGGCCATTCATTAGAAACAACCACATGAGACCAATCACAGATGCACCTGCAGCATTCCACAGCAGCAGATAATCAATGTTTACATTTTGTTCCTGAGGCCTCTGGGCTTCTCAGGAGGAAAAATCCTAAGGAAAGGATTTTCATGAAAAGATGTCTGTGACACCAACCTCCCTGGTTTAACACGGCAGTTAAACCACAGAACTCACACTGGCCAGAAGGATAAATCACCCTTGTCAACTCAGCCTTTGGGATGTGTGAGATCAAACACCTCCTGGAACTGGCTCTTCCCACACCAAGAACACAGCAGGGTAGGGAGAGCAAGCTGGAATCCACTGCTGAGTTATAACCAGCTCTGAGGGGCAAAGAGAGCAGAAATATTGCCTTTAATGTCTGTACTTCCAAGCAGCATCCTGCCAAGCAGAGCATCCTCCCACAGGGTGACAGGACCAGGATGGGCCAGGGCATCTGTGCCTCTTGGAACCTTTTCCTGAGCAGAGTCTGGACCATGAGTTTATCAAAAAGGCTCCCAGGCAGGTATTCCTCCTGCAGAAATCCCCCAGGTAATCTGGCTGTGCATTCTCAGGCAAGGGTCACACTCAGAAATGAGATATGGAAGATTCCAGACACATCCCTCTCTGCTGGGAGCCACTCTATGAGCTCCCACAGCACTGCCATAAGGACCCTTTGTGTCCTAATTAGGATTTTGACATTATTGGTGACATCAGACTTTGATCTGGGCAGGGTTTCAGGGCTTGCCAAAGCAAGGCAGTGACACTCACCCTGAGAAATGCATTTTTCAGAAAGCATTGAGCATAAATCTCACACTGCCTTCCATGGAACTGAACCAGCTGCATGTGCAGGAGAGAAAACAGAGAAAATCAGCTGGGGCTCTAACAGCATCCTCTTTGCTGTCATAAAACTCAGCAAATCCATTTTTTTAAATTTCTACCTTTCTGTCAGTTGTGGTTGGAACTGTTCAAGGTATTCAAAACCTATCAGTGTGAGGGGGAGGAATGAAAACAGATAAGGACACACAGGAAGCTGCATGATCACATAGGTTGTATTTCCACAGATAAACTAAAAAACCAGGAGACCATGAGGGAGGAAAAAACCAGAAAGACCACAGGGGAATAGACTGGACAGAAAGCATCTTATTAAATCAGTTTTGTTATGAACAGGGTGAGCTTGAGGCCTGTTGAAGTCTGAGACATATGCTATGGACTTATCTGGAAATTGAGCCTGTGCAGCTGAAAGAGTAAATTTGAATGCTGTGGCTTGCCAGTCTAAAGTAATCACATTTTTCTGGCTTCAGATCCCAATGAACTTAGACTGGTCACTGTCAAGTTATAAAGGAAAAAATACATCAGAAGCTTGACAAAATTAGATAAGTTCTTTACGTCTCAATTAATGCTCAACTGATTTTTTTTGTCTGAAGCTTTATTGGCCAGATTTTTCACATCAAATAACCCATGACAGGGAACTGAGGATTCAAAAGAAAAGGTGAAATAATTCCATGACTTGGTGTTATGCCAAGCACATCAGTGCAGCAGCAAGGATCAGGAGTCAGACTTTCCCAACCCAGCCAAATCAAATCCTCTCCTTTTTCAGCTCTCAAATGGAAGCCAAACTCTCCTTTCAGAAGAAAAACAAAAGCATTGCTGCCACACACAGAAATTAATGGTCACCCTCAGCCCAGATTGCCCATGCTGAATCCTTCAAGGAAATTATCAACTTTTATCATCATCACCTTCCTGTTCCAGTGGGTAAAAAGAAGAAAAAACTATTGGAAAGCATAAAGCAAAATTTTTAAAAAGTACTATGATATCCTAAAATTAACAAATGCTCTCTTTCTTTTAATTGCGACATCTCTCTTCTCCCTACAACAACAAAACAGTCCTCCAAACATTCAGACTAAAGGAAAAGCTAAATAGAAAACAAAGGGAAAATCCCAAATTTTAATCGTGGATCCATAGATCTCAGGAGAAATAGCATGAAATGTAGCAATGGTTTATTGCTGTTATTTTCTTCCCCCCCTTCTCCATGCTTCCCCAAGCATTTGCACACAGCTTGTTTTAGTAAAAAAAAGAAAAAAATCTAAAACAAAACAAACCAAAACAAATCCCAAACAAAACAAAAAACCAAATTAAAAGAAAAAAAAAAAAACCCAGCAATAAAACATGCTGAGTTTCCAGAAGCTTTTTATACTACTGTTTCACTGGTTTTGACAATGTTTCATACAGAAAGAGAAGCACAGTTTAGAGAAAAGGCCTGTAGGAGTTGCTAATATGACTCATCCTACACAGTAAATAAATAATAATTATGGTAACAGCAATAAAAATAACCACAATAATAATAGTAATAATAATAACAACAGCAAAAATAATACTCTTTTAAGCTGTCTACAAATAATGAAAAAAGCCCCCCAGCCTCCTGAAGAGAATAAACAAACCAGGTTGCAAAAGACACCAAACACACTCCCAGCACTTTCTTTTTGACAAAGTATCAGTTTAGCAAACACACCTTTTAAAATTTTTTCCACCAAAACAATAAATGATTGCTAATATTTGTGTCTATATAAATGCCCTATGAGCAGATTCAGCAAAAAGCAAACAAACAGCAGCATAACCATTTGTTGGTCCATGAAAAAAGACTGCAATCTTTAGGATGACAAGTGACAGGAAATGGGGCAGGAGGTTATGTGGGTGTTCATGGGGACCATCATTCTAAAACAGCCAAAATTGAGCTGAAGTCATTTAAAGGCCCAGTAAAACAGGAGGAAAATGACAGTGACAGACCAGCCAAAGACAGCCAAGCATCACCAGGGCAGAAGAGTTTTGGTGTTGGCGTTCCCAGAGAGTTGATAATAAACCCTCCATCAGGTGTTAGAACCTTCTGTCTCTCCCTCTGACCTGCCCCATTGCTAACATCTGGACAATATACACAAATTTCCAAGACAAAGGCAGGTTCTGAACGCTGCAAACTCAGATTTATTTGGAAAATATTACACCCGAGTGCTTCAGCAGTTTAAATTGCTGTCCTCCAAAATAGAAACGTTCACCCAAAGCAGAGCTCTGCCAAAGAGCCTTTAAACCAAATTAAAGAATTGCTGAGATGCCACCTCTGATGCCACCTGGTCCTTTACACAACTCAGCTGTTTTATTACAGGTTTTTTTTTTTTTTTTTATTAGTGTCCTCTGCAAGGAAACCAAACCATCCTGCTTGGATCCTAATTCCATTCTGATTTCTAATTTTGAAAACCATATCCAAGACAACTCTTGGGTTCAGCTGTGCTGTTCAGTCTGTGTTCATGCTCCTTCCCTGCATGGCTTGCTTTGGCCCTGTGAGCTTTTTAACTTTCCAAAGCCTAGTATTTTTCCTCCTTTGTATGGCCATTCAGGCTTTTTACCAAAGAAACAGCAAAGATAGAAATATGTGTAGTGAGCACAGGAATGATTTTGCACAAGACACTTTTCCTAGGTAACATTATTTTTTTACACTGTCAACAGAACAACCTGGGGTGCTCAGATCAGAAGGCTCCATCATGAGACCCCTCCAACAAAAACATCTGAGCCTCAGCTCTGCTCCATGCCCTGTTCAAGGCTTGAAGGACAGGGAAGAGCCTGGGTCTCCACACTGACCTGAGGCTGTTTCAGACTGGAATCTGGGAGAAGGAGCACCAACAGCCCTGAGCCTGAAAAAAGCTGAGGAGAAGGGCTGGGAAACAACACAGCAGAGAAAAATTACTTGCATTGGAGAAGGATGGAGGAAACCTGCCAAATGAGCAGTGATGTTGATGAGAAACAGGAGTTAATTGAGTTTGGGAGAGTTCTGTCATGGCTGTAAAAGAGATCCAAGTGCTTTCCCTCTATGGACTTCTGCCAGGAGATAGTTTGGGGTGAGGAGCCCAGCACCCACACACCCAAGCTGCCCAAACCCCATTGCCATGTCCCCTTTGAGCTGATGCCAGGCCAAAGGGCAGTGCACAAACACCCAACCCTCAGTGCCACCATTTCCATGACACTCCTTGTGTCCCCTGAAGCTGAGGCCTCTCACTGTCCCAATTCCTCCTTCAAACCACCCCAAGTCCTCACTCCTACCACAAAAATCTCAGCAGACTCCATCCTTTCCCCACAATCTCCCAATGATTCCAAAGATCCCTTTTTGGTTTTCTTTCTGCCCAATCCACCAAAATCCACCTGAAGCCTGCAGATCCCTTCCCTAACAGCAGTGTCCAACCTCTGAAAGGTGGGGTTCAGACCAGAACAGAACTCAGGAGATTCATCTGCTCTCCAGCTGGATTTTGGCCAAACCTTTTAGGCACAAAACTCCTTTCCTGATGCATCCTGCTCATGCCACACATTCCATTTTAGGCCTTCAGGGATGCACAGACCTCGCTCCCAGTTTCAGTTTAGGTGCCAGCATCTGCCACAATAATATTTTCATTCATGGTTCCTCAGGTTTTATCCATACTTTAAGTTTAAAAGGAGGCATTCGGTGTTAACTTGATTAATTCATTTGTTTTAAGGTCTGGATATAAATTTTGAGAGCTTCCCCTTTTTTAACTTAGGACGAAGTGTTTGCTATGACAGCACTGGATCACAGAATTATTTAGTGTGGAAAAGACCTCTTAGGTCATCAAGGTCAACAATTAACCTAACACTGCCAAACTGAGATTTTACTTTCTTTAAAGAAATAGCCACTCTTAGCCAGTTTCCCAGGGAATGCTCCTCTTTATTCCTTTTTAAATCATATATTCTTTAAAGATCATTGGCAATAAATATATGACCAAAATGCTGTGCAAGGATTACTAACAGGCGTAAAGAATAAGGCTGGGGAGAAAGAATGCTCAGTCTAAAGCTGTTTTATACTGCAGGGCTGCAGTTAGAATTTACCCATCAAAAATGGATGCTGTTGTGCCTGTGGGCTGCAATTTTCGGCTAAACTGAGTTAAAAAAGTGATTTTACTTTTGAGTCAAGATTTTCTTGCATTATTTTTCTCTTCTTTAGTAAGAAGGTGCAGCCTTGTGAAGCAGTACATCTTTAATAATTTCTTTTGTTCAAAAGAGACAAGAAAGATCAGGAAGGCTCCTGGACTTGAGTCTACATTTCCACAGCTGTTGGCAAGTGGTGATCTTGATGGCATAAAAAAAAGTACAACAATTTCCTCACAGCAACTTCCTCAGTAACAAACAACAACAGCAAAGCATTATTTTCACCATACTCATCAGTTTTCTGGTTCTTCACTTGTGCACTGTGAAAAGAACCTCCAAACACCTAAGTCAATGATGTAGTAGGAAAAAGATTTGATGGTGAAAGACATGTCAATGTTTCAGCATTGCTGGGACAGTGTAAAAAGCAAAAGGCTCAGATTGCAGATGGCATCTCTGGGTTTGAATTATTCATTCTCTTGCCATGTGCTCTTTTAAGTCCACGTCAGACTCACTAAAACCTGAACAAACTGGAGCAGCAGCTCCCTGTGCTGCTCGAGCACCAGTGCCACTGCAACACAGACCTGCTGTCATTGGCTTGACTATTTCCAGGTTACACCTCTGGAAAACCCAAAATTTCCATCTAGAGAATATCTAATATTAAACCTAAGAATGCTGGAGCCCTCCTTCTACAAATAATCAGCACAAGCTGTTGCTCAGAGCTCAATTTCTCAGCTTGCCAACAGTTTTTCTATAGTTTTTCTCAGTGTGCAGATATCTAATTATTTACCCACATTCCCAAATTTTGACACTTTCAAAACACACAATGCTCAAAGTGATTTTTCTTCATTTAAAAAAAAAGGTAATTCAAAGTGTTTCAAAAGAGTTATACCCTCAAAATGATCTGTCAAATACCACTGGAAAGATCCATTGCATTATTCTTATCTTACTTATAATCATAAATGCCTTGGACAGTTTTTCCCCAAAAAATAGGAGAACTGGTGTGGAGTTTGAAAAAGCAAAACAGCACAAAATGAAAGGTCCAGGAAGCATCCCAGGGTGTGTGTTCAGGTTTGTGTCATGCAACCCATTCCCAAGATCTCCCAAAAAGGGGATAGGATGATGAGAAGGCAATTTTTGCACCAAAACCAAAACATTGTTTGAGTTTACACACAGTTGGAGCTGAAACACAAAAAAAATCCTTTTAAGTTTCTACTCAACCCCTCAGAGATGTCAGAAATGGGGACAACTGTTGGATAGCTGGGACAGGCTGCCAGTGGCATTGGCATGATGGAAGTGCAGGGGAGCACCCACTGGGTGGAAGAAAATCCACCCATTTTTCTCAGACAGTCTTTCAGCTTTCCCCCCTGACAGACATTCCTGAAGCCCTAAAATCCATCCCCAACCAGCTGCAGGAGCACTTGGCTGGATGACTCGAACAAGACTAAGGAAGATCTCGGAAAAACAGTTTGCATTTTCTAAGGGAGAACGGCATTAAGAGCCTCCAGCCCAGCAAGAGTGTGAAAATTACATCTTTTCAAATCAAATGACAGGACCCACCTCCAAATAGATGCTCCTTTTTGGCTTTAATAACCTATTTGAAGGAAAACTCAAAAAGAACTTGCAGTGAATGCCTCTCTCAATAGAGAGAATGATTCACTTCATAACATGACAGAGAAAAAAAACCTTGGATTTTAAAAAAAAATGAATCTGTGGGTGCTCAGCCATTTCTCAGGTGGAAGATGCTGTCCTTGCTTTTAAGCTGCAATGGGGTTGATTTGCCTCTGGGAAAGCCAGCCCTGAGATCCAGCAGTGTTTATCATGCAGCTTTCAAATTTAAGTTCTAAGCTAATACTGAATTGACAAGGCTCAAAATATCTTTTAGAGACTGAAATAAATTATTTATTTTCTTTTATTAATGGAATCCTGGACTGGTTTGAGCTGGAAAGGACCTTAAAGCCAATCTCATCCCTCCCCTGCCATGGAAAGGGACACATTCCACTGTCCCAGGCTGCTCCAAGCCCCAAAGTCCAGCCTGGTTTTGGGCACTTCCAAGGATCCAGGGGCAGCCACAATTTTTCTTCCTCTACTCTTACAGTGAATTCAAAGCAAAATTCTCCCCTCAAGCTAAGGCTCCCCACTATATCTCTGGGACACAGAATATTTGCTGCCAGAATCCAGAATAAAACCTGTGAATACTGTTGGCTTTATTTTGCAGTTTTAGATTCTTTAGAATGACAATCCTAAAAGAATTTAAGGTTTAAAGAATGACAATCCCAACAGAAAAGACTATTTGCCAGCAAGCCACGCTGAAGTTTGTCCCTTCAAGGAACAGATGTGTGGAGGGCAAGAACATTCCTGGTTTGTGTCCATGGAGGCTTCACTGTGCTCCTCAGCACAAACACATCTACTATAACTATATATATAAAATATGGTAGAATAAAAGATGGGGGAAGAGAAGAAGCAGAAGAGAAAATGAGGGAATAGAATAGAAGTAGAATAAAAGATGGGGGAATAGAAGTAGAATAAAAAATGGGGGAATAGAAGTAGAATAGATATAGTAGAATAGCATAATCCTTGGGATTGGCCAGCAGCTTTCACAGAATCACATCAGGTTTGGAAGAGACCTTCAAGAGGATCAAGCCCAACCATCATCACCCCTAAACCACATCCAGATGCCTCTTCAACACTCCCAGGGATAGTGACTCCGCCACTGAACTGGGAAACTCATTCCAATGCCTGACTTGTCTTTCAGGGATTATTTTTTTTTTTTTTCCTCCTAATATTCAAACTTGGCAGCCTCCACATCATCTCTGCCTCAGAAAGGGAAAAGGATTTCATACATCCAAAGCAAGCTAAGCTCTGTGATCTACTCCCCCTGAAGACATCCCTTCTTCCTGCCCTTTTCCCTGGAGACTCTGATTTATGAGAAAACAAACCAAGTATTTCTCACATTCCAGGAAAAGCACTCCTCCAGCTTGAAATCATGGCATTACATTAGCATTTATATATTGCAGTATTTTTTTTTTCTTTTTTTAATTTTTAACCATGCTATGCTCACAGCCAGTTTTGTGAAAAACCTGCTGCAGTCCATATCACTAAAAAATCCTTGTGCCCAAATTTTCTAATGCTAAACCTTTCCAGGCTAAAAGGCAACAGGAAATAAAACCACTGTTCAATGCTAATCACAGTATAGGATGCTATGGGTATTCAGATTTATATCAGCATACTTAAAAATACATAAATATAAATCATTAGTGCTGTAAAATAAGAAAGGTGAATCTTATTTGTACCTTTACCAAATGCCTAAGCTGTATCAAGGTGAAAAGAATGTGATTTTTTTTTTCATTTATACTAACATAAAAATAACACAGGAGTAATACCCCAACCTGTATAAAATGAATAATGCAAATCCCAGTGTTGACCCTGTTAGATCCTGCTTTAAGTAGGAAGATTTAACACTGGGAAACATCTTAATAAGTACAAGAAACACAGTTCAACCCAACATCCCAAAATCTGATGCCCCAACCCAATATTTTGTTCCAAGGCAACACTATTTAAAGTCTGGAATGTTTCACTGGGAAAGAAGTAGAATGAGGATAAAACTGCACACCTGGAAATGTGGGAAACACTGAATAGTGACATTTTCATTTGAGCCTTTCCCTCAGACAGTCCTTTACATAAACCCTCTGCAGTTAATCTGAGTCTTTCCAACCCAGAGACATAATCTGGCCATTTGGAAGCAAACCCAAATGATCAGCAGACCAAGAAAATCTTATGATATGAACATGAATGCACACATAGCAGGGAAAGGCTCTTTCCCAGAGGGTGCTGGCACTGCCCGGGCTCCCCAGGGAATGGGCACAGCCCTGAGGCTGCCAGAGCTCCAGGAGAGCTTGGACAGCATTCCCAGGAATGCCAGGGTGGAATTCTTGGGGGGGTCTGGGCAGTTCCAGGGGCTGGACTGGATGGTCCTGGTTGGTTCCTCCCAGCTCAGGATATTCTGGGATTTTAGAAATGATGCTGGTGCTGGTTTGGGTCATGCCTGCCCTCAGCCCCTCACATTCCCCAGCTATGTTTGTGTTAAAATATAAATCAAAGCCTTCTCTTGAAGTAAGGACTTCATAAAGTAATACAGCTTGCTAATAAATCAATACCTCATTGCACATACCAAAATTTACTGCTCCTACTTCCTAGGCTGATGGAGGAAAATAGAGATTTCTCTGCAGCTGAAACATGTTCCAGTACAAATGAAATTAAGAGCTACAGTTTAAGTTCATTATACAGCATTTCACTTGCAAAACTCTGCCTGCCCTCTCTTTCTTCAATTAATTCTGGATTACATGCTAATCACAAGTGTTAACACCCTTTTGTTCAGAAAATCAGGAGGCACTGAAAGAACATTCCTACGGATTTCATTCCTTCTTCAGCAATTATCATGTAATAATTAACTTCAAGAAGCAGTTATGTGTCTCATTACAAATTATTCAGACACCAGATTGCCATGCTTCTATTTCTGTGCATTTCTTTCCCTTTCCTCCTTGCATTTTTGCCACATAATCCACTGGCCAAGAAATTTATTATGACATTTTCTTTCACTTCTGTATAAAGATGCACAACAGTAGACTGACTTCATTTTATTTTCACTTTTAGGATCCTCTACCTTCAGAGAAAGCCTTGTGGTGAATGAAAAAGTAGCCTAAGAAAATAGAATTTAAGAATCACTAGATATTTTCCAAAATATAAACAGGAACAGAATAAAAACAGGAGATCTGCAGAGCTATGTGGGACTTTGAGGTATTTATTTCTTGCTCCTTAAAAGCAGAGTAAGTTATATCCAAAAAAAAAACCCCAAAAAACCAAAAACAAAACACCAACTCAGAAATATTTGTCCACCACACTGTATGAAAACACTGATAGCAGAGTCCCACACTTCATGCTCACTTCATCCTTCACTTCCATGCTCAGCTCTGCCAACGTCCAGAACCCTTTTTTCTTCAGCCCTTACTCCTCCACCTGCTGTTTCTTTCTTTGCTAAAAGAACAGAGCTCTGCCTTCCTGACAGCTTTTTTTAAATTGGAATTTACTTCTCTAATTTCTCCTCTTTTCCTTCTCATTACACACAATTCCTCCAGATTTTCTAGATTTCTCAGAGTCCTGGCTGCCATTTGGCTTTGGCAGCTGCTGGACCATTGACTTTTCATTCACTGTATCTCCAAAGGTTGTGGATTTTTGTGGATTGAACTTCAGTACCCTGCCCAGATCCCTCTTTCCTTCCAGCCTGTTTATTCCAGGCTACTCTTAACTGGGGAGAATCCTCAGATTCTTCCATCTCTTCCTTCCTCAACACTCAGCGTTCAAAAAAAGCAGATTCCACTTGGAAAGGCATTAATTAAAGAGCTGGATTGGACTGGATCGGAAAAAGACAACCTTCCCTCCATCTGGGCTGTGCCTCGGCTGTGAACTGCTCTGAACACCTCCAAAACTGCAGGTTTGGAGGAGAGCCAGGAGCAGTTTCCATGCTCCAGCAGTTTTCCACTCCATCCTTCCTTGCCACCAGGCAAGATCCGCTCTGTCCTCCCAGTTTTCCTATTGCATTATAAAAGTATGGGAGGAGAAAAAAAAACTTTTCTGTCAATTATAAAGCTTCAGTGGTTGAAAACTCTTGAGTTGGTGAACATTAGAAAATTCTGGGGATACTGGAAACAAGCCAAAGAATAAAATAAGCAATGCTTAGTAGGGAAGATAAGTAATCCCATCTGCCAGCCTGAAATGCTCACACCTTTTTAATGTCATTAGTCACAAATAACAGACATGACAAAGTATTCAGGCCAGCTTTAGAAGCTCAAAAACCCAAAAGTGGGTGGGGAGGGGGAAAACCCCAGCTACAGGATATTAGGCTTAGAAGAATTATTCACATCAGCAGGGTTAGGTCAAAGTTATTTTTGTTACCTTAGGAACCACCAAAAGCAAACCCCAAAATGAGAGAGGACTCAGGATGCCCCTAAGGGCTACAGAGGGATTATCTTAAAAAATCAGAGGAAGGAGGACTCAAGGAATTAGAGATCAGTAAGCTTAGCTTTGCTCCCCAGAAAGACATCAGAACACATGATTAATCAATTTAGAGGTACCTAGGGGATAATAAATGGCAGCAAACAGCCAGCGTGAATTTGTCAAGTGCAAATCACATAAAACCAACCTCATTTCCATCTCTGAAAGAGTAACCAGGGCATTAATATGAAAGGACTTCTCTGAGGCCTCTACCAGTTTTCCTTAGGAAATGTGAGCTAAGTTCTTCAATTAGGTAAAAAAGGCACAAGAGCAGTTTTTAAAATGTTCTCTTTTAACCTGAAGGGTGTTTCAAGTACAGTTCTGAAGAGACACGTCCCTGTGTTCTCTAATACCTTCACTAATGATTTAGAGAATGAATTCTAGAGGAGATTTACAAAAATATGCAGAGGATGACGATGAAAAGGGTAAAAATAGCTTCAATTTCTGTTTATCAGAGCTATCTTAGGAAACTAGAAGAGAAATTCAAAACTCTGATCAAACCAGAAGAGGTTAGTGAGGGTGGAGTTCAGGCAAAACTTTCAGCGCTCAGGGGCCAGCACAGCCACCTGGGGAGTTCACAAATCTCTTCCAGTAGAGCAGATTTAGGCAAACATCTGTCAGTGCCTGTGTTCCTGCCTCGGGACAGGGGGGCCAGCCACGCTGAACTCCCCTGGAGCCTCCCAGCCCCAGCTCGGGCAACTCCCCATGGCACAGGAGGAGCTGGTTCCAAGAAAGAGAAACCACACCAGAGAACATCTTCAGGGACAGGAGGAGCCAGCCAAGCCCCAGCAACTTCTGAGCTGATCCCCAAAGGAAAAGCACAGGAAAAGGGATCCAGCAGCATGGAAATGCCTGTCTTGATTAAAGTTTTCACTCTGACATTTCTAACAACGGAAATGCTACTCTGTGTATATATATATATATATATATATATATATATATATATATATATATATAAAATATACAATATATTATATATATTATATAATATAGTATATATTATATACTATATACAATATAGTATATATTATAAATATATAACATATAAATATATATAAATAAAAATATATATAAATAAAAATATATAATATATAAATAATATATATAAAATAAAGATATATAAAATTATATAAATAAATATATAATTATATATTATAAATATATAATTATAATATTATGTATAATTATGAGAGATGATAATATTTATATATAAATAAATATAATATAAAATATAGTGCATATATTATAAATATATAATATAATATATTATAGTGTATATATATTATAAATATATTATACATATTATATATATTATATATATATGTGTTATATGGGGCAATACAAATGTACTGAACACATTGTAGAAGTAGCCACACCCTTTTATTTTTGTTTTGTTTTGTTTTTTTTTTTAATTCTCTAACTGTGCTAAAAACACAAGTTTTAGATAAGATGTGAACTTCCTGTTACCAGTTAGAATATGTTCAAGGTTTCAGGTAATTTCAACCAGCTGCAAGAACTCACTTGCCTTGCTGCTGTTCCATCAGAGCATTTCTTTCCTCCTTTTTTCGCAGAAAAAGGTGGAAGAAAACAATCAATGATGTTCGCACCGTGCACTGGGTGGTTTTTAGTAATAATAATATCTCAAAATAAAGACTGAAAACACTGCATTTTGATAAATTACAACATCTTGAGGAGCTCATCAATCAAAAAAAAACCCCAAACAAACAAAACAAAATCTCAATACTTCATTAACCAGCTCTTTCCTCAGCCCCAGCAAGTTTGGGTTGATTTCTAAGCCCTTATTAGCACCCACATGCAGTCTGGCTGAGTGCTATTTTTATCTTCAGGTGGGAGCACACATCTTGTGCAGAGCAGGAGCTTTAAACTCCACTCTTCTGACTCATGGATGTTTACAGCGAACTCCTTTCCTCCCCAAATACACGGCAGGTTATTAATTGGGTTATAAGCAAATGTGGTCTGACAGGACCACTCTTTCTGAGGGCTACTTCCATAGCTTCCACGTTAATCTTTGCTTTTTTAAATGCTGAAGAATTGTAGCTGCAGCATGAATTCCTTTTAGAGCCATCTAATATATCAGAGTAAATATTAAACACAAAATAAAAGTAAGAAAAAAAATCAAGGGTCTGGGGGTTTGAGTTGTTTTTGTCCCTGACCTCATTCAGCTTTTAAGGTCCTTCCTCCCTGTCCTGGCACTCCAGGGCCTTGTCCCAAATCCCTCTCCTTGGAGTCCTTTAGTCACCACAAGGGACTTAAGGGTCTCCCTGGAGACTTTTCTCTTCCAGGCTGGACAATCCCAATTGTAGGAAATTTCCATTTTATTCTCATCCCTAACTCAACTCTACAATGCTTAAATAGACAGACTTGTATCAACTTCTCTGTTCTTCCTTTCCAAAGGGATGAGGAGCTCCTCCTAATCCCAGGAAGAAATTGTCTATCGCAGACATCTTTTCATGAAAAATGCTTTTCTTAGGATTTTTTCCTCCTAAGAAGCTGTGAGGCCTCAGGAACAAAATGTAAACATTGATTATCTGCTGCTGTGTAATGCAACAGGTGCATCTGTGATTGGTCTCATGTGGTTGTTTGTAATTAATGTCCAATCACAGCACAGCTAGCTTGGACAGAGTCTGAGACACAAACCTTTGTTATCATTCCTTTCAGTTCTTAGCTTAGCCAGCCTTCTGATGAAGCCTTTTCTTCTATTCTTTTAGTGTAGTTTTAATATAATATATATCATAAAATAATAAATCAAGCCTTCTGAAACATGGAGTCAGATCCTCTTCTCTTCCCTCATCCTATGACCCCTGTGAACACCGTCACAATTGTCTGTACAACACAAGCACTTGACCCTGTTTGGCTTCCAGCACCATGATTAACAAAACACCATTCAAATTCCACTGAATTTGGACTTTCAGTTCCATTGCATTTGAAATTCCATTCCAGCCATTCAATTTCTCCTGGCTCCAAACCCCTGGGAAGGCTTTCCCCCACCCTCAGAGGTCCCAAGAACTGAGAGGTTTCCTTAAAATCCAGCAAGAGCCATGCTGGACTTAGAGAACTGCTCCAAGCAAACAGGCAGGAGAAGGAAATGTGGGAAACACCAAGTAAATTGCCTTTGGCAGGAGAACTTTCAGATGGAAGAGATGGATCAGTTTCCAGACCAGTTCACACATCCCAAAATCACTTTGCCTGCTGTGTTTTGTCAAGAAATAAAATAACTCTGCCTTTCAACATCAACCTCTCTAGGCAAAGAGGAACTGGTGAAATAAGGCCAGGAAAGCTAAAACAACATATTTCAGTCACCCAACATGATAGTGGGCCAGAAAAATTAACATTCCAATGAAAAATAGAAGATCTGTTTCTACACTGGTGGCTGGATTAATACAGTTATTCTGACATGTACAAAATGGGTCTTTTTTCAACATAAAAGATACAGTTGAACTTTTCACTAAAAATTTAAACTCACATCAAAAGCCACTGCAAACAGTTTCTCTCTGCACTGATCACAAATCTTCCAATGTAGGGATTTCTCAAGTAAAGCAGGTATTGGGCACAGCAGAAAAAAAGAGAGGGGTCCCATTCCCCAGCTGTGCCTTGCCCACCAACACATTTTTACTTTTTTTTCCTAATTTTAGGCTACTTTAAAAATATCCCATGCACACAATGAGGATTCCATACATGAACTCAGCAAAATGTAATAGGATGTGGAGAGTAAAAGAACAAAAGTACCAGTTTAAAGATTAAAAAAATTAATATATTTCATTTAATTTCACAGAGTATGTCCCACTCTGTTAAATCCCATAATCACTAAGGTTGGAAGAGACCTTTAAGATTCTTGAGTCCCACTATGAACCCATAACCACCCGTAAATCATGTCCCCAAGTGCCACCACTTCAAGGGAAGAGCACAGCCCTGGCTGGAAGAATGGGCCCCTTATTGCCAAATGTCTTTCTAAGCACAAAATGCTATTGGATCAGCCATGAACCGGCAACATAAAGAGATTTTGAGGGCCTTTTTTTGTTTGCAATAAGGCTGGATGTACATGCAGAGCTTCCTGAACAGTATTTCCAATCATGTCACTCAGGCAGCATGGAAGAGACTGCCACTAACACACAGAACTTTCCTGATTAACTCAGCATTGTTTCTCTGCCAGGCCCTGTCATCATTGCTCATTAAAAATCATTCCCTTGCACAGCTGTCCTATTGACTTATAAAGTACTAAAGGATGTCAAAACCTGGCACAGCGTGGCTTGTGCAGACAAAAATACAACTGCTGGAACTCAATCATTAATTTCCACCTCTTTTGGGAGGCTGTGTGTTACCTGTCAGAAAGATACTGCTGCAAACTGCACTGTGAGCATTAGAGACACAGAGTGACAGTGACACCAGTCACCTCAGGGCAGCAAACACAGACACCTGGCAGCAGGCACAGCTTCAGCAGAGGTTCTGGGCTAGGAAGGGAGGGATGGGGAAATGCCAGAGGGGACATGCTGGTGACAGAACTGCTGGTGCTTGGGGTAACCCCTGGGATGGATCCAGGCTGGGCATGAGCAGCTGGAGCAGCCCTCGGGGTGCTGGGGGTGAGAGCTGGGAGCCAGAACCCCCCCGTGCCCTGGGCTGAGCCCCAGCGTGGGCAGCAGGGCAGGGGGGATTCTGCCCCTGTGCCCTGGGCTCAGGTGAGACCCCACCTGCAGAGCTGCCCCAGCACAGGAGGGACCTGGAGCTGCTGCAGAGAGCCCAGGGCAGGCACCAGCATGGGCAGAGGGATGGAGCAGCTCTGCTGGGAGGAAAGGCTGGCACAGCTGGGGGGGCTCACCTGGACAGGAGAAGCTCTGGGGTGACCAAATTGTGGCCTGAAGGAGCTGCAGGAAACGTGGAGAGACATCCTTTAGAAGATGGAGTGACAAGGGGGGATGGCTTCCCAATGCCAGAGGGCAGGGCTGGATGGGATATTGGGAATTAGGAATTGTTCCCTGGCAGGGTGGGCAGGCCCTGGCACAGGGTGCCCAGAGCAGCTGTGGCTGCCCCTGGATCCCTGGCAGTGCCCAAGGCCAGGTTGGACTTTGGGGCTTGGAGCAGCCTGGGACAGTGGAAGGTGTCCCTGCCATGGCAGGGGTGGCACTGGATGGGATTTAAGGTCCCTTCCAACCCAAACTACTCTGGGATTCTACAACAGAAGTGAGTCAGTGCCTTTCACCAGCAAAAGGTCTGAGAAGCACCTTCAGTACAAGCCAGAAAACAGCCACAACTTTTGCCTGCTGAAGATTATTTGAGGTCTAAGTAACACTACATAAATTCAGATAATTTTACATTATCAGTAAAGAAGGATTTTTCTTTCAGTAAAGGATTTTTCTTGCAACATGGGTGCAGGTATTCTCAACTGAAAATGTTACAGAGATCTCACTGAAAGTGAATATCCAAGTTTAACTACAGCCCTAGTTTGTCCCAGAAGGTAAATTCCCCATTTGTGCTCTTTCAGGTGATGTTTCATTCCAGGTAAATGCCCTTCTTCTATTTGTTTAATTGCTGTGCAACTTAAAATACATCATTAGTATTCAAAATATTAGTATTAACCACATTAATTTTCAGTAGGAGAGTTGCCTTGCAGTGCAGCCTCCTTGGACACTTTTAAATCTCATCATTAAATCCCATCTGGAGGCCAAACCTGAGCAGAACATGGTATTGCAACCAAAGCAAAATGAACAGGCACAGCTGGAAGTTTTGAATTATTTAAACAACCCCACCCCACATCAGCCAGCTAAACATGAGGGATCAGAGCATTTCCCTTCAGCTCCAGGAACCATCTCTTGGTCTCCTGGCTCAGTTTAAGCAGTAAATTGATTAAATTGCTGCAGGTGGAGCTTCTGGAAGGTGTGAGTGCAAAGAACAGGTGGAGGAGGGCATCTCCTCCCAATGCGCTCTGTATACCAGATTTGTGTCCAGGGGAGGCTGGCCAAGGTCCCAGCCAGCAGCACTGTGGGGACAGTGCCAGGACATGACAGCATCAGCAGCTCACCAGCTGTGGCCCTGCTGGAGAAAGAGGGGCAGGGACACTCAGCCAAAAACACAGCAGAGCACAGGGAACAACTGCTACTCAGGGATTTTTAATTGTTCCCACAGGCTAGGAGAGAAGCTCGGTCACTGTCATTCCCGTCGGCCTTCCCCACACTGCCAGGGTGCCACAACAGCCTCCAGCTCACTGGCTTTTGGTGTCCCCATGGCTGTCACCTTCCCCTAAAGAGCCAGAGCCCCACAGCAGCCTCCAGCCCACTGGTTTTTGCTGTCCCTGTGGTTGTCACTTCCCTCAAACAGCCAGAGCACCACAGCAGCCTCCAGCTCACTGGTTTTTGGTGTCCCCATGGTTGTCACCTTCCACCAAACAGCAGAGCAGCACAGCATTTTCCAGCTCACTGGTTTTCATTGTCCCTGTGGTTGTCACCTTCCCCCAGACAGCCAGAGCCCTTTGTGCCACACAGCCCTGTGGGCACAGAGCCCCACCACTGATGGAGAAGGATGAAGCCACAGGGCCTCATTATTTAATTGATTTTAGTCTTCATCAGAGACCCTCAGCAGTTCTGCCCCAGATGACTCCAACAAACTCCAAGACAAGGAATAAGGCCATGAGGGAAGGAGGGAGCCTCCAGAAAGCAGAGAGCTAGATACAGAAACAAGGGTGGCAAGTCCTCAGCTCAACCTCTGCATTCCTCAGCACACCTCCTAGGACAATTCTCCAGCAAAGTGCCACAAACCAAACTCATCCCCTCTGGAAAAAGAACAAAATTTGAGGCCAGCGAGGTCTAGAGAGGCCAGGTACCACCAGGAGGGTACTTAAGATTTTGTGGACGGCACATCAGAGATTATTGGAGAACAATGATGAAAAAACTCACATTTTATCATTTAATCTTCTTCCTCCAGTCCTCATACCTGCATCCACTTCTCACAGCACATGTTTTAGTTGAGATGGCCACAATACACAAAGTGTCACCAAACAATTTCAGAGAGCTTCAACCACACAGAGTAACACCTTACCACTTCAGAAAGCTTCAAGTGTCTGCTCTTTCTTGTTCTTCAGTCCAACCTTTTATCCTCTCATGTTGATGCACTGCACCTGTGTGCCCTCTGCTCCCTGTGTGATTGGTCAGTGCACCTGGGCTCATTAATGGCTCAGTAATTTCAATATTATTTACCTGCTTTTCACAGCTGTGCCCATTGGGGATGAGGCTCAAAGCCCCACTCTCAATGACCACAAATCCACAGCTCCACCCGTGCTGACTTTCATCAGAAAGCACAGAAAACTTCAGACTCCATGGGATAGTTGGAAACACTGTTCACTTCTACCTGAAAATCCACACAATTCCTGCTCCCTTTTCCCAAATCAGGCAGGGTAAGAAGGGAAGCTATCCCTGTCTGAAAAAATACTTTCCAAAGAGGCAGGAGGCTATATAAAAATGGATACAATTCTGTAAAACCTCACATTCAATTTACTCTGAAGCAAATTTTAAGTAAATAAATCTCTTTCCATAAATTACTGCTGTGTGCTACTGGACACAGCTGCCGTTGGGGTTTTTTGGCAGACTTCTCATGAAACAAACATAAAAATTTATTTGGCAGCTCCAAGTTAAAAGAATAGTAAGTTTTACTTTGATTATGTGCTTCAGAATGACATTCACACACTGTCCCCATCCTGGGCATCTGGCATGCCTGGAAAAGCAGCCTGATGTGTGCTGGCAGCCAAAAATCTTTGTTTATGCCCTCTCCAGCACTCATGTGCAGAGATTTTGGTGGGGACGGTGCTCTGTTTGTTTCATTTTTATTTTGTTTTATAAAATAAGCAGGAGGATTTGCTCCCTGTAGCAGAAATTCACTCATACCATTCCAGGTATTCTGCTGTCATTCCAGTTCCACCCATCAACCAACACAAACAGCATTTCAGGTATGCACAATTGAAAAGAATTTCATTTATCTGAGCCATCAGTCAAGGTTTGGTGCCATGAAAGACCTAAAATTCAGTAGCAGGTCCCCTCCAGGTGGGATGAAGACACAAAATTCTGAGGGTTATTTATGTAGTTTATCCTTCATTATATCCTCTCCCTTTGGAAATATATTTACAGAGACAAAGCCTCCATATAATTCTGAAATTCTTTTTGTAATGCAGATTTTCCTCTTGGAAAATTTGCATTACAGAAAGAAATTATTTTAAGGGCACAGAGTTCTGAGGGAAATTTCTTTGTCAAATGCAATAAAGCCAGGAGGTTTCCCACAGTTGTCTTTAATAACCCTTCCTGTGAGTCCCCTGTCACTCAGCATCATATCATTGCATCATATCCTGACATCACCATGTCCCTGTCAGATTATCAGCATGATGCAACAGAGTTTATTCATGGCTCCCCTTTTGGACAGAAAGGATATTTTAATCTCATTATCTCCCCATTAACTGGTGGTAACAGAGTCAGATAACACAGGCAGCACTACATCCCTCAGGTGTCCTGCACAAATTCACTAAATACTCCAGAAAATATGAATACATATTCAAGAAAAATTAAGGTTTTGAGACTTAAAAAACCAGAATTCAAACCTTATAAGAGTGCTGGGAGACAAATATCATCACTACATATAGCAGTAATTGTGATGCAGCCCCAGTTTTCGAATTTTATTGTGATTCCTGCAATTAGCTAGATACAGCTACTGACATAAATCATGTTATAGCTTCATCATAGTCAAAAATCCATTACCCACTGGGCCACATTGTGAAGGCTGACAGGATTTTTTAAATGCTTGTTTTGTTTAATTTTCTCCCCCAGATGACAGTTTGTGTCACTGCTATCGCCCTTCACTCCTCCAAAGCAACCACAAGCAGTCAATTCCCACTTAATACCTGTAAGCACACTCTTCCGTCAAGAAATCTTAACATTTGGTGTCCTTCCTGCAGGTTTTATTGCATGGCCTTTTCACTAATCTAGGACTTAATAACAGGAGCTGGCAGCTGCTATTTTTGCAGCTTTCTGGACAAGAGCATAACTTTTCTCTTGGACCCACTTTGTCTGTTACTTTAAATTATATTGATGCTATTTTGCAAATGCACAAGAAATGAATTGCCACTCCTTTCATTACACATTTTTTTTCCAAGTCTACATGCTCACTAATAAGTGGTTTTCCATTAAAACAGTATCACATCAATTAGGCAGAATCCTAAAGATCTTTGCTAAAAGAAGTCTTTACACCTCCTTTCCACTAGAAAGCAAGGAAATAACAGGATCTGCTCATTTTTTAAGGATCACCTTCACTTTTAATGTTTTGCTTTTACTTGCGACACTAAAAATAGGTGGGAATTGTGAATTGCTCAGTGATCTATCAAGAATCAGATCCCAGAATTGCACAGGAGCCTGGGATAACCTTTCCCACTAAACCATGAGTTACACATTAAGCAGCAGTTGAGCTACAGCCACTAATGGTAACCAAAACTCCCAGTGTTCTGCAGCCTTCCTGATCAACACCAGAGTAGGAAACCTCACAGGACCAATGGCTGAGGCAGATGAGGGGAACAAGGACATCCTGCTGTCCCAGCTGAGCCTCCCCTGGCCCAGCCTGAGGCCCTTTGCCCTTGTCCTGTCCCTGTTCCCTGGCAGCACAGCCCGACCCCCCCTGGCTGTCCCCTCCTGGCAGGGAGTTGTGCAGAGCCACAAGGGCCCCCTGAGCCTCCTTTGCTCCAGGCTGAACAATCAACACTTCCCCCACCCTTTTCTTCCTCTCAGTCTCAAATTTCTGGGCACCATTATTTTGTTTCCCTCCTCAACACACTCTCTCACAAATCCAAAAATCCTCCAACTCAGTAGCAGTGTGGCACAACGTGACAAGGTGACAGCTCATGCCATAAAGGGGACAGTGACACATGCCAGCAGGTTCTGTACACCAGGCTTCCCCTGGGAACAGGGAGAGGCAGGAGGAGGGACACCCCATGACCAGCAGTCATGAACTTGCTAAGTGACCAGTGAAGCACAAAAGCAGCCAGTGACCTGTTCCTAAGAGGTAGTGAGATGAAAAAGAAACATCCCACTGAGAAATACCGCTGTTTAGAGCAACAAAAACAGAGCAAAGTATCCTTTTTTCCCCTCTTTTTCTTCTTGCCAGGTTTTACAACATCAGATCCATCTACAGGCTGTGTGCCCCCCACCTGCAGCAATGGAAAAGCTTGTAACCTGCTTTACCTGTGCTCAAATATTAATCTGGTTAATAATCGCCCAAATGGAGATGATGTTGAGCTGGGGGTTGCAGCAGCTGAAATTAGACAGATGTGCTACAATATTTCTCCCATTTTAACTCCAAGCTAGGCCTGAGTTTTGTAACTAAAGCTGTGAAGCACAATCCTTTTTATACACATAGGAATTGTTTTCCTAACCTTCACATTTCTTAAAAGGAATTCTACTGGCAAAAATTTCATCTGGAAACTTCTGGAATTCCTCAGAAGGAATTATGAAATCCTGTATGTGAGGAAATGGTTCCGTTCTGGCCCCAGCAGAAATTTGAATGTCAGGGCTATGCTTCAATCTTTTCAAAATTTTACATGTGAATGCCCTGGGTCTGGTTAAAGGGATCTGTCACAGACTTGTCCTTCACACAAATCCAGATGGGTTTGGGTTGGAAGGGACCTTAAAGCCCACCCAGTGCCACCCCTGCCATGGCAGGGACACCTCCCACTGTCCCAGGCTGCTCCAAGCCCCAAAGTCCAGCCTGGCCTTGGGCACTGCCAGGGATCCAGGGGCAGCCACAGCCAGGGGTGCCAGGGCCTGCCCACCCTCACAAGGACTGTGAGAAATGGATTTGTAATGAATTCTCAAAGCTTGTTAGAAAATTTACACAGTCTTTCACATCTGTATGCAAACTCTGAGATAAGGTGTGTTGACTTAGGAAGGCCATGGAATAAAGATGATATTGCTGAGAGATTGAACTAGAAATAAGTTGAAATAAGTTCTAAAATATGGCTTTGTAGAAAGATTAGCTATTTTAGAGAATTAGAACTGTGAAAGATGTATTGTAGTAGGATTATGAGAGGTAAAATGTAGGAATTTCTTCTTAAAAAATAACAAATATGTGCCTAATATTAAAGGAGGGCTCTTCCTCAACAGATACAAAGGGAAACGTATAAATTGATTTCAGTGTGTAAGAGGAATTCCCCTTTACTGTGCAGGACTTGTCAGGGAAAATGCAGTTCCAATCAATTTTAAATTACAGAAATCCTACTGTGTATTACCCCTTGTAAGCATTGTGCTCCCTCCAGGAAAACATGAAAACATTTGTTTTCTCTGGAAATTTTTTTTGCACTTCTGATTTTACGGTGCTCAAAAATACCCCAAACACATCATATAACCCTTGTGGGACAGGAACAAATTCTAATGACTTTTTCCTTGTGAAGAGAAATTTCAAAAGCAGTCTCTGAAATGGATCAAAATACCTAATGTTGGAGAAAGGATCAAGAGACTTGACTGCTTCTTTCCCTCAGGATCTCAAGGCCCCTTCTCTCCAACATATGTGTGACAAAGTGAGCAGGTATTCACCAATTTTTGTTGAGAAACTCTCACATAGGAGCTCTGCCACACCTTGGGACAAGAGAGAAAACTCATTCTGCTGCTGGTACCACAAGAGGAGCAGGAGAGGAGAGCTTGTAGACTGTGCAACACATGAAATATTTGAGTTTTGCGATTGAGGAGGTGCCCATGGGGCTGCATCTCTGTTCCTGCAGTCTCTGCTCCTGAGGCTGTGGCAGAGGAGTCATTTCTGCTGAAAACCAGCACGCCACCATTTCAAACACGAGGCTGATGAATCTTTTCTACAACCAACCAACATCTCCTGCTCATGCTGCAAACACTGCTTTGACTTCTGCTCTGCCTGGGCAATTCTGGCGGTCCTCAGATGCTCCTGGCCGTGGCAGACACATTCCATCACCCAAACCTCCCTGCAAAACCCTCTCAGAGAGATTTGGCAGGACTGTAACTGCTAAATGAGCAGCAATCAAGTAGTTCACCCAATCAGTTTTCTAATTCACCACAACTGCTATAAATACGACCCATTATTACTGAATGTAGCTTTTAGGGGGGAAAAAATACATGCAAACTTCCTGCTGAAGCTAATCTATGGGAAAATTATACAGAACATCACATTAAGGTCTAAATAAACACTTTGGCACCCTCCTAATGTATGTGCATAGATTACTGGGGTGTGCTTGCAGGGTAAGTGCCATTTGATGCTCAAATTATTGGTAGATATTTAAAGTTGATTACCCTAGAGGTAAGATATAATTGGTAAACAAGGAATATATACAGAACAACAACGTAATAACCACAAGTTGTATTTATTTCACAATTCATTCCCACAATCAGAACAATAGTTCAGTCCCAAGTTCCTAACTCTATTTTCAAGCTAACTAAATCAACTCAGAAATAGCAAGGGTATAATTTTCCTTGGTATGGGATTGGGAGGTGAATGGAAAACCTTCCTGGACTTCATTTTCACATCTCCACAAAATGGATGTAGAAAATAAGAGAATAAACAGAGAGGAGAGGAGAGAGTGGTGTGCTCCCTCACTTCCTGAAGAGATCTATCCCTTCCCAGGTGTGATGGTGGGACATGTTTACCTGGCTGACACATTTAATTGCCCACAGTATTTCTCCTTTCCAGTGTAGGCACCTTGTCTAGACTGTTTGATGACCCCCATCTGTAATCAGCCTCTGGCTTTTCTCTCTTTTGCCTTGAGATGGCTTTAACTCCACAAAATGGCGCAATTCCTGTCTCCTTCCATGTGTTTCCTCTTTATCCCTGTGAGACACCAACAAATTGCTGTGGTTTGGGCTTTCCCATGGATGACCTGAACGAGCCACCAGCAGACACAGCAGTGCCACCATGCTCCCTGATGGAGTTCTGGAGTTTTCTGTGGAGAACAGGAGCCCTCATTCCCTTCAACACTTGATGGTGCAGCTGGCAGCCAAAGGGATTCTCTGAAAGTAAACCCAAGTTACAAGACTTTCCATGTTGAAAACATGGTTGAATAATATCCAAATAATCACCAAATAATGGTTATTTAGCATGGTGGATAATAACCAAATTTTAGATAAATAAAAATCATCATCAAAGCAAAGGAAGGCTATTTAGACCATGTCTTTCCCACGTGATCACATTTAGGGCGTCTGTCAATAAATGCACAGCCTGGCTGGGTTTGTGTTCAAATCTTGGAGAAACCTGGCCTAGGGGAAGGTGTCCCTGCCCACTGCAGGCCAGTGGAACAAGATGGCTCTGTAGGCCCTTTCCAACCCCACAAATACAAATTATTCCATCATTTGTATATAGGACACCTCAGGAGCTCCTCCAGGAAACCACCAACACACCTCAAACTGGTTTGAAGCACAAAGCAGTGATTTTCTAGAGAGTAAACATCTTATTCCCTGCTGGAAGACAAGAGGAGGACCTCAGAGACAATTCCCCGCCCTCAGAGGCCTTGGAGCAGCACTCTGAGCCTTTCTCACACAGGAGGAGACTCCAGCAGTCAGACAGATGATGCAGTGAAACACTCAGCAAGAGGAGTTGAGTCCTGCTTAAATCCTGGCCAGAGAGAACCCCAATTCCACCAATAGCAGCAGTGGGAGCAGCCAGATGCAGCTGGGAAGTACAGAAACTTATTCAGCTAAGCCATCAAATTAACACAGGAGCAGGGCAAAAGCCATTAACTGGAACAGTGTGGAAAAAAAAAAAAAAAAAAGAAAAAAGCCACAAGACCTAGAATTGCAAGGTCCAAGGGCACCACAGAACAAAATACTTCACAATACAATTTTTTAGAAAATGGTAGCGTATTGCAAGCTTGTGTTCAAAAATGCTACTCTACCAACTTAAAAAAATAACAACTAAAAAATAACTCCTCCAAAAAAACCAACTAGTATTTACAGATAGAGAAAAAACTATGAAATTGTACTTGAATCACCTGAAATAACAAAAGACATAAACCAGGAATAATTATGTTTTAATGGCCTAAATACTCATTTTAACAATTTCAATCATCCCATGCACTCTTTTGCCTTCTCATAATTTTGATTTTTTATGACATTTAAAAGAACTTCATGTGCTATACTATAAGGAAAGGAAAAGTGTTTTTATTAAGCATTAATTCTTTTCTTTTGGTGGCAGCAAACATCTCTGCCATCTGTCTTAAAGAGCTGCTGGTGCTACTTTATAACAGCATTAGAGACACAGGCACACTGCTTTCATCATTACTTGCTTTTCAAGGCAGCCAAAAGAACTGTGCTCCAGGTAACAAAGGTTCCTAAAAACCCTGTAAACAGCTAAGTAAGAGAGATTTGGAATTCAAACATGAAAATCCTAAACTCACTTAGTGCCTCCATGGCTTAACTTAGCCAGTTGCAATTTCTGAATTCTTCCACTGCAGATACATTAAGAAAAAATCATTCCCTAACACAGCTTTGCCAGGAGCTCAGGCTTTCAAATTACTTGAAATTATATCACAAATTGAGAGCTTGCAAGAAATATGGAGAGATTTGCTGGTAAGTACATGACAGAGATAATGAAAAACCAATGTAATCCAGAAAATCCAGTTCTGCTGAAAGTAAGAAAGTAAGGACAGTTGTCTTCCTAGGAAGATAAAAACTGACAGCTCAAGAAAGAAATAAAGGGGGAAAAAGTCTTTATCACAAAAGAAGAGTTTTCTGACGTATTTCAAGTACTGAAAAAAATCTAGGATTTGCTTAACAGCTCTGCTGGCAGATCTCAGCCACAGAACTCAGAAAGATTACAGGAGGTAGTGTCTATCAGTTCACTTTTTTTACATAAAACCCATGCTAGTCCATGTCTGAGCATGGGAAAGGCATCCTGGTGTTGTTAAAAAAGTAAAATTTAACGCTGCCTTTTATCCTGTTACTAAACCAGAGACACCACTCATGCTGCAGCTCAGCTCTTCAGGGCCTGGGAGGTGCTGAGATTGTTACCCACTGAAAAGAGCCCCAAAATTTATGCCTTGAGGAGGCTGACCTAGAAGAGAGTTAAAGAATAAAGCAGGGATTTATTAAAAGGCCTCCATGGATCCACCTTGGGCAGCACAAGAGCCCAGCCAGGGCTGCACCCAAGGTGAGCCAAAATGGGCACAAAATGGACACCTGGTCACGGGGTCTGTCACTTTTCTCAGTTCTGCTCCATTTGCATATTGGAGTTAATTGTCCAATTCCAGCTTTAGCCCATGCAGTCCCATCCTGCTTGTTTTTCTCTCTTCAGCCCATGTTGTTTGTGCTCTTGGGCCTGAGATTTGGATCATTTGTCCTTGGTCCCCAGCTAGAGAAGGAATTGTTTTGTCTCCCTGCTCTGTGCGGAGAGCTCACCATCCTCTAACATGAAGCTCAGACCCACACACCAAAGCAGCACAGAATGTGAAAAATGTAAAAGCTAAAACCTGAGGCATTAAAACCACCACTGCACATCCTTGTGATGTTGTGCAGGCTGAAAGAGCAGGCAAATGCACCTCAGGCTGAGCCAGAGGAAAACAAAATTATACAGGGAAATGATCCATTGGGCTTGGGAAATGATCAGACCAAGCCAATAACCAGGGAACACCTCACAGCATCACTGTCTGTGTCAGCCCACCGGCATTTTTGCTCTTAGTTTTAATGGCAGTTTACCATGGAATTGTCACAACTGGGAAAAAAAACCAAACCACATTCTGGTTATAATACATGATAGTTCTCTTCATTAGTTCACACCATTTGGGTATTCTGCTACAAAAGAATATTCTTAGATTATCTTTGTGACTTTCCTCAGCTCTTTTGCTGAGAAGGGCAAGAGCCTGGGCAACCATAACAAGAAACAAAAGTGTGATTAAGAGCCCAGAGAGACTCAACATGGCTTCCTTGATAGCAAGGACAAAGTACTTTCTGCTCATCCAAAATCCTTCTTTTCCATAGCAAGGATTTGTTGTAACTCTCTGAAGGAGGGACTCTCCATCTTTTTCTCTCTGCCCCAGTTCTCCGTACCAACAAAAATCTTGTCTCTCTTTTTGCTAATTGGCAAGCAGGTTAGTTAAATCAGTATTTTAGCTGGTGCTGGGTATAAAAGATGATGTGCCAAGAGAAATGCTGTGACACTCGAGAATTCCTCAGAGCTTTCCCGGTGCACACATGGTGTAGTTCTGCCAAAGGGCAGCTCTGGAATTTAGGAAGATCTTGCTGTGGAGTCCAAAGGCACAGCAGCACAGACATCATTACATTACACAGAACCACAGCTTGGGTTAGCCAAGGCAATCATTCAAAGCAGCAGCTCATCAAAAAGACCCTCAAGAAGCCTCCAAAGCTCTGTAGCTCCTGTCAACAAGATCCTGCAGGGAAAAACACAAGTGACGAAGAAAAAAAAAAGTCTCTAACTTTTAGCAGCAGATCAATGAAATACATCAGTACATCTCATCCCTTAGCAGACAACATTTGGCCTCGTGGAACGTGCTATTAGACAAAATTGGCAGGAAAACCTCTCCAAAGCACAGGCCCATCACAGAAACAGCTCCAGAGATAAAACTGTGAGTTCTGAGCAAAGCACAGAGTTCTGATACAGAAGATGTAAAGGTGGCTGACAGAACAACAGCTCTGCAGCTGAGGTTTGCATTTCTACCCCCATCACAAGCCTAACAGCTCCTTTATGTCTGATATGCAAGTGAGAGTGATGCAGAAATATGTTAATTGTAAACAGGTTTTATTTACAGGACACTTGTCTTGTGCCTAATTAAAATTAAAAGGGAAACTGGGTTTGGATGGTTTGGAAAGAAGGGAAATGAAAGAGGTTTTGTCCAGCAGCCCATCACAAGCTCCTCATGGAGCTGGGGGATCTGAGATGAACATTTGGTTTACATGTGAATGTTAAACATCTTGTAATGCTGTCAAATACATCTCCTGTGGAAAAAAAGAGTTGCTTCCCTACTTTCCTGGAGAAGGCAGGGCCCTGGAAAAAACCCTGCGTGGAGCCAGAGACCTGCAGAGCATCCAGCGCAAGCATCAGGATGTGTATCGCAGACATCTTTTATGAAAAATCCTTTCCTTAGGATTTTTCTTCCTGAGAAGTTGAGAAGCCTTGAGAACAAAATGTAAACATTGATTATCTGCTGCTGTGGAATGCAACAAGTAGATCTTTGATTAGCCCCTTTTGGATGTTTGTAATTAATGGCCAATCACAGCCCAGCTGGGTCGGACAGAGAGCCCGCGCCACAAACCCTTGTTATCATTCTTTCTATTCTATTCTTAGCTGGCCTTCTGATGAAATCCTTTCTTCTATTCTTTTAGTATAGGTTTAATGTAGTATAGATCATAAAATAATAAATCAAGCTTTCTGAAACATGGAATCAGATTCTCCTCTCTTCCCTCATCCAAGACCCCTGTGAACACTGTCACAGATGTGCCTCCCTCCAAACACCAGCACTGCTCCAGCAGCATCTGCTCATTCATTCCTCTGCCAAATAAAAACAATGCCTTCCAGAACCCTGCCTCCATTCCAGATGACTTCTCTGCGACCAAACCCTTCACCTCCCTGGGGTGAAGGAGGTGTGAGGATTTCCAGGATGGAGCACCCTGTGCTTTGTGGCCAGCTGAAAGGCTTCCTCTCCCCCCTACCGGCACAGCAGCCTTTGCTCTGTGCCCTCAGGGAAATGCCAAAAGGATTCAGAGGTGTGCACATGTCTATAAGTGCTTCAATTCCCACCCACCAGTCTCCAGAAGTGAGGTTCAGAATGAGTTTGGGGCTGCAGAGCAAAGGAAGACAGTGCTCTGGCTGTAACAACACTGGCCAGGTGAAACAGAGACATTGCCCTAAGGAAAGAACTTTGGTTCCTGAAATCAAGAGACAATCACAGCTTTTGATTTTCTGACTTAGGAGCATATTACAGCGACCTGAGTGGGTCGCTGGTGGTGAGAGAAAGACGGTGAATCTTGTTTCTTGATCAGAAGGCTGAATTTATTGATATATCATATATAATACATTATGACTATACTAAATAGAATAAAGAGAGAAGTTTGCAGAGCTGCTAGGCTAAGAATAGCAAGAAAGAATCTCTAACAAAGTTGTGTCCAAGGGCTCTGTCCCTAGCTCGTTCCTTGTGATTGGCCCTTAATTATAAACATGGGAGCATGAACCAATCACCAATCAAAATAGGTGCCCCTGTTGCATTCCACAGCAGCTCATAATAATTGTTTACATTATCTTCTGAGGCCTTTGCCCTCCAGAAGACACAGAAATCTGAAAGAAAGGATTTCTGTGAAAAAATGTCTGCGACAGGAGCAGCCCTGACACCTGGGCACAAAGAGATTCCAGCACCAGGGCACCAATGAGCATGGCTCACTCCTCACCTCCCACAATCAGTTAAGCACTGCTTACTCCAAGTTCTATTTCTCTCCCCCAGCACAAGCTTTAGGTGATATAAACCATTATTATCCATCCTCATGGGTTTCACACACAAAACATCTTTATTTAAAGAAAAAACTCTTCATAGGAGTGGTAAAACACACTCTGGGTACATCACCATAATGCAATGATTTTGTGAGCAGGATTTTGTTTGACAGTTGAGAACATAAAATTATATTGGATGAGGGGAGAACAGTTTTCATGCAGTAATAAAAGCTCCAATCCTAAAATAATCACTCCACTTGAATACACCTTCAAAATTCTCATTTAATACTGCTGGTACACAGGGAATTCTTCCTCTGTGCTAGATCATGTCAGGTGTTCAGATTAATAATTTTTGATTTTTCTCCTCTTACTCCCCCTTTCAACCCAGCAGCAACATATCCCATTATCTGTTTCACACTAATTAGCAACAACAAAATGCAAGCTGTTTTAACACAGAGCCTCTTTTTGTGTTACACAATGTAAATTGGATGGGCAACATAACTAAAAGGGTGGAAAGGAAGGGAGGGGGAGAGAAAAACTCCCTGTAACATGAGAAAAATCACTTTAAATTCTGAGTGAAGGCAAATTTCATAGAGTCACTGAGGTGACCAAGACCATGGAGTCCAACCTTTGACCTTCTACCACATTTGAAAAAGATATATTGGCTTTTATTGCCTTGCAAAATAATTTTCCTAATTACATTAAAAAGTGCTGTCTCCGCAAATAAAGACCAACAGAAAAACCTAATTATTAATTAACACATCTTGAATATTGTACTTCAATGAAACACTAAAATGAGTGTTCCACCAAACCTGCCAAACACTACAAGTAACGGAGTTAATACTAAGAAAAAAATCTTAGCACAATTTCTTTTCACAATCCAGAAACCTTTATAATCTTTTATAACTTTCAGAATCCAGAAACGTTTTGAAACATAAAAAGAAAATACCAAAGCAGAGCAGAGCAGCATGGCTCAGCTTCCCTTCTCTCTGGAATGAGTTTTCCCCTGAGTTCCCCCTGAGGCACATACTCCATCACTGGTGAGAGCCAAATCTTCCCAGTTGTGATTTTGGTGGTCTTCCACCCCACAAAGCATCCACACTCCCTATAAAACATATCGCATGTCCTTTCTGCCCAGAATTTCACAGCCATGAGTGGTGCAGTGCTGTGAATACTCACTTTTGTAGGGGGCTTCCCAGCAAACTGGCTCCTCATTAGTAGAACAAATGTTAATTAATATTTTCAACCAAGAGCCAAAGTCCCAGCAGTTTGGGAGTGCAGGCTGTGCCCTGAGCTTGGCTGCTCTGCAGCAGTGAGCAGAAGGCTGCTCTGGCAGGGGAAAAGGGAGAAAAGCTCTATTTTGTGGTCAGATCCAGCAAATTGCTTCCCAAATGCTGTTGAGGGTGGATCAAAGAGTGAGGGCATCACACAGGTGAGACACACATGCAGTGGCTGTTCAAAATCCAAGCAAAAATATGTTCTGTTCACAGGAATATAACCCAGGGGAAGAGACAGAAACAGCAGCTGGTGTGCCCCACCACACCAGTGAGGGCTGGGGGACAAAGTCCTGCCCCAGGAGAGAAGGAATTCCAAGTGAAGGATCTGCCACACTTTCAGCAGCCCCTGTGCCCACTGACAGATAAACTGCTCACCTTCAAACTGCCAGAAAAAGCTGAACAGGAATTTTATAAAGTATCTCAAGGAAGGGAGAAAAAATTATTACCAACACAAAGCCATTCAATAGTACTTCAAAGCAGCTCTGTTCACATCAGCATCCAAAAGCAGAGCATCAAAGCAGGAGCAGCCAGTTTAGTGCACACAGCAGGAAAAGAATCTTAAAATCTCATCCTTATGCTGTTATTAAGCTACACCCAGTGGCATTCATGAGCATGAGACAGTTCAGACAAGAATCAATTTCCCTTCATACTCTTCAACAGAAAAAACAAGTGAATGTTTCCCAAGAGATGGAAAATGAGGATACCAGACTTTAGGGACCTGCTCCAGCTGTCCCCCTGCAATATCACCAACTTGCCTCACATTGCCCATGAATTTATCCAATATTCTTTTCTAACTTCCCCTCCCCTGAACTGCCTCAGTGTAACTGGTACTCTCAGCTCCATCTGACATCCAGAAATTCCTCCTTGTTAGAGGTGGCATCAAGTAGGGCTGATTCTAAGTGGTCAGAAGAAAAAGGCAGCCAGCAACTGTGGAACTCACAGCACAGTTTCTCTCTCACTGAAGGTAATTTGAGTTTATTTTCTATAGCCAGCTGCAGTTTTCCTTCAAATCTAAGTAAACAAGCTGTGGGAGCTCTACTCCTGTGTCAGGGCTGATCAGAAATACATGATGGGGTCAAAAACCACTGCAGAGATGCTGACAAATGAGAAGAGAAATATAAAAAAAAGCATTTAAGCCAGCAGTGAAACTAAAAACATTGTCTGTGCCATGACCAACAAGTTTGTCCTTGATTCAGCACAGCAGGGAGGGATCAGCTGAGGTTTTAAAGCCTGACAATCTCCAATATCTGTGTTCTTCTAGGCTCTTCCCTTTCATGCCATTCACTGAGTGTAGGGAGGGAGGCATCACAGCATTGGCCAGCACCAGCCTGTTCTGAGCTGGCTGCCAAGGAGCAAAAATTAGACTCTGAAAGATGCCAGTGATGTCTTTATTTGCAGCGCTAAAAGAGATCCAAGAACATCAACTGGAGCATTTATAACTTGGAGCCCTCAGCAAGCCCTTACAGATGGGTACAGAGAAAAGCTTTGTTTCTCAGAGACTGAGGAGGTTGTTCCAACAACTACAGACTCTCAGACGTGCTGCCCCTCATCCCTCTGACTGTGACACCACAAGGACACACAGGTGGCTTTGCAAGACCTCTGAGCTGGAAGGGTGAGAGGAAATCACCTTTTGTACAGGAGCTTTTGGGGCACAGCACAGCCCTGAGTGGGGGAAATGTATTTCATGACAGAAATACAGGTTATGGTGTGAAGGGAACACATCCTGACTCGTGTTTTTGGGGTTTACAGACATCTGGCACCTTCCAAAGCCACCATGGTGCTACAAACTGAAATACAATCCAGTTCTGAGGACTGGAACCTCCACGCAAGGGTTCGTCAAGGTGCAACGGCAGCAATAACATTAATCCACACTTTTAATTTAATCTATAATTTATTCATGCTTTTTACAGGGTTCAAACAGGAGATGAATGTGAAATATTTACTGCCTGAAGTGCTGAAAGAAACTCATTTGCTGAGACCCACTGAGCAACAGCACCTGCAGCTGAGCTGCCATTGATTTTGGTGTCCAGCCCGCTTCTCACAAGAACCACAGCTCACCTGTTTCACAGAAAATGCTGTGTCAGCACTGATTGTTCTTTCAGTCTCTAAATTAACTCCAGCTCTAATTCTAGATCTTCACAGCTGGCACTTAGCAGCAGCTGCTTTTCTCCCCTCAGCAGCTGGCAGACCAAAGGTATCTTGTGATAATTCCCCTCTGTGTTGCAGGTCCCCAGCACTGCTGAGGGGTGAATTTGTGTTCATCAGGAGCTGTTTGTGCAGCTCTCATGCCACAAGAACTGTCCTATTATCATCCTAGCAACTGCTCTGGTAGGTAATGCAGTCCAAAACCAGAATAAAATGAATGGCAAGAGCAGCCAGCATTCTGAACTGCCTGTCAAGGTGGGCCTTCATCCTCCTCGTGCCTTCAAGGCACTGCAGTGGAATAAATTCCTGAAATTTGAGCTTGTTCACTGCTCACTGCAAAGCACATCAGTCAAACTTTTCTGGTTTTTTCCTTCCCTTACAGTAGGAAGATAATAGTACCAGCTAGAGCAACTGCACAGCAGTGTTGACAGGATTAATTAGCTAATATATCTACAGTCTTAAGCATGCAGAACATCACAGATGCACGGTGTAATTACTGTTATTAGGTGAGTGATTTCTCTGACTCGTTGGGACAACACACATTTTATCTGTCATCTTTTCATGGCACAGACATCTGCCACCAGATATTCTCAGCTAAAAAGAAACCTGAATAACATGGCCCAAAATATCCATGATGATGGTTTTTTGGAGTTTTTTTGGGGTGGGTGGTAATTTTTTTTCAATTTTTTCAATAATAATTCTTATTAACAATAAGGGTTAGAAATTCTGCTGACAGCCACAAAGCCTTAAAGCTGGCCACAAACAAAGGCCAACAGAAAAGAACAGTATTCTCCTAAAAACCATGGTGCAAAACTATGCTGGGTCTGCTTTCCCTGACTTCCAGCAATGCCCAGAAAGGTTTAAGCTGCTGACCAACCTTGCTCAAGAGCTATTAAAGGGGTAAAGTTCTCTTCCTTAGCATGTCTTGATGGGGCTGGGATAAGTCAGGGCACTGGAGATTGCAGGTACTGTACAACCAAAGGTAAGATAAGCTAAACTACAAGAAAGGGGATGAGAATTCAGCTTTGTGTGGAAATTCTGGGGGGGGAAACTTGGGCACAAAGGAGCCAAGAGGAATATGATAGAACTGGAAGCTGGACTTGCGTGCATGCGTCAAGGGTGATGCTAATCCAATGTTTGCAACTTCATACTGCAAGTAACAGATGATTCCAGGGTGCTGATATTCTCTCTCTCAAGCATAAAAATCAGTGCTTCTCATGGAAATTTAGGTCAGTACACAACCACAGACACAAGCCTGATGAACACATTAAGGAACCGTTTAAAGCAATGCTAAACCAAACAGCTGAAGAAACACAGGGGTAGAAATGTCATGAAAGGGCACAGAAAATTCACTCTCTGGGAGATTTGCAGTGCCATGAATTCTTTTTGTTCTATAGGAAAAGAACAGGAAAAAACAAAATCTCAGGGTGTGTGAGGCTGCAGGAACTCATTGGGCACCTGGTGTCCCCGCCCTGCCCCAGCAGGGCCATCCCAGAGCCCAGGGCACAGCATTGTGTGCAGCCAGCTGTGCCCCAGCCCCAGGGAGGAGAGCCCCCAGGCCGTGTGGGCAATGTGCTCAGGGCTGGGCACTGCCCAGGGCACAAGTTGTGCCTCCTGTGCAGGGCAATTGCTGGGCTCAGGCCCTGCCCGTGGCTCTGGTGCCATCGCTGGGCCCCGGAGCAGAGCCTGGGCCCTGCTCTGCCCCTCCCTGCAGCCAGGCCCAGCCAGGCCTGAGGGCCCCTCTCAGCTGGGGCTCCTCTCCAGGCTGAGCAGCCCCAGCTCCCTCAGCCTGGCCTGGAAGGGCACCCACATGCTCCAGGCCCTTGCTCAGCTCCAGCAGCTCCTGGCCCTGCTGTGCTCAGCACCCGCAGCTGGACACAGCACTGCAGAGGTGCCTCCAGGGCTGCCCCAGGGCCAGCATCCCTCCCTGCCCTGCTGCCAATGCTCTGCTGCTGCCCCCGGCTCCATTGGCCTCCTTGGGCCAGGACACTGTGCTGGCTCACGGACAGCTCGGTGTCCCCTGGACACCGTGCTGGGTCAGGGACAGCTCGGTGTCCCCAGGACATTCTGATGGCTCAGGGACAGCTCAGTGTCCCCCGGACACTCTGCTGGGTCAGGGACAGCTCGGTGTCCCCCAGAAACTCAAAGCCACACAACATCTCCAGGCACTCACTCACTGAAATGGGGTTTGGGTGCCTTCCTCACTTATAGTCCAGGCCAACAAAGAGCTCTGAGGTTGGGGGACTCATGGAATTCCAAGGAACACCACCTGGCAGAATTTCTA
Organism: Ammospiza nelsoni; assembly: GCF_027579445.1. Taxonomy (NCBI): domain Eukaryota; kingdom Metazoa; phylum Chordata; class Aves; order Passeriformes; family Passerellidae; genus Ammospiza; species Ammospiza nelsoni. Next base: position 30,747,800 of record NC_080640.1, on the reverse strand, counting down.
TCCCCAGGGAGACAGAAACCAGCCTGGGTCACACTGAATTCTCTCTCAGGCTCACAGACAACGTGTCTGGGAGCAGCCAGCTGGGATCATTGAAATCCACTTTAAGGATAACACCACCATGGAAAGCAGGAGAGCTCAGCACTGTTCTCCCAGCTTCCTGCTCTTCCCAATCTGTCAGCCCCAAGAGCTGCTCCCTGAGCTGATCAGTCACAGCTCCAATTCCATCTCTACATGATTAGCCAGCATTAGCAAAGCCAAATCAATGGCTTGATTGCAGATTTGCCAAACAGAAGGGCAATGTGCATGCATTAGAATGATGAGGCAATTTGCAACTTCATTACCTCCTTCAGAGACACGTGAGCTTTTACCCTAAAAGTGGCACAGGGATTTTAAATCCTGCTGAACCCTACAGCTGCCCTGGTTTTCCCCACAGGAACCTGGAGGATTAACAGCTGATACACTGAGGCCAAGCCTGTCCCAGCCCCCATGGCAGCCTTGATAAAGAAAAAAGCCATTATGAATTCCTTCTGAAGGGAGCAGAAGGCTTCACCTGCAGAGGAGACCATCCTTAAGGAAGTCTCCTGCCTCCCTGGGGCTTGGGGTGAAGATGAGAAGAGAAATGTTCCTGCTCCAGTACAGCCCTCAGGTTATTATCCATGATTGATTTCTCCAAGGGGCAGCAGTGAAGTTGCAACCAGAGGTCTGAGGGCAATCCAGAGACTTCAGAGCCTTGGAATGACTGATAAGGGATCAGGAGCAAAAGCAATATTCTCCTCTATCATTCCAGCTTCAGGAAGAGCAGATTGACACCTGCCTGTGAGCTTGGTGTCACCTGCAGAAGCCTGGGGACTTTGATCAGCTTGGTTTACACAAAACCCATTCAGGCTTGAGCCCCTCCCAACCAGAGAGCCCAGGAGGGGCTGAGGGAGCTGGCAAGGGGCTGAGCCTGGAGCAAAGGAGGCTCAGGGGGCCCTTGTGGCTCTGCACAACTCCCTGCCAGGAGGGGACAGCCAGGGGGGGTCGGGCTGTGCTGCCAGGGAACAGGGACAGGACAAGGGGAAAGGGCCTCAGGCTGGGCCAGGGGAGGCTCAGCTGGGACAGCAGCAGCAATTTCTGCATGCAAAGGGTGCTCAGGCCTTGGCAGGGGCTGCCCAGGGAGCTTTGCAGTGCCCAGGGTTTAAAAGACATAAATGTGGCACTTGGGGACATAGGTTAGTGAAGGGCTTGGCAATATCAACTTAACTGTGGGACTTCATGATCTTAAGTGTTTTTTCTCACCTAAATGATTCTCCCAGGATACAAAGGCAGCAGACACTCACTGGAGTGAGAAATTGGGTGTGCCAGAGTCTGCTTGATCACCAAAAAATATAAATACAAACAAAAAGATACACAGGAGAGATGGGCATCCGAAGAAACAGCCCCTTAGGAATCCTATCCTCACTCACAGCTGACTGACTGCATGGAAACAAACTCCACAGCTACAGAGAGACCAGTATTTTCAGCTAAAGCACTGAAGTTTTGGGAAACTAAAAGCAGTTTTTTGCAAACAGAAAATTATTATTCTTCCTCAGCACTTGTGAGGTGAAAATGAGCAGTTACGTTCCACTCCAGCCACTGCACGGTTGTTTGGAAGGAACCTCTGGCTTTCACTTTATGTAAAATCCATGGCAGAACTGAGACAAGACTGGAATCAGTCTGCAGTTTGAGCAGCAACCTGCATTTTACTCAACCACTGTGCTTACTTTTTTAATGACAGCTCTCCCCTGCATCCTCCTTAAACTGTTGCTCCACAAAAGCCAGGGAAATTCCTGATGTGCCATATAATGGAACAGACCTATTGCCACGTGTCACTGTGAAAACCCAGATTGTCTGCTGTGAAAGTAGCTAAAATTACAGCTTTAACACCTAATGCAAGGTAAAAACATCCATCTAGTTTAAATAATTTAATGGGGAGGAAAAACCAAGCACTTTCCTTCAAAACAACTTGGAAATACCACAGCAGTAAACTTCAACCTCTTTATAGAGTCTTATCTAAAAGCAAAACTAAGAATACAAAGCATGCTTGTGCAGTGCCCTGCATTTAAATACCTGCCTGTGTGTTGCTGAGGAATAATTTATTTAGGAAAAAAGATCCAGAAAATCATCTTAAACCCCCAAAGAATATGTTACCCAAAATCTACTCCCCCAGCTCATTGATGCCTATCTGTAAATAAAAGATTGTAATCTGGCTTGTTGCAATTAGGTATCATTATCCTGCTCTGTTTTATGATTTTCTTCATTAATGAACTGAAGTGATTTCAGATATTGATAATTACAGTGCTTGCAATTTTTAACAAAAAGCTCTACCATAAAACAATAATTCAAGCTAATAAACCCTGACCAAAATCTCTCTCTTGGGCATAAATCATCAATTAAGTACCAAGAGAAAAATTTAAATACAACTTTGTAATAATTATTTTCAAATTAGCTACAGAAGGAAGCAGCAACTCAAACTCCAATACTTTGGGACTTGTTTGAAAAATTAAGAAAGCAGCTTATGCAATTGATGCTTTTCATCTGACAGCTTTAAATCAACTTACTGCACATGAAAGGTCTGTGGTTTGCAACTGCACTTAATCCCAGCACAGGGTGAACATACCTGCACAACTTCTACATTAAACAGGATTTACTCAGCCAAGAGATTGATAATTCAAGGTCAGGTCACACTGTTCCACACACTGACATCTCCTCTTGTGTTACCCCACTTCTCTGGGTCTTCTGAAAATTCAGACCCACAAGTTCTGTCTCTGCCAACTGCTACAATCAAGAGGTATTAAAAACAGGCACTGAGAACAGACAGAAAAGTTATCATTTGTTACCACAGTATGAAATGGGCTTCCTAAAATTCATCCACAGAAGATGGCTGGAAGAATTAGGATCTTACTGCTGTTGATGTGGAAGCAAACAAGAAACAAATCAGCCCAAAGAGACTGGATAGACGCTTGGTTTTATTTTTACATGTATTGATTTTATTTTTGCATGTATTTGAACCACTTGTAGGACCTTTAGGAGACAATCTCAGGCACCAGCTGGAACATCTGCAGGAGGAAGGTCACCATCTGTGGTACAAGTGTGGAACTGCTGAGGCAAATCAGCCCTAGAGAAACACCTCTGAACAAGTGAATGCTAAGCTCAAACACACTGACAAGTCAGATTTCCAGTTGCAAGTGGATTAAAACTGCAAATTTTACATATTATATTATGGTGAATTACTAGAATCATCACATTGGGACAAGTTATAGACAGGTATTTCAGACAGGCTGAGCTGAATTCTAGATTGCCAGGCAGAGCAGGGATGCTCCTTCAAGGCTAGGGTTTAACAGAAAATTTGAAGAGGTATTAAATCAAGTACTAAGTCAATAAATAAAGTTATAACCATAGGAAGAAAACCCTGACACAAGCAAGGAAGACCTAAGAGTTCTCTTGCACCATGTTATGTACAAAAAAAAAAATAGGGTTCATTTTTGGGCTTTTTACCTTCCTGTGGAATTACAGATGTTTATGAACACCTTCAATTATTTGGCTTTATTCAACTGTAGCAGCACTGGTTGGAAGGGACATCTCTAAACCAATCTCCACCACAGCAGCACCAAACTGGGTCAATTTTCCCCTTTTTCTGAGCAAGTCCCCCTTCCTTGGCTCTGCCTGAATTTTCTGCCTCATTTTTGGGCTGGGACAACCTCTGGTTTGTGCCTCCTGGCACAAGACAGAGAGCAAAGCATCAAAAACCAATTTGCTTTTCTTTCTTTGGCGAGTCAAAGCTTCAGTGAATTGCAGCCATCACATCATTGACCTGGTAAAGCCCCTGTTTCCAAAAATACCCCTTGTGTCTCATATTCAAGGTTTCCCTTTGTTGAAACTGTTTAGGAATGGGTCTGTGTCTGGTTTTGAATAACACAAAGTAATGTTTATTGCTTTCAATACTCATGAGGCAATAAATTACTATTTCCCAAATAAAAACAGCCAGTGACCATGTCTAATAAATTTACTGAGGCTGAACATTTCCATTTGTCACAGGTCACACAACGCAAACATTCTGATACATTTTTCAAATACATATATAGGAATTTGAGCAAGGTGTTATTAGTGCTGATCCCCTAATTAAAAAATTAATTTAAATAAGCCAAAAGATTTTCTTTTTTCACAGAGATCTCCCTAATTCCATACATCCCAAGCAGTAGAACAGCACAGGCTGATGGATTAAACAAAGCCTGATTTTTTAATGACCTGACAAGTAAGTGCAGTCAAGGAGCAGTTAGATAACATGTAAGTGATATCAACCAGAGCAGTCCTGAAATATTTCTCTTTCCAAGTGGTAGTCAATGGCTTATAAAAGAAACAGACCCATCTAGTGGTAACACTGCTTTTATGCTAATGCCTGTGGGAGGAGAGGGGATAAAGGAATTACACCACCAGAAAGAGCAGTGGCAATCAAAGCTTTGCTCCAAGTCAAGCAGGGAGAACTTTTCCTGGGGTGAAGGTGCTGAACAAGCCTTTTCAAATAATTTGGTTTACAAAATATTAGCACTCATCTTCAGCAGAGACCAAGCCTCACCACTCAAACCTGTCAGTCAGGATCAATGTCAGCCCATGGCAGGGAAAGCTCAAATGCACCAGGCAAGGAAACTGCTGGAATGCTCTCCAGAAACCTTCATTTGAGTTTGAAATGTCCTAAACTACTTCAAAAAATTGTTTTTATAATGTAATGACTTTGAGTACATCTGTACCTAAACATCCCTCTGTGTTGAGCAACTGAGTGTTCTGCTCATTTAATCTGGTGTCATTGCATGTGACAATTCTGAGTGGGAATGGTCCCAGGGGACAAGAATGAAAAAAACCCACAATGTGCCAAAATCTGAAAGCCATGCAATTTTAGGCCTGTCAGAGCATTCCTAGCAAAAAGTGCTAGAAAAGCTAATAAGGGCTCATCTAATAATGAATTGAAAATGACAGTAAAATTAGCATCACTGGTCACGATTTCATGGTAAATAGATCTTGTCAAAATAAATCATTGTGCTGTTTTTCAGTGGGAATCTCAGACTTGGGCACTTGGTGCCTCAGGCCATCTTGATTAGAAAACAAAAGCATGCCATGAGATAATAAATGGACTAAAAGCTGTGATGGGTCTCAACAGGCAGCTGCAAAGGAAGACAAAATGCACATATTGCTCCAGGGAACGTTTCCCACCTTGTTCTAAATCCTCCTCTGCCAACAACTCTGCCAAGGCAGTAGAGAAAACTCAAAATGATCAAAGGTAGCAAACAAAACAGACAGCAATGCTCACGCATGGGCAGCTCAAAAGCAAAAGAGGGCCCTGGCCTCACCTGGTACAGCAGCCAATTCCCAAATTTAACTCAATCCTGAAATCCCTACAGATGCACAAAGCAGATGGGAAAAATAATTGGGAAGTAACAGGGATGGAGAGGTGCAAATGGGACAGCAAAGGGAGCAGCCAGCACTGGTTTCAACGTGGGAATTTCTAGAAACAAGGTCTTCCTTGGCCTCAGGGAGAGAAAAATCAAAAGAACGAGAAGCAGCAGCAAATCCATGTCTCCACACACAACCCTTTCTCCCCTGGATCTCTACCAGGGTGCACAGGTTCACCTCACAGGCAGCACAGAGCTGCCTTTTCCCACCTTGCAAAGAAAACAAGGATTTGTGGGTCATCTCTCTCAGTGCAAAATCCACCAGGGATGACTTCAGAGCAATCCTGACAACATGGCAGGGAAAGGACTTCTCCACATTTGTAATGTCTGAGCCATAGTTTGTTCCCTTGTCCTCAGAGTCCATCAGCCCTGGGCAGTCTGGCAGTGGTAAAGGACAAGCCCTTTGCTGTCCCCAAGGTCTCTGAGAAACTCATTTCCACTGAAAACACCCCTGCTCTTCCATTGTGCACCATGAACATTGTGAGTCACCACTTCACTGTTCTCTACTGGGCCAACACGACTTGGTCATGTCCCAGATGTAGAAAATGTCCAAAAACCCAGAGCCCTCCACAAAAGAAGGACATGGAGATGCTGGAGAGAATCCAGAGGAGGCCACAGAGATGTTCCAGGGCTGGAGCCAGGCTGGGAGAACTGGGGGATTCACCAGGGAGAGCTCAGAGCCCCTTCCAGGGCCTAAAGGGGCTCCAGGGGAGCTGGAGAGGGACTGGGGACAAGGGATGGAGGGACGGGACAAGGGAGAACAGCTTCAAACTGACTGAGGGCAGGATTAGATGGATATTGAGAAGGAATTCTTGTCTTAGAGTGGTCAGGCCCTGGCACAGGGTGCCCAGAGCAGCTGTGGCTGCTCCTGGATCCCTGGAAACATCCAAGACAAAGCTGGACAGAGCTTGGAGTACCCTGAGATAGTGGAAGTTATCTCTGCCCATAGCAGGGGTGGAATGGGGAGGTCTTTATGGCCCCTTGGAACCCAAACCATTCCACTTTAGGGAATTCCCTTAGCTGAGGATGTGAATGGCCTCCCAGCAGCTGCACTCCAGGTGAGCAGCACCCCCACTCCTGCCTGGTGCTGTAATTCTTGAATCCCAGCCCAGACAACACCTCCCTCCCACATCCCCCAGTGCCCTGTTTTGGTACCTGACAGACCAAAAACCTTTTGGAGAGGGAGCTGCCTGCTCACTGGCTTGTCACAGACTAAAACTAAACACATCTCAATGCAGCCTGCACCCCCATGTCCCTGTTGGTGACAGGGACACAACTCCCAGCTCTCCCCTCCCAATCCTCCCAGGCAGGGAGCAGGATTTTGTCTTTGCTCCAAGGCTCCTTTCCCTGCCCACACATTCAGTAAATCCTTTGATTTGCTGCAATGAACCCAGTAAGTGCAAGATCTAAGGACTAAATCACAAATAACAACCTGGTACCCAGCTCACGGACTCTGCATCCTGCACCTTTTGGTGTGAAGTTCCAACTTTAATTACTGGAGGGAACCACATCCCCAGTCAGTTGAGATTTTGCTTTACAAGATTGGGCTTCTCCTAGAGAGATTCTGCCCAGGCAAAGGCAGCAGCAAGGAAGTCAGCCCCAACCCCAAAGCACACTTGTGGCCCCTGGGACTGTCTAAAAAGAACAGAAAAAGCCTCCAGGAAAGTCACTTGAGAGCAGTAAGAGAAAGGTTCCTGTAAAACATTATCTGACAAATAATTTGTGTGCTACAGAAATATTCCAGTGGAGTCCTGGAGATCAGTTAAGTCCTCAAATGATGCACAAAGGGAAATAAAAGTGAAATTGAGGAATTGAAAGTAGAACAAGTATTTCAATCATACTTTTTAGCAAAGACTGCTGAAATCTATTGCCAAAACTGCTGTTCCTACTGGTTTTCCTCTCAATTAAAGGTGGTGCAAGACAGCGCCACTGGGGTCAGCAGGGCTGAGTTAGTTATTCCTACAGAGGCAATTCCCACTGTGCAAAACAGGGACTAGAACCCCAATGCCATGGCTGTTTTTTTAATTACTAATTAGAGATTGAACTTCCAAACTTGAACAAGATATCTGAGCATTCAAATCTGCATTTATTTTCTTTTATTCAATGTTTGGTCCACTTTAACTTTTAAGCACCTTTTGTAGGAATACCCCTGGACAAGGGGCCAGTATTGTTATATTTACATGTCATTTTTTTGTGCCAAGGGATGCAACAACTATGGAGAGGTGGACTGGGCCATGGCAGCCATCAAGGATAACTTAAACCACTTTAGATTATAATAAGACAACTAAAATTTCTGCAAACAGGCAGCTTCTTAATGCAGACCTTTAATATTTCAGAGAAAACAGGATTTATTGCTTTCATGTGCTTAATGTGAAATAGAGCCAGCAGAGAAAGAAATGAAGAAAAAGGACCACAGAAATGACACTGGCACACAACAGTAACACCACAAACTTTCTCATACCTGCTATTATGCATGATAGAGTCCAATGAAAAATGGATTGAACGTGGCTGTAAGTGCTGCTGCGCTGGGGCTCTTGCATAGCTTTGGAAGGAAACTGATGGGGCTGATTAAATTAAATCAAAAGCTGGAGCACTTCAATGACAATAAAGGCAAAAACAGCCTTCTAATTCAGCATGAGGAAAACTGAGCAGCTGAAGGGAACCACTGAGCTGCAAATTGATTGGCACAAGCTGGTGCAGAGCACTGCTGGGTCAGTCAGCTCCTGCTCCAGGAGTCTGGAAGGACATTTGCTGTCTGGCTGAGGCCGTTCCCCTGCACAGCACCCAAGTGGCTCTGGTGTGACACGCTGTCCTCACTGCCCACATGCACAGGTTTGGCAAATTCGGGACAGGAAGGCAAGAGCATGGCAAATCTAGTACATGAAATTTCTACAGCACCACCATTTCTACAGGTGGTGATAATCCTCCCTGGCAGGGTGGGCAGGCCCTGGCACAGGGTGCCCAGAGCAGCTGTGGCTGCCCCTGGATCCCTGGAGCAGACTGGGACAGTGGAAGGTGTCCCTGCCCATGGCAGGGGTGGAATGGAATGGGCTTTAAGGTCCCTTTCAACTCAAACCATTCCATGATTCCATAATATCTACAAATACACAGGTGTTTGTTTCCACACACAGTTAAGTCAGGTTCACCAGAGACACCGGGAAGAGCTGACTGACTTCAGCTGCTGCCAGTTGTTCCTTCTGTTTTCCTTCTGCCTATACAGCAATTGCTGCTATGCTTCTGGATTCAATAATTATAATTTGATGTTCATAGAGGGTCACTTAAAATCTCTGTGAACTGAAGTAAAGGGGTGACAATGTAGCAGATGCCAAGTTTTGTGTTTAGGTTTTTTGTTGGGTCTTTTCAAAAATACTGATCAATTGTTATGATTTCTAGGCACCTCAAACCACTACATTTGATATTTCTCAGCTCTGCAGGCAGACTCAACAAGCAGAAATCAGAGCCTATGTTGTTCCTGCTGCTGAGCAAAGGGATCTCTCTGATTACTGTGTGCTTCCCTGCAGCAGGATGATGAAGAGATGGCACTGATGTGCAGAGAACCATTTCCTTCCTCTGCCATGAGCTGATATCCCTATCTGATAGGAATTCTGAGGGCAGCAAGGTGAGCATGCAGCTGGGAGGAATTCTGCTGTGAAAGCAAACAGTGCTCTTTCAGAAACAGATAATGAATTTGATAATGAATTAATGCAGCATCTTCTCCATTTTGCCTTGAGCCTGTTGCCAGCTCCAGCACCTGCCCCTCCATGGCCACCCCCAGGAAACCTTGGAAGCATCAGCTGGACAGAACACAGGACCAAGGAGCCTGTAGTAAAGCACATATGTGTCCTCTTGCTTTGCCAGGAGAGCTCTCCACTCCTGCTGATCATCTTTTGGATCTCCATGATGTAGATCTTGCCATTAAAAAACTTTGAGAACAAACTTTGAGCCTTTGCTCAAGCATCCCCAAAACACCAGCACTACCCACCCAGTCTAAGTACTTAGAGGAAATCCCATAATATCCTAAAGATTTGTAAGCAACCATTATATCAGTGCTTATTTATTGCCATTTGATCTGAAAGAAGGATTAAATTGACTGGGATTTAATCACCATCCCCAGGATTTAATATTACTCAGCAGAAAAGCTGAACTAAAAAGGTGTTTGGGAATACTGAGAAAAAAATGTTGTCAGGTATTTCTTTTAGTCCTACTTAACTGCACCTAAGCACAAAACAAGATTTCACTTTGCCTGAAAGATTCCTAGGCACACAGGGCCTCAAGAGGCATTACTTCAGGATTCTTAATTTTGAAGAGATTTCCAGAAAGCTTCTTGAGAGAGCACATACTTGTGTACACAGACAGTGTAAGTGGCATCTGTCAGAGCAGGGATGACTTGCAAGCAGAAATTCTGTATATTCCTCCCAAAGAAGATTGTGTTCTCCTCCCCCTGCTTTTCCTTTCTGCTTCTGTGAGCCAGGAGGGAAAAAAACCTACTGCCCATGTTCACACTTGGATTTGCCTCTTGTGAGAAAAATCCCCAGGGAAGAGCAGAGCTTAATTCCCAAGGCTGGGCAGCCTCTCCAGGTGAGAATTCCTGTCCTTATCTCCTCCTCAGGCTCAGATTTCTGCACTGCACTGGGTTCAAGCTTGACCCTAAAATGGGAGGTGGCATCCCAGGGAAAGCACCTCCCATCAGGATCACATCCTGGTTTTAGCAGTTCCTCTGTCCTTGTTGAGCTGATTTACCCAGTTCTGTGCCCTTACTGTGTCAACTGAATCCACCTTGACTTCCCACTGTTCCTCTCCTTCTTTCCTGGGCTAAACTAAGGATAATGCTGCACTGTAAAAAGTGGGTCACAAGGAAAATAGGGAAGAAGAACAAAGACCATAGCATCATTTCTTTTCATCTTTAAAAAAAAAAATCAAAACAAAGTTTCAAACCATTCAAGGACAAAAAAAATAGTCTTCAGTCAGTATAGAAAAAAATGTTTTGCCATCTCCAAGCTACAGGGCTGAAGTTCTCCTTCAGAATTACTCAGACAAACTCTCTCCATCACATGGTGCTGATAACTTCACTAAAAGGCAACTCCTTTGGAATTTAGGAGTATAAGAATTTAGACATGCACTAGAAATTAGAATCTGTACATCCAAAGAATCCTTCACTTGATGTTCACTAATACCTGTCACTTACTCTGTTACATTTCCTACTGAGAGCATATTTAACATATTTAAGTACTTTGGTACCTCTTGTTTCCATTCCATATTTTTTGTGTGCAGTTGGGGTTTTTGTGGGCTTTGGGTTTTTATTTTCAATGATAACTTGTTCAATAAGTAAATAAAAGTGGAGCTTTTAAAGTTGCCATTAGTGAACCTTGAGCATCCAAACAGATTGAGCAGTAATGTCTCCAATACCTAAACCCAGGGATAGATGAGGTGTAATGAAATACAGTTTAAGTTAAAGAACAAAGTATTAATTCCAGAGCTTTCACCTCTAACACACTCTGGTCTTGCATTTTTATCTAAGCAACACTCCTGCTGATTATCTTTTGGATCTCCATGATGTAGATCTTGCCATTAAAAAACTTTAAGAACAAACTTTGAGCCTGTGTCTGCTCAAGCATCCTTAAAACACCAGCACCACCCACAATGACCACTCTAAGCACTTATAAGAAATCCCACAATGTCCCAAAGGATTTTTTTGAGTAACCACTCTGCCTCTTGCACCTCAATAAATTCCAGCTCATCTTTGCTGCAGGAGGTTAAATGTACAGGAAGGTCAGATCCCAGCCAGAAAATGGGAAACACTCAGGAAGTTGCTGAGAAGCAAACTCACAACAGCCACAAATATTTATTTATCAATATTTCCAGGAGGGAATGAGTAATTTGCATGTCAAAGTCTTCAGAAAGTCACTTCTTCTCACTGACCAGACTGGGGATAAGCCACAATTACAAGTCCTTGCTGAAACTTTCACACTCTAATTTCCCTGATGGTATAAACCCCTAACCAAAGGGAAAAACCTGAGACATGAGGACTGTTAAACTCTAATCCATCCAAACAAGCTGCTCTGTGTGAAACTTGAAATTTCTGTCACAACACCACTAGAGGCACATGGCATTTCCCAGTTCTTCCAAGAAACATTGCAGTTCACCCCACAACCTTCCAAAAGAAATTAGCCTACCTCACGCACAGGGGTATGGAAATCAAGAACCCAAGGACATGAATAAAGTTGAGATTATTTTTCACTCTTTCCTTCCAGTTCCTCTCCCACAAAGGTTGACACTCTTTTAGAGCAGTCTGAAGGCAGCAGAACATTCTTGCCCTGCCTCAAACACATAAAAAAATCACCCCAAAATTGAGCACACCTTCCCCAAGAGAGCACAGCCTTCCACCTCTCTGCTCACAAGGAAAACAAGAGGCAGAGAGGAACCTGGGGCTTCTGCAGACACAGGAAACACAAAGGCGCCTTCCAAAAAGAGGCCAAAACCTGACAAATCTTGGAATTTTTCCACAAGAACTCCAGTGAAAACAACCTAGGGGAAGGAAAGAGTCGTGGGGTGACAAACTTTATCCCAATATCTTGTGTTGTGTCTGGCAGCTGTGCCTTTTCTCTCTTCCCCCCTCTCCCCTAGCCGTCTTGCTGCGGCGGGGCGGGGAAGAGAGAAGGGAGTGTGACCAGGCACTTCGCTTTTGGCTGCTTGGCTTGGCTAGCCACTTGCTTACTTGCTTTCTGCGCTGGTTTTTTTTTTCCTTTTCTTTTGTTCCCTCTTTCTTACCCTCCCCTGAAGATACTGGACCGGCTCCAGACCTGACCTAAGACGTCCAGGACCCGCCCCGTAGTCTGTGAGAGAAGCTCAGCGCCCTCCACAACACAGCCTGGTTTCTTTTCTTTTCTTTTCTTGTGTTGGGGAGTGTTCTTTTGTTACTTGTAAATAAATAGGTTTTTTTTTCCACTTTGCTCCTCTGAGAAATTCCTTCCTGAACCCGGTATTGGGGGAGGGGTGGTTGGAGGTTTGTTTTGTTTTGGGGGACTCCCTTTTGGAGATTTCCCCTAATTTGTCCTAAACCAGGACAGAAAGTGTGCAAGTTTCTGCTCCAGGGACAGCTGAAGGAAAACAACCCCGATCTCTCAGCAGCCTTCATCCCTCACAAAGAGATCCTCACATCCCTCCAGCACAAAGTTATCACTGGGTGCTCCTGCCCTGACATCCCTTCAGGCTTCCTGCTGCCTATCCTTCCAAATTTTCCATTTCAAAGGGAAGCTGAGAACCCTGATCAGTCTGAAAACAGCTCAGGACTGGGAAATGCACACAAGGTTTGGGGTGAAGCTTCCCTCTGTCCCAAAAGGGGATCTGCTATAAAGGCTGCAGGTGCAATCCACCAGCTTAGAAGAGGAAATTATTACTTGTGGTTTTCTATTTTCTTTGCAGGGTAACACCACTGAAAACAGATGGGATATATTATTTCATCTTCACTTATGCATCAGAAGATTAAAATAGTCCCCAAATATTAACATTATGTCTGCTGGTTAGAGAGGGGAGATTCAGACTATCAGTCCACTTTAAAAAATCCACAAAAAACCGAAAACAAATCAACAAAACAAAAAACCTAAAAAACCCCTCCCAAAATTCAAAACCCAGCAACACACCAAAGCTAGAAAGCCATGCAGGTCCTGACTTCTCTCCCAAGAAAAAGGCAGTTAGTACATCATCCTGCCTGCTCTAAGATGGCATTAAACTCTTAATTCTGAAAATTAAAAACAAAACCCATCTCTGTATTCTATATAAAATCTGATAACTTCTCTCAGTGCATTATTAATTCTTGTACTCTGGTAGCTGATCCTGAGGTTCACAAGGAGGCCTGTGACTCATATTTTTTGTTATTCCCTGTGGTCAAGAACAGAGAACACATAAATGACAAATTAAATGGCCTGACCAAAAAGCTCCTGGACGCCAAGTGCATGAAAAGATACAGACCAGACCAAAAATCCAGTTGTGTCATGTCAGGGAAAGAATCCCACCAGGGCTCAAAGCCCAAGAGCAGAGACAATCATTCCAGATGGAAAAGTCTAGCATCAAAGTCATCAGAGGGGGAAATAATTAATAGAAATATCTCAGACTCCTGGATCAGGACCTGTGACAAACAAGAAAAGCTCTTTAGATAATTATGTACCTTTGAGAGAGTTTCTTGCTTTGGAACAAAAAAACCCCAAATCACCCAAAACATGGTTCCTTAAGTTGCCAATGAAAACCAATCCAAGGGTTTGGGAGATTTCTTTTCATTGTTTTACTTTCTTATTTGGGAAAGTAGCTGGAAAAATTCCATAGGATTTCCTCTGCCAGTGTCCTTGGCTCAGAGTTCTCACCAAGAAAGACATCTTAACTCCAATGACATTAAATAAAACACAGGCCACTGCCACAACAAAGAAAATAAAATAAAGACATTAAAACTTGAGAGGAGGTAGCAGATTTAAGAAGCCAGAGCTAGCACTGCTCCTTCACCACACACTTTTTGTTTCTGTGTCCTGATTACAAGCAGTTTTCATCTCTCTTGAACTACTGCAATTTGTCTAATTTATTCCAGGAGTAAATGGTAGAAATAATGAATGTCAAATACTCAAGCTTTTAAGAAGCCAAATGTTCTCCTTTAAAAACAAAAAGCAAAAAAACCCCTAAACAAACAACCAAAAACAAAATTCCCCAAAATAAACATAAGGGAATGACATTTTTAAGGAGAGCATAAACACAAGGTGGTCATTTTCATGTGTCTGGGCCAAGGCAATCACACAAAAGAAAATGGTACTCAAATGAAATAGAGGAATATAAAGCACTTCATTGTTTTCTCTCATTTTCTTCATCTCCTGGCACTTGAAACCCAGAAGTGTTGTGCTCCATTAACAGCCCTGGTGTTCAACTGGAAGGAGAGCCTTTATTTTGGCAACCCAGCACAACCCCAGCAGCACACAACAGAACCACACTGTCCACTAACATATGTGAGAAGAGCATTTTCTTTATTTCCCTGTCCTCTTTCACATTGTAATTTCATTGATTTGCTTACTGAATTCACCAAGATTAAAGATCCATGCAGTCAGGGAGGCCCACATAGTCCTCTTCAATGGATTACTGGCACAATCATAATTTGTATTAAAGAAGAAAAGAAGACAAACCTTGTGCAATAAAAATCACTTTCATTTTGAAAGAACACAAAGGACCAGGCTCTTTTACATTTTACTGTCATTTGTCAGTCTTTCAGCAATATGTAAGAGATTTTATTCACCAATAACTTTTCATAAAATAATAAAAAACATTAAGCAGAGGAGCATAAAGTATCTCTTGAGTTACTTCATGGAGCTGTAGCTACATGCTGCAGATCCATCAGCAGCTGAGGAATGCAGATATTTAATAATTCACTTGCTGACCCCAATGGTACCAATCCCAGGTTTTCTCAGAAAATTTGTCAGGATAATAGGATGTTACAGCTTTTAACTCTAATGATCACTGCCAAGTTTAGAACAAGAAGTCCAAAAAATTATTTTACTTTTGGTATTTCTGCCAGTACTTCGTCACCAGCCTCAGAATCCAGTTTGAGTCTTCACATGTCTCCAATCCCTGTCCTGTGAGCTTCCTTCAGGTGATACCTGACAAAACAACATTGTCTATTTGGGGAGCAAAGGAAAAGAAACCTTTTTATTTTGAGGAGCCCAGGCAGGCAGATCACTGAAATGGCACTGAACTCAAGAGAAATATACATAATTGTCACATCAGGGAAGTTTCAAATCTAATTTTTTCTTTAAACTGAATTTCAAACTACTACAGAGGAGAAGAATGGGTTCTACCATCAGTTGTATTTTCAAGTTAAACAGGTTTATATTTGACCCACATGAGATCTTAAAGTACCTCTCAAATGCTAGTTTAAGACAGAATTTCCCCCATTAACACCCATGCAATGAAACACACCTTGCAATTCTGTGAAATTTCTACAGTAAGGAGTGAAGTGCCAAAGAAAAAAAAAATTCCTATTTGTAGAAGTGAGAGGAATGGGCAGAACAAAGAGCATTAATTGAAAATTTGGATGAAAGCCACTGGTTTGGAAGGTAAAGAATAGCACAAAATTGCAAGTGCAAGCAAATCAGCATTTCATAAGCCAAGTGAGAAGAAAAACAAATGAGTTACTACCTGCGCTATTTATAGCCCAACCTTCCTGCAGGTGACAAACTAAAGGAGAATGTTTAAAAGAAGAAATCTAAAGCAAGAGACCTCTGTGGATATTTATGGGGAGAGTTTTCCTAAGCTTGTGGGCAGAAAGCTTTCTCAGGGGAGGAAGCCCAGCATCATAAAGAACTGAGGCAGCCGCCCTTTACCTGTACCATGGGAAACCCTGGTTTGTTTTCTTCAATCCACAACAGCTCTGATGTAATTGATGAATTATCAGTTAAAATATTTCACATCCAAACACAAGTTATTTAGAGCGGATGAGTTTTAAAAGCCCAGTCTTAGAGCAGGAGTCTGGAGAGGTTTCACAAAGGACCAGATTCTTGTTGAGCAGGTAGACATTAAAAATAAAATAAAATAATAGTGACAATAAGCAACAACACTCATTATTTGTTACAGCACAAGAAAACAAAGCACCACAACAGCAGAGTTCCTCAGATCTTCATTACACCCCAAATCCATGCAGGTCCAGATGCTCTTTCTCCAGTTCAACAAAACAATTGTACCCTATTTCTCATCCATTTCTGGAATTTCAGCATAAGCAGCCTTTTGGAAGATACAGAAGTAGGAACACTCAGACATTAGTTAGAATTTCTGGGGTCTGAATTCCAGAACTGATAAAACAGTCGGCACCAGACTGCTCACTCCCTTACAGGAAGCCAATTTCTCCCCAACCATCAACACATTTCATATGCTTAGCTTTGATAACATCAATAACTGCAACTTAAACTGATAGAAAGTTGATTTTTAGTCACAAACCCTTCAAATGCTCTCAACTCTTTATAAAAAAACATCCTCTACAGGCTCAGAAAATTCAGACTGTTAATGTTAATAACCACCACCTCAGCATATACAAGGCAGAAGGATCCCTGGCACTTAGTTATTATTTACAACCTCTCCATCAAAATTAAGTTCAAAACTTCAATAATTCAAGACAATTCACTGTTTATGCCAACAGGACCTGTGGTGAGAAACATTTCCTGAACTGCAGCACAGGTCTGGGGAAAAAAGCAGGAAATGCTTGAATCATGGAAGAGTTTGGGCTGGAAGGGACCTTAGAGGTCAGAAATTTGAAAGACACCCTCAGGTTTAGGGGAGTTTAAAGGCCTAGAGAACCCCACACCATCAGCCTGGAGGAGTTCACTTCTCTGCTACTGCATTTCCTTCAGATTGCATTGACAAAGCAGGGCACTGCCTTGGTCCTTAATTACATCCCAGTTCTTGAGAGGACTCCTGCACATGTCACCCTCACACCATCCCCAAGCACACCAACAGCAACCACAGGTATTTAGGGAATTTTAATTTGCTTTAAAACATCCTCTACCCCTAAATGAATCTGTCAGAAGCTTAACTTGCACACTGGCCTGCTGAAGGCACTTGCACAAGTCCCACACTCCGGGCTCAGCTTCCCCACAGACTCCAGTAACACACTCCCCCTCAGGGACAAAGCTGAAAAATTAGGGGTGTTTCACTACTTAGCATATCAAGAGTTTGACCCTAAACACACTCTCCTCAGTACCCAAAATAATGTTTATATTCTTCCTAATACAAAAGGTTAGCCCACCATTTCAGGAAAACACTCCCCACCATTTCAGGATTTTCTCCCCTTCAGTTTTGGTGCAAAGGGACGCAAATTTGCCCTCAGGATCACAAGAGAGCTCAGTCCCACGTCACAGCACTGACAACCACAACACACAAAGTATCACCACACAATTTCAGAAAGCTTTAAGCATTTTCTCACCCAGAAAAACGCCATACCTGATCAGAGGGCTTCAGGTATCTGCCCATGCAGGGCAACAGCATTCCACTTCAGAAAGCCTCAAATAACTGCTCATCTTGCTCTTCAGCCCAACCTTTTATCCCCTCATGTTGATGCACTGCACCTGTGTGCCCTCTGCTCCCTGGGTGATTGGTCAGTGCCCCTGGGCTCATTAATGGCTCATTACCTTTAATATCATTCAGCTGCTTCTCACAGGTGTAGCCAATTAGGGATGAGGTTCAGCCCCAGCCCCAATCCCAATGACCACAAACGCTATACCTACAGTTCCACTGCCCTGGTATTGAGCAGAACTCACCTGTGGTCTCCAAAATATATTTTGGAACAGCAGCAATTTCATTAAGTTTCCTACATGGATAGATCTTAAGAGAATAATTTATTAGGTGTCCAACTTGAGCAGGGCACAGAGCAGTGGAGGGCTCTCAGGAGCCACCAAAATGCTAGGACTGGGTTTCTCAGCTCCCATTAGAACCAATAGAGTTTTTCACTCAGTGCTCTAAAAACAAACTGAACTTCAGCTATTTGGGACACCTTTCATAAACTGCAGACATTCTTCTGAGTTAGAAGGGCTTTATTCAAAGGAGAAGTATCTTGGTAGGATATGTCAAAGTGCCCCCAGTGACAGTCCCAGTGCAGGAATAATCAGCTCATATCTGACCTGCCATCTGCTCCCAAAGGCCAGGTGGAGAACAGCATCTGGAAACATGGTTAATAAGCAAAATACTTGGTGGGAAGGTACTGGAGCAGTGGGGAAGATCAGTGTCACACTGTCACAAACCCAGACACCAGGCTGGGAGCAGACAACAACTCTGAGCTGGACTGTTTGACTAAACCTGAGTCTAGCAGCACAGGGTGCAAATCAAAGAGGGCACCCCCAGCCCATTCTGAAGCTGGGTCTCAGCCTGCTTCTGCCAGTAACTCACAAATTCAACAAACTTCTTTTTTTCTTTTTCATTTTATTAAGGTAAACCTGTTTTTCATGACCATGAGTTAAGCTGTGGCATGCAGATATCAAACACCCAACCAACCGGGTCTCAAATCACTGCTCACACAGAGATGGAAAAATGAGCAACTACGGTAAAAACAGCAATAACAAAATTATTAAAAAAAAACCAAAAAACAAAACCAAAAACAACCAACAAGCCATTGTATCCCAGAAGTGAGAGATAGAGAGTTTTAACTGGTAAGACATATTCCAACTACAAAACCAAAGGACACTGAGCAAAACTTGTTCCACAGCACATCCAGAACTCAGCATTTGTGGGAAAGGCCTCTGATTTAATTTCATGCTGCTGATTTTTTCACTGACTTATCCCAACTGTAGCAGTACTGTGAGAATTGCATTGTCCAATTTTGCTTTGGATATAAAGACAAGTTTCAGCTGTTACTTTAATGGACTCATTTGCACTAACTGGAAGCATAACCATTAAAAAAAATTATTTATGTTTCTTGGAGAAGTGTTCCCAAATCTACCACAGAGCATGAGTAATCTCAATTTATAAATCTTGAAGCTGCTTGGGCCTGCCAAATGCTGATTATCCACAGTGCCTTCAAACTTGTAAAATTATAGGTACAATAGACAGCAAAAATGGAGAAAAATCCAACATGTGGAAGAACAAGAGACACCCTCACCCCAGTGGTTTTTCTTACCACCAGCGTTCCTGATGGAATAGGACTAAATGGACTAAAAGAGGACTGTCCATGCGAGCACTAATTTTGGCATATATTTTAAAAAGAAGATAAATTATGTCAGCATCAGAGGTTATAAACCTTGGGGTATTTTGGTATTTGTGGGTTTTTTTCACTTGAACCATGATCTACTGAGAAAAACATGATAGAAAATACAAACCCAGGATGAGTTCAACTGATAATTTTGGCAAAATTAAACCCAGTCAGGAGTTCATGAGCCCCCAGGTGTCTGGGAACCATATCTTCAGTGTGAGGGCTTATTTGGAAGCCTAAATGTAGATGTTGTAAAGTTACTAAATTTACCTCCAGTAATAAAAGCTAATTTGGGGCCTTATTTTGGGGAAAGCTCTCTTTAAATTTAGATTTAGAAGCTCAATGCAAATAGCTGCTCTTTGTTAAGAAGTTCCAGTCACTGCCAATTCCCTTTTGCATGCTGATACCCACAAAGCTCTGAGAGAGAAAATTAGCTGGCTTTGAAATTTCTTCCTTGCTTCCTAGCTCAGCGTGGCCAGGAACTTGTGGTCATTTCTGTTCCCAGCAAGTCCTGCCTGCGCCCCAGATGAGACACAAACAAGAGCCTTATCAGAGCAGGGCAATGAATGGGCCCTGGCAAAGGGGGACACCTTGCATTCAGCTGGCTAAGGAACAGCCCAAACCAGCTTTAAAGCTTTTACAATAGCAACAAAGGGGGCAAAAAAATTAAAAATTGAAGTACAGAACTGAGACAGAGATGCTGGCCTATTGGGGTAACACAGTTATGGCCGTGCTGCCAAATTAAATCAAGCTTATGTGCTCAAAGAAAGGGCCAAAATCCAATTCACTCTTACATTTTCTTAGAGGAGACAAAAGAAATATTTGCTTTTAGCTTCTCTGTTTAGTACTATAAACTCTGTGGTTGTTCTGCTTCCAACTGATAACATAAAGAGGCACAAGGGCAGAAAGGGCTGGAGGAAAAGAATATCTCAGCCCACCCAGCACTGATCAATGGATGGTGCTTCTGGTCCTCTCCTGAAGAAGAGCTTTGCATCTGGAGCACACCAGTATATCCATTTACACAGGCAATGCTCTTAGATCTCTTTTACTGCACATTCTGTCATGACACATATTCACATTCTGTGGACTGGTTAGTTCAATCCCAAACTTGCTTTCCTGGAGCTCCAACAAACCTGGAATTTGGGTCATGCAAAGCCCTCACGGAATGGCAGCAGACCTAGAGGAGTGCATTGGTACCTGCACAATTTGCACATCTGTGCTCAGGCAGCATCTTCTGCACTCCACCAGAATTCTGGTGCCTAATTAGCTTCCATCAGAAATTCAGCCACTCCCAGCCCTGCTGATCTCTGAGCAGCAGCTGGAACAAAACCAGCCTTATTTTCTGCTGAATTCCAATGCCACCAGGCAGCAGGATGGAGTCAGGGTGCAGACAGACAACAGCAGCCATTGTGCATCACCTCATTACCACCTTCTTCTTCAGGTTCTGCACCTTGGTAGGAACAACCCCAGGCACCAGCACAGGCTGGGAGTCCCTGCTGGAGGAGCTCTGTGGGGAAGAATCTGGGGACATCGAGCTGTCCCTGAAGCAGCAGAGTGTCCTGGGGACACCAAGCTGTCCCTGAGCCAGCAGAGTGTCCTGGGGACACCGAGCTGTCCCTGAGCCAGCAGAGTGTCCTGGGGACACCGAGCTGTCCCTGAGCCAGCAGAGTGTCCCGGCCCAAGGAGGCCAATGGAGCCGGGGGCAGCAGCAGAGCATTGGCAGCAGGGCAGGGAGGGATGCTGGCCCTGGGGCAGCCCTGGAGGCACCTCTGCAGTGCTGTGTCCAGCTGCGGGTGCTGAGCACAGCAGGGCCAGGAGCTGCTGGAGCTGAGCAAGGGCCTGGAGCATGTGGGTGCCCTTCCAGGCCAGGCTGAGGGAGCTGGGGCTGCTCAGCCTGGAGAGGAGCCCCAGCTGAGAGGGGCCCTCAGGCCTGGCTGGGCCTGGCTGCAGGGAGGGGCAGAGCAGGGCCCAGGCTCTGCTCCGGGGCCCAGCGATGGCACCAGAGCCACGGGCAGGGCCTGAGCCCAGCAATTGCCCTGCACAGGAGGCACAACTTGTGCCCTGGGCAGTGCCCAGCCCTGAGCACATTGCCCACACGGCCTGGGGGCTCTCCTCCCTGGGGCTGGGGCACAGCTGGCTGCACACAATGCTGTGCCCTGGGCTCTGGGATGGCCCTGCTGGGGCAGGGAGGGGACACCAGGTGCCCACTGAGCTCCTGCAGCCTCACACACCCTGGGATTTATTCAATCCCCCACCTCCTCCTTTTCTAAAGCTTGGGAAGCAAACTAAAGTCACTGTCACTGCTGGATGGCCTCAAGCCAGGTCACACATCAGAACAGTCACCTCGGGGCAGGTGATGCACAAGCAGCTCAAGTCTGCCCTGCACTGATTCCAGCAGCATTCACACACACCCAGGCTGGTTTTTCAGCCCATCCCTGTTTCCTTTCTATCTCCACTGTTACTCCCCTTCATTTGCATTTGGGCTCAAAGGAAGTCTTACACTAATCTGTTTTACCAGCCCTGTTCACTTTTCACACAAGGATTTTCCATTCAGAGCCTCATCAAAGCACAGAAGAGCTGAGCACTCCTACATCCTCTGGACAGTGTTCTGATCACTGCGTCACATCTTTCCCTGGGCATCATTTCATGGCTGTGCCACAGACCTGGCACTGCCAGGCTTCACCTCAACCAGCACTTTCAAGGAGCTGCTTCTCAAGCACAGATCCTCTTTTACAAATGCTGATCACTTTGAGTTTTTTTTTACATGCGCATTAAAAACTCCAAGCATGATACTGTCTGCTAAAGCAGACAATTCTGATCTGAGGACAAAAGTGAACAATTCTAGTTTAATTGCTTAACTTTCCATAACTTCATCCTTATTCCAAGTACAGTATGATTATAAATGCATTTTGGACAAGAAGATTACTATTGAGCTTACATCTCTTAATTATGTTTCTCTTTTCATATACACAGCTTTGGTCTGGCTCTTGGCTGTGAAAATTACAGATTTACTTGGACTTCAAACTGGAAGTACTTACATTTATTTCCATGGGAGATTTTAATTCTTTTCCAAGTAATTTCAGCATTTGAAATATAAGCCCTTCAGTGCTGTCAAATACACCCCAAATAGTAACACAAGTATTTTTAAAGTCATTTAAAAAATCATTAATCCTCAATTTCTACCACTTTTCATCCTAATCATTCATATAATGTCCCAATCTCTATTTCTATTGTATGTGTGAACTGTAGCTCCAAAGTCTAAGGAAGATTAACTCCAGAAACTGAATCTCTTCTGCACAGATAGCTGAAGAATAGCAACACTTCATTTTCCTGTTTTGAGTTCTTTCAGTGTTTGATTAGAACATGGTCACAGTCACTGCAATCACTGGAGTTTTATTCAGTTTTTGGTTCATTTTATATGAATCACATTATAGAGGCAATGTGTGCCATTTCACTCAAGGAAACAGATATTTCTTCTAAGATATTCTTGGAGCAAAAGCAACATTCAAATCAGTGACTTCAGCCAGACTCTTCAGCAGGTATCAAACCACCACAGGGAGAAATGAAGTTCTTCACAACTGAAGCCCTTAGAGCAGGCGTTAAAAAAAAGTAAAGATTTATCCACCATCAGGTAAGATGGAAGGTAAGAAGGGAACACTGGCAGTTCATGCAATTAAAATTTCCTCACAGGCATTTAGAAAAGAATCAACAAGACAGCTATCAAAGGCAATATTTTTCTAGTTAGTAGATGGTTTTATAAAGGTGTAACAATGCTGCAGCACCTCGAGTGAAGCTGTTCAGACACCATCACTGTCCCCATGCTTCTGCTCCAACTGGTGTCCTTTGAAATGTCTGCTCTTGTCTGAGAGGTCACACCAAACCTCCCTGCAGAGCTGCCCTGGGATGCAGGAGGATCGGGATACAGAAACATGCACCCACCCAGCTTTAGAAATTCTGCTCAAGGGATTAGAGAGAATAAAATAAATAAACTCATGGCTTGAAATACATTTACAGAAGAAATGAGATCAATGAGAAGAACTGACACCACAGAAATGGGTCCTGAAGTACCCAGCTACTGGTTTTCATCAGTCCAACAGATTAATTTTTAATTCTGGGTTGATGTTTTTAGGGCTTCATATCATTTTGTAGAGGCATTAAAGGGAAATAAGGCCCTACCAGCTGGTATATGATGACTTCAGAAAGCTTTGGATCACAGCAGAAATTTGCTGTGCCCAAACCCCCACCCCAAACTGCTCAGCCAGACCCCAAATCAAACCAAAAAGGACCACATGGATTTGTTCTCTGAAAGCCTGCCCTCCCCACACCAGTCTCTCCTCAGTGCTCCCTTCTGCACAAGGCACACAATATCCAGTGGAAACACCTCAGGGGAGTTAGCAAATGCCTTCCTTTACAAACTCTCAGTTCTTTGGAGGTCCCTGTAGCAGAATTGCCAGCTGCTTTAATCCAGATTAGTCCTACAGATTTGTTGGACACAGCAGACCACTTAAATGCAAACTAGAATTTTATTCCAAAGGGAAAAAAAAGAGAAATGTTCCATTGTACATTTCCTTCATGCTAAGAGCATAAAAAAATCCATTATATTGAGCCAGCAAATATCTAAATTCCTTCTCCACCTCATAAGAACATGCTTTTTCCAGGAAGGGGACAATACTGAGTTATAAACACCATGAGAGCAATTTCTCAACATATCTCACTGATTTGGGGCAACTTCATCCTGCCATACCTCAGCAATCATTTTTTAGAGGAGGGAGCACCTCAAGAAAATGCAATTGTGTGATTTTAGGGTGTCCAGGTTCTCCAGGGCCATGATGCCCCCAGCACCAAGAGCAGCAGGGCCGAGCACAGGCACTGCCTGAGCAGGGAGCATTCAGAAATCTCCTCTTAAAGAAATAAAGGATTGTACAGAAACAGGGGAAAACCAACCTGAACAACCCTCCTAAAGCACCCCAAAAGTGCACAAAAGAGAAAGGTTAATTCATTCCGTCTCTTCATAGCCAGCAAAGCTCAAAGTCCCTTATCTGTCCTGCTCTGCATTATTTTACCTGCCTTATCCAATTTGGTTCCCCTGCAAAGCAGTTTTCCAAGTGAACAGAGAGGTGATAGAAAATACAAGTTTTTAAATCTATGGAAAATGATTTGGGCCTCTTCAATAGATATGTGAGTTCAATAAAAAAAATAATTTATTTTAAGAATTACTTCTGTTGTCACAGGACCCCAGATCACTGGCCTTTGCTTTCACCTCTAGACAATGAGTACAAATGGAAGATCTCCATGGGTGTCTGATTTAATTCCTGCAAACAGTATTTTTTGTTTCTTTTTCAGAAGTTTAAATATCTTCACAGAAGTTTGGTGAAGACAAGCATTTTCTGGAGCATGGACTTGAGAAAAAATTCATTTCCACTGAGCTTAAATATGTGCAAGTGCTGCTCTGCCAAGACCTGCAAAGCAGCTGAGGGAGGGACTAAAATAAAGTCTTCACTCCATATATACATTTATAAAATGATATAGATTTCTTATTAACATATATCACAGGGCTGCAAAGCCAAAACTGCACTCCCACCAAAAGTTTAATGAGCAGCAGTTCCTATCTAAAACAGAAAGGAACTGGACTGCAGGAGGACTGCTACATTGAGTGAAGGAAAAACAAGACAAAACAAAAAGCCAAAAGGACAAAAAAATTGGTTTTGCTTTGACTATCCAAACCCACCTTTTACTCCTTTACTATTTAAGGAGTAAAAAACAAAACCTGAAGTCCAAACTGACAACTCAAATTCAGTGTGTTGAGACTGGAACCAAAAGTTTTGTTATTGTCTGCCAAAATCTGCATTGATGGCAAGAGCTGTCATTTCCCCTTCCTTTTCCCCAGGTAAAATGAATTTGATGCTATGCTGATCTTCCACACCTGCTCAAGGCTGAGGTTAAATTTCCATCACCCACCCACCTAGAGTGCAGCCCAGAGCCCAAGATTGTTACCATGTTGCTATAAAATATTTAAACTTTCTACCCAAACATGGGTTTTTACTGATGTCTGCTCCACATACACAAAAGAAAGAAATTAAACTCATAACCTGCAAATAGGACAAAACCCTTCCATTCTGGAGGGGGTTTGTTAGGAGCTGTTGATTTGCTTGTTCTCCATCCACCTGTAGCTCACAGAGGTTTCCCATTCCAGATATCTGTCACTTAATGTCACTGAAATATCTCTCTAGTAGCTCAAGCACTGTTCTACACAAGAGAAATATTTGGGACAATGCCCCAGTTTGGGATAAAAAGGCAGATAACTCTCAGTGGGAGCAAGTTCCAGACCAAACAGGAACCCTAAGCCCTATTTTGGTCAGTGCCACCCTGATTTTAAGCACCAAGCTAACTCCAAACACACAGATATGTATCTATATCTCAATTTGAAGGGGCTGGAGGAATTCCATAATTATATGGTGTCACAATAAAAGCAGCCTTCCTAATCAGCTTCATCTATCTTGTTTTCTGACAAGTTAATTGTTACTTGCTTCTAGAGAAGATATTTGTGCAGTGATTCTATAAAGATAAGATATATTCTGTGCCCAACACACGCTGGGAAATTGGTTACAGATATTTATTACAGCTTGTTGATTCAGCCTGGAACCACTGAATAAAAAAGTTGTAACAGGAGACAGTTTTGGTTTGTTTTTAACAGTTTATTTATTTCATTCACCCAGGCTGTGGGCAGCTCCAAAGCCAGGTGATATAAGATAAACAGTTTTAATTGAAGAATGCAGGAGATTTTACTTGACATCTCAAGAATTAAATCTTTCACTTTTCAGGGGCACCACTCAGCAGCTTGCAGTCCAACTTTCATTTTCCAGGATGGGAAAAGTAAAATGAAGAAGGGCAGGAAAAAATTTTAGAAAATTCTTTCCTTCTGTTCTGAAGCTCATACTGGGATTTCACTGTCTGCACTAAAGACAGTGGAGAATCTTATTCATGGTGTAATCTGCCCTGGCTCCCACCTCATCTTTTATTTCCAAACCCTTTGAAGCTCCTTTGCCCAGGTGAGTGCCCTGGTACAAAGCCCCTTCTGAACTGCTCCACCTTTTTCTGTAAGAACCCTCTGTGATTCCTGGCCACATCTTGACCCTTGTGGCCATACCCAAGTTTTTTATTTCCCCCATGTATTTTATCAGTAAAAGATTCATAGCAGAAACTTCACTTTACTGAGGGAATCAGAGCTCTTCCCACACAGCTGGGCAGCCCAGCCCTGATTTGGCTGGAAGAAAAAAGGGCTGGAGATGGCCTTTGGTGTCCTCTGATGCCAGCTGTTATCATGCAGGTGATGTTCCGCCAGCAGCACACTGGGATTTTTATATTAAATTTTTTAATCCCCCAGCAATGTGCCCTGCTGCAGAGGAAGGGAGCAGCACTGCAGAGCTGCTGCTGATGATTTGGGCACAGAAACCATGGCAGAATCGTGTTCTTCCTTTCCAACAGAAATAAAATATTCATTTAAGCATCTTGCCCTCTTTTTTTGGTTTTTTTTTTTTTACGATATCCAAATATAGAAGGTTATGTACAACAACAAATTTTAAAGGAGTTCTTCATGAGATCCCTGATGTTTTTATTAGGAGAGTCTGAAATAAAAAATTACAAAACTTGATAGTGTTGGTGTGCAGTGAAGGATCCCTGGAGGACATCCCACGGACAGTTCATTAATTAGCCAAGGCAGCAGCTCTGCAACATTCCAAGGGATTTTGGGAAGCAAAGCCACTGTTTGCTGCCTGTTCCAGCCATCAGTTCATGGACATTAACTATGCCAAAAAGGAAGCCCAGCAAAACTCCCCAAAGGCAAGCCATTCCTTAGGAGGATATTCTAAATATTATTGCTAGTTACTTGAGTTACATTCTCAATTCTTCTCAGGTTTTCAGACCTTACTGTCATTTGCACTCAAGCAGTGTGTGTATTTAACAAATAACCAGGCAAAACTTATTTTTAATAAATCTCTGACATTTCAGACCTGCCAAGTCACATTTCCATACCAGGGCACTTGTGAGTAAAAAAAAAGCCATGGTTAATGTGACCCATAAAAATGAAACCCATAAAATAATATATTTAATATGGTTTTAAATAGTTAAACCCATAAAATTCCTCAAACAACACTAGAATCTAAAGCCAGAATCTCCAGTAGAAACCTTAGGCCAAGCTTTTATGTCCATCAATGCAAAGCCACTCTTAACCTGCAGCCAAGCTGAGAATCTCAAATAACACAATTCTATTGTCATCACATTACAGCTGCAAGATATCAAGAAAAATTTAGGACATGGTGCTTCATGGTCAACCCTTCTCACCATTAATACACATTTCCATTTTTTGTGTCTTTTGCTGGTGTTTTTTGGTTTGTTTTCCCGATCAAGGGGGTCATTCTATAAATTGTGGTGCAGGAAGAGGCTCCCTGCAGTGTCTGCTGAAGCCATCAGAGCAGACTCACAGTGGAAGCTGCCTGCTTCTGCTGCTGGAGCACAGTGCAGTGAAAAGTCATCTCTCCCTGCCTGGCCTGAAGCAATATGAGCAACTTCTGACTCCCCAGGAGAGGTTCTCATTCACCTCTGCTGTGTCCTATCTTGCTAAAACCTGTAAGACATCTTCCAAGTGGAAATACATAATTCATCCCCATGATTATTTTATTAACTTACATGGCTCCAGCACAGTGTTCTCCCATGCTCAAAAAGTAATTTTTTTTCTTTTTATTCTTCACAAATCACGAATAAATTTCTGTTCTCTACAGACATCAAGTATTCTTTGTCTCCAGACAATGCCAGAGTAAAGACTCACAGGTTGGGTCCTTCCCTCCTGCTGTAGGGTCTTCTTGTCAATAGATAAATCTTAAAGTAAAATAAGGAGTATGTTTAAGAGCAAGTGTAAGAAGGAAAAAGCAAGTCAGGAAAGCTGTGAAAAGCAAGTGGGCAAAGCATAGCAAGTTTTTACCATTATTATTATTATTTCTTTGTTTGTTTCTAAATGAAATAATGCTGTGCAGCTGGGAGAAGGAAAGGGTGGGGATTACACTGTTTGGAAATGTATTTTCTTCTTTTGAAGATTCCAAATAACTTCCAGTCCAGGATTCCTTGTTCTCAGCAAGAATGGATGCCCACTGCCATTATTTCTAGGTGATTTAAGCTCCAGCCTAGAAACAAATTGGTCACAGTTGCACCAGAGTTAAGAGTTGAAGGTAACTCCCATGCGAGTTACTCTTGCTTTCAGAAGTTATACCTAACACTAAACCCCAGGTACTCCATGGGGTTGAACCCTTAGCTAAAACTGATTTAAATCTGGATATTGGCAATGGTATCAGGTCCCACCAGAGATCTCTGCAGCCTTTTCTTCCAGCCTGCAGCAGTGCCCAAGAGCAGATGGACCAGTCCCTCAGTCAGACTGAGCCTGTGTCCCTGACTTCCCAGGGCTCCCAAGGCTTCAAACCCTGCAGCTGAAGTGCTCTGACCACAGGGAATGTCTGCTTTTGACCACTTGCAGAAGGAATTTTTGGAAAGTGGAAAAGTTTCCACTCCTTTGTTCTCTCCTAGCCTTCAGGGAGTGTGCACAACCAAGTGCTGCTCCTGGAACCTCTGCACTCCCCCAGACCCTCACTGAAAAGAGCCCAATTCTCTACTCCCCTAGTCCACAGCACTGAAACCAGCACAGAGCTCTTCCCCTCCTCTCCTCCTGCTCCCTTCCAGACTGACAAGGACATATTCCCACTGCCTCCATTCTGTGTCCAGATGCTGCCTTTCAGCAGCCCCTGAACCGCTTCCATTGCTGCTCTCCAGGCTGGGAGGATGATGGCTGTGCAAAGATCCAAGCAACACATGGATTTATGTGGTCATACAATGCTCCCTTCTGTTTTCTATTCCTTTTCTAATCATTCCTACCCCTTCAGCCAGCTTTTTGGCAGCTGCCAAGCACCCAGCTGACATTTCATAGCAATTCCCTAAAATTTTAACACAAAGATCTCACTCCTGATTCATAACAGTCAGCTCAGAGCTCAGGCTTCATATGAAAATTAGAATCTCTATATACATCACTCCACATTTATCTGGAGTGAATCTCATCTGCCTTTTTATTATCCAACCACTCAATACTCCAAGGCCCTTTTGCAGCTCCTCTCATCTCTCTTTCTTGACTGGTGATCATCAACATACCAATACTCCTTTTTTCCAATGCACAAGGAGTAGCAGAACAGCACAGGTCTGCTCCCAACTCCCCTGCACTGTGAGAACTGACTCTCATTTCCTACTTTTCACAGTCACCTTTTGTCACTGCAAGCACCTTTGTTCCTATTCCCCTGTGTTCCTTAATACCCTCTGAGCTGATCCTTTCAAAGGCTCCAATAATTGCATTAGCATCAGCTTCCCACTGCAAAAGTCACATTGATTCTTCCCTATTTTGCTTTTTCCATGCAATCAGCTACCTCTAGGCCTTATTAGCTTTACCCATCTGGTCTACTATTGACATGAGGCCCCTGGCTCTGTACTTTCATCCAACAGCCCTGAACTACTCCAAGAGCCATTTTTCATTCCTCAATTTTCTCTTCCTGCTCCCCTTTTGGATGCCAAGCCCAGCTGCCATGGATTCTTGGCTCTAACTCCTACAAACAAGCAGAGGATGGTCAATGCAAGGGCTCTGGAACTGCAGGAATCACACTTCTGCCCTTCTCAGAGTTGTGTCTGCTGGGATGTTCCCCAGAGAGCTACTCCTGGAGAATTTAGGGTTCCTCACTCATTTCCCAGACCAAAGTCTCACCTGTCCCTATTCCATCACACCCTCTTCAACCAAACAAGTATTCTGTTCAAATCTCAGTGTTCCCTCTGAGTTTCACAACATCTGCCAGATTTTCTTATGCTGAACAAAGTTCTAAACTGTTGCTCTGTCTTTTAAGTTCTTCTAAGCCTTCTGATGTTTACATTTTTGTAACAGAGTTTCTCACGCACTTTTCATGTAAACAATAATTGGTTTGCATTCCTTTCTGGAGGAAGAGAAATTTGATGGACTGTTGGTTTGACCAGTGCAGCTGAAGAGGTGGCAATTTCCTCCTCCAATGCATGGTCACTTTTGAAAGTCTATAAATATTAGAATCAGAAATAAACAACGCTTTTTTACCTTGGACATTTCAGCATGTGCGTGTCGTTCATTTCATGTCCTAGTGCGTCACTAAACCACCTCATTCTCACCTCCATATCTGGGAGTGTGTGAGAGGTGTCTGGATGTGGCTTTTGGGATTTTGGTTTAGGGGTTTTTCCAAACCTGCTGATTCTGTGACTTTGGGTTACACAGTTTCAGACACTTTCCACCATTTCTCCTTTTAAATTACCCTTCAGTCTCATATCATCTTAAGGCAGCCACAGTTCCTCTGGTCTTTTGACAAAATCATCCAAACCTGCTGTGCAGGTGCTCTGTTTCAGACATTTTCCCCATTCCTCATCACCTTATATCATTTTTCAGCCACTGCTCTTCTCTTTTCTGGTCCTGTGCATAGCACAGGGAGGGTTTCAGTGGGCACCACTGCTGAGGCCCCAGTCCCACTCTGGTGAGACCCCTCTTGCACAGCCCAGGCCCTAAACCACCAACACAAACATGAACCACAACCACTGGTTCATCCCCAGCCCCAGAAAGCCCATGAAATCTAAAATTTTTGCCACTTGCCAGTCATGTTATTATTCTCAAAAATGCAAGTAGATTCTCATCTCACACAGATGCGAATTCTCTTGGGGAAAAAACCCAGATGCCCATGGCTGAAGGGATCATTTGGATGCCAATACACACCTGTAGTGTGGCCTTTTGGCAGGATCATTCCTGCTCTGGCTGCATTGAGGATCTCCTGTGCAGTGCATTTCCCCTCCTGGGCAGGTCTGGCTGGGAGCCTGGAGATGAGATTGTCTCACCCAGGAGCTGCAGAGCAAAGTTAACAGTGCATGGAGGCACAAGATTGAAGTTCTGAATCGATTTCCTCCATGTCAGGTTGGTCAGTTATTTTAACTACAGTTTGCAATTACCAAATCAACACCAGAAAGACATGAAGAGAACAGACTTAAGACCTTTATGCTGTTAATTTCTCTGTCTATCAAGCCATAATTTAAAACCAACAGCTGTATCACAAAGATACTGCTGCAGCCATCATTTATCAAGGAGAGAACAGAGATGGAGAGAGGGATCACCCCCCAAGATGCTCAAACCAGCAAACCATGAGCTGAGCTCAGCACACACATCTCAGTTTTCTCACTCCTAAGAGCTCTAAGCTTAGGTTTTACTTCTATCTGCACATTCTAAAGCAGATAAATCAAATTCCCCACACTGCATAATCTCATAAAACTGTTTCCCATAGCGAGGAAGGGATTGTCTTGTAGCACAACAAAGATCTTGAATCACAGAAGGTACAACAGAGAATTTTCCCAACAATATTTTGACATTATTGTTACCTTTATTCATAAAGACGCTGAAGCAAAGAAGCAGTTGCAAGAACAATAAGAAACACAAAGAAAATAGGGTTTAAAGTGTAGCTCTCACTATTATTAGTAGACAGAAAGAAAAATTACCTGTACAAATGTAAGAAATATTTGCCTCATGAACATTAACATATATGTGAAATATTATGCTGATGGAGAAAAATCTCCTTTCAAATTAAAACAATTAAGATCACTGCCTAATTGAAACAATCTCCACAAGAAAGTGAACAAGTTTTCAAGTTGCAAGGTCATGTATATCCAAATGAAGTTGCAAAGTCATGTATCATCCAAATGCAGCATTACAGTGCATGTATCTGTATAGAGATATAAAATACAGATATTTACATAATCATTGCAGGGGTGAGAGCAGAAAGCTCTTTCAAAAGAGCTTTCTGATGAATAAAACTTGGGACAAAGGGAATAAAACCAAGCAAGAAGAGAAGAGATGCTTGTCCTTGGAGGAAAGCAGGTGGGGGGCGGAACAATAAAACTGCTGGACAGAATTATGGAATGGGATGTCCCCAGACCTGCCAGCCTGGCAGAGTTCATTTTATTGTCTCTGCCAACTCATCCCCTCACACACACACACAAACAGAGCAGCAGAGCTCTCAGCCAGGCAAACCCTGAGCAGTGCAGGGCTCTCCAAGTGTCCAATGCACATGGGCTCACTGTGGTGGGGGCTGCTTTGTGCTGGGGTTTTGTTGGTTGGCTGAACTTTGTGCCTCCTCTGGAGAGGATTCTGAGTAATGCTGTCTTGGAACACAATTCCCAACTGAAATGGGGTAGATCCAAACCAATGACAGGTTATTGCTGCTGCAACTGCCTGCCCTGCCCCAGAGCACCCAGGGCACTGCACCACGCACCAGCAGGTGTGGCACCACTTTGTGTCTTCTGCACATCAGCACTTGCAGGCAGCCAAAACATCCAGGATTTAAACTCCTTTTATGCTCTAAGAAGAATCTGCAACCCTTCAGACCTCCAGGATGATACTGAAATGGGGTAAATACGAACCAATGACAGGTCATTGCTGCTGCAACTGCCTGCCCTGCCACAGAACACCCAGGGCACTGCACCACTTCTTGTCTTGCAGGCAGCCAAACCATCCATGATTTAAACTCCCAGCTATGTTCTAAGAAGAATCTGCAACCCTTCAGAGCTCCAGGATCACATTTCCCAGGCTGGATGGGGCTCTGAGCAACCTGGTGCTTGCCCACAGCAGAGAGGTTGCAAGGAGATCTTTAAGGTCTCTTCCAACCCGAGTCAGTCCATTCAATGAAATCAGTGCCCCTGACACAACACAGGAGCAAACAAAGGAAAAAAGTGCTGAGCCATCACAGAAAGAAGTGCAGCCCTACAGCTCCCAGCTTGCAGGGAGGGATCTGTGCCATACAGAAGACTAAATCACATCTGGAACAAGAGTCAGGCAAGAATTTGGATAAACTTTGCACTCAGCTTGAAGCTGCTGGTGGGAGCCCAGCCAGCCCCTCTGGTTCCCAACATCAACCCTGAGTGAGGGAGGGACCATCACAGCTCCCTTCTTAAATTTAAGTTACATTTTGCTGTTCCAACAGTGATTGAACATTTGAGACAAACCTCTCCTCTATTAGGGCAGTCTCCCGTCATTCCCAGGACATTCATGAACCCCAGCTCAGTTACACATACCTTAATTTACTTCTTTAGTCATCCTAGCTTGTGTTTCAGTGGTGTTGTAAAAGCAAAAGATGTAAAACGGGGCAGTGCTGCACCTTGGACTGCCACAGCAAAGCTACACATGCAGAACCACCCCTGTGGTTACTCAAACAAGGCACCAGAGCACAGCTGTGACTGCCCAGGTGTGCTGTGGCAGCATTGAGCATTGCCTTGGAAGGCAAATTTAACTGCTGCTCTCCTGCCTTTGGCCTGATTTTAGTAAGGGATTGAAGTGAACTGATGCGCTTGGGGTTGTTAGCAGGCTCAGCCATCAGAACAGAGCCTGCCCCTCCCATGACAAGGAGTAACAAGGTGTGAAGAACACCTGGTGCTGCACGGTGCCTTCACCTACGGCTGTACTGCACTGCTTCCCTGCCCTAATTCATACAGAAATGTAAATTGGGCACACAGTGAAACAACAGAAGCCTGGTGTTCCAAACCCCAACCAGAACTGCTTTCCATACAGGCTTTTTCCCTTACACAAAGGAAAGTTGCCCTCAGTGAAGCTCTGAAACCACCATAGTGAACAACAGAGGCACAGCGAGGCCTCGAGCAGCTCTTCCCTCCAAATACTGAAGGGCCAGTATTTGGAGGGAAGAGCTGCTCAAGGCCTTGCTGTAGCCTTCAGAGGATTTCACTCATTCATTCCTTTTCCCTGGACAACAGCCAGTGCAGCAGGACAAACCTCCTGTGCTCACAGAGGCCTTGATTCTGTGTCCCACAAGTGTCAGGCCACCATCACTAAGGAAATACTCAGTGCCAGGAGAAAGGAACAGAATCCCAGACTGCTAGATTGTGTTGGAAGGGACGTTAAATCCCATCCACTTCCACCCTTGCCACGGCAGGGACACCTTCCACTGTCCCAGGCTGCTCCAAGCCCCAAAGTCCAACCTGGCCTTTGGCACTGCCAGGGATCCAGGGGCAGCCACAGCTGCTCTGGGCACCCTGTGCCAGGGCCTGCCCACCCTGCCAGGGAACAATTCCTAATTCCCAATGTCCCATCCATCCAGCCCTCTGGCACTGGGAGCCATTCCCTGTGTCCTGTCCCTCCATCCCTTGTCCCCAGTCCCTCTCCAGCTCTCCTGGAGCCCCTTCAGGCCCTGGCAGGGGCTCTGAGCTCTCCCTGGAGCCTTCTCCTCCCCAGGTGAGCACCCCCAGCTCTCCCAGCCTGGCTCCAGAGGGGCTCCAGCCCCAGAGCCTCTCTGTGGCCTCCTCAGAGCATATTGCAGTAGTTCCATGTCCTTTCTGTGCTCGGAACCCCAGAACTGGATGCAGAACTCCCTGTATAGTCTCGAGAGCAGAGCAGAGGGGCAGAATTGACTCCCTCGAGCTGCTGCTCATCCTTCTTTTGGCACAGCCCAGCAATCATCCTTCTGGACTGCACTGGTCCCTGGTCTCTCAAGCAGCAGAGCTGTGATTTGGCCTGACCCCAGAATCCAGGGCTTGACCTTGGGGAACACACACATTATGCCTAGAGAGGCTGCCCTAGAACTGAGGCAGGACAGAATTAAAGAATAAAGCAGGGATTTATTAAAAGGCCTCCATGAATCCACCTTGGGCAGCACAAGAGCCCAGCCAGGTGAACCCAAAATGGTCACAAAATGGACAACCTGTCACAAGGTCTCTCACTTTTATAAGTTTTGGCCCATTTACATATTAGGGCCAAAAGGATTAGGATTAATATTAGGACTAATTGGTCAGTTACAGCTTTAGGTTATGAAGTCCCATCCTTCTGGTTTGCTCTCTTCAGTTCCATTGTATAACCATTGTTTATACTTTTTGAGCCTGAGGCTGTAATGGCTGCCCTTGGTCTCAAGCTGGAAGAGGATTGTTTTGTTTAATTGCCCTGTAAAAAGAACTTACTAACACTTCACATGAAGCTCAGAGTTACACACCAAGGCAGCACGGAATCTGAAAAATATGAAAGCTAAAACTTAAGACACCACCTAGAACTGCTTGATCACCTTTGCTCTCTCTGCTTCGTGGCAGACAAAAAGCACCAATGCCTTGGACAAAACCACCAGTAAAATGTCTCTTCCATGGGGGAAAGGAGTGTGTGACACCCTGGAAACTGTGAAATCCAACCCCCCTGGCAGCTCCTCACACTGATCCCCTCTTCTGCTCCAAATCAGCCACTTGCCATTCTCTGGACAGGACCCCCAGACTGGAAGCATATGGTCTCTGTGCTAATTAAAGCTCTCAGGCTTCCCATATTTTTCATGGAATGCCTGAGTTCTCTCACATTCATACCCTAGCAGCAGCATCCCCTCAGGGATGAAAACTTCAGGGGCAGCAGGGAGCAACAGCAAGGAGAAAAAAATTAAATATTATATCAACTTCTGGCATGGCAACCATTACACCTGGTGGATCAATCATTTAACAAAAATCACAGCCAGGATTTATCTGAAAAACTGAATCAGCCTAGAATATATCACACGTTATGTGTTCTGCCTCACTCCACCAAAACACTGCACAGATTCCAATCAATCCAATTTTAAGAACATTCCCCTGTGAAGGGAAGTGCAATTCTCCCTGCAAACAGCTCAACCTTTTATCAGCATTATTGATTTACATAATTCTTAATAGCAACACTGCACAGCCATTGAATCCTTAAAGTTTAAAAAGACCTTTAGGATGATCAAGTCCAACCTTTAAGATCAACCCTGTTCTCAAGTGCCACCTCCATATTTTTTTAACACTTCCAGGGATGAGGACTCAATGCCACTTCTCACATCCCACCACCAAACAACATATTTCTCACCCTAAAATCAAAGGGCAACTCCCTTTAAACACACTCTGCCCAACACTAGCATTTGCCAGCATATTGTAGGAAATTCTCTTTTCTTTCTCATAGGTATTTCTGTGGTTTTGTCTCCCTGTAGCTCACTCTGAGTCAGTTCACAGCTCCAAACATGTTCCAAAAGCATTTTATTTAGAAAGGCCCAAATATCCATTTCATACAGTCCATTACATCAGAACATTGTAACAATTTCATCTGCTTCAGCCTGAATAAGAAATTATTCCCCACATTCTTTAAACAGAGAAGCTCATGTCAAAGAAAATAGCTTTCAGATGTTTTACAACTCTTTCATCCACAAAGGAATGCTTGGGGCTTATGAAAATATACACCTGCTCATTTGAAAACATGTCTTTCCCCCCAGTGGGAGGAAACAACAAGAAAAGCAAAACTAATGCAACAGCTCTGCCCTCCACACTGAAAAGGCAGCCAGGTACAGGGTCTGCTGCCACAGCTGGAAAAGCTGAGTGAAACCTCATCTTCAAACGCCCCTGAGCCCTGAGGTTTGCGCTGGAGTACAGCTGGTCTTCCTGCCAGAGCCCCCCAGCATCCTGATCCTCCACTTACCTGGCCTGGCAATGTAAACCCCCAGCTTTGGGCTCAAACTCCTCCCAGCTCACCTGGAAGCCCTCAGGAAATGCTGCTGTGCTCCTGGAAGTGGGACATGTCAATAATGCATGGCCCAGGATCATTTCCATCCCCAGTACACAAGCCTGGTACCTGCCAGTCAACCGTGACGCTCAGTGCAACATAAGCAGGTTCTTTTCACAGCAAATAAATACTCCCAGCCATCAGCAGATTTGTATCATTAAGTGATAGAAATGCAAGGGAACAGATATTTTTCTGTGGGTCTCACAGCAAAGCAATCTTTGTTAGAGGCTGCTCTCTGCAGAGGAATGATTGAGAGACCCACAGTTTGCAATTTGGCACCAAGTCCAGCTCCTGTTTCAGTTGACTTCAGCACAATTTGCTCTCATTTCACAGTCCAAGTTTCCTGGCTGCAGACATGTAGATATTCCTCCCACAAAGGGCACAGAGAATCACCCAGACCCAAAAATTCACATCACCTACTTGCCCTCCTGCAGCCTGGAGCACTTCTTTGCAGGAAGATGGGGCCTCCACACAGAGAGGAGCTGCCACTGCATCCAACAGCAAACCCAACATCCGTGGGGAACCACAGCACCAAGAAAATGCAGCTGATTTACAGGATTTTCTCCTGTTCTCCACTTAGAGCAGCACTGGCCAAATCCCCAGACAGAGCAGGTCCAGAGTGAGCAGGGACAGAAGAGGAGAGAGCTGGAGAGCAGCTCAGGATCAGCCCTTTCAGAGGTTCAAACCCAACGTTCCTCAACCAGGGCCACGTCAAAGCCGACATCACAGCCCAGCCTTAATGAAAATGGAAAAACCAGGATCATTTACTTCTCTGAAACAGGAGAGCACTGCTAATGGCTGGGGGAGGGCAGCCAGGGTCCTGGGAGGTGGGGACAAATCCCCACGAGGCTCAGGGTGAGCACAGCTCACAGACAGGGCTCTGGACAGAGTCACCAAGGGGGGAAGAGACCTGTAAGGTCACAGATCCTCTGTCCAGCAGCACCATCATCATCCCCAAGGGCCACATCCTGACATCTCAACACCCAGAGCAACTCATTCCACTGCCTGACCACTCCTTTAGGGATTTTTTTTCCTAGTATCTGATCTGAACATCCCCGGGTACAACCTGAAGCCGTTTCCTCTCATCCTCTCACAAGACATGGCAGAAGAGCCTGACCCCACCTCACCACAACTCCTTCCAGGCTATTGCAGAGATCACCAGGAGCACATCCCCCCAAACCACCCAGCCAAGGCGCCAGGAGGTACCTGGAAAGCCCAGCACAGCAGGACAGACATCCCTGATTTCCCAACGTGCACAGCTAGAAAAAGTCACTGCAAAATTCATCTGCATCACTGCTGTAGCCATTTGCTCTGGTTTTCCAAGAGACACAAGTATTTCTCAAAATAGAATGCTCAATACCACCATTCTCAAAAGCTCTTATTGATTTCTGCCCAGACTTAACAAGACATTTGACTTTCTGAAGCTGTACTTAATTTCTTTGTCGCTACATTGCCTTTCCCTGAGCTGTGGTCCCTCCTAACACTTCGCAGCAGCAGCAGCATTTTTCTCTCTTTCTCTGAACCACATAAGGTGGAAGTTTTCCACATCTAGCATGGAGAAATATGGCAAAGGAACATCCTGAAATAGAGATGTAAGTAAGGGGAGAACTCTTCAATAATAAGCCATTTCTTTTAAAAGCCTATTTTTCCTAGAACCCTCAAAAGGTTTGGAGCACTTGGAAAAAACCTTACAGCTCATCCAGTCCCACTCTTCACCATGGCCAGGGACTCCTTCCATAGACCAGGTTGCTCCAACCTGAGGAACTTCAGATCATTTCTAATTATTTCATAGTCCAAGATCAGGATTTTTAATATTTTGTTTAAAGTTCCAAGATAAAAAGTGCAAAACACTGGGCATAAAGTGAAACAACAAAAGCCTGGTGTTTCAAACCACAACCAGAACTGTTTTCCACAGTTTCATATAAACTACACCAACACAACTTGGGAAAAAAGTGAATGCAATCCTAAGAATTAGTTTATTTAAAAAAAAAAAAAAAAGAATAAACTTGTATTTGAATCATGTCTTTGAACAAATGATGTAGAAAACATGACTGACAAAGGATTTACACTATTTTCTGCAGAGTTTCTCCAGAATCTGCCCTCTGACCCAGTATTAAAACAAGAATGTGCTTTGTGGAAAGAGTCTTTAACACCATTTGGATTTCACACAAAATTTAAGAAAGGCATCAAAACCACCCAGTGCTGGAACTGGGAGCAGAGTCAGGGGGAGCAGCTGGTTCTGCTTTAGCACAGACATCATAAAACCATTTTGCTCCAACTCATACCTAAAAAAAAAAACCCCTCACAATGTGGCTGAAAAAGTTAAATTTAAGGCTATTTTTTCATATATATTTTCCTCCAAAACAATAGTTTAGTCACAAGAGATGTTACAGGGTAAAGTTATATCCTGCAAGGATAAATGAATCTGAAATTGCTTTTAAGGAATAAGTATTTGTCTGAGCTCAGAAAAGGCAATACATCAAAAAAAGAAGGTAAGCAGCCTATTTAAGGGAATTTTACCAGTGCATTTACTGATGGTTTATCCTCTTCCATTTTATTCTTCAATTTAAACAGCATTATTCACTGTTACTGTTAATTTAGATCCTTTTGTTTTCCTAAAGTCACACAGATAAAATGAAGGTCAGGACAAATTCATGACTGTTTCAAAATCCAGAAATCCTGATGAAGTACCCACATGAAACTAAAAGAAGGGAATTTATCCTCATACACAAATATGGGATAAATTCTGCCTGTTTTCTCTTCTCAGAGATGGAACATACCAGAAAGGTGCCCCTGAAGGGAAAGAAACACCTTCTAGGGAAAAAAAAAAAAAAAAAAAGGAGAACTATTGAACTCAGCCCTTGATTTTCTTCATGGCTGAAAGAAGAGATTAAAAAGATGTTCCAAATAAAAGCAGGGGATTTCTGGCATTTAAAGGACACAAAGGGAGAGGCAATGCATCAATGCCTGAGCAGCAGAATCCCAGCAGTTCATCTTCTCCTCACTGAGCTGCTGTGTGAGTAAACAGCCGGCAGAGCTGAAGGGAGAGCACAACGAATTCCAGGGAGAAACACAACTGGAGCTCAGCAAATCGATACCTGCAGCACATGAGCTGTGCTCCTCATTAGTCCTGAGCTGATGTTAATGGCCCTTCTGATCAGGGCTTCTTGAGGGTTTTAAAAATATGGAGAAAATTAAAAGGCTGTAAAAATGCTCAGCTCGTGGAAGCAATAAGTGAGGGAAAGCTGAGAAGGGTGCAGCTAACCCTGATGCCAACTGGTAATGTAGGAACGGTGGTTCCTGTATTCCTCAATCTGTCCTGTTTGCCAGGCTGGAATTGCCATCCTGGAGCAGTAATGAGGCAGAGGAAAGCCTGCATTTGAGCACAGCTGTCAGGGAAGAGCTTTGTAAATTCAGATTTCCCCCAAAATTGTTGAGCCACCAGCATTGTTCTCCAGAGATAGCTCCCAGTACAATGGGGGAAGGGAAAGCTATTTTCATGTACTCTGCTTTTGGAATTTCAATTCCTTCCTCTCTCATTGGATGCAATCCTCTGGAGCAAAATTAAAATTAGTGATGACAGCTGTATAATAGTCTAGGGGGAGGAACATGTACCAAAACACTCCTGCACTTCTATGGTGTTACCACTTGGAGATATTTGCTTCCATCCCCTCCTCTTGGTATGGAAGGAAAGATGTCACCATGGTCTGCAGCAAAAGGCTGAAATTGGAGTAAAATGAGCTGTTAAACCTGGGGCCAGAGGAGCAGCAGACACAGAGCTGAGGGATCTTTTCCTTACTCTGCCATATAAAACTGAACAAGTTCAAGGCAAAAAAAAAAAAAAAAATAAACAAGTTCAAGGCAAAAAAACTGAACAAGTTCAAGGTGTTGAGAGTAGCAGAGTCAGACTGGCTGCTGGAGAGCCAGAGGAGCAGCAGACACAGAGCTGTGGGATCTTTTCCATTTATTCCAGCCAGAGGAGGAAAGGAGCCATGTAGTAGATGAGGGAAAAGCAGGGTCTTAAAAACAGAGGTTTCCCAAAAAAATTTGGGGGAGCTTATGAAGGATGCACATTTTGGCCAGAAATTCAGGGTACACTGGTGGCAAAGAGGGCAACCACTCAGGGGCAGAAAAACTGAACAATTCCAAGGTGTTGAAAATGGAAGAGCCAGACTGGCTGTGCTTTCAGAAGGCTCCACCATTCCCATTGCACATCCTGCTGCTGCAGGACATTTGTGTTTCAAAACATGAATGATATAATTGGTCACAATTATATTGGACATGATTTAAGACATGAACGATATATTAGTCACAATAATTTTTTTTTTTTTTTGGTTGGAAAAAAAAGGTGAAAAAAAACTCAGCAGCTACGTTTGTGTATCTGAACCCTGTGCACACAGTTTTGGAAGGAAAGAGCACTCTAAAAGATGCAGAAGTCAAACATGAGAGGAGTTCACTGCCCAAGACCCACAGGCATCCAGCAAATACAACAGCTTCTCAAAATATTCCTACTGAGGCAGCAATAAACCAAGCTGATGTGATGTTTGTCCCCTCATTGGAACTGTAGTGATGTTATTTGGTACAGCATCCTAAGGGGGACATATTCCTGAGAAAACAGACCTTGAAGGACTGGTGTGAGGGGAAATGGAATGGAAATGCAAAGGAAAAAGGCTGGGGGAGGGTTCCCTGGCAGTGTGGAGGAGAGTAGTGGGTGCTTGCCCATCCAAATAAAATGTCACACCTGAGCCTGTTCCTCTGGAGCTTCCAAGCTGTGCCTGACTCCAGGTGTTGGAAGCTCTGGAAGATTTCCTTACCCACACACCACCCCAGCTGGCTCTGTGTGCTCAGGGAAGCCAGCAGGGTCCTGCAGGAGAGCACCAGGAAAAAAGCACCATGCCTGGTGCTGCCTCCA
This sequence comes from Ammospiza nelsoni, assembly GCF_027579445.1. Lineage (NCBI taxonomy): Eukaryota > Metazoa > Chordata > Aves > Passeriformes > Passerellidae > Ammospiza > Ammospiza nelsoni. The sequence continues at coordinate 30,706,095 of NC_080640.1, read as the reverse complement.
TGAAGGCTGACTCTGATGGGAGCAGAGCTCTAGCCCTGACCAGCAGGGACCCAGCTGAGAGCTCAGAACATTTCTAAATAATGCTGCACGTGAGCACAAAGGAGCTGAAGGTTTCCTGGCAGGTCAGACACCCCCAGTGCTGGCCCATGGGGTGGCACCACCCAACCAAGCCTGCTCAGAGCCAGATGTGCCCTGGAATCTCTCCCAGCAGGGCTGGGTCTCTGCCCACAGCAGCAGACCCCACAGAATGATGCTCAGACACTGGCACAGCTGGGCTGGGTGCACAGGTCACAGCACCAGCCCAAGTTCTGCTCCACACCAAAGTATCTGAACTGCCCCAAACCAGGCAAGGCTGCAGCAAAACTGCTCCTGCCTCTTTCATCCAAGGAGGGACACACAGATTGGGGTGGCTGGGGACAGAAGGGCTGCTCACATTCTCCATAAAGTGCCTACACTGTGCAGGCTGTTTGGAGAGAGAGGGAAGGGAGGATATCAGCTCTTCTCAGCATTTCCCTAAGCAGCACTTTGGAGTCACGGAATGGTTTGGGTTGGAAGGGATCTTCAAGCCCATCCAGCGCCACCCCTGCCTTGTCAGGGACACCTTCCACTGTCCCAGGCTGCTCCAAGCCCTGTCCAGCCTGGCCTTGGGCACTGCCAGGGATCCAGGGGCAGCCACAGCTGCTCTGGGCACCCTGTGCCCTGTGTGGGTACTGAGGAACTGGAAGAACTTCCTACTGATATTTGATCTAGATCTACTCTCTTTCACTTGGAACCCATTGTCCCCTGCCCATCTCTGCAGTTCCTGCAGTTCCTCCTCTGGCAATGCTCTCCCAACCCTTGGAAGCCACACTTTCCTCACTACAAATATAAGGGGAAATAGTTTGGGTTAATCCTTAGGGACTGCACATTTGCATACTGCCCACACAACTCCAAAACACCAAGGAGTTTTTGATTTAACAAGTCCTTAAGTGCAGAAAATCCTAGATGAAACCTCAGCTCACACCTCTTGGTGCTGCTGGGAGCAAAGCAGGTCTAACAAGAGAGAGGCTGCTCCCTCTGGGAAACTACAGGCAAAAAAAAAGGAACATAATTCCTCTCTCCAGAACAGGCTGTGGAGGCAGGGGACACCAAAAAGGGCAGGAAACTACTTCAGCAAAAGGACAACGCTGGCACAATAACAAAGACGAAAATATGGGTCTTAAACAAACACAAATTGTAAGAGATAGGCAGAGTAATTTGAGCAATCAGCCTTTGGCTGAGAAGAGGGAATATTACCCATGACATGCTTTGTTTTGTGAGAGGGAATGTGCAGCCAGGCAGGCTCAATGGTCCCCTCAAGCACTGAACTCCCATGAGAATTTTAACAAAGCCACTTGTTTATTTGAGCACTTGAAGGAAATGATTTTCTAAATGACCACTGGAGAGAGGCAGAAAGCAAAGAGAGCTCACCAAGGAGCAGGGCACAGGTGAGCAGAGCCATCAGAAATGGCTTTGGAGGAACCCAGGGCAGGAGGCTGGCTCCTGGCATCTCACAAGGGATCTCCCTGAAAGACCCTGCCAAGGCTTCTGTTTTATCTTGGGCCAGTGTTCCACATTTTCTTTTTCATAATTTTGTGGCAAAAACAGCAGAAGGTCTTGGTTTTCTTTAATTTCTTTTGATTTTTTAAGCCCAAGGGAAAAAAAAAAATCAGGTGTTTATACTAAAACAAAACAAGAAGCTGAAGCCTGCATTATTTGAAAGAGTGATACAGCAACACTGAAAAGCAGGGATGGCACAGAAAATGGGGAGCAAGACTTTGGACCATATTTGAAGAGAGAAGATGCAGTTTTTACCTCCTGCTCCCTAATTCCACCCATTTCCAAAGGAGCCAGGATGCCCATCCATCCCAGCAGATTGAAATCTAATGACCAATCTTTTGCCATTAGACATGCCTGCCTACCTTGGAGCCAACATCCAGACTTGCAGGTGAGAAGCACTTGGCTTGTTTCTATCAGCTCTCAAAAATAATTTTCCAGGTTCTGAGCTCCTCATTATAGCTGATTTCAGAGTCCAAAATTCATTAGTTGTGCTTCACCACCTCCCAGTTGGCACCATTGTACAGTGCAGCCAATTCCTTGGAGCTCTGACACTTTTCCCAAGAATACAAAGGTGATTTTTATTTTTTTACTTTCTGTAGAAGGAAACATAACAGCAGTGGAGCAACACACTTGTTATGTGCTGCAATGGGATTGAAAAAGGGAGAAGAAAGGAAGAACTGATGTGTATCTTGAGGCCAGCAAAGCTCACTTTGTGTTCTTAACAAAATTTCAAGTCTATGGCCTGCCTGAAATTATATAAGGATGGGTCAACTAAAAAGTGTAAATGGTTCCATGCTAACCACAGGAGAAAAGCCACTGCCAACAACTCTAGACCCTGTGATCTGGAAAACATGGATTTTTGGTTTAAGTAGCTCCATTTGGATGCATTTTTTTAAAGTAAGGATGCTGCTAATTCAACCTCTAAATCCACCTGACAGACATGATGGAATTGAAAACATGATTTTATCATATACACTGTTATTAAAAAACACACAGCAGGGCAAGGCTGGCATACAGCTCCCCAGAAAGGTTGTGGCCATCAGACTGGGGAAATAGCAACACCTGAAAATAAAGCTTTATTTTATATGGCAATGAAGATTAATCCTTCTGAGCCTGGCATTGGTCATGCTCAGGGCAGTTGCAATCCTTCAGTGCCTGCTTCAGATTTCACATCCAAACTTCCATGTTTCCATGCCTTCCTCCTTCAGATTTTACATCCAAACTTCCATGTTTCCATGCCCTTCCTCCTTCAGTGCCTGCTTCACATTTAACATCCAAATTTCCATGTTTCCATGTCCTTCCTCCTTTGCATGCAACAAAACTTCTTCAGCACAGCATTTACCCATTTTCCATGAATACCAATCCACTTGTGGATGCTCATGGAACACACAACCCTCTGTCAGGCCTGATTTGAGCACAACCAAAGCTAAAAGTGGCTCCATGGGTTTGAGGAGGCTCTGGAGAGGATTTAAGCACTCACAAGTGGATATAGCTGTAAAAACAGGAAAAATGGGAAGAAGTACTGTTGGAGCTCCCATTGCTCCTCCACACTGTGAGCAGGACACTGCCTCTGGCTCATCCCTGACCCTTTTCCAAGGTCTCCAGACAGCTCAGCAAGGCAGAGCATCATCCTCCTCATCCTTCCCAGAGGGGTTTATAGCCTAATCCCAAATTTCCAGCTCCTTCTCAAATTCTTGAGCCCCAAACCTCATCCACATCCATACCACCAGCAAAGCAGCGCATTATTCTTAACCCTGCACGATTCCTTCTGCTAAAAGCAACAAGGGGTCCATGACCAGGCAATCTGTTGGATAAAGCCACAGAAACTGCCACCAAATCGTGGGTTAAACCCCTCCAGAAGGCTGAAATAGTTGTAACCAGCCTGGAGAACACAACCAATTTATTTCAGCACTCGTTTCTCGCTGGCTCCCTCCTGCAATGCCGCTCACCGCTTCCAGCAGAATGTTAACTCCGAGAAAACCGAGCAGTGGGGAAAAGGAAACACTGTTGCTACAGATGTGAATGTCATGTAAATGTCAAAGCTCCTGTTAAAATTTGATCAGGAGGCTGAGTGAAAGGGAGAGAGCGTTTCTGTGAGTAAACCAGCGCGTTAACAAGAGTTTCAGCCTGTCTGCTCACAATGGGACCTCAGTGATGGATTTCATTATTCCTAATTTCTTATGGAATATTAAGCTGCAACTGATTTCACTAAAAGATCATATAAAGCAATATAAGAACTGCAAACAAATGTGGGTTGACAAGATGGATCTACATCAGTCTTGAAATTAAAATTTTTGTGTGCCTTTTCTAAAACTGCACTTCAGGAAAAAAAAAATCATTTCTTTTGTATTACAAATAAATGCCCCTCTACTTAGAAAGACCTGGAGCATGTGCAAATGCAATGTGCATTCATTCACCTGTACCAGGAGACAGAAGGTGGTTTCCCACAAAATCCCAAAAAGCAGAATTCCAGCAGACACTATAGGCACACAGATAATTGCAACGAACCAATATCCAAAGTTTTTGGTTTGGAAAGGAACTGTTTTTGCCGTGATTTCACTGTCCCACTGGACACATTTCTTGGGGAACCTCAGGAAAGAGACGTTCCTGTCTCAGGGACTCTCTCCCTGCTCAGTTCTGCTGTTTCAGGACCCTGGACACCTCCCAGACCGTTCCAAGTGTTCCAGCTGCGAGGTGAAAATGTCACTGACACGGGGAAAGAGACATTTGTCTACAAAAACAGGGGATTAGATTGGATTTTAGGAAGGAATTGTTGGTGATGAGGCCCTGGCACAGGGTGCCCAGAGCAGCTGTGGCTGCCCCTGGATCCCTGGCAGTGCCCAAGGCCAGGCTGGAGCAGCCTGGGACGGTGGAAGGTGTCCCTGCCATGGCAGGGGTGGGAATGGATGGGATTTAAGATCTCTTCCAACCCAAACCAGTCTGGGATTCCTGTAGCTGCCGGTTTTAACACCAAGTTAAAAACGTGCTTCAATCTAAACGACACAGACTGAAGAATTCTACAACAACATTCAGGTTACTCAATGCAAATTTAGGACTAGAAAAATTATCCAGCTACATGAGACTTTCTCTCCAGCTTTACATGTCCCCACCAAACCACCACCTCCTCTCAGCACACAGGGGCTATCTCTGGCACAACCACTGCCAGCCTTATTCCAGTTCAGAATTACTTTCAAACCAGTCCAACAATTGCCCTCAACTGATCCCTTTCTACCCAAAAAAGTCCCCACTTTTATCAGATATGCATGGCCCAAAAGTCTCTGTTCATTTTGCAGTAGCCTTGGCATCACAGTTACCTGTTGTGCCACCAAAAAAACCTGCTCACTTCTTCCACAGGAGTTACACAAGGATATCCTTGGAAAGAACTTGGAATTTCATGCCCTCAATGACATCCTCTGTGGCTGGCAGCCCAAGCCATAAACTTGTCACTGTCCTGAAAATTGTGGGAGGGCAAGAGGACAGAACATCCATATTTCTGATGGATTAATCCCTTTGGTTTGAGACTTCCTTCATAGTTGAATTTATTTTCTTTTTTGGTAATCTGCCTTCAAAGATATTAGAATAGGAACATTGTCAAAGACTCTAAGGGAGATCATTGTAACACCCCAAAAAAGAGAGTTTTTAAGGGATTTCAATAATCCTCTGTCCTTTCCCTTCAATGAGGCAATGCAGGCACTTTCTTCTGGAGTTTTTCAAAATAGAGAGTGAATTTTACAAGCCCAGGGGTTCATCAGTCATGAATCCTGTTTTATTCAAGGCTGTATATCCTTAAAAAACAAACCCATCTGGAACTCACTGGGTGCATTTATCCAGATCTTCCTCAGGTATAAGGATTTATGCAAATAATCTTGTTTCACATTAAGTGTTACAAGATTTATCTATCTCTAAACTGAAAGTTTTATTCCAATGAAAGGCATTGCTCTCAGAAAGTTAAAAAAAAAGTGAAAAAGCAGTAAAGGAAGGCTGCTGAAGAAGATTATTACCTGCTCTATGATTGATTTGGGCATCTAAAAAGGAAAAGTCCAGCAACTTAAGTAAAATGAGAGTCCTGGAAAGCTCCCTCACTATCAAAACTGCAGCAATTTCATTATTATGAAGAAATTCATTCTATTGGACATCTGAGTAACAGAGTTCAGACTGCTCTTGAGAGATTTAAAGATCCTATTTGTGAATGTTAAATAACTTGAAGCTCCATAAGCTAAATGGATTCAGAAACCAGTCAGTGCTTCTTTGAATTTAACTTGTGCTCACACATCTATCTCCCCCCCCTTTCTTTGACAGGAACCAAAAAAAAAAAAAAAAAATTCAATGACAATCTACTTCTGCATCAAGTTGTTCATTTTTCCCTGTCATACACATGGCACTGAAGTGTCACAATCTAATTCCATTAGAGTGTGGGTTTCATTTCTAGTTTGCACTCAATTCTAGATGCAACAAGTAACATTAAACACACCATGTTCTAATTACTTCCACTATGCTGCCTCACCAACAGTTTCCTCAAACTTGCAATCTCTGTTTGCAGACAAGGGCAGAGAAGAAAGCCCTGAGTTATTTCGTGTTGTTGAACGCACCACCAGAAACCGAAGTTCCCAACTTATTTCAAGCTTGGATATTACCCAAGTGTAAAAACTGGAGGAAAAAACCCAATAACTTCATAATCCATAAACTGAGTTTGCTTGGTGAAGCACAGTTCTGTTCAGGGGAGAATCTTGGGAATAAGGATCAGCCATGGTGCTCAAGAAGGTAAAACCTTGGAGTGCAGCCACACTCAAATATTTGTTGTTTAGAGGAAACACTCAAAAAAGAGTTTCATGAAAGCTCAGTCAAAACCACACTAACAACATTTGCCTCTTCCCCTACTCCCAAAAGGCCATAAATGGATTTCCCTTTTTAGAAAAATATTCTTTTTCTCTACAATCATGATAATAATCATCATCATAGAATCTTGGTTGGAAAGACCTCCAAGATCAAAATCCAGCTGCACATCCAACCCACAATCCAAGTGCCACCTGCCCAGTGCTGTAGAATCCATCCCTGAGGTTTGCCCAGCTCCTGTGATGGGAGCAGGGTGTTGGCTTGACTGAGGGAACACTCTGCAAAGAGGCCAAATTCAGACCAAGACCTGCAAGGAGGGAGCACAAAGCTGCCCAAAGTCATCCCAACAATATTTGGAGCTGCCAGTCCAAGGAGCACACTGATGTCTCAGTGGAACTGCTGGCTCTGGATGATGGGTGTCAGAGAATAATGTGGAGTTTCACACTCCCATGGGCTAAGAGAGGGCACCCAGCTCACAATATCCACATGGAGCATGGCCATGGGAGAGCTCCCAGCACACCCAGGCCATCAGAGCCCAGGGATTCCCTCCCTCTTGCCAAAAACAACCTTGGAATGCCCAGTGGAGGACAGCACCTGCTGAGATAGCTCTGCTTCTCCAGAAACAGAGGGGGAATTTAAAACATTGCAACCACCCATTGAAATTTCTCTTCTCAGTGGGATTAGTATCCATATTTTTGTCAAAAGCCCAAAATGCAATGAACAGACTGCAGTTGTATCTCCCACCCAAAAGGAAAAAAAAAAAAAAATCACCAAAACCTTCCAATGGCTGGACACAACAAGAATTTGAATGGGAAACACAGGAGTATTTTTATCTGTTTAAAATATGCAAGAAGGAACCAAGTGAATGAGGTAAATACAGCAATCAGCACATGGGTGAGGTGAATGCAACAACCTGGCTGTGCAGGAAGGTTCCCAGTTACAATAAAAAGTCTGGAAAATGGACAAATCACAGCAGCAACCTTTATCACACTGCACTCTAAGATCCTCAGGCACTGCTATTTACACCTTCTTTCTCACAGCCTGGGTCCTTGGCCATTAAAACCAACCTAAATAATTCTGTGTTTAAGTAGAAATGTGTGCTAATATGTATTTCTGGAAAAACAAGGCTATTTTAGGCACAAATTCCCATCCAGATCTGATTGCCCAACCACCAAATTAATAACAAGCACTGGCTGTATGTTTGTCTCCCACTAATTAAATCACTTCAAGCAGAGCAGCATTTCAGTTCTTAAGCATAGGAAAGGACTTAAAGTTCTTGACTTTAGAAAGGACTCACCACTCTTACTGAGATGGCTCCTCAAAATGCTTTACCAGGAGTATTTTTCTCCTTGCATCTTTCCCAAACTGCTCCCAGAAATCTTTCCACCAGCTTTAATCAGTCAGCTTTGCCTTTTTACCTCACTTTCTTCTCTCAATACCTCAAATGGTTTGTCCGGGTTAGAAAATGAAGCCTATGAACTAAATTAAAAAAAATAAGGGAGCACTTCAGTGGCAGAAAACAGCAGCAGCCTTTGTGGCTCTTCCCTTTGAACCTCCCTCTGTTGCTCTTTTTTCCTTGCCCTTCAGACTGCACTATTCCAGGGGATTTATTTGAACCAGAACTGTTTTTTTCTGTGTTGCAGGGCATTGCTTGATGACAGACAAAACAGGCTGGACAAGGACAGCACTCCATGGCCCTTCCTCAGGCAATCATCCAGGCAAGCTTGGATTGTTTGAAGTTCCAAGGAAAACTGGGAGAAAGCCCAGCGTTCCTCTGTTCACCTTTAGGCTGAGATTGCAGTCCTGATGCCACTGATGAAAATTCCCACTGGAGCATTATTTCCCAGAGGTTATTCCCAGGATGAGCCAGCACAGCTTGGGCAAGGCTTTCATCCTGGCTGGCTCATCCCAGCCCTGCTGTCCCTGCAGCTTCCTAATTGAGGTTCACCACTCGGTTTGGGCCCCTAATTGCTCTCCAAAACCCCTGCAAGAGGTTCCCAGCAGAGACAAAGTTCTCTGATGCAGCCCAAACAAACAAACAACAATTAACACCTTCCCTGCCTTTCGCACAGTTCCCTTGCTCATCCCAGTCCAGCAGTGCTGGGGTTTGCTGCACCCTGGAATCTCTAAGGCAGCTCCTTAACATTCTGTGGATGCTCCATGATCCCTGGAAGTGTCCAAGGCCAGGTTGGATGGGTTTTGGAGCAACCTGGGATAGTGGAATATATCCTTGCCCACAGCACAGGGTGGGTCTGGATGGGCTTTAAGGTCCCTTCCAGACCATTTTGGGATTCTGGGATTAACCAAGTGTGAGAAACAGCTACTCACTTTTCATAGTTTAAGAAGGTTTATTAAACCTTATCAAAAATGCAACAGAAGGCTGAATAAAGAAAAAAGGTTACAGCACTGGGAGCAAAAGATTTTCCCTGCCATGTGCTCGGCCCCCTCACAATGGAGGTTTTTCCTTTTTAACCCTTTAACCCCTCTGTCCATCAACCCCTTCTTTGCTGTCCAGTGATGGAGATCTCTTCCTCAAATCCTGATTGGAGGTCAGTGTTCCATACTGACAAGCCAGCCCTCCCAGATGTCCCAACCCAGCTGTCCCTTGATAACCACATGAGGAGGTACAACACAACTATAAATCTATAAAACTTTTCTTAACCCATATACATGATATTTGTCCATTAATTGTGAGAGTCCATCATGGCATTATTCATCTGTCACACAAGGATTGAGGGCAATCACACTGACAAAGTGGAATTTCTGCCAACAGAGGAATTCTCTCCTTCTCCCTACTGACTGTCCTTTTCCAAGTGAATCCAGGGAGAACACCCTTGTCCCTGTCCCACACAAAGCTCTGTGTTTTGAGTGCATAGAGGGGACACAAGGAGTTCAGAACAGGGGACATAAGGAGTTCAGTTCTCCCAGATGTCCCAACCCCAGCTGGCTCCTGATAACCACATGAGGGGGTACAACATAACTATAAATCTATAAACTTTCCTTAACCTATATACATGATATTTCTCCATTAATTGTGAGAGTCCATCATGACATTACTCATCTGTCACACAAGGATTGAAGGCAATCACACTGACAAAGTGGAATTTCTGCCAACAGAGGAATTCTCTTCCTACTGGCTGTCCTTTTCCAAGTGAATCCAGGGAGAACACCCTTGTCCCTGTCCCACACAAAGCTCTGTGTTTGGGTGCACAGAGGGGACACAAAGAGTTCAGATCAGTAGATTTATATGCACAAAACATACACTCTTTTAAGTGACTCTAGCTCCTCCTTCAGAGGTTAGTCACCAGCCATCAGAATTGCTTGCTCCACCTTCTTTGGACCCACAGCTTGATACAAGTCCAGCCAGACATGCAGTAGCCCAAGAACAGCCTGTCATCCTCACCCTACCAGCTCAGAAACACCCCAAGCCACTGCCAGGGCACCACAGCCACAGAAACAAACCACTTCCAACTACTGCTGAGCTAGTCCTGATTGTCAAGTCCCTTGTAATAAATCACCTAAGCATGAAAAGCTGCAGGAGCATCTCCTCTCCTGCTCTGCTGTGCTTGCACAAGCTTTTTAGGCACTCAGTGTCTCTTCCCCCAAAAGACTTCACATCAACAAATGCATCACATGGAATCCTCTGGTAGCAGCAAAATTAATATATACCTGCAAGGCATTTTTTTCCCCTTCATCAATCAGTTGATTAGTTATTTTTAATTAAAACAGCAAGCTGTGATTGCAGGATTTTCAGCAATAATCCTTGCCACTTTAACTACTGTTTTCTGTGGTTCAGACACTGAATTCATAAACTATTAATAGGACAGCACAAGCAAACTTGGGTTTAATTCTCAAGCAGCATTTTGGCTGGATCCAGATTTCAAGCTCCCACTATTCAGTTATCCCTCAGCACGTTTCAAGTACCAAGAAGTAAATAATAATTGGCTAACAGATCAGTTTTCATCTGTGCACTCTGAGTTTAAGAGAAAAACATCTGGTTCACACACAAAAAATCCCAGTGCTTCATTTTGCCAGAAGCCTGTTAAGTTTATTTGAAGCTTGGATGAAGAAGATCCAAAAAGAATCTTCATGGGTAAAAAGGTTTTTTTTTTTGCCAATCCCAAGGTTTTATATCAGACTTGCTGGACCAGATTTTACTTTCCTATTTTCAGATTTTGCTGCTTGGCTGGACAGAGGCCCACATGCAGACACAAATATTAAAAAAAAAAAAAAAAAAAAAAAAAACCAAAAAAACAAACAAAAACAAAAAAAAAAAAAAAAAAAAAAAAAAAAAAAAAAAAAACAACAACAAGGAACGCTACTGTTCATGTTATTTTCCTGTTTGAGAGCATTTGGACTAAGGCTGAATTGCTACCAGAAATTTACTAGAGCCATGAAGGGAAAAGTGCAAAGCTACTGGTTTTGTTTCCTTCAGCTGCTTGCTAACCAGGAATAAAGTTTTAACAACTTGTGGCCCTCGATGGAAGCTGTTAACAAAGTACTTAAATCCCAGGTTTCAGGGTTATATGTCCATGGATTTCAGGCTGCTAAGGCATGGGAAGAAGGAAAGGAGGGAGATCGTTTTTTAAGTAAAAATGTGGTTCCTGAAGCATCCAGGAGCAATAATAAGGAACTTATGGAAGTTTAGTTGGTAAATTGAGGGAAAATAACTCAAGCCAACTTCTAACTCGTGTCTGATGTCCTGGCAAAGCTCTGTACCCCTGAATCAGTCCTGTGGCAGCTTCTGAAGAACAAAGCTTTCAGCCTACAGCAAATGCAGCGGAGCTGTCCCAAACAGCCACCAAGCCCAAGCCATGCCACACATCTACCCCATGGACACTTTGTGCTTCAGGCTTCCATCTCTGCACAGAAAACCAGAGCCCAGATCTGAGAAGCCCATTTGCACAGCTGATACGATGCTTCATTGGTGGAGGGATGAGTGATAACCTTGGTCTCACAAAGCTGACCGAACATCTTCATCTGTAAAATGCTCACCAAGCTAGCACTCACTCTTGAAGGTGTTTAGCAGGTTGCTCTACCAACCATTCGCGTTTTGCCAGATATGAGCACATGTTGTCATTGGGAAGTTACAGAAAAAGCAGGACAGGAAAGGCCGCACATGAAATTTTGACTAAAAACAAGAGCAAGACTAATTTAAGTGTCCCTTCACCTGCCCAGGGTCATTCCCTTGCACATTAAGCACGGGTCACCTGCAGACACTGAGGGTGGCATAGGGAGCCCAGCTGAAGCAAGAGGGGAGAGCCAGCAGTCCCCAGTTTGGGAATCACCTCCCTCAAATTCCCCAAAGCTTCGACACGGCAGAAAGTTGTGAGCAGGGCGGGCTCCCGTGCCGCTGCTGTGGGTGACAAGGCTGTCACTCCTGCCAGCACGCTCCCGCTGTCCCTTCAGGGCACAGGAAAAGCATCCTGGCACCCGTTCCGTGCTCCATGCACACCCGGCTCTGCTGCCAGGCAGGAGGAGATCGCATCTCTCAGGGAGAGCTCGATTTGGAAAAGTTACACGGCAGGAACAGTTTGCATTCATCCCCAGCTTGCTACGTGGGATCTCGAGAACATTTGCTTTACCACTCCAGCTATACGGTCTGATTTTATTTTTAAATGTCTCCTTTTTTTCCCCCCAGTTTCCACTCATCAGAGAGCAAAACTGTTCTCAGCCGAAGTGAGAAACGTATTTGCTTAACACGCAGACAGCCCAAAGAGCAGTCTGAGAAATTTATATGTCACGAACCTCCTCCCGTCGGGGGGTGGGTGGCAACAGACACGGAAATGTTTCCACCTCAACTTTTGATGCTGGCAGTGGGAGCAGCCGCCTTGCGAGCACAGGGGCTTCCCCCCGCACCTCGCCGGGCCCCAATGAGTCAACGGGGATTGATTCGCATCCAAAAACCCCTCCGGCTACCACACCCCTCCCTCGGAATTAGCATCCAATCGTCATTAATGGCCACTGCCGAAACACGCAGAGGGGATGGGAAGGGAAGGCGGCACCTGCCTCTCCCGGCGTGACACCACCCACACCTCGGTGCTGCTCTTCCCAAGGTAATCCCAGCGCTCAGGGCTCCAGCCCCCACGGCTGACCTCACCGTGCATCCCTCAAGTTCGCACAACATTTCCGACACAGGGCTCGCATCAGCCACTAGGCTGATAAAACCGCTGGGCTGTGTAAAAGGCTGGCAGCAGAGTCACGTCACCCACCAGGAGCGGGGCACCGGGGTTACCCTGCTGGTTCCTGCCATAATCCCGCTCCCAAAGCTCCCCGAGCCCGGGAAGGAGTCTCTGCGCAGCTTTGCGGCTGCGAGGCGAGGAGCTTCCCGTCTCCGCTCCGCAGGACTCCCCGGTGCCTGGAGGAGAAGGCAGCGGGGAAGGCACCCAGCGCCGCTCCGCTCCCCCAGATAGGCTCGGAAATGAGATGGAGCAGCCGCTCTCCCGCGCCAAGTACCACAGGAGCGGAATACTAACGGGTTCCCTTCTTTTACCATTACCACATGCAGATATTAAAGTCTGAGCGCTGCATTTCTGCCGATACCGGCCCTCGCAAATTAACCCCGCATCTCAAAGCGACACCACACTAGTTGAGGTCACCGTCTCTCCTCCGCTCCGCGACAGGGACCGATGGGGAAGGGGAGGAAGAGATGGGTTTCTGTCCTCACCGGAGGAGCTCTGCCGGCTCCGGGAGGGTGGCAGCAGGGTGGGAGCCGAGGCAGCCCGAGGAGCCGCGCCAGGGCAGCTCCAGCATCCCCGCACCCGCGCAGCCCCCGCCGCCCCCGACTTACCCCCGTTCCGCCGGGAAACTTTGGGCCGCGCCGGGCAGCGGGACGGGCCGGGGGCCGCCGCCCTGTGGCAGCGAGGCCCGCGGGCTCCGGGCGGGCTCGGTGCGGGCTCGGGGGCAGCGGCGGCGCCGCTCCGCCCGCCGGGGCCAGCGCGGCTGCGGCGCTGCCTGCGCAGGGCGGGGGAGCGGGAGCGGGGCCGCCGCTGCCCCCCCGGCTCCCGGGAAAGCGCTGCGGAGCCGCCGCTCGTGCCCGCCTCCCGCATCGGCGAGAGGGAAAAAAAGGATGGGAAGGAGGGAGGGAGGAGCGGGGAGGGGGGGAGAAAGCAAGCAGGCAGCAAGCGTTCGCCAGGGCGCCGGGCATCGCCGCCGCGGCAGCCGCTCCTCCGGGATAGCGCAGCAACTCGCGGGCAGCCCCGCCGCCCGCGGGCACGGCGCACGGCAGAGGGGCCGGGGGCTCCGGGCGTGCTCCTTCCCCTCTCCATCCCCCCCTCCCTCCATCCCTCCCTCCGCGGCTGCGCTGCGCTCCCAGCGCGCCCCCCGCGCTGCCCGAGCCGCCCCGGGGATGGAGCCCCCGGCAGAGCCGCGCTCGGCGCTCCCCGAGCCCAACTCCGGCACAGCGCGCACCCACCGCCGAGCGAGGCTGGGCTCCCGCCGGTGCCTGGTCCCCAAATGCCACCTGTAGGCAGGCCCGCTTCCTCCGAGGCTCGGCTGCCACCCGCCCGAAGCCGGCGTGCCAAGTTTCAGGTGGCGAATCAACACCGCGGGGACCTGTTGGGTGCGCGGCGGGTCAGCCCCAGCGCCGGCTCCCCGGGAGCATCCCGCACTAACCCGCACTCACTGCTGGACCCCGAGGGGGGAAACCCCTTGGTGGTACCCCCTAACGCAGCACAAACCTGCGCTTCTCAATGAACAAACTCCGCGTTAATTCAGATGTTTACGGCCGGTACAAGGGAAGTGGCAAGCTAAAGCGCTGCTGGTTTCAAACGCAGATGTTCGCCGCCTCACCCTGCCCCCTTCACTCAGCTCGGACCACTCAGGACAGGCTCTCTCTCTTGGAAGAGAGCTCTTCCTTAGCTAAGTGAACACAAAACTCGAGTTTGCCCGTTTAATTACACCAAACTCCCCTCTCTCCTCTCTTGCCTTCAAACCCCTTTGTTGGGTTCACCTGTGCTCCTCCATCACACTTCTGCGGACAACTCCATCAGCAAACCACCAGCACCTGTCTGTAAAACCATTTAAAAAGGAAAATAATCACTCCTGACCTTTCACGTGAAGATGACCGCGTAAATCCCGAATGTCTCAATATCCTCTCAAATCCAAACGTCAGTGTAGACCCAGGACCACAAATTCTCCACACGGAAGCTGAGTAAAATCGGTTCTTCCCCCAGATATTTTCAGAGGACCCTGCTAATCCCTTTGGAATCCCAATAACCAATCCCAGCCTTCCGCAGGACTCGCACTGGGTTTCAGGAGTCCCGAGGAGCTCTAACACTCCGGAAATCCGACAAGGAGCGCGGAGTTCCATCCGAGGGAAGCGGGATGCTGCCGAGTAGCATCCGAGCGCATCTCCCGCGTATCTCCCATCCCTCGGAGACCCTCACCGCGCTGGTGGCCACAATCAGCGGCCCCAGGAGCCGCTGGGGCGAGGGGCTGCGGGCGAGGGGTTTGGGGCGAGGGATTGGGAGCGAGGGGCTTCGCTCAGTCGCTGTTCTGGTGAGGGTCCCCCATCCCATCCCATTCCATATCTCACTCCGTCCCATCCCACCCCCCGGTATTCCCGGTTCTCACCTCCGCCTCGGGCCGCGGCTGCCTCCGCCTTGCCCCGCTCGGAGCCGCGCTCGCCAAACGCGGGCGGAGTGTGCCCCCGCCGCGGCTCGGAGGGACGGCGAACTGCAGCCGCAGGCACCGGCCCCCCTTCCCTTTTCCTTTCCCTTCCCTCTTTCCCGCCCCGGCACCCCCGGCTCGTCCATCAGCGCCTCCTCTTCCTCACCTCCGCGCCCTGCTTTGACTCGCTAGGGAAGGGAAAAGCCGCAAATTTGGCTGGAACAGAGAGGAACTGCACCCGATTCCGAGAGCGGGAACAGCTCGGGGATGATCCCCGTGAAGCAAAAAATGAATGTTAATTACAGCGGCTGGAGGGGGAATGTGGTGTGTCCCGGTGCTGGCATTGAGTCAGCTCGTTAGCAGAAGTGGAGTTGAGGCTTGCAGCAGTTGTCCTTGCACATTTTTTGTCTTGACAAACAAGAGATACTTGTAAAGATTCTCATGCGCTTCAATAAAGGCCCACAAGCCTCCTTGGTAATTTGTTTTAAATATAGGCATTTCCTGAATATGTGAGCTTTGCAGGCTTAATGGGAGATTTTTGGTGAACCACCTGAATAAAAATCTCAAACAGGCAGGGTCAGCCACCTGTGGGATCAGGGACTTAGGCATTATTCATGTTTCACTTCAATATTTATGAACAGCACTGCACATACACTGAAACTTCCCCTACCTCTGCTCCCAAAGCTGAAAAACTTAAGCCCAGATCAATGGAGTAGCCCAGGCCAGATTCCTCCACTCAGAACAGGATGCAAGAGCAATTATTTAGCAATAAAACCCCCATAAGACTGAGGTTGGCTGGAGATCCCAAATCCCAGCCCCGTTGCTGCTGCTGCTGTTCTTACCCCAGCTGCTCACATGAAGACAGGAGCAGGGCTTATTTTCTGCCCTGCCACCACAAGAAAAGTTCCCCAAGTTCCTCTTGGCCTTGCAGCAACTTTGCTTGACCGTTCACCTCACTAAATCAGCAGAAAACTCAGCTGGCAGCCAAAGACAGCATTTCCTTCATCTTTAACAAGCCAGGGGGGATCACTGAGGAGTCAGATAAGCAGCAAAGCCAAGCTGAGCAGGTCTGGGATGAGCAGACCTTGCAGGTGATGCAGGACCATCCCCTTCAGCTGCCAGTTGTTCTTACACTTGCTCAGCCACCTCGTGACCCCATTCTGCTCAATTTCACCCCTGTAAATCCAGATTAAATCCCCCAGCTGAACCTGAGGCTGGAATTTCTTCCCTCACTTTCTCTGAAGGCAAAAAACAAAAGTCATTTTGATTCAGATGGAGCCTCCTTGTGCTCCTCTCCCATACAAAAGTGATGAGAGCAGGGATTTCAACCCCTGTGGTACCCAGATGCTTCACAGGTACACCGTAAATATTTGAATGGCAATGTGCACTGTGCAAATCAGCTCACAGCTCATGCCTCAGCATCATCTGCAAGCACACAGGTGATTGAAAACCTCTCTTCTCTTACTTCCCTTCCCTCATGCTTCTTTAACATCCAAATTTGCCATGGCAGGGGCTTGAAATTAAATTATTTTAAAGGTCCCTTTTAACCAAAACCATTCTGTCATTTTAAATTTATTTTGATTTCTCTGTTAGCAAACCCAAAGGGAGGGAGGCTGAGGTTGGGGAGGGAACCCACATTCATGTCTCCCCTACCTTTAAATGCAGCACAAATTCTCTGAGTTGTGACACATGGACAATAACAAATGCAAATTTAAAATGTGTATTTTCACTCACCCAATGAGCATTTACCTCAGTGTAACCAAAATATCATTGCTTCTCACCATCAGGAGAGTCCTATACAAACTGCAAAGAGAGATTTTAGCTCATTATAATCACAGAATTATCTCCTAGAGGAAGGAGAAGGAGGTTAAGCACGAGGGCAATGCTGCTCAGCATCCCACGTGCCTCAGTGGCCAGGAATTCCTGCCCACCACCATTGGATGAGGCACAGAGAGCCCAGCAGAGAATCCTGCTTGCTTGGGCAGGAGATCTGAGAGCTCAGGAGCTCCTGTGCTAATGCAGAATTCACTAGGGCTTGTCACAGTGCACAATCACATTTGAAAAGTAATGCTGTTAATTAGAGAAAAAAAATTTAATTTCTACTTCAAAATTTGGTGGATGATTTTAATAAGAGAGTAGGAATTACAAGCCAAAGTGTCAAGCCTCCATTAATCAAATATTTACATATAATTTAAATTACTCTGCCATTTACTTAATCTTAAAATTCAGAGTGAAAGAGCAGAATTGCCACTGTTTGTTTAGGTATGGCTACATTCACTAAGCTCATGCCTTAAGCCTCTACTTAATCTGTTTTACTACTCAGAATAATTGCAAGCAGGGTAATACCTTCTATTACATCCCTACCTTCTCTTCTCTTTTAAAGAACAGTTAATCACAGCAAGAATGTGCAGAGGCATTTGCAAAGTTCTGATTTTTCTTTCTCAATGGCCAGCTGTACTGAGAATTTGTTCAAGGATCAATGTGCATTTTACCTGAATACAATTAAAGTTGTGAATACCATTCCCCAAAGCCCCAAATTAAGTTCTCCTAATCCATCATCTCTTGTGAGTATTGAAATGGATGGAAATTTTATTGATTTCAGGGGAAGCAAGTGCAGCTCCTTCGTGTGCTGGTCCATCTCAGGCCATCTGTACCTATATGAGTGTGATGTGTTGTGATATTTCCTGAAAAATCCCTTGGCCAGGATTTCTTCTCCTGGGAAGCTGAGAAGCCTCAGAAAGAATGAAAATAATAGTAATCTGATTGCTTGGGAATGTGATCTGGAGATAATTTACCAACAGGTGCATCTTTGACTCATTCCATGTGAATGGTTTTTAATTAATGACCAATCACAGCCAACTGTGTCAGACTCTGAGTCAGTCATGAGCTTTCATTATCATTCTTGCGAAACCTTCTGAGGTATCCTTTTTCTTTTCTTTAGTATAGTTTTAGCATATAATTTCTTTCTGGTCAATATAATATGGTAAATAAAAAATATAACGGTAAATATAACACGGTAAATAATGTAATAATAAATCAGCCTTCTTAGAACATGGAGTCAGAATCTCATCTCTCACCTCATCCTGGGGACCTCACAACACCACAATGTGTGCACTGTGTGCAGTCCAGATCTGTACCCCAATACCACTCACAACCTGCTGCACATGGAAAATATAATAATTCAACGTGTTATTGGGGAAATTATAGCCAGGAGTGTCTCAATTCTTTTACATTTGCTGCCAGTTGTGCTCACAACAGAGACACAAACAAGCAAAGCTGCAGATCATTTGCAGAACCCAGATCCTGCTGCTGTCCCCATGTCCAGCAATCCATCCCACTCCTCATTAATTTGGGGAATGCTGAGTGGCCACACTGCCCATGGATTTCATTTGCAGCTCTGAGTGCTCAGCACTTCTCCACATTAAGCCTGAGGGTGCAGGAGATGAGGCAGGGAATGGCCACAAAAGGCGTTCTGGGCTTGCTCAGCAACACAGCAAAAACAGGGAGAGAGGAGAATCCTTCTGGTTCACCTGCCCCCAGCACAGGTGAGCCTTTGTCTTTCAGCAATCCTCTGTGCTGTTCTCTTCCCCAGGCGCCTTGGGAATTCCATACAGGAGCTGGGAATCCGCCTGACCCACTCTCAAGTGCACTCAGCCCAGGCAGGTGAGAGAGCTGGCAGAGAGTTACAGGTGATGCCCCAATGACAGAACTGTGAGAAGCCCTCCAAGATCACCAACCCAAGTCCACTTCCACATGTTTTTTCAACAATCCAGGTGTGAGGGCTCCACCACTTCCCTGAGCAGCCTTTCCAGTGCCTCACCATCCTTTTGGTGAAGGAATTTTCCTGAATAGCCAAGCTGAGCCTCCCCTGGCCCAGCCTGAGGCCCTTTCCCCTTGTCCTGTCCCTGTTCCCTGGCAGCACAGCCCGACCCCCCCTGGCTGTCCCCTCCTGGCAGGGAGTTGTGCAGAGCCACAAGGGCCCCCTGAGCCTCCTTTGCTCCAGGCTCAGCCCCTTGCCAGCTCCCTCAGCCCCATTCTCTTCCCTCCAGCCCCTCCAGGGCTCTCTGGCTGGGAGGGCCCAGACCTGACACACAATTTGAGGTCTCTCCCCAGTGCCCAGAGATGCTGAATTAACAGGTGACACCATGGCTGGCTCTTCATAACTTCTGAGTGCCTGACTGCAACTGAAACAACACATAATACAAGAAAAGCACCATGAAGAGGAGAGGGCTGCTGTATTCCAGTCTTTTCCTCATGTGAGAGCAAGGGGAAAGAGAAATCCCAGCAGTTCCCAGTCACCTTCCACCAGCTGTGTTCAGACCACACAAGAAACTGCATCTCCTGCCAAAGAGAGGAGACCTTTCTCTTGACTGGAAAGTGGAGTATTGAGGTTATTTTTTTTTGTTCACTTGCAAGAACTGATGAGACAACATTGCATTACAAGCCCAGTGTAGCCCAAATCCTTTCTGAGTGTTCCCTGAGGAGCTCATGTCCCTGGCAGTGCCACCTGCCATGGCCCACAGTGGCACACTGTGCCAGGCTACACCACTTCTGTTTTGACAAACTGCCAGCATTTCGCTAAGAAATCGAGTGCTAAAAAGGGAAATTAGCAAGTTTACATCTCAGCCAAAACTGCACAGAATTTCATAGAGTAAGAAGTGCTTTTCTCTGGTTCTGGAGGTGTTTTTCCCTGCCAAGTTCCAAAGACTCAGGGAAAACAACGTAGGTGCTTCAGCCTCTGAAAAACATGCTATGAGTTTCTTCCCAGAGTAAATCCTAATAATCTGAAATAAACACACTCTGCTCAGAAAACATCACTGCTTGAAGCAGAAAATGAGACTGGATAATAGCAAAAATAAAGCCTTTTGTACCAGAAGAACATATTTATGACTCTTAACAAGCACAGCACACAGTTCAGCTTTTCCGATGAAGGGTTTGAAAAGCTCATCTCACATGGGATGTACCTCACTCAGAGCTTCTGATCCCTGTCCCAGAAAAAGGCTCATTTACACCACTGGCCACAGATTTTCTGTGAGCCTGGGGACGGCTCTCAGACTCAGGTGGGTTTTTGGAGAGTTGACACTAATAAGAGTTCTGTTCATACACAGAAAATCCTGGAGCTGAATGTTTCTGACTGGTACTACAGCTACTAAGAGCTAAGGATGATTAGCAGCTCCCAGAACACACTCAGCAGCTTTTGTTACGACTTGGTTGTGAACACATCCATCAGGAGTGATTACGCCTCAGCAGTAACTAAATTACAAACCTAAAATGCAAATGGAGGGGGAGCACAGCAACAACAACAATTCAAATTCCTCTGAATTCTCCAAAGCCAATAAAAGTTGTGTCCCTGCATGTTTCACCCAGTTAGGAACTCTTCTGTATCTGTCACATTTAAACAGCTTTTTAAATTATCTGTTTGCAAATAAAACAAAGGTTGTTTACAAATGTGTGTCTTGTTAATTAGCCAATCATGTGAAATATATTGATTAAATGACCAAAACTAAGGTCTAAAAGGGGAGAGGATCAAATAAATGAGGCTTTTGCTTTATGACATGGCTCTGTGTCATCTCTGACTCAATGGTGACACAGAGCTGTAAAAGTTCTAACAGATACAGGACAAGTCTTTGAGAGGGACAAATGGGCATCCCATTAAAGCTGAAATGGTTTCCAAAACTATCCCACTAAAGACCTCATCAAAGCCACTTTTTCAGTAGCTGTAAATGTCACACAACAACTTCTAGGTAGCTGTTGAGGACAGGAAGGGGACACTGCCTGAGTCACTGGCACAATACAATTATTGCAAATGGATTCCTGCCAGCCCTGTACACTTAATAACCTTTACTCTGAGCAAAGTGTAACATTTAATGGTCCAAATGGTGAGTGTTGCTCCTCTGGGGGCTTCCTCCCATAGTCTGAAGGAGAAGAGCAGCCACTGGTACTCATCACATCCCACCCAAATATGCCAGCTCCTCCAGTCCACTCCAGCCATTCCTTACCCATTTCCATAATTCCATCTCAGTTATTAACTGCTGACCACCCCTGACACTGGAAACACAACCCATGGCATTTTCCCATTAGAGGCTGATGGTCAGTTTGGTGCTAATCTGTCTTTGCATCAGTGTTGAACAAGCAATGGTCTCACTGAAGTTAGACTTGATTTATGTGGGCACCACAGAGATAAGAGCCCAAACCAAAAATCTAACCAGGCCATTTATTTTTCTTAATCACAGGAACACAGATGGGATTTTAGGTGGATACAACAATTTAAACAATGATTTAATTTTTGAAACGAGTTTTTACTGCAGGAAGATTCTTTTATCACCACCACTGACAACTATGTCCCTGAAGGACCTTTACTCAGGAATCTTCCAAAACTAAACTCATTGTCCCTAAAGCCTAGCAGATGTATTTGTGTCACTTGGGTATTTGCAGCAGGAGAAGATGGATTTTCAATGCTGAGATTGACCTTTGAAGACTTAGATGAGGTATTGATGGGTTACAAAGCTGCACTGACCACAAGAACTGAGCAAATCCTGACTAACTCAAGTGTTAGTGTCTTGCCAATCCAGTGAAGTGTTTGGACAAGCTCAATTTGAATCATCAGCTCATCCTGTCTCAGGTAAGCTTGGACTGGCAGATACTGTTAGGGAACAGTTGTTCCCATGCATTTCTTTTATGGACAAATTAGCTGGAAAATCTGCCTCCGTTTAGCACAGAGAGAAAAATATTTACACAGATCATGGGGCCTTCTGTGCCTCACAGGGCTTGGGAGCCTACAAGTGCAGTGCCAGCTGTCCTCTCTTTATCCACCTATATGCATCATCTGCACCTAGACATGTGTTGGTGGGGAGGGGAGCTCTTTTTTAATGTGTTTGCAATGAAATCAGACTGAATACCTTGAATTTTTACCTTAGTAAGACATTACATGACTGATTAAACTCAGCAAGGTAGTGTAATTATTGTCACAATTTCTGGTCACTCCCCATTAAAGAAAGAGCAGGCAATGATAGAGCAGTGAAACTAATCACAGCTATAATGAAGGAAGAATGGCAGGCTGGAAATATTTAGCTAAAAGAAGAGGCAGATACAGGGAAAACAAAGACACACAAGATAATGAATGACATGAAAACAGAATGAGTCATTACAAGACATCATTCTTGTAGCAAGGGATGGCTGGAAGCAATTCATGTGAAAGTGGGATGAGAAAACAACATTTTATACAACAAAACTAGCCTGAAAATATTGTCATCTTATTGCAGAGGTTCTGTTGTCTCCTTATCACAAAAGTTTCATACCTGCTTTGTGTTTCTCATGGGCAGATCCTCAGAGCACTGACTCTTTCCTTTTCACAAAGCAACCAATGACTCCAGTTCCCTTCTCACCCAGCCACCCCACTCTTTTATACCATCTTCGTCTCACTGGTTACACCTGTAGCCTGTTAAAGTCAGGCCTGTTCCTAATCTTTGATAATTGGCCCAGCTGCAGCTCCTTAGGGGTAAGATTACTTTCTACACTATCTTTATTTTCTTATATTCTACCCCCCTACATGAAGATCTCACAGCTGAAGGACATTCCTGATAAAAAGCTGGCCAGTTCTTTTGCTCAGGTTACCTTTCCATGGGAATGCAGTCACATAAACTCATAATAAAACAGCAAACATGAGGACACACTCCTGCAGGCTCCAGGATGGGATAACCCAGGTGGAGAATGGACAAATTAGCCAGAGCAGGGTTTTCTGCATCACTCTTAAAGGGATCTGAGCCAGCAAACTGCCTGGGACAGGCTGCTGGGCAAGGGGGAGTTTGGTGTAATCACAATTCCCAAACTTTTGGTAAGTTAAACCCAAAATGAGAAGTATGATATAAAGGCAGGCATATTCAAAAATTATTTGATGAAATTTGAAACTTCCCCCTCTCATGTTGTTATACTTCATGGGTAAAGCATGTTATTAAAACTCAAAGCATGTTATTATACTTCATGGGTAAATTCTATTTCTTTTTGAAATCATCAAAACATTTACACTACAATGAAATACCCTCCCACTGCAATGCTAAAGGATGAGCATAGCCCAAAATTAAGTAGGGTAATTGGGAAGGACTACTCCAAATCAGAAAAACAAACTGAAAAGTCAATTTGAAAAACCCAAAACACAATGGGGATTCAAAATTTAGAGAAACATGTTATCATCAAAAGTGCTCTACTGCAGTGGTAAGCTCTTTGTTAATTGACTGTTTTGTTAAGGTTCATTAAAGGCTGGTGTTTTAGCCAATAAATCTGGTTGCACAGCTAAAATTCTGGTTTGTTTCTCAAGAGTTGGAAATTTCAGCTCAGAACAGTCTGTGGTGCTGGAATTGTGTTTACTGCTTTCAGTCATCATCTATTTTTGGATTTATTATTTCAGTTATTGTAATCACTACGAACTGTAGTTGTGCTCTACACCCTGGAAATACCTGTACAACATCCCTGTAACCTGCTGGGGCCACAGAGATCACAGCCACAGCTTCTGTGTTTGGAGCATTTAACTCACCTTACAGTCATTTAACACTGCTTTATTTCCTGCTCTCAGCCCAGCTTGGCAGCTCTGTCTCCAGAACATCGGATATTTTGTAGGGCTCACTGTTTCACTCTGTGTGAAGTTCTTTTCTATTCAGAAATGGGAACTTTCATTAGGAGCAGCAAACCCTGTCAACTTTTAGCAACATACTCATAAATTTCAGTGGCACCAGGCACATAAATATGGCAAGTATGTAATCTTCCCATAACTATGGGTAAGCATTAAATAATTATTAATAATCCCTCACAGAAAATGAAGGTAGTATTATGCTTTACAGAGTATAGTGTATAAATATTTATCAAAATCTACTTTATTGAGTGTGGTAAATCAGTAGAAGCATTTATTATCCACTAAAAGCATATAGAGAAAAATCTGAAATAAAAATAATAAGAAGAAGTAAAATAATAGAATATTATAATAATATCTAGAATAGATATATAATAATAATAATAATAATAATAATAATAATAATAATAATAATAATAAAGAAGGAGTAAAATAATCAGCAGCATTCTGAAGTCCATGGAGACAGAAAAGAAACAGACTTGGGCAGGATATATGTTCCAATTGTCAGGTCCTTTTTATCCCATTTTAAGGCTGTTCATCCCTGTTTGGCCCAGTGAACACTAAAATCTCTCTCTCATCCTCAGAGAAGTTGATGTTGATCAGGTATCAATGGATCCAACAGTTTCTGGCACACCTGAGCTGCTGCCTGGCACAGGCACCATCAACACTTGTTTGAGTATGAGACCTTTTGGAATATTTTATAAAATAAATCCTGGTCAGGAGTCAGTACTTCCCAGGATTCCAGGCCACCTCCCACTGCTCTGATTAACTCTCCCATTTGACCAAATAAAGCTTCTAATACCCATTAATATTCTTCTCAGGCTGAAAGCTGACACACTTCAAGGATATTTTTTTACCGAGGCCCCTCTGTGTAGGGCAAAATAAAATTTTGCTCGTCTAATGAAGAATGGCAACTGAGTGATGAAATGCAAATACATCAAGTGCAACTCCCTGGACTGAGTGAGTGTCTGAAGCCAAACACCTTTATCAACTACCTCTGAACCCCAGTGGGCTGAAAATTAAAGCAAAATAATTTACCTGCTGAACCCAATCTGTAAGAAATTCAGCTACTTAACAATCATTTCTTTTTTTACATCACCTGAACAGAAATCTTCCACTAGAGCTGTTGTTTATCTTCCTTGCAGCTGTTCTCCAAATTGTGCTCACTTTTCTGGCTGGTAGGGGAGCAAGCTATGCCCTTGTTCTGCGGGGGGAGAGGTTAATTTTAGCCCTCATAATCCCAAACACTGCTTGGCCTCCTCCAGGCTGCCACAGGGCTGTGAGAAGCTGGAATTAACCCGCACACCCTCCGAGCTCCACAGCATTCCATCCAAAAATGACACTGGAGGCCTTGGCTGGGCTGCTGGGGGTCAGCAGAGCCCAGGGCACGGCCAGGGCTGATCCAGGCACACGAGGAACCCCTGAGGAAGGTATTTTCCTGCTCATGCTGAGCATTGCAGTGATCAGATCCTTCCACGTGTGCCTTCGTGCCCTGGGTTCTTTATGGCCTGCCAGCTGCAGATTATACTCGCTGCAGAAGGGATGAAGGAGCGGTCAGAAACAGAAAATCCTGTTAGAAAATAAAACCACCCCTGAATTTTGATGACCTCACAGCTGACCTAAGAGGCAAGATATCCTGATTTTGGAGAATGCTGTCATCATCACAACATCAGCACCTAACATCTTTGACTTCATCTTACACTGCTTTGGCTTATTCCAGACAGGATTCCCTCAGCTTTTCTGCTTCCATTCATCCAGGGCATCCTGTGATCTCCTTTTCCTTCCAGTTTCAAAGTCTTCCAGCAATTTGGGCTTTGGCAGTATACCTTTAGTGTGGAAATTTCCATTATGGGGAAAATTTGGGGAAATTTTCCTTTTTCCCTAAATAAACAAAGCTATAACATATTCTGAATAAAATCTGTATTTTCTAATTAGCCCGTACAATAATCAACCTAATATTGATCAATGGCATTAAAGAAGTTAATTCGGAACATGATTTTGGACATTCAGACACTCTGCCAGCTGTACTTACCCAGGCAGGGAAAGGTAGTGAGGGAAAATCTGTGGCCTAGAAATACGAATAGTTTAATTTAGAAGAGAATTGGGGTCCATGCTGAGCTGTGCAGTCACATCTCTGCTCTGCAGCTGGACACCTGGAAAGACAACTACAGACAGCAGCAGAGTTTTCCTAAACAACACAGGTTCCAGCCCCAGTCCTGGAGTGTAACTTCCATCTCCTCCTGGTAAAGCACTGAAACAGCAAATGCCCGCTTGAAAAATCAAGTTAATGCCTCTGCATTGTTCAGGCAACAACTTCATGGGTTTCATCAAGGTGTGCAAGTTTCAGATCAACTCTTGCAGATCTCATTTCATACTGGCTAATGAAGAGTCACAGAATCACAGAATGGTTTGGGTTACCTCAAAGCTCATCCTGCTCCACCCCTGCCATAGTCAGGGACACCTTCCACTGTCCCAGGTTGTTCCAAGCCCTGTCCAGCCTGGCCTTGGACACTTCCAGGGATCCAGGGGCAGCCACAGCTGCTCTGGGCACCCTGTGCCAGGGCCTGCCCACCCTCCCTCACATGGAATAAATTATTCCTAATGTGCAATCTAAACCTAGTCTCAATTTGAATCCACTTCCCCATGTGCTGTCACTCCACGCCCTCTCCAAGGTTCCTCTCCATCTTTCTCTCCCCAGGATCCCTGAGGCTGGAGAATCCCTGCCAGCCCCTGGAGCCCCAGTGGTGCCCAGTGCCCACCTTGTGCCCAGCCCAGAGCACTGAGTGCCACCTCCAGCCCTGCCTGGGACACCTGCAGGGCTGGGCACTGCAAAGCTCCCTGGGCAGCCCCTGCCAAGGCCTGAGCACCCTTTGCATGCAGAAATTGCTGCTGCTGTCCCAGCTGAGCCTCTCTGCATTCCCTGAGAGAGGAGGCCAACACCCAGCACTTTTCCCAGTCCCTTCAGGCACTGGAAGGTCACAATTAGGTCACCCCAAAACTTCTCCTTTCCAGGCTGAACAATCCCAACTTTCCCAGGATTTCCTCACAGCAGAGCTGCTCCATCCATCCCTCTGCTCATCTGGACTTGCTCCAAGGGGCCCATCCATGTCCTTCCTGTGCTGGGGACTTCGGTGCTAAAGGAGCAATATCAGTTTGAAATGGAAACCTGCCACTGTTGGTTTATTTTTAACACATCACACTCACAGGGAAGACCTGTAAGCAGCAAAAAATGGACTGAAGAAGTGAAGTCTGTAAGAGAAAAAGAGAGAGTAACAAAAAAAAGGACTTAGCCTGTGAACATGAAACCCAGGAATTATTAAGAGCCATCTTTTATTCACATAGGCTTTTAAGACTGAAGGTCCAAGGCAGTAACTTAGCACACTTTAAAGCTGTCTATTCCAATGGGTATTGCAGTAAATTACTGCCATTTCCAAATACAATGTATGCACCTACCTATATGATTACTCATAAAATGTTGTATTCTAACCTAAACCAAATTTATCACATTTGATTAGGCCATAAATATAGGTATAATTATGTTTATAAATTACTTAGCTCATTTTTTCAGAAAAAAATTATTCAGGACATGCAGTATAGTGTGATATCATTCAAAAGCAGCAAGGCTATAGCAACGTGTGTTTCTGGCAAAATACAATAAAAATGTATAGACAGGGAAATAAAACTCTTGTATTTACTATTAATGTTCTTCCCTCTACATTGACTATCAATCATCCAGGTATTAACATCACTCAAAAAAAAGGCATGCTGTGGGAAAATTATGATAATTCATTCTGTAATCTATATTCCTATGAATACATTAAAAAAAAAGAATAGCATCAATTTTGGGTTCCCTCCCCACTGCCTGGAAAATCTGATGGGTTATTTTCAGGAGGAGAATCTATACCGCCTTGAAAATGTGTAACTAAATTCACACTGAATGAATAATCCCCCATTGATGTGGAACCCCAGGACACATTCCCAAGTTTTCCCAACGCACTTTACAAATGGATTTGCTAAGTACTTGCCTTACAGGAATCATTTCCAGCTCCTCAGGGGAGAGAGACAGTGAAAGTTTACTACACACAACAGCAACAAGCAGGAGTTACTGAGGAGTTGTCACTGTCATATTTTCTGGAAAAATCCCTTCGCCAGGATTTCTTCTCTCGGGAAGCTGAGAAGGCTCAGAGAAAAAGGAAAACAATAATTATCTGATTGCTTCCCCTGTGTTTTGCTGCTTTGGAATGTGGTCTGGACATTGTTTACCAACTGGTCATTCTTTGATTGGTTTTATGTGAATTGTTCTAACTTAATGACCAATCACAGCCAGCTGTGCTGAGGCTCTGGCTGAATGAGTTTTTCATTTCAGTATCTTGTTAAACCTTCTGTAAGAATCCTTTCCCTATTCTTGAGTATAGAATTCTTTAATATAATATCATAAAATAATAAATTAGCCTTCTAAGAACATGGAGTCAGATTCATTCCTTCCTGCTACAAGGGACCCAAAAAATACCACAATGAGTGAGGGAAAGAAGGATCCTTTGGAATTGCCAAGGGAGTTTGAAGTGTACAGTGTGGCTATCAAAAGTGGAATCAGACCCAAATCAGGAAGTTAATATTCCTCAATTACTTAGCTTGGGTGACAGCAACACAGAAAACACAAATATATCCTTTTCTTATCTTTTATGGGATTATGCAAACCTGAGAAACAGGGAGCATGTGAAGCAATGCCTGGAAAACAAGACAGAAATGGCCCTCAAGGTGCTGCCCCAAATTCCAAACCATCCCTCACTCAGAGGGTGTTGAAGTGCTTGGTGGAACCCCTCTTCTTCCTTTGGTAAGGATTTCTAGAGCAATAAGGCTTCTCTCTTGGGCACAGGGAGATTTTGCTTTTACTGAAAAGCATTTGGTGAGATAATCTGGACTAAGGTTGAGCTTTGGGTTTGGCAATAGAGCTCTCCTACTCTTTCCATCCTGTTTTCCAGAAAAAACAGGAAGAAATCTGGCATTTAGAACTCCATATAATAAAAAAGGTAAGATGTGAATCACGTGAGTCAGCATATTACAAAATGTAAAATATTATCAACGTTTTTGAGGCTGGAGCACTAAGCGCCTCCACTTTGGCTTCAGATCAGCTGCAGGGGAATATGCTCAAGAACCCTCCCGTGCTTAAGAAATGAATCTCTGTTCTTAACGAGAAATTAGAACTAAGTATTTAACCATGTAACAGACCTCAGCTTCCAAATAATGCTTGGAGTAGGATGCTCCTTCCAGACTCATTGCCCTGTGAAGTTTTGCCTCCCTAGAAGAACACCCAGTGGCTCTGAAGCCCCAAGGTGTCCCTCCAAGGCAGAACCTCCCGTGCCTGGGGACCATTTCTGTCTGAGAGCTTTCAGGCACACTCCTGGCAGTTCATTGGTTTGAACTGCACATTGTGAGAAGGAAAACACCCCCTTCCCAGCAGTTTGTGGACCAGCAGGTCACACCCTCCACTGGGACACACTCAGAGGGACACCTGGGACTGGGAATTCTGCTTGAGTTTAGTGCAGAGTTATTTCCCTCCAAAAAAAAAGGAGAATCCCAGGATAATTTGGGTAGGAAGGTTCCTTAAATCTGATCCTGTTCCACCCCTGCCATGGAGATGGGTGGGATATTGGGAAGGAATTGTGCCCTGGCAGGGTGGGCAGGCCCTGGCACAGGCTGCCCAGAGCAGCTGCCCCTCCCAATTTTCCTGCCCCAGCTCTGCGGAGACCCACACTGGGTACCAAGTACTCAAATCTGATCAATTCCAGCAAAAAGAACCGGCTGAACAGGAAAATACCAAAGATTTTAAGGTGTATTTATTTGCTGTACACTTGAAATGAAGACAGGTTTGTCAGATAATGTAGTATTTTAAATTAATTTTAAAAAAATCAGTCTCACAAAAATATTTTTTTCAAATGTAGCATGAGCTGTATTTCTTCTGTCCACATAATCTCTTGGGAATTTTTATTTAAATGTACAAAATCTAAGCATTACTTTAGATTTTTTCCGCCTCCAGAATTTGTTAATATGTTCTTTCGTGGTTTTTAGAAGTCTCATTTTAAATTTAGCAAATCAAACTTCAATTTTTTCCCCCAGTGAGTTTAGCTAATGTAAAACAGCTGATACTGCTGTAATATGTTGAGCTCATTTTGCAATTTGATATGAAATATGAAAAAATACACAAAATTCAAATGTGCCATTAACCTAATTCAAGCTTTGCTGATACTCACTAGATATTTTACTGGTATTTGCCTGAAAAATGATCTTTGTTCTCCTTATTGCAATAGATCTTACTGAAACATCCATCAGGAAGCCTTTTTTTCAGTAACAGGGAAATAATAGCAAATAATACAGTAAAATGTCTGTCAGATATATACTGCATTTTTAACATTTCTGCATCTCCTTTGTTTTCTTCCTAACAAATCTGTTTTAACTTTAGAATTAAAAAAAAAAAAGAAACTTGAGAGGCACAGCTGCCCTGGGTGCAGACCTGGGCTGTCACAGGTTTGATCTGGTCAGTCACAGTGGAGATGCCAAATCACACCTGGAAAAGGAGTGCACATCTGCTCATTCTGCAATTCACCTTCTCAAGTTCTGGCCACAGAAGTTCCCTCTACCTCTACAAAATTGTTGTCCTTATCCAGCAGCGCCACAACTCCAGCTCAGCTGGTGGAAGTGGCTCAGCCAAGAACCCCTGCAATGCCCAGCCTTGGAATTGCTATCCTGGGAGGAGCAAGGCTTGGCCACCTATAGAATACAGGAAATCTGCCTAAAAACAACACACACGTTCAATTGTCACATTCACATTTTCTGAAAAATCCCTTTGCCCAGGAGTTTTCTGCTGGGAAGCTGAGAAGGCTCAGAGAAAAATGAAAGCAATTTTATCTCATTTGCTTCCCCTGTGTTTTGCTCCTTTGGAATGTGTTTGGAGATTGTTTCATTGGATTCTGCTGTGAGTTGTTTTGACTCTTTGGCCAATCAGGGTCAAGCTGTGTCAAGACTCTGGAGAGAGTCCCAACTTTTCATTATTATCTTTTTAGCCTCTGTAAGTATCTTTTCTGTATTCTTTAGTACAGTTTAGTATTCTTTAATATAATATAGTATAATAAAATAATAAATTAGCTATCTGAGAAGAAGGAGTCAGATTCATCATTCCTGCCTTTATCAAGGAACCCCACTAATAGAATATTCACATCCTGACAGTGAGCTGAAGATAGGGCAGAGCTGATAAAGGAACAAAGCAGTGATCTCACTGATAACTTACCTAAATCTGCTCACTGACACAGCTGGACTGGGGACCCGTGACTGACAGAAGGTTTCTTTGGACTGCAGAAACCCAGACCCACTTTTTAATCTTCTAATAAACCCCTTCCTGTGAGGATCTTCTAATAAACTCCTTCCTGGGGTGTGTCTGGAATTCCTCCCTGGAGAGAGGATATCCCTCAAGGTTACTCCTGCAGGCTGAGCCAAAGAGATGTGTCCACACTCCTAGGTCTGGGTGAGTGACATCAATCTCTACCTAATAATTGTTTTTGTTGGTTTTAATATCATTTTGTCAATACTTTTGCCTTAACAATAGTGCACTATGCTGATGGTTATAGTTCCTGTACTGTGCAGTGAATTATTCTGATTAACATCTTTTATTCTAATAATTATCATAACATATAACACTTATATTTTTTCCTTTAAAAAGCAAAATTTTTCAATTTGCTGTAATGGAAGCACTGGAGTACCTAGCTAATGACTACAATTCTAAATGACTGTACACATGTAGCATTATCATGATCAAGCATATATTGATTCTCAGAGAATAGAAACAGTTCAATAAAGTATTCTTCAGCATCAGTAATAAGGCACTTCCAATAAAAATTCATTATTTTAAGGATAATTTACTAAATTTATACTTCCTTATTTGAAGCTTGTTTGCCAATTTGCTTCCCAAGCTGCAAAATTAGACAAAGTTAATTTTTATTACAGTAATGTCAACCAGTATCAGAAAACTTGGATCAGATGGGTTTTTGGCAGTCAAAACCCTCCTTTGAGAAATGATAAAGAACAAACATATTTTGGCAGATGGGACTACAACATCTCCCACGGGCAGAATTTGGGCACTTTTTGTGAGGTTAAACATTCAGTGTTTCAAACAAGAGTAAATTATTTTCCTGCATGTTCCTTTTGCCTGCCACCCACCCACATCCCTCACTATAAACAGCAGAAGCATGCAGGGGTGGTGGTGGTGCAGAGATAGCCACATGCAATTTCTACACACATTTCCAGCAAAAGGATCCAGGAAATCTCCCAGAAAACCTTTCAGGAAAGAGTTTGGTGGGCAGAGAGATAACGGGGGACACTGTGGCGCAGGTGGGGTCCTGTGGAACACTGCAAGGAGGGGATGTTGTGCAGGCTCAGAGAGACAAGGGAATGGTCCAGAGCCCAGTGTATTGCCCAGAAAGAAATCCTAGAAACATTTTTAATTGCCATAACAGCCACAGAATCATACAATCATCAAGGTTGGAAGAGACTTTCCAGATCATGCAGTCCAACCATCAGCCCAGCACTACCAGTGGGCCCCTAAACCACCTCACCCAGCGACAGATGGAGACACCTCTTGGACACCTCCAGGGGTGGTGACTCCACCACTTCCCTGGGCAGCCCCTTCCAATGCCTGACAAACAGAGAAAATTGGGTTTTTTAATGTCTAATCTGAATCACCCCTGTCTCATCTGAGGCCATTTCCTCTGCTGATTCTCTACTGGAGGAGAGACAGCCCCACCTCAGTGCACCCCCCTGTCAGGGAGTTTGGAGAGTGATGAGGAGCCCCCTGAGCCTCCTCTCCTCCAGACACATGGCTCCCTCAGCCACGCACCAGACTTGTTTTCCAGACCCTTCATGAGCTTTGCTGTCCTTCACTGGACACACTGCAGAACCCCAATGTCCTTTTTGAAGTGAGGGGCCCAGAACAGAATGCAGCATTCCAGGTGTGGCCTCAGCAGTGCCCAGTACAGGGGGACAGCCACTGCCCTGCTCCTGCTGGCCACACTATTCCTGATATTCAGGATGCTCTTGGCCTTCTTGGCCCCCTGGGCACACTTGGCCATGCCCAGTTGCTGTTGGCCATCAGGGGCCATAGATTTGTGAGTGGTTGGCAGAGCAGGTCACCCACCATCTCCTGGATTTTGGGACACACTCGGCTCCCCATCACTTACCTCCAGCTCTAGGGGCTGGGGATTCTGACTGTGGATGCTGAGAAAGAAAAACAGATAGTTTGCCAGGCATCATTCTGGGAAAAACTGTGAGAAGCTCAGAGAAAAGAATTATAAACAATTCTTGTCTTAAGTTGCTGCACTTGGTGTTTGTGAGCATGTAGAATGTGTTATGGAAATATGATTACCAAAGGGTGGCTCCTTAATTAGCCAATCATGTGAAATGTATTGATTAAATGACCAATCAGGCCCACTTGTGTCAAAGAGGATCTAAAAGAAGACTCTCAATAAACAGGACAATGGTGTTTGTACCTTCTGACAGGTCTCTGTGTCATCTCTGACTCACTGGTAACACCTGAGGACAACTGGTCCTGATATTGGAGACTGAGGTAAGTAAGGCATTAAATCCCTCTGCCTTCTGCTCATCTCCTGTCACTGCACTCCCCTCTGCATTCATCAAATGAGCAGAACTCTCTCTGACCCTGCTTTGCTGCTGTCAAGGCTTTTATAGAAGATTTTTTTGTTGTTTTTAACTGCAGGCCAAATCAAGTTCTGGTTGGGTTTTGACCCTTCTAATCTCCCTGCATGACCCTCCAACATCCTTATGGTTCTCCCAAGTTGCCTGACCCTCATTCCAGGGTCAATAGATTCTCTTTTTTCCCTAAGTTCCCGCCCAAGTTTAGCCAGGCTGGATTTTTCCCCTGATAATTTGTTTTTCTACACACGGGGACAGCCTGCTCCTGAATATTTAACAATTCCTTTCTAAAGCACATCCAGCCTTCCTGGACCCCTTTGCCTTGCAGGACTAACTCCAAAGGAACCCTGTGCCCCCACTAACCTGGCTAAGGGCATCTAGTGTCTTTTCATTTTGTTTTTCAAAATCCCTTAGTGCAAATAAATAACTTCCTACGAAAACTTGCAATAACACTACATCCTTATGCCTAAAAGAACTTCCAAATTTTAATTTCACAGAGTTCTATACTTCTGGCTGAAAATCCACAAAATCACACAAGAGAAGGAATTTAAACAGATTTCTTCCAGAGATATCAGCACATGCTTGTATCAGACAGAAATACTAAAAACTTACATTTCCAGACGGGAAATTAATTTCTGTCAATGAGAAGCACGTTCCAGAATTCAGGACAGCTTCTTCCTTTTTGTTGGAACTCTGTCCTTAACTGTGCTATCAACCTCAACGAAATTCAAGTTACAGCTCTTCTGTTCATGTGGGAATATGAACTTCCAAATTCCAACCTTCCTCCCCAAAACAAACCCTCCCTCACTGGAGCTAAGATATTTTACTAGGAATGGCAGAAAGCCTCCAAGTCCACTGCCCTTGTTGATGAACCATTTTAAAGAACAAACTTCAGGGAATAAAAGAGCATTCCAGAATTCTGTCACTTACAGCTGGTCCCAGGGATTGCTGTTGTCTCTGTGTGTTATGATTTATTGTTTAATCACTTAGCACTGGCAGCTCCCGCAAGGCAGTAATGCTAAAGGGCACAGGTTAACTTGTACAGTGCTGCCAAACACTTCTTACACTGCTAAAACTTTTGTTAAGTCTGTAAATCCTTTCCAGTTTGTAAATGTCAGCACTTTAGGACTCCTGTACTACAGCCTGGGAAAAGCATCAGCTGCATCCCCATGTGGCAAAATTAAAACTTCGTAATTCACTAGGTGATAGATAAAATACATCAACTATTAATTTTATTATATGCAACAGCTCAAAGTGATGTTATATTTTTTCTTAAAACCAGAACAGGGGAATTTTGAGAAGAGAAAGCCTGTACTGCAGAACTTTCAGTAATCAGTGTGGAGCTCCTCTGGAGTTTATTGGTGTTTCACTGAGCTGGATGCAGTGAACAGAGCAGAAACACGTGAGCAACCTTGAAAATTGTCTGTGAATCTCCTCCTGGAGATTAAGGTCACACATAAAATTTAAGGACAACTGCATTAGCAGCTGCAAATAATAAGCCAGAGTCAATTTTAAAAGCCTTTCATTTTGAGTGTAGCAGCAGCCACAGGGTAGAGTTATGGCTGAGAGCACAGGAGCTGCCATTTCACACACACCCATCTCACAGGATTGGAAAAAAGTTCTGATGAAAGCAAGAAATTCTCAATCAGGGGAAGGTGGAAGAAGCCCCTTGCCATTGCTCAAGCCCTGCTGGGGAGAAGTGTGTTAAACTTACATTTATCAAAAGATGGGTGGATGACACAGAGCTTTTTTTCTTTATAAACAAGCAGGTTGACACTCCTTGGTCACCTTCAAACCTTAAAATATCCTTCTGCCTCACAGTTTAAATACAGCTTCTCAACTGTTGCCGTGACACAACACTTACACTTGATCATCTTGTGTTTGCCTTGATCTAGTTTTGATCTCAGCCAAATGCTGTGACTCACAGGAAAACAGGGCAGAACTCACAGGGTGGGCTGCACAGAGCTCCAGCCAGGAAAAGGGCTGGACATTCAGCACCTGTCCAAGGCACAGCTAAACCCTCAGTGAGCCCTAGCAAAGGTATTTACACTTCTCAGCCTCCCCAAAGCAAAACAACAGAGCAGAAGCCTTGGCACTCACAATGGATTCAATGCAGACAAGTTTTGCTGGCGAGTTCCACACTCCCTCCCTCTCTCCGTGTTAACCACAAGGAATGTGTTTGCAGCAAAAGAAACCTAGAAACTTTTCTTGATTATATAAGCAAAACTGTTACCCAAGTCTAAATACCATTACCCTAAATAAACAGTTGCCCATAATCAAGTCTCTGGCTAATTAATGAAGGCCCTGTGAATACTGAATGTATGCACTGATCAGGTGTCACAGCTTTATATTGCTGCATTATTCCAGTTTTACAGGAGGATATTCCTACCTTACTGGCTGCCTCACAGCACATGTGACAAATCAGTGTGTCAGTGACACGTGACAGAAAGCCCAGTTCTCACCAGACAGGGCCCAAAAGGTGTGACAGCACAGAAATAAATCTCTATCACTCCTGCTGGCCAGAATGTATTGCATGGGCGGATCCCTAAATGATGTAAGTGAAACCAAACCCACTCTGCTTCATTAAATTTAAGGCAGAAATGCATTTGGGATTGAGGAGGGTGTGGAAATGTAGGGCCTCCTGTAGCTGAGCAGCTCCCACTGTGCTCCCTCAGGGCTGACACTCTTGATGCAGGTGTTAAGACTTGAGTCCAAAAAGCTCCTTCTTGCTCTTTCTTGGACCTTCTTGCTTTTCTTTCCTTTCTTGCTGCTGCTCCTCTTACTTCATCCAGGTAGAATTTGTCTTCTCTACCCATTTAGGAGCAGATCCTGGTAATGTTATGCAGTTTGGGCATTAAAAGACCTTTCCCTCCTGAAACCACCCCAGGTAGAGATCCTGAAAATCCCACCAGAGCCCTGGCTGTGCCACATCAGGGATGAAACATCATTCCTTCATCTCAGCATCCTACATATCCTCACTTTTCACACCACTCCACTGCATTTTGTGTCTCTACTGTTTCACTTTATTTCCTCACCCACCACTGGATGACTTCTGTAAATGTGGTTTTGGGTTTTTTTTAACTATTCAATCAATATAAAGGAAACTACTCAACCAATATAAATGAAATTCATTCAATCAGTATAAACTCTTCTCTTGTTTTGTTCTCTGAGTGAAAAAGAGAATTTAAACCTGAGAATTTGAGGTCATAGTCAAAAACAAAAAAAATCCTACACCTACATGTTTTTGCTAGAGGTTAACTCTGCTTTTGCAGGCACAAATTCTGTGTTCAAAGGTGGTTTTAGGACGTGTTAAAAATGGTACTTCTGCATTTTTTAGCTTTTTTTTACACTACATTTTACTACAGAGCATAGTGCATGTGAGTGTTATCAATAACAACACAAGGAGGAGTTGGGAATTTTGGAGGAAAATGTAACAAATTAGTGTTTGAGAATATGAGAGGCAGTGATTAAACACTGAAGAAGTGAATGAAAAATGGGACAGCCATTCCTCTGCTTTCCAGTCTGCTTGGATTTTAGTTTTTCCTCTCAGTTTGTAGCATTTTCTCCATTCCACCTACACGGCATCCCAGTTTTTCTCCCTTTCACTGCAACTATTTCAGCT
Source organism: Ammospiza nelsoni (assembly GCF_027579445.1). Lineage (NCBI taxonomy): Eukaryota > Metazoa > Chordata > Aves > Passeriformes > Passerellidae > Ammospiza > Ammospiza nelsoni. The sequence continues at coordinate 30,669,130 of NC_080640.1, read as the reverse complement.
TAGCAACCTCTGCCTTCCTGTCCCAGAGCACATTTTCACATTGATGCCTGACAAATGACAGTGTTCCATTGTTTCTGCTCCTTCCAAAATATCACTTTTCTCTTTTCATTTTCCCTTTTAAGAAGGATTCCAGGTGTGCTCAGGGAGCACTGTGGACTCCTTACATTTACTCAGCAGAAGCAGTATCAGCACATCAACAGGGTGGGACACTACAGAATTCCTCATGTCAATGGTTCAGAAAGACAAAAACAAACAAACAAACAAAACAAAACAAAAAAAAACATGAAAAAACCCCAAAAACTCTCCCTTGTGTTTTCCTATGGGAAGGGAGTCAGAGGAGAGATTTAAACTAGGTGAGGTGGTGAAGCCAATCAGTGGAGATGAATTAAACAGCAGTAAATTATACAGTCCCCCAAGCATCCTGGAAAGGACTGGTTGGGTGAAGGGAAAATCCAATTCCACACCATATCTGAGCCCCCAGCACCTTTGTTTTCCTTTCCACTCTTCCTGCCACCAGATTTTGATTACCTGGCTCAAAATTCAGGACTTGACATCCCAACAGTTATGGAACCCCATTCAGAGTTCCAATTAATAGCCACAAAAGAATGCTACAGAATGTGCTGTAAAAACAAATAAAAATAATCAGACTGGGGATTTTGAAATCAAAATCTATAGTTCTGACAAGTCTGTAAACAAATTAAAGGAGGAAAGAGAGGTATGTAGCAAGGAGACAATAAGTATGAGTATTTTTGGTGCTCCCCATGTTCAAACTGGCCCCAGCTTGTCCAATGTCAAGGCTGGATCCCAATGGATTGCAGACATCAGAAACAGCTTTTAAAGGGAGACTATGAACTAGAGAGTGAATGACATGGAACAAGGATGTTGTAGCACAGAAATTCACACTCCCAAAGCAGCTACTTACAAAAAAAGACATGGAAGTGATGGTGTGAAATGGTGGGGTGGGATCAGATGATTGAGGCAAACAGTATGGGCACAGTAAAACTCTCAACAGTGATCTCAGGGTGGGACACTACAGAATTCCTCATGGCAGTGGCTCAGGCAAACAACAACAACCCAAAAAACCAAAAGAAAAATACCCCCAAAAAACCCCAAAAACCATGAAAAGCCAAACAAAAACAAAAAATTAAAAACGAAACAAACACCAAAAAAAGCCCCCAAAACTCCCTTGTGTTTTTCTACAAGGGAATGAAGTCAGAGGAGAGATTTAAACCAGGTGAGGTGGTGAAGCCAATGACAGGTGGTGCTGATAAGCCTTATTGGGAGATAACTGATGATCTATCAGCTACAATTTACATTTCTGAGGTAATTTCTTTCTAAGAGAACAAAATGTTCCAGAAGCAGAATAAATGTTGTGAGCCACTCATTAGTGACACAAACTCAAACAGATATCTTATCTCTAATTAACACATATCCTCTAAAATTGTTCACATGTGCTCCTTCCTGGGATTGGTTTCAAAGAACAGGTGAATGATGTCTCAGATTAAACAGTTTCACATAAAATCCTCTTCCTTTCTGTACTCTCAGGCACACTCACCAGCTCCTCTTAGTTCTGCTCCTCTTTATACTGGCAAATCAATCAAAATCAATTAAATGCTTATAAAATCTTAACCTTGACACAAACATATTGAAGAACTTGACTAAAAAAGCCAATTTGCATAATTTTCGTCATAGAAATAAGATAATAATAGCACAGAACAGAGAACTTTCCAATAAAGAAAGAAAAAATTGCTGTTACAGCTACTTCAGAATTTTCACTGTTACAGTACTTAAAACAATTTAAAGCTTTGTTATAAGGGTAATGCCCAAGTTGGACAGGTTTCAGTAAGTACCTAAAAGGTAATTTAATGGCAATATTTTAGGACAGGTCTCATTATTATACTGTGAAAAGGAGGTCAGGGTTCTCCACCAAGATCATCAATCAAGATAGCCAATTAAGAGATGCAAAGTGAATATCTGATGTAATTTAAATTTGGTGACCTTAAAACACTAAACACTGTTAAGTGAAAAGATGTTGCAGGCTAAGGGGCTTTGTAATGAGCCTCAGACTGACACTTTTATTTCAGCTGTCTTTGTAGACATTGTTAACTCTGCTTTCCCTGTGAGACAAGAGCATTTTCTTACATGAGCAGAAGCAAAAACCCACTCAAACTGTCCATTTCCCCAGTTCAGGTTATTTCCCTTTTGCTGACTGGCTGCCTGGGTGAAAACAATCTCTTTTTTATGTTTACCCAAGTCAGCCTTGTACCCCTCTGCTTGGGATTTTCCCAGAAGCTGGAAAAAGGGAAACACTGTCAATATCTCCAAAAAGGATAGAAAGGGAAGCACTGCCCTGTCAGCCTCCTGTTGTATTTGCTGGGAAATGCCCCAACAAAGGCAGGAATGATGAATCTGACTCCATGTTCTCAGAAGGCTAATTTATTATTTCATGATACTATATTATAATTAAGAATATTATACTATACTAAAGAATACAGAAAAGATACTTACAGAATGTTAAAAAGAGAATAATGAGAACTTGTGGCTCTTTCCAGAGTCCCAACACAGCTTGGCCCTGATTGGCCAAAGAATGAAAACAACTCACAGCAGAATGCAATGAAACAATCACCTGTGGGTAAACAATCTCCAAACACATTCCCCATGAGCACAACACAGGAAAAGCAAATGAGATAAGAATTGTTCTCCTTTTCTCTGAGGCTTCTCAGCTTCCCAGGAGAAAAATCCCGGGCAAAGGGATTTTATCAGAGAATGTGAACGCCACAGAGTACCTCTGTGTGCTGGGGAGATGCAGGGGCAGCCCCTGCTGGAAGCTCTGCTGAGGCTCACAGAGCTCGGGGAGGTGATTTTGGGAAAACCCTCCTGAGCGACCCCATTGCCTTCTCGGGTTGGGAGACTCCACCAGTGCACAAGGGAAGGGCCATGGAGCTGGTTTAGCTGGAATTCTGTGCAGCCTCTGATACAGGGCCCCACAACATCCTCCTCCCTGGGCTGGAGACAGCTGGATGTGATGGATGGATTGTTGGATGGGTAAGGAAGTGCTTGCACAGTCCCAGGTCATGGTCAATGGTTCAGAGTCCTGATGGATGTCAGTGACCAGTGGAGGCCTGTGGTGGGACCACTGGTGTTTAATAACTTCATTATTTGAGGTGATTTAATTATGGCTTCCAGTGCCACAAGGAGCTACAGGAAAGATGAAGAGAGCCTTGAGACAAGGGATGGAGGGACAGGACACAGGGAATGGGTTCCCAGTGCCAGAGGGCAGGGCTGGATGGGATATTGGGAATTAGGAATTGTTCCCTGGCAGGGTGGGCAGGCCCTGGCACAGGGTGCCCAGAGCAGCTGTGGCTGCCCCTGCATCCCTGGCAGTGCCCAAGGCCAGGCTGGGGTGAGACTGGGACAGTGGAAGGTGTCCCTGCCATGGCAGGGGGTTGGAGTGGAATGAGCTTTTAAGATCTCATCCAACCCAAACTCTCCTGGGATTCTGCTGATTCTCAAGGCACAAGTACTCTGCAAAGTGACCTGGCATGCACAGAAAGCCTCAGGCTGCCATATTTGCTCAGTATAGAATGCCTAAATCCAGGGATTTGTGACCTAACCTGGTTGTGTTTTAAGAGTTCAGGCATAGGAGGAAAGGAAGAATTTTTGCTCCCACAGAAAAGCAGCACCAAGGTGTCTCCTGCTTTACTTCATTCAGTTGGAACAGGTTTTAGTCCAATGCTTTTTTATAAAAAGTGCCTTTCTTGGGTTTCTTCATGCTGTTCTAGTTGTCAACTTGATTCCTTCCTATATATAAATAATGTTTCCTATTTATCCTAAACAACAGCTCATTCTGCTCCCCAGCTTTGCAAGCTGTCACTAACACAAAGCCCAGCCTCAGAGAGGTTTAAAATAAGGATCTGAGAGAGCTGCAGATGAGCCAAGATGCACCTCCCAAGGCTCTGCAGAACCCTCCAGGGAAAATTAACACTTCACTTGCAGGGAAACTTGGTGGAAAACCCTGCCACAGAGCAAAACCTTGGGGAATTCCATCCCACTTGCTGGGATTGAACTGAGAAATTCCAATGAATGGAAGGGGGGCACATGGCTGAACAAGATTCCACCTGGTGGAAGGTTTTTAGTTAAACTTGCACTGATGAAGTCAGACTTGGTAAAACAGTTCGAGTTTTTAAAATAAAATACAGAATCAACCACAGCAGTGACTGTTACAGACTTAAGGAAATAAGGATTTACTTGAACGAGCTGGAACACAAGAAATTATTCTATGGAAGAATTATTCTAATGAGGTTTAACACTTCATTTTTTCCCATCTGGGGAATCCATGTTCCCAAGGCTACCTGGACACAAGAAACACCTGATGCACACAAGCACAGCACCTGCCTAAGCTTTGGGACATCACAAAGCCCAGGCCCAAAAAACAAAGACATGGCCCAGAAAAAACCTCTCAGCCCCCCCAAAAAAATCAATTTCAGGTGGATCAAAAGTATCTGGGAATATTTTATATTTTGAAAAAAACCAGAAAACTGAAATAAGCAAACAACTTTAGCTTTCCAATTTCAAGCATGTCCCCAAAAAATAGTTCCAGTTAGAAATTTTGAAATGGAAATTTATTTCATTTTTGAAGTCTAGTCATATCAAAAGCAACCCCACAAAAATAATTCTTCGTGTTTTTCTGCAGGAGAAGGGGAGGAGAAGAGAAACAAAGGCTGGGTAGTTGTTAGGAATATGAAATTCAGAGTTTATTTTTCTGGTGCAGTCAGCAATTTGAATAAAAATAGCCAACAAAAACCCCAAATCTATCTCAATTTACAGTTTGATTTTTGATCACAGCTCTGAGAGTAGAATCCAGATATTAAGTAGCAAAATAAAAGCTGCTAACTACCACTACACAGGACCTTGTCATCTAAGACAAGCACAAAATTATTAAAATGTGAAAACAGCTACAGGAAGAGGCCAAGAGTTTATTCCCCTTCCCCACTTGCAATCCCTGTCACGTGGAGGGGTTGTTTTCATCCCGTGTTTCAGTTTTTGCTGCAGTGGAAGGGATCTGAATGTTAATCCCCACTTTGAGCCTGAATCACAGAGCTCTGTAGGGTTGTTGTGACCTTTTCAGAATTCTGCGTTCACCCTTTCAGCTCCCCCATTAGAACCCACCAGCCACAGGTGAGGCAAGGGAATGGACAGCAAGGACTGGAAATGCACTCCAGGAAAATCTGCTGAAGGAGGAATGTTGAAGTGAGGGGGAGACGACCATCCTATAATGCATCGAACTCCGATTTATTGATCGATCAGTCACTTTAAATAACAGTGTTAATTAACTTCATGCATATTCCAAAATCCAGGTTTACGATAGGCTAACAGAGAAAACTCTAACCACTCCTTTTGTTTTACAATACCGACCATTGTTTACACAAAACAAAACCAGTGTTCCCACTGTGATATGAAAGGTTCCCAAAACTTCCACATCTATTCCCAGGGTGCCATCTTTTCCCAGAGAGGGTGTTTTGCTTGTTATGGGAAGACTGCCTGAGAACCTTATTGTTTATACAATGATGCCTGAGAGAGACTAATTGTTTATAGTAATCAGGCTGGGAACTGCTTTTGGAACTGCTTCACAACTACCTTTTACTTTTCTCTCAATTGCATGGCTTCATGGCCTTTTTCTTTAAGCCATGCTTGAACTAAACTCCCGACAGAGGAATATCCAATCCATCCCTCTGAGAAAGATGAAGGAAGACTGGAAAATGTCACTAAACTAATTCATTCTCCTGAGAAAGACAATGAGGGGGAAAAAAAAAAATGTGTCTAGTTAGATTCTTCTGCTTGTAACTCCCAAAGACCTGGCTTGGATGCTCCAATGAAACCAGCAGAATTTACAGCCTTTGGAAAAGTCTGCTTGTAAATCAGCCAGGCTTAGGATGAATTTCAAGGATTTTAAGTCACTGCTAAAGAAGAACAAAGCAAAGAAAAACAAAGAATCCTCAACAAATGCACTTCTCCCTCCACCATACCCTTCCTCAATGACACATGACAAAACATTCCTTTGAACAAAGAGTTTGGGGAATAATGTCCTAATCCAGGCCCTGCTCCCTGGGGCACCGTTTTCTCTCTGTTTTGTGGATATTTGTGAATTTTAGGTTCTCCTCTTTGCCTTGGCACAATTTCAGATGAAGGGGTCCCCATTCCAACCACTCTCATCATGAGCAGAGCTAAGGCAGAGTTACCCCCATGCTGAAATGGGAATTAATCTACCCAAAAGGTGTAAGGATTTTGCATGTCCAAATCTCTTCTTTACACTGCTTTTTCACTTTTCTGGGATTAAAGAGGGATGGGTGCTGTAGGGGTGATCAATTCCTATAAGGATGCAACATGTAATCCTGGCTTGAGATCCCATTTTCTTTTTAAAAAGCTGGCAAAGCCCCTTTTAAAATCATGATAGAAATATTTTTTCATTAATGAAAGTGAGCCCAAGCACCAAAGTGTCAACAAAGTACAGATTTCCTTAGAGCAGCTCCCAAATTAATGAAGAAAATCCCCATTTTCACTCATCTAAACATGACAATTTTTAATTTGCTGTACCTATTATAACTGCTTACAGTTAGAAAGTCAAGAATCTCAGTGTCATTATTAAGTCTAAGCCTGAAAACAAGGAGAGGTGAGCTTATTTCATTCTTTTTGCATGCTCTTCAGTGCTTGATAAATGAGTATTTTCCTTCTGAGCAGTAATTTCTGTGCAGACACAAAGCAGCCAGGTGCCAGGCTGAGCCATTTCAGACCTGCACGAGCTGAAGTTGTGTGGTTATTACAGCTTTAGAACCAGGTGACCCAGAGCTGTCACTGACTGAAGATGTTCCTCTCAGAGGTGACACACGGCCTGTCTCCCCAGAGCAGGGCTTTGGGCCAGCAGGTGACAGCACTCAGCGAGCAAAGCATCCTGCCCAGGTGTGTGGGAGGACAGGTGAAGTCTGTATTAGAGGGGCTGAATTAGAGAGTCGGCCAAATCTGTGCCAGAACCAGCAGGACAGATCATGAATCTTTAGGCTTTGCATTTGCTGCAGGCACACTTTGCAATCTGACTCACCAGCTCCTGCCTGTGCTGAGCCCTGTGTGGGAAGCCATGGTTTCCTCAGAACACTCAGCAGCAGGCAGTGTTTATCCCCTTGTTCATCCCATCTCCACAAAACACATCCATGCTCATTGCCCACATCCCCTCCCTGCTCTGTGCCCCAGGGTAAGGAGCTGAGGGACATCAATACCTGGGGGGAGTATTCTCCATTTTGCTAATTCTATGTTAATTCTATTCTCTGTTAATCCACATCCTTCTCCCCTCGCAGGACAAGCCGAGAATCTGACATCAATGGGCTCCTTCCTCTCAAGCCTGCTCAGAAAATGAGCTGACCCCTCTGGACCTGCCCACTGTGCTTCTTGCCTTGCACACCCAGGCCTGGCATGGGGAAAAGCAGTGATTCACATCATTCATGCACTTTCTGAAATTATTAATGCTGTGCTTCAGACTGGTCTAACTCAGGACAAGGGCCAAAGGATTCTGCCCACCCCAGTGGATCCCACCAACAGTTCCCTTATACAACTTCATAGTGAGTATTTTTAATGCTTTAAACCCAGGCTTTGGTGTACAGCTGGGGTAGCATGTCCAGCTAGACCATCTCCATCCTAAATTGACCCAAAAATACACCTCCTTTTGCTTGAGAACTGTTCTCAGCTCTTAATTTACACATTTCTAGTCAATTCTCACCCTCCCCTTCAAAATCTCATCCAGAGGCATTTTCCCTTTTTGTTAACAACGTTACTATCTATTTACATCTTGTTTGCAGCCAATTTTCTGTTACAGGAGGTTTAAAAAAAGCCTCCATTGCAGCCCTTATATTATCCAACCTTCCTGTAGTGTCCATCTCACTTTTCTTTCAAGCTCTTACCCTCCATAGCTCAACAAGCAAGACTTGGAGTTTCAAAAATCTCAGGTGCTTCAGTCTCTGTCCACACAACCATTTCCATTTGCAACAGCAAGAGCTGAGTGTCCTAAGGAAAGGCCATCCTAAAAAAAGGCCATCCTAATGAAAGGCCATCCTAATTACAGCGAATCAGACTGGAAAGGGGAAAAAAGCAAGCACACAGCCCTCACCACAAGATCCTCATTGCTCTTCCTGTTTTCTGAGAGTTCCAGTTACTTTCCCCCTCTCTCCTTGTTTTTCCATGCCTTTTCCAGCCCTTTCACTTCAAAATACCAAGCTGAGCCCCTGTCTGTGGATGAAGATTTTACAGCTGAGCCTGTGGCTTTTCCCTGCAGAGGCAGTAATTTTAATTACCTGCTTTTTCTCACTGATTTGCAGAGCCTGTGACCATCACTGGGTCATAAGTGTCCAGAAATTTTCTCTACTGCACAGCACACATTTTTCCCTGTGAGTATTTTGATTTTTTGGGAATATATTTCTGTGTTCTCCTGCATGAGCCTGATGCAGCTCTGGCTGTGCTGGTGTTCAGTCAGTCAATACTGGAATCAATACAAATGTGACACTGTGGCAGGAAATGCCAAGTGGCACGTGGAAATGGAGTGAAGATCAGATTGGTCTCCCTCCTGAATGCAGGGCTTTGTAAAGCCTGTGAGGGATGGAACAGCAGAGACTCACAGGGGGAAAAGTGCTCTGCTGCCTCCTCATCCTCAAGGCAGCACACACAAACTCTGTGCCTGGGAAATAGAGGAAATGCCATTTTAGAAACTGTAAATACAGAACCAATCTGATTAGAAACATCATCTTGCTGGAATAGATGCATTTACCATGTGCCAAAATCCCTGCAATAAATCCAGAGCCCTCTTCCAGCCTCAGGTAAGGGAGGAGTAACAACACACAGGAGCTGCCTTCAGAGACATCATTCCCTCAAATTTCACCCAAGACCAAAAATTCCAGTGATACTGACTAAATTTTTTTCCACAATGACTATTTTTTTCTTCTCCAACCCATATGGAAAAGAAATCCCACGGCAGACACAGAGACCCTGGCTGAAGAAGAGGTCTGGTTACTGTGAGCATCAAAGACGAATTCTAAAAATATGAAAACAGTTTAAATAATTCTCTTCTTTTTTCCCTTCTCAAATATAGAACAATTTATTAATGTGACATTATGTGCATTTAAGGATCTGAACAGTTAGAAAAAAAATTTCCAAATTTAATTCCATTAATTCTAATAATTAAATTCCAATTCTAATTGCAAACCAAGATCTCCTGCAGGTCACTTCCATATGCAAAGTAAAACAACCCAGGCCATTCCTGGCTGATGTTCATCACACCCATCCTTTGGCCCACTGGAGTTAGGGCAGAAAATGCCAAAGAAGAACTTTCCAGAAGACAGGTTCAGGAAACTTTTTGTGCTCTACCACAAACTGTCATCATCCTATATAAACATAACAGTCAAGGTATAAAGCCCAGCCAAACAAGCCTCCAAAGACACTTTTTTTTTTTCAGTGTAATTTTCACTCTTTCAAGAAATCTAATTGACTTTCCCAGACCAGTTTATTCTTTGCTATCAATTTTATACCATGCCAGGTATGACAGTTTGTTCAAAAAAGATAAATTGAGATGTCAACATATTTTCCTTTTTTGAGAGTGTGAAATGTAAATATTTAATGAGCAGACTTAAAAGCTCCTACATCAGTGCTTGATTTATTTGCTAATGTTGTCAATACATTTTCCTTATATTTTATATTCATTGTTGAGCATCCTCCCCCACTCTTTTCTTTCCAAATCTCTTCAACCTGCTAATGCCAAGACTGAGACACCTCAAGTCTAAAGTCCCAGGCAATGGCCAAGAGCTTCATTTTTATCTTCCAAGCATAAAATATGCCTGGGGATGCCTTGGAGTACCACAACTGCCATGTGCACAGATGCAATAAAGCAGAAATGACCAAATGTAACAAAGTAAAAGAGAAGGGATCTTCTAATTCTAATTTGAGCATTAGCACAGAGAAATTCTACCTTCTTCAGGGTCAGATCACCAGCTCAGCACCAAATCTTCCAGGTTCATCAGAGTTACATAAACTCATATCTTCAAAATTTAGGTTGGGGATATTTTAGGACTCTTGGAAACAGGGTGCATGTTTGATATTCTAATCAGGTGGTTAGTGGAAGCTATCTGTTCAAAATTTATTTGCTTAACTACACAAAATATTTAAACAAAGTATTTAGTTGCTTGCAACACCTGCTAAAGAGATGACACAATCTCCTTTTGAACTCTAAAACACAAAAAGAGAGCTATTGAAGCCAGCTCTCCATCAATTACTAGCTCAAAATTACTTCAGAAAGAATTTCTTCTCATCTCCAGCAGTATCTTTTATATAATCTTCTTTGTACAAGTTTAAATATATTTTAAGCGGCGCATCAGCAACTCCTACTTCCAACAACTCGGCTCACCAGGCAGAAAAATACCTTTGAGAGCTGAAAAGCTCCAGCATTCGCTAAGGTGGATGTGCACACACGTGAAGAACACTTCTGTAAGAGACATAAATATATGTAATTATTTAATGAGTGATAGGACACACACCCACACGGACTCTAGAGGACAAAGCACTGGAAACTGGAGGCAGTGCACTGGAAAATGCTGCTGGCACCAAGGACATCTTTCCCCTGACTATTAGCACTGAGGAGAGACTCTAAGGCACTCAGACATTATCCTAAAAGCCATTTCCGAGTCTCTACACCCAGATTCAGTTTCAATTCAATCCTTAGAGTGAAATCCTGGCACTGAAAGGTCAATGGAATCACTTCCCTTGGTTTCAGGAGTAGCAAAACCTCCCCCTGTGTCATTAATCCAGAGTATCATTCATTCATTATCATCCTGATTCAGAACAACCTGTCAGGAAATGGGAACAAAGCCCATAAATACCTTCCATGTTATTTCCATGTTCTTCTGTCCATGAATGATCCATGTGGCAGGAACACAGCATGTACAGAATTGGGGAGAAGAAAAGACAAAGAGAAAAGGGAGAAAGAAGTTTCACATTTGATATTTTACACTGTTACAAGAGTGCTGAGTAAAGAAAATAATTAGGGGTATTCAACAAGCACTTATTTTAGAAGTTTTTGGATTGGCATGGAGACAGGAAATGGAAAACAGGCCCTCTCCAAATTTTAGACACTCAGGGTTCATTTTTTTTGAAGTGAGCTCTGAAGAGTATAAAGAATGTTTACAGAGCATTGTGAAGGTTTCCAGTGCAACACAAAGCAGAGTGCCAACCCAAACAGACAAGGACACTCTTGCAGAGTGAGTCACTGGACTCATTAAGAAACAAATTATCCCCATGGCCATCAGGCAGATGGTTTGGATGACCATCAGGCTGCTCTCATCAAGAGGAACCACAGAGACTCCACAGAGCTGGAGCTGCTGTCTAACTCCACACAGCTGTTATCTCTGTGTTATCATCAGGGACTTGGGGCTGGAAAACCAAATGGACAGTGACAAAGTTTGAGGAGGGCACCCACAGGGGTGGAACAGCAAATACCAGTGGCTGGGAGAGGGTGGCCTGCATGGCTTGGTGAGGACAGGAAACAGCAGCAGAATGATGCAGGCAAATATTAAGTCAAACAAAGATCAAAAAAGAATGCCTGCCATCCAAAATGGAGAATTCTATCTGGAGAAGCTTTGATAACACCCTGAGAAGGGTGTTGCAAGGGTAGAGGATTTGTGAATTCATTTTTAGAAAGGTAATCCAAAAAAAACCAACCACGCTCAGCTGAACTTACAATACTTATTGAAACACAAATAATCTACCTTTGGATTCCTCCAGGTTTTGTGTTTGTGTTATCTTTTTTTTTTTTTTTTTTAATATTAAGTTGATCTCAAAATGCAAATGACCTTTTAAAAGAAATCCCCACCTTAAGCCTGGTCCTGTCACCTCTTTTTCACCTGCATTATTCACTAAACTTACCCTGTGTTTGCAGAGTTTTAGTGCCCTAAACTCTCTCCATTCCATTAATATTGTCCTCAGATGGAGAATACTGTCTGCTATTCATTCCCTTAGCTCATCAGTAAGAAGGGGAGCATATGGGGACCAAAACACAGGCCAAGGATGTAGAAAAGATCTTCAGAATTGACTCTTCATCCTGGAGGAGCAGCTGATGCACCCTCATAAAAAGTCTCTGAAGAACAGACAGCAACATTAATGTACCAGAACTGCTGAGGAGGGCTCTTCTCCCTCCCCAGCACACATCTGCTCAAGAACACACAGCAATCTCTTGAATTTGCACTTGAATTCATCACACAGGAGCTGAGGGTGGCTCAAGGTCTCCTTCTGCTTCTTCCTTTGGTTTGGTCTTGGCTGTGCTCTCCCATCTCTCCGTGTCCCATTTCCCAGATGAGCAGAACCATTTTTTTCCCTCTCATCCCACATTGCTTTCACACAGAACCTGCCCTGTTACTGGATTATTGTATTTCCTCTTCCCCATGGAACTGTTCCTTGTTCTCCAATGCAGTTCTTCCCTTAGGATGCTCCACACTGCTCTGTTGCAGACATCTTTTTATGGAAAATCCTTTCCTTAGGATTTTACCTCCTGAGAAGCTGTGAGGCCTCAGGAACAAAATGTAAACATTGATTATCTGCTGCTGTGGAATGCAACAGGTGCATCTGTGATTGGTCTCATAGAGTTGTTTCTAATTAATGGCCAATCACAGCCCAGCTGGCTCAGGCTCTCTGTCCAAGAGACAAACCTTTGTTATCATTCCTTTCTATTCTATTCTTAGCTAGCCTTCTGATGAAACCTTTACTTCTATTCTTTTAGCATAGTTTTAATGTAACACATATCATAAAATAATAAATCAAGCCTTCTGAAACATGGAGTCAACATTCTCATCTCTTCCCTCATCCAAGAACCCTCGTGAACACGGTCACACTGCTCCTCCTTTCTTGCAAAGCTCCTTTCCCTCTCAAATCACTTCATTTGCCTCCTCCCCACTCATCCCCCCTTCCTTCCTAAGGGCTCCTGCACTTCACAGGGAGGATGGACCAAAGAACCCAGACTGAACCAGGATGTCCCTTCTGGCTCTCCTGCCAGGCTCCACCTTCACTGGTGCTCTCCAGAGGGTGAAAGTGCAAAATTGCCACAGAACATTTTGAATTCTGGATGCCTTCATAACCAAGAGGGTGTTTTGAGACAGCTGAGATTCACATCTCAGGGATGCTGACAGCCCTTTCATTCCTATAAGCCAGCACATCATTTCTGGATCACATACAAAGAGAAAAGGGGAAGAAAATGATGATTTTCATGAGTGAAACACAACTACTGGCACATGAAGTAATAAGTTTCTTTCTCATCCATTTATGAACTGGCACTTGTTCATGGCAAGAGAAATACAATCTGCAGGCAAGAAGATGAGGCATTGAAAGCATCAGTCCCAGCTTTGCCAGGAAAAGAGGAACAAAGGATAAAATCTTTGAGAGCAGAGAAGGAAGCTGCTTCCTTCTTCAAAGCCACTTCACCTGGAACAGCAGACACAACAGGTTTGCACAAGAGCCTCCTCCAGCTCCCCTCAGATCTTTCCTTGAGGATTGCTGTCCCTGGGCTGGAGGTTGCCAAGGATGAAGTAAAAGCAAGGTGCATTTTGAGCAGCAAGTCTGCCTGAGAGGGCCTGGTAGAGCAGAGGTGTCAGACTGAAGCAAATCTTGGTAGAACCCAAATAATTTAATGAAGTTACGTTCATAGAATCATAGAGTTAGAAAGGAACTTTTTAAGGCTCATGGGCAGGGACACTTTCCACTGTCCCAGGCTGCTCCAAGCCCCAAAGTCCAGCCTGGCCTTGGGCACTGCCAGGGATCCAGGGGCAGCCACAGCTGCTCTGGGCACCCTGTGCCAGGGCCTGCCCACCCTGCCAGGGAACAATTCCTCATTCCCAATATCCCATCCAAACCCACTCTGTCAGTAGGAGCCATTCGCCCTTGTCCTACCACTCCATCCCTTGTCCAAAATCTCTCCATGTTTCCTGGAGTCCCTTCAGGCCCTGCAAGGCCTCAGTTTGGTGACCCCAGAGCTTCTCCTGTCCAGGTGAGCCCCCCCAGCTGTGCCAGCCTTTCCTCCCAGCAGAGCTGCTCCATCCCTCTGCCCATGCTGGTGCCTGCCCTGGGCTCTCTGCAGCAGCTCCAGGTCCCTCCTGTGCTGGGCCAGCTCTGCAGGTGGGGTCTCACCTGAGCCCAGGGACAGAATCCCCTCCCTCAAATTACTGCCCACACATAATTACAGAAAAATAAGAGAAAAAAAGATAAATTTTGAAATTCAGGGTATGTGTAGCAACTTGGAAGCAGAATGTGGGATAGGAAAACCCTTTCTTTTTCTTACTCTCTCCAGCTCTGCTGCAGAAAAAACTTCAGAGACATTATTTTGTCTCACAAATGACAAACAAATCATAGCTGTCACAAGCCTGAATCACCACAATCTGTATCAAAATCAACAATTAAACTTATTTCTTCCTGGTGATCCTGTTGGCCACTGTGTTTAAACACTCAGACACTTGAATGGAGCTGGAATGTGGCTGCACAAACACCCAGAGAATGTCTAAGCCCAGGAGCTGAAATAACCCCTTGGCTGGAAACAAGGACAAAATGAGTCTGGGGTGCTTTCAGTGGTTGCTTTTCACCACAGTGTTTTTGCAAAGAGTTGGAAAAAACAAAATATGGTTTGTGAGGTGTTACAAGGTCCATACTAAGAAACCCTCTGGGCTATTTTCAACTCCTTGGGCATATCTGGAAATCTCGAGTTCAGCTGTGGTATTAACCCCCCCCTCCTACACAGACAGACACAAACAAACCAAACTAAACCAAAACCCCTCAGTTTAAAAAGCAGCAAATCTGCAAAGGATACAAAATTATGAAATTGGAAAAATCAACTAAAGGCAGCCTCAACATCTCATGGGAAACTGTAGCTCAGCTTAATAGGCTTTATTAATGATTTTTTTAGGAATTTAATATTAGGCTTTAAATTTTTAATTACAAGAAATATGGAGAAGTCAGATCTGAAGGTAATAAGAATTCACAGCCAGAAAGTATCCATTTTTTATTTCTTTTGGTAGTTTGTCTCTAAACTCCTCAAACTGTTGTGATTTGCCCACTGCTGACACACAGCTCCAGGACAAACACTCAGGTTTGTCATCTGGAAATCCTGTCAATAGCACAAGAAGTCCAATGAAAGCCAGTCAATAGAAATCCTGCAAGAGTTTCAGGCATTTTCTGCACATCATATATGTCTTTGAAATGCTGCCTTGAAGGTTTGGCTTATTAAACACCACTTTTTAAGTGTTCTGTTCTGGTTTTAGCTTATCAAATTTGCTGCATTTGCTGTTTAAAAACGCCATCAGTATCACTTGAGTGTTGGAGGATCTGTGGCATCACAGAACTGTAGGGTTGGGAGAGACTTTGCAACAACATCTAACTCATTTTTCCAGCCAGGATAAGCCCTCCTGCATTTTCCTGACTGATTCTGAAGGAACAGCAGCAATTCTGGAGAAACTAACCATACACAAAAATGAAAAATAGTGCAGTAGTTAATTTTCTTCACCATTACAATACTGCACTTGTCTCAGGACTTCCATTTCTAGACTGAAAGGTTTGCTGCTTTGTGGGTTTTTTCCATCTGAAATGGAGAACCAGCTACCATGAAATTTCTTTCATATGGCCAGTGTCTTACCAAAACTCATAACTTGTTATTTTCAGGTGCAAAGCATAATTCCTACTTTTTAACTGCTTGGCAGAGTTACAATTTTTGTCCTGTTCATGCAGGAGGTGCAGCCTCAGGTACAAAATCTGTGCATGCTCCCCTCAAAGAGCTCCACCTCAGAGGGATACAGATTTAATATCACCTGGATCAAACTCCAGGAGCTGCAGCTGGCTGCATAAACTGCTCTCAAAGGCACTCCACTTTCACCAGCTGCATATTTATTAGCAATGCCATCATGCTTTATGCAAAAGGATTAATACAGACAGAGCACAGCCCAGGGAACAGATCTCCTAAAGGGATATCATGTGTGCTACAGCCACAGGTGTTGGAGCAGTCTAAACACACAGAGGCTTTTAAACATACAGCACTTTTATCATCTATGCTGTAATCACCTGAAAACTTACCCCCAATTCTGACAGTGTTTTTTCCCACAAAGCTTTTGATTGGTATTAATCATTTCTCCTGCTTTTTCAAAGGAGAATTCCAGCATTAAAGTGCTGGTACTTCCTACCCTGGCTGTCTGTCCCAGCAGTGAGCTGAAGCCCTGCTATGGCAGTGGAGTTCTGCATGCCAAACCAGAGCAACCTGTGTGGAAACAGGAATATCCATGAGGTTCAGCACCAGGGACAGAGTTCCCTGTGTGGAAACAGGAATATCCGCGAGGTTCAGCACCAGGGACAGAGTTCCCTGTGTGGAAACAGGAATACCCATGAGGTTCCGCATGCCAAATCAGAGCTCCCTGTGTGGAAACAGGAATATCCATGAGGTGCAGCAGCGGGTTCATCATAATGACACCTTATCTAAACACAGGTTGTAGAGTCACTCATGCAGGTTTCCCCATCAATGCATTAAATATTTTTAAAAATACCCATTTGACAAAAGATGAAGTTAATTCCCTGCCACACCCACACCTCTGTAGGCAGATCCAAAGGAATGTGCTGCTTTTGTTCCCCCGTGTGATGAGTTGCCATGGCCAGAGCAGTCTCTGACAGACATCGCTGCTGTGCCACCTCTCCAGTTCAACATTTTGCTTTAATTTCTTCAAAGCCATTTCCTTTCTGACACAGGAGCAGCAGACACCTGGGAATGCTGAAAGGCACTGGTTTGGCTTTCATCTGTCTGACACTGGCCAGGAGCACACCTGATGACAGCAGGGTTGTTGGTCAAGAAAACCTGAAGGCCTTTTGAAAACAGTTCAAGTTCTCCAGCATTGATAGAATTGATTTTTAACTGGAAGAAGAGAAGAGCAATTGTTTCAAACTACTCAAGCTTGACACAAAGCCAGAGGTGGATTTGCTGAGGTCAGGGCAGTGGGGAAAGGGTGAAGGATCAGGGCAGAAAGGACAGGGCCAGGAGCAGCATCTCCTCTGTGGCCAGGGCTGGTGCAGGAGCAGCTGCTGGAGCAGCCCCAGCCCTGGATGCCCAAGGGCACAGGATCACAGCAAACTGCTCCTCACACTGCTGAACAAAGGCACCTGAGGCTGCCCACAGGGGATTTGGATTAGGCATCAAACCACAGACTCACAGGATTGTTCAGTACCTTTAAAACCATCATGACCAACCATAAACTCAGCAGCACCATCCTGTTCACCATCAAACCACATCCCCATATCATGATATTTTTGAACACTTCCACTGTGACTCCACCACTGCCTCAGGCACTCTGTTCCAGTGCTTTGCAACCCCTTCCATGAAGGAATTTTCCTAATATCCAATCTAAATTTTCCCTGGCACAACCTGAGGCTGCTTCCCCTTGTTGTGTTGCTTGTTAAATACACCAAAATGAACTCTGAGGAAAAATAAAGAGAGTAATAAAAAGTAAACATTTGGGTTGAATGCACAAGTAATCCATTGTGGCGTTTATTGAAACTGCAAGAACATAAGAGAAAAAAAGATCATATGTGGGCTAGTAGCAGAGTATTGCATAAAGGCTGACATTTCAGGAAAGAAACATGCTGAAAGTGAAGAAAAGTCTGTCTCTCCAGGGGAAAATACTCAGTCTGTATTATTTGTGATACCATTGTCTGCTTGGGCTTTTAGGAAATGCATTTTCCTATGTTTATGAATTTTAAAGTTTGCAGCATTTAAGTATACAGAGAAGCATCTTGAAGTCCTGAGCCCTAAAAGCATAATTATTCTCTTGACTGAACAACTTGTGTGATTGTTACTGAGTTTCTAAAACCTCCCAGTCTCTCACCCATGGATTGTTGAAGGAAAAGTCAGCTGGTTTACAGTGGCTCATGGCCAAACGCCTCTTCCTTCACTCACATCCCCTCTCATTGCCCACACCCCTCCTCTTCTTCTCACCCAGCACCATTTTCCTCTTGTCCTCAGCAAAACACGTTGCTACACACTCTCCCTTGACATGAAGAAAAATTGGCTTTATTTTGGTTGGATTTTTTTTAATACCCTTGTCAAAGACAGAGCAACACAATTCCAGTGGCTGCTTGACATTAGTTAATCCCATCACCTAATTAGACTCAACTGTAATATGAAAGAACGGAGTTTATTCATTAATCTTCCCATTCCCTAGACAAGCAAAAAATCTGAAATCAATACCAATGGTGAAAAGCTTTGTGTAGAATACTAAAAATATCAAGGCATGCCAATATTTTTTGATCTACCTGTACAAATTAGAGCCAAAATAGTTGGCTGTGCCCCATATTCATGTGTGACCAGGCAGCTGATTTTCAATCAAGCAAAAGATTTCTACTTCTACATCATTAAAATGCAGATGTTAGATAGCAGACAGTGGGATCTTTGTCAGAGTCCTTGTTATAGCCTTTTTTTTTTAACATTCATCTCATGGTTTGTGCAAATAGCCAGGCACACACACATGTCATTCCAAAAGCTTGTCTTGAGTGTAGGTGTGTTTGGGTTGGGTTAGATTCAGCAGATCAAAATTAAGAAAAACATTTCCAGCGACATTTTTTCACAGGAGCACAGGAAAGGAATGGGCAGAGAACATCAAAGACAAAAAGAAAGATCCTAGAATTAAACTTTTAAAACAAAGACAGAAAAAAAGATCCTGGAATCATACTTTTAACCACAAAGACAGAAAGAAAGACCCTGGTGTTGCCATCATATTGTAAAAGCTCCCATACCTTCTTGGTGATTTCTCATGGTCATCTCCTCACGGCACTGACTCCTTCTTCTTCACAGCACAGCCAAAAACTCCATCACTCTTCTCAACACAACCAACAAACTCCACCTCTCTCCTCACCCAGCTACCCACTCTTTTGTAGCACTCATCATCTTATTGGACACAGCTGTGGCCTATTAAGAGTAGGCCTGTTTCTAATCTCTGGTGATTAGTGCAGCTGCAACTCCTCAGGTGTGAGATTACTTCTGCACTATTTTCTTACATTCTATCCCTCCACATCCTGGAATTAAACTTTTAACCACAAAGCCAGAAAGTCCTAAACCAGGTATGCTGGGGAGACTTTGGGATTTCTGCCTTCCTCTCAGGAATAAAATCAGCTGAGCAGATCTGGCATGGAGATGACTCAGAAAACCTCTCGGTGGTTTTCTGCTCTTCTACAACTGCACAAATGTCTTCATCAAAAGGGGTGTGAAGGAGCAGTGCTTGCAAGACAAGCAGCCTGCCAGGGATCTAAGCTTCTAGGATCCATAGCAACACAGAAGTTTTTCTTTTTTTTTTTTCATTTCTACAGCTTCCTTTTCATTCCTCAGAGTTTTCCACCTCTACAGGACAGCGTCTCACAGCTCAGTATAAAAATTATACGAGACTAAAGGCGTTTCACGAGGCTCTGTGTGTTTGTGACACGGCCTCTGTCGTGCTGGTTTCCAAAGATACAGACAGTTTTCAGAGGAGTACTTGGAAGAAAGGCAGTTTTTGTTAATATAATTTCATGGCAAAGATGCCTTCTCATGTTTATACATTAAATCAAGAAAACGACAGCTACATATGGCATCCAAGAGAACTGAACAAATTAAATTTCTTGTTTTGACATATTTTTTGGTGTGGAAAGAAGGAACCAGTATCTTCACAGGAAACAATCTAAAGCCAAGAGCTACCCACCACTAAGAACTCAATCCTATTATCTTTGTATTCCCTGTGCCTCTTTTGAAGCTTCCATTCACCTTTGAAATTCCTATATCAAAACAAAGTTTTTCTCTTAAAAGATCTCCAATTATTCTGAAACTTAGTTAAGAGAATCAGCCTCTCCCTCCATCAGCCCAGCACAGAGTACAGTGCAATACAGTGGCACAGCAGGAGCTTAAGGGTTGCTGGAACAAAATTACTGTTCTAATGATGATTACTTTGCTGTTATGCCTGTTACAAAAGGAGAATTTGGAGAGGCTGTTGATCCTTGAAATTTGTTCTTTCACTGTTATCGGAGGCACCACAAAGACTTCTGTGTGTGGGGTCATTTTTCCCTGTTACTCATAAACAAAACTCATGGCTGAGTTAAATGTACAAGAAAAAAAGGCAGTTAGGAACCTCAGTGTGCCATGATGTCTGAGAGGGCACAGAGAGATGTGGATATTCAGGATCAAGTGCTTCTCAAAACCCTCGCCTTCAAAACCAAAACAACCTCAAACTACTGCTCTAAGACTTCAAGTATTCAAGAGCTAAATTAAAAGCAAAAATGTGGAGTGGTGTGCCTTGTCACAAAGGAATAATAAACAGCTTGTTTATACCTCCAACCTGTGGGACAGGGCTTCTGCTCTCTCCAGAGCTCTTCTTCCTCCCCTCCAGGCTGTGCTCTGCTCCCCATCACTCTGTGCTGGAGCACTGATGCAGCAAGCTGCACATCAGCACATTCCAAGCCTTGCTGCACCCTGCCACTGCCTGGACATTCCCAAATGCTCTTTGCTGTGGCCACCTCATGCTGGAAACAATTCCTCTCATACTCAGACCTTTTGTTTTTAATGCTGGACGCAGATGGCGTTTGTGGCCCAGCCCAAGGAGAGGTCCCAGGTGGGAATTCCCACTGCCACACATCACCAGGGCTGTGGTGACCCCAGTGCCTGGAGCTGACCCGTGCTCAAGCATTTTGGCCCAGCTGAACATTCCCTCTGAGTCTGCTGTGCAGCTCCCTGCCCCAGGGGATGCCACATCTCATGGATTTGACAGGTCAGATCAAAAGAGGGAGGGCCCTGCTTGCTGAGAAACGTCTGGGCCTGCACAAATAAGAAAAAGGAGCCACCAGAAAAGGACAAAAACAGCTCCAGCTAAAGAGCCAGGGATTCCTAATTGGATCTCCACCTGCATTTAACCTGGGGCTGACCAAGCAGATTTTTGTGTTTTTGTCTGGATGTCTGAGCAGCTGGAAAAGAAGGGTATGGGAGGGAAATCTTTTCTCCTTCATACAGAAAAGGTGTCTTAGGCCATCATTCATTAACTTACCATGGAGACAACTCCTCTAAGCAGAGGTGGGGATGCAATAAGTAGGTAGATAACCAACCCTAGCCAGAACAGGAGATTTTTCATGGTTAAAAGGCTGGACCATGCCTGGGCTTGACAATGCTGGATCATCTCTGGGTTTGACACTGCTGGCAGTGCTGGTGTTGGGCCAGGATCTGATCTCCAGGACAAGGGGAAACAATAGGAATGCTGAGACCAGCACAGTCTTACTGGGAGCTGGGAAGGACCACACTCTCTCACCTAAACATTCAGGATGAGATTTCAGGCTGTTTCCCACGTTGTCTGGGCTCTTGGTCTCACACAAGTCTGAGAAAGGCCATGGGACTGTTCTCACTGATGCAAACAAGGTGGCTGCTACTCCAGAGCCCCTGGAGGTGTTGCCTCTGCCTTGAAGTGCTATTTCAGACCTGCCACAGCATCCAGATGGCCCTTATGGCATGGCAGGAGGGTGGCACTCACCTTCCAGCTCCTGCAGGTTGCTGATGTCCCCAGGCAGAGTGTGAGGAAAGAGGGAGGCACCGGTTTTACCTTGACAGAAAGCAGACTGTGCTTCTGTCCTGAGCAGGGAGAGGTGTGGGATAACCCCAGCACACCCCAGCAGGGCTGCAGGAGAGGCTGGGCAGAGGCAGAGGCTGCAGCCAAGCCTGCCACGGGCAGTGGGAGCAGGCAGCAGCTCACCCGGGCTCAAACACACAGCAGGAGCTGGGACTTTGGAGGGGTTCCAGTCTCACCTGGAGGAAGAGGAGGAGGAGGAAGGGCATTCCCTCAGCAGCGAGCTGCTGGTTAATTAGAGGAGACAAGTGCCAGCCCTGCTGCTGTAATGAGGAGAAGCATCTTGGAGCACTTTGCTCACTCACTTGACACTTCCCATGGTTCGTCACCCGACAGGCCACAGGCTCTCTCCCTTTGCAGAGCAAACATCAATACAGATTAACACCTCCCAAAGCTGTCAGGCACCAATACCAGATACAGCGTCCTCCCTCCTGACCTCTATGAGAAACAAACTTCTAAAACATCCTATCTTGGTGAAATTCAAGAGGAGATAGAAATTAAAGCTATAAATACAGCTGCTAAGTACAAACACAAAAAGGGAAAGTGTGAAAAACCTTAATGCTGATATAAGTTAAGGCAAAAATGAAGAAAGGAAATATTTAAAAACAGAGAAGGGTGGAAAGGGCAACTGTTGAATCCTGAAGCATAAAACATGATAAGGATTTTTCAAACAATCTTAATATAAAGAAAATTTTCCAGATTGAAGTGGAAGCTCTTGCCTGTAGAACCGTGTGTCTACAGTCAGATACTTTGAGAATCTTTTTTTTTCTCAAACTAAAAGATCAAAAGATAATTAATACTCTATTGTGGAAGACAGAAGGTACACTTCAAAAACAACCTCTTCTCCTTGCCTCCATCAGCTGCCTTCCTGGAGTGCTCCATTTGCCTTTAAGTGGACTCTTAGAGAATCCTATTGAAGACTTAAGAGCCCTCAGTAGCACTTTCTCATCTTCTTACCCTTCTGCCTGCTTTAGGCATCTGCAGCAGTCACATGCTGGAACTAAAATGTCATTTCTGTCATCTCCCTGCTCCTCTGCACTCCTGACTCCTCCTGGCACAGCATTGGACTGCTGGGATTTATCACCCAAAGTGGCAGAGGGTTTGATTCTTTTTAATTCTACAAATTCTACACAACAAACAAATCAGCCAAGAGCTTCTCACTCCTTCCAGCCATGTCTTTCCCTCCCCACTGTTGTGCTCACAAAGAGCAGGGAAGGGAAATATTGAGATGGGGAGGTAAGGCAGGGACAGGATGAGTGGGAGAAAAGCACCAGGTTAATTCTACCGTGGTGAAGTGACAGGGCCAGAAGGAAGTTTAGGAAAGAGCTCCTGGACTCATCCCTTCTGCTCCCTGGGCCATCCCTACTGCTCCCTGGGCCATCCCTGCTGGTCTCTGGACCATCCCTACTGCTCCTGGAGCATCCCCACTGCTCCTGGACCATTCCTACTGCTCCTGGAGCATTCCTACTGCTCCTGAACTCATCCCTACTGCTCCTGGACCATCCCTACTGCTCCTGAACTCATCCCTACTGCTCCTGGACCATCCCTACTGCTCCTGGACCATCCCTACTGCTCCTGGACCATTCCTACTGCTCCTGGAGCATTCCTACTGCTCCTGAACTCATCCCTACTGCTCCTGGACTATCCCAACTGCTCCTGGAGCATTCCTACTGCTCCTGGAGCATTCCTACTGCTCCTGAACTCATCCCTACTGCTCCTGGACCATCCCTACTGCTCCTGGACCATCCCTACTGCTCCTGGACCATCCCTACTGCTCCTGGAGCATTCCTACTGCTTCTGGACCATCCCTACTGCTCCTGAACTCATCTCTACTGCTCCTGGACCATTCCTATTGCTCCTGGAGCATTCCTACTGCTCCTGGACCATCCCTACTGCTCCTGGAGCATTCCTACTGCTTCTGGACCATCTCTACTGCTCCTGGACCATCCCTACTGCTCCTGGAGCATTCCTACTGCTCCTGGACCATCCCTACTGCTCCTGAACTCATCCCTACTGCTCCTGGACCATCCCTACTGCTTCTGAACTAATCCATACTTCTCCTGGGCCATCCCTACTGCTCCCTGGGCCATCCCTACTGCTCCTGGAGCATCCCCACTGCTCCTGGACCATTCCTACTGCTCCTGAACTCATCCCTACTGTTCCTGGACCATCCCTACTGCTCCTGGACCATCCCAACTGCTCCTGGACCATCCCTACTGCTCCTGCACCATCCCTACCGCTTCAGAACTCAGCCCTGCAGAAGGGAGCAGCTTTTCAGGAGGTTCTCAATTTCCCCTCTCTGTTTATATGATATTTATGACTTTGGCCTAAAAGGACCATTCCATTACCCAATCCCTGGCTGCAGAAATGGCCACAGGAGCTGAGGGCAGGGCTGGGCTCTGTGAAGCTCAGCTCAGGAGAAGGGCACACAATTCTTTCAGGCATTGACTGTCCACTTACAGCACTGATTGGCTGTTAATCTTAAAAGCAATTCATCTTTCTCATGCTTATTGATTAACAAAATATAGAGTCTCTGACAGAGACATTGATGCTGACCTTGGGAATTGCTTTGTGCTTGCCAAAAAGGCAAGATAAGCCCCACTCCCCACAGCTGTCCTGCCAGGAAGCCTCACCTGACTGCCATGCCTCAAGTTTTGGAGTTGGAAGAAGAATTTGTGTGGCTGGCACAGCACAGCACAGCCAGGGCAGTTACAGCCCCTTACTCTATTTCCAGATGAGTATTCCTGGGTACCACCTCGAAATAAATGGAGTTTCCTGCTGTGTCAGAGATGCTTATCTCCAAGGAATGTTGCATTTATTGGAAAAGCTGAGTGAAAAGAGCTCTCATGAATCTGAGAGTGGAGATTAGACTTGTTGCCTTTAGATTAAACCTCTCCTAATTAACCTTCCAATTAACCTCACATCACTCCTTTGAACAAGACCATAAATACAAATGTTACTACATCCCCTTTTATCAGAGAAGAGTGTTTGCTAGATGGAATAATGATAGATGGCCATAATCTACAGAGAATTATATTAGCAAGACTTTCAAGCTCTGCTCTCAGTCCCCAGGAGGAGCAGAGAGGGCACAGCTGCTCTGACAAGTACAAAAAAAGCACAAAATTTTCTCCTCAAAGTTTTGCAAAGTGAACTCTGAGATGCAGAATCACTTGAAAATACTGGCCACGTTTGCCAGGTTCAAAGAAAACCTGAGCTGAAAAACTGTGCTGTGGAGAAATTCAGGAAACCAACTAAAACCTAACCAACCCAGGATCCATCAGACAGCAATCAATGAATCTGCAACAACAAGGCAGTGCTCCAAAGGAAATCAGCCTATCCCTCATGTGAGGAGGAGCAGTTCTGCTCCAGGGGACACTTTTTTAAAGTGATTCCCAATATGCTGAAACATCCTTTTCTCCTTACCCAGAACAGCCCTACCTTTTTGTCCCAAAGACTCTTTTTTCCCTGTGTGAAAAGTTCTCTCTGTTAGAGACAATGTTCTGCTGAATGTGCAGGTGGTGACAATGGATATTGTTGAAAAAATGGAAGTAACTCCATGTGAACTTTCAGTCTATGAAATTTAACCTTTTCAGGACCAGTTTTCCCTGCACTCACTGTTTGGGCTGGGTATCAGTGCCTTTGTATTTAAAGGATTTCACTGGATTTTATCTCCCCTTGATGAGCAGGTTTCCTGCTGTGGATTCTTTTGCTTCTTTTCTGCCAAGGTTGGGATTAAATCATGAGATGGTATTTCTTGTTGGGACTCATTTTGTTAGTTTGTTAGTTCTTATCTCTGTCACAGTCCCACAAACCCTGAGTTCTACAGCACTTCACTCTAACAAACTAAAAATGGAGCCCCACCTCTCTCTCTGCGAGGCCTTTTAAGGATAAACTGTCCAATTAAGAAATGACACCTGAATTATTTTTACTTTTAACCCAGTAACCAACCACTCATGGCCTGCAATGTGGACTTTTTATCCAATTACACAAAATCACCCAAACCCAGGGAGAACAAGGTGAAGAAGAAGGTGAAGAAGAAGGACCAGCCTCTGCCCTAAAACCTCCACTGTGTTTATATATATTACTATATTCTAAACCCTTTAAGTTTTCCACCATGTGATATTACACACTTTTGTTGAAACTCCACACCCACAATCCCAGTTCTATCATTCCATTTTGGAAGCTTTCTCCACGGCCTCAGGTCAAATGCAGTGTTCTCTTGGGGGTCAGTACCTGGCAGCACAGAAAATCTGAAATTCTCATCAACCAGAGTTCCAAAGTCCTGTGTCACTGGTTTTCTCTGGGCAGCTCTCCTGTGCTCATGGTACTCAGCCAGTGACCAACCTGCAGCCCCATGCCATCCCCATGAGGGACAATCAGGACAGTGACCAGGGTGCCACCCAACCCAAGCAAAGCCCAACAGCCTCCAGTGAGCTCCTCCATCCCCTGAGAATTCCCATTCCTCTGCCGGGCCTGAGGGAAACACAGGAAGACTTTCTCTGCCACATTTTTAAGGCAACACCCCCTTGACAATTTTATTGGCCAAACCAAGAGCCCATCCCAGTTCTGGTGCTCTTATGTTGTCAGTACCTTTCTCCAGCAGGACACAGGTCAGGCTCCCTCAGCTCTCTCAGAGATATCCCTGTGATGCCTTGGGAAGGCTGCCCTAGAACAGAGGCCAGACAGAGCTAAAGAATAAAGCAGGGATTCATTAAAAGGATCTCCTCCATGGATCCACCTTGGGCAGCACAAGAGCCCAGCCAGGGCTGCACCCAAGGTGAATCAAAATGGGCACAAAATGGACACCTGGTCACAGGGTCTGTCACTTTGATCAGTTCTGCTCCATTTTCATACTGGAGTTAATTGTCCAATTCCAGCTTTAGCCCATGCAGTCCCACCCTGCTTGTTTTTCTCTCTTCATTCCCCATTGTTTGTGCTCTTGGGCTGAGATTTGGATCATTTGTCCTTGGTCCCCAGCTGGAGAAGGAATTGTTTTGTCTCCCTGCTCTGTGCACAGAGCCATCCCTCAATGTGAAGCTCAAACCCACACACTAAAGCAGCACAGAATCTGAAAAATATAAAAACTAAAACCTGAGGCATCACCTGCACTCTCAGGCACAAATTCCTCCTTCTTCCTCCTCTCACTGCCCTCCCAGCTTCATTTCCAGGCCTCCCTTAGGTTCCAATGAGTTGGGAAGTGCCCATTTCATTTAAATCCTAATAATCAATGTATCTTTTATGTCACAGCAGCCTTTTCCCAACAGATTTAGGTTTGCATTCGCTTTTTGAACATGTATCTGTACACACATGTTTGACTCCTCTTTCAGGACTAGAACCACCAAACTCATACCAAGAGAAATATCTCATTAAAATCCAGCTCTGCTCACTTTCTCCAGCAAAAGGAACCAGCAGTGCACATAAGTCTGGAGAAGAATTTAAACATCACTCAAGCTCCAGGGAAAGGTAACAATTTTTAATTCTCACACTGATTTTTTGGGCAGCACCCTGGCAACACTTCATTTTCCCACACAATAATTCAAGATGTCTGAGTGTTTTTTTCTTACTTTTCCCTAGCCTACAGTGCAAGCCAGGAATGTTGTATCCTAAAGAAAAGAGTGATGCTAGGATACATTACTGTGCTGCCACAGCAGCTTACCAAGAACATGCACCTGAACCTGCCTGTGCACAGAAATAACCACCCTTCCTTGCACTGGGAATTGTGAACACACAGCTAAAGCTGAGAATGGAAAAAAACAGCTGAGAAAGAAAGAAGAGGAACAAAATATCCATTTTATCAAGGAATATGATATTTTTTTCTTTTTTTTTGTTTGTTTGTTTGTTTGTTTTTGTTGTTGTTTTCAGAAGAAGAAAGTTCTCTGCCCTGCAGCAGCCCCAGGTTCTTTGGTAAATTTGTGTTTCTGGACAAAATTTGGAGCAACAGGGCCACGTTTAACAAAAACAGAGCCATTAAAACTGGCAGAACAGCTGGGAAATCAGGCTTTTCAAAGAACACATGTGGCTCAGTGGACAAAACCAGCTACACAGGGAGCTAAAACAGGGGAGAAAAAGAAAGAACACCTGCAGTTAAAGGAGCTTCCTTAGTGCTGGGCTCAGCACTAGAGCCCAGGGCAAACACAGGGTGGAAAAGCTGCTCTCCAGCCTGTGGGAGCTGCTGGGACAGGGATTCACATGGAAATCCAGGCTAGGACTTCTCAGAGTGCCTGCAAATATTAACCTTTTCTTTTTCAACTTGTGACACTTAAATAAACAGCCAGGAGTAAAAGAAAGTTTGTGTATATTCTGGAATGTTTTGCAAAGAGCTGCAAAGATGAAAACAAGCACTCTGTCAGTCTGACCTTGTCAGAGTATCAAGCAGAAGGGTTGAATGTTCTCAGAACAGAGGTAAATGCAGCCAAAGTAAAAAAAAAAAAAAAAAAAAAAAAAATCTATTTGTTGTATATAATTATTTATCCAGCTTTCCATGGAGGAAAGTTTTTGTCATGCATTTGCATTCAGTTAACTTGGGGTGTTTTAAAGATTTACAAAGGCAAATACAGAAGAAAAACAAGTTTCCAGTCAGAGAGAGGTCCTGCCACTGTAACCACATTCTGAACTCTGTGTTTTCTAAAGAACAGAGACTGAGCTCTGGCTTTCTCAGAATGACAGAATTCCAGGATGGTTTGGGTGGGGAGGGACATTAAAGCCCATCCAGCGCCACCCCTGCAGGGCAGGGACACCTTCCACTGTCCCAGGCTGCTCCAAACCCCATCCAACCTGACTGTGGACACTTCCAGGGATCCAGGGGCAGCCACAGTGGCATTCCTGAAAGAAGTTTCTCCATTATTTAGCTCTGCAGTGTGCACTTGTGAAACTCATGATGCCCTTCTGGCTGTAGACAAAAACCTGCACCCAACTCTGGGGGTGACTTTAAAAATCCTCCCCTCCTGCCACTGCTTCAGCAGAGTCCTTATCTCAATCTTGGAAATCCTCTTACAAGGCCATTGTCTGGCTTCAATTCTTTCACTCTTCCTTACCAGGGCTATTTTTGCATTTCTCTATAGGTTCTCTAATCTGAGCCTGCCTTTTGAGCTGAAGTTTCATCTCATTGCCTCTCCAGGAGTGTTCTGCTTGTGCTGAACAGATAAATGATGGCCACAGATAGCTACTTACCCAGACTATGTCAGCAAACCTCTGACTGCAAATGCAAAGCACTGCAGGCAAGTTTGGATTGGATTAAGGACAGGGAGACACAGTTTTCATCCAGTTATGCATTATTTTATGGCTGCTCATTATCTGGACTTATTTCTGCTTAATGCCTATGGAGAATGAGATCACAAAGCCAGTCCTCTTATAAACAAACAGAAATTAAATAGGGGGGGTTCATCTTTTTTTTTTTTAAAGGATAACTGCAATGTGTGTTGTAAACATATACAGCACAGCCAGTGTGATATTCAGGAGTAAAAGCGAAGGGATTTGCCTCTATTCCAACAGATAAGAACAATTCTATCTTTGTTTCTTGCAGAGAGCAAAAGGAAAGAGAGAATGTGGTCAGCATTTTCTGGGCTGTTACTTCCACACTGCCACACTGTCCAGTCCTCAGACCATGGAATTATTTACACTTTAAACATTTAATGGCTTCAGCTGCTTCTGAAGGAAGATTTTCTCTAAGATTAAATTGCCACTAAAATTCTTTTACAGACAGACCCCCACCACCTTCCCAATAAAACAAGTACAGTGAGATTACACTGAATATATAATACATAAGGAAGGCTGTCTGTTCTTAAACTTCCAGTTGAACACTTTTTAAGTTCTTTTTTTTTTTTAGGAACTTTTAAAGTTCCTTTTAATTTCTTTTCATTGACTCCCATGTTTTTCTTACTGTAAGTAAGACCAAATTTCATTCAAGAATGAAATATTCCTTTGTACCCTCAACCCAGCAAGTTAGCAGAGCTTCCAAAAGACTCATAAGAACAGACAGCCTTCCTTTATATATTAAATATCCAGTGTAATAGCTGAATCAGTGTAAAAGCTGTAATCTAGCTTTGGGAAAAGGGCAGTACCTGTGTTATTGGGGAGGGGGTGGTCTGTCCTTCACAAATCCCAGGTGCTCATGTACCTGCAAGCTTCCACATCCTGCCAGCTCTGGACATTTCTCACTTCTGTTTCACCATCAGGACTTTCTGTCAGGAAATGCTGGGAGAGAGAAGAAAAGAAATGATGGAAAGCATTCCCAGGCTGGTTGTGCAGAGAAGGCTTGGAAGAGTGGGTGTGAGCTTGGCTTTGCCTCCTGGTGCATCCTGAAAGAAGGAATGAAGGAGGGTCCACAGTCCCTGCAGACTCGTACCAAGGAAATGACTTAGAGAGGAAAAAGGGCGAGTTGGGTACTTTGTTATGAATCCCAAAGAGTTAGGGAATGATGGAACATCCTGAGCTGGGAGGGACCCACAAGGATCATGGATCCAGCTCCTGTCCCTGCCCAAAAACCCAACAACCCCACCCTGGGCATCCCTGGAGTGCTGTCCAAGCTCTCCTGGAGCTCTGGCAGCCTCGGGGCTGTGCCCATTCCCTGGGCAGCCTGGGCAGTGCCAGCACCCTCTGGGGGAAGAACCTTGCCTGAAATCCACCCTAAACCTCTCCTGATGCAGCTCCAGCCATTCCCTCAGGTCCTCGAGATGTTCACACCTTCCCAGTTTGAAACACAACCCATTCTACACTGGAAAATACATTCTACATAGAGCAGGAAAACTGTCAAAAAAAAAAAAAAAAAAAAAAAAAAGGCATGTTGTAGACACAGATATTTATAAAATGGGCCAAAATATTTGGATCTCCTGCACCCTGTTACTTTCTCCCCTCATCCCTTTCTCCTCCTCTGTCAAGCTTAATTATTCTCAAACATCTACAGCAGACTCAGACGTTTTTCTGTTTCATCTGAGAGTCTTCCAGCAAAAACCCCCAACAGGGGTTTTGCTTTCCACTATGTTTGAGCCTCCTACCATAATTTGAGCTATGGGAAAACAGAAATAAAACTCAAACTGAGCCAGGGGTTCTCAGCATGAGGGACCACCCAGGTCAGTCCACTCAATAGCACTGTCAGGTGTTGTGTCACCACCAGAACAATAATTAAATAGCAAATTCAAGTAAGGAGAAGATTTGAGGGATAACTTGGAAAAAACAGCCAGAGAATAAGTTTAGCTTATTATTTTGTGGAAACACGTCCCATAATACTGCAAACTGCCCCATTCTCCTGCATTAACACTTTACTGTTATTGCTCTTGTGTATTTTGCTGATGCTGGGCTTTAATTTTCAGATTAATTTTCAGATGTGATGAGCATCTACCACACAAACATAACCCAAGAGCTTCTCTGGACACTCAGGCAATCTGATCACCAGGACATACACAGATCTATTAATATTTCATCCTGACATGTATTTTTAATCAAAAGATCTTAAAGTCCAGTTAAATCTCCAGTTTATATATTCCAGTCCTCAGATGTTTCATTAATAGTTTATAGGAAACAGACCTTACACACAAATGTCAAGATTGTAATGATTTACATGGATTTCTAGAATGAGATGGACACACTAAAATGAGCTCTGTATCTTAAAACTCAGTACCAAAGCATCATTCACCATTTTAGAAGGACAGAAATGTAAAAGTTTCCATAAAGAGAAGGCACAGTGACATTTCAATAGTTTGTTGCAATTACCCCATTGCAGTGTTTGCTGTAGATTCAAATTCAGAATGGAAAGAAGAAGAAAAGTGGAAAAGAAAGCAAAACATTAAGGATCTCTGTGACATCCAGATATTTCAGAGCACCAACTCCCAGGGTGTCTCAGACAGAGGCCTGGATTTGAGACCAACACTGAAAACACATTTAATCCTTTCTAATGTATCTCAGTCTTCTTCTCCTGCTGATTCACACTAAGTATTTGATAATTCAGAACTCCAGCCTCCAGAACAGTTATATCAAACCAAATAAAAGACAATTCCTATGACTGCTGTATTTATATTAAAAGAAGGTGAAATGGGGCTACTCTGTGTAGAGACAAATCAATTTAAATTCTAACAGGGAAGGAGGAAAGGATTCCACAGTGAAAAACTAAATGCTGATGACAGGATGGTTGATAGAAAATTAAGAGAGATTATTGGTTTGATGGCCTTTTATCTTTTAGATGGGGGGGGTTTCACTCTTTCTTTCATTTTTTCCAGTGAAGAAATTTTGCCTGATATCCAAACTGACCCTTTCCTGGCACAGCTTGAAATCACTGAGACTATTGGACAGTGCACTGTAAATCATAAGTTTTTCTTTTTTACTTACTAGCCATGCATTACTTGCTTGGTGAATAAATTAAATCTTTTGGGATAAAACCCTCCAAAGTATGAGCTCTAGCAATCTGTGTTTCTTGGGGCTGCCCAGAGCAGCTGTACAGCAGCCCCACGGTCAGCGATCAATCCAAACCCAAGCCCGGAATAATCAATTTCAAGCAGAAATGATTTCTCAAAGCTGGTAGCGAGGCAGGATCAGGCACTGCTGGGGCTGCAGCAGAGACACAGAGCTGCTCCAGGGCTGGAGAGAGCTGGGGGTGCTCACCTGGGGAGGAGAAGGCTCCAGGGAGAGCTCAGAGCCTTTCCAGGGCCTGAAGGGGCTCCAGGAGAGCTGGAGAGGGACTGGGGACAAGGGATGGAGGGACAGGACACAGGGAATGGCTCCCAGTGCCAGAGGGCAGGGCTGGATGGGATATTGGGAATTAGGAATTGTTCCCTCTGAGGGTGGGCAGGTCCTGGAATGGATTTCCACCTGGCTGCCCCTGGATCCCTGGCAGTGCCCAAGGCCAGGCTGGATGGGCTTGGAGCAGCCTGGGACAGTGGAAGGTGTCCCTGCTGTGCTTCCCCTCTCCTCCCCAGGTGCTGGGCAGACCCAGTGTTATTACATAGCATGGTAGTATTGAGGAAAAAAAGCAAATAGTTGCTGTTGTTATTAAAAAAATATGATTTTTTTTTCCCTCAGTAATGTTTTCTACTGCAATGGATGCCCCCTGTAATCCTGAATCTTCACAGCATGTTTTCTTTAAAACAATAGATTAAGTTAATAACCCCTTTAAAATACATAAAAGGTACATTTGTATGCCATATGAAAGGCAAATATTTGAGTTTCTGCTCTAACTCCTTCAGTATTTCCATTCCCAGGGATGTGCTAAGTGTGCCATCTCTCATATTTTGATTCCTCATTCCTAGAAACTCTTTCAAAGGTTGGGGTTTTTTAAATTATTTTTTCCATGCAGAAACACATTATTTGAAAATCTGATTAATATTGACTAAGGTTTCTAACAGTACAAACTTCTCTTTTTAGCCCCTGATGACACCTCACTATTCCACTTTACTCAGTGGAATACTCACCTCTTCCCCAATTAAGTTTCCTTCTATTCCAAGAGTGAGTTAACCTTTTTCTATAATTTTTTCTCTTTCTTTTTGAGGTTGGCCTGTGTTTTACCTGTTGAGGACACAGCAGGACCCAAAGCTCATCTGCTTTTTCCAGCTACAATGCATCTCTTGGTTTAATAATGGATACTTGGTGAATCTTCTGTGAATCTCATATTTTCCAAGCCTCTGGACAAAAGCAGTTCCGAGTTCACTTTCAGGAGTTCCTGACTGCAGCATCCTTCTCTTCCAGCACCAATGGAATCACTTTATTCATTCTCTCTGGAGGTTTGCTGCTTGAAAAGCCCACAAAGTTCATTAGCAAATGATCATATTTAGCACCCAAGCTGTATTTTCTACATTTATCTAGCTTGCTGAGCCACGTCTCAAATTTCAGGAAATTTATACAACATATTTAAGAGCAACCACAGCAAATGTTCAGATGTATATGACTTATAATTACAAGATTTGATGCATGTTTTATACACCCTTGCTGAACACAGGTGTTTTTCTAAGGCTGTTTGCAAAATCCACAAAGTGTGAAGTGAGGTTTGCTCCGTGCAGGAACTGGGAGGAAATTTCTGCCTCAAAGATTAGTGCCTTATTTTCACAGAGAATTTCTTTTTTTGCTGAATATGTGTTGCAGTCACTGCTTTTTAGGCAAAAAAAAAATAAAAAAAAATCTGTCATTAAAATATCCAAACCCAGTCCTGGTAAAAATGAGAAACTGGCAAAAAGGGGCTTGCCATACATTAAACACAGTTTTACAATGCATTTGTGATTAAACTGGCATTTAAACACGGGGAGAAAAAGCAACGAGAAGGAGTCTCACAGCTGGGCATCCTTTTGTGAAATTCTCACCATAAGAAAATGTTAAAAATTTTTTTCTGTCTAGAGGCAGAAGGTAAACAAAAGGTGTTACAATCTGAAAATAAAGCCAAAACACTTCAACAGTCAGCATTAACTAAGAAAAAAATGAAGAAGAAAAAAAATAAAAAAAAAGAACAAAATAACTCCCAGAGAGGTATTTAACATAAAAAGAGCTGGATTAGCAGGATTTTCCAAACATTTTAGGAGGGGCAGGAAAGGGACCAGATGTTGTTGGCATCCTAGCATGTATTTTATGAGCTAGAACAGCATGTGCAGTGTTCTGCAAAGAATATCTGTAATCTACACCCCTTTCCCCCAAATAAATTGTTGTTTAAGGTTCCCTTTCTCTTGCAGTACCTGCCATGGGTGTGAAACATGCGAACACAAATGCAGTCAAAGATGCTTTTAGTGCACTTCAGGCTGGAATGGAAAGCCAGGGTTATGCATCTCATTTTTAGCTGTGCTGGATACATGATTGCCTCCTTGAGTGGCAATCACAAGTTATTATCAAAGGGCAACACAAATGGCATTCAGATTTCAGTGCCTGAGCTCATTATGACATTTAGAGCACTTACAGCTTATTGTGAGTTTTGTTGATTGCTGCTTATCCACAGATGACAAATATTGCAGAGCACCTCAGACAAGCAGGGCTATTTTCTCCAGTTCTGTGTCCCTGTTTTGGGGGTAATTTGGCTGTGCTGAGCAGCTCTGCAGGGAAGAGGCAGGAGGGACCTGGCAGCCAGCTTGGGTTAGGTCTGACAGCCCCTGTCCAACCCCATGCAGAAGCTGAGGTCAATTCTCATGAAAGCAGGTGCTGAATGAAATGCTGAAGACTTTCTGAGGGACTGAAAGTCAAATTTTGTCCCAACTTGGTTCCAGTCAGCCACTTCAAACCCTCTCACCACAAGAGAAGTATCAAGGGCAATTCAGCTGAGGTGTATTTCCCTGTAGGAGCAGAAATCAGAGAGGGAAGGGCTGGAGCTGTGGCCTTGCCAGGGGAATTTCAAACTAGGTCCCTTCCAACCTCAACCATTCCATGATTTCATTTCACAGAAGCAATTCAGTCTTCCAAATACCACCTTTAAAAGGCAGAATTTTGAGGACATTATTTTTTTTTTTTCAGGCTGAAACCAGAAACCTGTTCATACCTTGCCATTTCTGAGACCAAACCCCAGTCTGTGCAGGTCAGTGAGGTGGATGTGGGCTGGCACTGCTGAAAGCCACAATCAAATCCCTGCCTGCTGGTTAGCATCACTCCAAGGCAAGTCAGACTCTGCAAAGGGCATTCACCAATTACAGGAACAACCAAGTGGTGTCCCAGGAATGGATCTGATCCATGGGACTGGTTGGATTTGAGTCTCAGGCAGTGCTGCTTTGTAAGCAGAAAGGTGACAGCCTCTTGGTTGAGGCAAGGCTTGCTCTGTCACCCACACATCATCCAGGTGAGGCCATGGAGCTGCTGTATATGAAAAACAAGGTTCACTGTCCTCACCCACATGGCTCAAACATGAAAATGAGCCAGGGGGGAGCTGAGGCAGAGCCAGGGGCTTCCCTGCTGTGGCTGTGTCCCCCCTGGGTGTGTCCCCACCATGGCACTGGGTACCAACAGAACCTGAGTTCAGATCCTGCCCAAAATGATTCCACTTTCCCAGCAGGGATGAAACAGTGCTGCCCCACAAATCAGCTTTGCCTCAAGCACAGCATCTTGGACTGCAGATAAAGCCAACTACAGACACTGGCAAAGAGGTGGGAGAGTTGAATTTTCTTACAAACATCACAGGCTGCTAAGCTGTGACCGAAAGAAAACTTCAGCAATTAAAGCCACCCTGGCTGGTTTGCACTCTCCCTTCTCTCTTCTGAAATTTCCTTGCTTTTGTTTGCCAGAGGAAACACAGTGGTCTGTGTTTTAAGTTCTTCCTGGAGGTGCTGGTAGTCACAGAGAAAACCTGATTAAAAACTTCTCCTGCCATGTTGTTCCTCTATCACATGATGCAATGATTTACATTAATAACAGCAGAGAGCAGGGAAGACCTGCTGAGCCTTTAATAAACTTCCTTTTTTCCAATCACTTAAAACCTTCTTTAAAGTTGCAGCTGAAGTAATACAAAGCCTGCATAACAGTACACTTGACATTTATGAGCTTGGCAATAAATCAGATTTTTGTTTTTACAATGTCTGCTTTTGATTAATTGTAAAAGTTTACTATAAATACTTCCAGACAAACAGCAGAATGGTTAATAAACTGTATTCTGCTTGCTAATACCTTAAGTCATAATGGAGTAAATGCCTTAAACCATATACATTAAATTCAAAGTACTACAAAAAGCCAAATGCTCACAAGTTTCATTACTGTGTTCATTAGGCAATAATTGTGAGGCAGCCTGAATTTCCCCTAGCCTTGGCATCTATTAATG
The DNA here is from genome assembly GCF_027579445.1 of Ammospiza nelsoni. Lineage (NCBI taxonomy): Eukaryota > Metazoa > Chordata > Aves > Passeriformes > Passerellidae > Ammospiza > Ammospiza nelsoni. The sequence goes on along the minus strand of NC_080640.1, from coordinate 30,632,755 downwards.
CAGTGCACAATTCAGTACAGGTTTTAAGATAAAAGCTCCAATGTTCAAACATAAACAACATGTATAATGCATCTTAAAACCCCCCTATTTTTGAAAATAGAACGTGATTAAGTTAAAATAGCAAGAGACTGTAATCTTGATTTGAAAGCCTAGGAAGAAAACCCTCACTATTATTATTTTTCAGCGTGATACAAGTGAAATGCAGAGAATGTAATAATGCCAGAATTCTGCCACAGGAAAGACCTGGCACTGGGCTTTGTGGAGTGCAATTTTATCCCTCCAGGAAAATGTCTCACCTGCTCCTCCTGGGTCCTTCCCTGGGAGGGTGCCAGAGCTGAAGGGCAATGCAAACAGAATGAGCAGCAGCAAATTGAATTATGCTGTTGTAACGTGGCATTATTTGGCGTAAATGATTTTGTTGCAATTAAAGAAACAGCTCCAGAGCCCACAGCAGGTGGGAGGTGCTGCAGCAGCTCCAGGTAAGCTGGGCCTGCTGACAGGAGAGGGAAGATTCTGCATGCAGAAGCAGCTCTGCTCTCCAGCACAATAAACATAAAAATGCATTATTAAAGGAGTAACTGATATCGCAGACAATCAAAGTAGCCACTGTATAAACACTCCTGAAGTGTTTGTCTGACTGAGTGCACAGGCCACATCCGGACCTGTGTAGTGTTCAAATCTCATTAGCACCTCACCAAAGAGGTGTGAAATGATGGATGTGCCAGGCTTTGTTTTCTGCCCAGGAGTTCACTGTTCTCCTAATTACTGCCTGCAACTAAAATCAGCATTTTTAGAAGCTCCTTTTGCTTGCAGTTCTGCTACTTGCAGACAGTCCTGCCACACTCAGCAGTAGAAATAAATCAGATTTTATAATAGTTTGGAGAAGAGCATTCAAAAATCATTCTCTCAACACTTTCCACTCTCTGGTGGCTTTTGGGTTGCACTGTAACTCATTTTTACCCCAGGAAAACATTGTTTTGATTGATATGTCTTTGCCCTAATTGCTTGTGAATTTGTTACATTTTAAAAGCAGCCACCATCCTCTATATGAGACAGATAAAAGTACTGAATAAGAGAAAAATCATATAATTGCTCATTAAAGTTGAATACAAAATAAAGAGGGCGTCTTCCACAAGTTCTCTTGGTCGGTTCCACCCATGCAAGAACACACAGTGTTGATGCTCTTTAAGATGTAAATGAAATTTCCGTATAAATGAGGAACTCAAATTCTTAAAAACTCCATTAAGCCAAGGCCTGGTTGACTACCTGGGATAGTGGAGGGTGTCCTGAGCAGGGGGATTGGAAGGAGATGAGCTTAAGGTCCTGAAAACCCAAAACACTCTGGGATTCAGTGTTTCTATGGAACATGTGCTCTGTCCCCTCATCCCAAGGGCAGTGCAGACACATTATCAGCACAGAAAAGCCATGGAGAGCAAATCCTTCAGGTGACATAAAAATCTACCCAGTCATAGGGGACAACTTGTTCCTATGCACCAAAAGCAACGCAACAGCAAAGGGAGAACACGTTTGTCAATGGAGTCCATTCAGTGCAAATTTACCAGGAATAAAACATAAAAATAAAAAAGAAAAATATTTTTAAACTTCCTATCGGTGGACTCAAAGCTTTTATGGTGACTGAAGACAAAGCTTAACACATACCTGAGCCTTGAGAGGTTTTTTGTGTTCTATTTCCCAGCTGGTCAGCAGTGGTGACCCCAGGCTCAGTCCCAGGCCAGTCCTGTTTAACAAAAGGAAATGGCCTCAAGCCATGCCAGGGGAGGGTGAGGTTGGACATCAGGATGGATTTCTCCCTGGAAAGGGTTGCAAATCCTTGTCACAGGCTGCCCAAGGCAGTGGTGGTGTCACCATCTCTGACAGTGTTCAAAAACCTTGTGATGTGGCACCTGAGGACATAGGTTAGTGGTGAACATGGTGATGGTGCAGCTTGGAATTTATGATCCTGGAGGTCTTGTACAGATTAATGACTCAGCAATTCCATGTTTCACAAGCTCTCTTTGCTTCAGGGCAATAATTCACTCCCTTTCAGAGCAGAAGTCAGCAGCCCCCAGGCAGATTTTCCCAGATCAGAGATTTCCCCATTGCCCCCTGTAGACCCCACCATCAGCTGCCATTTGGGGCAGGGCAGGGGAGCTCTGGCCTTGTCCAGGTTGCAACTCCTTTGTCTTGGAAAGATCCATTTGAGAGCAACATAAACACCTGATAAATATCAGGGATTCACACCAGCTGAAGTTCTGAGGACAGAGTGGATGATGATTGTTGCTCAGAACCAAGGCACTTCTCTGTCCTAGAACAATGTCTATAAACTGAGTATTTTAGATCTAAACCAGCAATTGAGATCTTGCTGCTGCTCTAGCCCACTGCTACCACTGGACACCACCTGCACATTTAATGAAACAAGAATGCCTAATAGAACAAGAAACTAGAAGAGAAGTTAAAGCAGCCAGAGGCTGGATCTTAATTACAAAAACTCCTTAGAAAAAGCCAGAGAAGTTGTCAAACTAAAGAACAGAATTATGAGCAAGTTGCAAGGTACATACTCCATGGATTTCCAAGTCTTAGGTTGAATCCCAGGATCACTGAGGTTGGACAAAGCCCTCCAGGATCATCCAGTCCCAGCGGTGCCCAGTGCCCACCTTGTGCCCAGCCCAGAGCACTGAGTGCCACCTCCAGCCCTGCCTGGGACACCTGCAGGGCTGGGCACTGCAAAGCTCCCTGGGCAGCCCCTGACAAGGCCTGAGCACCCTTTGCATGCAGAAATTGCTGCTGCTGTCCCAGCTGAGCCTCCCCTGGCCCAGCCTGAGGCCCTTTCCCCTTGTCCTGTCCCTGTTCCCTGGCAGCACAGCCCGACCCCCCCTGGCTGTCCCCTCCTGGCAGGGAGTTGTGCAGAGCCACAAGGGCCCCCTGAGCCTCCTTTGCTCCAGGCTCAGCCCCTTGCCAGCTCCGTTCCCTGCCCTGGACAACAAACACATTTTTCTCTATCAAATATTGATGTGCTGAACCTGACTCTCTGTCAGATTCCTGCTGAGAATTTCTCCTGCTGCCTTGGTCCTGCTGCTTCTCAAACCCTGTCTTTGAAACCCTCAAGAGCAAGGCTGCAATAACTTTCTCAAAAGCTCTTCACAATCTTGCACCATGAAGGGTTTGGGGACATCAGAAATGCAGCTGCAGACCCCAGAGGGCAGGAAGCAGAAACTTCTCTAAGAAAAGCTTCTGACTGTGGGAACATCAATCTGGCTAGAATAAAAAATGCCATCTTAGCTATGTCAGCTTTGGATGAGAGTGTGAAAGGTGCCTGTCAAGGACCCAAGCGTATTTTGTGTTCAGCCTGTCTCCTGGGAACCCTTCCTTTCCAAATGCTGTGCCTTGGCTCCCTGTGTCAGACAAAGCTTTCAGTGCTCCTTCTTTACACATCACTCCTGATTTCAGCACCAAAGGCCACTCTGCTGCTCTTCTTACAAGAGCACCAACCCCTGGGGAACAGCTGAAATTTGTGGTGGCTTTTGAAGAAGGCAGGAGCTCTGCACTGGAGACACAGGTCACAGGAGGACTGGAGCCACTCCAACTCCTGCTCGAGGCAAGGCCACTGTTGGGATCTCTAGCTTCTCACAGTGACCCCAAGAAAATGTGGAAAGTATCTTTTCCCAGCCCAGGGCTTGAAGAAGGAGTCAGGGCTCATAATTTCCCGGTCTCAAGGTTGTTCATTGTATCTTATCTATAAAATTCTTTCTCCTGCCTTGCCCAGGTCTGTTCAGCAGGACAGTTCCAGGCACTCTGCCTGCCCCCAGGGTGGTGTTATGTCTTTATACTAAAAACTACCTGTACATCATTTACTGTCACAGACATCTTTTATGAAAAATCCTTTCCTTAGGATTTTTCCTCCTGAGAAGCTGAGAGGCCTCAGGAACAAAATGTCAACATTGATTATCTGCTGCTGTGGAATGCAACAGGTGCATCTGTGATTGATTACAAACATGCATGTTGGATGTTGTAATTAATGGCCAATCACAGCCCATCTGGCTTGGACAGAGAGCTGAGCCACAAACCTTTGCTATCATTCTTTCTTATTCTATTCTTAGCTAGCCTTCTGATGAAATCCTTTCTGATGAAATCCTTTCTTCTATTCTTTTAGTATAGTTTTAATGCAATATATATTATAAAATAATAAATCAAGCCTTCTGAAACATGGAGTCAGATCCTCATCTCTTCCCTCAACTCAAGACCCCTGTAAAAACTGTCACAATTTACAATAACTTCCCAATACCTGTCACCTATGTTAGACAGTGAGCTTCTACTCTAAACCAATCTAAAAGTGGCAACATCACAGCAAAAGAGGGAGGCCAAGAGGAAGAAGGAGAAAGGCTGGACATGTCCAGATTCCTCCATCTTGCCTCCTGAACCCCCATTCTAAAAACACCAAAATCCACTTTTTCACCTTGTGATAAATTCACTATCATTCTACCTAATTTGTCATGGCTTGCAGATCTTCATCTAAGGTTGGTAATTTGCTCCACAGGTCATAAGCAAACCCACAGGTGTTTTGGGCTCTGTGCCAGGGTCTCTGAGCCCCTTGGCAGGGGTCCTGGCAGTCCTGGACAGCCAAAGGGATGTGCTGGGTTCCCACAGGCCACCTCTGAGGCAAGGCCAGGCTGCTCAGGGCTTTGGCACTCAGCTGCTGAGCACCTTCAAGGATGCAAACCCCTCCAGTTTGTGTCACCCCCAATATTCCCTTCCTGCCCCCCAGGTCACTGATCCCAGCGTTTCTCATGGTGAGCCTCCCCCAGCCCTCTGCCTTTCTCTGGCACCTTTAATGAGCTCAGAGCAGCAGAGAAAGGCCCAGAGGAGCCCCAGGTCGTGGCAGCATCATTCACTGTGCTCTGACACATCCAGCCAGCTCACCTGCAGCGTTTCTGCTCCGAGATCCAATCAAGCCCTCCCCAGCCCGGCCAGTGCTCAGCACAAATCTGTAATAATGAGCTGTCAAGGCTTTCACTGCTCCTCCACAGGACAACCACAATCCTGTTCACCCACAGCAGCTCATGACAGATCCTGCCTAACCCTCTATTTCCTCCAGTAAAAAGGGTCTATTCTTTCCAAGTGGATGAAAAGGCAGCATGTGGACATCATGTACATAGACATTGGTTCTACATGCAGGCTGCTTTAAAGCACGTAATTATTGCTGCTTTTCTGCAGTACAGATTGATGGAACAGGTCAGTAACAGGACTCCCATCAATACACCTGGGGAAAATTAAAATAAATGAGCACTGTGCTCACTCAAATGTTCATGATCCCCCTGGATGGACTCAGCAGGGCTGGCCTTCCCTGCCCCATGGTAAAACTAACCTTACAAAAAGAGGATTATTCCTGGCTCTCCCCAGGTCCTGGGGCTGGTTCCTTGGCTCTCTGCAACCTCTCAGTTCCAGAGTGGCTCCAGGAGAGCACCCAAGCAGCAGAGCTTTGCCTGTTGTCACTGGTTCCACTCAAACACATGTGGGATCATGGCTTATTTTATGACAACACTGTGCAGAAATTTCCTATCAGAAAACAAACAACAACTTTGCATAAGCAGCAATAATTGCCATTAATAATGATGATGCAAATATTTCTTGCATACAGTTGAATTTCAACCCCAAGTTTTAGGCAATAACAGCAAAATTACACATGAAAAGAAATAAATTACTATGACTGGACCCTGAAAGAGAAAGCACTGACTGGCTAAGTCTGTGTATCCTCACACAGCCTCTGTGCTGCTGGCTGGGTGAGCAGCACAAGAAATTCCATTTTCCTCATGGAGGCAGAACCCTGCTGGGTGAGGAAATTAGGATATGGAGGAAAGGAGGAGACAAATTTTGCTGCATTTGAAAACCACCTGTTCCAGCCACAGAGAAACAAAGAGCCTGCATGTAGGAGAAAAGCTTCATTATTGATGAAGTTTTAAGGGCTTCCATCATATCCATCAGGGCATTACTGAAAAATTAAGTATTTCTCAGCTAATTATTTTTATTTACTATATTTACTCTGTCTTTTTACTGATTTATGTTCCTAAAAAGATGAACCAGGAGGTTGCATAGCACAGGAGACAACCAGCCTAGTACCCATGCATATATGAGAGAATTTCTCTTGCCATCAGCCACTGACAATGAGTCCAGTGTGGATCCCATGGTGAATCCCATGATGATCCCATGGTGAACCTTCGTTGAACCTCAGCACTTTCTGCTCATTGTTTATATTACCAAACTCCAGGACTGGGGGACCTCTGTGCTTCCTTGGGATGGAAGACTCTCCATGGAATGCTGCAGATCCAGGTCTGACCTTTCCATCTCCCTTAGTTCTGCATCTTGTCCCATTCCAGACCAGCAAGTCTCCCTCAGCAGCTCCAAAAACCACCTTCATTTGGGATTTTGGGTTTTCCTCTTTGTGGGTCTACAGAGCAGAGTCATGTTCTGTGCTCAGACAAGGCTCTCCAGAGAGAACTGACTGTAAATCCTGAATATTTTGGGTGCTTTTGGTCAAGTAACAGCAACCTCCTCATTCTGCTCTCCGTGACACATTCCTGGTGCTTCTGATCTCACAGATGTGACAGCCACCTTTCCAGCAAGTCAGGATGGCACTAGAGGAACACCTTAAGCAGGTTTCTACAGAGTTCAGAGGCTTTTACATAAAAATTCACCAAGATTCATGTCACTCTTCAGTGCCATCCGTGGTTACACCTTGACAAGCGTTGGTGCAGTGAGGCCTCTGTGGTACCCCTGAATGCACCAGCACACGGCTGTGGTATTAAAGGGGAAAAAAAATGCACATTTCTTCACTGTGCTGGTGCCTCTGCTGGTATATCCTCAGGTTTGTCATTCCTGATGCTTATCCAGCTCCAGACTCCACATTTCTGTGATAGTTATGATTCCCAAAGCAAGAGAACAAGCTGACTTTTTCTGCTGCCTTTGCATCTGCTTCACAGAGAGCCCCATTCCACAGAGCAGCTTGCTGGCTAGGGAGGGAGCTGGCTTGCTCCCAAAAGCCCTGTCACATCCCAACTTCTTTTCCCCTGAAAGTGTTATTTATTAAGAAAGCTCACACTTGAGGACGTAGGAGCATTTTTGCAGCTCTGCTTTCTCAAGCTCCAGCAGATCCATCCGTCCCAGCTTCCAGAATGTTTGCAACTCTCCATCTGCTGCAGCTCCTGCTGGCGTCACCAAACCCTGACAGCCAGGAGTTGCCAAGTGCTGTGACTTGCTATTTTTTGTTTTTTGTAGAAAACAAACCATGAGAACACTTTTTTTTTTTTTTTTTTTAAATGATGTCACAACATTTAAAAAAAATTTGCTTGCGGAGAGGTCTTTTCCATTTCCTTCACAAAAATATCTTGCTGCTCACAGAAAATGACAAAGAGAATAAATCTTGTGCATTTGATAGCTGCTCAAAGAGGCCAAGCCATCAGGAGCAGGGTGAACCAAACCTGCAGTGCATGATCTGCTTGGAAGGTGAGGTTCATTGCCTGCCCTGCTCCCCTTGGGGCTGGGTCTGTAGCCTGTGCTGCTGCTCCTTGGAGGTGTCTGTGTGAAATCCTTGGCTCAGCACAGGCAAGGGGAGCTGGGGCACTGAGCAGGCAATCCCCAAAGCCTGGCCCAGCTGCACTGCAGCCCAGCCTCTGATCCTGCTCAACCCATGCTCTTTGGGACTGTGCCTTCCCTTATTATCTCAATTTCCCCCCCTCATTTCTATTCACTGTTTCTTCCCTCTCCTCAGTTACCAAGCTTTTCCCTTCACTCTGCTCTCCCCAGAGTTCACACCAATAAAAAGCATTTCCCTTCACAAGGAGGGAAACCTTTCTGCAGCAGCTAAAATACACCAGCAGTTGCCTCTTTCTGTAGAACCTAAATCCCTAAAAAAGTCGCTTTTTTGACTCCCTGTGGCTCAGCTCAGACCCTGCTCTTTGCTGAACATGAAGGAGCAGAAATGACTGCCAGTGCATCATTTCAGAATGTAATTATATAATTATATCCCCATTAAAGGAATATAACCCACCCTTAACCACCTACACAAGAAAAAAGACATGAAATAAACCCTGAACGTGGTAAAAAGTGAATGTATTTTCAGCTATTCCCTCTGCTAAAATAAAGTTAAATGGTATTTTAAAGAAATGTGCTTTATTCTAACCAGCAAGATTGTTTTCAATGAAGACAAAACACGGAGCAATCTGAGCAGCAATTCAAATTGAAGTCAGATAGATGAGCTGTCACACATTGGAGATGCACACACAAGGCTTTCTCTCCTATGATGTCAATCATACTTTTCCTCTGATGGATCCAAAAAACCAGTCCTCATGTTGGAAAAGTGAGAAGAGGTTTTCCTGGTATCCTTATGCAATAGTGAGGTGTCAAGACAAGTTCTGAAATAACCTCCTAAGAAGGCTTGGTCCCAGGTTTGGGAGCATTATTGCCCCTGGACTCTGGTTTTACAGGGAAGACTGAACAGAAGTTCTGTCTTTAGCTGCTTAAAGGCAAACATATCTAACAAAGAAATGACACAAAATAATCTGGGCAATTTAGGAGATACAAAAGCTCTGGCTGTGTGGGATCTGTGTTTTTGCCACATGCTGTAAAATGTCTCCCTGACAAAAGCCCAGCAAGAGCTCAGGTTGTGACACAGAAACCCTGAATGTATTAAACAGAGAGCTGCAGCCCGTTTTGTGTGAATAAATGGAGGAGATAAATGTTAATGCACACATGATTTAACTGAAGCATCACAAATAAAAAGAAACATTTTTACCTTAATGAAAGGAGGAAGAGAAACACTTCCCCAGAACTTTGAATTGTGCATCACCACAGACATGCTCTGGGTAAGGCAATTTTCCTCCTCTCTCCCACTGAGCCATATTTGTCCCTGTTGCTGCTGCACTGATACCAAGGAAGCATCATCAAGGAGGAATCTAATAACAACCAGTTTGTCATTACACTCCCCTCAGCACTAACTGGAGCATGCTGAGCTGTGAATGAGTGTGGGGAAACACTAAAAGGCAGCTATTAGGAAAATGGTAAATATCATTTACCCTTCCCATCCTAGAGCTGGCACTTTGGAAATCCAGATTTTATGCTGGCTGGACACCAAGTAACTCAGATCCTCTCTCAGTTATTTACCCTAACACAGACCCATGGAGTCATAGAATTGTTTAGAATTGGCTGGGAGGGATTTAGAATCATAGAATTGTTTGGGTTGGGAGGGATTTAAAAGATTATCTAGTTCTAAACCTCAAAAGGATCCAAAAAAAGCAAAATTTAAGTGCTGGCTCCTCTAATTTGAATGTAGAAGTCAGTGTCTCAGGTGCCACCTTGAACGTAGGGGGCTGATAAACCTCTACAGGCTGTGGTTGATCTTCAATGTTTAAGTCATGCTAAGGATGAAAAATTATAATTGATTTTTGACACTGTTCCAAAGTTCGTAACCTCCCCAAGAGAACTAATATTTAATTTATAAACAATGAAGGGTTTAGAAGGTGCCAGGAAAAGAAACATAAGAGAGGAGCTACCTAATTGGTTGAAATTAGACACTAATACTAACAAAAGCTCAAAAGAAGAATGAATGTAAGGCACAAATGGTTTGGAAATATTGGACTATCACAGCTCTCTCCTTTGTCACGGCTGGTGAAATGAGCACCATCTGTTTACTGTGATATTTAATGAGCAGGGCAGAGCCGGGGGGAGCCCAGCCCAGGCATTTGCACAACACCCTGCTCTCATTGCTGCCTCTGATGGATGAGCCCGGGCACCTGCCAGGGTGGGAATCCACCACCAGGGTGGCTGCTGGAGCACTGCTGAGCCTTTGCAGGGGCTGCTGCCACAGAAGAGAAGCCAAGAGCAAAGCAAATGAGTGAGGACACCAGTCTGAGCAGAGTTATGGGAACTAATGACGGCGCTGGAACGTGGGAAGGAAGCAGGACAGAGAACATTAAGGGAGCCAGGAGGGAAATTAAAGCCTTTCCCAGCTAATGTGAGTTATGAGGGGCTCCTCGTGGCATAACTAGACAATTTATCTTCCTGTAAGGAAATAAAACAAACCTGGGAGAGTAATCCAGCTAATTATGCAATGACTTTATAGACACTGCCTGAGCAGAAATTACTTTCTCTATGGGTTGTTTCCTCAGAAATTTTCTGCCTGTTTGCCCATGTAAGAGCATTCCAAAAATCTTCCTTTAGAAGACTGTGCTGTGTCAAAGTGAAAGAAAATAATTTGGTATCAACATGATCTCAGTGAAACAAAAGAGGAGATTTCCTGCTGTGGTCCTAAAATCCCTCATGCCTCCACTGTGGTGGTGTTTGAGGTCCCCAGGATGAGGGAAGAGATGAGAATCTTGACTCCATGTTTCAGAAGGCTGATTTATTATTTTATGATATATATTAAAAGAACATTATATACTAAAACTATACTGAAAGAATAGAAGAAAGGATTTAATCAGAAGGCCAGAAAAGGAATGAATGTGACTGCTCACAGCCTCGACACAGCTGGCTGTCATTGGCCATCAAGTAAAAACAATTTCACATGCTGGGTAAACAATTCTCCAAATCACATTCCAAAGGAGCAGAACATGGAGAAGCTGAAGCTTCCCAGCTTCTCAGGAGAAAAGATCCTAGCAAAAGGATTTTTCAGAAAATATCTCAGTGATATCTCCACCACCCCTCAGTTAATGGCTAAGGCTGCAAGGGGTTGCAGCAGAGAAACTCTGCTCTGCTGTTGTCCAGGATCCTGAGTTTTATTTCTCTCCAAGTATAACATATTTTGCTCTGCTTTATTATTTGGATACCACTCTACCAGGCCCTGGACCAACATTTGATTCCAAAGAGTCTCCTCAGGGAGGGCTGGAATGAGTTTGCCACTTTCTTGACACTGATTTGAGGACTATTTAGCTGAGAGATTTTGGCTGTAATCTGTTTTAATCTGGTAAAAATCTCTGCAGTTAATTGCCAGTCACCAAATTTGAGTATAAATAAAGCAACATACCTCTCAGGTATAAAACACAGGAGCAGAGCCATGAGAAAGGACACCCCTCACATTGGAAATGTGGATGGGTGAGAGAGAAAATCCTGCTGGCTTTTTCCTGAGCAACCCCAAGCATGAGAATGGCTGGGGGTTAGGTGGGGGTGGGACTGGCTGGTTGTGCAAGATGCTGTAATAGCCAACAAAATCTCTTTACCTGGTGCTTAAAGCAATAAAAGGCACTTTTTGGACCCTTTTAGAAAGGGGATGCAGATGGTTCTGGTGGTGGAGGACTGAATTCAGTAGAGTGACACAGGTATTACTCAGGACAGCTTCCAAATCAATGAGCAAGGCACTGCAGATAGGAAAAGGCAGTCCCAGATTCAAGAGGGGGAAAAAAAGCTGTATTAGAGCCTCAGACAGCAGCCTGAGAGGTGAAAATTGCAGGTGATCTTGTGCTACCACCAGTCACTAGTAAGCACTTTCTCTCCTTCCACTTTTTATCCATGATCTGTACTATGAAATGTGACAATGAGTCAGAAATGTCACATAATTACACCTCAAAGAGCCCAGGGTAATTGGCAATCACCAAAAGCTGCCTTTCCTATAATTTGCTAAAAGGAATGAAGCTCCTTGTGTGTTTTGGGGCACCACTAGAGCAGAGATGTCTAATTACCAGCAAGTTCAGCTCAACAGCTGTCAACACATCAGCTCTAATAGCTATTTCATAAGGACAAAGACATAATATGGGCTGAAGGAGCTCTTCTGAACTTGTCCAATTTCCCTCTGCCACTTTCCCCAACATTCTGTAAGGGTTACTAAAGAAATTTGTGAAGATTTCAATCCAGCTGTAGCTTCAGCAGCACTGAACACAGGCTAAATGATGCCCAGGCGCTGCTGGTGTCAAGCTGGAAAGGCAGCAGAACCTCTTGCATGCCTAAATGGTTTTTAATAGGAAATATCCCAGCAGAAAGGTGTAAAGGGAAAGAAGGAGAAGAAAAACTGGGATATTACTGTTATCATTGTTGTTCATAGAATCATTGAATCACAGGTTTGGGTAGGAAGGGACATTAAGGATCATCTAATTCCACCCCCTAGCATGGGCAGGGACACCTTCCACTACCCCAGGTTGCTCCAAACCCCATTTAATCTGGCCTTGGACACTTCCAGGGATGGGGCAGCCATAATTTCTTCTTAAATTCCTACAAGGAGAATTCTATTGAGAGGAAAGATTCAGGAATTGGCTGCTCTGAAGTAGCCCATCACCAACAAAGTGAAGACACCGAGGAAAGACAAAAAACAGTGTCTTGGTGACAGCTGCCCTCTTACAGGCAATATGGCTTTGGCCAAAAACTGCATTCTGCACAATTTTCCTTTCTTCCATCCAGCTCTAAAAAAACTGAGGACAAACTCTGACCTTATGGCCAGAGAGGGACATGCAGCAGCCTGTGAAACCCCACATATTTTCACACTTCTCCTGCTTTAGGAGTCCCTAATGCTTAAAGAACAGATGAAAGAGCACACAAACCACTAAATCTCTACACAGAACCCTACCAGCACCTTTTCTCTAGTTTTTCCCCACTCAGTTGAAGATACCAAGAGTCAGAAGGGAACTGTGAATGCAGAGGAATGGCAGAAATGAAATCTGTGCTATCCCAGCCCATTGTGAGGACAAATTACCCCCAGTAGAAAACCCCAAAGCTGGAGCTGCATCTCCTTGTATTTGTTCCTGTGCCCTGGCACACCAGCTGAGCTTTGTTCAGCCACCACAGCATTAAAGCTCAATTAAAGTGAGCACAGGGCTCAGTGACCTTCCCTAAGAGGTGAGCAATCACCAGGGCTTTGAGATGCTCTCCCTTTGCTCTGGGGCTGCTCTGAGGAGAAAGGGAGCATTAAATGACTCTTCCCCATTTAGAGCTGTCAGCTCTGAGTGCTCTGCCAGGGGCAGAAGCCCCATCCCAACCTCACTGAGATACACAGGATATGTTTCTATTAATTCTCTTTTGTTATAAGATTACTAATTTAGGCAAATAATAACTGTCTAGCACAGAAAATGTCCTTCATTAACATGGAATTGTCTTATTTTCAAGCTAGGAGAATTCAGAATCACTGCATTTTTGCTGCCCAGTGCTGGTCACTGCAGTGAGACAGAAGGCTGCAGCTCCCTCTTTTTCTATGTTTTTTGGTGGTGGTGGTTTTGGGTTTTTACCTTTATTTCAGTAGATTTATAGTACAAGTTTATCCTTTTTCTAATAGGGACATAATAGAGTCTATTTTAAAAGTATCCAGTGGCTACTCATATATTATGGAAAAGCTGAATGTTAAAGATGAAAGGCAATGAGAGCTGCACAGAGAAGATGATCTTAATTTCTCCTTTCTCTCTCTCTCCACTCCTTCCCCAACACATAAACACTCCTCTGCTGGCCACCCTTGTGTTTTCACACAGAGCACTTAAAATAATCTTATTAAAGTTTATGCTTTTTAAATCTGTTTATTACACCACTCTAGCTTTATTTCCTAATCCTCTTTTGTTATTTTGATTTTTGATTTATTTTTTTTTAAACTGGGAAAGCTATCTGCTTTTTCCCTGCCAGCTTTTAATGAGTTCTTTAATCCTAAGAGCAGCAACAAATGCTCCCACTTTCTGCACTCCCCTTCTGAGGGGCCTTTCCTGATCACTCTTTTCAAGTCTTGAACACAGGATGCTAAAAATTTAAGTTAATAGGAGTATTAAAGTGTTAAACTCTAGTTTTTCTGCAGCATTTTCAGGCACCAGAGAGGTGTCTCAAAATTACATCACCCTTGTAGTGCTGCCAGTCTAAATGACTGCAGACAGCAGTGAATATTGTTCAAGTCATTTCAGAGACAAACCAAATGACATTAATGTCACTTTTTCTCTCTTTGCATGATGAGCATGCCTGGCTTAAAGGAGATGTGACCCTACTGCTCTGGCTTTCCTTCTCCAGTCAATAAATATAACTGGGAGCAAATGGGAGGAGTTTCTGTCTGCAGCAAAGTCCTGCCACACCAGTGGCCAAAAATAATCAAGATGTTTTTCAGCCTTCCTTTCAGTTCCAAAGAGATTAGCAATGCAAGAGGGTGAGACAGAGCTGTAATTAGTCAGGTCACTGAAAAGGAAAAATGCATAATGATCCTGCAGATAAAGCAAGGGAAACATATTGATTGCATCTCAGAAGGCAAAGAGTAACTTTCTTCTGAATCTCAGACTAGATAAAGTCCATTTTACTACTAAAATCCCATAGCAGAAGAGCTCCAAGCTTGTGACTTCACACAGTGAGAGTATTAATAAATGTATGTACTGATTTCTCAGTTTGGTGGACATCAATATATATGTAAGCCAAAGAGTTACTAGAGCAAACTTTAGCCTGCTGCTTACTGGGAAGAACAATCAATCTTAAAATTTACCTTAACATAGCAAACCCCCATGGTTTCTAAATTATTAAAACATGCCTGAAGCACTGGAGAGTTGTGCAGCTGCAAGTGAGTGATGCCAGTGAACATCTGTGTAACAGCACTGAGTAGGTACACTCAGTGTAAGAGTCAGTACTTACAAACCTGCACCATGCCTGACATTTCACTCACCTCTCTCTTACCTGTGCACTTGCTCAGCGAAGCCAAAATTTACAAGGGAGATATTTCAGAATCTGCTTCTCTGGAAGAGACATTTCAACCTCTTCTTTGGGGCTTAGTGTTTGAAACAGGTAGAGGAGTGCTGCTTTCTGATGCAAATCCAAATTCCTCTGCGTGGAATGTGATTAGCCTGGGCTGGTCTCAGCGGGCAGAAACTCTTCAGCCTGAAATGTTCCAAAGCAGGTACAAATGGCTTCTGACAGGGAAGATCAGCATTCATTTGTTACACTGGGAAGGAAAGAGCAATTAATGATGGGATTCAAAATGTAAGACACATAGCCAGGGCAGGGATATGGAGAGGCTCTGGGAAAGATGAAGCCATCCCTGAACTTGGGGTGCAGCAGCGGCAGCATGCCTGCAATGCAGGGAGGGAGCTCTGTCACTGTCATATCTTCTGAAAAATCCTCTTTGTCCAGGATTCTTCTCCTGGGAAGCTGCGAAGCTTCAGAGAAAAAAAAAAAAAAAGAAAACAATATTATCTCATTTGCTTCTCCTGTGTTTTGCTGCTTTAAAATGTGGTTTTGACTTAATGACCAATCACGGTCAAACCGTGTCGGGACTCTGGAAAGAGTCACGAGTTTCCATTATCATTCTTAGTAACCTTCCATCTGTATTCTTTCTCTATTTTTTAGTATATATATATATATATATATATATATATATATATATATATATATATATATATATATTAGAATATTCTTTAATAGAATATAATACCATAAAATAATAAATTAACCTTCTAAGAACATAGAATCAAATTCATCATTCCTTCCCTTGTTTGGAGACCCTGAAAATTCCACAGCGTGCAGAGTGTGTTCGCTTTGCACTCAGCAGCTTCACCCAGCAGCTCCATCTCCAGAGTGCTTCTGGCACAGGGCAGAGCTGCAGCTGCAGGGTAAAAATCAACCTTTTCCTGGGCTTTGGGGGCACTGCAAGGGCAGTGTTTTGCTCACCAGCCTCTTAGGCTGCTTCCAGCAGGAGCAGGATTCCTATAGCTGAGCTGGGAAGGCCCCAACAAAGGAGGAATGATGAGGAGGGCTCCATCTTATCAGAAGGCTAATTAATTATTATACTATATATATATATAATTATATATATTAATTTATTATACTACATTATTCTATACATCTAAAAGTGAACCTGCCAAGCACTCAACCCTGCACACAACATTCTGAAACTCTTGACTGTCAGCTGAGAGTCCCAACACACACACACCTGACAGGCCAAGGGAACAAAACACCATCACTTTGGGTCAACAATCTCCATATTGCATTCTACTTTTGCACAAATGGAGGTACAGCAAATGATAAGAATTGTTTTTCCTTTCTCTGAGGTTCAGAGAATGTGAAACCCAGGAATATTCTTGGGAAGGATTGTGCCTTGCTTTTCTCTGTGCAGAGAAATGTGGCTACAGATTTCCCAGAGGGGGCAGCAGGCAGCAGAGCTCTGCAGCTGGCCTGGCTCTTCCCACAGCTGGCCAGCACTCTGCATCCCTGCATCTCCCCATTTGTCCCTGAACCACGGGGATCTGAGCCAGTGGATGTAAAGAACTGCCACAGTTATAAAGGCTTGAAGTACCAAGTGCTGCTGATCAATGCCACACTCGGGGTCACCATTTGTTGAGTTTGTGGGGGTCCCCAGGATGAGGTGAGAGATGAGAATCTGACTTTATGTTCTCAGAAGGCTGGTTTGTTATTTTATTATATTATATTAAAGAATACTAAATACTAAAACTATACTATAGAAAGAGAAAGGATACAGACAGAAGGTTTAACATGAATGAATAATAAAAACTCGTGATTCCTCAGAGCCTGGACACAGCTGGCTGTGATTGGCCATTAAATTAAAACAATTCACATGTTGGATAAACAATCTCCAGGCCACATTCCAGAGCAGCAAACACAGGAGAAGCTGAGGCTTCTCACCTTCCCAGGAGAAAACCCCGGGCAAAGAGGATTTTTCAGAAAATATGACAGTGACAGTACCATCCCAGGTGTGTGTCAGGACTGAGAGGACAGCCCCGGGTACAGCTTTGCATGGCAATGGTGCTTTGTCCCACAAAACTGCTCCTCAGCCCTGCCAGGGCATCAGCCTGGGGTGATCTGAGAACAAAGAAAAACATTTTAAATCCAAACCAAAGGAACTTCATTCATTACCCACATCCATTTATGATAGGTGGGGCTCTGCCAGGGCTCACAGGTGAGAAAGGATCTCTCATGTAGTTCCACCAAAACCACATCATGGAAACAGAAGAGCACAAAGGGGAGAAAATGCACACAGGCAAAAGAACACTATCAAGGCTGTGAATCCAAACCCTGCAGAAGTTAGGAAATCCCAGGACTCAGCTTGTTTGTGTAATGAGAATTTACCATTGCAAGTCTGCTGTCCAGAAGAGTCTTCATGACAGGAACATTTATTTTGTCCTACAGGATCCTTCCCATACCTAGAGGGGCTTAGGAGAAGGAGGGAGAGGGACCATCTACATGGAGAGATAGTGACTATTGACAAGGGGGAGCAGTTTTAAAATGAGAGAGATGTGCTTTCTATTACATGTTAAGAAGAAATTCTTTACTCAGAGTGTGGTGAGGCCTGGCACAGGGCGCCCAGAGAAGCCTCATCCCTGGAAGTGCCCAAGGCCAGGCTGGATGGGGCTTGGAGCAATCTGGGACAGTGGGAGGTGTCCCTGTCCATGGGATGGGGTGGAACAGGGTGAGCTTTAAAGTCCCTTCCAACCCAAACCAATGATTCTGTGATTCTTCTCCCTCTCCAAACAGTCACTTCTCCCTGAATAAGCAGCCATTCCTTATTTTCTCCTCCTCCTGGAGCCCCAGAATGCTGCTCTATGACTTATTTACTGCGTGCTGCTTTGAAGACAGAATAATTCATTTTTTTTCAAAGGATTTTCTCTGGCACTCACCGTGTGAGGGCTTCTCAAAGATTAATGACATCTGCTAGCACAGTGTGCCTGGGAGGTGACAGGATGTGTCAGGAGGACACCTGTTTTGGCTGGGTGGCCCTCAGCCCTCTAACAAGCTCACCAGCTCCAGCCAGGACACCATCAGGTGTCTGTGCAAGGGCTGGGAGTGTGACAGGTACACAGGAGCAGAGCCTTCAGCTGGGAGAGTGCAGGAACAAGTGTCTGTACTTAGGGCATGGGGCTGGGATAAAACAGCTGCTTTGCTTGAGACTTGCTCAGCTTTTGTGAAATGTTAACACTCAGCCAAAAGAAAGCAGAGCATGAACCCTGCAGTGAGCTGGGAAGCTTGCAGCTCGCTTTGCAAGCAGGTGGACAAGTTGTGGCAGAGCACTGTCACCTCATTCTCAACATGTGCAAACTGAAACACACTGAAACAAGGACAGAAAGCAGCCACTGGTGTAGTGTGCCTGACTGGGAGCCTGGGCCTTGGTTTTGAAGAACACCTGCGGCTCCATAAACATTATAATATTCAAATTGTGATGTCTAAATAGCACATTTTACAATGTGAGGGTTGTCAATCAGGCCTTGGGTTTGAGGCAGGCATCAGGTGATCATGGACAGTGACAAGTGACCCTCAGATTTTTCAAAGTCTGGAAATCCACTCCAAGGGAAGCATCCAATGGTCCTGAAAATGAGCCAGTCCCCCAGCAGGAAATCAGTGCTGGAAATCAGCCACACAGGAGGCAACCAGGATCTGGAATGTGACACTGGCTATTGTCACCCAGGCAGTTTGGCCTATAACAGATTAAATGCTACCTTGGACAGCAAAACTAACCCTGAATTACCTTTCCTTTCAATTAAGTCAAAATACTGGATGGAGACTTTTCCTTCCCATGTCCAGTCAATGAAAACCTTTCCTAATAATTAATTAAAAAAAAATCTGATCTCATAATTAAAAAATAAAAATCTGATGCCATCATTTTCCACAGGACAGGGATAAATACCTTAGTTTACTTTCACTCTTATTTAAAATATAATTTTAACATTGTTTCATAACATAACCAAATCAATTGAGCTGTACAGGCCAGTAGTACCACAGCCACCTTCAGCATCCCAAATGGGTGGAAGGTCCCATTCCCTTGTTGAGACACAAACTAAAAAATCCCCTCCGTGTTCTCTGGGAACCTGCTGGAATCACAGACTTGTTACAAAATCCCCTGTTTCAAACAAATAAAGGCATTGTTCAGCCTGGAGAAAAGAATTTCAGGGTGACCTAATTGTGGCTTTCCAACACCTGAAGGAGCTGTCAAGAAAGATGGAGAGAAACTCTGTACAAGGGATGGAGGGACAGGACCCATGGAATGGCTCCCAGTGCCAGAGGGCAGGGCTGGATGGGATATTGGGAATTAGGAATTGTTCCCTGGCAGGGTGGGCAGGCCCTGGCACAGGGTGCCCAGAGCAGATGTGGCTGCCCCTGGATCCCTGGCAGTGCCCAAGGCCAGGCTGGAGCAGCCTGGGACAGTGGAAGGTGTCCCTGCCCATGACAGGGGTGACACTGGATGGGCTTTAAATCCCTTCCAACCCAAACCTTTCTGGGATTCCATGAATATTTCAGACACTGCTGCAGAACCAAAGCTTCCCATCCTGGACAGAGCATTTTGATGTCAATAATCCACTGCTCTGGGGATCTGCCAGGTCCTAGCACAGCAGAGAGAGAGAATAACTGGGTAACAGAGCCAGTCCCAGCACACGTTCACTCTGCTCTCCACTGAAATGTGAGAAACAGCTATTGAGTCTGAGGAGAGCATAACTAATTAAAAGGTCTCATATGCTGTATAGAAAGGAGTAGATTTTTTGATAAGAGTGCACTCATGTCAGTGCTGCAATACCTGCCTTTCTCTAGTTGGACAAAAGCTGATATAACCAATTTTCTCACACAGAGAAAACCAAACACAGTTCATGGGTGAGTGACCACTACTTAATTGACATTACTTTTTTATGTACAGGATAATCTCTCAACATGAATTTCATTGCAGGCAATGGAAAGGGAATAAAGGAAATAATTTCGAGTATTACAGGAGCTTTTTCATTTTTTGAAATCTTATTTTCACTTTGAGGTTAGTTGAATTTGCTTGTATTTTTTCTAAATTCAGGGACCAGAGCACTTATAATATATACTTACTTATAGTAAGTATTTATATTATGTCTAGTTCTCATAGTCTGGCAGGTTGCTAACAGATGTGTAGGTATAGTACAGTATGTATATAGATTTATATATTTATATATATATATATATATGTATAAATATATAAATACATATGTAAATCTATAAAAATATATGTAAATATAGATCTATATTTATGTAAATATATATATGTAAATCTTGCATGGGACAGGAGCTGAAGAATAGTCTCCCAGGGAAAAATCTGAAACTCATGGGGGAAAACAAAATACAACAAAAATGAAATTTCGTAATTGTAAGCAGCTGAAGAAATTATTTGCATAACAATCCTCCAGTGATTGTAGGATATATAGGAACACAAAAATAAGGCCACCAAGGCAGGTATAACAAAACATCAGTGTTAAATTGCCTTGTTAAACAAATCCTGTCCTGGAAGCTTTCAGTTTCATTGACAAAAACACAGAAAAATCAAAGTCCACCCAGCTGGAATAGAAATCTCAGAGGACCTGGACGAGCCAGAGCCAGACATGCTGGGTGAGCAGATGCCTTGAAAAATTGCCCCCAGGAAATAGTAAGAGAGGGCAAAAGGCAGTGGGGCAGTGGGATTAGAGGATTGCAGGCAAGGAAAGTCCTGTTAATGAAGCTTTTTAATGACCATTTGCACACTGTTTTTCTTCTCTCTGTGTGTGAAGGTCATTTTCAGCAGTGTCATTTGCAAACAGCTCTTGCAGGTGCATTTTGCTTTTGCTTTTCTTTCCCATCTCCTCATCCCGTGTAGAGCAGTGTAACAGTTGGGTGAGTCACTAAGTGGAAATGGATGAGGAGAGTGATCTTTTCTCCTCCAAAATGCAAAGCTGGAGGAGACATTAAGTGCACTGAAGTGAGGAGTGATGTTGCAGACTGGCCCTCAGCTGGGAGTTCCTAAAAAGTGCTTACATTTACTTAACCACTAAACAATCAGGTTGGAATTGAAGCAAACAGCACCCTCTGCACACCCAAATCCCCAAATATTGGATGGAACATGGAAAAAAAGTTTATATTCTCCTGGAAACCCTTTCTGCTGCTTTTGTGGGGAAACTGGAAGGGAGTATTACAATGAAAGCAGACCTTTTGTTTTGTATTTCAAACACGAGATTGTTGTCTATGCAGGGAACAGATTTACAGGATGCGTCACTCAAAAACAAGTTATCAATCAAAAATTCTTTTCTTCTTCTCTTCCTCTCGGAGGACAAGAAAAACAAAAGGTTGATTATTTTAGGGCTCATGGACATCTGGAGAAGGATGAATTTGGGATGCACACAGTGCTAAAAGTACCTGAGGCAGGTCTGTGTGTAGAAATTCTTTCTCCAGCAGGTGAGACACAAGTGATTTTCCTGGGCAGAGGTCTTTGGATATAACCAAATTTCCGGGTGATTTTCCTGGGCAGAGGTTTTGGATATAACCAAATTTCCGGGTGATTTTCCTGGTCTTTGGTATCTTTCCAAAAGGAGCCACAGCCGGAAGGGCATGCCTCTTTCTGCCTGAAGCTGAACCTGAGGCTTGTGGGGTTCCTGGGAGTTTGGGGTGCTGATGCAGCAATGAGAGGGTCCTGACCAGGGTTATTGCTTGGGAGTTAAGGGGAAAAGCAAGATTTGGAGCAGAACATTTTCAAAATAAAAATGGATGAAGAGCAATTCTCAGTTTTCTCTGGTGGGCTCCACATCCCTGGGAGCATCCAAAGCCAGGCTGGACAGGATAGTGGAAGGGGTCCCTGCCCATGGCAGGGATGGAATGGGATGAGCTTCCTGATCCCTTCCAACCCACACCATTCTATTATCAATATTATTTTTTTCTCTCTTGGAAGAGAGTGTTTGTAGCTGTGGACTCCTGAACAACCTCTCAGGAAGAAGAATTCAGTTAAAGAGCTAAAATGGCCTTTCCAGACACATCAATTCCCTTTTTTGAGAGGGCCTGCAGGACAAGAGCACTCTAGAAGAAACTTCTATTTACGACTTCTAATGGCACACGCACAATGATTTCTTTCATGAGATGTCTCGACCACTTTTAATGTATTCTTACATTTTCAAATAGGAAGCAAATGTAGGGGAAAATGCTGCAAAGCAGCTCTCCCTGTGATGGAGTCATTTTGTATTCCATTAGACTGTGCTGCTCAGCTGAGCTTTTAAGGTGCAAGATAAACAGATGAGGAAAGGGTTCTTATTAATTAAAGGCATGCACTGCTAATTGTAAGGGTGATAAAATAGTGGTTCACTTTTTATCAGGTGTGAGGATATTTGCTAAAGATGACAGGAGTGCCCAGCAAAGCAGAGTCTGTATGCAAAGCTCCTTTCAGATCAGGTCTGTGCAGGCTGACAAGACAAAGGCTCATGAGAGAAACAGTCCAACAAGTGCCAAGGGGCCATGGTATTGAATCTGAAAACCAAACCTGTTTGTTGCTTGGGTAGTGAAACCAGGCCCTTTGTAAGCACTTTGCTTATTTATTGTAAGTGCTGCAGCTCAGCTAATGATTTTTGGTTTAGTTGGAGTTCAGATTCTCACTTTCATCAGCATTATCTTGCCAAACACATTCCCAAGCTTACTTTAATTTAGGATTTGACACCAGCGATTGCCTTTTTTTTCCCCCTCGAAGGATGAACTAGTCCACCATAAAATGGAATATTAGGCAATTTATTGTGCTAATGACTTGCAGAAAAAAAGCCAAATTACACCGACGGTGGATTATATTGAACAATAAGCCCCCCCTCATCCCAACTCTGAGTGAGCACATAGTTGAGCTGTAGTTAGCTGGAAATTCCTGGGAACAGCATCCACACTGCAGCCAGCCATGCTTCAGCAGGAGCCACATTCCCAGTGGGAACAACACCCTCACATCTGGAATTGTGTCTTGTTACCCCCCAGTTTCAGCTCAGCTAAAAAGGCTGCTGCTATCATGGCACTTCCTACCTGATTACTTCACAATCTATCCTCTGATTCCAAGCAAGCTGAAAGAGAAGTTAAGATTCAAGAGCATTCAGGTTTGCATCAGTTTTTTGCAAAGAGAGAGAGTCAAGTAGAAGGAGAAGCTGTCATCAGTGCTCATCAGTGATAGAGGAGCTCAGGCAGGAAACAGGAATCTGCAGGAAGCAGCTCTGCACAGCTCCCAGAACTGGCACACAGCAACTTCAACAAAGGCAAGATTGAACAAAAGATTCAGATGAGACTATCAAAAATATTCCTTTGAGTTGGATCAATAACAAGATTCAATCACACACTGGAAAAGCTGTTCTGTGACAAGGGCAGGAGACAAAGTAATCAGCCCTAAGGGAGGAAGAAAATAAAGGAATCAATGTAATTGGAGGAAAAAGAGAGAGTGGCTGAAGAGTAACCCAGCCCCAAAATCTGAGCAGCCAGAATCAGAGGGAACAGCTCAAACAGAGAGACTCTGCCAGGTTCAACAGCACTTAGAAACCCAGCAGTGCCAGAAGGCTTCAGTGGGATGAGCTTGGACCCCTCCTAATTATCAGATAATTAGTGGGATTTTTACCAATAAGAATGAAAGCACCTGCCACCTCAAGGTCTGGTCAGTGGAGATTTCACCACACACATTTTCATGGATTTCTCCTCCAGTGACTGCAACTGTTGCCTCAGACCTCAGAGTTAAGGGCTCCAGCAAAAACATCATGGAACTCCAAGTGCTTAAATACAGCTCCCTTTGGGTTTATGTCATCTGCATTGCTGAAACCAAGCATTCATTTATTTAATTTATATTTCTTTTCCTATTTGAGAAAAAATCATGGGTCAAAGCCTGCTTCTTCCCCCAGCAGTCCTTGCACACATTCAGACCTTATCCCATGAGAGGGGAGGCAATGCCATCCCACACAAGGCAGGAACAGTGGTCAGGAACTGGGTTAGAGACACAGGGTTGTGTCAGCAGTGACACTTCAGCACTATTGGAACAACATTGAAAGATAGACCAGTGTCTGAACAAGCCTGTTGTGAGAATGAGCATTTTCAGTGTGTTCTGTAGCAGAAAATATTGTATCTGCTATAAAAACAGTAGCTTCTCTAAATGATTAAACTCTTGAGCTTCTTTCTAGCAATTAACAAGCTTTGAACATTGTTTACAGTGTTGGTTGAATGGCATCATTGCTTTTATCCTCCAGAGTAGCAACAAAGATTCCACATGAATTAAATCCCATTTTCTTTTCCTCTACATCACTGTTAAAGTATGGCATGTGAAAAAAAATCCTTCTAGTAATAATTACCTTGGACAATGTAAAGTTCAGCATTGGTTTGTAGGAAAAATGGCTGTTTATTTGCTGGTTAGCATTAGCAGAAAAGCTGAAAACATCCAAATGAGTGACTGCAGCACTGCAGTGAGTAGGGCTTGGGGAAAGCTGTTCCAAAACAGACTCTGAGTAAAAATAAGGCCTGCTGTGCATGGGGTGGGTTCATTTTCCAGCACAGCATGAGAGTTTAACAGGGATGACTTCCTTAGAAGCATCCAAGGCCAGGCTGGATGGGATCCTGATCAGCCTGGGCTAGGGGAGGTTGTGCCTGCCCATGGCAGTGGATGGAATCAGACAATCCTCTCCAACCTAAACCATTCCATGGTTACATGGGGATTTCTTGGCTGCCTGAACATGAGCACAACCCTTTTGGCACTAACACAGCAGCACTGACATGAAGGAACCTGTCCAGCTGTTCCAAAACTGGAACAGCTCCACCAGTTCCACCTCTTTGATCAGGTGAGATGTTCATAGCTGGAGGTGTTGCCACCCTGGACAATCCCATCCACTGTGGGGACACCCACAGTTGTATTTTCCAGTCTAGACAGGGCCTCTGTTTGACAAATCTCATTTTCTGCTTTATGGTAAAACAAGACAATTCCTGATGTCCCTAAATCCTACTCCATCCCTCCATTTCAATCCATGAATTAGTTACTTGTGAAACAATGAGTAATTTCATTTTTCATGGGTGAATGCTTATCACTCACATAGAAAAACAGGCTGGAGCATATACGGCAAGGGAACAAAGCCAAATGTTTCAAAAATTCAATCAAAACCTACAAAAACACACTAAGAAGGAGGTGTGACTAAGACAACAGGCAGAGATTCAGCTTCCTGCTCTCAATGCCTGATGGCACCAAGCGTGTCATTTGTCATGCTGTGTCTGGGTCCCCATCTCTAAAATGAACATAATAGCCACCAAGGCACCTCAGGTCCATGTGGGGAGGTTATTTTGGAACCTGCTTCCTTTTCCATTGGTTTCCATGGAAAATTATCATCTTCCTCTGCTAACAGTGCTCATTTTGGTTAGACAAACAAGCTGAGAGAAAACCAAGGAAATGGAGATAACTGATTTTTTTCCATGCATGAGAAGCAGAGGGTGTGGGGTATGGGGGAAAAGGCAGCAGCAAATCCAGCAGGTGAGTCCAGGGAAAAGCATGTTTGGTGCAGCCATCCCTGCCTGGCAGATGAGGAGAGGGAACCCTCTCACAGCTCCCTGCTCTTCTGCATTCCCACCCTGTCTGGCACTGGCTTTCCTCAGCCCAGAGGACACGACACATTCCCAACCTCCTTCCACACCCCAGTGGTGCCAGTGGGACTTTGCTGTGTTTAACAGTCACTGCTGTGGGTCGGTCCTTCCCCAGAAAGAGGATTCACATCCATAGGAATTTCACGCCTTTCCATGAGCAGAGCCTTCCTTCAGCCATCCACAGATTAAATATTCAGCCAAAGCTACTCAGAGTTACTCACTGCTGAATGGGAAAGGCAGCTCAACTCACCTGACAGAGAGAACAACTTCAATGTAGGATCAACAGCCCTTTAGAAAAGCTTCCTTCCCCTGGCTGGAGGTTAATTTAAAGCTGTGTTTAATGCAGGTGATGTGGAATGTGAAAGGGGTTTTTTTGGCCCTGTATATATTACCCTTTTTGGATGAGAGGTATAGCATAATTTGCCTTTAAACTGCAAGAGGGAAAGTTTGGAATTGGACATTAAGAAGGAATTGTTCCCTGGGAGCAGGGGGTTAGGTTGCCCAGAGAAGCTGTGGCTGCCCCTGGATCCCTGGCAGTGCCCAAGGCCAGGTTGGATGGGACAGTAGGGAAAAGATTCTTCTTTTAAATATACAAAACTGGGTAGTTAAAAACCGCTAAATTCTGATGGCACATCATGGCAGCCACACAGCGCTGCTAGAACGAGGGGCCTTGAGCTTTGGGGGAAGGGCACTAAAGTATATTTAACTCACACACAAGGAAGAAGGAGCAGAAAGACAATTCCTATTCTGAATACAGCATTCCTTCCCTGCTAAGGAAGCAAGGACACAAGAGCAGCTGGATTTAGTACAGCTGTTGGGCATCTAAACAATCCAGTCAAACAGCACATTCACGGAGACCTTGGGAGGTGTATCTATGTCCTGTCTGTCCATCTGTATTTCCTCTCAGATCTTGCTTCATTTTCATTTTAAAGGATTTAGGAGATTTATGAGCACCTCCCAACAGCTTGATAGCAGTAGATCCATGGTGGAATATCCTAACTGGAGTTAAACCCAGTGCCACACTGCTCACTTAGTGTGGCAAGTATGTGCCATGACAACCCTGATTAATTCATATTTTAATAATATCTATTTTAAAATATGTGTCATAGATATTAGAATTATTTCTGATAGAGATTCTCAGGGCAGCATGCACAGCAAGCAAGAATTTTGGAGGCAAAGGACCTCCAAGGCCGCCAAATATCCAAGTATTTAGCCTGCAGTTTACATCACAAGCCCAGCTACTGATGGTTTGTACCCTCTGAGCCTTTCCTGTGTCACTGCTCATTACCAACAGGAGACAAGGGGACATTGCAAAGTGTCCCCTTTGGTAGCCCTGGTGTGTGTGGCCTGGATTGCCACATGCCAGGACACTGCCACACCCCCCTCCCTGGCATTTAACTCAGGCAGGAGCCACCTGAATCCATCTGCTCTGAGAGAGAGATGACATTTCCATGGAACCAAATAAACCGAGGAATGGCAGATGGTGTGTGTGTGTGCAGGGAGGGAGGCGGGGAAAGCAGAGCGTGGGTTAAAAAAAGGACCTGCCCCAAATACAGCCTGAACCACAATGAAATGGGGAAGGGCAGAGAAAAAAAAGGCAAACCTTGACAAAGGCATGGGGAGAACACTGGGTGCAATCAGTTTGATTAGGGTGCACCTCTGTGCATCCAGAAAGCAAAAAGGGAATCAGCCAGGGGAAGTGGAGTACCTGGGGATCATGCCCTTGGTGCCTCACATCCCTGAGAGCAAATGTGCATGGCTGGCTCTCTCCCAAAGATCTCCGGCAGCAAAGCCTTCAGCAGGACACATCACAGCTGGTCAGCAGTGCCCAGATGAGGGGAAAGCTGACCTCAGACCCATGGCCCTCCTCTGCTTCTGTCCAAACACCCACCCATTGTCTGTCCTCACATCCAGGCTACACCCCAAACCACTGACAAAGAGCCCAGTGGTCATGTTGAGGATTTTTGGAGTGTGTTACATAAGCACAGCAAATCCATCAGTGTCTTGGAGATCACCATAGAAACAGGCTGGCAGCTCGGTGCAGGAGCAAGAATCCCTGATGTCAGCCTGGAGAAGACGCTGATGTGCCTGCCCCAACACACAGAGCTCCCTCCCTCCCTCCCTTCCTGGACTCCTGGGGCCCATTCCCTCTCCCCTTTTGGCCACAGGAGGATGGAGGGAGGGTTTGCTACTCCCTGGAGTGACACAGAAGACACCAAACCATTTTCCACCAAAGCAAATGAGACATCGAGGCTCTATTCCAAATAAAAGACAAAAAAATGGAAATAGCTACCTGGATATTTCTGTACGAAAAAGCTGTGCTCCAGCTCTCTGAAGGACACCCAGAGCATGTGAATGTGCAGTGGTTGCTGCCATCACCCCCTTTTTGTTGCTGCCTCATTCCTCCTTCAATGACCTCGGCCATGAGAATGTTTCCTTCTGCCATGGCTTTAGTGGGAGAAATTTAGGAGAAATCACAACATAAGGAGATGACTTTCAGTATTTTTATGACAATTTATTATTACAAAACAAGAACTCTAATTCTGGCTTAATTAAGCTGCACAGTGTCCAGTTTTCCCCAGTACAAACAGAAATCCCACAAGCTACGAGGCCTGAGGCTAGAATTGCTCTGCTGGAGGGGAAAAATGGGATAAAGAAAGATTTAGTGTTATTTGACGGGACATGCGCTCACCAGGCTCTTCCTGAAGCTCCCCCATTTCTCTGATTTTGGGGTTAAACTAGAGAATTTTCCATGGGCTTCATTCCTTTCTGAAGTATCTTCCTAGACAAGTGCCCACTTCTCAGTGGACCTCACATCATGTGAAGTAGGAATTACATGTGTTTCCACATAGTTCTTCAAATTAATGTGCAACAAATGGATTGATTGAATTAATAATTCATAAATGCTAATTGTACTTGAATGGAAAAGTGTTCAACCATTACCTTGTTCATTGACCTGAAAATATATCCCTCAGTTTAAAGTATTTCTCTAAATTTTGGTCTGATGACAGCAAATCTTTTAATCACTCTCTTGTAATTTTGTGACTTCAATTTAAAACCATTACAATCCTATAAAAAGAATTGACATTTAGTCAAACAAAATGATGAATTTCTTTGCACTGCTGTAAGTGCTCAGATGCTCACTTTATCTCAAGCTTAAAAAGTTAGCCAAAGCTTGCCCTGAACTGAATGAATTTTAAATATGCATTTACTCGGTAATTATGGCTCAGTAAAATTTAAACTCCAAGGAAATACAGAAATATTTTAATGGGTTGTACTGAAAACTAAACTGCTTCATTTTGTTTCATCTTATTTTCCATGTTTCCATGTGCAGCCACAAGATCAGTTGAGTTCTATTTCCCATTGCTCTCCTTGAAATGTTTATTCTCTGTATGTTCAGTTTTGTAGTCCCAAATTAAAGGACAATTTAGGATAGTTATTAATCCACAATGTTATCTAGAATAAAGGTCCACAGAATCCTTTGGCTTTTTTTCCCCTCCACATCCTTCTGTTATATCCTATGATGATTCCTCTAGGCTGTTAGGAAAAACTCCTTCTCCAGAGGTTTGTCCATTACTAGAACAGGCTGCAGTGGAGAAATCACTGTCCCTGGGGGGATTTTAAAGACTTGTACAGGTGGCACTTGGGTACCTGATTTTGTGGGGGCCTTGGCAGTGCAGGAGGAGCTGGATTTGTCCTTCCCAACCTCATGGACTCTGTAATTCCCTGCTTATTGGGAATATGCCCTAATTATTCCCACTCAATGAAAATACAGCAGTATTATTTATTTACACATTTTGCTATATTTGATTTCTTTTAGTGAATTAAAGTTGCTCAGGGCAGCATGTAGAGACCAAGGGGTCAAACAGCAAGTTTTTGTGGAAATGTTTCCTTCTGCCATGGCTTTAGTGGGAGAAATTTAGGAGAAGTAACAACATGAGGAGATGACTTTCAGTATTTGCATGACAATTCACTACTGCAAAATAAGAACTCTAATTCTGGCTTAATTAAGCTGCACAGTGTCCAGTCTCCCCCAGGACAAACACTTCTCTTTGCCCTTGATCACCCATCAGTGTCAGTGGTGGTTCACCAAGCTTGGTTCAATGGAATATTTTATTCTGTTAGCATCTGGGATTTTGGGGAGAGAGGTTGGGTTCACCTCTCTGTGTTTGGGTTTACTCTTGATGTGTGATCCAGAGTCAGTGTGAAGTTTTCTAATGAATTCACTGCTCTTTATTCCCAGCTGCTATGGAAATAGGAAGCAAGGTCATTTAGGGAAAAATCATCTCCCCATAGGAACTGAAAGAAATGTTCCTCAAAAATAAATTTGTACTTTTGTACCAAGATTGGTACAAAAGCCAATCTGCTTTAATTAGGAAAGTAGTAACAGCAAAGTCCAGCTAGCACATAAATCCTACAGGAGCAAAAGCCCATCCTCCATAAACACATTCAGAAAAATGATTTTTGATTTTTGCCCTTAGATATTTGTAAAGTCAAACAAAATAAAGCAGCCCCATGAATATGACACTGCCTCAGTCATTGTTTCCTCACAGCTCAAGGAATAACTGCATTTTTGAGAGGGCAAGACACTTGGAACCACATGACACATAGGGAGGTTCCCTGAAAAACAAACTCCTTTTTGGGGGATGGAGATGTAGAAAAAGTGCCAACAGGATAAAAGTGGGGAGCTGTTGTAATAATTCAGTGGTAACAACAATTTGTGGGATTTTTTTTCCTTCTTTCTGTAGAGAAAACTTATTTGTTGATACTTCTGGCAAGCACCTTATCTTCAATTCATTCTACTCCATCCTGCATCCAGCTATGCTCAATTTGATCCCCTCTATACAGACATGACTATGCCTATCAGTGCTGGGCACAAAAACCCCACCAGCCTTAGCCAAAAACCAGCAGCCACACTCAGCTGTGATGTTCAGCTCTCCCCCTGACTGGCTTGCAGCTTCACAGGTTGGCTGTGTGTGCCCTAATGAAATATTCCTTCCATTTCACTTTCTTTGCCTGCCATCAATTCCACTGAATTATGACAGATTCCTGGAATCCAGGCTGGTTTTTTTCTTTGTTTCTTCTCATTTAAGACAGATCTTGCAAAGGAGTGATCCAAAACCATGGCATTAGCCTTGCTGTCCTCTGCATCTTTGCAGAATTATTTCTGTATTTTTTTTTAGTGTGAAATAATTCACGTTCCAAACAAAGGTTCATGACTGTCACTGACAATAAAATCTTAACTTTCTCTGCATTGCTTTCCATTCCTTAATGAGCTGAAGATGTAATTTTTGCTTTTTCCTACTGTTGATGTGATCTGGAGAGATTTTCACTTTGCTGGCTTTACCAGCAACAACGAGAATTTCTTTTTCTCAGAGGAAGGGGAAAGTTTAAAGCTCAGCAGCATGAGAGGTTTGTATTGTTGTTGCAAGCACACATTACCTTCAAATTTATGCAAGCTGAATCTCATATGCCAAATCTTCAAAATTAATCTAGACTCTCTCACCATCCCCTGTGGTTTGCACAAACTGAGAGGTTTATGGGCCAAACTGTTGAAAAATGCCTCTGGATTTGTTTTCAGCACTGGCACATGCAAAAAGGGATGTGCAGACACCAATGCTTTTGTTTCAGAGTCTGTGTGCCCACCTGTCTTTGTGTGTGAGAGCTGTGAGGAGCCACAGAGCTTCACACTGACAGGGCTGAGCCCCCCTCAAACCTGACAGCACTCTCCAAACACATATGGCCCACCAAGTTCAGGAAGGGACAATGACGTTAAAGCAACTTGTGTAGTGCCATCAGCAGTTGCCACACAGATTCTGTCTGAAGGAACTCTTTCTGGAGAGCTTTTGTTTCTCAGTGGTAGTGGATATGTCCCTGCCTCTGAAAATGTCAGCACACCACAGCCCTCCACCCTTCACTGATTTATGGAATTACAGAATCTTTATGGCTGGAAAACTCCTCTAAGATCCTACACTCCAACCATCAACTAAGTACCACCATCACGTTCACCATTAAAAATGTCCCCAAATGCCACATCCACACATATTTTGAGTACTTCCAGGGATAGGGACTCTCACCTCGTTACTCATTTGCTGAGGAAATATTTCCTAGTATCCATCCTGAGCCTCCCCTGGCCCAGCCTGAGGCCCTTTCCCCTTGTCCTGTCCCTGTTCCCTGGCAGCACAGCCCGACCCCCCCTGGCTGTCCCCTCCTGGCAGGGAGTTGTGCAGAGCCACAAGGGCCCCCTGAGCCTCCTTTGCTCCAGGCTCAGCCCCTTGCCAGCTCCCTCAGCCCCTCCTGGGGCTCCATTCCCTGCCCTGGACACGCTCCAGCCCCTCCAGGGCTCTCTGGCCAGGAGGGCCAGACCTGGACACAGCCCTGGGGTCCCTCAGCAGGGCCAGCATAGGGGACAGTCCTTGCCCTGGCCTGTGGCCACCCCATGGCTGGCACACCCAGGGCCCATTGGGTCCTGTCCAGAGCCAGCAGTTCAGTGTCCCTGTCCCTACTAGAGGCTATTTTAACAACCTGTCCTTTTGGTCCCAAGAAGACAATCCCACACTCTATTCAGTGGTCCCCTGAGACAGGACAAGAAGCAATATCCAAAACCAAAAAGTTCCACCTCAACTTTTCCAAGCTTTCCTCATGAGGAATAACTTCTTTATGTTGAAGGTGGCAGAGCCCTGTAACAGCTGCCCAGGGAGGTCCTGGAGTGTCCCTCTGTGGGGACAACCCAAATCCACCTGGACACATTCCTGTGCCACCTGCTCCAGGTGACTCTGCCCTCAAAGAGGGTTTGAACTGGATGATCTCCAGAGGTCCTCCCTTCCAACCCCAGCTGATTCTGTAACCTCTCCACAACCCCTGGGCAAATCAAAGTAAAATAAAAGTAAATGAAATAAAACTGACAGATCACTCCCGGAAGGTGGGATGGGCAGGAATGAGAGAGGTTGAACTCCTCCTGCCCTGCACAGTTCTCCAGTTCTGCAGGCAGAGAGGGCTCTTGGCACTGTGCTGTAAGAACAGTGAAAAATCCAACATGTACCTTGCAATGTTACAGACACTGAGCTGAAACTCTTAAAATAATAATTATTATTACCTTGGAACCAGCCAGGGTGGAATTCAGTGCAGCCTGGACAGGGACAGTTTGCTCCAGAGGCTTCTTCCCCTCCACAGCACAGAGCTAAACCAGCTCCTGACTCAGGAACCAATCCCTCATCCCATTGGAATTTGCTGCACTCAGCATCTGCAAAGAAACCTTTATTTAAAAAATTTTAAAAGACTGCTATTTGATAAAACCTCTTTAAAAAAATATCATTTTGCTGTGATGAAGAAATAATCCAAATAATCCCTTCAGAAATTCTTTTAAGAGTGAAACTAGAATTTGACAATGACTTGAATGAATGTATTTTGACATTTATAAAAGTGATCAGCATTTATCTCTTGATACACATTAGAGATACAAGCATTCTTTGAAACAAAGGTTTGTCTTTTTTTATACAGGAAAGTTGCAATCCTCCTTTGAATTGCACTGTTACCATTTCTGGATGAGAAGAATAAAACCATTTCAGAGATTCAAAACACCAAAATCAAGCAGCTTTGACAGTTTTATATGAAGAATCAGGGTGAATATTATTTTGTGCAATACCTTCATCAAAGAATGTAAATTACAGTGCTCCCTTTCCCTGATTAAGCCCAGTTTTAGCCTCCTGACAGCTTCTTGAGAAAATGCTCCCAGTCTGGTCCAGCTCCTCCAGCAAGTGAGAACTACAAGATGCAAGGACAGATCAAGGGCAGCAGAGAGAGCGCTATCTTTTCCCAAGTTATTCAGGCAGAAAAGGTAATTTTCTGTACAAAGAAGCCTGCAATCCATTGTTTACAGGCAGATGTAACACCTGAATAAAAGACAGTCATGGCTATGGTTTCTGTCACACATTATGGCTTTCTGACTCCTTTTCTTCTACTGCCTTCTGCTGATACTGCTTGCAGCTCACACCAGAACACTGAGGTGCTGTTCATGGCCTGACTGGCCTTTTACTCTCAGTGGGCCCAAATTTCTGCCCAGTTTGGGTTCTGAAGTTGGGCACAGAGGGGTTGGCAGGGGGTGAGCCAGGCCAGCTGTGCTGCTCAGCTGCCCCTGCAGGGCTGTTCCCTGAGCCCTGTTCCCTGAGCCCTGTCCCTTGTCCCTGCTCTCTATTCCCTGAGCCCTGTCCCTTGTCCCTGTTCTCTGTTCTCTGAGCCCTGTCCCTTGTCCCTGCTCTCTGTTCCCTGAGCCCTGTCCCTGTTTCCTGTCTCTGCTCTCTTTCCCCTGTCCTGTTCTCTGTCCCGAGCCCTATCCCTGTTCCCTGTCCCTGTCCCCTGAGCCCTGTTCCCTGTCCCCTCAGCCCTGCCCCTCTTCCCTGTTCCCTGAGCCTTGTCCCTGTCCCTTGTCCCTGTCTCTGTTCCCTGAGCCCTGTCCCTGTTTGCTGAGCCCTGTCCTTGTCCACTGAGCC
Source organism: Ammospiza nelsoni (assembly GCF_027579445.1). Classification (NCBI taxonomy): domain Eukaryota; kingdom Metazoa; phylum Chordata; class Aves; order Passeriformes; family Passerellidae; genus Ammospiza; species Ammospiza nelsoni. The sequence continues at coordinate 30,599,012 of NC_080640.1, read as the reverse complement.
CTGCCCCTGTTCCCTGAGCCCTGTCCCTATTCTCTGAGCCCTGTCCCCAACCTTGGCCCCCCTCACTGCCACACTTTGCTTCCCCTGTGTATCTGCTGTCACCTCCATTCCCTCTGATGGTGCAGATAATGCCTTAAATAAATCCAACACGGAATTTGTAACTGGAAGAGTGTCAGAATAAGGCTCTGCAGGGTAGGATTTGTGTAGGGCTTTTATGCAAATACCTCTAAGTGTTTAAGCCTTGCAAACACAAGTTTTACGTTCCTGTTTTTTCACCTAATGAATATTCTCTGCTGGACTATTTAGAGATCACCTACAAGCATTTTTGTTTATAGAGGAAGTTTATTAATACTGATAATACACCAGGGCATTCTTTTACCTGCTGCAAGTGCATTCCAGAATCTGCTGAGACTGAAAACCAAGGCAGAGCAGCCAGGGTTCATGAACCTTCCAGATGAACCTCCAGCAAGTTTTCAATGAACTTGGGCTGATAGAATATTGCCCCCTTAAGTGATGTGAAAGCAGGTGCTTTGAATCCCTTCAAACTCCTGCCACGTGAATGAATAATTTTTAAAGTTCACCTGTAGTTAAGAATTCCAAGTTAACATAAGAAAAAAAAAAAAAAAACACATAAAAAAGAGCAGATTAGTCAATCCTCCCCAAGCCTTGATTTATTTCCATTCCTTGAATTTTAATAGCAGCAATAAAATTTGAAAAGGCCAGATGAACATGGAAACTCCATAGGACTAATGACATGTGGGTGATGAAGAAAGCCCTGTTCCAAAGGGCCTCTCAAGGATGTGCAGCAAAGATTTAAACATTGGATTTCTGCTCTCAGACAAGTGTCCCATGTCCCTGGCTGGAGTTTATCTGGAGAAGGACTCTCCATTTGTCCTGTTAAAGTGCTCCAAGATAAAGCACAGGGATGCACAGGAGTGCTAATGAGTGCACTGTGTGACAGCCAGCACACCCAATTAGGAGCCTGGTACCTTGATTAGAGCCCCCATTGCAGTGACCAATCTTTAACAGGATAGTTACAGCAATTGGTAAACAAAGAGAGAAATAATGCTACTGGAGGAATTCACAGGGAGTATTTATAGCTCGGCCTGATATATTTAACTAAATCAGAGCAAATGGAATCGATCCCTGATTCATTCAGGGCTCTATTCCACACACCAAACACAAAACCAGGCACCAGGAACTCATTAATGGTGATTTTCTAAAGCTCTTTGTCTCTTGCTGCAGCAGCAGCTGTTTGTAGTGTGTATGTTTTATACATAGAGTATATTTTACTAGTGTATATTATACTATTGTATGTTTTATACAGTGTATATTTTACTAGTGTATATTTTAATAGTTTATATTATACTAGTGTAAGTTTTATACATAGTGCGTATTTTACTAGTGTATATTTTACTAGTGTATATTATACTAGTGTATGTTTTATACATACACTAGTACATGTGATATACATTTAGGTGGCTATCATGGGGCTGGAAATGCACTTTTTCACTTCTCCTGTGTCTCTGAACATGAGAGAGCCATGAAATGCAGAAAAATCTGTGTGAGCTCCTTGACCTGACAGGCCACAGAAGCTCTCCCAGCTCCAACCCAGACAATCTCTTGGGCTCCTCTGACACAAACTACCAGAGGTAACACTTCTCCTGGCTTCTCAGTCCAAGAGAGGTGATAAGAGACCTCCAGAACTGTCCAAGGAAACATCTTCTTTATAGAGGCAGAGGCAAAGAGCCCATGGGAGTAATGCTGGCCCTAAAAGCTCCCTTCATATGCAAAGAAAAAAAAGGAAATTTCCATAATGCTGCAGGCCATAGACTGTCTCCAGTTCTGGGAAATTCACTTTGAAGTGTATGGATTATAGGCAGCCATCCAAGCCAAACATATAAATATCCCATGTAAGTCTGGGCTGCAAGACCTAATATTCTTTAAGAATAATAAAGCTCAACAGTTTTTTAGCTGAGTATAGAGGGGGAAAAAATAACAGTCAAATGAGGTGCTGATACTGAAAATGCCAGAAATACCCTCCTTTCTTTGATTAGAACACAAAATGGCATCCAAAAGACAACACAGTTGTCATTTGCTGAGGATGTGGAAAACCTTTTTTTTAGAGTTTTGTGCATTGTGAATAAACCTTCAGCTGCTTCTGTCCTTGACTATCCCAAAATCTGCAGGCAGGGCAGCAGCAGGAGCAGTTTGTGGTGTTTGCTGTCATTGAAATCTCTGTGAGAGCCCTTCCTAAATTGGAAAGTGAGCCAAGGGATCTCACAGTACATACAGAACAGCAAAGCCCTTTCAGAAAAGCATGAATGAATGACTGAATGAATGCAGGGGTAAGTGAATGACTTGTTGTGCTAAACAAAGTATTTGAGCACTGAAGGCTTGCCCTGAAAGCAATCCCAACACAAACATTTATTTCCCTGCTACAGCTCACCCTGATCTCCAAAGGAGGCAAGCGGTGCTGGAAACTGAAACCACTCTTTACAGACCCTCAGAGAACGTTCTTGTGGCAATGCAAAACTAGGCTGTGTTTTCTTTTCCTTTTTTGACTGATTGTGAATGAGCATTTTGCTAATGATCCCACACTGATTTTTGGGACGCTGATGCACTAGCTATCCCACTATCACTGGCTATCAGCAGAATCCTGCTTGTCCAAATTCTCTGATTTCAGAGAACTAAAATGACAAATCTTTGGTGTGATATCTGAGCCATGCAGGGAATCAGGAGGCTTTCCTTCATTTTTCTACACAGAAACTTTTGCCTTCAGACTGTGCTGTTGTTTCACTACCAAACCCCCCAGTTTCAGCTCAGCACACCAATGGTCTGTGGACTCCAAGCCAAATAACCCAAATCTTGTCTGTCCCTGCAGCCTCCTCACTCGTGTGATGAGACCCACAGAGGTGAAACACAGAACCCACACACGGCTAAAACCCAGCAACAAAATCTTTCATATCCCCCAGGAGTATCTGAAACTTGTCTAAAAAGCAGGACATTTTGTATCCTTGGCCTAGCCATCACTGTTAGCATTTTTATTTTTGGTGAAATAAGGATGTTTGAGTTGCTCTGAAACCCACAGCAGGGTAGCCCAGAAGCCACAGAGGGCCTGGAGGTCCTGGGAGGGCCCAGCAGCACAAAAAGCTGATTTTCCTGCCATTAGCCCCAGAAAGCAGTTAGCTTTCCCAGAGAAACAATAGGAAATTTCTTGTGTTTAATACTTAAACTGTGAATGAAATGTTAATAATGAATGTCAGCCTACTTTTAATTCCTCTCAGTGCCGGCATATGCTGCAGTCTGCTCCATTTCCAGTGGGAAGGAAACCGTGGGCACTGCAGTCTTTTGTTATTAAAGCATTACAGTAGCAGTGTGAGGCTGTGCAGATGTAAATCTGTCATCATTTTCTCTGGGATAATATTTACAGTATTTCAGAGTGCATGTGTGTGTGAGCAGCATTTTGTACCCACTTGGCAGCTTGTCTGAACATCTGCTTTCATGGTTGGTGCTCACCAAGGCCTGGTTCTTGCCATTCTGGTCTGGTTTGAACAATAACACTCTTGGTGGGAAGGATCTGTAACATTTCCTGATCAGCACACCAGAAATTTCCACAGAGTTTGTTCTTTAGCACAGACATCCCCCTGCAACTAACTCGAGTGTGGAGCAAGACTAGAGGGCCAAGATCTTTAGTTAATGATGATCATCCCTGATTTAAAAATAATTTTAAGATATATCAAAGAAGGTATCTTTAAAAAGTAGTTCATGAGGGAAAAGGAGATGAAGAAAGAGAAGTCATCATGTCACAAAGAGATGGAGGAAATGCCTCAACTGCATCATGTACTGGCTTTCCTCTCTGAAAAGTTAAGATGGAAGAAAATGGCTCAGCTATATCATGTACTGCCTCTCTCTTCTGAAATCCCATGGAAGTGAAGACACTATGCACAGCCACTAAAAGAACAGAGAAGTTGATACAGGGAAAAAAATAAGGTAAACAGAGAAGAAGAAAACTTTCACAGATAAAGCAACCAAGAAAAATTATTAAAACAACTTACAGCTTTTAGGAACACTAAGAAATTTTAATAGACCATCAAAAAACTGGCAAAATACTTTTCAAAGAGCATAAAAGAGAAAAAAAAGAACAATGCATCTGGCAGTATCATAAAAAGTGAAACAAAAATGTTCACTCTAACAGCCACATTTATCCTTTTACAAAAGAGAGGCACAAGGGCACAATCACATGGAGTTTGGAAGAAGCTATTTCCCTGTACACAAAATGCAGCTGGAAATTAGTGTCCCTGCATGTGAAAGGGATGGAACCTTGGAGCTGAAAAGCCACCTGACCTCTTTCCCTGCTCTGAAACCTGCCTGACCTCAATCAAAAGGACTCCTGGGGGATGTTGTTTCTCCTCTTGCTAAAAATTCTGCTGGAAACTTCTCAGAGAGTAATGAAGGCCTCCCAAATTACCTTGCAAGCTCCAGTGTGACACCCCTCCCTGCCACTCACAGATTCTTCCCCATGTCCAGCCTGCATCCCATTTGGTGTGTTTGAAACCCTAGAGCAGGAATCTGATGTGCTGTGGGCACTGAGGATGGGAAGGACTTGGGTTTCCCCTGGCCTGGCTCTGAGCAGATGATTGCTCCCACCCAGGGGTAACAGCTTAACTTCACCCTGAATCCTGCTCTCCTTTAAGGCCAGATGGCTTTTCAAACTTGCCACCTTCCTTTTTAATCCTCTATTTTCTGCTAAAATTAAGGATTTTAATCTTGTATCCCCTTTAAACCAGTATTATCTGCAAGTGTGTATCTTGTTAGCTACTTCAGCATTCAAGGAAGTGTCCCAAGACCAGGCCTTGAAGGAATCAGGATTATGGAGAGGCCTTGCATTTTAAAAGAGAGCCACAGACAGCTTATAATAATTTATCTATTCTCCTTATGGGAATGCCAAAGGCAGAGCTGCCAAAAGCTCCCTCTCTGCTGGAACCCAAGCTTAGAACTCTCTTTGCTTTCCCTCTAAGAAGACTTCTGGCATTAGCACTGAAAAAATCTGATTGCTGTGATTTAATCTGAATTTAATTCTGACAAAACTATGCTGCCTCTTATTGACCACCTGTCAGAGGTTCATTATCTTGGAGCTGCTCAAAAAATAGTTTATTTAGGGCAGGAATTTTTCTCCTGCTCAGCCATTCCCTCCTCTTTTGTCAATCACCAGACTAGCAATGTTTACTGGCTCCCCCTCAGCCCAGTGAAGATTCCAGATACATTTCCTGATGGATCTGGGATTGCTTTACCCCTTGAAAAGCTCCTCTGTGATTAAAGCCATTGGGTCCAATTATTTTTAGATGATTCAAGAGCATCAAGTTTTCTCCCCCAGGGACAGTGGGCAGGTGGCCCCATAGGTGTTTGTGTCTCTCTGAAGCAAAGATCTCCATGCAAAGAAGGAAAGGCAGTCCTGACTTTCTCTTTTCCCCCATGGAACCCTCCAGACCACAGCCCCCAAATAACCCAGCCCAGCAGGAAAATCAGCATCACCTTTAAACACCCCTCCAATGTAATCAGAGGGCTCCACGTGCTCCAGCCAAGGCATCACTGAGGATTTTTTTCCAACTGGAACCAAATTTGTTTCTGTGTTTGCCTTCAAAACAGGCCTGTTTACACAGCAACATTCAGCTGAGATACCAGAACTGGGGATGGAAGAAAACCTGTCCAGCAGATGCTTTGAGAAATGAAAATAATCAAATAATTGATTGCTTCCAAAAACTCTTATGGCCAGAAAACCCAGAAAAACAGACAAGAAAGAGAGAAAGGGAGGAAGAGAGAGAGGAAGAGAATGGACAGAGAGAAAGAAAGAAGGAGAGACAGAGAGAAAGGGAAGGGAAGGGAAGGGAAGGGAAGGGAAGGGAAGGGAAGGGAAGGGAAGGGAAGGGAAGGGAAGGGAAGGGAAGGGAAGGGAAGGGAAGGGAAGGGAAGGGAAGGGAAGGGAAGGGAAGGGAAGGGAAGGGAAGGGAAGGGAAGGGAAGGGAAGGGAAGGGAAGGGAAGGGAAGGGAAGGGAAGGGAAGGGAAGGGAAGGGAAGGGAAGGGAAGGGAAGGGAAGGGAAGGGAAGGCAAGGCAAGGCAAGGCAAGGCAAGGCAAGGCAAGGCAAGGCAAGGCAAGGCAAGGCAAGGCAAGGCAAGGCAAGGCAAGGCAAGGCAAGGCAAGGCAAGGCAAGGCAAGGCAAGGCAAGGCAAGGCAAGGCAAGGCAAGGCAAGGCAAGGCAAGGGCAGCAGAGGCTCTGCAGGCACCTGCAGAAACACATCCCTGACACTGCACCCATCAGTGAGTGATGTTGGATAACAGGAGAGGGAAGAATCACCCTGGTGAACCTCTCCAAAGTCTGACTGAGCTGTAGCCTTGGTGTGAGCCCATCTCTCACTGCCCCCAGCAGTGTGTGTGCTGCTGCAGGGCTTTCCCAGCTGCCAGGGGGCACGGAGGGTGCAGCCCTCAGTGCTGGGAGCTGCAGGGCACACCCAGCTCCAGGCAGGAGCCTCTGCCTGACAGACTGTCCCTGGGCTGGAAGTGACACTTGGGCTGGGCAGGGCTTTACCTGCTGTCACTTGTGCTTCCCAGCACAGCCCTGGGACAAATCACCTCCCTCACACAGGCAGCAAGGCAAGCAGAGCCCAGACCAGGAGTGGGAAGCAGTTTCACAGCATTGTCACACAGAGCACGTCACCTTTGGAGAGCACTTGGTATGCAAGGACATCCCAGCCCATAAAACAAATCAGGGATTCCCAGCACTGAGAAGAAACATATCCCTAATCCAACATTTACCTCAATAAAGGATAACACTGGCTCTACACACCTGCAAAGTCAATGTGCCATAAATCACTAGCAGAGCTTTCCCTTTTCAAAGAGAAGGAATATTTTTTCTGTGAATTAACTTCAGAGGAATGCAGGCTTAATGGGTGAATCATCATTATCTGTTAACTTCAAATAATTCCAGCTATGTCTGGGATCCTTGAATATCTACAGCGAGGGAAAATCTGACAGCATATTCTGTACAGAGTCACCTAATATTGACAGAAGGCTTGAAATACTTATGTTAGAGTAAAAAAGGTGAGCAGGTTGGGTGAATGATCTGAACTAAGATGTAATGCTCAGCCTCGGTGCAGGTTTTGAAGTTCTCTGCATGCAGAGAACACACTTCCCTGCAGCCTCTTGCTCAGCTGAAATAACTGGAAGGAACTTAAACCAATTACCAGAGGTGAGCTTGGATCTCTGCTCCAGGTGTAACATCCTGCTGCTTTTACTGCTTGTACATTGCTTTTCACTTCCAGTGGCACTGGGGCAAGTGTGCTGGGCTCCCTCTTTGGATGAGAGGCTGACAGCCACAGGGAAACCTGCACTTTTGTAACTCTGTGGGCTGGAGTTTAAAGCTTTCCCAAACAGCAGCAGTGGCCTTCTATTGCAGGCAGTTTAACAGCAAATTCCACAAAGCAGTCTCCAGCATGGGGAAATTCAGTCTATAAATGACTATAAAATACCCCCTACTTCCTGAATGGCAAATTAATAGAGATGTGTGGTTTGAAAAGAAAAACTCACAGCCAAGTTTGTTCCCAGTGTTGTGAAACCTGTCACAGCACTGACAGAAACTGCCTGGCTCCCAGCTTTTAGTTCAGCACATACCAAACCTGAGATATGCACACAAGAGGATGAAAATACCAGGACAAAGCATCCAATCTCTGCTTTGGAGAGAAAACACCATCATGACAAAACAGTAACTAACTAACAAGTTCCTTCTACTGTAACTTCCAGAGCACAGAGAGGAAAAAGAAAGAATCATTTCAGCATTGCACAGATCTAATTAATGCCATTTGGAGCATGGTAACAATTTACTCTTGCAAAAATTATAAACCTGAGTTTCAGTCAGGCCAGTTTCAGCACTAAAGCCTTGCCTTGGGCAGCTTTCTTAAGCAAGGAGGGGGAAAAGCTGTTCTTCCCCAGTTTTTTACAAATAGTGAAATGAAACAAGAAGTAGGGGCTGGAGAACAAGAACACATTTTCACAGGTGTGCTGCAGATGAAAGAGGCTGTGCAGAATTGCTCTGTGCCCCCAGATGTCCAAAGTCACAGGTGAGGACTAGCCATACAATGAGGCAGAAAATACATTAATAAAACTGGTCTGTAATACAAGAATAAATGCGCCACCCAAAATATTTCAGATTGAACCTGCAATTTCATAATGACAAAGAATAAAATCTAATGCAGAAAAGGACCCTTAAAAAGGCAAATCTGCTGAGGACCCAAAGGCTGAAGGCAAGGACTGCCCAGAGAGCCCTCACAACAGGCAGTAAATGTCAAATATAACCAAAATCCCCTGTGTTTGGGGTGAATTCTTAGCTCCAGGCTGATGATTCAGCCTCCTCCTGGTGGAGGAGAAGGTGCATTTAGAGGACATAGGATCACACAAACCAGAATACATTTCTAGTCTCAGTAGGTTCAGCACCTTGGCACAGGCACCTTGCACTGTCTCAGAGCATCCCAGCTGCCAAAGCCAAGGGTAGGGGGAGAGTCACTGCTGGGAGACTTTTCCCTGTGTGGATGCCCAGTGCTTGCATAGTGAATGCCTCCTTCCTCCCTCTGGACAGCAATCTCTGCCATTGGAGTGTCTGCTTGAACATTCTCCCTTTAGCACACAGTTATCTCCAGTGTGGTCACAGTAACACCATCAGAAGAAATTAAACACAATTTAACACGTGCAGAGCTGCATGGATATGTTTAGTCATTTATGATAACCACATATCACAAGTGATGATCTCTTTCCTCATTTCTGTTGCCATGTTCTTTCAGAACCCCCATACTTGTCCCTCTGTTTTCTTGTGGGAGTATCCATCACAGGCAACACTTTCACCAGGCATTCATCAAGTTATCTGACCTGAAAGAAAATATTTCTATACGCTGTCATGGTTATAAAGCCTGAAAACCTCATAAAAAATTAATGAACATTTGTGGTTGTGTTCGCATGGGTCTCAGGATGAGGGAAGAGATGAGAATCTTGACTCCACGTTTCAGAAGGCTGATTTATTATTTTATGATTTATATTATATTAAAAGAAAATTCTATATTAAAACTATACTAAAGAATAGAAGAAAGGATTTCATCAGAAGGTTAGAAAGGAAAGGAAAGATAAAAAAATCTTGTGACTGACCAGAGTCCCTACACAGCTGGACCTGTTATTGGCCATCAAGTAGAAACAACTCACATGGACCAATCAAAGATGCACCTGTTGCATTCCACAGCAGCAGATAATTGTTGTTTTTCTTTTCTTCTGAGGCTTCTCAGCTTCTCAGGAGAAAAAATCTTGTCAAAAGGATTTTTCATAAAATATGTCCATGGCAAACATTCTCTGCAGTGTAGTCTTCATGTACAGGTTATCTCAGTTAAATCTCAGTTACATCTCAGTTAAATCAGTTATCTCAGTTAATCTCAGTTTCAGGGAGCTTCAAGGTGGATTGAATTCACTGACCACTGCCAGGTAAGGTTTAGACATCTACCCCAGGGCAATTATTACATCTCCTGCAAAAGTTAATGAAGGGAATCTACTTCTGGTGGTCGCTTACATCCCAATATTCCCAACAGTCAGGATGCTCTACCTGACCTGCTGAAGCTCAGTCAGACTTTCCTTCTTAGGAAATTTCAGAAGACCCAAATGGAAGTTTAGGCTTCATGCCTTATTTCTGCATGGTTAGACTGCACTCCCCCCCTATTTCAGGATATCCAAGCAGATTTTTCATGTCTGACTGACAGAATCCTCCAGGAAAGGGTTCAGGTGTATGGAGGGTAAAAAAGCAAAAAGAGGGACCCGGTTTGTGAAACTTTCCATTAAAGCCCTTTTGGTGAAAAATAGTAGACAAGAAAGAAAATTGTAGACAAGAAAGAAAATGGTAAGCTGCAGCATGACTTGCAGCTTTGAAGAATTCCCCTTTTTCCTCTGGATAAATGAGTGACCTGGCCAGTGAGCAAACATGTAAATGTCAGCCTGGCCATCCCCAGCCCTTCCCTGGGATGTCAGCAGCAGGCAGGATGCTGAATGCTGACATTCCCTACCTGTGGCAACTGCAGCAATGAGATGTCAGCTGGGGAAGGAGACCCCACACACATCAGCTCATCCATGCTGCCCAACAATGGGAATCACTGGAAATGGGGATGGAGCTCATGGAAAAGCAGAGAGCACAGCACAAACCTGTTTGGGATCACCCAGGTCCCATCAGACCCACCAGACTGGGCACCAGGGCCAGTACAAAGAAGCACAAAGCTCAGGAAAGCTCCTGCATCAGTTTTTCAAATCAAGTTGGAGCTTTTTCTGACATATTCCACTTCAGCAGCGAAGCATCATCTTCAGCTGCACTTTGCCGATGAGTAAAGTGTACTATTAAAAAGTTTAGTAGTTATTTTCTTCCCACTAAACAGATTCCTCCTTGTCCCTCTTTGCTGCCTCAATTATTTTTGTTCGTGACACCTCTTCAGTGTTGGAATACTACAAATTTGTATAATAAATTTTATTTTACTCCTTTTTCTAGAAAATTTATTGCCCTTCTTAAGGCCACACAACAATGAAACAATGACATGCCTCAGCCTTTCAAAAGGGAATAATTTAACTCACTTGTGTATCTAAAGCTTGGACTTGGAGGGTCCTCAGTGTAAAGCAAACACAGTTGTTAAATACCACAGAATTCTGCAATGGTTTGGGTTGGAAGAGATCTTAAATCCCACCCAGTGCCACTCCTGCCATGGCAGGGACACCTTCCACTGTCCCAGGCTGCTCCAAGCCCCAAAGTCCAGCCTGGCCTTGGGCACTGCCAGGGATCCAGGGGCAGCCACAGCTGCTCTGGGCACCCTGTGCCAGGGCCTGCCCACCCTGCCAGGGAACAATTCCTAATTCCCAATATCCCATCCAGCCCTGCCCTCTGGCACTGGGAAGTCATTATATTTTCCTAAACTATAGGCTGAGACCACCTAACTAGAAAAAGTTTCACTTGGACAGCATTTTTTGAGTAAGGTTTTCCTCTATTTATTTGTCCATCTCAAGGTAATGGGGGAGATCTGAATCATGCGCTAGCAGGAAGTATTCTGAGTAAGAAAATGTTTCCCCCCAATCATCTCATTGGCACACCTTCCCATTGCCTTTTCTTCCTGTCCAGCCTGAGCTGACACAAGTTTCAGACACATTTTCAGAGGCTCTAACCCATTTTGGCAGCACATGTGACAGTTCTGTGGCAGTGCCCAAGGAATGCCCATCTCCTGCTCTCCAGAACACCTCTCCTGAAAGTTTTGGCTTCATCCCTCCAACATAGCTCAGGTGCTGAAGAGGGACAGGGGAAGAAGGATCAGACACAGGGTAATGTCCTATTTCCTTCTGGACCTTAGAGGTTATCTGGAATATAAGGGTTTCACTGCAGGCAGCAACCAGTTCCAGTAATTTCAGCAGCTCTTCCAGATTTCTTCCTCTCATACAGAAATGTGGAGCAGAAAAGAAATGTGTCTGAAAAACAGATGAGGAGGGTTATGCAATGTCCAATGACAACTCTAAAGGAAGATTGTGTTCACACTTTTTGTAGTATGGAGCCATGTAAAGGGTGACTCAAGTCATTTAATCTGGCTTTTGTTACTCAACAACAAATTGATTGGTAAATAGATGAGGTTGTGTTAAATATATGCACTAGAAAAACCTTTGTTTTCTAAAGTGCATATATTTCTTAACTTTCTTAAAACTTAAGTCTTCCATTTTTAATGGAAGGGCATTTTCAATGTTCTCTCCTCCCTTGCAGATTGAATTTTTTATCAGCTAACATGTATTTGAGCGGAATTGGTGTGCTGCTCATGAAGAAAATCTAACCCGAAATAGCTTTTCAGAGAGCTTAAGCAGTATCTTGGAATTGATTGATTTGAATACACAATTCACAAACCCATAGATTGCCTTTTTAATATCTCCCACCGACCCTGCACAAGCTACAGACATCTCCAGACACTCTGGAATTTTCTCAAACCCCAACAACAAAGTGCATGCTCCGCAAAGAAACAATCCATGCTAGCATTCCAACTTTTACACCATATACTTTGGAACACCAGGAAAAGAGGGAAAAAAAATCAGGATTCAGAACACTCATTAAAAGGTCAGGTCTGTGGTTTTGCCTGAGCTGTGCTCAAAGCCAAATTCTAGAGAAGAATCCACAGAAATGGCTCAGTCCCTATGACCAGTATCAAAAGGAAATCCTCAGTGTATCAGAAAATTTCAGTTGTTTTTACAGAACGCTTGGAAAGAGCCAATATTTGAAGAATCCACAGCAAAGCTGTGTAGGGTTTTACAAACCAAGGATGTGTTAAAGGCAGCCTGAAATGATTAGGGAGCTAAAATGTTCTGTGGCCTTTACTGCAGGCCAGGAATAAAGAATTAATCTCCTTCTGGGGTGGCTGCTGGGATATGAGTCACTTTTACATTAGACAGATTCCCCAATGATGTCTGCAACACACCTACACTGCACCCCCCACAGAAGGTAAACAATTTATTCTTCATTGCTGGCTGTCACTGCTGCAATCACAACAGCATAGAGCCCCATTTCCTAAATGGAAGAGGTGACACAAGGAATGCAATAATGCAAATTGATAATGTAAATTTTGAGGGTGACTTTGGAATACTGGTGGCTTGGCAAACCTAGAAAATACAAAATAAAATCCCTAGAAAATACACAAACCTCATAAATACTATATGAACAGTATTTACCAGAACCAGGACCTCACACATGCTGGGTTTTGTCTCTGTTTTCTTGTAGAAATCTGTAGGAAACAACTGAGTCAAACTCTCTACAATCCTCCAAGCACCTTGGTATAAAAAACAAAGATAAAGCAATAAATAAAGAGCAGGACCTTCTGTGAGGAGCTTGTGCACCTAACTGGAGAAGGATGAAATACTGACAGCTATTAAATCCAGTGCTCTAAATGCACCAGAACCTCCACAGCTCTGCTGGCCAGAAACTGGAAATAAGCACTGCAGAGGGATCACTTCATACTGACCCTACCTCTTACACTTTATTTAAGGCTCTTCTGAGGATACAGAGTCACAGCTAAAGCAAATACCCCCAGCCCTACACGGCTTGGAAGAAAGGAAAACTCCATTTTGCTCTTGGCTCCTCCCTTCTGTGTATTTTACATTCACTTCAAAATTACAAAGGCAGCAAAAACACCATCCAAGAGTAGGCAATGTGAATTAAATCCCATCATGTTACAATGTCTAATTTTTCTCAGGTCAATCTGGGCTCATTCTGGGATATTTTAGAGCAGGATTGGTTACACCAAGGTTGTGGGTTCAGTCCCTGGAAGGATAATTCATTTAAAAGCTGGACTTGATGATCCTTGCAGGTCCTTCCAACTCAGAATATTCTGTGATTCCATCACATTCCAATTTCCCAGGAGTGTTTTGCCTGAGACATTATAATTAAGCTAATCAGAATACATGGCACACCCTAAATAATAAGAAAACTTATTCCTACACAGCAGCCAAAACTTTTCCAAGCATTTGCAAGCTCTTCCCACAAGCTCTTTTTGGTGATGGCACAGTGCATGAGGAAACTGTACATTCTTTGTATCTCACCTAGTGAGCAGGTTTCCCCCACAGATAATGGCTGTGAAAACTGTTTTGGCTTTGGGGGATTTTACAGATCCAAGACAAACCTGTGTCCTCTCCCAGAGCTCCATCCTGCAGTGTGAGTGGCCAAAAATGAATCACCTGCAGGAGGACAAGACAAACCACTGAAGCACACATTGCAGGTAGCTGAACTATAGAACAATTTCTATTCATTAATTTGGTTATTTCTGGAAGAAATGAACCACATAAGCAGCAGGTGCATATGCTAATAGAATGACTTCATGATTTAATTAAGCCATATTTCCCTACAGAGTAATTACATATGTTGTTTACTCAACTTTTTTAAAGGCCATTAAAAAAAATTGCAATCACATTCATTCCTCGCTAAAAATAAAAGATCTCAAGAACTTCAAACACACAAAAAATATTAGTGAACAGAACTTAGTAGATCCTGCACATACCCAATGAACACTTTCTATAAACAATGCCATACAAGAGCTTCTCTAACAGATGGTGTTACCCCAACTCCTGTTAAAACCTGTCTGGTCTCATCCCACCCAGTGATGTGTGAGGAGATATTTTACATTGGCTGCCTTGGCTGTATGAAAATTGGGAGTTCTGAGGTTTAGATTAGATATTAAGAAAAATCTCTTCATGGAAATGGTTGTAAAGTAAAGGAACAGGATGCCCATGGCAGTGGTGAGAGTGTTCAACCGTCCCTGGAGCTGTGCAAAAATTGAGTGGATGAGGCACTGGAGGACATGGTCTAGTGGTGACCAGGGTGGTGCTGGGCTGATGTTTGGACTGGACGACACTAAAGGTCTTTTCCAGTCTTAACATTTCTGTGATCCTGGTCTAACCCAGCAGATATTGCAAAGCAACATCTGAAATAGAGACTACAGAGCTTAAAGAAGAAGATAGATTTAATGAGATGACAATTTCCTGAGCTTAAGACACAAATACAGAATTTTCCTCCAAGGACAGGGGTGGTCTCATCCCAGCTGAGTCCTGCTGCTGGCCTGGATTCCCCACAGCTTCAGCTGCTGTTCCCACTGTCCAGTGAGAGTACATCCATTACTCTGGAATAGTGAGGCCCTGGCACAGATTCCCCAGAGCAGCTGGGGCTGCTCCTGGATCCCTGGAAGTGTCCAGGTTGGACATTGGGGCAACCTGGGACAGGGGAAGGTGTCCCTGCCCATGGCTGGGGGTGGAATGGACCTCAAGTTCCCTCCCAACCCAAACCATTCTGTGATCCTCTCATTTTCTGCTGTGAAGAAACCATTACTGTGTGGACAATATTAAGATTACAGCACTGGAAATGATCATGCAGCCAACAGCCACTTGTTGTTTCTTTAGGTACAGTGACAGATTTATCCCTGTGCTGTGCCAATTCACTGCAGTGGAAACAGGGAATTTCAGGGTGAACAAGCCAATTCCCTGCAGTGGAATAAAGAGAAATTCAGGGTGAACAAGCCAATTCACTGCAGTGGAAGCCCTCAGACCTGCAGGCAACTTAGCCAAATATAACACTGGCATCTAGAAACAGACACAGGAACAGCCAAATTCAAACCCACTGCTGTGGATTCAAGGCTCTCCTCCAAACTGAGCCCAGACACTGCTGCTGAGCTTCCTCCAAAGGGTGCAAATCCCTCTCTGCAGGAGAAACTGCTTTCAATTCCACCTGTGGAAAAGAAACTTCTTTCATTCTTAAGAATAGCTCACACCAAGTGATGCTCAACAGAAGGAATTTAAGGAAGTTTTTTTTTAATCCTTATTTGTGCAAAACTATACAAAAATCCAGGTTCTGTCCCATCTGTCTTAAATATGACTCCAGTGCAGAGACACATTTCCCAGAAAATAAAGATGGGAAGACATTCTATATTGCAGGAGAGATGTGTCAAATGCGTGTCACATAGCTATTAAATTGAAAAATGGCACTTGCAGTAAAATCTGAGGATGTTTTCAAAAGCTAAAAGCCACATTTTCCCTTGCTTCACTTGTGCAGGCACAACATTCTTAAAATATTTCAATAAGGCATTTATTTTTTTTTTTCAAAATGCTCTCTGCCCATTGTCCATGTGAGATCTGCTCTTTTCTGTCAGTGTAGCACTTTTGGAAAACCTACTTCAGCAACTTCCTCAGAAATGAGCAGTTTGTATAAAGCAAGGTTTGTAAAGAAGAGCTAGCAAGTGCAACTTACAGGCTGGTCTGACTGCAATCTTAAGAATAAAAAAAATAAAGAAATAATATATTCCAAGCACATGATTTGCCTTGAAACAGCCAGAAATCAGGGAAACAGAGCACGTAGCAGTTGGGGGTTTTTTTCCCCCTTAAAGCTAAAATTTGATTTTAGAAGCACATGTACAAATCTAATTTACCCAATGGCTTTCCCAGTTCCTCAAACTAGCAAAATACCCAATAAAAAACATCTCAGGAGAGAATAATTACTATATTGGCAGAAATTGGCACAAGGGGTGTTTTTGCTAGAATGAATCAGACCCATGATGGAGTCTTTCTGTACCTCCACAAATGTCAAGGCATTTGAAGTATTTTCTTTACATTTTTATTACACACATTAATATTGTTTGTGGGTTACTTGCTCTGCATATTGACATCTTAACCCCAAACACTCAAAATGCAGGAGGTGTTACACCAAAACCACTGAGTCTGTCAGTCCACGGAGTGCATAAATGAAGGAAAGGTAGTAAAAATGACCACTCTGGAAAACACAACTTTTTACAAAGGTCTTACCATCTCAAGATTGTATTCAAAGCTGTAGCTAAACAGAAAATCCACTGTCCAGGGAGAATAACCATGAACAAATATCTGTTGTCCAAGCGTGTAAGAGATGCAAGAGGAGTTTTTGAGATAAATTTTTTCTAGGTTATTTGTTATTATTCTAGATAATTATTTCTAGGTTTATTACATGTTTTATCAGTAAACTTCAAGCAGAATGTCTTGAGCATTACCTCATTTTCTTCTTTTTGCCCTTTCTTTTTCTAATATTAATACATTTTTACAGATAGTTCTTCTGACAGCGCTCCTCAAAATTTCACATTTGGACTCAAAAACTGCTTGGTTAGAATCTTATAAATCAAACTGCTCTCATATTCCATGATGAGCACTGAGATCAGAAGGTGCATTATATTCTTCAAGAGGAACCCAGGCCCAGTTTATCCTCTCTGATCACAGAGTTCTCAGAAAACACACTCAGCAAGTAATGAATTTTGCCTACCATCAATTTCTGCCTGCATTAGCTCTCCAGCCCAGTTACAGAAATGATTTAACGGGATAATAAAAAGAGCCCTTTTTGCCTTTATCATCTCCAACTGAGGCTAAATCACTCATCCTTGCACAGCCTCACTGTGCTCTGAGAGCAGATAAGTGGAAAACAGAACAACAGAGGCCTTCCATTCCAGCTGAAGTGAGTTTATTTTCACCAGAAAATGTCTTTATCTCGAAATGGGAAACATGCACACTAGGATTCTGCACTCTGGTTTGCCTCTTTCACATTTAGCCTTCAGTTTGAAGGGCATTTGGCCTATTGACATCTCAGAACTTATATGACACTGACTATTTTCTTCCTAAACTAAGAAAAAAACATTGTAAGAAAATTAAGGTTGTAAAATCTGGATTTTGGACAAATTTTGACACACTACAGATTTTTTTTCCTTCGGAAAAACTCAGTTTCAAATAATTAAGACACTGAAGAATATGCTAATAAAGGGAATTGTAACTTTTATGATGGAAGAATTCCCAGCTTTCTATGGTCTTAATATATCCACATGATGAGAAGTATGAAATAAATAAAAAGCGACTTCAGAACAAAAATTTACTGAAAAAAAGAAACACAGCACTGCAGAATGTCCCCAAATGTGTGCCTGAAGTTGCTCAGAAAATGCTTCTGCGCCACCTAATCTCCTGCCTTCATGAGATTAACAGTTCTGCTCCCAGAACAGAAGAGTAACTTGTAAATCTGATAGAGCTCACTGCACATTTGCTGTGGGAAAACACCAAATTCAGTATTTTTTTCCCCCTTTCTCTCCTGGTATTTACTTGGAATACATTTCTGGCAAATTTAGTAGCTAATCCTCCTCTTATTTCTTACTAAGTCATTTAAACGTTACAAGCTGATATATTATTACATACACTGGTGAAAATATTCAGAATTTGAATGCTGTTCTCATTACAAAATTCACTCTACACAGATCAGGGTTTTATGATCCTCCAAGTCCAAATTTACAAAGGCAAGTGATGCCAGTAAGGAATGTATGGGCCTGCTGAGAGTAGATTTTTTTCCTTCATGAGACACAATTCCTTCCCTCTTGCCTTTTGGATGACATGCACTGCACTGGATATTTGTTTTTGCTAGGTAAAAAAATGATTTCTTGAAGTACATTGCGTTTGTCATACTGATCTACTGGATTTTTCTAGCAATCCTATTTTGAGAGTATTATCTGTGCTAAAATAACAGTCAGAATTTATTGGGGAAAGAAGCCTGACAAACCTTTCTAGCAGAAATAGATATATTCAAGCTGAAGATCTCTAGTATTACTCAGATTTTTGGAATCAGACAGATGCAATTTCATTTATTGAGTGCTTTCTTTGTGTTTTGCAGCAGGAAGACATCAAGAACAAAATAAAACTGATTTATAAGGTAATGCACATAGAAACAACATGCATTTAGAAATCTGATGTTATGATTTCAGCCCAGGCAAATTTCGATACATCAAGACACACCAGAAGGAGCTGATTGCTGTGGGACCTGGCAATATTTGATGATAAACATCTACCACAGGGACCATGTCACTTCTTTTGGCTGACTTTCATGTGCATGCCCAGTTTGTAAAACCCAGAGTGAGGAAAAACTCATCTGGCAATGTTTTGTCCATCGTATGAGTTGAAAGCAAATTATCTGAGCAGGCTTTGAGGTGTGGTCCAGCAGAAAACACAACTAAAAACACAAAGAAAGCACAAAGGTGTCACCTTTGGCAGTGTTGCTGTGGGTCACTGGAAATAATTTACAATGTTCTGCTGGACAAGCTCCTGTGGGCACAAAGAGAGCTTTTCCAACAGGGAATGCTGAAAGCAGGTCCCTTCCCAAATGTTCTGGGAGCTGCATCAAAGAGGAGATCAGGAAATTTAAGGGAGAGGGAAAAAAGCAGGTTTGGTGCCCCTTTCCTGTAGCCCTCCTGAGGCTGGCAGCTCCTGAGCATCACTGGCTGCAGGTCCATGGCAGGAGCCTGGGGTTCTCTGGGATGAGGAAGGAGAGGAGAAGGAGTTTTCCCTCAGCTGCTGCTCTGCACTGCTCTCCTCATGAGAGGAGAGGCAAAGGGCTCCATAGGGTCCCTTCCTGCAGGATGAACACACAACCCTCAAACCCCTGGCTGTGTCAGAGCCACAGAAACACAGAGTCACAGGGTGGTTTGGGTTGGAAGGGACCTTAAAGACCATCTCATTCCACTAGACCATGTTTCTTCCCAATATCTCATTTAGTCCCACTCTCAGGCAGTGGGCAGCCATTCCCCTGTGTCCTGTCCCTCCATCCCTTGTGATGAATCTCTCTCCATTTGTCTTGTAGCTCCTTCAGGTGCTGGAAAGTCTCAGGTCAGCCTCAACCACTGCTCTGCACTGGGCCTGCACTGCTCTCCTCATGAGAGGAGAGGCAAAGGGCTCCCTAGGGTCCCTTCCTGCAGGATGAACACACAGGGCACAACCCTCAACCCCCTGGCTGTGTAAGAGCCACAGAACCACAGAGTCACAGAATGGTTTGGGTTGGAAGGGACCTTAAAGACCATCTCATTCATCTCATTCCACCAGGCCATGCTCCTTCCTAACATCTCATTTAGTCCCACTCTCAGGCAGTGGGCAGCCATTCCCCTGTGTGCTGTCACTCCATCCCTTGTGGAGAGTCTCTCTCTATTTTTCTTGCAGCTCCTTCAGGTGCTGGAAGGTCTCAGCTAGGTCAGCCTCCAGCTTCTCCTCTGCAGGCTTGCAGACAGCCCCAGGTCAGAGCAGAGATTAATGTGGTATCATTGATCAATGAGGTACCATTTGCTTTCCAGCTCAGAGCAGAGGTCAGACACTGTGGTGGCTCTGCTGCTGGATTTCAGGGAATGCAGACTGCTGGGGCACAGCAAGCACCTACCTGGCTGTTCCCTGCCTGCAGTAAAGTGGGATCAATTCACCTGCAGAGGTAGGGAAAAGGGTCACTTTGATACTCAGCTGCAGCCATGATATTTTCTGAAAAATCCTTTCCTTAGGATTTTTCCTCCTGAGAAGACTGAGAGGCCTCAGGAACAAAATGTAAACATTGATTATCTGCTGCTGTGGAATGCAACAGGTGCATCTGGGATTGGTCTCATGTGGTTGTTTCTGATTAATGGCCAGTCACAGTCAGCTGGCTTAGACTCTCTGTCCAAGCCACAAGCCTTTGTTATCATTCTTTCTTTTCTGTTCTTAGCCAGCCTTCTGATGAAATCTTTTCTTCTATTCATTTAGTTTTAATATAATATATATATAATAAAATAATAAATCAAGCCTTCTGAAACATGGAGTCAGATCCTCATCTCTTCCCTCATCCTGGGACCCCTGTGAACACCACCACACTCAGCTGCATGAGCAGCTTGCAGACACAATCTATGAGAACATTACAGACAGGGAATCAAGAGGAGGAAGACACAAGCAAAGCAGATCCCCAGAAGCAGCAGAGGAACAGCTGGGAGATGATGTGAAGTTCCACCACAACTTGAGGAACTTTATTTATCTGCCTTGCAAAATAAAGGTCTACTCTGCCCTTTATCCCTGCCCTGCTGAGATCTCACCCACTCTGAGTGCTGCCTCCAGCTCTGGGGTCCCTGCACAAGACAGGACCTGTTACAGAGGAGATTCTCTGAGGGCTGAAGGCTGCACAAGACAGGACCTGTTACAGAGGAGATTCTCTGAGGGCTGAAGGCTGATAAAAAGGAGGCAGGGGATTATTTACATGGGCAGAGAGTAACAGGACAGGGATCAATGGTTCCCCACTGCCAGAGGGCAGCTTGAGATCAGATATTGGGATGGAATTGTTCCCTGGCAGTGTGCTGAGGCCCTGGCACAGGGTGCCCAGAGCAGCTGTGGCTGCCCCTGGATCCCTGGCAGTGCCCAAGGCCAGGCTGGACTTTGGGGCTTGGAGCAGCCTGGGACAGTGGAAGGTGTCCCTGCCCATAGCAGGGGTGGCACTGGGTGGGATTTATGACACAAACCAGTCTAGGATTCCATGGTTGCTATGATTCTATAATTAAGTTACAGTAGGAACTTTTCATTCATGGCAGAATATCCTGGGGGAGACGGACGGACCTGTCTCCTGCAGTAACCACCAACACAAGAGAAGAACAGGAATATAAAATTGCCATATCCATGGGCTTAGAACAATGAAACAAATCAGAATTTGGCATTTCATTTCTAAACACCATCTCTGTCCCACCTGTGTTTTCAGTCCCACACAAGAGCACACACACACTTGCTCATTCTCTGCAAAGGTCCTACAGCAGTCACAACGCAAACACTTCAGTCACAGAATTGCCACTAAAAGCCAGAAAAGTGACACCACCCTTTGTGGTGGACCTTGTCAACATCCCTGCCTGGAGGTGTTCTCCCTGCTCTCTGCCTCCTCCAGCCAGGTCCTTCCTGTGCGTCACATCCCACTGTCATTAGTGTCCCTAAAGCCAGACCAAATCCATCCAAACACTGTGTCCTGTCTACAAAGCACATGCAGAACATTTGATCCCCTCTCCTCTTGCAGGGCTGCTTCATTTACTGTCCCCCTCTCTCAGGATTCCTTCTGGGGGGGAGAAAGAAGTGCCTCATCAAAGAACTTCTCTCTTCTCATTAATTAAATAACAGTACCAGGTCTAGGGTACCTAATTAACATTTAAGTAACAGCAGTAGAAATTAGTATTGATTAGCGCTGTTTTGTCTGTGTAATTAATAAGTGTTAACAACATAAATGAAGGCCCGTGTAGCTTTTTAAGGTTGCTTAAATTTTACTGCAGATTTTAGATAATTGTGTTGAATCTCCCTAGGTCTTTCTCAGTTATTTACAGTGAGAGAGGGTCAGTTTTGGATTTAGGGGACGCGATCCCTCATTACAAACAGCTGCCCACACATCAGTGGCATGTCAGACTCACCAAAGCCAGTCCAGGCTCATATCAGAATTATGGACACATCTGTACCTCTGTGTGTTGGCCTTGATGACTTAACCCAGGATTTCAGTTTTGAAGGGCAGCTTGAGCAGTGACTTTTCCTAAGGTGTAATCCAAAATTGCCATGTGGAACCATTCCTAACAATCTGGTTTGCTCTCTCACCTCATGTTCACTTTGTAGCACAGGTAACACTTTCTGTTTCTGTCAGACAGCTGTGTCCTGAAATCCTAACCCTCACCTGCTGCTGAAAATTCATCTTCCACCTGTCTCTGTGCAAAACATAAACAACGTAAACTGGTTTTAGGTTTTTATGGACTCTGTTACAAACATAAGGGCTCAGGTATTGCACCCAGGAAACCAAGACAACTAAAATAGGAAGCAGACTTTCTGCCCAAGAGAGGAAAAAAAAAGCAAGGAAAATGACAAACTAAAGGAACTGATCATATATTAAAAGTCTATTCAACCAGATACAACAGCAGCAACACACAGAACTTTAAATATTTGAGTTGCCAAAATGCAGTTAAGACATTAAGTGATTTGCTGGACAGGGAGCCAAATAAAGCACATGCATTATTTCATGTAAAAACAGATTTGTTCTCTAAGGTCTTCCTGTGAAATATTCTAGATCAGAAGTCCGCAGAAAAAACATTGATTTTCTTATCAATGAAAACCAAGTGGGAAAACATGCAGTGAGATGAAAGGGATCATTCAAATGATTCATGAGTCATGCAGTGATTTTGGTTATTTATAAACTGCTTCACAGTTTGGGTTTTTTTTCTGCAATGACTTTGCTCCAAGTCCTTCCTGCAGACCACCCCACAAAAAATAATTCCAGCCTCAATCACTGCTAAACTGGCAGCAGTCATGCCTGAGAACAGAAACCATTATTGTGTCATCAACAAGCTTCCTCCCTTACATTAATGCCCCCATTTAATTTTCTACCCTGCTTCCACAGAGCAGACACTTCCCATTCCAGCAGACGAGGGCTGACAGTGCTCACCCTCTGAAAACTCCATTAAAAAAGCATTAAAGCTGCTTCACAGAACAATAAAAGCAGGGGAGAGCTCAGTTGCTGCAGAAATGGGCCACATGGGCTCCTGCACTTCTCCAGAAAAACAGATTTGGGGTGCTGGAATATCCTGAGGGGCTCGAAAATGTGGGTAGGTGAGGATGGACTGAAGAGATGAATTGTTCATGTATTTGCTACTATTAAGTGGATGGATGAATAAAGCAGGATAATCTGGGGTCTATTTAAATGAAAAATATAAACCTTGTCTTTGGGCAAATCTAAATTATTTCTATGGTGAGATTATACTTGGCCCTATTATTTCACTGAGGATTAGGATTTTGGCTCTGATTTTCTCCTTTCCACCGCTGTCCTGCTCACCTTTTATTAATTTCCCTAAGAAGAATATATCTAAAAGCCCACAATTGCCAGCACAGGTTTTGGGGAAGCTGAGAGGAACTTTACTGCACATTGACTCTTCAGGTGCTGACTGCCCTGTTTGAAAAATTGCATTGCTCTGCAAAACACAAAACCCAACATCTTTCATCAAAATTCTGCCTTCCCTGGCCTGCTTGCTGAGGCAAGGAGCCTGTGGCTGTGTTTGCAGCAAATTTCTGAGAACAGCTGAGCAGTAACCTGGCCTCTAATGGTCCCAATCTGAATTTCTCCTGCTTTTAAGGGTAATATTTAGTGAAGTCAGAAAAATACATTTTGTAAATAAACCCTGCAAAGAAGATCATCCTCTCTTCAGTCACTGAATTGGTTTTAATCTACTTTTTAATGTTAAGAAATCACTAAAGGCATCAGAAAGGGATTGTCAAGGCTACTCATTTGTTCCTGCTGTGTGCAGAGATTGTTCAGCTGCAAATGAAACCAATGGCCTGAAGCTGGCTCACTGCAGGAGCAATGGATGGGGCACAGAGAACCACTGGAACTCATCACCCCTGACCTGCAGGACACTGGAAAACCTCAGCAAACAAAGGAACAAAGGTCCTGGCTTCTCAACACAGGAGCTCAGGAGGAGCGGGCACCAACCCAACCAGTGCTACAAAAACAAGGGGCCTCTCTGCATCAAGGTTCTGCTGATATAATCCTGACCTATTACTGCTTTTCCTGTGCCTGAAAAAGTCTGGGACTGGCACTTTCCAGCTGCCAATATTTTGTCCTAACTAATGCTTTTAAAACATGCCTTAATTTCAGAAAATAACAAACCAGAAACAGTTTAAAAATATAGAGTATGTGATTGATTTATACTTGTCACATGAACTGATGGGAATGACAGAGCCATGGTTTTCTAAGGGACAATTACCCCCCTCTCAGAGCACATCTCATCCTTAGGCTGCAGAGTGGTTTGGCTGAGGGGGTAGAGGGGCCTTCCCACCAAGGGAGGCTGCTGTCCATGGCTGGACAGCTACACTCAAGGTGAACCAAAATAATCACAAAATGGACAACTGATCATGGGGTCTCTCACTTTTATCAGTTCTACTCAATTTGCATATTGGAGTTCATTGTCCAATTACAGCTTTAGGTTATGCAGTCCCACCCTGCTTGTTTTTCTCTCTTCAACCCACATTGTTTGTGCTCTTGGGCCTGAGATTTGGATCATTTGTCCTTGGTCCCCAGCTAGAGCAGGAATTGTTTTGTCTCCCTGCTCTGTGCACAGAGCTCACCATCCCTTAGTGTGAAGCTCAGACCCACACACTAAAGCAGCACAGAATAATGAAAAATATAAAAGCTAAAACCTGAGGCATCACCCTCAGCCACTCCTTGTATGGCCCTCCCAGCTTCATCCCCATCCCTGTGTCCCTCCTTCAGACCCTCTCCAGTGGATTTGGATCCTTTTAAACCCTCTGTTCTCCTCCCCACACTGCCTTGCTAACCCACCATCCCTAGGGAGGGTGGCTTTACAGGCAGGACACACAGGATTGCTGTGAGCTGCCCCTCCTGCCCTGCCCTGCCAGCCAAGAGCCCCCAGAGGCAGCACCCACCTGGCAGCTGCCTGTCCCTGTCCCAGCACAGGTGCCTGTCCCTGTCCCTGCCAGCCCCTGGACTTCCCACCAAACTGGAGAGAGCTGGAGAGGAACTTTTCACAAGAGCGAGTAGTGACAGGACAAGTGGGAAAAGCCTGGAGCTGGGCAGGTTTAGGTGAGATATTAAGGAGAAATTCCTCCCTGGCAGGGTGAGCAGGCCCTGGCACAGGGTGCCCAGAGCAGCTGTGGCTGCCTCTGGATCCCTGGCAGTGCCCAAGGCCAGGTTGGACAGGGCTTGGAGCAGCCTGGGACAGTGGAAGGTGTCCCTGCCCATGGCAGGGATGGATTTGGATGAACTTTAAGGTTCTGCCCAGAACAATTTGTTCCATGAGCCCAGGATTCCATTAGCTGTGAATTGCTGTGGCTTCACTAAGGCTTCCCCCACAGGCCAGGAACTCTAGTCATTGTAAAACACCAAGAGAAAAGCAACAGAATGACTCAGTGAGCTGAAAAACTTGACCCATGAGAGGAGACTGAAGGTTCCGCGATTTTTTTTAATTCAAAATGCTGTGAAGCCTCCATGACAACAATTTTCCATTACGGAAAATTGCTGTCAGGGGAAGGAGACAAAGCTATTCATCTCAAGATAGGACAAGAAGGGTTAAACTGCAGCAAGGAAAATTTTGCTCAGATGTTAGTGAAAGCTTTCTGTCTGTCAAGGTGGCTCAGCACAGAAATCAATTGCCAAGGAAGAGTGGAATCTCTGTCACAGGAGGGTTTGAAGAACAGGCAAGCTAATTAACTGTCAGGCATGGCTGAGGTCTAATTGTTTATGCTGGGGAAGGGGGCTGAGCTACCTGACCTCCTCAGTCACCACCAGCTTTACCTGCATTGATCAGAGCATCTCCAGAGGAACAGAACCATCCACATCCCACACAAATTACAGAAAGCTACAACATGAGTAACCCGAACCAAGCCAAAAGTTAATTATAGGCATATAAAGCACCTAATGCCATGTTGCTGCTACCTTAATAAGCATAGAATTAAACCCACAATGTCCCCTCAATAATCATATTTTGCTGCCAGCATAACTGGACCATGAATCATTCAATCTTCCATTGAAATACATGGCCCACACTTTTTTTTTTTTTCCACACAATTGCAGATTTTGAGCCTTTTGGACACGATCCATCATGGCCATATTTTGGTGGGAGCTCAACCATATTTTGGTTAAACAATGCCTGCTTATTTCAAACACAATACCTACTTGTAAGCCTTAAAACACAATGCACAAATCTCCATTATTAAGCTTCAAACTTCCTAATATCTTGCTAGATAAACTTTTCTGCAGCTTAGGGAGTTATTCTAGACAAGCATTAACACACAGACCATTGTTCCATTTGTCTTTGCTTTTCTACTTTTTAAATATTTTTTCTGCTGACCAATCTCATGGCTGCTGCTTAGCTCCAATCACAGTTCTGCTGTCTCTGAGGCCTGCCTTTTGCAGTTTTCCCAAATCCCTCTGATTTTGTGGATTCCCACACTCTGGCAGGATCTGAGTGTGGTACCTGCAGGTTTCCCAGGTGTGCACAGAGCACTGCAGCAAAGTGCCGAGGGTACAAGGGCTGGTGGGAGGCATTTCTGTGTCACTGTCCTCCTTCAGTCACACACAAAACCCACCCAGGGGTGTCTGAGAGGGAAATCCTGACCCAGGACTCATGGACAGCTCCAACTTTGTTCCCCAGTGGCAGCTGAAGGGAATATTGTCGCAGGATACTTCTTCCACCATTACACTCTTTTACATAAACAGCAAAATCAAATCCATGCAATTGAGACTAATTTGACACATTTCCTTTCTCTACTGCCTCTGTAATTAGCATCATTGCCTTGCTGCTGCATTTCACTGCTCTTTTTTTTTTTTTTCCTTACAGAAAACCCTTCAAATCTGTGCTTCTTTCATTCCTCATAGCTAAATGCTTAGAAGGCAAAAAGAAATTAACTTCTTTACTTTAGGAATCCCCATTCTCTTTTTTAATTGGAACTGCAAAGGGAAAACAATTAAATGATGCTGGGTTTAAAAAATTGTTTAAATTAAAATATGCAAAACATGTCAATCTTTCTATGAGAACTTGGAAAATATTTCTGAGAATTCTCACAGAATTCTGTGGCTAATTCAATGGCCAGAGGGGACTATTTTTGTAAGTTTGACACAAAGCAGTGAAAGTGGATATTGTTGGAAGCATTGCCTAAACACCATTTATAATTACAGAACATTCATTATAAGCAATAAAGTTGCATGAAAGCAAGTTATGCAGCTGGAAAAAATGGAATTAACTACAACTCTATGCCATGACTGAGACCATAGTGTAGCACTTGAAGTATTTCCACTGAAAAAAGCACTTCAGTTTTCTCTAGAAAGCCACATCCAGAAATGAAGGGAAACTCGATTCTTGGAGAGATCATAGAGCTCTGCAGAAAAACCAGGGCACTTTGCCAAAACCATGTGACAGATCCAAACATCCACAGCATTTTCTACAAACCAACCATTCCCTGCCATCCCATTCCCAGCCTGTGCTCTGCCCCTACAGATCTCCATCAGCTCATCCCAGGAAAGGCAGGTAAAAGGCAGCTCAGAGCCAGTTCAGCATGATTTATGGGCGTGTGCCCGCAGTAAAGTTACTCTGAACACATGCAATTATGTTATTCCAGGTACCTGTTCTGAGGGAGTTCACCTCCAGCAGCACTTCAGGCAATTGAAACACTACAGGGCTCAAAAACAGCATAAAGAATTCATCCAGATTTTCACCCTGCCAGAGGGCAGGGCTGGATGGGATATTGGGAATTAGGAATTGTTCCCTGGCAGGGTGGGCAGGCCCTGGCACAGCTGTGGCTGCCCCTGGATCCCTGTCAGTGCCCAAGGCCAGGCTGGAGCAGCCTGGGACAGTGGAAGGTGTCCCTAACATGATGAGATGACCTTTTAAGTCCTTTCAAACCAAACCATTCCATGATTCTGTGATTCTATAACTTTATATGACTGAAATTCTATACTTCTCATAATACCAATTACTTCTTGGCAGCTCTGTTTTCATTTCTCACATTAGGTACTCTGCTGGGTAGAAACTGTTCATCTATATGTTTAGAGTTTCCATTTAGTCCTTTCATATTAAGGTCATAGTGCTGGTTCAAAAATTTTGTGGTGCTTTTTTTCCCCCCAAGAAAAGTTTTTAATTAGAAAAAATAACTTGGTACAGGACGAATTAGTCATTTAAGTCAAGTAAAGCTTTTTTCTGATTTAAAATAAAATAAAGCATAGAGCAATGCATCAACTCATACACACTCTGAAAGATTTGAACTGGGTTTTGCCAGTTGTAAAAAAAAGGCTGTAATTACTATAATGTCAAATATAATTGCCCAAATCACCAATCTTTACTTGGGCACTGCTAACCAGTGGTGTCTCTTTTATATGTATTCTTTTCCCTTTGAGCCTCTAGGTCCAAACCACAAAATCTGACATGCTCCGGGTGCTGTTGTCCTTTTTATTGCACCACTCTGCTCTTTATTTTTAAAATGATAAAACCACCTCCTTTTTTCCTTGCATTACACCAGCAATTCCTCTGCAGGCTCTCAGTGCCTCATTGTACCACCCCAGAACAGACTCAGTGTCCCTTTTGTCACTGAAATCCCCACAGCCTTTTCTTTTTCCAACAAAGCTTTTTGGTAAACATTTCAAAGAACAGCAGATGAAAACATCTGGAACATGGACTCCTCATGCTGTAAACAAAACATTTTTTATATCAAAGCAAATGGGGGTTTTTTGTGGATTAAATAAAATACCTTCAAAAGTTGTTTTTCTTCCTAGGCTATTTAAAAAAAACATAATTACTTATTAGTCTATAGCATTTCATGTCAAAGTAGATGCCAAGGAAGCAGTAACATTTAAATATGAAGCAGGCAGGAACTGGGAGGAAATGCCCCTTAATTCATCACCATTTTTGAGTTTTGCAGGACTACAAACAAGGGAGTTGCAAACCCATGAACACAACTGAAACAGCTCTCATGGTCCAGCACTACCACAAATGGACTTGACAACAGGAAAATGATCATTTACCAGTTTTTTTAAGGAAGGGAAAAGCACCTGGCCAGTTTCAGACCTCATAACAGCATTTCCTAGGGGGTTGTTGTGTGCATCTGTGGGACACACCAACACAGGATTTAGGGATTTATCTAAGGCCACACTCCATCACCTCATGGGGCCTATCCAAGGCCAGCTTCGGGGTGAGACACCACCAAAACTCATCCTCTCACTCTGGTTTTTAACCTTCAGGTGTATTTCTCTAAGTGCTACAATGGCAAGTCACTAGAAAAAGAGAATTTCAGGCAGAGAAACAATATTTATTCTGGCCCTTCAGTGACCATGAGGGTGGGTGCTGTGACCTGCATTAAATAAGATCACTGCCTGCACTGAGGTGTTGCACAGAACTGTCTGGACTTTATTTTCTTGGCTCTCTTAGACGTGGCTGGGTTAAATATGACAGAGAAAAAAACCACCCTGCCAAGGGCCATTGCAACAGCTTCTCTTAAGCAGCTACTCCTGGAAGTGCTGACAGAAAACTCAGTCAAAATCACAGAGCAGCTTCTCAAACTTGGGAAATCCAGGCTTTTAGTTCCCCTGGTTATACACAACATGTGTGGGCATGTTAATAAAACTTTTCTAGAGCAATAGAATGGTTTGTCTCTAAGTGCTGTAGTTTTTGACCTTTTAAACAATTGTAGCAATTTAGATCAACTGTCAATCCATTGCTTTTCTGCAAAGAGACACTAATAAATTTACTAAAATTAAATTTCTTTTATGTAAAGTATATTTGAGGAAAACAAACAGAATTGATTTCTGACTCACTTTTAATAAGTGCTTTCTGGAATCCAACTTCTGACACAAATTAATTCAACTCTGAAAGTTAAATAAAAACAAATTAATTCAACTCTGAGAGCTTGAGCATCCTGAACTCACCACAGCCTCTTTATAAACCTAGATTTCGAAATTATTTCTGACAATAATTTTAATAATTAGCAAGAGAGATGCATCACCATAACAAATTGCCAAATTACTGCACTGAAACCTGTGAGATGAAATGGAATGTGAAGAATCTCTTGTCCCATCAATCTTGTTCATCTAAGTCTACCCTTTTTTATTGCAAAGGAGTCTTGCTTACAAGAGGTTTTTTTTAATTTATCTGGTTTTGTCTCTAAGTGCTCTTTGTCCTTCAGCTTCCCCTGGGTTTGTAACCTGGGAAGCCTTGTCCCCAGTTTTGGGGTTCCAAGGGCTGGCATGGGTGCACACCTCCTCCCATCACAGCCCATTTAGCTCCACAGATTATTTTTTTAAATTTTTTTCCCCTTTTTTCTGTGCCCCCCGGGCCATGCAGAGCCTATCACTGTGCTCACTGAGGGAAAGGATGAAGCTCAGTGCCTGGTTTGTGAGTGGAGATTAAGAGCTGAACAGACACTGCAGAACAGTACTTGACCAGTGCCTAGAGAGGGACTTACATCAATACAAAAAAGCATTTTACAAAGGTCTCAGTGAAGAAAACACCAACAGATTTCATAAAAACACCAATGCATTGGACTTCAACAGTGAAACAGTCTTTGCGTTCTGCAGCAGTTGCTGGAGTTGCAGGATTATTAAAAATACAAATTAGATTAATTACAGAGAGATCAGCAGAGTCAGGAAAGACTTTGCTGAAATATGTCATAAAGTTAGCACTTAAGGTAACTTTTTGTTAGGTTCTGTTATAGTATCAAAACAACAACAACAAAACCAGTTTTGATTCCATAAATCAGGTTTATGAAGTCCCTGCCTTCCCCACTCATTCCAGCTCTTAATCTGTAGTTCAGCGCACTCCACCCGTGCTGAGAGTGACTTACATCAACATGGAAAAAGCATTTTTCAAAGGTCTCAGCGAAGAAAACACCAACAGATTTAATGCACTGGACTTCAACACAATGAAACAGTCTTTGCTTTCTGCAGCAGTTGTTGGAGTTCCAGTATGTATATTTTAAAAAACACAGATTAGTTATATGAGATTAGCAGAGTTAGGAAAGAGTTTGCTGAAATACGTTATAAAGTTAGCACTTAAGTTTTTAGCTTCTATTATAGTATCAGAACAACAACAACAAGTTTTGATTCCATAAATCTGGTTTATGAAGTCCCTGCCTTCCCCAGTCATTGCAGCTCTTAATCTGTAGTTCAGTGCACTCCAACTGTGCTGAGACAATTTATTACAGGCCTGTGTTATAAATCAGACAAAGAATAACTAAATTCAAGGGAGCAGATGCCATACCCTGCACAGACTGGTAGATGGATAAGTCCAAAGTAAATATGTTAGGGCAGCTATCTGAGAGTCAGTCAGCACAAGCCACTGTGTCCTGCATTGTGCAAGGCTGTGAATCAGCCCCACAACATAGAAAATTTGGCTATCAGAAAAACCAGGAGCACCTCTGGGCCCCAAACCATGAATCATGCTGGTGAGGTGTGCAAAAAAAGCCAATACAGGGATGGGTGGTAGAGTCTCACTTTGCTCTGAGCTGAGGCAGAACACAATCTGCAATTTATAAAGCCAAATTGCCAGTCTTAGAACATATTAACTGCATAATGGCTTTTCCATACAAGGAACAACCCTGAAAATTTAATAAATCAATATTTAATGGATTTATATAGATTAAATCATGGTGAGTATTAGCACAGCTGAGGATAAACTGAATGGTTATGACTGTAAATGGTTGTAAGAGCCATTAAAGCCATGTAGCAGACATTCAGTGCAGAAAGATCTGCAGAATGGGCCTCAAACATCCCTACAATGGGAAGGAAAATGTTCTCCGCATCTCCTTTGGGAAACCAGAAAAAATCACAGGCATCAGCAGGTCCCAAGGCCCTGACATAACAAAAGCTTTTTGGATGAAATTTCCAGATAGTCCTAGGAAACAGAACATTCCTCAAGCTACAGGACAAGGGAAAACCCCATGTGGTCATTGCCAGAGATGTGAGAGAAACAGAACAGGCAGTGCTAGACCTGCTTCCATTGTGGGGAGCTGGGTAGCAGCAATTTAAAAAAACAGGAATAAAATAACACAAATACATACATATATATATAATATGAAATATATAATTATATGTTCTATATTATATTTTTATAAATATATTTATATAATGTATATAAATATATATATAATAACAAAACAGGAATAAAATAACATAAAATAAAAAAAAAAAAACACAACAGGAAGTGCAAGACCTGCTTCTTTTGTGCAGAGTTGGGTATGAGCAATTAAAAAAGACAGGAATAAAATAACATTAAATATATCTATATATATAAAATCCAAAAATATATATTAAAAATATAGATAAAATATATAAAAATCTATAAATATATAAACATATTTTATACATTTTCTATTTATATATAATATATATATAACATATAAAAACATATATAAAATACCAGAAAACAGGAATAAAATAACATAAAATAAAAAAACCACAACAGTGAGTGCAAAACCTGCTTCCTTCGTGGTGAATCAGGTATCAGCAATTAAAAATTACAGGAATAAAAAACCATTATATATATTTATATATATATAATATATAAAAATATATAAACATATATTTTATATTTTTCTAATTATATACATAAATATATATATAATAACATAAAACAGGAATAAAATAACATAAAATAAAAAGACACAACAGCAAGTGCAAGACCTGCCTCATTTGTGGAGAATTGGGTATCAGCAAAAAAAAGAACACAGGATTAAAATAATACAAAATAAAATAAACAGCAGAATATTGGTCCAGATGTATTTAAGATCCAAAAAGCCTCAGATTCCTGCTTACTGCTGCCTTTAGCTGTGGATAGTCACTAATTGCACCCCATTTACTATGGAATAGCCATCTGTGTCCTGTGAGTGGAGGAAAAGCTATCAAACCACAGCTTCAAATTCACATCAAAAAGATTTCTAAAGTACATCAGGCTTTTTTAACACGTGCTTTTTACCTTTGATCAAGCACAGGAAAATCACCCTCATTTCTATGCATTTTCTGGGATGTCTTACCTCTATTTAGCAGATGAGTTGGGTTTTTTCTCTCTTCCTCTGGTGTTGCATCTGCCTTGGCTCCATCCTCCACTCCCACTGTAACTGAAGAAATAATTTCATTAGGCATTTATTCACTGTCATACATGCTTGCTTTCAGATTTAATTCCCAAGCCATGCTGGCTGTCCCCAGTTTTAGACTGAGAACAATTGAGATCTCAATTAGCCCAGCCCATAATCTGTCAAATCTTTTGATTCCCAACCTGTAGGGTACCCAGCACAGGAACATGGCACTGTTGGGGTTTATTTCACAAATTTTCTCTCTCTGAATTAATTAATCACATGGCAGGATTCTCCTTGACCATCTCAGGTTTCTGTGTGCACAACCAAGATGGAAATCCACATTTAAGCATTTTCAGATGGTGCTGAGCAGTGCTGAGGGTGCTGCTGCTGTCCAGAGGAGCTGGCAGAGGGTTTTACCTGGAAGGAAGGAGATGAGGAGATGGCAGGCAGTGCCCAGGGTGTCAAACCCCAGAGCTGGTTCTGCTGGCTGTCAGGGACCAGGGCATTAGCTCCACTGGAAGGGAAATAAACCACATAATATCAGAGCCCATGAATTCCTGGAAGAGGTTCTAAGGGAGGTTCTGGAGTTCCCTGCCACATGAGGAACAGATCATTAAAGTCAAACATCTCTCTTTGATTATGGCTTGCTGCACAGAGCAACAGATCTTTTCTTGAGGTGCCTCTTTCTACAGTTCTAAATAGTTTTATTTACCTGTGCTACCAAGTTAACCAAGTATCAACTTCTAAAATGTGAATCTTATCTTCATTTGAATGTGTTTTCATCTAGCATTTCCATTTCTCAATTCAAGGAAAACAGTCAGCAGTGTTATTTAGGAACGGAGTTCAATAAAAAAGCTCCTGCTTGCTTCACTGATTTTTCTCCTCAGCAGTGTTTCCTTAAGGATATAGTATATACAAAAATTAAATAATTAACCATTCTAAGACAATTTTCTGCTTAAATGACCACTGTTACATTATATGTAACAGTCTTCTGCGTTTGCTTAGAGGTGAAATGTAAATCTAGAGAGAAAAACATCTCAAAAGAACATAATGATGTTCTGACATAATTAGTACCATCCTATGGCTCTTGTAGCCTCATGAAGGGTTTTAAAGAAAAGAGTAGAGGAATAATAGTCTGGAATTTCTTTTTTAAAGGCTGATTCAACCAGGCAACATCACCAGCTTTTACAGACCAGTTTTGCTCTGCAGACATCAGTGGAAACATATCTGCTCTGTTCCTACAATGAAAGAAGAGATAATTCAAGAACCTACAGCACCTTCTTTTTGAAGTGAAATGTCAACTCTCCCATTAACCTCACAAAATCCCTTCAAAAGTTAATTCAAATTGAACAGGATTATAATACTCATTTCAGGGCTTATTAGGAAAATTCCACTAACAGTATTTGTGACATTGACAGCTGATACTCAGCTTAATATTTTGTTAACTCAGCTTAAACAAAATTAGGGTTTGTGGTCAGTTCTGAGAAGGTCTCGGATATTTTCTAAACAGATCCTTCTAGATGAATTTTGCAAATACAAAAAGTCACTGGGATTAAGATCCACCAGAAAAAAAAAGAATAATAAGTTTGGGTTTAATTACCTTTAAATACAGATCACTTCCTCCAAAGGCCTCAGATAGAAAGAGGCAGGAGAAATTTCATTTAATGACCTATGAGTCAGTATATGTGAAATTAGATATAGCCCTTCCCATTCTTTCATCCCATTTACTCTAATCAATCATTCCATAGTTATTACATTTTTAGGTTATACAAACAGAGAAAGAAAACAAAGAGCAGAGTTTTGTCCATAACAACAACAACAAAACCCCCAAAGTTCCACAATCTCCCAAATTATCACAATTAAAGTTGCAAATAACAACTTCCCCAATGTGCTTTTCACCATTTGTTCTATATCCTTTGCATATTCAGTTTGCAGCCATTTCTCAATCTCACAGGCTATTATGATCTACTTTCCATTCTGTATCATCATGGATATCTTATGATCACAAATTATGCTGCCACATCATTAACATTAAATGTTCCAATACAGTAAAACTACCTCATCTTTAATCTCTACTTTTTAATCAGCAAACAAGGTCAGCTTGACCTTCTGGAGTACCCAAAGCCCTCCTGCACTCGCATCAAGCAAGAAGTGTAATTTTTTGCTTGTGAAAATCTAAAACTTCTCTATGGGGTCACTGAGTGGATCCCTGTGCTCAGTGCAACATTAAACTGGCTGCAGCTTTAGAGTTCATTTTGTTTTCAGCACCATTATTCCTCTATTAAATGAAAAGTTGTTTGCCAAAGCAAATGAGACAATTCTGTTGGTGACATCTTAATTTTAGGTCTGTTTTGTTTTTCTGACTGCAGGGGTGCAGGGTGGGATAATTCTGCTGGTTCAAGCACCATGAAGCACTTTCCATCATCAAGCAATAAGTCTTGACCAGTAAAATAAAAAGATCTTTTTGAACATGCTGCACATAATTATTTCACTGCCATATATAAAGACTTCATGTTCTTCTAATTTATTTTTTTTTAGTTGTGGAGTGCTGGTATTTGTCAGCCACAAGCAAATGGAGGTGGTACAACTGAAAAGGCACATCTGCCCTTAGTAAGGGTAGCAGGAAAGACCAACACTTTCTAGGTCTATATTTTTAAGCTGATATTTGTAAAACCAAGGTTAGGAAAAAAGTTTTGCAAGATAGGAACTCTGAAGTGTTGGAATCCTTTAAAACATCCCTCAGAAGGCTGTTCTGGAATCCCAGAGCCCCAAGGTAGAGAAATGGTCACAAGGTTTACTAGGACGTCCAGCCCTAATGGAGTCAATACCAGTTGGAAAATGTGGGTATTTTCACCATCTTTCTGTTTAAAAGGCTCTTTTCTCACCCTACAATCACATCACCAATTAAGCTGATGAGGTCTGACCACACATCCTCACATCTTTGTTCCTGTTTGACAGAACTCCTGGGATTCATTTGCATTTTTTAGGTTTAGATATCAGGAGTGATTCACAGTCATCATGCAATACAACTCCTTCATTTGAATTCTGCTCCTCCTCCTTCCAACACTCATGATTCCACCTGAAATTGTTTTTATTCCCTAAATGAGCACCCTTGAATTGTGTACTACTGAACTACATCCTGTTTCAATTATTCCAGTCATTCATTCCATTTCAACAATTTTCTTCTCAGAAAAGCACAGAAATACATGAAAGGAAATCCCTGACTGCCCTTTACAGTCGTTCATAATATTATCATGCCAGGTTGGTCAGCCAGAAATGAAATCTGTGCTCAATTTTAGGATCACGGAATGGTTTGGGTTGGAATGGCCTTAAAGCCCATCCAGTGCCACCTCTGTCATGGCAGGGACACCTTCCACTGTCCCAGGCTGCTCCAAGCCCCAAAGTCCAGCCTGGCCTTGGGCACTGCCAGGGATCCAGGGGCAGCCACAGCTGCTCTGGGCACCCTGTGCCAGGGCCTGCCCACCCTGCCAGGGAACAATTCCTCATTCCCAATATCCCATCTGACAGTGGGAAGCCATTGCCCGTGTCCTGCCAGTCCAGTTCCTA
This sequence comes from Ammospiza nelsoni, assembly GCF_027579445.1. Taxonomy (NCBI): domain Eukaryota; kingdom Metazoa; phylum Chordata; class Aves; order Passeriformes; family Passerellidae; genus Ammospiza; species Ammospiza nelsoni. The sequence continues at coordinate 30,562,509 of NC_080640.1, read as the reverse complement.
ATGAACAGTCCTTCTCCAGCTTCCCTGTACCCCTTCAGGCCCTCGAAGGAGCTGTGAGGTCTCCACACACCCTTCTCTTCTCCAGGTGGAATTCTATCTCAGTTTCTGTTTATCTCAGGTTTTTTAGTCTCCTCCTCAGCAGGGCTTGGATGATGACTGAGGATGCAATCAAATGCAATTAAAAATTCCTGATGGGCCAGAAATTCTTTCTTTACTCATGCTTAGAAACGGCAGAACACCATGAGATATTTGCAGCCTGAAGGGAGATTTTAGAAGAACGGTATCATCAATCCAAAATTCATGTCCAAAGTGGAAGATCCACCCCTGCCTTAATTACAACATCATTACTTGGATGCCACACTTGGCTGGGTTGTGTCACCAAGCCATGTTTTCAAGCCTTGGGAGCAGCAGACTCAGGGTGAGTACAGAATGCTGGGACTTTCCTTCAAGCATTCTGTACTTGAACAAAAATTAAAAGGTCATCTCTTCAGCTTCTCTAGGGAAAGACTGATCACACCACAACTCGGGGCATCCTGGAACAAATAGGAGCAACTTGATGCTGACAAGTTCATTTATCTTTTGGCAAATTCTACCAACAAAAATGTACCAATAAAAGGCATCGTTCATTTAAACAAAGGCTACATGTTTTGTTTTTCAGCCAGAATGTGTTTTGTTCATACCCAGTGACAGCAAAGAATTTAAATGCCATAGAATTTAAATGTACAATTTTAGCTGTGAAAAATAAAGCCACATCACTCTGGAATCTGAAAACAGCAATTCTTGTTTGGCCAGTGGGTTTGGAGAAAAAAAAGATGAACCCTTGACAACTTCATGACAAACCCCAAGTCCTACCAGGGTTAGGACTGACATCAGGGATAGATTCAGTCAGAAAGACAAATAATTTTGTGATTTGAAATTCCTTAGTTAACTGCTGTTCACTTTTCTCTTGGATTTTCTCTGGAGCATGAAGTGTCATTATCCCAGAGTCATTATCCCAGGGTCATGTAAAAAGAACAGCATTTCTTAAAATTCCAGATAAAAGCATTTTCTTAGCAATTATAACAAAAATAGCTGGATGCATTCCCAACAAGATTCATGACTGGGATTTGTATCTGTTTATCACTGATAAAGAAAAGAACTCACAAACAACAAATTAAAATTATACAAACTAACATTGTATGCTCCCAGGTTACAGTAATTACTTTTTAGCTGTAGACTGCCTGTAAAATTTCTGTGACTCTTAAAAACAAATTATTTAGTAATCCTTAAAACTCTTTAAAATCCCCCTTTTGGGCAATTTTCTTTTCTCTTTCTGCTGCACATATGAGTTTGTTCCAAAAATGAATGCCTGTCAAAAAGAACACAAATGCTAAGCAGGCTTGGAAGGACTCAAAAGAGCCTGTTTTGCTGAAGAAAAAGAAATATCCGTTCCATTGGCAAGTCAGACTTTGTGGAAGAACTGGAATATCGAGCTGTCTGACTAACAGAAAGGAAGATGGATGACTTCTCCTGAATTAGATGCTTGAAACCTACTTCTGCTCAAAAGGGAATATAATCAATTTGGGAAAGAGTTGCCTCCAACACTGGGAACGCTTTATCATAAATAGTAGATTGCATTTGAACTTTACTTGAGTGTTTTAAAGGTATTATTAGAGCTTAACCTTCAAAATGAATAACAGTTTATTTGTGCAGTTACTCAGGGAAACAAGTTGAGATACCTATTTTGAATAATATTCTACCCTGCCCTTTACACCCCACTTCTTCTATTTATTATTAGCTGGGTTTATTACTCATTTAATTTGTCCATCTTTGTGTCCAGAGGCAGCACCTGAAGGGCATGGAGCAAACATGAGCTCAGATCTCCCTCTGCAGATGAGGAGCTCCAGAGGGACAATCAGGGAAGAGCTTGCTGAGCTTCCAACCTTGCTCTGCTCATCCAGAGCCTCCAGGAGGGACCCCAGGTGCTCCAGGGAGTGTCCTTGAAGGTCACACCCTGAGAGAAGGTGTTGTGAAAATTTTACTGAATTTTTTTCTGTATTTCAGATGTAACACTGGCCAGAAGGTGAGATGCAGGGATCACAGGTTGTTACTCTGTTGTCATCTTATTGCAAAAGCTCCATACCTTGTCAGTGATTTCTCATGGTCATCTCCTCGCAGCACTGAGTCCTTCTTCTTCCCAGCACAGCCAACAAACTCCATCTCTCTCCTCACCCAGCTACCCACTCTTTTGTAGCACTCATCTTCTTATTGGACACAGCTGTGGCCTATTAAGGTCAAGCCTGTTCCTAATCTCTGGTGATTAGTGCAGCTGCAACTCCTCAGGTGTGAGACTGCCTTATGCCCTATCTTTATTTTCTTACATTCTATCCCTCCACATTACTCTTAGTTAAGTTCTGGCAGAACTTACACTGCTCTCCAAATGTCCTGGAATGGGATCATTCATCCCAACCCGCCAGCTGGTGACTCCAACTAAGGTTCTGAGGACTCACAATTTCCACTCTGTAAATTCAGTTAAGATCTGAATCTAAGCAGTTTCAGAAGGAAACCTATCAGGTCCAAAGGGCAATCCCAGCCATGAGGTCACAGGCAGCCCAGAACACTCTGCAGCTATTTGTAATTTTTTTTCATGTATTTCAGCTGAAATTTTACTGAATTTTTCCCTGTATTTCAGATGTAACACTGGCCAAAAGGCAAGATGCAGGGATCACAGGTTGTTACTCTTACTTAAGTTCTGGTAGAACTTACACTGCTCTACAAACATCCAAGCTGAAAAATTCCATTTACAACTAGTAAATTCCATGTAATTTACAATCAGTAAATTCCATGTAATTTACAACCAATTCACCCACACATGGGTTTTGCCTACTGTTGATGAGGTTTTTAATAGAATAAAAGTTATCTAATAATTTAATTGCCAAAAACCAAAAGCCATCTGTATTTTGATGCCTTTTAAATGTCTCTATGAATAATCCTGCTCCGGATTTCACTCCTATAAGGTCTACATCTCATTTGCTAACAAAATTAAGTATAGGAAATAAATCTGGATGCTCACTTCCTTTTTGAATGTGGCATGGGTGAATATATCAGCTTCCAAAACCTGTGCCTTAGGTCTTTGTTTCAGAAACAGAGATCTAGATCAGAAGCCTCAGCTTTCTTACAGAGCAACAAATATTAAACTAATAAAAATTATTAATTGTTTTTGTTATATTTTCCCATCGTGCTTAAATATCTTCATGCTCAGTACAAGTCATATTTAAATTACTTTAAGCACAGTTATGTTTAATACCTATGGAAGTAGCACTGGTGTAAAATCAATGACAGGAATAAGTCATTGAAAAAAATCAAGAGTTAAGACAGACAAATTTCAAGGACTGTTTCTGTTCACTAAGTGCTCTAAAATACTTCATTAAATATGCATCAGAAAATTTCTGTAATATTAAAATATGGTGCAATTTCTGTAATGTTAAAATATGGTGCAATTTCTAGGGCTGCTAAAAGTCAGAGCATTATTTTATATTTAAAATGTAATCCATTTGCACTGAAACAATACATTTGTAAAATCCATGGTTTTCATACCGTAGCTTTTCACTTTGATGCAGAGCTCCCTTGGCCTCAGGAAAACAGCATTTACATCTTTTTCTGATTTTTCACATCCACAAATTCCATCTTCAAGCTCTTAATTCATTTCTGGAAAAAAGCAATACAGTGTGAGAAATACCAACGAGAGGGAGAGGCATGATCCATTGAAAAGGGGAATTTCTTGGGGATTTTTGCCCCACTTCACTGTAGACCTTTCAAGGGTCCTTGGGAATATTTAATATTTCATGTGTCTCTTCCTCTGGGCATATTCTCCTAAATTTCATTTCAGTGTGCAGCCACCAGGTAAGAGCTGTTCAGGCAGTGATGCAGAAGGATGCAGCAAGTCCTGCTTCCCCAATATCTCCCTGCATGAACAGGTGGGCACGAGGAGAATGGAAGAAGTCAGGAATGGCAGTAACAGCTCTCCATGGCTTGCCCCAGCTAGCCTGACATGCTGAAATATCTGAAATGGAATCTCTGGCCACTGTGTGGAATTGCCACAGCATCATTTCTCTCCATAATTTTGAGTGTTTAAAATATTTTTAATTTTTTTTATTATTTTGTTAAAATTGTGAAGCAGTAGAGATAGCTGACACAATGAAAACCAGGAAGATGAGGATAAGCTTAGAGGCTCTGTGAGGAAAAAATGGGTTTCAGCATCCCTAGGTTGAGAAGCTTTTTCCTACACACTTGCCAGGCTGGCTGGACTAACCCAGTGTTCCTAGAGAGCTCCCAGGAGAGGAATGGAAGACTAGGAGAATGAAAAGAGCACACATAGAACCAAAACCTCCTTAAAAAGGGAAACCTGCACAAAAACCCTGCAGACAGGGGTTCATTATCAACAGATCCATACCAAAGAGGAGAGGACTGTGGCAGAGCTCTGCAGGATCCAGCACTAATCCATACTTGGATTAATTCCTTGCATGACAGGTTTGAGCAAAGAGGCAGCAAGAAACCAGAATTCTAAAGCTCTGTGGGGAGGCAGCAGGCTCCTGGCTTCACCTGAGGAATAACCAGTCAGGGTGTGGACTATGGGGAATTCCTGTGGGGCACAAAATGAGAAAATCCCTGGAAATGCAGAAGAGACCTGGAACAAGAGTATGGGCTGAACACATCCAGTCTGATAAAGAGATGAACCAAAGCACAGAAAACGTGACAGATCAAAAATGCGGCAAGGAATGGGAGCCCAAGCCTACGGAGCAGCATCACAATTTCCAAATACATGGGAGGGGACCATAAAAGAGACAGAAGTCATCTGTGCTCCCTGTTCATAGCTGATAAAACAAGAGCTCATGGACTAGAATTAGGTTCAGGCTGGACTTCGGCATGTGCTCCATGGGGAAGGCTCTAATGACAGGCTGGAGGAGCAGCTGTCAGGACTATTTTAGGAACTTGTCTTCTTGGTCCTTGCCCACCCTACAGCTCTGAACCACAGAGAAAGGTTAGGTTGTGATAAATGGTACCCCTACCTGAGGGCTGGTGATGTGAATTTGATGGGTGTGTCTGTGAAAATGGTGCTCTGGGGTTGCAGTGCAGTACACTAACACAGACTGTGCATAGTCTAGCACATGTTTTGGACATAATAATGAAAACTATTAATATAAGATATTAAAGTGTAAGAAACCAGGAGGCTGCAAAGTGATAAGAATGTTCCTAACATGAAAAATAATTTTATTACCTAAGTATATGGATGCAGATGAACTATGTCTGAATTTCATTCTCTATTCTATTAGACAGACATGTTGATTTTTAAAATATTTTCTGCTGCTGTTCCATCTTCCTCTTTTTCCAAACCACAAGAGTGTCTTGAGAGGAGCTTTTACCTCACTGCTAAAGCAGCAATTTTATGGAGATGTGTCCTTAAGAACCATGCTTTCCTTGGGGTGAAAGTGAATCCTGCTGTGCTGCTGAGCAGGCTGGAGTATCGCCCCATTGCCAGGGCCGTCCTTAACACAGTGTGAGCTTAACTCTGCCCTCAGAAGGGTCAGGGCCAGCACAAAATGGCTGCAGAGAATCCTCTGAGAGTTTCAGAGGCAAAAAGACTTTCTCACACCTCTCTGAAAAGCAGCAGGGATAATCCAAGAGATAATTATGGAATACCTGCAGTCCATTCTCTCAGGATGGCAGGCTGAGGCTGGGACCTGCAGAGCCCATTCACACCACTGCTCTGAGACACAAAGTCTGGCCCTTGATGAATTCCATAGCAATATTTCAAGGGAGAGTGGAACTGGAGGTGGGAACATTCATCACCACACAGTTACAGTGTGGTAGTGGGGAAAGAAAAAGGAAAAATGGAAGCAGACATCCCTGAAAGTCCTGCTGTGGCTCTATAACTGTGTGACATTATTAGAAAGATGCCTGAAATGAGTTATGGAACTAATTAAGGAAATACAAAAGCACGGATAAAAAGTTCCTGGTTAAGTATAATTGATAGTACAAATCTAATTTGAAAGGTTAACAAGCTCTTGAAAATTGTTGAATCAAGTACAGACTGATGTTTTTAATATCATTATATACAGCTAACAGATGGTATAGTCTTTTTATTATATTGTCAGCTATTGGATTTTCACTTCTTAGGCAAATAACTGAATTATACTAAAGATATTTATGGTTATTTTAAAAGATTTTTTCCGTTTTCTAATATCTTTATGTACTGATCAAATGCATAATATTTACTATTTATAAAAATCTGAAAAACAAGATTTAGATAAGAATTCAGAATATTTCACTCCCCCTTCTAAAACAACTTTATTTATATCTTAATTAAAGCTTGATTGGCTTTATGAATAACATAAGTTTAGATATGTAAATATCTTTTCAGGCCAAATGAGAATTATAAGAAGATTAGGAAAACAAAGCAGCAGGGAAAAAACTGCTCTTAATTCAAAAATTCTCATTGAAAAAAGCCAGTGAAAAATTAAATTTAATATACACAATAATATATTAGATACACCAATTCAGGAAGATCAGGAGAGAGGTGATTACCTCATTCCTAAACCCTGCAGTCTGTATTTGATAGCTACTTTATCTGGGTTCTGAAAATCCCGGAAATAAAAGTCATTACTTACATTGGTATTTTTAAAACAAATCTCCATATAAGATTCAGAGTTCTGGCTCCTGTTGTGCTACTTCCAGCACTGAATAAGAAATTCTACAGACTTGTTACATATCAACCCAAAATTTTAGAGTTGAGGATTCAGAGATGAAGCATTACAATAATAATGCTGCATTCCTCATTACAGTCAGTGATATTTGCATATCTAAGGGGACTTCCAGGGAAGCCAGAGAGAGACTTTTCATGGAACTGCAGGGGCAGGACACAGGAGAGTGATTTCCCAGTGCCAGAGGGCAGGGATGGATGGGATATTGGGAATAAGGAATTCTTCCCTGGCAGGGTGGGCAGGCCCTGACACAGTGTTGCCATTATATTGCAAGAGTTCTATAGTCATTACATTGCAAAGGTTCCATATTGTCAGAGTTTCATACCTCCTTTTTCATACCCTGCCCCCAGTTTCTCGTGGGCATCTCCTCTAGGCACCGACTCTTCCTCATCCTCACAACAGCCAACTGGCTCCAGTTCCCACCAATCCACTCTTTTATAACACTCTTCCTATTGGCTACAGCTGTGGCCTGTTAACATCAGGCCTGCTCCTAATCTTTAGTAATAGGTTCAGCTGCAACTCTTTAGGGGATAAGATTACATTCTATACCACCTTCATTTACCCATACTGTATTCTCCTACAGCACAGGGTGCCCAGAGCAGCTGTGGCTGCCCCTGGATCCCTGGAAGTGTCCAAAGCCAGGCTGGATGGGGCTTGGAGCAGCCTGGGATGGTGGAAGATGTTCTTGCCCATGGCAGGGGGAGGAATGGGATGAGCTTTAGGGTCCCTTCCAACCCAAACCAATCTGTGATTCTGTGATTTACTAAGAAGGGGAGCCCTCAAATTAATTCATTAAAGTATCAGACAAAATTCATTTAGTCCTAAGTGAATTTGGAATTTACAGCAAGCAGGACTCATCCCAGAATCCCAGCCTGGTTTGGGTTGGAAGGGACCTTAACACCCATCTCACCCCAGCCCCTGCCATGGGACACCTTCCACCACCTGGGCTGCTGAAATCCTTACAAAGACAAGAAGTAGGACATGAATCACTGCTTTTGTATCAGTGCTCATCTCACCTAAATTTAGCAACTGAAGGGTAAGCACCTCCTTGTTAGGATTCCTGTGTAATCCCAGGGACTGATTGCCAGACACCTGCCATGGCCTTGCTGAGGTGCCTGTTTGCATTCAGCACAAACAGCAGAAATCCAAACAGCTCCTGAAGAGAACACATTTAAAACAGCTCAGTCAGATGGAGGAGGGAGGATAATATCCACACTTGAGAGCAGCCTCACTAAGTCAGAGAAAATGTGCCCATATCCCCCACACTCATCAACATCAGTTTCCTTGGGCAGCACTTGCACAAACACCCTCCCAGCTGGGCTTTCATTTTGAATTCTGCAGGCTAATGCTCATCCCTAGCAATAACCAAAGGCTCTGCTGGCATGGCCTGGGAGGAATCCAGGAATGTCTGCTGGTGAGGCCATAAAAATGGATAGCCTGAGCTTGATGGCTCTTGAAATAATCACACAGCTTCAGCTGGTGGAGGAAATGAGGGATGGGAAATGCTCCTCCTGTGAGCTAGGAGCAAATAACTGACCTGGACAAGTTCAGGCATCCTGCAGTCTCAACTTAATGAATTCATTGGACCCTTGGCTGGAGTGAAATAAATAAAACATTGCATTTTCTCACTTGTGGCTTGCCTCAAAACAGTCACAAAACAACTGTTTTGCCACTTGAAGGAAACTAAAAGTAATCTAAAAGTTTATGGGGGTTAACAGCTGATTACAATCAAAAAGCTGGTACAAGAGTGGATTCAATTGTTCTGTTTGCCACTCTTGTAGTCCTTGTTAAAAGGCTGGATTAATGCCAGCCTTCCTGTCCTTCTAACAGCCTTTGTCACAACAAAGAGGCATTGCAGTTTTACAGCCCTGTATTTTCTCTCAAAGATAACAGTAAACAATATTCCTTTGATGTTTTCAATGTTCTATAATTTTACTGAATGGTCCTTCTTATTCTTCCTTTTATATTCTCAAAACTGATGAAAAAGTGATGAAATGGCCAACAAAATAAAATACAGAATTGTGAAGAGGTTAAAGCGTGAGCCTGGCTACTGTCCCTCATGGGACAGGCAGGGCATAAAGACTTTTGTTTCATTTTTGATCATTTTTGTCATAACTTTTGTGAAGTAACACCACATATACAACAAGCTCACAGAGAAACTGCAATTCAAACCAAGAATCACCAGTTCCCAACCCAAATAATAGGTAAGTTAGAGGTGATTCTATTCCTTTAGAAAATTCTCAGCAAGCCACAGGTGCCCCTGGCGCACTCTGAGCACACACGTGTAGCTATGGCTCCAGACAAACCCCAATTGCAGACACTCCTCCTCATGCAGAGGAGATCAAAGAGCCAACATGTGACAAATTTGTCATGCTTACACCCCCCTGGAAGGGATGTGAGCCTGTGGTAATGGGGGGGGTGTAAGGAACCACTCTGCAGAGCATTGGTGGTGCTCTGAAATGAACTGAAGATGAAACAACACAGTGAGGTCTCAGTGGGGAAGGGAAGATACAGCACAGTTATTGATCCTTATGTGCCAAATCCTTGTCCAGACTCTGCAGCTGATCTGTGGGGTCCTCTGTGCTCCCACAAGGACAGAGTCAGTGTGGCATGGATGCAGTGCAGACAGAGAATGGGACAGAGCAGAGAGAACAGAGCCACTGCTGGCAGCTTCATCCCCTGCACTGTGAGCACTGCACTCAGCTGCATTCCTGCCTGGTGTTGGCTGCCTGCAGACACAGGGGGCAATGAGGCAATCACGTCACTGAAGCTTTCCTGCTACCCAAATTAGTTCTTTAAGTCCATCTTCACTTGAATTCTTTTCCCCTAAATGTGAATGTTTTGGGTATTCTGTGCTGGACACAGCTCCACAGACTCGAATTTCAGTCTCGCTTTGAACACCTCAAGATGGGAACCTGGGAAGGAGTGGAGAGGATGTGGACAGGGAGAGTCACCTGCCAGCACTGCAGAGTCCTGCTGTGGCTGGGTCCTTGTCTGGAAGCTTCCCTGACTTCTGAGCACCTTCACCTCCTCCCAAACCTTCTGGGTGCACAGCAATCCCACTGGAACCTGGGGGATCAGGTCCTCCCTCTTCTTATTCATCCAATGGGAGCAATTTCTTACAAAGTGCCAGAGAGACATTTCTTGTTGCATTAAGGTAGAAAAATTATAAAGAAAGGCCTTATAAAATCAGGCCTGCTCTGTTAGATCAGTGGCTAGCCTGTCAAGCTAGCCCTTTGCAAGATCCCATGTGAAACTAATCTTGGTATGAAGAGTTTGTTAACATAACAATCTATTCCTGGGTGAAAACCAACCAGCACCTATATAAAAATTAAATCCATCCCATGAGAATCAGTGAAGAAAATAAGTAAATAATTTAAGAGTAGAGAGATTTGATGGACAAGTAAAATACCTTTTACTAACCAATAAATTCATTGGCAAGAAAGGTGCTGACCAACTGGAGTCACACACAAGGTCTGTAAAACTGTATAAAAATTATTTATGCACATAAAGAATGGGCTTTTTTCCTGTATGAAGAAAATGGAGTCTTGTGTGATTCATTCTGATAATTTCTGTTGTTGTTCAGGTCCTGCAAAATTCAGTGTGTGCCAAGATGTCCTGTTTCTGGTACTTGAAGCTCAGCCTGAGGTAAAGGGGAACCATAAAAGGGGTTTTGCATCTCCCAGCCTCATTCCTGCTCCTCCTTGGAAAGCCACAATGTCCTGCAGAGTGAAAATATTCTCCACAAGAATAAGCTTTGGGCCTGGGCTGAGAGTAGAAGCTGTCCCTCAGGGACTCAGTGCCACAAAGAATTTGAGCATATGCAGAACATTTAAGGGTAGAATATTAAACATTTTACTGAATCATATCTGAAGTGGCATAAGCTACCACCAAGCAAACTAAGGCAGAGTGGACAGAAACACCTCTTGTGTGAAATCCTGCTTTAGGACTTAGCTGTAAAAAACATCAACACTTCCCAACAGCTGAAAAACAGCTACTGGAGGGGGTGGTTACTTTTTTGAGTGTTTGATGCCCCTTTATTGCTTTGATGGCCTCACATTTACTGGGCAACACAGAGAAATGTAGATAAAACTCCTCCACATAACCACACAGACTAATACTGAGTAGCTTTCTGAATGCTGTCTGACCAAGCAGTGTTTTTGTGAGAGGGAAGGCAGGTGCACACAGATCCCTGTGTGAGATGCTGCCTGACAGGGCTCTCAGAAGAAAGGATCAGAGGAGTTCACACACAGCTCAAGGCAAAACACACCGGCTATAAAAGAGTCTTGAAGACAGCAAGCACTTCAGGAATTAAAAACACCTTTTGACCAAGGAAAACTGAAGGGCAAACATGATCTTATGAGCTGAAAAAGGATCCAGATGACTTTCAGTGGAACTGCTGCAGTCCCTTGAGAGGGACAAGCTGGTTTCAAGCTATCACAGATCAACAAGCAGCTCTGAGATGTTCCTGTTGGAACCTTCCCAGATGTCCAGGAAGGGAAGGGACCCTGGCTAGCAGGCTCTGAACAGCAGCCTGTCTCTCATCCCTCAGGCAGAGTGGAAAAGCATGGCAATAATCTATAAATTATGTGGGTGATTTTTTAAAAACTCTTTTTAAAGGAAGAAAAACTCACATAATGTAAGAATATGCAGAATATGAACACCAAAGGACAAGGGAAAAGAGAGAGAAAGCATTAATAGACAGCAAAGTAAAAGGAGAACGGACAATGAGATTACTCTGGGGTCTAGATTTGATTTCTTTAATGCATTGGAAAAGGCTGGAGGAATATATAATTTTTGTAAAGCAATACAGTGTACTGCAAGAACAGAACAGAGAGCTACAAACAATGGATAGGCTGTGGAAAGTGACAGCAGGAAAATAATGGCTATCGTGGTGGGGATGCGAGGACAGGGGGAAAGAGCAGAAATTCAGGAGGTGCTGAGCTGTAAAATTTCAGAATCCCACAATCACTGAGGCTGGAAAATCCCTCCAGGATCACCCAGTCCCAGCTGTGCTCAGTGCTCACCTTGTGCCCAGCCCAGAGCACTGAGTGCCACCTCCAGCCCTGCCTGGGACACCTGCAGGGCTGGACAAGAAATCACCCATGGGAGTGGAAGGGAATTTCTATGAGCTCAACACCACTGGGGGCAGGGAGGGTGAAGGGATTGGTTTGTCAGTGTCACCTGGGTGTGTCTCTGCCTCCCAGCCCAGTGCTGGCTCCATGGAACCAGAGTTCTTAAGGATGGAAAAGACCTCCAAGACCATCAAGTCCAACCATCAACCAGCCCCATCCTGCTCACCACTAACCATGTCCCCAAGTGCCACATCCACACAGTTTATCAACACCTGCAGGGCTGGGCACTGCAAAGCTCCCTGGGCAGCCCCTGCCAAGGCCTGAGCACCCTTTGCATGCAGAAATTGCTGCTGCTGTCCCAGCTGAGCCTCCCCTGGCCCAGCCTGAGGCCCTTTCCCCTTGTCCTGTCCCTGTTCCCTGGCAGCACAGCCCGACCCCCCCTGGCTGTCCCCTCCTGGCAGGGAGTTGTGCAGAGCCACAAGGGCCCCCTGAGCCTCCTTTGCTCCAGGCTCAGCCCCTTGCCAGCTCCCTCAGCCCCAGGTCTTGACAACAAAATAGGCATTTCACAGTGTATATATATATATATATATATGTGTGTGTGTGTGTATGTATAAATATACATACTAATATATACATATGTATATACATATATATGTATATACATATTTATATATTAGTATATCTATTTTACATATTTATATGTATATATACATGTATATATATTTATATATATTTATATGTACACATGTATATATATGTATTTATACATGTCAACATATATATGTATACACCCACCAAAACATTATGCTCAGTACATGCACACAGTGAAATATTTTTTAAGCCAATAATAAGTTATTTTTTTATTGCTAGTCTTAATTTAATAATAAAATTATTAAGATATTGCAATAAGATATAATATTATAAATATTATAATAATATATAATATTTATTAATATTGTCATTAAATCTAAACTTATTAATATTGAAATTTTTATTATTATTACCCAGCATGGAGAATAACTAATAAGGTCATGAGGCAGTTCCACTTCCAGCTTAAAAAATAAATAAAACCAGACCATAAACAACGATTTTCAATCAAAACAAAACTAACAAACATAACAAAACACAAACAAACAAACCCCAAAACAACAAAACTCCTGAAAAATTAGAAGCACTAATATCCAAAATGAACTTAAAACCTCGGCGTATAAATGAACTCAGAAATTCAAAATCCTCTAAAACCTTCCTATAAAGAAGCAGAAAGAAGTTCTTTAGGAGGCTTCTAGCCCTAAGTGGGTGATAATCAGCCCTAAAGGGATAACAGCTACACTCTAGAGGGAAAATAACCAGCATAAGAAAGCAACATTTTAGAGATAAAACTGTAAGAATAGTTTGAGAATGGCCTTAAATCAAATGTTTTCTACACAGTGACAAGTGCCTTCATTCCTATAAATAGAATATAAAAAGGACAAGATGTGAAGATGCTACAGGAATGGATTTAATTTTTTTAAATTTGTTTTTGAATTATTATTTTCCTTTGGGTTTCAATAGGTGGAAAAGTGAATATTCTAAGGCAAAATCCTACTTTAGGACCAAAGTACTGAAAAGGCTGCCACTGCCAAAAAACCCCGGAGATGAAAGGATTCAATGTGCTTACCCTGCAAGGACCTAAGAGCCCATCCTGGAAGGTGTGAGAGCACTGAGGGATGAAGTGCAGTGAAACAGGAGAGGCCTCTGCCAGCTGGGGGTGAGGCACTGCCTGACCAAAGGAGCTGAAACCACACTCAGACTTCAGAGACAGAGCAAGAGGGGACCCAAAACAGCAGCAACTCCATGAGTTTTATCCCAATGACCCTCCAGGCTCTTGAAAACCTTTAGTGGGAAAAGCACAGGGGAAACCCTGGAGCCAACAGAGCAAGGACACAGGGCTGGGGTAGCAGAGGAATCCTGGCACACCCCCCAGCCCAGGGGCAAAACATGACCTGGGGTGGGGATTTGCATGGTTTGGTACCAGGGGGGCTGCCAGAAGCTTTTCCCATGTCCAGCAGAGCCAATCTCTGGATCTCCAAATGTGGACGTGTGCCTGGCCAAGGATAGGCACTGAGAAATGGTGGTGCTGCCTCTGGGATGACAGACCGAAGGAAAAAGAAAATAAAAATATTGTTGCACAGTCGTAATTGCAGCCAGAGGAGAGTGGAGGGAGAGGAACATCTCTGCTGACACCCAGGGCAGGGCAGGAGGAGCAGGAGGTGCTCCAGGAAATGGAACCAACATTCCTCTGCAGCCTGTGGTGGGACCATGGGGAGGCAGCTGGGTCTCTGCAGCCCATGGGGATCCCTGGGGATGCAGAGATCCCCCAGAGCCCCTGGGGATCCATAAAGGATGCAGAGATCCACGCACAGCTCCTGGTCATCCATAAAGGATGCAGAGATTCCCCATAGCCCCTGGGGATCCATGGGGATGCAGAGACACACCCAGAGCCCCTGGAGATCCACAGGGATGCAAAGATCCACCACAGCCCCTAGAGATCCATGAGGATGGAGAGACCCCCCCCAGAGCCCCTGGGGATCCATGAGGATGCAGAGATCCACCACAGCCCATGGAGATCCATGAGGGATGCAGAGATCCTCCTACAACATCTGGAGATCCACAGGGATCCCCTACAACCCCTGGAGATCCATAAAGGATGCAGAGATCCACGCACAGCTCCTGGTCATCCATAAAGGATGCAGAGATTCCCCATTGCCCCTGGGGATCCATGGGGATGTAGAGACACACCCAGAGCCCCTGGAGATCCATAAAGGATGCAGAGATCCACCCCCAGCCCATGGGGATCCATAGGGGAGGCAGAGATCCCCCACAGCAGCCCCTGGGGATCCCTGAGGATGCAGAGATCCCCCAGAACCCCTGGAGATCCTTAAAGGATGCAAAGATCCCCCACAGCCCCTGGGGATCCATGAGGATGCAGAGATCCTCCAGAACCCAGGTGTCTTTAAGGGTTTATTTTACTTCGCACGATCCTGCTCTGATTTTGCAAGTAATAAATTCAATTAATATCTCTAATTCCAGCCTGTTTTGGCCATGATGATATTTGATGGGTGATCTCAACCCATGAACCCTTCCTGGCATTTTCTCTCCCATGTGCAGCTGTGGAGGGCAGTGAGAGACAGGCTTTGGTGAGTGCCTGGTGCCACAACACCCAGTAATATGGGCATGAGGCAAACCTGTAAAATATGTAAGAGAAAAGAGGGAGAAAGTGAGAGAATGATGTAAAAAAGTCAGGCATTCATTGCCTAACTACAGGAACTGGTGTGAAGTGCTGGGAGGGGGCACCTGGAAGTGCCACAGCTGCAAAGATCTCAGTGAGCACCAGAAGCAGAGCAGGCAGGAGGGTGATTGGAGGCTCTCTCCTAAGAAGAGATAAAAACAGGCTAAAAGAATTTGTTGTTTAGCCCAGCAAAATGCCAGCTGTTAACAGCTGCAGCTGTGCTCAGTGCACACTGAGGGGAGGTGAAGGAAGTCCAAGCACTGTGCTGGCAAAGGACAGATGGGTAAAATGGCATGAGAGGAACCTTGCAGGGACAGGTGAAGCCCTCCAGCCCTGTTCTTTCTGCTCTCAAACACTTCTCAGCAATGATTTAGTCCTAAATGCCTCTCCTGATGAGGAGCACGCTGAAATGTGTGTTGCTGTGTGTCAGTTTGGTAAGCAGAGCACACAGAACTGCAATAACACATTTTGACAAACCTGGGAGGGGAGTGAAGGTTGTGTATTTTATCTCTGTATAACCAGAGAGAGGAAAAAACCCTCTCAGTGGATAAGCTCATAGGAGTCATAGGAGCGCAGGATTATTCAGCTCAGAAAGGACTTCAGAAGGTTTCAGCTCCAGCCTCCTGCTCATGGCAGGCTCAGCTGCATGGGCTCAGTTCACACTGCCTTTCTTAGCAACCTGTCCCACTGATTAAAGATCTGATTGGGAAAAAGCTTTTCCTTCTGTCCAGATGGAAAAAAACCCAATGCACTCCCAGGCCTTACAAAACACAACCAAACTATGCAGGTGAATTTAGCAGAAAAAGACTGTAAGTGATAATTTAATAGTTGCCTCAGCTCAGACTTGTCTCTTTTATGAACTATTGATTTCACTGCAGAATATTCTTAAACCTGCTGAGTAGAAGAGTTCAGTTGAAGCCAATTTACTGCACTGAGGAGGCTCCTGCCATTACTGAATCTTTGACACCTGTTTGGGAACAGGTCAAACCCAAATACTTTCCTTTAATTCCCATGCACACCCTCTGTCCCACTTTCCTTCCACAGGCCCCAAGGACAGTCCCCATTTCAAGATGCTCCAAAATGTGAAAGCAGCAGGGAATGAGATACGGGAGAGGGGAAGGAGAGCAGGAGCAGGGTGTGAGCTGCTGCAGCTCACTGGGGCAGGGTGACAGAAATGGGTCTCTGAGATGGACATCAGTGCGCTCAGTCCTTGCAGGCACCTTCCAGGAGCTCACACCCTGCTCAGGAGCTGGCAGGGCGGTGCAGAGGATAAGCTGACATCACCTTCCTCCCCTGAAACACCAATTTAATCTGACCCAGCAAAGGACACTTTAAAAGAACTACAGATTTGTGCAAACAGAGGACAGCAAAGATTTTTCTAATCTTGGCCTGAAAATGTATATTGAAAGAGAAACCACTCAGTGCCACTTTGTACAGGCTGTAAGCTCAGCAAAGGAGTGAGTTAAGTATAAACAGGAAGTATAAACAGGATTATACTTCCAAGAGAAAATACTCTATCAGTATAACTTAGTATTTGTTTCAGTATTTGTTGCTATTATATAATATATATATATATATTTTAGTATTTGTTATATAATATTATATATATATATTTCAGTATTTTTTACTAGTTCAAATATCTTCCTCTATTTCCATGAACAAATCACTGATAAAAAGTTGTAGAACATCCTTGTGATCTTTCCAGATTTTATTTTGTAAAAAAAATACTGATGAGTATTTCCCAGATATCTCTTGGCAGATTGATGTCATGAAGAAATTTCAATTTCACTGGAGACCCTTTTTTCCTTTCCAGGAAATTCCTAAACTATTTCCCAGTATTTTAAGTGTCTCCTCTGTGATGACAGAGGATCACTTAATTTTAAAGAAAGGAAGTAGACCTCATCCCATCCAAAGATAACTTCTGTTTGGGGCATGTATCTTACATTATGGTAAGAAATGCTTCAAGGTGATGAAATTAAGTTTAATTCATGAACATTGCTGTTCATTCTTTGTACAGTGATCCCAGAGAAACAGACCAACAGATTTTAGCTTTAATGAAGTGCCTCTTAGATATTTGCTGATCCTAAAAACCCTTCTCTGACAAGTACTTTAGTTACTCAAAATTGTATTCTTTCATTTTCCTGTTCATCCCACTGGTACCTCAAAGGAGCCACTGCTTTTGTTTACCCTTATTTCAGCTTTTTGTTTGTTTAATTGCCACATCTGAAATTCTGTGGTGTAAATCAATCTCTTCTTTCAAGTGCTGATTAAGAGCAAACACTCCAACAAACACAGACACAAACAAGAGGGGTTTCCCATCCCGGTGCCCAGAAGCTGCACGCACTTTTAGTCTGGGTGATTTTGGATATTTTCAGGTACTGAACACAATCAGTTTGAACAGATGTGCGTTTTGGTTTGGGTTGATCCTCTGGAGAAATGTTATCTTCAAAGACTGAACAACACCTTCCAGGGATGGTGACTATTTCCTGAGGGTCTTGGTGCTTTTCAAAGGTGCAACCTGAAAGCACAACTATTGCAATGGCACTTTTTCTTTCTCAAAAAAATTGTGCACGAAAATTTAACTGCTGGTGACTTGGGCAGAGCTGACCAAAAGTGTTCACCACAACCCCAAAATGAATGTGTGCTGTTGGAGGGCACCAGCAATTTCCTCCCTTTCATAATTCAGCAGCAATTTCCTCTGTGTTTTTACATATTCTCTGACCAAATTACTAATTTATACTAAGTGGATCTAACAGAGTTGCAAATGCTGGGCAATACTTGTTTCCAGCCAGTAACTCTTGAAGACCTTAAAATTCTCCAACTCTCAAACCCGTAAGAATCTCTAATTATTTCCTATTTCCATCCCATCCCTCAAGAGGGATTACATTTCTGAAACTTGTAAAACACAGTAAACAGAGGCTGAAGAATTGGCTCTTTGGGACCAGAATCACATTTGGGGAATTTACAACCATTTCAAATGTCAAGAGAGGCTTTCAGGCATGGAAGGCAAAAAGCCAAGAGAATTAACCCTTAGAATGAGTCTGTGCTATTTATGTACCTTTTATCTCATTGTTTAGTGTGTAACAGCAACACAGTTCACAGTCTATACCTGAGACCCTTTAAAAAGCAGCAGAGATCTCACTGCCTGAGCACTCAGTGCTTCCAGACCTCTCTCTGCTACTTTTTGTTCCTTTCTGGGCTCTCCATTCCCTCTGCTGGGCTGAGTGCAGGAGAAACGAGGCTGTCTGGTGTTTTACCTTTGGCTTCAGAAACAACTTCCACTGAGATTAAGTGACAATCACACACCTAAGATTAATTGCTTGCTTTATAGCCCCAAATACCTCAATTTTAAATAAGCATTGCCCAGGATAAAATGTGCACATCCAGGGCAGACATACAGATAAATCATAAATCAGTGCGGGCATTTCTAAGTCTATAGGGATAGAGAAAAGAAAGGCCAGCAAAGGAAGCTCTTGAAATAACATTGTGTTGGCTTGGGTTTGTTTTTTTCCCAAAAAAATTCTGGCTCAGAGCAAGATCTGTGATTCTTTACAGCTGTCATGTGCTATTGTGGCACAGGGTGATTCATTCTAAAGCAGTGTAAAGGAGACAGCAAGGAAGACATGCCTTAACTCCATTCCCAGTGTCATGAATCCATGGAATAGTCTCAGTAAATTCCTGTCTCAAACATTAAAAGAAAATGAAGATGCTGGGCATATTTGATATATGCTCAATGTATTATCCAGTGTGGTTTAAAAAAAATAATGGGAACTTAATTCCCAAAGAAACAATGGACAGGACATGCAGAATTCCTAGCTGGAATCTCTGGAATTTACACACAAGTCCTTCATGGATAAGGAGAGACAGATAAACTGACTGGGAACCAAAACTTTCAAGTTTTTTTACCTGGAGACTGAAAAGATCATCACACCAAGCAAGAGCTTCTGTGCAAACAACGGCTAAAAATCAGAAAGGTGAGAGAGGGATGGCAAAGATGAGAGAGATGTTTGAGGAAGAGACAACCAAGACCTGTTATATACTTTTACGAAAGGAATGGGAATGGAAAGGGGGAATGGGGTGGAGATTTTTCATTTTGCTTTAGGATTTTTACTGCACCTTCCAATGCTAGAAGCATGTGGCATCCAGCAAAGCTGCAAATAACTCAGGCTCAGGAAAATCAAATCTGGGCAGGTTCTTCACACAAATTGAAAATGCTAAAAGGGAGACTGGACAAAATAATGGACAAGTGGAGTGGGCAATGTCCCAGGAAAATCCCAGGGGCACAAACAGGACTGAGCTGTTCCCCACAGCAGCCCTGGCACTCTCAGCATGCCAAGGCAATGTGCCCTGGTGGCATTCTGCTGCTGGGCTTTGTTCCCTGCCCCTGTTCCCTCCTCAGGGCTGGGGGCTGGCAAAGGCTGTCATCAGCTAAAAGAGCCCACCCCAGAATCCCTGCCAACAGCAGAGCTTGAAACAGCTCAGGGAATTCTTCAAGCTTTTACCTTCAGGGTAGCCCATCCCATGGATTTTTCTCTGCTCTCACACAAGAAGAATTGCCTCCAGCTTTAGCTCTGCCCTGACCCAAATCCTTGTCTCAGGGATTTAGTGGAAGTTCCACCAGTGCTTTGAAAGATTGGGGATGGATTTGATTATTTGTTTTGATGTTTGTACAGCAGTGGCTGAAGCCATAAAGAGTCTCAGCACCTCAAGTTCCACCCTGGCTAGCCTGGATTCGCCAGATGATCTTGCAACAGGAGCCATGGGCCAGGTGGGGGAAATAACACAAATCCCCAAAGCCAGTGGAAAATATTTGCAGAGGTCATAATAATCATAACGACAGCTCCTTTTTCTTCTGCTTCTTTTTCTTCTTTTTTTCTAAAGTTCCTTGATTGAGAAGGACTTGCCAATCTGAGATTGCTGTGTAAAGAATTCCCAGCTAGGAAAAGCTGTGTGCTTGGTGAGGGGCTGTGTGAGCTGCTCAGGTTGGAAGTTCCTGGCAGCAGTGAAAACTTGAAGAACTACCTGAATATTGAGCTTTTAATCTTGTTGTTCATGGTTTTGTAAAGTGAAAAATGAACTCAAAAGGTAGCTCAATTCACAGATTAAAATGTAGTATCATGGTTTCCAGGTTTCTTACTCTTCTGGTATGAACAATTCAGCAAATACAACAAAATAACAAATATTAAATGCTGACATGCCATAAATCTGCATTTCTTCTCCTCAAAACCAATATTTCTCCCAAGAATACTATCTGGGGGGATTCTCCAAAGACAAAATGTACTGGTAATCACCTGGGTGTCTTCTCATCTCTGGTTCCCCTGTCTGCCTTGAATCCTGTTTTTCCTTTCACCTCCACAGTGCCCAGCACAATTTGACTACAATGAAATATTTTTCCATTATGTCTTGCATTGGTGTTGCTGTCACTGAGCTGCTTTTTGCCTCCCCACATCTGTTTATTTTGATACATTAAGGTCACCAGAGAGTGTCTGTGACTCAGGTCTGCTTGTGTACATTACAACCTTGTCCCAGTTCTGCAAGGAAAATTGTTGCTAAGGCATGAGAAAGGAGCTGAAGAAATGGAAGATGAGAAAGGCACTGGCTGTCATGAAGAAATTCAACTTCTGCCCCATCAAAAACATAAGGATTTTGTGCCTTCAAAGAGCTCCAGAAACTGAGATTGAAATTTTACCAGAGGGCAAAGTACTTCATACTTTTGTCTTAGAAATAAACAAGAACTAGTGATACTACATCAAGCAAAAACTGCTTTTCTCCTGTTTGATAAACTTTTTTCTTACTTGTTGACTGAAATCACTTACAGGGGGAAAGTGAATGCAAAAGAACAAAACAAAAAAAAAAAGGACAGTGAAAAACATAAGTGGAGGAAATTCTTGAGACAGAGCTGTCTCTGAAGTACTTTTGGAGAGCATTACTTTCATTTAATACAGAGAAATCTGATTTCACTCCATCACAGACCATCCATTCAACAAAGTATTTCTTATCTGTCTTGATTTTTCCTGACTGTATTTCTTATTTTGCTGATAATTCTTCTTCTACCAAGCAGTCTGGAACCAGATGCTTCTATTTCTAAGTTCCAAGGCATTTCAGGCTAACTGTGTATCCTGTCTGCACACTTCTCAGAAACACAGTACATCTCAGATTAAACAAAAAAGCCACAAGCAAGACATTGAGAGAGCCACAAGAAAAGAATGAATTCCAGCCAAGGATGTACCTTCAGATTCAGCAATTTGTTCTCTTAAGCATTTTTACTCAGCTGGCAATATCAAGATGAATACCTGCTTTCTCTTAATGCTCTCCCTTCCTGAGAACACTGTCACTCTGCAAAACACCAGACTAAATAATGCATTTCTAAGTTGAGGAGGCTTAAAGAGTCCAAGAAGACAACAGCAACAAATTCTGAGGAACAACACTGCTGGTTGGAATAAAAAAAGCCAAGCAGACAGCCTCAATGGCAGCCATAAAATACAAACAACCCTGGATTTACCCAGATAAAGATATCTGAGAAAGGCACATACCAGGCCTGTCATTTAGATTTCTGTTCCCTTTTTTTTTTTAACATCCCCCAGAAAATCTGTTATTTACCCAAATTTCCACACATTTCTTTCTTAAAAATAATATTCTGGAGGGGAGTGGGGCTTGACATCAGTGCTCAAAACCCATGTGTGGCTTGGGAGTTCATACTGCATGTTCAAACAGACCAGTGCTATGTTAACCAGCATTATAGATATGAATTAAGCATTATAGATATGAATTAAGAAGATAAGTTCTTACCCACCTGCCAATCAATAGAAGTCATCATCCTCAGGAAATGAAAAGCCTTTCTGGTCAGGGCCAAAGTAAAACTAGGAAATTCATTCTGCTGCAGACCACGTCACTTCTCTGAAGGAAGAACCTCTCAAATCTTCAGAGTCTTCTGTGCTAGACTGACTCTTAAGCAGAGCTTAAATCCAGAACACAGCATATACTCACAGCCAATATGCTAAAAAAAAAAAAAATCACCTCAGTTGATTTTTCCCCCCCAAAAGCTTTTATCAGTCAGCATCTGATCTTTTATCTATCAACCTTTCAACCCATCAACTCTTCTCATTTCCTTAAATTTTTCTTAGTACTTACTTTTTCCTTAATACTTTTTTTTGCCTAATTTAAGTGAAAAAACATGCTGACAAAGCAGAATGTTTTCATATAATCATAGGCTATCTCAAGTTGGAAGGGACCTACAATGAACTTTTTGGCAAATTTAGCAGCAGAGCCAGACACCACTCAGCACTGGAACAGCTGCCTCTGAGGGTCTGTCCCATCCCATTGCAGCCCAGAGTTTAAGAACTACACAAAAATATTCTGCTTATAAGGAAAATTTTCCTAAATACTAATTGGCAAGCTGCCTTCCAAAAGCCTTGGAAAATGAGAAGAAATTAAAGGCTTTCTGGTGATGTTATCAGAATAGATGAGGAAAAAAAAGTAAAGAACCATCATAGCATCACAGAATGGTTTGGGTGGGAAGGGACCTTGAAGATGACCTCATCCCACCCCTGCCATAGGCAGGGACACCTTCCATCGTCCCAGGATTCTCCAAGCCCCAAAGTCCAACCTGGCCTTGGGCACTGCCAGGGATCCAGGGGCAGCCACAGCTGCTCTGGGCACCCTGTGCCAGGGCCTGCCCACCCTCCCCTTATCATTAGAAATGATACATTCCCAGGTGTTTCATACAAACCTCTTCATCCTGGGCTTATTATGCCATCCAAAACTTTCTTCAGAGAAAGCCACCCCAATTCCAGAATTGCACTAATTAATTAATTACCAGAATTCCACAATTCTGGTAATTAAAGGTAATAAAGAAGTTTGATTTTCAACCCAAACCCCGGCCCAGGCTTTAGCAAACTCAAACCAGAATGTAAGAGAACTGAACATGAACAGCTGAAGCTACAAAAGACTTTTCTGACCTGCTCTGTGTTCCAACACTGCCATTATTGGCACACAAGAGAAAGAGATCTGATTTGTGAACTTAACATCAGAATTCCCTGTTGCACAGGAACAGGGAATTTCTTCCCAGCTGCATGGGAAGGTTTGGGAGCTGCACACACATTGCTCCTTCTTCTCTCCTCCAAAGCCCTGAAGGTCTGAGAAGCTCTATGGGGTCATTGCAGGGAACAGGGAAAACTCAGTGAGATGAGACCTGACCTTTGTCAGTCCTTTGGAGCACTGCAGGTCACACCTGGAGCACAGAACACTGAGTTTGTGTCACCCTGAATTTTTAAGATTTTCTAAGCCTTCTAATGTTTACATTCTTGTAGCAAACTTTCTCACACACTTTCTGTAAATAACTTATTGTTTTGCATTCTTTTAAGGAAGAAGAGAAATTTGATAGACTGTTAGTTTGCCCAGTGTGATTGGAGAGGTGGCACTTTCACCCTCCAATCCACTGTCATGTTTAGAAAACTATAAATATTAGAGTCAGAAAAAAACTTCCCTTTTTTCTTCACCCTGAGAGCAGTGCTGTGTGTGCAGCAGTGGTTTTGTGTCCTACAGTGACAAGTTTGCTCTCAGTATTTCTAACCTGTTGTCATTATATTGCAAGAGTTTTATTGTCATTACATTGCTAGGGTTCCATATTGTCAGAGTTTTGTACCTCCTTGATGTTTCTCGTGGACAGCTCCTCTAGGCACTGACTCTTCCTTGTCCTCACAGCAGCCAACTGAGTCCAGTTCCCCCCAATCCACTCTTTTATAACACTCTTCCTATTGGCTACAGCTGTGGCCTGTTAACATCAGGCCTGATCCTAATCTTTAGTAATAGATTCAGCTGCAACTCTTTAGGAGATAAGATTACATTTTGTACCACCTTCATTTACCCATACTGTATCCCCCTACACAAACCAGTTGTCTGCTTTGCAAAGCCCTTTCTGGGCTGCCTGGGACCCCCTGGGCACTGGGCTCTGCACCCAAATGTCAGAACTGGGAGCTCTGAGCACCTTGTTTGGCGCACACACACGGGAGAACTGCTTCGTGTCTCATGTACCAGCCCAGCTCACACCCAGGCTGTTCCTTCAGCTCCTCTGTGACAGGCGTGAAACCTAAATTAAAAAGACCCAGAGCTGGAACCAAACATTCCAAATGCTCGTTCTTACCACTTCATCAGCAGCAAAATGCTTTCACCCATAATTGTTCTCATTACAACAGAAAAAAAATACAGAGCATAAACAATGCTGAGCTTGGTATGCAAGGGATGGCATCTCCATGGCTGAGCTGGGAGTGCAGCACAGGCATGTGCTTCAAATTGGAGTCAACAATTATTCCACACATGGCAGAGGATGGAGCTGAAAATAAAGAGAAGGAAGTGACAATCTGCCAAGTGGTGTGTAAATATGATGGCAGCCTGAAAAGATTGCCAAAGATATTCTTTTACTGACATTATGTCTTCAAAGCATTTTTCTTACCTTTAAAAGATGCAGTCTGTACTTCCTTGATCAAAATTACTCATTTACTCATCAGGAAGAATTTATATTATGTGTGGTTTTTCCTTCAAATAATGAAAATATGCCTTTAATCGTCACCCTGTTCTTTTAAGTTCTCCAAAGCCTTTTGATGTTTACATTTTTGTAATGAACTTTCTAATGCACTTTTATGTAAATAATTATTCTTTTCTGGAAGAGGAGAAATTTGATGGACTGTTGGTTTGTCCAGTGTTATTGGAGGGGTGGCACTTTCATCCGCCAATCCACTGTCACTTTTGAAAGTCTGTAAATGTTGGAGTCAGGAAATAAACTTCCACTTCCATTCTTTTCACCTTGGAAGTTCCAGCATGAGTGTAATTTTATTTTGTGTCCTAGAACAACATTTAATTATTAATTCTTTTTGCTCAGAAGTAGATTTCGTGGCTATGTTAGGTGGTAAGATTTGTCTCTCTCTGGTTGATTCAGATGGCTGTGAGGTCTCTGATGCCTGGAGCTCACTCTTGTCACCAATGGCAATGTCAGCTTGGAAACTCAGCTTCTGCTCCTCCCTGAGTGGCCAATGGTTCTGAAAAAGGTTCCTGGACAAAGTGACCTCCTGCCCAGCCACACCATGAGCTGAGGAAGGACACTTTGGGCATTTTCAGTAATCATTTCCATTTCTAAGTAGGATTTTCTAAATTGGTTTCCATCTCGGGCTCCCTTCCCTCCTCTTGTCCTGCATACACAAGGGAGCTCCAAGTGGGATTCGCTGGCTGCCTGGCACAGGTTCTGTTTGCCTGTCTCCTGCCACAGCCACAGAAGCAGGAGCAGATGTTGGTAGAACATTCCTGAGTGTTGTTCTGGGGTGTGCAGCCAGACATTTGTCAGGCTGCTTTGATTTCCTGAGGACTGCAAGGCAGGTTCTGCTGGATAATTCCCATCTGTGACTCCGAGCCGCTTCTGCCAAATCCACCCCAAGCCTCCAAGGAAGATTTCCTCCTCCAGATTTTTGCTCAAGGCTACTTTTTATTAGTTTTCTTCAAGAAATCTTCTTTTGTATTTGTTTTCTCTTGTTAACACAGCTATGAAGATGGAGAGAGGCAGGGTTAGGAGTAAGGAAAAGATGCACATTCCCAAAAGACAGCCACATTCTCTGCCACCTTAGTGTTTACAAGTGCTGCTAAAGCCAGCAAAATCACAAAGATTTCAGTAAAAGAATCTTCTATCCTCCCACAGCTGAAGAAACATCATCATTTAAACACATTATATACATGTCAGATACAAACTTCCTTTTCGGTTTGAGTGCCTACAAACCATTTTCCAAAGGACTTCTGCAAACAGCAAATCACTTTTTTTGGCATTTGTACATAAAAGATAAACACATATTTTGCAATGCCTTAAAACACCCTTCAATTTCACCCTTCAAAGTCCAAGTGGACTTTGTTTTGTTCACTCACTCTACACTTGAAATATTAAAAATGTTTAATTAAAGCTTTATTGCTGAATACCACCTTTGAATAAAATAAGGCAAAGTTTTGCATGAGATTTGAAATGTTTCCAGATTTGGAGAAATTATTATGTTAAATGCATTAAGGCATTGTCTCAAAACTAAAGGAAGCTTTCCAAATGCTTTCTTCATGACTAAAATAATGTTTGAGCACGGGGCAGAAATTTGATCGTTTTTTTCTGCAGGAAGAAAAAAAAATAGAAAAAGCCATTTTTCCCCACACATTTTCTATAGGAATCTTATCTAGATGTTAAACCTTAGGTAAGTGATGCATTTAGCTTATCTCTGTGAGTGAGGGAGATGCCCAAGCTGTGGCCTTGGATAAACATCCCACAGATGGGAACACCGGGAGCACACGGCCCTGATTTCACAGGGCTTGCAGGGTTTCCTGCCCAACACCTGGCTCGTTTGCCGGTGCTTTAGCGGGATCTGAGCCAGGGGCTGGAAAGGCCCTTTGTGGGTGGGCTGTGCCCCGTGGGGAAAGCTCCGCCGAGGGTGCATCCCTGCTCCATCCCTATTCCCATGTCCATCCTTATCCCTGTCCCCTTTCCATTCCCATGTCCATTGCCCTCCCTATTCCTATCCTCATTCCCATCCCTGTACCCTTCTCCGTTCCTATCTATATTCCTTTCCATCTTCCCACTCTCATTCCCCTCCCCATTCCCATTACAATTCCCACTCCTTTCCTGGTCCCCCATTCCCCTCCCATCCCCATCTCTTTGCCTGTCCCCATTCCCCTCCCATCCCTGTCCCTTTTCCTCTCCTCAATCCCATTCCCATCCTCATTCCCTTTCCCCATCCCCATTCCCTGTACCCATTCCCTGTCCCCATGCCCTCTCCCCATTCTCCTCCCATCCTCATCCCTTTCCCTCTCCCCATTCCCATCCCCATCCCCATACCCATCCATATCGCTTTCCATCTTCCCACTCTCATTGCCCTCCCCATTCCCATTCACCTTGCCATTCCAATTGCCACTCCCTTCCTTGTCCCTATTCCCCTCCCATCATCATCCCTTTCCCTCTCCCCATTTCCATTCTCTCTCTCCATCTCCTTTCCCCATTCCCAGTCCCTCTCCCCATTCCCTGTTCTCATTCCCATTTCCTCTCCCCATTTCCATCCTCATTCCCTCTGCCCACTCCCATGCCCTGTCCCCATCCCCATTCCCAGTTCCCATCCCCTTTCCCTCTCCTCATTCCCATTCCCGTCCCCGCCGGGTGCGGAGGCGGTGCGGGAGCGCCCCCTGGTGCCCCGCGGCCGCAGTCCAGGTGCGCCCGCGGCCGCGCTGGGAGAGCACCGGGGAACGGCCGGGGGACAACCAGGGGGACAACCAGGAGATCATCAGGGGAACAGCAGGGGACAGCCAGGGGAGCACCGGGAAACAGCAGGGGACAACCAGGGGAACAGCAGGGAAACAGCAGAGAGCAACCAGAGGGGACAACCAGGGGGACAGCACGGGAGCACCAGGGGGACACCAGGAGACAGCCAGGGGGAGAGCAGGAGACAACCAGGAGACAATCAGGGGAACACCAGGGGAAGAGCAGGAGACAACCAGAGGAGCACCGGGGCAGCACCGGGGGAACAGGAGGAGAAAACCAGGGGAACACCAGAAGACAATCAGGGGAACATTAGGGGAACAACAGGGAAGCACCAAGGGAACAGGAGGAGACAACCAGGGGAGCACCAGGTGTCACAAAGTGTGCACAAAGGCTGCACCAGGTGAACCCCAGGTGTGCAGGATGCACTGCCAGGTGTTCCCCATCCCTGTGCACAGCAGGAACTCAGCCACAATGCCACTTGTGTCCCTTCCCCTCCCACTTCCCTGCTCCTCCAGGTGTTGGGAAAGGCTGAGGAAGGTGCACATCACTGAATTCTCTAAATGCAGAACCCCCCTATCTGTCCATCTCAGCCAGTTCCTGTTAACAGAGCATTCAGAAACAGCACCCTCAGCAGGCTCCTCTCCACTCCCTGCCCTCCAGCCCAGTGGAGTCCCATGGAATCCGAGCCTCTCCTCCCTTTCCTCACCTGCACCCTGACAGAGGGGACACACATCCAGCACAGCTGACACCCTCCTGCTCGCAAGAATCCAAACTTTTCCAAGGAAGCTCAATATTTTCATAACCAAATCCTAAGGGGAAAAAAAAAAAGTTTATCTTCTGATTCATTCTAAAATGTAGAAGTCTTGTATTGAAAGTGTAAATTTATGGGGAAAACAGCTAAACCATTTCAGAGAGGCAAAGTCCTCAGTCTCTCTTGTTTCCATTACACGGATGAGAAAGTGTGACTGTTGTGCATAAGAAAAAGGTAACTCATTTTCATAAATATCTCCAAAAGGCCATTTAGCCCCATCAGCAAACGAGGGAAATGAGCTATTTAGCATAGTTTAGTGAGTGAGTTTTCATTTGAAGGTTGAATAATGGCTTAAAAAAGAAAAACAAAAGAGGCTTTGAAACTTTTCCTAACCTTCAGCTCCACTAAACATGAAAACTGACTGCTGAATTCAGGGGAAGTGACCTATTTCTCAACACTTCAAAAAGCTTAAAACTGTGCAAATGACATTGACAAAAACATGTTACTGAGCTTCCTTTACACAATATGGTGAAAATCAAGTAGAATATGAACTCTATTACAGGCAAAAGGCTTAAAGAACAGAGTTCTCAGAAGAAATGCATTTGTCCTAAACTTATTCTTGATTTGGTTTCTTATTTTAAAGCATCTCCCCAATGTGTGTTATGAAAAACTGATCCCCATTTTGGACCCAAAATGTGTCCATTTAATGGAGGGGGTCAGTTAAATTAGAAAATAAATTAGGAAGTTTTTCCTGATATTGCTTTTCAGTCTGAATTTTTCACCCAGCACTGCCACCACCAGGAGAAAAAATATTTTGGTTACACATGGAAGAACAATACAGTCAACATTTCACCTATTTTGTACTTAAGCAAAAGCCAGATTTGAGTATAAAATATTGCAAAGTTCACACCAAGGCATTCAGGTTATCTGGTGCTTTTCTAATACACTAAGATACCTGGGATTTTAGGAGCCCCTAAGAAACTAACCCCAAACCATTTTCTACACTGTTTGTTTTCTTAGCAATGCTTTGTCAAATCAGCCTTGAGAAATGAAGGAAATTAATTGAATTAAAGGATTCTCAATTTAAAATTGGCTAATTTTTACAGTAACTGGCAAGCCTTTCTCCAATTCAGGCATAATACCAGAGAAGATCTCTAGCAGATTCTCTAAAGATGCCCAGGGATAATTTCTGAATTTTGAAATAAATAGCAGCTACAATCTTCTTATCCTAATTTCCCCTGCATTCTTTGTTCCCATCTGATACCAGAGCCTTCCCAGGTCTGACTGACAGAAAGCAAACTCTGGAAGCTGGAGCCTTACTGAAACACACTCAAAGTAACTGAGAGTCAGGAGAAACCAGTGCAAGTTTGAAGTCACTGCTCAGAGCTGGGTTTTTACAGATGGAACATGGCACAGGCAGACAGCTTTGTCAGATTCTCCTTTTCCTGGGGCAGGGAGGGGTGTCTGTGCAGGGTGGGGAGCCCTGGATTTGCTTTTCCTCCTTCCCCAGCACCACTCGTGGTTTGCTCAAGCAAAATTTCTCTGGTCAAACTGGGCTTCCAAAAGCCACACCTACCCTTGTTAACAGCCAAAATAGTCAGGAGTAAACCTGACAGCTACAGATTCTCTCCAAGACGGCAGATCAGGGAATCAAAAACTGTGGCTGCAAGCCCAAACCTTGAGCTCAAAGCCACGTCCTGGGCCATTCCTCCAGGGGAGCTCTGAGCCCCAGCTTGGGCTGTGTCCAGTGTGGATCCCCAGCACTGCAGGGATGGTGCTACTCAGGAAATTACCTTTCCCTCATGTTCAAAGGACAGTGCTGACACAGCCCCATGACCCTCTTTTGTTTACTTGTCCATAAACCTTTCATTAGAGCCTGTAAGGAAATTAATGTTCTCTGGGCTTTAGTTCACTTTCTGGAGCACTCAGAGTTTACCAAGAACTGAGGCCCAGATTGGAAACATTGCTGAGTCCTGTTCACAGCTCTGCCTTACCTTCCTCACAAAGTTGTCTGAAAAGAGAAACCCTTTAGCTCTTCCAAGTTTGTTTTGATTTTATGTAACTGCTCATTTGAATGTGGCTTCTCCTGCAAGTACAATCAGATCACGTTGATGTCCGCAGCCTCAGGCAGTCTCAATTTCCTGGCACAACAATATTACAAAGATAGAGAGAGAGAAAATAGCCATGAGCTCCTTGTCATCTGCAACTGAAAGAGCAATCATACAAACATGGAACAGTTTGGGTTGAAGGGACCTTAAAGCCCATCCAGTGTCACCCCTGCTATGGGCAGGGACACCTTCCACTGTCCCAGGCTGCTCCAGCCTGGCCTTGGGCACTGCCAGGGATCCAGGGGCAGCCACAGCTGCTCTGGGCACCCTGTGCCAGGGCCTGCCCACCCTGCCAGGGAACAATTCCTAATTCCCAATATCCCATCCAGCCCTGCCCTCTGGCACTGGGAAGCCATTCCCTGTGTCCTGTCCCTCCATCCCTTGTCCCCAGTCCCTCTCCAGCTCTCCTGGAGCCCCTTCAGGCCCTGGAAGGGGCTCTGAGCTCTCCCTGGAGCCTTCTCCTGTCCAGGTGAGCCCCCCCAGCTGTGCCAGCCTTTCCTCCCAGCAGAGCTGCTCCATCCCTCTGCCCATGCTGGTGCCTGCCCTGGGCTCTCTGCAGCAGCTCCAGGTCCCTCCTGTGCTGGGGCAGCTCTGCAGGTGGGGTCTCACCTGAGCACAGGGGCAGAATCCCCCCTCCCAGAGATGCCCAGCTGGGACAGACACGGGCTCCAGTGGGGCTGGGATGTCTCTCAGTGCAGCAGGATCAATGCTGGTGTCACTGCAGCGCACAGACCCTCAGGGGAAAAGCATCAACTGCTCTGGTGCCCTCCAGCTCCCAGCTGGCTCCCTACAGACACACAACTTCTGGGAGATGTGGGAGAGCTCCTTAGCCTGTTTTTCCCTCACTAACTTCCTAAACACTGATGATTTTCCACTAGATATACCGGAGAGACTGACACCTTTAAAGCAGTTACATTCCTGCAGGATTCAGGCCAATCACACACAGGTGAGAGACACTTTGGCCCCTAAACTAAGACTACAGAACATTGATAGCACTCAGAAAAACAGAGGTCATAAAGCTTGTAAAATGACCACAGAAGATTAAAGAAAGTCAAGTATTAATGATGGGAAGAAGTCAGGGAAAAATTTTGTTTCTTTGCATAATTTAACTCCATACTTTTTTTCTTACAGCTATAAAAACTCTCTGTTTCAGTGTTTACAGAAAGCACATTTTAGCTGTGCATCCATCAAGTTGATCACCTCAATTTAATTAGGAAGGGTAATGCACACCTTCAGAGGAGCTCAGCAGGCTTCCAGAGAAACTGAGGACAACAGCAGCTGGCATTACTGATAGTTCTAGCATAGATTAAAGTACCCCTCTTTGAAAACAAACACTTTTATAACCCCTTTTCAGAGCAAAGAGCATCTAGAAACCTCATCACTTTTTGACAGACTGTTTTGCAAAATCCCTTCTGTGTCACTTGTTATATGATGTATGTACATATCTCAGCACAGCCAGTGATACATCATCTCTATCACTGCAGCCAGTGCTGCTTTGTTTGTACAAAAGCCTGGTTGTGGACTGAAATGATAAAAAAGATGAACATTAAGCACTGGTTACAGATAAGAGTGCAACAGTGCTTCAGAAGAAACAGAAAGTCTTTGAAGTTGCTGAGAAAGTTGAACAAATGTAAACCCAAAACACAGCAGCCCCCCAGCCCCACCTGCCATGCCTTTTTTTTTGGCTTCACCCCTGCTG
The DNA here is from genome assembly GCF_027579445.1 of Ammospiza nelsoni. NCBI lineage: Eukaryota > Metazoa > Chordata > Aves > Passeriformes > Passerellidae > Ammospiza > Ammospiza nelsoni. Next base: position 30,530,597 of record NC_080640.1, on the reverse strand, counting down.
TGTACACAGAGAAAAATACAACAGTTCAACAATGAGCAACAATCCTTTCACATCAATCAACAGCTATGCTTTGAAATAATGTTGGTATATTAATTCTTCAAAGCCAGACATTGCACCAAACACTCTTTGCAAAGAAAGCTGTGATCTGCTACAGACACCCTTCAAAAGCCAAGCAGTGTATGAAAATAAGTCAACATCAAGAGTTCAAAACTCCATATTCTTGTGGACATGAGGAGAAAGTACATGGAATAAAAGTGTTTGGAGTTTTCAGGTTGGACTTTGCAAACACCCAAGGTGCGAAGATGAATTGTTCACCTGCTTAAGGAAGTAATGTATTTGACCATTTTCTTGGAGGATGGACAAAATTTCTTTCAATCCAACTGGAAATGAGGCCATTCCCACGTTACAGAGGAAATGTGCATGTGATGCTCTGAAAGAGGAGTTTGCCACATTCTCATCAACAACCACTTGAAAAAGAAAGATGGAGCTGGACTTTTTCCTGATTCCCAAGTGTAAATTTCTAAAGGCAGAATAAGAAGAGAGTCCACTGTACAAAATACATAATTTAGGAAAGAATATCTTTTAAAAATCAGGATTTTATCCCTGCCTGGATGGGGCACTCTGCTCTAATGTATAAATTCTATCATTCTCTAATGTTATCATCAGGACTTCCCAGGATCACAAAAGCTTGGAGGACACTGTAGAACCCTGAGTCACAAAACTGCAGGATGGGAAAGCTGCTTACCAAAATGTTCAGATCCTTCAAATGTATCTGTCAATGTTCACTTCACATGTAAGCCAGTGAATCACTCATTTTGGCACATGTTTGATGTGTGCCAGAAAAACAAATCCCATTCTCCATTCCTGCCAAAGGCTTTCACAGCCATCCCAAGAGCCTGAGCTCCCTGCTGAATGTTGGCTGGCTTGTTTTCAGCGTTCATCACTCCTCATCCTCAGTGTCCATCACTCCTCATCCTCAGTGTCCACCACTCCTCATCCTCAATATTCATCATTCCTCATCTTCAGTGTCCATCATTCCTCATCCTCAATATTCATCATTCTTATTCCTCAATGTCCACCACTCCTCATCCCCAGTGTCCATCATTTCTCATCCTCAGTGTTCACCACCCCTCATCCCCAGTGTCCACCACTCCTCATCTCCAGTGTCCACCACTCCTCATCCCCAGTGTTCACCACCCCTCATCCCCAGTGTCCACCACTCCTCATCCCCAGTGTCCACCACTCCTCATCCCCAGTGTCCACCACTCCTCATCCCCAGTGTCCACCACTCCTCATCCCCAGTGTCCACCACTCCTCATCCTCAGTGTCCACCACTCCTCATCCCCAGTGTCCACCACTCCTCATCCCCAGTGTCCACCACTCCTCATCCTCAGTGTCCATCACTCCTCATCCTCAATATTCATCATTCTTAATCCTCAATGTCCACCACTCCTCATCCCCAGTGTCCACCACTCCTCATCCCCAGTGTCCACCACTCCTCATCCTCAGTGTTCACCACTCCTCATCCCCAGTGTCCATCATTTCTCATCCTCAGTGTCCATCATTCCTCATCCTCTGTTTCAAGCAAAATGAGCTCAACCTGGCACAAGCAGGAAAACTCAAGTGAGGCTAGGTGTTGTGGGAATCTCCTCCAGAGATTCCTTCTTCTGCTTCATGGCAAGCATCCTTCTGCTGGCTGCCATGGGCATCAGAACAGGCCTTGAAGGCCTTAATTTCTGCGGGGAAAAATTCCATTGTGAACCTTGCCTCTACAAATAATTCCTTCTACAAACATGTCTCACTCCAGAGAAAAATCTTTTAAAATTCTGTCTTTTTCCCTGCTTATTTCACCTGGATTACAAATATCATTTCAGTTTCTATTCCAGTTGTCTGGAACCTCAAAGACACCATGGAAACACATCCCCCTCCCACAGACTGTTCTGGAACAAGCTGGCTCCAGAACTTCCCATCTTGGGTGAGGTGACCATTTGCCAACCATTACTGAGGTGTCTTTAGGAGCTCTCTCTGATCTCTGATATTCCCCTGTCATCTCCATTTCCATTTCACACATCACAATCCATTAGTAGCACAATTTTTCTTTTCTCCCTACTCTTCCTTTTTTTGCTGCCGTTTCATTTAGATCAAATTAAAGCAGGACTATTCTTTTGTATGTGGGGGTTTTTGACATGTAAGAAAAATATATCTTCCCTTTCTTTTCATAGGATGTATGAATTTAAAGTGTCACCTTTACTTACTTGCTCAAGTATAGTGCTTCTAATTCTTTATCTTATGTATTTTACACAAAGCACAGAAAAAAAGGAAAATCCATTTGTTCATGTAAATTACACAGAGAAAATTTGCAAAAATTTGGTAAATATCATCAGGTACAGAACTATAGTTTTACTTGAATAATTTGAATAGACAAGTTCAAAGAAGTGGTATCTAATTTATGAAAATAGATTCAATAGTAGCTGACACCTACCTCAAAACCACAACTGCAGATTAGTCACTTTACCAATTTTTCAATAATTTCTGAAGGATTCCACAGACTCTGGTATGATTCTATTATGCCATGACTCACAGCTAATGAATGTTCTTCCAGTTCTCACTCCTGCAGAAATAAAATTTATGAATGAAGTGATTAGTTCCTGAAAAAGATTTTTCTCTCTAGTATTGTAGAATCATTTTAAAACAGACCACAATTCGAGTGTCAATGAGTTAATTAATATGATCACTTCAAATTTATTAATCAGAACCTGCCTACATAGAGAAGGTAATTAGTCTTGGTTATATATAATCACTAGTCTTGGTTTTATATATATGTATACACACATATAGAAGATATAGTCAGTATATTCTATTGAATTATTTCATTAACTTAACAAGGAGGGAGGAAAGACCACATCTTCTACCAATCACAGAGAAAATTCTTCAAATGTTGTTGGAAAAGCCATGGAATTCTGTGAAATAACATGGGCAGTGCTGCCTGTCCACTTTGGGAACAAACAAGGTTCCTTAGGAGTATTTTATGCCAGATTCCATCTCTGTGCAAATGCTCCAATTTACATGGGATAAAACGGTAAGAAATAAGACTTTTTTGCTGTTCTGACAGAAAAGCAAGAAAAAAATTAATGTCTTACTACATTTTAATACTTAGCTTGTGGAATACTCAGTCAATAATAAGATTAAATCTAAATTCTATGACTGAGGGTGACAACATGAGTTTTGTTTTGTTTCCCACCTCTTCCATTTTTGGTCATTACCAAGAGCTTTGTTAACAAGTGAGTTCATCAGAGGATTTCCTGTCTCTCCAGAGTGTTCCTACACTTCCCAAACATTCCTGCAGCTCTCTGCCCACTACTGAAGATTCTTTTGTAACTTCATTTTTCAGTCCACCAAGTCCTGGGTTTTCCACCAGCTCAACGGAAATTATCAATGCTTCAGCAAAACCTAAATATGCAAAACCTGACAGTTAAAAAAACCCAACTAAACATCTCCCTATGCCCAACGCACTTTGCTAATTATTGAATTTGTCTTTATTTCCAATTTCAGCAGCTGAGTTTTTCTCTGTTTGTCAGCCATGTAGAAAAGCCCAGCACCACTGCTTCATTTCTGTGCTTAATTAGCTGCAAAAAATGGAAAATCACCTCTCAAGCTGCTCTTTGGTGAACTCTGTTTTTATTGTGAACACATTTCTCTAACAAGTACCAACAGTTAAAATTTCTATTCAGCACACATTTATCCCCTGGTGCACCTGCAAAAACGTCTTTTTAAAAAATTAAAAATTAGCAATAGATTCTGTTTTAATTACAAGAAGCAGCAAAACTATTAACTTTTATCAAATCAAAAATGGACAAATAAGTCAATTTTTTATTTCAACACAGCTTAACTGAGCTATGAACAGTCCACTTTGCCCTACATTGCCCTGAAAAGTTGAACCAAAGGACATTTGTGTGATAGCTGGGATGGACTTAACCCCTCACCAATTTGCAATAATAACATCCTTTCACTGTTATTTGTGTATTAGTATTAGAACATCCCAAAAATACTCCTAAAGTCACCTCTAGAACACTTCAGTAGGAGCATTAATAACCTTTACGCAAAGTTCTGTGTTGCCAAAACCACTCTGCAGTAATATTTTAGTATCAGCTTTCTCTACAAGAGCAATGAGGGTGATTATAACTCAATTACAGACAAAGGCAGGATGGGTACAAGGGACATTCTTTTTTTTTTTTTTTGTCTCTTCTAGGAGAAATCAGATCTAACTGTGAGAGCTTTGTACAAATGAGGGGAAATTACATCTCTATGTTACTTGCTTTTGTTTTCTTCATCACCACCACACTGACTCTATGTGCTGTACATGGCTGGCAGAATATTGCATATTTTATACGCAATAAAGCAGGTGGGAATCAGTTTCTTTAAGCAGAAAAAAACAATTCTTTATTGTACAGGTGATATTTTATAGGATTATCAGGAGGCACTGTGTCAGACCTTATTGGTGGACAATACATTCACACTTAGTTCATTGGTCAGGACACGGTAATTTGCATATCTATCAAATTTCTGAATTTTTAGTTAATTTAATTAATTTTTGAACTGATTCTCATGAGACAGAGATTACTGTTTATACAGATGCACCTATCTTTCACCCTAGGAATAGATTGTTGTGTTAACAAGCTCTCATTCCCAAGATTGTTTCCACATAGGAAGTTGCAAACCACTTAGCTGCATTTAGAAGTGACAGGCCAGCTACTAATTTAGCAGAGCAGGCCTGATTTATGAGGCCTTTCTTTTATAATATATATATATAATATATAAATATATATTTCTTTTCAATATATATACAATACATCTTTTTCTACCTGTCTGCAACAGCAGAGCTTACTTTTTTAATCACTTTTCTGAATAAATCCTCAAATAAAGTCATTCTGGTGGGCTGGCAGACAGTTCTGAATATCTTCTGAATATCTGAACATCTGCTTTCCAGCATGTTGCCAATGTGCAATGATGTGGGTTTTGAATTTGTTGGCAAAGGCTCCACCTTGAGAGCCCCAGTGCTGAGAGCTCAGTGCCAGCCTGCCCAGCCCACAGGGCACCAAACCCCTGTGGCTTGGTCCTCATTCCAGGGTTTCCTATGATACCTTAAGTTTTAGCTTGCATATTTTTCACATTCTGTGCTGCCTGGGTGTGTTGTTCTGAGCTAAGTGTTGGTGAGCTCTCTTCAGGGTAGGGAGACAAAACAATTCCTTCTCTAGCTAGGGACCAAGGACAACCCTTACAAGTTTCAGGCCCAAAAGCACAAACAATGTGGACTGAAGAGAGAAAAACAAGGATGGGACTTAATAATCTGAAGCTGTAATTGGACAATTAACTCCAATATGCAAATGGAGCAGAACTGATCAAAGTGACAGACCCCATGACCAGGTGTCCATTTTGTGCCCATTTTGGTTCACCTTGGGTGCAGCCCTGGCTGGGCTCTTGTGCTGCCCAAGGTGGATCCATGGAGGCCTTTTAATGAATCCCTGCTTTATTCTTTAACTCTGTTTGGCCTCTGTTCTAGGGCAGCCTTCTCAAGGCATCACCTACAGGTTTCCAACAGCCACAGGTGCACCTGGGTTTGTGCTCCTATTACCACTGAGTTGCTTCAGAGGATTTGGCTTCTCCTGCCTCTTTTCATTTAGTAATATTAGAGTTGTAGACTGTGTGTGTTATGAACTGTTTCTTTAGCAAATACCTACCCTCCAATCCAAATTATTTTCTCTGTGATCTCATCAGCATCATTAGAAATACACCAGACTGATTTCTAAGGCCCCTGGAACCCCAGTGCCCTCCTGAGCTGCAGGATGTGCTGTCTGGTCTGGCTGATGCAGCTGCAGAGGACACAGGATAACCAAAACTCAGCTGTCAAAAGGAGAAAAATATAGGTAAATACATTCTGCAAAGGTACCTGCAGAATTCTGATACTTGGAAAAACAAACTGGTTACTGGGAAAAGGTTAGTCACCTTGGAGCACTTCATGTTTTGTTGTTAAAAGGGATAATAACCAACATAACAATAAACCATTTTAAAAACCAAAGAGGTCTGAAAGTACCTTTCCCAAAGCACTGGCTCCAGCCCAGCCAGTTCAGTAAATAATCGGATTTGAGGATGCAACTTCTATTCCCTGAGGACAGCAGGGGATGTGAAGCATTAATCCAGTGACCTCACACACACTAATCTGTGGATAAAGAACACCATGAGAACGAAATCAGGGCTTTTCTGTCACAGAAGGATGGGAACAGCTTTATGGAGAAAGGCCACAGAAACCTCTTGCACACAAAAGGAACGTGTTCTGCTTAGAACAGAAGTGCTTGTCTGCATTCAGGGGGCAGCTCTCATAGGGCTGAGATAATTCTCACTGTGTTTTTTTTTGACAGGCAATTCACCAACATTTGATTAAGTTCAGTAATAATTTCTCCAGAATTTATGAAATTCTTAAATGCAGGTGACTGCTGAACAACATGTTCCAGCAAGAAAGAAACTGCCCCAGCTTTTCCAGCAGAAGTTGAACTGTACAGCTCCTTTTCCAGCATTTCAGATAAACCTGTTACCTTTTCCTCATGCCAATAGACAACACCTGTATGTGAATGAAGCCCAGGACAACCTCCCTCTCCAAGGGAGAAGCAGCAATGCTGGATTCCCACCAGAAAAGCTCTTTAGGTCAACTCTGCTCAGGCAGAGAAGAGAGTTGGACTCTCCAAGGAAAATATGCACAATTTCCAAGCTAGTTGAGTAGAAGACTTAGAAGACCTTTGGGATGTTCTCTGCAGCAAAGCCCTTTCATGTGTATTCCCTGGAGTAAAAAACACACATCCACGCAATGCCAGCTGTGCCAACAGCCCAGTTCTGCAGACAGAAATGAGACCAAAGAAGGTGAACCCCTGGAGGCTTTCAGGGAGAAAATGATAGGATGATACTTCTGTAACAGAAACAACTTCCTTAGTATTCTTTTCAACCAGAATAAAATAAGAATGAGAAAAACCCTCTGTTTCTAATGACTCTCAACACAGCTGTGAGACACATTCATTTGTGAGATTATTTTTTTAAAAACATGCACATTAAAGCATGCAGAACACAGTCAACCTTTAAAGAGAGAACAGTTTAGAACCTTGACATAGCAGAGTTGGTGATCTGCCTGAAATAATGACAAACCTTTCTTTGCTGGCTCTTAAAAACCAAAGAAAGCTAATTACAAGGATGACTGATTCTTTGGTTTCTGTGCTTAAATATCTAACAGAAGAATCAGGTGGCTAACCAAGGAAAAGAGAACTACTTCAGGTCCATACCAACACTACCAAGTATGGCAGGGTATGAGGGAAAGTAATATTTTTATTTCATAATAAAGAAATAAATCTGATCAATTCAAAGAAACCTGTACAGGACTGGACCTTAAAGATATCATTACAAAGAATCAGCAATATTTTTTTTGCAGTAGCTACTTAAATTTAACTTTAAATATTGTCATCAGATGTTTCTATGTCAAGGTTATCATTGGCTTCCTTTATTATTGAAATAGTGTATGTGTGTGTGTATATATATACATATGTGTGTATATATATAGTTATGTAGTCAAGCCACATATATCAATTTGAATGATCTTGTTAAATACATGCCTCTCAAACGTAATGTAAAATAGAAAAAAAAGCCCACTGGACAAAGAGAAATACATTAATCATGCACAACTACAAATCTTCCCTTCCTTAATAGCAGGAAGGAGTAGAGGGGAGCAGCAATATCACTCTTACTTGCAGTATATGAACATTTGTAAAACACGAAGAATAAGTACCTGGCAAAAATACTTGAATGCATCTGAATTAAATAAAATATTTCTCTTTACTGGCTTTAACAGTGAAAGAGATCTGCCTAATTGAAACTCAGGCTTTTTGTTTTTATAATAAGAAGTGAAAAGCTGATTTATTTTTTTAAAAAGCTAAATCAGTACCATAAATACTGGAATCCCTGGATAATCACTCTGCCCGTGCTTTTCCACTTGTTCTGGGTACAATCAGGAAGTTTTCAGTCTCTGTCTTCCTCATCTGATTGCCAGGAGAGCCTTGCTGACCTCCTCAGGAAAAAGAAAAAAAACAGACAACACAAGGCTCTGAACACAAACCCCCATGAGAAAGGCAGAAAGGAAGAAATACAAGAAAACAAGATTCCCACTCTGTGTATCTCTCACTTTCTCACTTCAGCTATTTTTGCTTTCACATCCAGCCCTGTGACTTCCCAGAGAGCCTCATTCCATCCAATTGTGTTTTCCTGCCTTAGCACCAAACACAGCTGGGATAAGGCAGCACTTTTGCTTCCTCCTGAGCCAGTGGATAATGTACACAGAACAATTATTTATTAACAGAGTGGATGGCCTTCAGAACAGACTCACCTGGCCATGAGACCCTGAGCACAAGCACAACCTCAGTCTCCACTGAATCCACAGCAATGGCAACCAAGGCAAAGGCATTTTTATTTGCAGTGGACAACCCTGTGACACCTCAAGTCTCAGGGAGTATTTTAGACCTTGTTCTCTCGGACTTTCTCCTGTGCTTTATGAAGCTTTGCATGGAGAAAGCTGACATGGGAAAAAAAGTACAGCAATCTGTCTTTTGAGAATGGGCAGGGGAAAGCTTTTGTCTTGTTTCACATTGAGTTGCTGCATTTGGAAATAACACAACTTTGTGCACTGTACACACCAAAAACTACTCAAAATTGTTTCATTTAGTTACCACACTACCACAGCAAAGCCCCTCACACCTTATGACTGAATCCCTATGAAAGCCTTACAAACTAATTTCAATGCATGATTGCAGAAATTGTAGTTTGTTAGATCTACAAAGCCTAGTGGTCCATGAAAACCAGTGAGCCCAAATTCAAACTGGAAAGTATGAACTAAAACTGCACCCTAAACTAGCAATGTGCAAACCACAGGACAGTACAAATCATTAAATTATTTTCCACTGATAAAATAAGGCACCCAAGTTTCTGAGTCAGAAGCACAAACTCATGAAAGAAGGGTAGGTTTTCAATCTGCCACGTTAGAATTAATTAAAGAGTGTCCTAAAATCTAGTATGACACAATAACCAGCAACTAAAGAGACTACAAATGTTCTTCTGCAGTAAAATCCTGCTTTTAATGATCATGAAGTTATAAAATCCACAGTGTTCTGCTGCTTAGACTGCAGCATCAAATCTCCACTTGGTCTCCAGGTGATGTTAATGAGGAGAATGTATTCTCTTACTGTCAAGCTCAATTTGAAAGAAATCCCAGCCTTATTTTAAACCAAACCAATTTTTAGCTCTTCCACTGTTACTTCCTCTTATCAAAAACAAGGGAAAAAAACCCAGCCTGTTCAGAGGAGCCAGAAGAGGACAAAAACCCACAGAGCAATCAGCCTCACCTCAAGGGACAGAAATGAAAATTAATGGAGAAATACCAATCAAACAGCAAGCCATTAAAAAAAAAAATACAACCAACCAACCAACACAAACAAGCAAACAAAAAAAAAAAAAAAAAAAAAAAACAAACAAAAAAACCAGAGTCTACAGAAAATGAGTCACAAATTTCTCAATGGGAGAACCACTGGGATGCAATCTTGTTGGTGGCTTACTGTAGCCAGTGAGAGGTAAAGTGCCTGGGTTCTTTTGGAAATGAGTTTCTAACCTACAGCAGTCCAGAGGGTCTTTGGAAATCTTTAGAGTTGATGTGCAACAGGCTAGACAAAGAACAAATTGTTCTAGTGACCCTGTTCACTTCCAGTACAAAAGTTCAGGCTTCCTTGCAGGTTAATAACAAATGTGATATTCTAGATGTGACATTTTACACAGAAATATTTTTAGCTTCAAGAAAAACAGCTTTGCTTGAAGCGTATTGTTAAAAAGAAAATGCATCCACATTTTTGTAAGCCAAACCAACAGCAATGAAATTAAGCAAAGTGGTGACTCCAATCAATTATTTCAAAGCAGGGTGCCCAGGGAAAGGATTGTCCCTTTCAATGCTAATGGACTGATCACACAGGCACGTGGACATTCTGGCAGGTGACAAATAAAAAGATTTTGTATATTATGCATTCCATTTAGGAATGTTTTATACACACATGTATAACCCCAGGTGGTAAACAAGCTGGTTCACATTTCCTGCTGCTAATGTAAAAGCTTTTCCTATTTAGACAAATTATATTGTGCAGAAATGAAGGTTTCAAAAGGAGAAGAGGGCCAGAGGGCGACAGCAGTGCTTTTCCTCAAGGACAGAGCAATCAGTCCAAGCCACATCACCTAAAGATACACACAAACTACACAGGGAAGAAATTATTTTATTTCTTTCTTCACTGCTGTCACCAAAAGCCCAGAAAAGGCCAGAAGTGCAATCACTCATGTGTTTCTGCATGGCTGTGCACACCCACACACCCACGTACAGAATCCTAAATTAACTGAATTAAACATGAAATAAATAACCAGGTTTGAATTACACCTTTGAGAACAAAGTGAATCAATCAGGGACTTTCACCAAAAGTACGAAAGTCTACAGAATCTCACAGGAAGAGAATACCACCGGAATAAAGTACCATGTACACTGTCCCTCAGTGAGATCAGCTTTATGTCCTGCTTCCTTCCCACTGTGACAGTGAAAACTCCAGGGACCAAATCTCAAATGTGGGCACACAGAGCACAGTTCCCAGCTACTGCATTTGCTGGGAATGCCCCAACAAAGGCAGGAATGGTGCGTCTGACTCCACATTCTCAGAAGGCTAATCTATTACTTTATAATACTATATTATATTAAAGAATACAGAAAAGACACTTACTGAATGCTAAAAAGATAATAATGAAAACTTGTGACCCTTTCCAGAGTCCCAACACAGCTTGGCCCTGATTGGCCAAAGAGTGAAAACAACCCACAGCAGAATCCAATGGAACAATCACCTGTGGGTAAACAATCTCCAAACACATTCCACATGTGAGCACAGCACAGGAGAAGCAAATGAGATAAGAAATTTTTTCCTTTTCTCTAAGGCTTCTCAGCTTCCCAGGAGAAAAATCCCGGGCAAAGGGATTTTATCAGAGAATGTGAATGGCACAGCCAGCAGTGAAGAGTCACCTGAGAGGCTCCCAGTTCCCAGTGGTGGCCATCTGGGCAGGTCCATCCCTCAGCAGCCCAGGATTCCATCCTGGCAGGTCCAGCTCCAGCAGGAAAGATACAAAGCTTCCTCACTCATCAGCCTGAGACAGTGAAATGCTCCTGAGTGAAAATTTCACTGCTAAATGTGAATGGATTTCTGCAATCTACACAGACAGAGACAGGAATGGAAAACAGATTTACTTTGGAACAACAGGAGTTAGACTGAGACACCTTTCAGTCTGCACGAGCCACCCACCCATCTCTCAGCCAGGAATATCTGAGGAAGAAGGAAAACCATGGATTTCCCCCACTTCCCAGGCAATGTTATTACAATCCACTGACTCAGGGGAAGCCACGAGACCATCCACACAGGTCTCGTGTGCATGGTTGGAAAGCCCTGGAAAACTATAAAGCACCAGGATAAGAGCACAGACTGACAGAAACCAAATTCCTTCTTTTTTTTTTTTTTTTCCCAAGTTAGCAACCACCTCCTCCAGTAGGCAAATAACATTCCTTCAACCCCCCCATCTGAATATTCAATACCCAGCTTGGCTTCATAGGATCCACCCTTTTCTGCAACACAGCTTCTCAATCTCCGCCTTCCAAAGCTTCCCAGACTAATTAAGGGGACAACCTTAAGATTTCAAAACACAAATTGAAGCCTTGGGTGTTTAGTTGTTTGCTATTGAATTTCCAAGGTACCTCAAAGGGTCTGTGGGTAGCTGTGGTGGGTGGGATGCTGCATTCAAGAAGAACCTCAACTGCCAATTCAAAATCTTTCAGGATATTTTTTTTCAGGAATAGGCACAGTTCCTAGAATTGTTAGAAAAAGAAAAGGATGTTGATGAAGCACATTTCACACACTGAGGGTTTTTATCTGAACTGTATTTTTCTATACACCAGGAAAACAGCTCACTTGACTTGAGAGCACTTGATCCCACTTGTCCCAAATATCCTGATGTGATGCCCAACACCAGAATTTTGAATTGCAAGTAAGGGACTATTCTCTCATTCCCATTCAGACTTAAATAATAATGGAAAATCATTGCTGAAATATCAAGATGTGAAACACAGTGCAGAGGATTTGTGATGCCTAATTAGGGATAACCTGAAGGGTTCTTTTTGTGAGTTCTCTGAAGCAACAGTAGAATCACACACCTGACAAATGCAAGCATGAAAACAACATGATAATACACACGAAGACAAAACAGTACATCAGAAGACCCAAAAATCTTTACAGTAGTGACTGTGGTACTGCTGTAATCAAAATTTGGCGGAGGTAGAGTTGCAACTGGAGTGCTGGATTGGGTGGATAATTCAGAACGACCACCAAAGAAACAGTGACCTGAAGTAGAATTAATGTCCAGACAGAGGCAGGAACAGCAGGTGAAAATCCAAGTGAATTCTTGTGCAGTCAGGAGAGGCCAGAGGCTAGGCCATGGGCACAGCCAAGCTTTACAGGGAGGTTTAGTTTCTTTACAGAAAAGTGAAGGGACTGGCAGCAAAGTCTTTGGAATAAAAATTATTTTCAAGGCAGCCTCCTGACCACGTTCCAGTCTACCAGAGCTGGACAGGGAGGGCCTGCACAGCTGTCCTTAATATGCCAGTGTCCCTGAAGAAAAAAATTTAAATTAACTGTGCATATTTGCTTAGGAATTGGAATTAATATACATTACTGATTTACTAGTCTTTGCAGCTTAAGGTAATTGTAATATCTTTAAAAGTTTGAAACAAAATTCTGTGTACTGAATAACTTATGCAAATATTGTAATGGAATTTAGTTTCTATGCTACTCAAATATAAAAGACTTTAACAGTATTATCCTACTCCTGTCAACACTTTTATTCTTCAAAAGAACCAATACAAAAGCATTCCCAGTTAGCCAGCCGGGATCACTATCCCTCCCAGAGGATTAGGAGTTCATCACATTGAGAGAAAATACCCTTTCACTGATCACAGTCACAGAGCTATGGACGTTTTCCACTACCCCAGCAACACATTCATCACAGGTTCCAGCCCTAAATTTCTTGGCCATTTATGAGATGAAAGGCAAGAAGCACAGGTAATGCTGTTGGACATGCTGAGTGCTCAGCTACCTGGGTGAGTTTCCATCAGAAATAGTGGAAATGTGGGAAGTTAAGAGAAAAGGAATAGTTAGAACAGCAAAGCCAGAAGTGCAATGCATGTGATATCCCCACTCAGGCATAACAGGGACTCACAGGCAGAGAGTCACAAGGAATCATGAGGGACACTGAAATGGGTGGACAGCTCTATTAGAATCATTTTTTCCTCATAAACAAGGATTCATGAGGAAAAAAGTAAAAAAAAAAAAAAGTATGGGTGAAGTGGCTGAGGAGCATCAAATCCTGCGAACAAGGGGGAAACTCAAGTGCAAGTGGGCTCTACAGAGAACTTTGTATAAGGGGAAATTACTGCTAAAGCTTCACATGTATCTCTGGGGAATGAAAGAAGAGCTCAAGACAAAAGCCAGGTTGGACAGGGCCTGGAGCAACCTAGAGGGGTGGAAGGTGAAGGTGTCCCTGCACATAGCAGAGGGATATTCTGCAATGGTTCCTCTTTAGGGGACCATAAACAGATATTCTTTTAGGTCTCTCCCAACCCAGACCATTCTGGGATTCTGTACAGGGTTTGCAGTCAAGATGATGAAGTTCACACAGCAGGGAGAAGAGTCCTCCACAAGTTGAAGCTGAGAAGCCAGCTGAGTTTGGATAAAAGCAGCAAGGACAATTCCAGCACAACTGTGCTGCTGCATTCTCTCATGTGGAAGAGAAAAAAAAGATGATAAAATAATGACTGTGATAGAGGTAAGAGTGACTGGAAAGGTTGGTGAGTGCCACCTGCAGTGACAGCTACTGGAAGATGAAAGCAGCAGCATTTCAGGAAGATTTTGCCTGGGTAAAAGATGTAATTTTTAGCTCCTAATAATTATTTAAATTAGGACAATTTTCAATAGCTCCAGCAAGGTAAACTCACAGCAACTGAGATTTCCACTCCTCAGTTTCTTTGCTTCTGCCTTACTGTCCTTTCTCCTGCTTTTCTGCTTTCCCTTTAGTTTCTCTCTTGTGCCTCATTTCCCTTCATCAACTTCTACACAATCCAGTCAAAACACCAACCACCACCACAACCTCTGGGCAGCACATCAGCTTCCAAACTCGTTCAATTTATATTAAATTCTAGAAAACTGTGAGTTTTCAACTTTGCCTTCATTAGACGGACTTACCCCAGCATCCTCCTGAGTGCTGCAAACATCCTGCAAAGACTTCCCCAAACAAGACTTGCTCTGAAACACTCTGTTCTGCAGCTGGAGAGGGAATGGAGAGATTTACAACAACCATAAACACATCTTGAAAAGGCTTTTTTACTTGTGACCCGTGACAGCTCAGAGACACTTGCTGTGCCTGTGGTGTTGGGCCCAGGAAAATAAATTTAATCTAGTTTGTGGATGAAGCTGTAGGTGACAAGTGCAAAAGCAAAAAGGATCACTAAAGGAAGAGAACCTACTAAATTGGATAAATACAGGGTTGACTGTGGGAGTTGATAGCTTAAATAAATGCTGAGACATCCTGGACAAACAGAACAACCCACATCTGGAAACAGATGTGTTTGCTTAACAAAATATCAATGCTGTAAAATGCCTTGAAAATTTATTGATTTTTTGCAGAAAACAAGCAATAATACCCAATTCATCTATTTTCATTTGGATTTCATATTGACAGATGAACTTTCTGTGTGCTTTAGCAAGTGAAAATGGATAAAGCACTTTCTTGTGCAAACCACATGAATTTATCTCTTCACTCACTTAGTCTGAAGCAACCCTGTAAAAATACAGCAAAATATCAAGAGAGTTATTTTTTTTAAGAATATATTTATGCTGTGGACAGTAAATATTGAGACCCAACAGAATATGAGGTTTCTTTCCTAGACTTAAAAAAGTGTTTTCTGTAGCTTCAGGGCTGCTGGGTCACAAGGCACCTTGTACTGCAGGACAGATGGACAAACCCACAGTGCTCACTCCCTGCCGTGCCCAACATCTGAGCAGGAGGAAGGACAAAACTGAAAGGCTAGGAAGCAGACTGAAGGTTAAACTAAGTGTGGCTTCAAAATGCAACTGCAATAAACAATGCAGACCTGTGGCACCATACTACAGAATTCTCTTTATTCCCTTCAAAAGGATGACTAAAATTAATTTAATTTATATGGTTAGGAAGTGAAGGGGCCACCTGTCCTGGCCACGTCCCCTCCCAGCCCCTGTCCTGCATGGCTGGATGAGGGGCAGGAAGGGCTTTGGCTCTGTGCAAGCTCAGCAAGAGCAGAAACACCTCTGTGCTGTCAGCCCTGAGCTCAGCACAAACCCAAACTCAGCCCACACCAGCCACAGGGAAGATAAAGAGCCCTACTCCAGCCAAAACCAGCACAGGTGACAGCTCAAATACAAGCAGCTTCTTCTGGATTTATTCTCCCTCTAATGGGAACACAGTGTGACATGGCTGTCTTCAGCAATTGTAGTAATTACACATCTTCTGAATAGAGACATGGTTCTCCCAGGAAAATCCTGGCAAGCTGTGGCAAACTTAGAGGAAAGAATTCAAACAATTATTATCTCTCTTTCTGTAGCCAGTGTTTATAGATATGGCTCTCCAGAGTGTGCTACTCATAGTTCACCAAGAGTGTGAGAGAAGGCTCCTGAAGGCCAATCAGGTCTTAGATCCCCCATCGTTTCTATAAGAACTGTGGATTTCTAATAATAAAGTGACTTTTCATGCCTTCTGAGGATGGAGTGTCTGTATCACCTTTGTCTGTCCCCAGTACCCCTTTGGTGATGAGCTGTGAGATCCCCTTTTCCCTCTGCAAACCAGGGAACCCCAGGAAGAACATCCTTTCTCACCTTTCAAGGGCATCCTACTTCTGTGATCACAGAGAGCTGTAAAGCTCACAGAAATATGAGCCATGGATTTCCAGCGTCTGGATAACACAGAGGAAAAGAGCTCTGATGATTTCTGATAGCTAACATCACTTTCTTCCACTGGCTGGAACTACTGACACAAAATAAACTTTCACATGTGCATAAAGAGCATGGCAGGACCGACGCCTCAGTCTCTGCTGCCCAATAAGGTTCCAAACCAGCTCACACACTGCACAAGCTTATTTAAACAATGATTACAATGTAATCAGAACTAATTTGGAAGCCATGGGGTTCCCAGGGCTCACCTCAAGAGCAAGGACCACTCCTCAATGGCTTTCTGCTGGGAGGGGCAATCCTTGGAGCTGGGACGTCTTCAGGATGTCAGGAACCAGGCAGTGGAACTCTGAATAAAGCAACAATTACTATCACTGAAGATCATTATTTTGTGTATAACCCAACTACAAAACTCTCATCACCCTACAGAAATTCTTATAAACTTAGTTACCATTTCTCTTTAGAATATTTAGGGGAGTATTTCAGATGACCCTGTGTTTTCTACTTGCCCAGAAAGTCACTGATTAGAGAGAATTCCTGAGCTAAACTGTATTTGTCTACTATCATGCTTCTAAACTCATCCTCTAAGTATTTTATAAATATGAAAAAAAAATTGAAGCACTCAGTTGGCATAGTTTTGGAAAGCAATCAGAAAAGGCACGAGGCTGTGGTGTCACAGACACACTTATGAAAAATCCTTTCTTTAGGATTTTTTCTCCTGAGAAGCTGAGAAGCCTCAGGAACAAAATGTAAACATTGATTATCTGCTGCTGTGGAATGCAACAGGTGCATCTGTGATTGGTCTCATGTGGTTGTTTCTAATTAATGGCAAATCACAGTCAGCTGGCTCAGACTCTGTCAGAGACACAAGCCTTTGTTATTCATTCTTTCTTATTCTATTCTTAGCTAGCCTGCTGATTAAATCCTTTCTTCTGTTCTTTTCGTATAGTTTTAATGTAATATATATCATAAAATAATAAATCAGCCTTCTGAAACATGGAGTCAGATCCTCATCTCTTCCCTCATCCTCAGACCCCTGTGAACACTGTCACAGCTGTGGTAAATTTTTCCTTGTGGTTTGGTTAGTAAAGAATATAAAATATAAAGCTCCAAATCTTCTCTCTTGTGGTCACAGACCATTGCAATAAACTTTTGTTTTTCTTACACCTTCTATCTGTTTCAGACACAGCTTCAGTTCTTTCTGTAGCATCCCCAGACCCAAACCTTTAGATCCTATGGTTTAGATAGCCATTAATTTTTTTTAAACGTATTTACTCTTAAAATAGTGTAACAAAATATTTTATATTGCCTGTCAAAAGATATGCAAGTTAGATATATTTTTCTCTTCTACTTTAAATCAATTCACTAAAAGGTTAATATTCTTAGTAGCAGTTCTTGGTAAGAACTTAATAGCTCTATTGTACATGAAAAAATGAATCGTTTAAACCCTTTCTAGTAATAGCTTACCAAGAGAATTGGTTTCCAAGTGTTTGCATTTCCAAGAGTTTCCAAATCCACTTTTCTACTAAAAGAAAAAAATTACAAGTGGAGGAGAGAAAGTGAGAGAGCAGGTAAAGACTTTAGAGCTCAGCAGCACTGCAAAATCGAGTTCCCCACAGTGCAGGTTTTGTTCTCCATATTCTCCAAGGGGAAGCTGATTTCTGTTTGTCAGTCTCTGAGATTTGTGGCTCTCAAGGAAAATGGAGACAATTCCCTTGCCCTGGGAATGGGAGCTGGTTTGTACAGACAGACAAAGCTTGGGCAGAGCAGCCAGGCTCTGGCCAGAGCTGTCAGCACCTCAGGTGTGACCCGAGCCAGCAGCTGCGCTGCATTTCAAACCCAGACTGGACAATTCCATCCTCAGCCACAGCCCAGCTGCACAGCTGTGCATTCCCTGCCCTGTGCAGCCACAAACACTGTCCTGTGCCACAGCAGGGACAATGTGACCGCGAGTCACAGCACTGCCTTCCCCTGGGAGGGGGCTCCAGCAGCACCAGCACCAGGGGGGCTGTTTAGGCTCTATTTTGCAACTCACAATGATGCCTCAAATCAAGAAAACACAGAAATGCAAGAGGTGAAGTGAGCATGTCAGGAAAATATGGGCAGAGCACCCCTGGGACAGACCCTGGTGGCTGTGTGTGATAGACCAGGGTTATCACTCCATTTTATTCACACACTAAATAAATCCCATGGTTATCTTTAACAGGTTAAAACACACACACAAAAAGCTCCAATAGATAAAGAGCTCTTTCATGTGCCAGCTCAGATAATTATTCTTTTCAAAATCTGAAATGTCATTTATGTCCTGGATGAAATAACTTTTAATGTATTGCATTTAGAATAATCCCTTCTCTGTACTACACTTCAGCTCACAATATCATCTGAATTTTCTTTATTCAGTAAACTTTGATGCATTTTCCACAACCCTCTCTCAAACAGACACAAAAAACCCCTGAGATGCAGAGCCCATGTGCAAAATGTTCATCAGCTGCAAAGAAAAAAATTAGCAATAAATATTTATACTTCTGCTGTGGATTCAGTACAGATCATATTAAATACCAATGGATTCCACATTCATAAATTTAACAGAAAAGCCACATTAAACTTGCAAACAGTCCTGAGCTGCAGCCAGCCTTTCAGAAATGGGAAGGACTTTTAGGAGACAGATGCAGCAGAGACTTTGACCTCTGTGTCTCTCTGCTGGAAGGAATGGATGCAATAGCTAAAAAAAAATAATTGAAACTTTGGAAATATTTGACAAAAAAAAATATAAATCTTTCAAGGGGAAATTGTTTTTCTCTCTGTGAAAAACACAAACTGTTCAGGACACCAGTGATCATATAAGCCTGTCACTGGGTAAACTCTCATCTCTGGCAGGATGATGAATTGCTGTCTCGTCCATCTTTTAGCTGCTTCTTGGTAAACAACCTGAGATTCCAGCTCCTGCAGGCCCAAGCAGGAGGCATCAGGGCATCTCTCAGATCCCTGCAGAGCCCTCACCCCTCTGGACTGTGCCCAGGGAGTGTCCCCACCAAAGTCAAGGCACCCCTTGCTGTCACTGGCCATCCCCTTGTCACCAACACAGCCACGTTCCCTGAAGTAATACATTTATTGTGGCACTAATGGAGCAAAGAAACCTTTCCAGCAAACTCTTTCATTTTTTATTAACAGAGGCAGAGCCATCTCCACTGTTATGTTTAATTAAAACATCACTTTGCCACAGCTTCCTTTGCAACTTTAAGACAGAACAATACAACCACTATTTAATAAAGCTGAAAGAGTGACAGCACAGAGAGGTGCCTGGGAAAAGAGGGTCTGCTGGCAAAGGCATGAGAAGCAGGAGCAAAAGGGGCATAAAATACACTGAGGTTATAAGAAATGAAAAGGGAATTTAATATTACCATATGACAAACTGAACCTATATTTATTCAAATCTGATTTGAGTTGGTCACTCCCCCTTTGACAAGACAGAGTTATATTTAATTTCAGCTTTTTAGAGCCTGTGTCATCTCCCACTCTGTTACACTGAAGCAAAGCTCAGAAATATACAGTTGAGTAGCTCAATGCCTTTCCTGGGAAGTTTTAGGTTGGGAATCAGGGAAAAGTTCTTCCCCCAGAGGGTGCTGGGTACTGGACAGGTCCTCAGGGAATGGGCACAGCCCTGAGGCTGCCAGAGCTCCAGGAGCATTTGGGCAATGTTCTCAGGGATGCAAAGAGTGGGATTCTTGGGGCCAGGAATTAGAGTGGATGATCCCAGTGGGCCCCCCTGGCTCAGGATATTCTGTGATCTATCCAAATTTCTCATGGTAGGGAGCACTGACAGGTACCTGACCCCCCACATCTTCCTCCCCACCCTGCCAGCAGCAGGACAGACCAGCTGAGCACCTGCCAAGCCACAGCAATCATCCTGCTCCAACAAAAGCAATGAGATATTTGTGGGGAAGGCAAAAGTGAGCACAGCTCTGAGAGCCTAAAACACAGCACTGCTGCACTGACAACCAATAACCCAGCAGAAACCCTGTGCTACAGCCTGGGGAGAAGGGGGATATCCATGCCTTGGCTGGGAAAGCAGGAATCCACCACAGGAATCCACCACAGGAATCAACCACAGGAATCAACCACAGGAATCAACAGGAATCAAGCACCTCATCCAAACATTTCACTCCCAGCTGCCAGGGTGGTTGGCCTCCTCCAGCCCTGGGGACAGAGCCAGGACCACTGGCTGGAGTGATCTGCAAAGGAGCCAAGAAAATCCTTCCCCTGGAATGCTCTGCTCCGTCAAATCAAGCCCCACTTGACAAACAAGTGACCAGTTGCTCTGGGAGACTGAGGAGAGGTTCAGCACACAATGGGGCTGAAATGAAAAGCTTGAGGAGAGGTTGTCTTGGCAACATTGTCTGATTCATATTTAAAGATAAAATCACTCTCCAAAGCTAATGCAAAGTGGATGCCAGAGATAAGAAAAAAAATATAGGCACTCATAACATCTTCATAGAAGAAAGCTCTGCCTTCTGTCATTTGCCTGAATTGTACTGGGACTGCTTGGTAGAGTTTCCTCTGTTCATTGCAAAACATTCTTTTTATAGAAACTGTTAAGGCAAATAAATAAGTCTGGAAAAACACAGCTCAAGCTCCTCCAAGATGCCATGTAAAACAGCACAGTGCCTCAAAATCCTAAGTACCACCTTTCTTTTTACATGTATTGACACACAAGCAGACAATCATAACACTGCTGCACAGAAATGTTCTCACTATCAATTGCAGCAGGCACCTTATCAAACAGAGACTGGCAAAGATTTTTCACTTTTTATATATTTAACCACTCTTTGTGTAGTGATTGATTTTCAAGGCCTAAAGTTTTGTGTCATTTCTTCTGGCAGGAACCTCATTAGCCCAGGGTCAGATGAGATGGGCAGGAAAACCCATGAAACCCTGGCAGGGAGCTGGCACAGCACAGCACAGAGTGACAATGTCCCAGTGCATCTCACAGGTGTCTGGGCAGCCCATCCAGGTGCTGCCTTCCAGCTGCAATCTCTTAGGACAGAAATTCCAATTGTTAATCATGTTCAAGAAATTACTTGCTTGCTAAAATGCTCTACCTCTCATTTAATAAGAGTTCTGCCTTAGAAGAATATAGACATTGCCTGATTTTGCATTCTTTCTGTGCTTCTGCCAGGATAATGAGAACAGAGCTAAACTGGCAGCTCCCAGATTATTTGTCTCTTTCGCAAGTAGTTTAACACCAAAAGAAAAGAGAAAGGGGAAAAAAAAAAGATAACAAATCCTACATTTTTCAAAATTTCCTTTCCTTCTGTTTTGCTTTAATAGATCATTGCGTTCAGCCTAAAATTCCACATGAAACCAATTCCAGCAGGAAATAAAAATGATTTACAAGGTTTTGCTGTGCCCCTTCAATCTCCTTTCTCAAAGGCTTCAGGACCCAGTGAGATTGGTGGGTTCCATCCCCAGGGTTCCTCAGATGTCCCCTTTTCTAGCCTGGCCTGTGCTGTAAAGGGCTCGGTGCCTGCCTGCCACCTCTGACCTTCCACCACCTTGTCCCCAGCCAAGAACAATGATTATCATTTTCTCCAGGCCATCAGCTCTAAGTAGCTTCAGACACTCCCAGCTTTTTGTACCCTGACAGCCTCTGCTGTTCCTAATTGCAGCTTCCCCCATCCACCCTTCTCTCATCTCCATTATCCTCCTGAACGGCCTCCTGAGGCAACGGCTGCTGAAGTTGGAAGAATTGAGGTAAATTGCTGCAGAAGATTGATTTAAACACAGGTGATATCTTCATCACATCTCCCAGCCTGTGAATAACAGGCATTCCTTAATTCCCCTCCTAATAACCATTCCTCACTGCAGAGAGCCTTGTGATCCCTCACTCCCAGGCTCAGCTGAGCACTACAGAAATGCCATTTTTCTATCAGCCACTCAGCACACTTTCAAAGGAAACCTTGAGAGTAATTTCACCATTTTGACTTGAATTTCTTTTTTATTAGCTATTTTACTCCTCCAGTTCTGGCTTGTAGCACTGCTCTGCTCCCAGATGGCACAATCCTTTCCATGCCAAGGACAAGGCTGACACATTTGGGAAAGCAGGGTTTTCTTAAAAGGAACAAAGAGCAGGAGGATGCAACAATTCCATTTAACTGGCTGGCAATAAAGGATGGTCTCAAATACCTGCTGTTAATGCAAATCTAAGTCTCAGCTACAGCTGAAAAGAAAGAGGGACAAAGAAAAAAATCTAAAAGGGCAAACCCTGAAAGTTTTACCCATGTCTAATGCAAGTGATAAAGTGGAAGAGGTAATTACCTATTAACATCAGTGAAAAGAGGGGATCTGGGGCCAAACCAGTTCAGCCTTGAAGAAGTGAAAAGACTGGGAAAGTTACAAAGAAAGGATCAGCAGTAAAGAAAAGTTCCTTTTGAATATATTTCACAGCTAACAGTGCTGGTTTTAGCTGCAGAGACATGAAGCCAACTAGGCAGGTACAAAATACACTGTGGGTTTTTTCATCTTGCCTCAGGAATGTAAATAATGCATTAAAAAATCACTTACTTACATATTAATGATGTCTTTTACAGAAGAGACAATATCTACCAGTCATTTTCTTCAACAATTGGGCTGTGTGCTCCCAGCATCAGGGCTGCTCACTGGGCACTCACCCCCAACTCCTGCAGGCAGGACCCAACCACAGGATCCCCTGCCATGGCCTTTCCTCCTCCTTTACACAGAGAAAGGTTCTGGGAAAGGAAAGATTTGGGACAGGAGTTCCTCAGGCGTTCAGATATCTAATGTTACAGACATGAGCCTAACAGGACCCTCACAAGAGTTCTGGGAGGGCAGGGTTTGTTCAGCCTGGAGAGGAGAAGAGTCCAGGGAGATCTTAGAGTCACCTCCAGGGCTGAAAGGGGCTCCAAGAGAACTGGAGAGGGACTGGAGACAAGGGATGGAGGGACAGGCACAGGGAATGGCTGCCAGTGCCAGAGGGCAGGGCTGGATGGGATATTGGGCAGTAGGAATTGTTCCCCGGCAGGGTGGGCAGGCCCTGGCACAGGGTGCCCAGAGCAGCTGTGGCTGCCCCTGGATCCCTGGCAGTGCCCAAGGCCAGGCTGGAGCAGCCTGGGACAGGGGAAGGTGTCCCTGCCTTTTAATGGATGGGCTTTAAGGCCCTTCCAACCCAAACCATTCTGGGATTGCCTGATTCAATCTACAAATCAATGGGACTTCAGCGTATGTCCCACAAAGCTGCATCTTCAGTACAGTGCTGTGGTCCAGCTTTGGGATTCAATGCTGTCTTGGGGTGATTTTCTGATGATACTCCATTCCCTAATCACCTGCTTTATTCCCAGAAATGGCTGCTGGAGCTTTGAGCTGGGTCTGGAGAGGGGAAGGATTTATTCTAAAACTCTCCCTGGGGGCAGGGATTGAATGCTACTTTGTTGTTTTCTGCAGATTAGGCTTTTTCCTACCTGAAGCAAGAAGTTTTATTTTTTCCTTCCCCTGGCCTGGAGGCTGTACCAGGAATCCTTTCAGCAGCATTTTGGTTTTTTCCTGGAACAGTTTCAGCTTGGGTTTCACTCAGAGATCCAAATCACCAGCACTGTGGATGGGGAGCCTGTAGGGGGCTGCTTCAAGCCCGAGACCTTGGGGAAAAAAAAAACAAAGCTGAACTAACCAGGAAAGGGCACCAGAATCCACCAGTTTCATCTGCTGTGAGGAGGAGACTGATGCCAGAAGTTCACCAGGTTCCCATCTGTTTTGCCTGAGCTGCTGTGTGAACTTTTCCTTTCCCTGAGACAAAAATTCTGCATCATTTTTGCCTTCCCAGCCAAGCAGTCAGGTGGAGGTAGAGGGGATAAAGTTCCAAAATTTCAATATTCAGCATTTATTCAATATTTTTTTTTCCTGTGCCTTTCATGCTTTGCTAATAAACAGAGTTTTTCACTTTCACCCATTGTTATTCATTTCTCATTGGCAAAAGGGATTGCTGAATGCCTTCTCCTTAGAGAAAACACTCATTCCAGAGTGTTTTCCTCCTAAAATTTGTCCCTAAACCAGGACAGCAGAGCTCAGTAAAACACAGAACTTTCATCCCATTTAGGGGTTTTTAACCTGCTGCGATGAGCAGCTGTTTGCACTTTCATTATGAAAAATGCTCATTTGTGACATTTTCCCTTCAAAGGATGGCTCCATTTCTCCATCCCCCTTCCCTCAGACCCACTGAGGTAGAACTGCAGCTCCACACGAGGGGATGGCTCAGTTTTCCTCTTTCCAGGACCCCTGGAGCTCAGATCCAGGTAGGAATCACCCTGCATTAGGTGAGAGGGGTTTTGCAGAGGGCTCAGCATTGGTAACAAAGCACTGATAGACAAAAACTGCTAAATTGATATTACAGCAAATGTTTGTGGCTTTTGCAGACTCAGAAGTGAAAGATTGAAATTATGTTTTAAAAGAGCCAGGTCAAAACACTCTTACATTTATCTGATAAAAGAGTCTATAATGGAGAAATCTGTTTTCCTGATAGAGGCTGCAGTTTTGCAGGGCCATGAGAAAATCCTTCAACTAGCAGCCTAAAAAAAATCTTTGAAAACTGATCTGTCTTACTGAAGGATACATTGCTCTGCCATCAGAGCCTTCCAAGCCCTTCAAGGATGAAAGAATCCCAAACAAACTCCTGTAATCAAGGATCCAAAACTCAATCCAGTGGGCAAGGTTTATGTGCTTTGTCCAAAGAGTGACTGCAGACAAGCTTCAATATTCCTCTCTCCAGTTTCCCTTCTACAAACAGAAATAACCTGATTAAGGCTAGACAGGTTAAATGGAAATTATGGTAAATCCTTCTTTCAAATCCTACATGAATCACCAACTTTCTCCTTGGTTTTAGTGGAGTGGTGACATTAAACAGCTACAAAACAACAGGTGCTGGACTCTCTGCTTGGGCTCTCTGACAGGGTTAGAGAAGGGACCCAGGGGCAGCCCCAAGTGCCCTGGTCACTCTCCATGGCCCATTCAAAACCTCATAGCAATGGGGCACCACAAGGAGTAGGAAAAAACCTCTGGACTGCATTTCCAGCATTTAAAAGGACTGGCAATTTTCTTTCCAGAAATAAAAGTATTTAGCTTGCTCAAAATGAGAATTCAAGAAATAAATCAAACAGTCAAATGATGGACCAAGTTCTAAATTTTGTCAGCAAAATATTGGTTATAGTACCTTAAAATTTCATAATAATGCCAGCATTCTGTGTATATGCAGATATTTTCATTGTACAGAGCATAAAATGTTCTGTCTCAGTAAGCATAAGAAAGGAGAAGTGTAACCAAACAGCTCTGCAAGCACTTAGAGAAGTGTAAGCAAACATCACTGTCCAAGTTACGCAGCCCCCATTCTTCTGTGAATACCTGGATGGGGTTTAGAACTTGGTTTTTATTTTATTTTGCCCAGTTGGACTGGGGACTCATTGCAGGTCCCTGCCACCTGAACAACTCTGTTCTGTTTTCACTGACTTCTATCTCAGGTTGTCTCTTTTCTTTTCCTGAATGACAACTGCTCTGGAATTTTTAGAAGAAATTCCACATTTGAAACAGATTTTGGGTGCAGAAATTGCTCTCAGTTATCCCAGAAGGAAATTACTGAAGCAATGACAAACATCAAACACATCTGTGAATGTCCCATATTTGTATTCATCCCACAAGCAGGTAAAAATTCAGTAAGTAAAATCAAACCCAGAGCAATATTCTCACCAATATCTTCCAACAGGAAAAGGAGACTGATGTTCACTTAATTAATTTATTATGTCTTGTGTATCTTAAACCACAAGTGACATTTTAGTTTCATTGTGTGCTTACCTGAATCAAGAATTAATCATCAACATAAGGCATGGAACTCTCAGTTTAAATGTTGTCAAGGTTCCAAGGCAGCAGGTTATTAAAAGTGAAAATAACTGCAAGTGGGCAGATTAAAACACCAGCCTCATTCCCAGGGGAACATCCTTCAAAATATCAGCTGCCTTTGGAACTGAAAGATGCCAATGTCCATAAAATTTTGCTACAAATTAATCCAAGAGACAAACCAGGATCTTATCAATGGTATTAAAATATACACAAAACACTGCTCAGAGATCTTTTATAAGGAAATGAACAGGATATTTTTAATATACACCAGCTTTATGATTTTTTGGTGTTTTTTTAGTATAATTATGCAATAAAAAAATAGGATGCTTCCTCTTTAGCAGATTCATGAAACCAAAATGTATGAAAACAAACCACTGCAATTCTAGCACTCTTCTGCCTAATAAATATCATTTGTGAAAGATATTTGTCCAAATACCTTTCATTTTGTAGATATTTGTAGGCAACCTGTTAAACTAAATTATATTATAGATTGCTTAGACTCAATTTAACAATTATAACTTGTATATTACCAAAATAACAGGATGAGGGAAAATGGCCTCAATTGTCACTTTTTTCCAGGCTGAACTGACATGTGTGGGATTGCAGGATGTTATACCCAGTTCATGCTAATATATAAACTGTTTTATATATATATATATTATATATATATATATATATATATGTATATAAGTATATATAATGTATAAATTTTAATTTTTTTTCAGAGATGGTGTTTCCATGAAATGCATTTGATCCCTCTTATCATGCTTTATACTAAGTGAAGAAAACCTCTGATAGCACAGGAATGTTGCTTACAAACCATGGCACTGAAGCACTAAGATTCTGTCAAATACTGTGAGCATTTTTGGTTTTGATTAATTTGTAGTTTTGTCACACTTGACATATAATGGAATATTCTGCCTATAAATAAGGAGTCTTTCAAAAAAAACTCCTATGAAAAGAAAAATCATACTAATCTCTTAGTCCCCATGAAGACTTGAAAGAGCTAAAATATGGCTAAAATATGGAAAGAATGAGCAATTTCTTTTTAAACAGGTGTTAAGTGTCTCATTTTAAATTAATATCTCTACCTCCTGTTACCTGGGCTTCACAGTCACAAATGGTAAGAGACATTTTCAGATCTGTTCTTACTTCTTGCTTCTCCATAGTGAACAGCATCAATCCTTTTGCTCTTACATAAAAAAGTTTTCCCACACCCCTAGTCTTTCCAGTTATCCCTCCCTGCTCAGCATGCTTTACCCTGGCAGAACAAGGTCCATGATAAGCTCCAAAGCCAAGTGGAATGACTTGAGGTGCCTATTTTACACTCTGAGAGCAGACACCTGCCCAGCACACAGAGGGATGTTCTTGTTTTCTCGTTTCCGCCTCACAAACGGGTACTTTTAGAGATAATTTAGTTCAGCATTACCAGATAAAACCCTTTAGCCAGGGCTATAAAGAACATCAGAAAAGATGGCTCTAATGATGCCTGAATGTTGAAAATCTGTGGCATATCCTAAATCTAAGGCAGTCAGCAGGAAAACCTGCACATGGCATCGTTCTCCTCACCCCAAAATCTGCCTGGCTGTTCAGAGGAAAAGGGGGAGAGAAGCAGAGAATTTTCTGCCTGGCTGCAAGAAACCCAGTGATTTTTCCAATCTCAATGAGGTGTCTTTCTGCACAGAATCTTATGAAGCAATGTGACCATTTTTTCCTGCTTTCACACCTGTTTGATTTTCTTTGCTGCATTGGTGCACACCTGGAAGAACTGCCCTGAACGAGCTGATGCAGGAACATGAGCATTTAGAGAAGCAATGACTGACAGGGATGCATCAACCTGCCAATGCAGCAGTCTGAGGAAAATCCAGAGCATTTTCAGTGACTGTTTGAGGGAAAAAAGAGCAGAATGACATCATTAGAAACACTTTCCCAAATGCCCAGGTAAGAAAGGAATTGTTGTTCTCCCTCCCCTGCACTGAGCACTGCAGCAGAGGAGGGAGAACAAGATCAACATTTTGAGGAATGAAGAGTTTTTGAGCACTATTTTGCCATAAGGCAGCTTAGCCTGTTTGTGAGATAAGGGCAGCCTCTTGCCTTTGAAAAGCCTCCTGCTGATAAAACCAAGAGCAGAAATCAAGGGCCTTAAAAGCACCCTGAAGTGCTTTACTAGCAGGGACAGGTTTGTGCGTGCCTAAATGCTTCACACAACCCTTGTTGTCATTGGCATTGAAGAGTCAGTCCAAAGTCCCTTAAATACCCACTTGGACACAGTATTTCCAACTAGTACACAGTGAACGTACTCCAGATCAGCTCTCCAGACACAGCTCCTCATGCTTCAGGAGCCAAACCCAGTGCCCAGAACTGGAAGAAGCTGCAGCCATGCTTAGGTCATAACCTGCATTTTTCGAAATTCCTGCTTGCTTTTCTCCCCGACTCCTCATCCCACACTGATTAAAAAAAATGGATGGAAAGAGGCAGACACAGGATCCTTTGGGACCTGGGCATTTGCTTCCTGACCATTGAACAAGGCAGTTTCTGTAACCAAACATAAACACTGAGGTCAAGAACTAAAGTGGTTGTGTTTCTGAACTTGGGGTTTCACCTGCTGTATGCTCTTACCCCTCCTGCCTTTTCTTTTGACAACAGAGAATGGTTTGGCCTGGAAAAGACCTTAAAAGTCAGCCACACAAACATTTTGGACACCATCATTTTTAATGATGCTTCATGGTTAATTTCATTTTTTCTGCTTTAAGCTTTTTATAATATCAAATTCTACCATGACTCCTTTAAAGAAGAGAACTCTGCATGAGCAGTAGCTTCATTTAGACAGAGATTACCCTCTCTGAATTTGTAAATATATTAGAAGATAAATATTAATAAGATTAGTCTATATGGGGAAATTAGAAGGATCTATGAATAATGTTGCCCTGTATAATTGAACACACAGACCTATCATGCTATTAAGGGAACCTGATTATGTCTGATTTGCAAAACTGGAGAGAGTAAAATAATCAAACTGATTAATACATGAAGTGGGGCAAAGCAATCTGTTCTTAGCTCCCTGCTCTGTTCCACCAAGGCCTGGCATCCCCAGCACTGAGGTGCACAGCCACTTCCTCCTCCCCTGCAGACATTCCAGCTGTGCTCACCCCTGCTCAGCAAAGATGAACAGAAAGCAGCACTGCTGGAATTCAGGACATCCCTCTGGCTGTCCTGGATTGCCAGGACCCCTGCCAGGGGGCTCAGAGACCCCAAGACACCTCTGACTTTGATTATGACCCATGGAGCAAGTTAGCAACCGTATATGAGGATCTGCAAGCTACAAAAGTTTAAGTAGAATAACAATTAGTTTGTAACGGGGTGAAAACCAAATTTTTTAGGGTTTTTAGAATGGGGGTTCAGGGGGCAAGATGGAGGAATCTGGGCATGTCCAGCCTTTCTCCTTCTTCTTCTTGGCCTCCACCTTCTGGCTGTGACGTTGGCACTTTTGGATTGGTTTAGAGTAGAAGCTCAATGTCTAACATAGGTGATGGGTATTGGGAAGTTATGGTAAATAATGCACACATAGTTTTTAGTATAAAAAGATAACACCACCCCAAGGACGGGCAGTTTGCCTCTGCCTGTCCTGCTGAATGGACCTAAGCAGGCCAGAGAAAGAATTTTATAGATAAGAAACAATAAACAACCTTGAGAACGAGAACTGAAGGGTTCTGACTCCTTCTTCCACTGACAGGCTGGGAAAAGAGATTTTCTAACTTATCTTGGGGTCACAGTGACCAGCTAAAGCCCCAGGACAGCACTGTGGGACAGGCCAGGCTGAAACACAGCTGGAACACTCCAGTTCAGGGGGCTATGGCACAGGGTCCCTCCCTGTGCTTCAGCAGGGTTGTGGACACCTGCAGCACAGCAGAACAGGCCAGTGGCACCTGTGGGGGGACACCCCCTGAACCCCAGAGCTCAGGTGTGAACTGACTCTGTCTCTAGGCTGGCACTAAAGCAGACCACCACACATCCCTAGGAAACTGAGCAGTGCCTTAAGAGAAGAGGATGTTTATTTTCTTTACAAGGTGTTGACTGTTCAAGGAAACAATTAAAGTGTGCATGACGACAGCAGCAAGGAAAATCAGAATTTTCCATTATCTTTATAATGAATTTAATTTCCTGGACTTGGTTTGGGTTTTTTATTTAATTTACTGACAGGCACAATATTCAGTGATGCAATCTTCATGCTTCTAAAAAGCAAAGGAGTTATGCCAGTTATGCCATACTCTTTACCAGAGGCTGTTTATTAAGCATTTCCCTTTCATGGAATTTATTTGCTGCATGAAAGCGAATGAAAATGTAAACCTTGAGGGAAGGAAACAAAGTAGGTGAGAAAAATGTTACAGCTTCAACTGCCATGAGCAATATCCTGGAATGTGAGCACTAGTTTTGTGGTGTTGGGTCCCCAGGATGAGGTGAGAGATGAGAATCTAAGTTTTTAGAAGGCTGATTTATAATATTATGATATTATTTTATATTAAAAATGTTATGCTAAAACTATAAAAAAGAAAGAGAAAGAATACATCAGAAGGCAAAAACAAAAATGATAATTAAAAACCCATAACAGACTCAGAAAGTTTGACGCAGCTAGCTGTGAATAGTCATTAAATTAAAACAGTTCACATGCTAGGTAAACAATTCTCCAAATCACATTCCAAAGCAGCAAATCAAGAAGAAGCTGAAGCTTCCCAGCTTCCTAGGAGAAGAAATCCTGGCAAAAGGATTTTTCATAAAATATCACAATAACACGCTAGATCCGTAGCAATGGGAAGGTCTTAAGGCAACTATTTTTAATTTTTAAAAATCATAATTTATTTGTGTTTCTGACCCCCTCTACAAAGGCACAAAAGAGATCCTGCTTTGAAAGAAGTCTGCTCCACGTGGCCCTGGAGTTTGTCTGTAGAAACCCTGTCTGCTCCTTCCAGGTGGGTATTGAATGAGAGAGATGAGGCCAAGAAGGAAATGGTGCCCTGCTGGGAAGGCAGCTGTGGAATGATGAAACGAGCACAGGGAGGAACAACTCAGAGATCCTTTTACAAATGAGATTTTTCACAGAGGACCACAGAGCTCTCAGTGACCTGGGTCCTGATGGGGCAAGGGGGCTGCTGCACAACCAGTCTGTCCCTGCAGAGCTTACCTAGAATATTTACCAGCAACTTTCTCCTGCAGAATTATCCTGGAGGCTCTACAGTATTAATATTGGTATTTTCCCTTGTGCTTTTCATATCATAAAATGAAATTCATAAAGCACTTCCATTTCATAATTGCTTGGTATCCTGATTTAGCAATCAGCAAACATCTACAAAGGGTACTATAATCTCTAAATATAGCAAATGGGGTTTGAGTATTTTAATAAAGGCCCACTTTGAGCTAAAACCAGGCAGTTTAGACCCATGCTGGTCTCTTCTCCTGTGCTATGCACTCAACGAGATACTACAGCTATTACAGAAAAAAAGAACAGCAGTGACAAACATCTGTGGCTTGTGTTACTGAGGAGTCCTGCAGTGCACTGATCCTCTAAATTATATGCAGGAGTTGTCTCTACTCTTAGGTAACAGTGTCTGGATTTATAGGTGGTGCTCTGAGGTCACAGGAAACTTTCTCCTTGCTTGCTCCAGAATGCTAAAGCTGACTGGGAGAGGAGGAGAGAGGCAGGAGGCTGCTCACTGCAGCCATGACCCAAACCACAGGTGGGGAGACAGACTGTCATCTTTTCTTCAGTCAAACTCGACAATTCTTCTCACATTCTGCTGGCCTCAAAAAAGTCCTTTAAAAAGTCTAACCACGACATAGGAATTAAAGCTCTTTGTTGTAAAACTCTTTGGGATACAAACCACATTTTCTCATTTCCTTAGGTTTTGCAAGTGCTAGCTTGACTTGGCTTTGATCTACACGGTGTTTTTGGATGTTACAGCAGCACAGACAGAAAATGACAACAGTCACTGCACAAACATTGAGCACACAAGTAGAGGAATGGTAAAGTGAGACCCATCAGCACAGATGGGAAAAGCTACAACTCAAATTGAAGGAGTTCAATGGTTCTGAGCTGCTGGATTCACAGAACAAGATGAAAACCCCCAAAGCTGAATGGAGCAGGAAAAAGATGCAGCAAGACATCAAAATGGAGCAGAAAGAGGAACAGGATGGAAAGAATTGCACCACTACCCTGGAGCAATGCCAGCAGTGGAACTGAGGGAAGGTGGATCTCCCCACTGAAACCATCATACACAGGCTCCATCATTCTGCCAACTTTGCTTTTAAGGAAATAAGCTTTTTCTTCTTCATGCTCCTGGGAGGAGCTAAATCACAGATTTCTGGGGACATGACTGCAATATGACTGAGGATAACTCAAAATTTGTTTTAAAGCTTGCATGTGTCACCATGGCCTGGCTGCAGTTTGCAGTAGCAGCTTCACAAGTTTCCCAAGGGTTCAGATTTTGTCCAGTCATAGAAAGATCCTCACCCTAAAAAGCCCCAAACCCTTCTTGAAGCAGGAGATCAGGGTCTAGGGGTTACTGCTCTGAGCCAGACTGACATGTTATGGAAAACATACAACCAAGGACAACAGAGCTGCTGCTGCAGTCACACCCAGCACACAGTCTTACCACGACCTCCTAATGCAGATTGCCCAGGTTTCCATATCTGACATAATCTGTGCTTCTCTGTCCCTCCCCACTCTGATGAAGTTTTGCTTATTTAAATACATTTATTGTGTGCATAAGGCAAAATCCATTCAGCACCTCTCATTCTGAAGAGTTTAGGAGAGAAAAGGAGCCAAGAAATAGAGGAGCGGTCTGCTGGAATCTAGTGAACAGGAGGAATGATAAAGGGAAAGGACAAGCTGACAGACACTAACACACTTATTTTCATGAGTTTACCAAACTAGATGTACTTTTTACAGATAATATCACAAATTCATCATATAGTAGAAAAGAACCTGATAAGGTGTGAACTTACCACAATTCAGCCACATGTCTGATTGCAGGCTCCTCCTAATCACAGCCAACAGCTTCCAGCATCAGGGTCAAAAGCCAAGAAACCTGAGAGAGAAGTTTTATGTAAGTGCCTGTGCCCAGGCGTGAGCTGGCAGAAGTTGTTCCCAGGTCCCTGATGAGCCAGGAGATGCTGTGAGCTCTCAGAGTTACTTGTCCTCTTGCTGAGGGCCAAAATCAGAGAAGCTGCTGGCCAGGCTGGGACAGTCAGCTGGAGCATTGGATGTCAGGGAGCAACAAGGGGGCATGAAACAAAAAACCTCACAAAAACAGCTTAAATCAGGCAAGCCTGAGCAATTCCAGGCTGGAGTCAGGGGGGAAAGCAGCTGGTCTGACAGTGGCTTCAGCAGATGAAAGTGCCCTGGAAGTGCTGTGTGTACCAAGGAACCGGCAATGCCTGCCACTCTCTCTGCCATGGCACAATCCACTGCTGCCCTCCAGGGTAAATCCTCTTGCCAAGTTCATTTGAGCATGCAAGCACAGCAGATGAGCTCATGCCAGGGACAGAGGGGCTCATTTTCCTTGGATTTCCAGGCACAAGCTGAGCTCATACCAGCACCAAGCCCACCTGAGCAAGTGCTCCCAGAGCACCCTCACCACTGGAGTTTTGCTGTTTTCCACCTGGAGAGCTGGAATGAGGGATTTTATAGGGATCCCCACACATCTAATGTGATTCTGGTGCTGACAGCCAAAGGCAAGCGGCAGAATACAAAACATAAGTGAGGAGTGGGCAGAAGAGATGTAATTTTACATTTTTTTTTCTTGAGCCTTAAGCCTAATGTTAGAAATGCAGACCTTTCTCAGAAGGTGGTGACTCTGTGTCAGAAAACTGACTGCACATTTTTAGAACAGCCTCAGTGCCTGCCCACAGGAGGATGCCCCAGCTTCCACCACTGTTATCACTTCTCATCCTTTCCACTCATTTCTGCTTTGCTGCCAAGGGAGCGGGTGAATAAATTAGTTCCATTTTCAAAGCCAGGCTGTGTCATTTGTCTCGAGTGTTAGTTCCTAATAGTATTTTCCTTTTTGTGATACCACTATCAATTTCCATCCAAATTCTGAAATCAGAGAGATACAGAGAGCTGCTTTTTTACTGAAGTGAGTGAAGCAATAGAGATGTACAATCCTAATCAAGCCCATTAAATACAGAAAATCAAACTCAGTCTTTCTCTGTCCCTTCTGAATACAAGGTACCAGATGGAGGATTTGGAGTGTCTAAAGAAAAGTTCTGGTTCAAAGGCGGCCCTGGAAGAGTTTATGGCATACAAAAAGTCAACTGTGCTCTGACACTCACAGATGTGGATTTCAACTCTCTGTTTGCAGATCACTGGGGTTTACCTGTTTTCAAAAGATTCATTAAAACTTAAAAAAATAGCTGAGGAAAGCAAGCAGTGTTTGGAGAGAAGGTTTGGAAGAATATGTACAAATCAAATTAAAGGTATGGACAAATCAAATCAGGGGTATGTACAAACCAAAACAGTTCAACAATTACTTATTAATTCCATTACCTCCTTTTTTTTCCACAATTTCTGTAAAGGTAGCAGCTATAAGCAACACCTATATAAATATAAACAACATATTTCTAAATATTTGCATTATTTATGTCTGTTTATTGTGCTACTGTTTTTTGCTTTTGGAAGCAAACCCATGGGGCAGCGGTGTGGCACTCATCCAGAGCGAGATCCAGTCAGGATGATTACAGCACATAGCCACAAGCACTGCAGCAGCTGGATAGCATAAAGCCATGCAGAGTTAAATTAATCCCTAGCCTGGAAAAAACTGTTCAGTGCAAGCAGGAGATATAATGTGGAGTGACTGCCAAAGCCTATTCCCCAAGATGCCATTCTCTCCGATTCCAGTGATTCCACAGGACGTTCCTCCACATTCACACTGCCAGGTCAGGGATCAACACTGACCTTTCAGACCTCACCCAGTTCAGAGTTTAGGCACAACGTGGGTAACAAATTCACTGCCAGGGGCCAACACAGAAGAAGAGATCTCCTCTCTCACCTCGTTCTGTCAAACAAGTCTCCAGAGGAGATTTCCTGCTGCAGTGTTTGCAGATCAGAGGCCATCAGGAGCAGCTTTTGTGTGGCTGTGGCAAATGCTGGAAGCTGCATGTACAGAAATAACCAGAAAAGAAAGAATAAATTCAAAACTGAATATAAAGCATAAAATCAGTCCACCAAAGTGATGTTGCCTTGGTTTGGCTCTGTGCATGTTGTAAAGGTGGTTTTAATAAATGTTTCTCAAGAGTTACACCACAGATGGAAATTAGATTTTTTTAAAACAACTAAATCTATTCTTTTACTCTCTGTAATTAAGCTGCTGTGTCAGATTTCTGACTGGACTAAAGCCCATCCTTTGAAGAAAAGTTGTAATATAAGGGCTTTCACTAACAGCATTCGTTTTCCTCTAAAGCTACATGGCCCATAAAACTAAAACCAGTTTCAGTCCAAATCTCTATCACAAATATATATTTTCACATGAAAAAATTATCTTTTCCACACAATTCCATTTGTATTTCTTTTCAGATATGCAAGTTCATTAAAAAGTAGGTGGAGGCTGACCCTGCTTTCCAGAGCAGTATTAAAGGTGTCCCTCAAGATGAATCCTCTTTAGCAGCTTGCCTGGAGGTGCCCTGTGTCAGCAGGGGCTTCTCTGTATTTTCATTACCTCTAAAGAGACTCACCTTTCATTATCAAGCAGGTGTTTGCTACTTCTAACAGTATTGGAAACAAATGTAAAAATAAAAAATGCTGGGGAATTTCAGAAAAATCTGCACTGAGCTCTAAAGAAGACAAACTTAGCAAAATGACTGTTTGCCTTAACACAACTTGTGTCTCTGAACCAGCTGCCTTCTGGGACAGGGTGAAGAAGGCACAGCCAGAGCCACCTCTCAGTGTGCAGGTAAAGGACAGGGATCCAGAGGCACAAGGGAGAACAAGGGAGCCTTTTTTCACCTCAGAGTGGCCATACATGGGAACAGGGCTCCACACTAACAAAGGAATCTCCATCCTCGGATATTCCGAGTTCACCTGGACAAGGTCTTGAGCAACCTGATGTATGAGGATGCTCTAAGCAAGGGGTTGGACAAGGAGCCCACAGAAGTCTCTTTCCTCCTCAATTATTCTTCAGTTCTACAATTTTAATAGAAAATTGGTTGGGGGGAAAAAATTACCAAGATAGAACATATTGAGCCCTTGACTCCCTCTTGCCAAGATGCACCTGAAGCGAGGCAATGGAAATGGAAATGGACTGCTTCCTTCC
This sequence comes from Ammospiza nelsoni, assembly GCF_027579445.1. Lineage (NCBI taxonomy): Eukaryota > Metazoa > Chordata > Aves > Passeriformes > Passerellidae > Ammospiza > Ammospiza nelsoni. The sequence goes on along the minus strand of NC_080640.1, from coordinate 30,494,269 downwards.
AGAACAGGTTTGAGTCAAGCTGGGATGTCCTTTTCTTTGGCCCTAGAATCACTAGCCAGACACATTTAGGGTAATAATAAGGGGTTTTCACCTTTATATAAGGATCCTTAGGTGTGCAATTCATCAGTCAGAAAAAGCCAAAGATGTGCCAAACACATGTGTGCGATTTTCATCAATTTCTCAAATTAGCACATCTGGCCAGAGTCCCCAGTTAGAAGCAGGTCCAGTGAAGTAATCCCCCCAGTTCTAGCACCTCCTAAATCCTCCTCCCTCAGATGAGGACTAAGATCTGTTTGTAAAAATTATGTCATGTCTCAAAGGGCTGGTTTCAACCTTGGCTTTTAAAGAGAACCAAAACAAGGAGAGAACCAAGACAAGAACCAACCAAGTGTAGGGGTCCTGGTACTTGTTTTGTCTTTCTGCCTTGGAAAATACTAAGGCTAAGTTACAATAAAAAACTACAAAGAATGTGTAAAGAATACAGAGAATACCTAAAAGAAAAAGAAGAAAAGCAAAATAGCATCATTTGAAAAACTACTTTCCACTCAAAATACTGTGAGAATGGGGGAAGAAAGGGGGCAGAACCAAGTCTGTATGTTGCTAGCATTGAAGTAAAACTGCTTCAATTCAGAGGACAGAAAAGGAAAGAAAATACCTTGGGGGGAAAATCTGGTAGAAATCTGAGAGCAGATTGATATTTTCAAGAAAGCTGTTAGAGGACAGCTGTTAATAAAAGAGAAGAGCTTTATAGATAGTTTTTATACAAGAAAAAAATGATTCCTCCTCTTAGGGTACCACAGCCAGGGATTAGAGATGGACAAAATCATCTGTGAAACACCAGCATCTTAAACTGGATTCTCAGTGTGAATTGGTACATTGCTCTTTTAGTGGGGCCTGCCTAAGGACCAGCCTAGAAACATCATCAGGTGCCTTTGAGTGCAGAAAAGGGTTTCTCAAGACTTTAAATGCCCCATTGTTTGAAAATAGCCTCCAAATTCCTGTAGATCTTCCGGAAGTATTTTAAAGGTGCTATTTTCTTGCTAGCCCCAAACACCACAAATTAAAATATACTCCAAAATCTGCTCTTATAGACACAAGCCCAAATACATGATGTAAAGAACACAATACAAAGGAAATAGCTAGAACACATCTCTTTGATAAAACATATTCCTTGAGGATAACACTGTCTTTCCAAAGATGAAGTGCAACAACTACTGAGCTCGAGAACAACTGGGAAAAAGGTAAATGAAAAGAGCAGCAAGCTTCAGCTTCATTTTAAAATAATTCCAAAACCACTGCAGTTTCTGGCATGGAGGAATGAGGACTTACTGCTTCTCAAAACAACAGAATGGGAACCAGCTCCTGTCAACATCAGAGATGTTTTTAAACAAAGTAATGTTGAGTGTCTAACCTAGTTTTCATGGGTTCTTCTTCCATTTCTCTTCCAGCAATTTCTTCTTTTTCCTCTCCTGTCATTTGTCAGCATTCAAGTGTGAATACAAGCCACTGGCTGGCCTGATGAAAAGATAACTCTGAATAGTACAGCTACTTTTTACAAACAAAATTCCTTTCCTATGTTTTCATTAAGAGAAAAAAAAAAAAAATCACTGTCTGACAGCAAAAGAATACACAAGCCTGGTCTTAAACCAGAGGCAGTGGCAGAATAAGACAAACTCCCTCCTCCCTGGAGTAAGTCTGGCACATGGCTGGATAGCTCCTTTGGAGAAGGCAGTGTGTGCTCACTGTGAAAGAGCCACTGCTCACACACTGCAGGTAAACAACCTGACAAGCTGAGTCTGTTTGCCACTTATACCCAGCAATAGACCTCAGCTCTCACACATTTCAGGCACATCAAATGGCTCAACATAAAAAAAAGAAAGCAACTTTCAGCCTAGCTGAAAGAATATAGCTCAATCCATCTCCTCTCCCTCTGTATAATCTCACTGAGAACAAACAAACAAAAAATAGCCAGGGAATCGATTTTCTCCTGCTGTTGCTTCTCCAGTGCTATTGTCCTTTTAGTAACACCTCTGGAGACCTGAGCAGCACATTCCTTTTGCAGCAAGACCTCTTCAGAAATCAATAGCACCTATTCAAGGGATTTATAGCATGATTCTGCAAAATCCTTTCATGGTGGCTTGCATAGCTCGTTAGGGAAACTGTGTGCAGCGTTATCTGTACAAGAGCTCTTCTGAGATTGATAAAAATAAGGCAGTGGAGGGATAGTAGAACAAGTACCACACAAATATGAAATGAATCAATGCAAGATTTTAAGATAACTTTGAGAATGACAGGGGGGAAAATTCTCGTTTCTTTGGCTTGGGGAAAGGCATTGACACTTAAAGGCAGGATACCCCTGTCACTTTATACAACTGAGAAAATTCTTTATTATTGTGAGATCTGTGTCACTGTATCAGAGGAAGGATGAGAGAACACTAAGATTTCTGATCACCAGCTGTCACCAGCAAATTCTCAGTGTGATGCAGCTAAAAGGGATGAAACTGGTGATAAAGCATTAAACAATTTGCTTTAACAAAGAACTAAAAATGACTCAAGCACAGCAAAACCACAGATGAGTCCCAGTTAGAGCAGGGCCGTTAATCAGCTCCAGTTCTTGGGCCATGTGCAGCATTGGAAAATCCCATCCCAGGGCAGAGCTGTTCCTGCTGTGCCTTTGGCAGCCCCCACAGCAGCTGCTGTTGAATATTAAGTGTGCAACTGGAGCATTCCACTGCCCTGTGCTGCCTCAGGTTACCTGTCAGATCATCCAGGTGACACTGAGAGTACAGGAATAAAATGTTTCTAAAATCATGGGATATTCAGGGGAGTTGGAAAGAAAGGTTGGGCCTGGTAGAGCCTGGGAAAATGTTAGGGTAGGCCCTTGGAAAATGTTGGGCTTTACTGGATCATGCAAAACTGCACCTGTAAGAAAACGTGCAATACAACATGCACCTGTAAAATCATTTAATGACTATGATAAATGATATGATTGTTATATGATAAATGATATGATTGTTAAATGTGGTGATTATTTGGCAATTGGATATAATTATTGTTTAATTGTAACAGGAATCATGAGAAACAACGTTTGGGGAGTTTGATGGAGATTACAAGAATCCATGCTCGGATGAGATCAATGTATACAACAGAACAATATAAGCTTAATAATTAATATGTAGTTATATAACAATAAGGGTATAAAAACGTGTTCATCCTGAATCCATGTCGGAGCCAGATTTGGGTCTGTACCCCTGGCACCCTGAGCTCTTCAATAAAAGCCCCTGCATATAATTATTCCATGATTATGTGTTCCTGACCACTAACAACACCACAGAACACAGGCACACAGGCAGGAGCCATTCCCTCACTGCATTCGCAGAGGGCTGAGCTGGGCCACACCAACCCAGCAGGAACTGCTCCAGGGAAAAAGTGGCTTTGAACAAAATTTTCCTCTTTTTCCTCAAAACCTTCCCCCAGAAATCAAACACAGCCAGAGAATTCACAGAGAACTATTCAGGAAAGTGAAGTTCCAAAGAACCTGACAGCCAAACCTTTGTCAACCCCAAATTTAGGATTACGTCACACTGATAACAGTGTCTTCTCTGCCAGGAATATTTGTTTTCCCAAATGCAGAGTTTGCTTACAAACCAGAGAGTGCAGCAGAGTGTGAGAGCATCCCAACTTTGCCATAGGTTTGTGATGAAGCTGCCCAAATATTTCCCTATATCATCTTCTGAAAGAAGACTGGAGAGTCATTAAGCACAGGAAAAGCCAAACTTCCCACAAATAATCCATAAAAATCAACTAGATTTCTTCCTACATTGTTCCATTATGGTGACTACAGGAATACCAGAGAGAGGCAGAGAGAGAGCAGAGCAAGGTGCTGTTGTTACAAATTACATTATTATGATATTATAAATTATATTATTATACATGATATAATTATGATATTACTGCTTTCCACTAGAACATTTTACATTTATAAACCAATTAATATTATTCCCACTGATGCACGTGCATCACTAAATTCAACAGGTTTAAATGACAGTGTTTAAAAATAACTTGTAAAGGAAACAAGAAACATGCGGTGGTTTTGGAATATTGGGGATGTTTTTTACCATTTCTTTCCCAGAAAAGACAGAGAGACTAACCTATCCAACTCTCAGAAAGCTATTTAAACTCCTGGAGTGTGGGAATGACAGCACTGTGAGAAGGGAGTTAGCAACAAGGATAAAGGGAATACTGTGCTTCCCTGTCTTCAAGCATCCTGTCCCTCTCCTGTAGGTGACTAAACTGCTCAGGGAAAAGCTTTGGGAGAAAAGATGTGAAAATAACCTCATGTCTCAAAGACTTTTTAAAATGAAAGAAGACATTCCAAGACATACAGCAATGTAAAATACAATATTAAATGAGTTTAAGGACTAACATAGCTTGAGAAAATGGAAACCTAAACTCTCACTAAAAAAAAAAAAAAAACAATTAAAAAAATTAAAGCCAATTAAATATGAGAGAATGAGAGAGGCAAGTCATTTTCTCATTTTCTCTGTAAACCAAAACAAGTTTTGCAGCAGTGTGAAGGTCTTGATTAAAGCACAGGGAACAAAGTGAAGTGTTGTAGTGAAAGATAAGTTTCTTTGTGCTGTTATATTAATAACATTTTAAACTGTGCCTCACTGTGCACAGGCAATGCTGCTTTGACAGAATCAAGCATGGAAATTTATTGGGGGCTTAGTACAATGCCAGTCAAAACCCAAGTGACAACATCTCAGTGACAGTCAGGAGATTCAACTCATTGCTGTGTGCTGGTGAGCAATAAAACTACAGCTTGAGATGGCAGGAAAAAATATCCCAAACACCATAGAAACTGGCACAGCCTGATTAAAGTCATTGAACAAAACACTAATGAAGAAGAGATCTGAAGGGTTAGTGAATGCTGAAGGTCTTGAGAACACTTGGATCAGCAAAATGCTTTACTGGTGACCAAGGGAATTCTGATCTACCATGGTTCTATGAAGCTCAGGAAATGATCAGTGTTCTGATCCAGGCATTGGTTTCCTCCACCTCTAGCAATGAGAGGAAAAGGAAAACCTGCCCACAGAAATATCCAAATTCTGAAGGTCTCTCCTTGAATGAAGAGCAGCAAACCCAGGCCCCATCAGCTTTGAATTATCAAATCCTGAATTCACCTGCTGGGTCCAGCACCTGGAAAATGGAAGGGCAGAGACATGGCTGTGCCCTGTGACGATTCACTGGTCAGAGTGGGGAAAGGGTCCCTCACAGGCCTCCATGGGGCACTCATGGCCTTAAACCCCTGTTCAAGGCAGCTCTGAGACATCTCCCAGGTATTGACCCCAGGCTCAGCCCAGAGGTTCAGTGTTTTCATATTCCCTGCCCAAGAAAATGCTGGAGATGGAAGTGAGTAACCCGACTTAACACTTAAAGACAGAGAACAAGTTGCAGGAAAAATCTCAAGCTGGGTGCTGATAATAAACACAGCTTTTGTGAACTCTACAGAAAACACCTTTCCAAACCTTGAACTGAAGCAATGACAGGCAGTGCAGGGATCAGTGCCAAGGGGATATCCACAGCAGAGCTTTGACATTTTACTGGAGAACATCTGCTGCCATGGGAAGCCTTTCCACTTAGACACATTGCAACAAAAATCCCAGCAAACCTCTCTTCCAGGCCCCTCACAGCCCTGACACCAAACCTGAGTAGTCAGGAACAAAACACAGACATCATTCTTTTCTTTAGCAAAGCACACCACATTTATCAGATACTGACAGCTCTGCTCCTCTCCTGGATTCATTTTGTAAAACCTTACCTTTTCAGATTGCACCAAACACAAGGCATTAACAGCACCCTGCAGGTCTATAAAATACACCATTATTTTCTAAGGAATACAAGATTATAAGTGTAGTGTAAAACAATCAGAATTCATTAATAAGTATGATAGTTATTCCAATTATTTTCAAGCAGATCATGTGGCCAAGGTTTCTTAAAAATACTCAGTCAATATTTAATTGTTCACATGAAAGAAACAAACCTTGTCAGTTAACTGGAGCTCCTCAGAGACACTTGGATGTTGGAATCATCAGCCCATTTTTGATGCCTGAAGAGCTGATAGGTTATTATGTCATTTCCCAGGTCAAATGCTAAATCTAGAGGATGTCTTTTCCTGCCTCAGCTACCTCACCTCTTCAACCACCATGGCAGGTTTCAAACATCCTACATTGCCAAAACAAACCAAACAAAGCCTGAACAATTTTCACACAATGCACTTTACTAAGTGCTTAAAATTTTTTTTATGAAAAGCTACTGCTAAAATACTGTGATGAGCAAAGCATGCCCAAGATCTGTTGACTTGGCTCTAAAAATAGGTGAATTCTCTGTCAAAGCTTGTGTTGGCACAGTGCAGCAACTGTGGAAATAGGGACACTTACTAAATTTTAACTTGCAGCCTAATTATCTAACCAAAATTTGATGTATACATCATGAAGACTGTATCTTGCACTAATCATTATTCTCTCCTCCTCCTTTTTCAGTGTTCACACTCTGATCTTAAAGGTAATTTCCAACCTCAACAATTCTATGATACTCAGCAGTCTTGGTGTTAACCAGCTCAAGAGAACAGTATTGAGGAGGACAAGAAAATAATTAAAAGAACAACCAACAGAAAAAGCAATATATATGATAAAGGATTTGAGATATTTGGCATATTTTCTGGAAGAATTTAAGCCTTAATTTGTAAAACACTCTTCAGTTTTAAAAATCACAAACTCACACAGCTCCTTTAGGTTTGTGTGAAGATAAAAGCAAAGTCCCATTCCCAAAAATAAAGTAAACCCTTTTCATTTTCCAATGCAACTATTTCCTTCCTTTATAAACATTTCAGAGATCTTTGGGTCCAAGGACACATTGAACCATTACCTAAGAAAGATGGGATCAAACATGACTCTGATAAATTATCTGCCTTGAATAAAAAAGCATTTACTGACTACCTAACAATTGAGACAGGTTCTGCAATTCAAGCAACCACATCTCTTTGAGCTATGCTTCTATTAGTTTTGGTGAGTTTATTCTAGAAGCTACAGCCATGACATTGGCATAATGTATTTTAGCAAGAGGAAAAGCCTCATCACTTTTTCAGAGGTGTTTTATTTAATTTTGATCAATTACCATTCAAGTGTCTGCATTGGCAGCAATTCCAACAAGGAGCTCCTGTTATCAATGGCCACACAAACTCCCTTTCCTCTTCAAACTTTCTGGTTCTTTTGCGAAAAAAAAACCAAAATCTGCCTCAATAGTTCTCAGAAATTACCTTACCCCTGCACACAATGCATATTTTAGAAGACATGCAGTGATATGTGCTCAGTGTAATTCAGGGGAAATAGAATAAAAGAATTCAAGGATTCTTATTTTGGAAATAGGAGTTTTCAATGGAATTCCCCTTTTAATTGAAGTTTTGGTGCCTTTAATGGAATCCATAAATTAAAAGGAAGCTGCCATGCCAAGCTTAGCCCCAGCACTGAGGACTGTACAGAGCAGTCATAGGGACCAAGCAGGAGAAACACCCATTACTGTAATTAGGAACAATGGGTTTTACAACTTACTGCCTTTTTACACCAAAGCACCAGTTCATTTGTTCAACTTTAACAGTTTATTATACCTTTAATTGTAACAGTTATTCCCATACTGCTTCAACTTCAGAAAATTATCCACTGTGATGGGTGACTGAAATATTTAGTCACAGAGAAAACACTGGCTGAATGAGATTTGGGAATTTATTGCTGTGTAAATGAGGTTGTGAAAGCCCCAAGAGCTCCCTGCAGGATGACTTTATAGTAGAATTGCAATTTTGGAATATGCATGTGGGTGATAATTCTGAAGCCACAGAACATTAGACCCAAAATACTGACATGGGATGGTGCTGGAAGAATCTGGTGAATTTACTGGAAGATAAACAGAAATAAACTGCATGCAGATTGGTGTAATTACTCAAGACACCAAGAGAACATATTTTTGAAAAGCACTGTTATGGAAATGCTTATCTTAACACGTGTGTATTTATAAAGGAGCATTTGAACAGCCTTCTTCAGACACCAGTTTTTAATACAGTAAAGCTTCAAAGTTGCTTTTCCATCAGTGAAAGCAAGCTGAAGCACAGGCATTGATACCACATAAAGCATGAACTCACAATTATAAAAATGTTCTGCTTTTGCCATTGCTGAAGAGTCACAGGACTTGATTTCCCAGGCTAATGAATCTCAGCACAAGGAATGCATGCAGCAAGCTACAGAATGGATCTGGAGTTGTGGCCTATCCCAAACACAGAGCACCCCAGACAGGCTCCAAGTGGTGCTTTACATGGAGAACATCCCTGTAAAATCCCATTTCCTCCACTGCAGGCAGCTTCTGACACTCCAAGAGCCTGGAAGGACATTTCCCAAAGCTGCAAAGGATTTTCCAGGCAGAGCAGCTGAGCCCCTTCCTATGGGAACAGGCATTTTGTCCCTTCAATATCATAAGCCTTGATCCCATTACTATTTACACTTGCCAGGAAAAAACACACAAACCTTCACTTTGAACTTCCTTGACCTTATGGAATCACTGTCACCTCTCTGCTGGTCAGAAGGAATGGGCCCCAACTGCATAAAGCCTCTGCAGGGAAAGTTCATCTTATTTCCTGTCCATAGGCCTCAAATGCCAGCTAAATTTACCTTTCAACCCCACCCAGACATGTGATGATTTCTGCATCATCCTAATCAAATCATACTCCATGAAGATGGAGGTGATTGACTTTTTCCAAATCAAATCCAGGCACCCTTTCACTTAGTGAGCTCCCACTCCTTCCAAACGTCTCAAAAAAAACCCCCAAAAATTCAACCAACGAAACAAAAACAGAACAACAACAAAAAAAAAAAAAAAAAATCAGGGAATGATATAGAAATAAAGTGATAAAAGCAATATGGGTAAGGAAGAATTGAGAGGGAAAAAAGGCACAAATACACTTCAGTTCCAAGCTGCATGTTCTGACTGGACAGGAGCTCCCTCCTGATACTCTGCTCAGTCTCTCTCTCCCATAAATGTTTTCTGGGGTTCATTTGTGCAAGCACACCAAAGTGGCAGCCCACACTGGCAAGCACAGAGGACTCAGTGCCTTCCAAAGCAACACAGCAACAACTGCTGGGTGACAGGGAGGGATTAATGGAGACTTGAACTGCCTGGAATAAGTCAAGGACTATGAGGAGAAAACTACAGGAGCCCTAAATGCTGTTTTCAGCTCCCCAGTTGAGCAGATGGAAGATGATTTCCCTCAGGGTGGGGCAGGGGATTAATTGTAGAAAAGGAATTTGTGGTTTGAGCATAAGGGGGAAAAAACCCCTCCAGTAAAGGCACAAGGTCATAGAGGAGTATCCAACCCTGGAAATACTCAAAACTCAGCTGGACAAAGCCCACAGCAAGCTAGTCTGCATCTGAAATTAGCTGTGCTCTGAGAAAGGGACTGAACTTGATTATCTTCAGAGATCACTCAGATTTTGTGATCTTTGAGATTTTTTGGGCCCCTGATGGAAGGCTGTCCCCAGTGTTTTCTATGCACTGCAAGTGCAAGTGGAGTTGGAGGGAACAAACTTAATTTTTCAGGACAAATAAAATGGTCCTTCCTGAATCACCATCAGGTCTGTACATCTTCTCCTGTCTCTGTTTCCTCCTCCTCTCTAGTGCCCACGGTAAGGAAATGAGTTTGTCTCTCAATATCTGGCTGGTTTTTGTGCTCTGGGGCTGATGTAATTCCAATGGATTACTCCAATTCTTTGTCTCACTCTAGCAGAAAGAAATGTTACTGCAATAAAGGCCTGCTCATGTGCCCATTAGCCAAGACACACAAGGTCACTGAATGAAGTAAACCAGTGACTGAGGGACAAACACTCTGCATTCTGCTGCTGCTCTTTCCTTGCTTGCAAATGACTCAGCAAAGATGACCAATTGTTTTTATGTGAAATCAATGACAATCTCCTAACAGGCAGTAAAGATTGCACAGAAGAAAACGAAACACTAACACTAATAAAGGATAAGAGAGATCCTGAGAACACAACTGTTCCAAATCTCAGTTAAAAGGAGTTTTTAACTACCAAATGAGCTGAAAGCTACATTCAATGTCTACAATCAGCCAAGAGGGGCCCAGGTCTCACCCTTGTGCTGCTGCACACTGGCTGCCACATCTTCAGCTGTTCTTGAATGTGCTGGAGCAATTTCTGTGGAACCCTAGACCTTTTAATGCCCACCAATGTAGCAGCAATTCTGGAAATCCCCAGATTTTCCAGAAACACAAAGTTGACACTGAAATAAAATGCTTTGTATCTATTTTATCAGGAAAATCCTGAATGATATCCTAAAGGACAAAATTAGGCAATTTTTTTAGTTTAGTGGCATCTTTCTTTCTCCCTCACTTTCTCACTTCTAGTTAAGGGGATTTTTTTTGTAGAAAAATGTATAAATCCTGTAAGTCCAAAAAAAAAAAAAAAAAAAAAAAAAAAAAACATAAAGGACTTTCCAGTCTATAAACCAAATGTGCTTGTGGTCAGTTTATCTCCTCCTAGGCATTTTACACAGGAAGAGGTACATGATATTAATGACAAAAGCTGAAAATTGAAACTTCAGGGGAGCAAGTTTTTAACCCTACTTGTAATTAGCCCGAGCTGCTCACTGACTTCAAGGATCAGTGAGGTCAACAGCTCTGCCAGACCTGAAAGGAGGATTAGCCATTCATCCAGGCACTAAGAACCTCCATGGTTCTTCTGACATCATTATTTTAACATTAACATTTATAAGCTACATTAATCCTTGTATTTCTGGTGTGACACAGCCTCTCACTGCCAAGGGTTGAAGAGGAGTTTGCCAGCCCTGAGCACCAGAGATACTGAACTCAGGGCCCAACTTTTTCTCTTCATTCCAGCACCAGAACAAGCCAGAACCTTTCTGCCCTCACTGAAGTCTGTTTCTGCAGGAGTTGACCTTGATGGGCTGTAAGAGGGTTTGGGAGTGTAGGCAAGAGATACCAACAGCAAAGGGGAAAAGGCACGTCCAGATCACCCAAATGATGGTGTGCAGCCAGACAGAGGAAGGTGACAGTAAATTATCACTGACAAAGTCTTTCTAACTTGTTTTCAAAAAAGGCAAGTTACAAAAGTGACTTGGAAACCTCCTTAGCAAGGACACCAGAGGACTGGGCTGTTGCTCACACCAAGAGACAGAGTAAGAGGCTTTCCAGAACAAACCAACAACAGACACCCCGTGGGTGAACTGAATTAACATAATCTTCAAAATCCTTGGAATACATTAAAGACATCTAGGAGGTGGCAAAAAGGAAATTGAAAATCAAAATTGAGCTGTAACACAAGGAGGCAGGCATTTACCACTCATATAGAACAATAATGTGATGTCTTTTGAGTCAGGAGGAAAAGTAGAAAATACATTTTCCACAATTTGCAGTGAGTGCTACCACACTGGCATTCATAGAGCACAAAAGAGATAACTTCCATCCTAAGCTGTACAAAGAGAATAAACCAAATAAACCTTATTCTTCTAACAACCAAGACCGCTTACAAAATTCCCTACACCTCCATCTGCCTGACAGTGGGGAGACTTCAGCACAAAGGCTGATCACATTTATGAAATGAAAAACAACTGCCAAAAAAAAAAAAAAAAGAAGCATGGCAAAACAAATCTTGTTTCTTAAGTCATAAGAGTGACATTAAATCTCCTCATTGAGGAGATACTGCTTCTCAAATAAAAACACCTGGAATGGCTGGGCCTGGAGAGAAAGGGTCACACATTGTTCAGCATGACATGCACACATGCCATCCTTGGATTTGACCCCACTTTTGAAAAATAGTAATTTTGCAGGCTTCCTGCTGCTGAGACCACCACAAGAAGGGCCAGGAAGCCCTTGGTCCTGGCTGGGCAGGAAATTAAATGAGAAATATTCCATCACTTTGAGTTGATTCCCAAGTTACAGCTTAAAACATGAAAGAAGAAATGGCATCCAGCTTAGCAAGAAATAGCCAGCATGAACAAACAAGCTAAAAATGAACACCAGCAACATCAACTCCAGATACACACTGGAAAGCAGAAGAATTCAAGGCAGGAGTCAGTCTGTCAATCTACACATCTCATTACTGATGTAAAATGTCAGGGTTTGCCAACAAATAATGGCATCTGTTACTAAGGCAGCCAAAACACAGAAAATCACCATGAACAATCTCCTTACAGCAAGATTATATGGTGTTTGTGGCCTGGCCTGAGGTCCTGGTGAGTCTGCCAGCCCTTCCCTTTGGACAGACAGAGCAGCTCCCTCGGTGCAGATCCTGCCTGAGACAGGAAGGAGAGTAAACTCAATATTTGTGGCCATTTACAAATAAGTGTACAAAGTACCCGATAAACACTTTTAGCACTGTGCTACAATTCACTTTCTGTTTGTCACAGCTGCTGCCTGAGGCTCTCCCACAGCTGCTGCTGAATCCAAATGGCCAGGGACTCCCTAGGACAGAGGGAAAGGGCACAAACCAGGTAAAAGGATTGGGTAGGTTACCAGGGCTGGGTAGGTTAAAAAAATGGAGGTAGGAAGAAAATTGATGACTCTGAAATTATATTCCATTACTCCATTTGAACCTAAAAATATATAAAATATAAATAAAACCCTATAAGAAATCAAATTATAGAATCATGGTCCTACAATCCCAGAGGGTTTGGGTTGGAAGGGCTGTTAAAAACCATCCCATTCCACCCCTGCCATGGCAGGGACACCTTCCACTGTCCCAGGCTGCTCCAGCCTGGCCTTGGGCACTGCCAGGGATGCAGGGGCAGCCACAGCTGCTCTGGGCACCCTGTGCCAGGGCCTGCCCACCCTGCCAGGGAACAATTCCTAATTCCCAACATCCCATCCAGCCCTGCCCTCTGGCAGTAGAAGCCATTCCCTGTGTCCTGGCACTCCATCCCTTGTCCCAAGTCCCTCCCCATCTTTCTTGCAGGCTCCTTTAAGGTATGTGATTATTATTTATACCTGAACACTCAAAAAAGATGGAAATCTACTGGAAATAGGTGCAAAATTGAATTTTATCATTGATTCCCAGACCTACAACAATCTCTTACTTGTAAGTTTGTTCACAAACATATAAATAAAAAATATTGGTGTGTATATTAAACCCACATCAAAACAATTTCTATCTAAAAATTAAATATTAAAATCATCTATTCATTATAGGACAGATACTTAATGCAAATAACTGCATGGATTAAATCTTGAATTGAATTAATGTCCTGAAGTTACAAAATGTTTAAAAAGAAGTTACATAGGAATTTTCAATGCAGTTCACATATCTTGTCTCCAAATGCCGGCAGTATTGAAGACACAGGATATCATGCAGTTTTAAAATTGCCTACTTCCTAAAGATCTTTCTTCTTCAAATCAGATAATTAGAGGCTGGCAAATCTTCAGAAGCAAGAAATACTTCTCATCTTACATCCCACTACTTAGTCTGGGTAAAAATTGATAATGTTATGTATTTATTTCTATTCCTTTAGTTGTTTTTTCTCAGAACAAAAGGATTTCATCATTCAATAGGTAGCATCAAAAAGCATACGGGAAGAATTGTACTATAATACAAGATACACGTGAAGAGGCTGTAAGCAATAAAAGGGAGATTCAATCTGGAAAGTGGCAAAAGAGGCAATTTATGGTGGTCTTCACCCTTTCTGATGTCAGATTAGCTCAGTGTGGGGGTCTACATCTCTATCAGTGTTTTGGAGACACTGATAGAGATGGTTTGTATAGTCAGTGCTATAGGTGGTTTGGTTTGTTTTGTTTTAAAAACCAAACAAAACAACATAAAGTCTATCACCCTTGTAAGCTGATTCAAATCCTTGTGTGGGGTTTTTGCATGAATCAACAGAAGCTGCAGAACCTGGCAGCATTAACACTTAAACTCACTTAAAAATTCTACCTTTAAATTGTATTTACAGAACCACAGAAATTCTGGACTATAGGATGCAGCCCCTGCACCACTTCACATTGTACACAAGTCAGAATTTACCCTCAGTCACTGAATCTGCACTAAAACAAAACCTTCCAGAAAGGCTGTTGCACAGATTTCCTTCCCTACAGTTGCTGACTTATCTGCAAGATGGAGCAGGCCTTTTATCAACTGTGTGATCACTTAGAGGGTAATTATGAAATAACCTGAAACTAAATCCTTTGAATTTCTTTGCATACAAGACAATTTCCCTTTTTGTTCAGCAAAGACTTATGAACTACTGCAAGAAAAATCATTATTATAGTAATTAGGAATTCTCTATGGATTAAAATCTCTGGAACACCCTGTAATCCTTTTGTGAGCTAAACAAGTTTTCATTGTGTTGCATTCATATTTTGACTCTTAGGCAGGAAAAGAAACCCTTAATCTCCTTGTGCCCCAGGGATCCATTCTTATATCCTGATACTTAGAATGGGCTCAATCTGTCTAAGCATTTTAAAATGTATTAGGGAATAAAGTAATCTGATCCTAAAACCAGACTTCAGTGTTATTTGCAGTCAGCTCTCCAGGATAAACCTACATACATCCTCCACTAAAGAAGGTGCTCCTGCCTGTCCCCATGGTGACACTGAGTTTGTTTAGGGTTCTTGGAGTCCCCTCACAACATTCATTTCCCATTCTCTGCCCAGCTGTGCAATTCTTTTTCAGCTCAGTTTTCACTGTATGACAAGAGGTGGAGTCTGCTAAGAGAAACTTTGGTGTGGTTCAATAGTCGAAAGCATCTTTTTAAATTTATGATGTGCCATAGACTGTACGGCAATACTGCACACATGGAGATGTGTGTGGTCACAGGGAAGAGGGGGAAGGAGAAAGATCAGCCTGGTTTTCGCAACAGACCTTAGATTAGATGAAGAATAAAGCAGGGGAACTTGGGCTTCTAGCAGGAAATGTGATTAAAGCATCACACCTAATAATCATCCTTGTTATTGGAAAACTCTCCAAAGAGGCAGCTTTCCTAGGATTTCTGAGTCAGATCATTTCCCAGTGCCCCTGTGTATGATACTACAGGAATAAAAACACCTTCTGACCATTTCCTTTTGTTCCACTGTCTTTTAGGCACTTAGAGAACATGCAAACAAAGTGACATTTAACAGCTTCCCATGAAGGAGACAATTTTGTTCTCAGCTCCCTAGACCTGGCACCAGTAAGACTGACCTGGGAAGTCTGTGCAGCACTGTCCATGTGTCTGTTTTAAGCACTACAAAAAGTGTCAGTGAAAGAGCTTCAAAAGGATTCCTAAGCCCAACTCTCAGTGTCTGGCACACATGGTGGGGTTTTCTGCCTCTCAGCTGAAGCCATCCAAATCTATCTGAGCACAGAATTCAAGGGCAACAGCAAATAAAAGAACAGGTTTGAGAGGTTTCCTGGGAAGTGGTACAAAAGGGAGAGTAAAACAAACCAAACATCATCACCTGGGTACCTTTCTTTATGTGGTGTAAATGCAGAGCAATCCCCAAACCCACAGGTACCCACATGGAGAGGGAGGCTTGAGGACTGCAAAGGAAGCTCCTTGAATAAAGAGTGCTTAACTGAAGTGATAGGAAATGCCAGAGCACATGAAACAATGTGCAGGTGTATAAAGGAAAAGAAGAACCTTAATAAAAACAGATTCACACGGGTATAAAGTGCTAGGGAAGTGAATGAGTAGAATATTCAGTGTCTACAAAAAAACCACAGCAGAAAAGCACTTTACTGTTTCCACCTGAAGGAATCAGCCCTGCAGACACCCTCAATGAAACACCTGAACACAATGAAATGTAACTAAGAAAAAGGACCTGGAACACCTCACCCCCACCCAGCAGGGTTTCTCACACACCTTCCCCCTGCCCCAGGCTGATTCCCCCCAGCACAACTGTCTCCCTAAAGTGTAATAACAAGCCATGATCTCCTCCTTAGGTTTCCCAGGGACAAGCCTCATTTATTGGTGAGTGACATGTAAATGTAGGAAAATGGTTTTATAAAATACAGAAGATGCACCATAAAAAATGACTGAGGTGTCTATTACACAAAATGATAGAGTACTGCTTAATAATTAATCTAATAACTAACAGAAATAGTTAATGGTGGCTCAAGTCACATCTATAATTTTTGCTCTTATTCCAGTCAGACGCCAAGTTTAAGTGTACTACATTAAAAAAATCCTAACAGGCATTTACATTTTGCCCTGTCACTAATCAATCCTATTTAACTTAAAAAGGCTTTGGAGAATGCTATCATTTGCCTGTGATGGAGTGGACAGCCATCTGAGCAGAATCCATTAACAGTTTGATAAAATGCAAAAGGCTGCAAGTGTTCCCCAGCCATCACTCTGAACTGTGTAGCAAGATGTAAAAGCAGCACTAACACCCTGGCAGGAACAGAAGCTTAATGAAAATACAAACTCTGCACTAGGTATGACAATGAATAATCCAGAACTGTGAAGTATGACAAACACAGAGTGTCAGAAACATATTCAATGTCCACTTCAACCCCCTACTTTGGTGATGTGTGACTTCAGTGTGAAGCAGGCCTAATAACTAATACAGTAGTGATATCACACCAGGATTCTGTGAAAATTTTCATTAGACATGGAAAGGGCCCCAAAACTAAAGAGCAATTAAAGTTACTTGATTAACCTCTTTTCCATTTACAGCTATAATTTGTCTCAGAACAAAGGACAAAATCTCTTACATCTTAGGGATGTAAGACACATGCTCTTGAAAGTTTTATTACTGGACAAAGTTGCTAGTTAGGCTGCTGTCTCCATCTGTAGAGGTGGAGGCAACACCTTGATGGTGAATTGATAGTAAAATGCTGAAATTCACCATTCTTGATGGTGAATTTCTTGACAAGAGCTTTCCAGCTCGCTGGTAATTGTGCTAAAATAAAACGCTTTGCTTCCTCTCCATCTCTTGCCTCTGCTCCTCGTCTACTCTCCCTTTCCTCTCTGACACCTCAAGTTTTGTGTCTCAGACTGAGCATCAGGCAAGGACACAGTGACCACAATTTTCTAGGGTTAGGGATAAGGCAGAGGGTCCTCAAGTGTCAGAAAACCCCAATTCAGCCCTGGATCATGGCCAGCAGGGAAGCCAGGCTGGACCTCAGCACCAGCACAGTAACCAAGAGAAATACAACAGAACTTCCCAGCAGTGCATCAATTTCTGGTTTATTCAGTGCTTGGACTGGGGTGAAAAACAGATGCTTCTCATCCTTCTTCACCTTTCAATTTTAATGCTGTCATGGCCATCAGAGTACACAGCCATCATGTAAGAGCTGTGTGAAGTAGAACAGACACATCTCATGTCCCCAGATCAACATCCAAATGCATTTCCCATGTAACTCTCACGTCTGTCAAAAATATAAGTCCACAAATCATATATTTACAGTTATTCTCTTCTCCCTGTGTTCCCTCTATGTACAGGAATTCCCATGAGGACGTTATGCAGCACCAAGGAGTTTTGCACATGGTCATCACCACTCTCCTGTGTGGCACCAACAACAAACTTCTCTGAACTTTTGCAAGGGGTTTAAAAGCCACCAGATCTATGGAACACCTTCAGTCAGATTTGGCAGGACTCTGCTTCCCTCCTAAAACACCCCCTGGGTGCCAGCATGGCCAAACCACAGCTAGAGGCACTTCCTCAAATATCAGGTTTTTTTACACTGGGTTCTTTGTGATGGTTGAGGGGGCTCCTTGTTCCTTTAACCCCAAATTCAGAGGGACAGTACAGTGGCTGCACTCCAGCTGGGCAACTCCAGCACAGGAACCAGCACAGCACTGGGCTGACCAGCATGGAACAAGTTTATCTAAGGATTTCCCAGACAGACAGACAGACAGACAGATATTGATTTAAAAAACACAACACAAGGGTTTGAGCCTTATTCACCTGAAAAGCACAACATGATTTTCAGTCATGTCTTCCAAAACCAACAATACAGCCATTTTATTTCCCACCTTTCCTGAAGAGGTACAATAAGTACACACAAAAAAAAAGAAGCCCTCTTTGCTCACCTCAGCATTCAAACTGCCACATCAAAAGGAGGTTGGAACTTGCTACACTGGCCATAGATCAGAAAGGTTCAAATTTTTGGTGAGAGCACTGTGGAGTGTTATCCACAGCCACTTTTCACAAGCCACTCACTCTCATCATCAAGTTTTCATGAAAATAACAATAAATTGTTTTCCCCTGAGATGCAGCTTTGAATTGCTTTGTACTGTCTCAATCACATCCTCTGGGAATGATTGTCCTTAGTGGTTAGAATAATATAGCAGGGGTGTTCAATATGGGTGCCAAAATGTAGGCAATCAAGTAATCAGCTTTATTTTTCAAAAGGCTATGTACCAACAGCTCATTTTCAAGTTACTTCTGAAAAATGTGGCAATTTCAAGTCATAGCAATGAGAAAACAAGTCAGTTTACTCCCATGGAAACAGATCAGGTCTTTATTTAACTACCTGCATTTTAACATTGCTATCTGTGGCTGAATATTGTTAACCCCCAGCAAAAAAAGTACTTAAAGCACTATTGAATTTATTTTCCAGAAGTTTTTCTTCTGGAAAACAGACATTTTAAAGAGGATGCAGTCATTTTAAAGCATGTCAACAATGCAGTCAGTAGTACTCAAAAGTGGGCTTTTTAATTTTAATTTATTTTAAATGGCTAAACTGCCCTTTTAAGTAAATTAAAATTAAAAGCCCATTGTTCAGTGCTACTCAACAGCCTAATATAAAGCAGGGACCACAGCTGCCTCTTGACCATTTAAAAACCACAAGATTACAGCAGTGCATGTAACCAGCAGTCACCATGGCTGGCACACAGGACCCTGGTAAGAGACCATGCAGGCAGTATTCAAACCAGGCCAACAAATTATCTGCACATCCATCCAATCTCATCTTCTGTTTTTCCAAACAGATTATCAACAGTTTGACCCTGTCCAAATCTACTGAGGGGTTTTGTTGAATGAATGAGAGTTACAGTACTGTCCAAGAATGTAACTAATATCCAATGGACCCAAAGTGTCCAAGACAGAGGATATAAAATATGGATGGCACTTGAATGCCTTTCCAGCTCCTCCTGCCAGTGCATCAGGCATTCTCCGACTCTGCAGGGCACCAAGATCTTACAAGAGTAAGATATGCATGCCTACATATCCTACTCATAAGACAGAAAGTAGCCACTTAGCCTCAGAATCCTACCAGGACAGGTTATGACACAGAATTTTCTAAAACACTATAATCTGGCAATAAAACACTGCCCTTTAATTTCCTTCCAGAGACAGAATTACATGTGCTAAGATACGAGCAGAGGAATAAACCTTCAGAGTTAAGATAAAATATTTAAAAGTCTTTAGGTATCTCTGGCAGATTCTTCAGTCTCATTAATCCATAGGCAATATAAATCTGAAAATAAGATTCCTCTGTAATTTTTGTAGCTGTGTGTGCTGCAGTTTATGTGAATCTCACAAGCCACAGTGAGAGACAGAGACACAGAGTCCAAAAGCCCAACATCTGCTGGTGGCCCAGGTGACTCTGCTTCACCTGCCAGCCCTACACCAGACCCAGCAGGGCTTATCCAGCTGGCTCTGACACTTCCACTGCCCCTCACCTCAGGGAGATAATGCTCCCAAAGGCTGTGTGTTTTCCCAGATTCTTCCCAAGAACAAAGTGGGAAGGCAGATTGCAGATCTGGGGGGAGATGGAAACATTCATCAAGCCTCAGCTTCTTACCCAGCACAGATCTTTGGTGAGGAAGGAGGACAGGGAGGCCACTGGGAATTATTTTCCTTCTTTAATGCCTCCTCTGAAAGGTTCTGCCTGAGCTGCTTCTAAAGAATTGCTCAGAGGATGAGGGAGAAAAGAAAAAGGCATTGACAGGAAAGGCACCAGAGCAAGATCCCCTGTGAGATTTTATACTGGGAGCTGGGTTACAGGGAAATGAGGCTCCCCCTGGTCTGTGCCAGAGGAATCCCTAAGACAAGCCTGTCCCTAAGCCTATTAGGACATGCCATGAACCACTGCCATTCTGAAAATGAGGGAATTCTCAAGGAGCCCAGCAGAAACACACATTTTACAGTGGCTAGCCTGGCTCTTATTCTCCCTGGCAGCAAAGCCAGCCAGATTAACATTGCAAGTCATGTATTTCTCACAAGAAGCACTTGGCTCAGAGTATTTTGCTATTTGAATTATATATATACATGCTTCACTAAGTTTTTAATGAACATATTTGGGCCAACTCGAGCAAAGCTGAATATTTTTGCCCAGTAACTGCAATTAAAATTCAGTCCATGTGGTTGATGGACGTGCTATCCATTTCTGCTCCTTGATGACTGACAAGAGCACCTGAAAAAATCCTATCAGTCAGGCAGACAAATAGGTTTGGAAAATGGCAGTACCTCCATTGGTTCCAGGCCAGCCACTGGTGAGCAGAATTTATGATTTGGAGGTTTTTCTTCATCTCCAGTGCTGACATAACCCAAGCAGGCATTTGTTTGCTGTTGCCATAGTGACAGCAGGCAGGGAATGTTCCAACACTCCGTGCTTGGCACCACGACACCTCTTTAGCTTGCTAACAAATGTCTGATTAAACATTCATGTTCCCCCAGACATCCAATCCATATGGATGACTGACTCCATGAACACTTGACCCAAATCCTGCTTTTTTATGTGGGTGAGGTAAGAGTGAGGTGGTGGGGAAAGGACATGTCACAGCACAGCCTTGCTGCTAGCAGGCACAACTCTTACTTGGAAATGAAATGAACAGCAGGCATGGGATCAAGCTCCTCTAGCTGCACATACTACTCCAGCGACATGTGTCTTAGAGTCTTCATGATACCCAGAGCCAGCCCCAAAAGGGTGCTGAAATCACCATGGACCACAGGGAAAAGGTCTTCTGGGGAGAGTCAAACTTTTTCCTTGACTTTCAATGGGGTCTCTGTCCCTCACTGATCTCCTGCTCTTTCTGTGCTGGAGCTGCCAGAGCAGGTGCTGCTTCTCCACTTAGAACAGTTCAGATAAATATGTCCTCCTCATCCTCTTCCTCTCACAGAAACCCTCCCAGCGCCCCTCCAAGGACTACACATCCATCTCCTGCCCCATTCCTGTGTTCTGCACCTCCCTGTTTGGCCAGGGAAGGGGAATGCCAAGTAAAGCATCCTCCCAGGCTGGATGAGGATGCCATGCAGGGACTTCCAGGAACACACATTTGTGTGCTGAAAACTGGGGCTTCAGCTGGGACACAGAGACAATGTGTGGCACTGTGGGAGAGGGTCAGGGGCAGCAGCACACAGGGAGAACACCTTCTGGAGACACTAAAATTGTGCCTCATTATTTCAGAGGTTGGTGGTGTTATTGGGATTTTATTCCTTTCTTTTATTTTTGGGATTTTATGTTAGTGATGTATTACCCTGTGCTGGGAGGCCTCTGCAGAGACACTCAAAAAGCTGGACTGAAACCCTAATTAAGCCACTGAACACAGTCCCCTGGCACCCAAAAATGTTCTTTTGGCCCTTTCCACAGTAACAGAAACCATCCTTGTTACCACCTTATTTCCTACCCAAGCACAAAAGAAGTTCAAGCCACACACAAGAATAGAAGAATTTGTTTACGGAAAATTTATCCTATGTCCATGCACATTATCCAGGAATAACTCACTGAAGATCTATAGGAGATTTCATCTCATCTTGCTTTAAAGACCCCTTATGTCCTTTCCTGCTAGAAGTCATGCTACCAAGCCTTGGTTGTGATGATATCCAGAGCTACTGAATCCCAAACCTCTACTCAGCAGCACTCTGGGGGTGTTGGGGCCATGTGTGACAGCAGAATTCCAGAATTCTGCTGATGAATTCCTGTGGAACTCCAGCTGATGGGACTTTCCTGCCTGGTGCTGGGCTCTCCCAGCCTCAGCAGCAGGAGGAACATCCACAAACATGTGAATACTCACTTGATAATCAGCATCACAAATGAGAGGCTGGGTTTTTCTGCGGTGGTTCTAAAACCAGAATTTATTGAATCAACTTCTGTGGCTCTCAGTCAGTTCTCACAGCCCCTGTGCAACTTTTGGACAATCTCACTCTCAGCTGTCCATTTTGGACTTTGCCAGAGTAGACCCAGCATTCAAAGAGAGCCATCCCAGTGCCTCCAGCCCAGCTCTCAGGAATTGATGGGCACATCAGCCATGAAATGATTCACAGCAGCAAAGCATAAAAACCTCTGCCTCTGTGGCAGCCCTGCACTGGGTTCTACAGAGGAAGAGTTTACCCACAGAACTGTAGGGTAGAATTTTAAAACACGTGGGTTTTTTCCCTTGAAACAGAATTACATTTTTCTGGATGAAAGTATGACTTGAAATATTTAACCATGCAAATGTCTGTTGTTATCTGTTAAAAGCCTAAACTTTCCCTCTTCCCTCCAGACACCAACAGAAGGGCTTTGTCTCTTTGTATGTGAAACCACATAACTCTGCAATTTCTTCTGGAAGAGGTTGTAATTGAATTCATTTAGTACCAATTTGTTGAAGAACACTGAATACTTTACAGTCCCTCATCAAGTAAACCTTTCTTAATTTAAAATAAAAATATGATGCCAAGCCAGGAATGGAGCACCTCAGAGACAAGTCTCAAACCATGGTCAAGTTCAGCCACCAAGAGCTGCACAAGTCAGAGAATTAAATAAAACCAGCAGCTTTTTGCCATTTGGGGATAGCACAACATGTAGGCATCTTAGAAGCTGAAATTCAGCCACTTCAGTAACTCTAACAGAGCACTAAGTCAGATAAAATTCAGCTTACACATAAATTCTAGACATATTTTAAAAATCTGTATTTTTCTGTTCTGTGTGTTTCTGTCTCAACATGACTTTAAAGATAGGAAAGCACTGGGAAATGTGATTGACTCTAAACCTACTCCTTCAGTGCACAGACATGTCCTGCCCATAATTATCTCTGCCAGTTACATATTCACTTTTCCCCAAGTGTCATTTCTGACTGGTTCTTCAGAAAGTTTCCATACCTGTGCTGGCAGGTGACTCTTTCTCCCCTTTTCTCCCTGAAGGTCAGAGACTCCATTTGAAGAACCTGTAATGAAAAGACATTTGAAGAATGCACATTTCTCAGTGCTCCAGCATGCTGCTCTCCAGCCTCTTGCTGACAGCTGGTATTAAAATCCTGAGCTACCTCTCATGTCAGGCAATTGAGAGGCAAGGCAGGCTCAGCAACCAGAGCAAGGAGACAGCAGCAGTTCTGAAAGCATTAGAAATCCCAGAAAATTCTCAAGAGATTCTGACTATCAATAAAACAAAACAAAATAACAACAAAACCCGCAAAGTTTTCAGACAGAACTCAGGCTGGCTAACACAAATATCTGAAAAATGCTAACAATGTGCTACCCCCATCATCAATCAGCAAACATGGGAGAAATGAGGATGAATTTCATGAGACTTAACAATTTGGCAAATGAAATATGACTGAAATGCTGATGAATACCTATGTCTGCTTCTGGCCTCCTCCTTTCTGGTATTGAGTCAACAATCCCAGTGTGAGGGCTTATGGTTGTTTTTCTCCTGAGAACAATCCCAGCACTAAAATACTTGTTCCATTCCTTCTGCTCAAGACCTGTAACATCTGACCTGCTCCCAGAACTAACAGAAATTTCTACCTGGATATATATTGAAACCTCAGTTCTTACAAACAAGCTGGGTCTTCTCCAAGGATTAATGCTGGTGGAGCGTAGAGCAAAACACAAAATAAAGACTCAACTCAGGCCAGACCAACAGGCATCCAAATGCCCAAGAACACAGAAATTGGCAGAGAGAGCTGGGGGTGTTCACCTGGAGAAGGCTCAGGGAGAGCTCAGAGCCTTTCCAGGCCTAAAGGGGCCCCAGGAGAGCTGGAGAGGGACTGGGGACAAGGGATGGAGGGACAGGACACAGGGAATGGCTCCCAGTGCCAGAGGGCAGGGCTGGATGGGATATTGGGAATTAGGAATTGTTCTGAACTATTTTACAGTTCCTATCCACATATGTAATAACTCTCTCAGCACAGCTTTTGTGAAGAGTTAATCTGGAGAGATTGAGCACTTCATCAAGCAGAACTTCTGGACAGTTTTAGGAACAGAATACAAACAGCTTCAGCAATGGGGGTGTGTGCACAGGTGTTTCTGTATGTGTTTGTGTGCACATCCTGAGCAAGATCAGGAAAGATGGTAACAGCTTCTCCCAAACTCCCTCTGAGGCTCCTATTGCTCAGAGTTTATTTCTGACAAAAAGTTCAGACCTTCCAAGCACCTGGCTGACACCACCTAAAATGCTGTAGCTGTTTGTTTGGATAAATTTTAAATTTCTATCTCCTCTGTCAGTTATCATAGGAGGTGTCTGTGAATGAATTAAGCACTAGAACAAACTGATATTAGTAACATTTTTCTGTGTTTGCAATGAAAATCAAGTGTTTAAGGTGCCTTCTGAGTTAGTGGGGTTACAGAGAGCAGTATTTCATCATTCCCTTCCCAAACCTCAGCATCACAGCCTTTCTTCCCACTCTGCACCCTAAACTTAGGCTCCAGCTTTATAGTCTGTGTCCTCTTATGACACAGCTCAAAGCACAATCCACCTCCACTGCCAAAAAGGACTTTTGGAAACATCTATAATATATCTATCTATATTATCTATCCACAAATTAATCATTAATTTATCTATTAATTCATCATTACTATTACTAACGCATATAAATTGCCTTTTAAACCCTCAAAGTAGCTCAGTAAAAAATAAATTAAACATTAGCATATTTCTTACAATTAGATTCTCGTCACATTGCTAATCATAGTCATTCCAGTGAATAGGGTTATTTGAATAATCTTAGTTGCATTTGTGTATTGAAAGAAACAGGACAAAAGAGATTTTCTGTTAGAGCTGAGGAAGCCATACAAAATGTATAATTAAGTATTTCACAACTGCTCAGTATAAACAAAAGTAAAAATAAAATGATGGGTTCTTACTTGAAAGTGTTGTCAAAATATGATGGTATTTTAATTAAAGACCAAAATGTATCTGTGTGAAGAGACAGTTGAAGGAAACAGTGTCCTAAGGTATTAGGACTAAAAGAAATAGAAGTAAATATATAAGTTTGCAGGAAATCTTCAACTATACCATTATATAAGGTTTTAAACTAATTCAGCAATTTCATAAATATGCAGCTGCAAGAACAAGTCCAATATGCTCAAGTAATTTTTTCTCCCACAAATACATTCTATTTGGTCATTTCATATCACTTCAGGAGAAACCCACCTGCTGACTTGACAAAAACAAGTTCCTTGCTGTGCCTCAGCCTCAGTGAGCAGGACACACAGGATGGAGGTGTCCTGTGCGGGACATGGAGTGGACACATCCCTCCCTGTGCTCAGGCACCAGCAGGCAGCACCTGCACACTCAACCACAGCAGCACTGAGTGTGTGCTGTTCAAATCACTCCAGTGCTGAATTTGCGCCATCCAAATAATCCCAGTGCCTGCTTGAGTGGGAAAGAGCAAAATCCAAAGGCACAAATAAAGCCAGGCAACAAAAAATATTGCAAGCATAACTAACATGTGCATGAATTAATAGTTGAAAGTTTGATCTGGTGGAGGGAAATCCACTCTGTGAACCACTGCAGAAGAAAAAATGTTAACAGTGAACTTGGGCTGACTTAAATTACCTCAGTGCCCCTTGTAACAGCTTAGCTATAGTCTGATATATTCTAAAAAGAAAATGTCCCTTCCTACCAGTGTGATTCAACAGCAGCATCAGCAGATGCCAGACAAGGGGACTTCAGGTGTCAGGTCCTGCCTGGCAAGGGCTGTTTGGTGTTGGCACTGCTCTGGCAGCAAGGCTGCTCACTCAGCGTTGAGAAACTCCCTGGCAGGTGTAGCTGGTGCTGACCACTTTCACTGCTTTCCAAAATGCCAAATACCAACAAACAACAAATTATTCTCCACCTGCATGGGCAAAAAGGGGTAAGAGAGAGCTAATATCACCAGTCAAGTTCATCATTGGTCCAATTTTCTTCAGGGACAGATCGGGGTTTTCCAGCCTTGCACCAGAATTCCCTCTGTTCCAAGGCATGCTATGCCACCTAAGCTGCCTTTAATGAGCAAAGCCATTTCAAACAGGGCCCTATTTAAGTTCTTGGTTTTGCCAAAGGCTTCAATTTTGGGATACAGAATATATTCCTAAATCTAGGATGGGCTGTGAACACTCTGGGGTACAAGAAGAGAGTTCAAAATCACAGGTGAGGGAAGCACTCTGAAATCAAAGAAACTAAACTCAATGCGAAACAAAACAAAACAGAACAATCAAATTCCCAATTTTCTCATGGGAATAACCCATTTGAGAGATGCCCAAATAAACTAGGGACTAGAGTAATCTCAAAACATGATACAATACTTATACCACTAAGCAAATGAATGCAACATGATGTTGATAAAGACAATGCTCACTCTATGATGCACTCATTGAAAAACTGGATTCTCTTTTCCCTGCTCTATTAGGGTTCAAAAAAGCCATTTTGAAGTACTATACTGGCATAAAATTGTAAACCAACTGGTCCAAAGGAACCATCTAGAATAACAAAATTATTAGGAAGTGTGATGCATGCCCAAAAAAAAAAGGCATAATAAAAGAAAATTTATGTGACTACCACCCTCTTCAAATGCTTAGAGGATTACAAGGATGGTGGTAATCACCAGTCCTCTGTGATGACTCTGCTAAGGACAGAGAAAAAGTCTCAAAGTACTTAAATATGAGCAAAGAAAGCCTTGTTAAACCCAAATGGTTAATCTCTCAATCCAGAAAGGTGGTGAGACTTCCTTTGCTGCAGGTTTCTGAAACCAGATTTGACAAACACCTTTATTAGAAGAAATTCTTTGCTGTGAAAGTGGGCAGGCCCTGGCACAGGGTGCCCAGAGCAGCTGTGGCTGCCCCTGCATCCCTGGCAGTGCCCAAGGCCAGGTTGGACAGGGCTTGGAACACCCTGGTCTAGGATTCCAGGATAAACAGAAAAAACCCTAGGACACAGTTTCCTAGCCACCAGTTCACAGGGTTCTGGCATTGACACAAACTTTTAAGGAGTAATCCAGAGATTTGAGCCTTCAAGGCATGAATTGACTACAGTGGAACACCCTCTGTAATAAGAAAGTGGCTGATAGCAGAAGGACACCTGGAAACCCATGGGGTAGTTCATTTCCTGGGTTTGTACTTCCTTTTACTAACAAATTGTTTTTTTTTTAAAGAGCAGATATAAATTAAGAAGCTCAAAGATTTTTGGGCCAGTGAACACTCCTGGTTCTTAAGACACCCAGGAGAATTTTCCCTTTTACAGCTATTAAACAACTGTGTATCAGGATTGTGTTAAACAAGCAGGGACCTTCATATGGTTTGAACATAAGAGGGGATTAAAGTCCCTGCTTCTGCTCTGAATAACACAAGGCTTAACTATTTAGAACATGTTTCTTCTCAAGCCATTTCTACTCTCCACTTTTATCCCTCCTCTTCAGTATTTTTAGAAAACCTAAGTCTCAGAAAGAAAAATCTTCTTCGCCTTCTGTGCCAATGTAGATGCAGGAGCTTTAATATCATATTTTCTTAGAGGAAATGGTTGAGAGAGACAGATGGCCCATTCTGCCAGAATTGCAAACAAAAGCTCAACTCTTCTACCTGAGGAATTTTCAGCATCTGATAGTTAAGCCATTTAAGCTACAAGATTTTGAAAAGTGAATGTGAACTAGGAAATTTTTATAATGTTAAACTTCACTTAAAGTGAACACATCATTTATGATCGTATAATCCAAGCATAAGATGGGAGAATGAGGATCAAGCTGATCAATCTTGTCTGACTCCAAAATGGGCAAACACACACATAAATCAAGGGGCTAGGATGACAGGCTGGTGATTTGACCTCTCAGTGTGTAATCATAAAATAACAGATTGGTTTGGCTTGGAAGGGACATCAAACCCATCCAGTTCCTCTGCTCTGCCATGGCAGGGACACCTTCCACTGTTCCCAGGCTGCTCCAAGCCCCAGTGTCCAGCCTGGCCTTGGGCACTGCCAGGGATGCAGGGGCAGCCACAGCTGCTCTGGGCACCCTGTGCCAGGGCCTGCCCACCCTGCCAGGGAAGGATTTCTTCCCCAGTATCCCATCTAACACTGGCAGTGGGAAGCCAATGCCCCTTGTCCTGGCACACCAGATCCTTCCAAATAATCTCTCTCCATCTTTCCTGCAGCTCCTTCAGGCACTGGGATGCCACGATTTGGTCCCCCCAGAGCTTCTCCTGTCCAGGTGAGCCCCCCCAGCTGTGCCAGCCTTTCCTCCCAGCAGAGCTGCTCCATCCCTCTGCCCATGCTGGTGCCTGCCCTGGGCTCTCTGCAGCAGCTCCAGGTCCCTCCTGGGCTGGGCCAGCTCTGCAGGTGGGGTCTCACCTGAGCCCAGGGCACAGGCTCAGCCCAGGGCAGGAGGGTTTTTCTTCTGTTTTCAATCTACACCCACAAAATATTTCTTTTCAACTCTCTAACACTATTGACACAGCAGCATTAAATCTGAGTTTCTCTGCCCACTGCATCTCCTCTGTATTGGACCTTCTCTCCTCAATACCCAAGCCAAGTGCCAGAATTTCTTGTTTCAATTGCTTCCTCTAAATCTCTGTGGAGGGGTTGGGTGTGTTTTTTTAATCCCCAGAGTTTCAGAGGGGACAGAATGAGGAAAAAAACCTTGGTTACATCATAGAAGCAGGAAATCATCCGCATTCTTGTGATAAATGGGAGAGGATCAGTCCACACTGTTGGCATCAGAGAACACCTAACCAGCCATGCAGGGCTTGCACCTCACTGCTCAGAGGCACAGCCAGCTTTTCTGGTGTCACCAACTCCAATGGGTGTTTCACTGCTGCAAAGGGAGTGTAAATGCAACATAAAATTATCAGAAGAGTCAGTGCTTAACTCAGTGCTTACTTTGTGCCAGTGTAAGTGGCCAACTTGACAGGAATAACACAAAGGAAAATGCAGCCTCCCAAGCTCTCCTATTATCCAAAAGGTAAAGAGGGAAATCTAGCAGTGGTTTTACAATGACACAGGGTTTGGCAGCCTGCAATTTGCAGTGACTTGCACCTCTCCCAGTAACACAGCCTCTTTTCTGAGAGAGGACACTTCACCATTCCCTTTGTTCCCCAGCAGGGAAGGCAGACTCAGTGGCATTGGCACTGCAATATCTGCAGATTCTCCAGAGAAGAGCCATTCACAGGAGTTCCTGGCCTTGCCTTTGCCATTGCTCTGCCTGGAAGGAGACAAATATCAAAGAATTTTCTTCATTGCAATTTAGATCCCTTAACCACCAGCTACAAACATAATAGGGTTCCTTGTTTGCTTTTATGTGTGATACAGCTCCACCTACAGTGAAATGCAGCTGAGACTCAACTAAAAATCACCAAGGAGGATGGTACATGTGAGCAGAAGGCTGCTCTCACAAAACAGAACATATCTATCAATTGCTGCTACACTGTCACATCAAATCCCAGTAAGCATCTGGATTTGTTTAACTTCTGACTATTTATTAAATGCATTAAAGTACAACACAGAAAAAGCTTCTGTTTTATGAGAGGAATTTGCATTTTGCTAACAAAGCCAGCTTTTCAGACCTGTAGTGAAAGAAAAAATAAAAACCAAATCCAAAATTCCAGCAACAATACATAATTGCTGAAATTTCTTCATCATACCTATTCTGGAAGAAGTGTCTTTTGATATATCTTAGCAGTGCTAAAACTTCATTTTCAAAACATTAAATCATACAGGTGATAGACTGGCAAGGAAGGAAAAAAGTCACAGCAGGAAAATTACAGATTATTCAGTGTAGCAGAATTACAAACAGATTTTCCTTCTCTAAAATCTCATCATTTTCCTTTTCATTTTAATGAGATAATAGTAAGCATAGGATATATGAGTTTAAATAAATGGGGAGTAGAGACCAACAGTTAAAACAAAATCAGAAGTCTGCTAAAATATCCTATTATCTTAATTAATTTTCTTTTTAGTTCCTAATTTTGAATAGCTGGAAAATAGCTTTCAATAGTGAGTGACAGTATTCTAATAACATACAATAATAAACAATAAGATAGAAACTGATTCCCATCTTCCTAAAAAGACTAGAAAAGGTTAAATCCAGTAAAAAATATTTATATAATAATTTTATAGCAAAATTATCTGTGAAAATAACTACTGAGCATACACAGCAATAAGAGCACAGAATTATAATATAAGTTGATATCTTAACAAACCAAACTAAGAGCACTAAAGCTGAACTGGTTTGTCATTTATAGCTCTGGCACAGAGAGACACACTGAAATACAGGATTTTTCTTTCCACTCACATCCACCTTTGTCAAAGGGCTGGAGAATTTGATTATTCCCCAGGAAAGCAGCTCTTGGAGATCAACTGCTGCATGGCACCATCCCCCTGCTCACATCTCACGCTGGACTTTTCAGTAAGGTAGAAAAATCACAGAGAAACACTTCATAAAATCAGCCTGCTCTCCTAAAATCAGTGGCTGGCCTTGTCAGGCTGGCATTTTACATGTTCCCATGTGAAAGCATTCCTGGTGTGAGCAGTTCATGAACATAACAATCTATTCCTGGGTAAAAAACAACCAGCACCTGTATACACCGTTGGACAAAAAATGAAAACTATCTCTCACAAACTTTTCCTGCATGTGCACACTGAGAGTTTGATTGACCAATCAATGCAGAATGACAACTTGTTAATAACCAATAAAGTAATTGGCAAGAAAGCTCCTGACCAATTGGAGTCACACACAAGGCCTGCAAAACTGTATAAAAAGGAGTTATGTGACTAAAGAAGGGGCTTTTTCCATCATGGAGAAAATGGACAACATTACTCCATGGCCTTTTCCTGTCCCAGTAAATCTCAGCAGTTCTTCCTCTCCCCTCCAGACACATGCACAGTTCCTTTGAGGGATAAAGGAGGATCATTCCTTGGCCTCCCTGCAGTCTGCTCTCCATCCAAAGGATGGGAGCAGGCAACACTCCCTAATCTCAGCTTGCCTTGCTGAATGGGGGAGCTGGGTTGAGAAAGAGTAAGAGTCTCCATAGAGAAAGATTCTCCAAAATGCTGTATTTGGCAAACTGCAGCCAAAAAAACCCTTCTTTTGCCTGTTTCTGATGCCCTCTCAGGTAAGTTCCCGTGCACTTCATATGTGGCTTTGCTTTTTAAAAAAGCACAGGCTTGAAGCCACTCCATGAAGCAATATAAAATTCCTGCAAATCTCCCCCCAGTTTTATAATGGTTCTGGAAAATGCAATTTGATATTTGTAATTACACATACCAGGCATAGCAAGAATAATGGTAGATCCCCTTTCACTTAAGTTAATGGAGCTGGTGATATAATCATGTCATTAAGCAAGTCTGGCTTCAGCATTACTGTGCTCAGATAGAAAGGGAATTACACTGTCTCAAAGTCATGACCTGTAAAAATGCTGCACAGCTTGTTTAACATCTACTGAATGTATTGATATGGATTTACAGTAGGCCTGAATGATCCCTTGTTATTTTTTAAATTTTTAAAAAAATCTTGAAAAATTAGAAGAAAAAAATCCTTTTTGATATTTACCACTTCACATTAAACAACGGGAAAATTCTCTGATTTTGAGAATTGCTGGAGATTTGGAAGATAAAACAATGAGGCAGTGGGAAAGCTCTTTGCCTGGGACCTCCAATCATGTAAGAGGCTGTGTTCCATCCCACTTCTGTGGGAATACTGGTGTCCCTGTTATACAGCTCAGACACAAAATCAGCTCTCCCTTAGGGGAAAATGCAGAGGCTGAATATCCTGAAGCTTCTAAAATTCCCATAGATGACACTAATTGAAGAGACCAGTCTGCAGAAGGTGAGGGTTTGCACAGGAAAGCTGATTTTGGGCCACAGCATCTGTAAATTCCAGGGTGC
Source organism: Ammospiza nelsoni (assembly GCF_027579445.1). NCBI lineage: Eukaryota > Metazoa > Chordata > Aves > Passeriformes > Passerellidae > Ammospiza > Ammospiza nelsoni. The sequence goes on along the minus strand of NC_080640.1, from coordinate 30,462,227 downwards.
AGGACTACAGCAGCCTGTCCTGGGAGCACAAATCAGGATGAAGTGGCCCAGGAAAAGAAAAATCAAGCAGCTTCCTGACACCTGCTGTTAAAACCCAGGGAATACAGCCTCATCTCAGTGTGCTCAGGAACACAGATGAATTAAAGGTGTGCCCTCCAACTGTGTCCCATCACCTACTGCAGATCCATCATCTGAGGAATTGCTGGAGGTTACAGGTAATATTGCTGAGCTCTGTTCACTCCCACACAAACATAGGGGAGCAAAAGGATCTGATGAACTACATATTTGTGACATTGTCTGAGTATAATTTAGCTCTTCTTGGCTCCTGGAACAGGCATTTTTATTGAAAGGAAAAAAATAAACATAGTTCTCTATACTACAGAGAGAAAAAAAGGACCTGTAGGAAAAGGAACCTGAGGCAAAAAAAGCTTCTGAAATTCTTGTAACTTCAGTCTGGGCCAGATAACTTCCTCTGCCTTCAAAATTTAAATTACTTTGAAAAAGGTTAATTGTGATTCTTTCCAAACTCTCTGGGGTTTCACTGTTGACGTCAACTGCAAGCTCCCAAGTCCTCCTCCACAAGCAATTACAAATTGCAATAATGTCTGCTCAGCCTTAGATCAGACAATATCTATATTTTCATCTTTTTAATTGTGCTTTCCAATAAGATCAGCTTCATTTCTAGTTTGAATACTGTATTTCTTAGTTCCAGACTAAAACACCATTTCAGAGCTGCCCCCCCCCCAGTCAGCTGAAAACTATTAAAAGATAAGAAAAACTAACTCAAGAAGGAAAAAATAAACCAATTCCCAATGTTTTTGTTAAAGCTATTACATTTTAAGGCAGAATCAAGAGCTGTTTGCACACTTCTCATTCTCCCACAGTCACAAGAGAATTTTTGGAGAAGGTTTGTGGTTGCCATACTTTCCTTTGGAGATTTCTGTACATTGCTCTGCTCCTGATCCCAGGAGCTGCTGAGGAATCACTTTGAGCCCCTTCACAGGGAGGCTCTTGCACAAGAATAAACCATGGCCCTCCAGACAGCCTGGCACAAAAAGGCCACCAATCTAATCTGGGTTAAGCCAGTCTGTCCCTTACAGGGCACCCAGACCCAAAGCTACAGGTGAAGATCACTTTTAACCTTCCAACAAAAGATACACAACACCTATTAGGGGATTAATTAATGTGCTTTTCCTTTGTACTTATTGCATTAATTTAAAAATACTTAACACAGAATATAATTTGCAATTATTTTTCTTCTTTCTCTGCTTTTTTCAGCCCTTTGACTGTGCTTATTTAAAATATCTCTTTGTAAGCCACCCCTTTGAGAAATATTCATTCTCCCACATGTCTTAAACAGGACTTTCATTGACCTTGTCATTTAGAAGATGACTTTCTCTCTGTCAGAGAGACTTCTAAAAGAAGAAATGATCTTATGACAAGGTCAGAATATCTTGAATTCCATAAAGAAATGAATAAGGAAGTCTATAAAATTTATTGTAATAGGAACCTTGAAAGAGGCTGAAATATTCATTTGTAGAAAATATAAAACTAGCTATACCCTAGAGTTAACATCTTGGGAAGAAAAGCAGCAGTCTGCCTCTCCATTTCTCTCATTCCCCCATCTGACATTCTGAATTCCTGGCAGATGTCACCTTTATGGGGTTTGCAGCCTTCACACACAGGGAGTGCTGCACTGGCAGCCCTGGGACGAAACCTTCCCCACTTTGAGCTCACCCCTAGGTCCTCTGGAACTGATGCCTTGGGAAGGCTGCCCTAGAACAGAGGCTGGGCACAGTTAAAGAATAAAACAGGGATTCGTTAAAAGGATCTCCTCCATGGATCCACCTTGGGCAGCACAAGAGCCCAGCCAGGGCTGCACCCAAGGTGAACCAAAATGGGCACAAAATGGACACCTGGTCACAGGGTCTGTCACTTTGATCAGTTCTGCTCCATTTGCATATTGGAGTTAATTGTGCAATTACAGCTTTAGGTTATGAAGTCCTATCCTGTGTCACCCTGTTTTTTTAAGATTTACTAAGCCTTCTGATGTTGACATTCTTGTAGTGAACTTTCTCACACTCTGTCTGTAAATAACTCATTGTTTTGCATTCCTTTATAGAGGAAGAGAAAGTTGATGGACTGTTGGTTTGACCAGTGCCATTGGAGAGATGGCACAGTCACCATCCAACCTACTGGCACTTTTGGAAAACTAGAAATGTTGAGTCAGAAAATAAACTTCCCTTTTTCTTCACCTTGAGAACAGCGGTGTGTGCTTGTGTTTTTTCATGTCCTATAGTGACAATCCTGCTTGTTTTTCTCTCTTCAGCCCACGCTGTCTGTGCTCTTGGCCCTGAGATTTGGATCATTTGTCCTTAGTCCCCAGCCAGAGAAGAAATTGTTTTGTCTCCCTGCTCACCATCCCCTAAAATGAAGCTCAGAACTGCACACTAAAGCAGCACAGAATCTGAAAAATAGAAAAGCTAAAACCTGAGACAGCATTTCCTTCTTGGAAATTGGAATAGCTCAAGGGTGAGGCCAGAACAATTGGCCCAAGTTAGTTGAATTACCCAGTTCTGTGATGCAGCCTTTGCATCCAGGCTCTGAAACACCACAGTGAGGCTTTAGGGCTCCCTGAAGGAATCAGCTGGAACGAGCTGACCCTGCAAGAGGGCTCTGCTTGACACCAGCAGCCAGGATGTGCATGGGGACAACCTTAACTCACAGGCAGTGCCCTGTCCCTCACATGCAGGGGATAGGGATTGTGACAGAAACCTGAAGGAAGACAGATGACATGGCAGCCTCAAGGCAGGACCATCTGACAGGAACTTCTGACAGAATTTCTCCCAAAAGAACGCCTCACTTGGGACACAGTGACCTCTTGGAAGAGGGATTGCTGTCACCTCAGCTGCTGCCCACAAAGGCTTCCTGCCTCAGGGAGCATCAGGAGGATTCCACGCAGAAGGCAGAGAGAGATCAGGCTCAGCTCCCAGGAAATCTCAACAGACAGAAAAAGTTCATGTGACTTGTCAAAGTCCTGGTGTGCAGTTTTCAATTTTCACTCCACTGTTTAATTAAAAATACTAATGAACATCAAAAAATTAAAAAAATATACTTTCTAGACATACCCTTGGAGTATTCAGAACCCTGCAGTATTTTCTTCCAGTTGTAAATTCTTCGATTCCAAGGAATTCCTTGCATTCCTTTATTCCTGAAAATAAAGCAGTAGTGGATGGGCCACAAACAGGATGCAGGCAACAGTCCCATCCCAAAGTGAATCAGCCCAGGGTCTTACTTTCAGAATAAACATTAAATAAAAGTCCTCAGCCTCTGCAATACCCACCAAGACCAGGTACAGCCATAACATGCAAGAGTTTTAAGAGATTAACCATTCATCCTTTATGATCATATTTTTCTGCCTATTGATTTTACAGTTTCTGTACAATCATATACAAATTGTGTGACTTAGGGATTTTAAGAAAGTTACACACAGGTAAGCACAGGAATTTACATACTTAGTACTGGAGCCCTCACACAAATCAGCCATTTCATTTCTGTATGTGCCTGCATGACTAAAGAGGAATAAAACAGTATCTGTTCACAGCAGGACTGAGACAGAAAGTAATTTCCCAAATTTCCTCAGCATCCTGTGGCATGTGTGGCCACCATTTCATACCTGTGGACTGCTATTACAGCTAAAATAATTGACACATTTATAATTGGGATTTATTATTTCATATCTGCTTCATACCAACAATTGAACAGATACTATCATTTAAAATTATATTTTTTTAGTAATTTCCTTACTCTTAAATACCTTCTGAAGTACTACAGGAAAATTTTCCTTTCTAATTTCTTCTGTGGCTTTTAAAATGCAGGACAGTCCTTTTCCCATACTGCCACCTCCTCCGTGCAGAGAATTTCCATTACCACGACTGTACGTGAGGAGTATGTTTATGTTGTGTATAATTAATTCTATTTCTCACATAGAAACACCTAAAAGCAGCACACTGGTAGCAGCAGTGCAGCAGGATTGAGAGACCAGAGACCATAGAAGTGTGGGGAGAAGAGGATGGTAGCCAGGGAAATGGCACTGGTTAGGAGAGGAAAAGGGAATATTAAGTCTGTATTGCATCATGTTCATAACAGCAACTCCTGTTTGTATTTCAAGCTTTCTTTAGCCATCAGTAAAGTGTCAATTTTCATTCTCCTCCACACAGACACAAGGAGACTAATTTTCAGTGAGAGGTTAGCAATAAATAATTTAAAACTTTGTCAAGAATGGATGGGGTTTGACTGCCTGTGTAGTCAGTTTGACAATTCAAGAGGCAGGAATGGAGCACTGGCAAGGATGAGAAATCCTGAGGCTGCTGCAAGCAATCAGAGAACCTGAAAAAGTAGCCTATAATTATACAGAACAAGAGGTAGAGGAAACAGCCTGAGATCAGCCCATCAAATCCATTTATATTGCACAGAAATCTGAGAGAATCTAAGAATCTCAGCTTGCCAGGGCCATGAGGCTCAGGATGCAGCCTGGAATCTCAGGATCAGCCACAGGAATAACCCTCACTGCCTTTTGTGCTCTACAGGAATAAATAAATGCTCAGCTGAGTACCTGCTCCCCCCAGTAACTGCAACACAGGTTCTCTCTCAACACCTGACACCAAGCACATCAATATCAATCCTGGCAATCCTGGCACAATTTGTTCCTCCTTTGGAAGGTATTTGTCCTGGGCTGCCTGAAGCTGGGCTCAGCACAGGAACTATCTCAGGTTTCAATCTCTCCTTACATCAAATTCCAAACTACAGCCATATTTGATTGAAATGCCAGGGATTTAGTCTCTAGTATGTCTCAAGGCTTTTCTTGAGAGCTGCTTCTTTCTGCCAAGTGATTAATGTTTTGTACTGGAAGCGATTTAATCCCTTCCCAGTAATCTATGGTTGATATATACAGGGCATCCCTGACTGGCATTTCTAGGGTCCCAGGTAGCCTGTCTTTAAAGATAGATTCAAATACTCAAAATCAACATCTTACTGGAAAAGTAGAGAAAGACTAATCATGTAATTTACTCCTATATTCTGTTCAATTTTAAAATTTGGGATTTTATTGGAAGGTTTCAACATTTTCTTTATTAAGAAGGACAATGAGAAGGGTTGCATTCTTATTTAGGATTTGAAATAGCCTGCTAAGTTTTTCACATCTCTGTATCCTGAACTATGCTTCTCTGAGACAGTATATGTACCAGGATTTTAAATTCTTTTACACACAAACACACCCCCCCATCTTTTTCTATTTAAATACCAAATCATTTTCAATTTGATACTTCCTAAAGCAGAAGATTCCTGTCTTTTTACACAGACTCTAGACATTATTTTCCCTTCTCCTCTTCTAATTCTGTTTCAATCAATTTTAAACTCAATTGCAAGATGATTTTGTGGCTTATAAAATCGCATGTGCAGAACCTCAATCTTTAGAGGTCTGCAAAATGACAACATCCAAGACAATAAAACTGGTCACTTGGTAGGAAGTTAAGCACAGGCTTGTTTTCATTACAACCAATCCTAATCAGAGGCAATAACTTTCCACTATTAACAACAAACTAAAGATGGGCAATTGACATTTATAAACCACTGCTTATTTTAAAAGTTAATTGAGAAGAACTTTCATGAGGTAAAAGAGGATTGTCTAGTGCTTTCCAAGCCAGTCAGCCTCAAAGCACCAAAACACTGCATTAGTACTCTTTTATTATCAGTTATTATGGCCACAGCAGCTTCCCTCTTTCCCCACTGCTCTGTACAAAATCCCAGTAAGCTGATAAACCCTGGCAACAGAGAAAAGGCCTTTCTGGATAATGCAGCAGCTCCCGGTTGTTTCTAATCTAGCACAGTTCCAAGATTTTGAAACAGCATTTAGAAGACAACCTCATCCAAGAGAAGAAATCTGAGGCAAGTATCTGTGTATCACTGCATCAGTGTATATTGTAATGTGCATTTGCATATTAAATCTAACTCAATGCTGGCAGTGGCTCAGCAGATCACTGTTGTTCCTGACATGATATGAACCAGGAATCACTCAAAGATCCTGAAAATCACTCCAGTAAGGTTAAGGGTTCGGGTTACTCCTGGGACAGGAATAAGGGACAATGCAAATACAGGGACAAGAACAAGTGGGCAGGCAGCAATTGTGCAGAAGATAATGTAACCCATGACAAACTGATCTAACTGAGCCTGCTGCAGCCCTGGGAGGGTCTGTGCCAGTGACTCACACACTCCTGTCTGAGTTTTTGCAGGAGGATGCTCAAACACCTTCATGGTGTCTCAGCTGGGAGATGGAATTAGCAGCAAAGGGACTTTGCCTTCCCAGCCTGCCTCTGGCAGCTCCTGAGTACTTCAGACCTGCAGATCTTTCAGGGTAAAAACAAGAGGAAAAAAGAGTAGCAATGTCAAGCTCACCTATTTGCCATTGGCCCAATTTGGTTTGAGTCATTCACAAGGTCAGAGGTGATTGAGCAATTTCCTAAAAGCCTCTTGATTCCAACTGCTCAGCTGTGTTTGAAGGCAGCTGCACTGCAGAGTCAAAATGTGAGACCTGGGATCGGGATTTGGAATTCACCAGTCTGACTTTGCCTTTAAGTTCTCATACAGGCTGGAACTGCTCAGAAACAGGTTAGAGTTTAATTTCCTCTGCTTGGGAAGATTTCAAACGAGACCTGTCCCCCTTCCAAACCTGTTTAACATCAGGGATGACAATTCACTGCAATCCAGCTGCTGGGCCAGCCCACACACACTCAAGTGTTTCTCAATACAAGCTGCAATGGGTTTGAAGTTGCATTGCATCTATTTCTAGACTTAATGCCTTTTTCAAAGAGTGAGCCTATTTTTGATACATATCTAAGTGCTTTTCCTAAAAATGATAAAAACAGAGAAACAGTACTTTGAGATCTATTGTAAACTTTGGAAGAAGGTTTCTGAAGTGAACATTACATTCTTGTCCCAAAAGCAATTTCATTCAAACCAATTATGAAGAAGTAAAAACTTGTATGATTCCATGATTTAGGTTGGGGGTTCTGTGCATTGGTGATAAAAGACCTCTCTGAGAGAGTTTCACCATGAAGATTAGCAGCTCCTAGATCACCACACACAAGTTCCCAGGTACTAAATTCTGACATCAGTGCATTTGCCGTAATTCCCTTTTTCCCATTTTGATTCCCTGTGGTGCATATAAAGAGTCAGCAGTGTTCCAGCACCTGGGATCCACACACAGCTCACAGCAAACTCTGAAAACCTTGCACTCTGCACAGCTGAACATGCAGGCTTTGACTCTGCAAATTGCTCAGACTTCAATTTGAGATTGCCAAGAGGCCTCAAATGACTCCCTACTTATGTCGGTATGGTTAATTAGCACTAATAACTTCACTGAATGATTAAACAGGGACATTAAAATGAATATTTACATTTACCGTTAGAATTTCCAGGTTTTTTTTCCTCTTAAAAACTGCATTTACAGTACATAACCTCATTAAACAGAGAGCTGTATATGTCACACTGGGGATGTATCACAGCAGCTTTGCACATTCTCAGCCATCTTTCTGGGAATTCAGAGTACCCCTCTTTCTGCAGGCATCAGGAGTGAAATAAAACTGCTTGGATGGGCAGAGCACATAAAACAGACATAATAGACAGAAATAAAGCAACATCAAAATAGGTGTGCCAGAACACTTGTGCTTGAACAAAAGCCTTGAACTGGCACAAACTGCCCATTGCAGCACCATGGACTGGACAGGCAGTAAAACCTTCTGAGTGGAGCTCAGACTCAAAGGACTCTCAGGCAAAGAGGGGTTGTGGGGGGCTGCAATGTCACATCATTTCTGTGACCACAAAATGCTCACCTTGAAGGGTAAGGTAAAAGCTTTAACTCGGACCTGCCCCAACCTCACTCATGGAAACTCACAGTTATAAATCCTGAATTTGCATTTCTTCATAATGTGGATTTTTTTTTTCCCTAGTATTTGTATTTTCTTCGTTGACTTTAATTAACTTCTTGCTATGCTCATAAACTTGGAGAGGATTTGCTTTAAGCTTTTACATCTCTAGCCCATATTAAGATATTTTAATCTTTAAACCTCTAGAACATTTAATGGATTTAAACAATTTAAGAAGGAAAGAAAAGGTGCTCGCAAAATGCACCCAAACTGAACATTTTTGCATGAACTTACTATTTAGTACAACTTAAAATTTATCTTAGGATGGTCTAGAAACATCTGAATGGAACAAACCACAACAGATACACACTATTTCCTATTAAAGAAAACATGGCAAGCTGGGAAAGAAAAAGATGGGGAGTGTGGGGAATGGCACAGAAAGAGCTAAAGTAAACTGAGGCATAAAAAACCTGCAGTAAACAGGAACTAAAAAGGCTGTTTCAGGGAAGCAGCTTTTTGAGTCCATTAAATTAAGAGGTTGGGCTTTCAAAACATGCTGGAGAAAACAGAGTATTATATAGAAAGCAAATGTAGAAAGAGATGTGAAAGGTAAATGTTATGGGTGAACATGTGATAAGAAGCACAGTCATATACAAAAAGACTTGCTTCTTGCAGTTCATGGTGGACCTTACTTTAAAAATACCTCTCTCTCTCTGTATTATTCATATTTCCAATTTTATTTTTATCTACAAGGACAGAGCACTTCTCTTCCACTTGCTGTCTAATCCACAGAGCATTAATAGTGCACCCTTAAGCACTGCCTCCACCCCATAAAATACCTGTCCTTCCAGAGTGTGACAGGAGTAATTCCTGCAGATAATTTTCCCTTTTAGTCTGACCATTAAGAAAACATCCCTTTCTGCTCATCTCATTTTTACCCACAAAGAGAGCTTCAGGTAGATGAAGAAACCTGGCTGGTGTTGGTATTAGAGGAGCTGAAAGGATGTCAGACACAAATCTTTCCTGCCTCACACGGGACTGGAAGACCTGTATCTGGAAGGTCAACTAAATACAGATTTTGGAGTCCCAGTCCCCCTTCAAGCAGCAGTTCAAGCTCTTTCCCTCCTGTGGAAGCACTGCCCTCACTTGTAAGCACCCCAAGGCTTGACTCTCTCTGGGCCTTGGTTGTGCAGAGTGCAAAGGAGCATATGGAATTCCCACTTGCTCTAATTTTGTTGCTCATAGCAAGTTTAAATTACTTCAGCATTTCCCTCTTGTCTTTTGAAAAGAGGTGAAGACAATGTCATTCTAGTCAGTGAGATTGTTTCTAAAAAACAAGCATGCAACATGGAAAAAGGAAGTTTTAGTTTTAAACAAAACACAAGTTTATTTTAGGTACAAAACACAAGTTAGCAACTAAACACAAGTTTAGTTTAGTTTTATCATCTTTTTGGTATGTACAGAGGAGGGTGAAAAACATCAAGCCCTGCTGCAAATACGTCCCCACAGACTTGCTGCATACACTGGGCTACAAAGTCCCCTCAGGAAAGCTCAGATGAAAATTCTCAGCTGTCCAAACATCTGCTCATTGCAGGGAGCTTTAAACAAAATTGCAACTGTCCAGACAATCTTCATTTGTCAATGCTCTTCTCCCTCAGAGACCAGATAATCCCAAGACTTTTTTACTTACAAGAGTAGGCAGCAAATAATTAATGTAGCTGCTTACTAAACACTTCAACTTTATGGACTCCCTCCCCTTACAGAAAGGGAGAACAGCTCCTGCCTATTCCCTGTGCCAGCTGTCAAGTATTAGCTATGGGCTAACATGGCTTTCGAAACTTTATCATCCAGTGCTGCTAATTAGCCCTAATGGACCTAAGCAATATAAAGTTCTTTGATTGGTTTTCTTTGGATATTATTTCCCTTGAACAGATTTTAAGCCGTGGGCAATACTGTTCTCTGTGGCTGTATCCTTCTGCTGAGCTCCCACTGGTCCAGTTATGCTGTTGGAACAGCAAAGCAAACCCACGAGGGTCACAGGCTGGACCATTTCACAGAGCAAAACACAATCTGCATTTCCTAACAGGCAGAGTATCCAATCACCTCGAGGTTGTCTGTACTGCCGTCTGCAACCAAACCCTTCCAAATTCTGCCCCGCTCGCTTTTTGGGAATAATGGACAGAGAGCTGTTCACTGAGATTTTATTGCCAGGCATCAGCATTGATTTCCTCCAGCATATCCTAATAGTTCATCTGACTGCACCTGGCTTTTGTTTTGTGCTTCTTGTTTCTTTCAACACCCTGGCTTTAATGGGATGGCACAGAGTTCCTGTTACAAATCTAGGAACAGAGAACAGGATGGCCAGGTTCTGTTCGGGTGGCTGCACACAGAGCACAAGACCAGCTCTGGGAGCGCTTCCCCTCCTGGGACCAGCACTGCAGAACCTTCCACAGCATCTGAACATGGCCAACACAAACATTCCTGCTCATTTTTTGCCTGATCTGATGCCCTATGAAGGCTGACCTACAGCAGAGGTCAGACAGAGTTAAAGAATAAAGCAGGGATTTATTAAAAGGCCTCCGTGGATCCACCTTGGGCAGCACAAGAGCCCAGCCAAGGCTGCACGCAAGGTGAACCAAAATGGGCACAAAATGGATAACCAGTCACGGGGTCTGTCACTTTGATCAGTTCTGCTCCATTTGCATATTGGAGTTAACAGTCCAGTTACAGCTTTAGGTTATTAAGTCCCATCCTGCTTGTTTTTCTCTCTTTAGTCCACATTGTTTATGCTCTTGGGCCTGAAACTTGGAATGGCTGTCCTTGGTCTCAAGCAAGAAAAGGAATTGTTTTGTCTCCCTACTCTGTGAAGGGAGCTCACCATCCCCTAATACAAAGCTCAGAACTGTACACTAAAATGCGCCATTATAGTGCAAGGGTTCCATATTGCTAGAGTTTCATAGCTCCTTGATGTTTCTTGTAGGCATCTCCTCCAGGCACTGACTCTTCCTTGTCCTCACAGCAGCCATCTGACTCCAGCTCCCACCAACCCACTCTTTTATAACACTCTTCTTATTGGCTACAGCTGTGGCCTGTTAGCATCAGGCCTGCTCCTAATCTTTAGTAGTTGGTTCAGCTGCAACTCTTTAGGGGATAAGATTACATTCTATACCACCTTCATTTACCCATACTGCATCCCCCTACACTAAAGCAGCACAGAATCTGAAAAATAGAAAAGCTAAAACCTAAGGCATCAGATCCAAGCTCTTTCTTCTCTGTTCCTCCTCGTCCCTCCCCACAGAAGCGCTTCAGATGAGACCTCACCTGTCAGCAATGGACCTGCTCCCTGAGTCAACAATGTCAATTATGAAGCCCATGCTTATGTTGAAATGAACAGAGAAATTAAAGAATGGTATCCACAGAGAAAAAGAGTATGGGCAGAAGTGTTCAATGGAATAGCAGAATCTAAGCAGAAAAGCGATCATATTTCTGGCATGACAAAAACATAGACAGATAGCAATGGAGCTGGAAAAGAAACCTGTAGGTGTGGGTTGTTTTCTTCAGCAAACATCAATTATTTATTTCAGAATGACAGCACATCAAATTTCACATATAACTCTAAAAGGCTTCTGTGTCCTTTTGTGGTACATTATTCAAAAGATCAAAAATCCCTATTTGAGAAATTCCTGTAAATGTTCTCTCCTATGATTGCTTTAAAGATGCCACAGGTAACATCCACCTGGAGGAAATGATGCACTAGCATCCTACTGAATAGTACAAAAAGTAAAACTTAAAAGCAAACCACTCTTCAAGCAAACTGGTGAATTTATTTTCAAAATGTGCTCTTTAAAACAAAGAGAATGAGATCTTAGCATTATAACTAAGATGTGTTGGAAACTGCCTGTTCAATATGAGTCAAACCTCAAGAGTCAAAAATGCAAAATGAACTAATGTTTTAAAACTTAGAAAAGAACAAATTTTCCATAAGTCAATACTTATGGTTCTGACCCTCTTCCCTTGAGGGAGTAGAGCAGAATGGAAAAGCATCGAAAGGGACAGAATGATCAGAGATAAGAAACTGTGTCAGACCATGGGATGACTAAATTAGCATCTTTCTGCCAGGAAACTGAGGTGGGAGAAGTTAGAGGCCTCTAAAATCATGTCAGGCAGAGCAAATAATGCTCATTGTCTCTTCTTTCTTGTGATTCAGAGGCTTTTGGAGGAAAAGGATAGCTGTCATTCTTGCCTATACTGTGTGAAAACTCCAGCAGGAGGAGTTAGTGAATGGCAGGTGTCCATTTAACCTCCAAATTTAAATCAATGAGATCCACAGCTTAAATCCCTGAATTCCTTTAATGCAAATTGCCCTGCAGAACTGAGCAGTCCTTAAGAACAGTCATTCCTTACCTCTGGTGTCATCTGTCAACAACCAAACAATGGCACCTGCTTCTAACAAGAATTTAACCCAAGGAGAGAGAAAACAAGCAGAATGTGCAAATAAACTAAATTCCTGGGAATTTACCTTTCTTTTTCAGACTGTAATGTAAAATTTTGAATTCTTAAATCTGACCAGTTTGGTGTTAGATTACCTACCTCCACCATGGTAATCAAAATTGTCCCAAAGCTCAGCTCTCAAATGATTTTCAGATCTAAGCACCCAAAGTCATGTTAGTTGCAGGAGTGGAAAGGTGGCAGCTCCAGCAATACTGGATGCTCAAGAATTACCTTCATCCACCTGGTACAGCCAGCCTTTGGCCTCAGATTTCCTCCCAGAAGTCAGGTTATTCCCAGCAGCTCAGCCTCCAAAGGACTTCCTCATTTTCCATGTTCATCTCACCCACCAAGATACAGCTACACCTAAGGGTCAGGAAAAAAAAAATGGTTAAATAGTTTTTCATCAAACTACTAAATCTGCTGAAACTTAAGCTTCCAGCAGGATTTGGGATATAAAGCTTGCTCCAAAAGAGAGAAAGCTGCAGGAAATTTCTAAAAATGCCACAATAGCTGCCACAAAAATGCCCTCATTCCCAAACTTCTTCAGGAATTGTTCTACCCTGGACACAGTGAGGAAAGAGAACTGCAAAACACAACAAGTTATGTCACTTCAAGAGGCCCATGACCATGGCAAAAATCCTCTGTGAGACAGAAGGAAAATTAATATTCTTAACTGCAGATCTCTGGTCTCCCACCATCTGCTTTAAGACCTGATTAGAAACAGAGTTTTGCTGCAGCTTAAGCTTTAAAGGTCAACTTTTCACAGCACCTCAGCTTAAGGCTTGGAGAGTTTTAGCTTGGCTCTGAGTTGGGTGAAGGAACATGATTTCAATTTCTTAACACCTAAAGTACCTTATTATCAGATCAAATGGACAGCATCAACAGCAGCACTGCTGCAAGCTGACTTGATTTACACCTTGGGAAAATCCAGAAGGGCAGAAATCAAGTTAATGTGTAGGGGCATATTAGGGAACTAGGAACAGTGGTTTGTGATCCCCATTTTCTGTACTTAGCATCTTACAGCAGGAACTGGATTTTAACCTCCAAATCATGATGTAAGGAAAGGTAACTGTTGTTTGAAGGGACTGCTTCCAAAGACATAAAAGTTATAATTAAGGTTATAGAGATAAACTAAAACCTTAAAGGGAGTAATGGAGTAATAGAGAGTAAAGCAAGTAATGGAGGACAATTTCATGCAGCTGGAGAACTCATCCTGTCTACTGTTAATGAGCAACTTCACATTCACAATTAAACCTTACTTAAGTGGAAATACTAATAGACTGTTGGCAACAAAAAGCCCCCCATAAATCCAACGTGCTATTTCTTACATGGCAAAGGTTCCTGGGATTAAATGCCAGCTAAATCCTGAAGCACTTATTTCCCAAATGGTCACTAAGGCTAGACAAAGCTCCTGGCCCAAGCCTTTACAAATGGGATTTGGTATCCAAGACAGGAATCTCACCTTTGAGGGTTCTGGCCCCTGAACTTCCAATCAAGGTGGAAAAAAACCCTTCAAGCCCACTCCCTGAAATGTCTTGAAGCATCTGTGCAATGGGCAGGTAAATACAGGACTGTGTTTTACAATAGCTCCTACTGGCACAGCAACAAACAAAGAGTGAGTGCTGATGTTCACCAGGAGCTCCAGGAGGGTGTCAGTGACCAGGGATGGAAATAGAAGAAGGATATTAGACCATGGCCTAGGGACTCCCAGCTCTTTCCCTCTGTCCCTCCTCAGTCCTTCATCCCTACAAGGTGTGCTCCAGCTCCCTGGGGAGTGCAGGAGTCAGCCACTGCTCCCTCAGAGAGCTGAGCACAGTCAGCTTGGCCTGATCCCCTCCAAATTCCCTGCTCCTGCACCAGGACTCTCTCTCCAACCTTCTTAAGATGAAATCGAGCTCTTACATTGGAGAAAGAGATCCTGAAGAAAAACTTCTTAATTCCCTACCACGCCTCAAAAGGTGGCTCAGAGCAAGTCCTGTTGCTTTGCTGATATATATGCAAACAGCTGGTGGATAAACAGCTCCACATGTCCTCCTCGCTCTGCATACTGAGTAATTCCAGACTTTGTGGGGCACCAGGCAGGTGCACTAAGCACAGGGAGGAAAAAGCTGCAGTGGGAATCCTCAGTAAATGAACAAGGATGAACTTCTCACGCGTAAGAAAGATATGCAAGACCCTTGCGTGGAAAATTACATATGTAAATATTCACCTGCTTGTATCCTTGGTAGCAAAATTTGTGTCTGATAATGTGTAGACTGGTTCCAAAACAGTCTTTATTTACAACTATAGGACTCCTTAAATTTATAAAGGCTGAGTGATTAAAAAGAAAGGTGTAAGTTCTAGAAAGGTATTACCACAGTTGGATGGAAACTTCCATGGTAATTCCTATTTTAAGATATTAACATGGATGCAAGAAAGTGAAACAGTAACAATATTTTCTACTAAGAGTGATTCAAGAAAGGATTACCATGAAGTGTTAAACATTATTTCTTAGTTCTAAACCTCATATATAAATTCCTGTTGCAGCAAAGAGCACAAGCTGAGACGACATGAAAAGATAACCAGAGTCCCCATCAAATATTTTGCTTATTTCTTGTATAATTTAGATTAAGATAACTTTCTCATTGCTGTAGCACTACTAGATTGTTTTCTGCTTCTGGCTTGCAATGGGCATAAACCTGAGTGCTGACTTTTAACAACAGGCTATTGAATAACCACAGGAACGAAACAAAAAAATGTCTTATCTAAAGCTGGCATGAAATTAAACCACTCAGCGTAAAGCTGCTCTGACATTAGAATTCGTGTTGTAGAGATCTGTTCACCACAAATTTCAGCTGCAGTGAACAAGACCCTCTAGGCTTATGCATACAAAGCAGCCCTCATGTCCCCTGTTCAGCTTGTTATGAGGCTTGTGAGGAGCAGCTGAAACTCAATTTTCCCAGCTTTAAACTGGAAGCCAAGGATGCTGTTATGCTGTTCTTTTTCCCTGCCTACAGCTACGCGCACATTGAGAACAGGCTCATCAACAGCCTGGTGATGGGAGAGGTGTTGCCATGCCTGCCTGCTGAGCACTGGGGCTGTAACAAGGACAGCAGGCAGGATGGGACAAAGGACAGCAGATACAGCCCCTCCACAAAAACACAGCAACTTCAAAGGGACTGTTGTAGTATTTTAGTGGTTGGTTCATGCAAGTAGTTAGGTTAACTCATCCAAGACAAGACACCGGCTCTCTAAAGCCCTGGGAAACAGACCTTTGCTTCCAGAAAACAGCAACTATGGAAGAAATCAAATCATGCCAGGGTTATTTTTGCTGGAATGGCCACCTCACTGCAAAATACTCAGAACTACAGAAGAGGCCTGCAGGGTTTTTTTTTTTTTCCCTAACCAGCCAGGGCTGACACAGGACAGGCAGCCAATGCTATTGCACAGCTCCTCTCTCCTAGAGCTGTTCACCTGCTTGCTTGTCTGAAATGGGAAAGGCCAAGACGCTCTGCACTGATGTTCATGTTAAAATCCTGGGACACAGGACACCCCAGAGCATCCTGAAGAAGCTCTGCTATCTGTTTCTGAAATCTGTCACTAGTAAAAGTTTGCTACAGATTTGTGTGAGCTTCCTCTAAAGGAAAAGGCAAGACAAGTCCTGGCTGGAGTACAAGACATTTATGGGACTGAAGGAGGCAGGTGAGAACAGTTGTACTTAAAAGAGCAGGATGAAAAATGAGAAATGTGAGGACTACCATCAAAGTGAATCTGCCCTAGTGTGAGGAAGGAGAGCAAAAAACCTCATATAACCTGGCACAATTGCACATACAGAATCCCAGTTCAATCTTGAGTTTTCAGACATATTAACTACAACCCTGTACCAGAGCTGATACAACCCAGAAATATACAATTGATCTGGAAATTAAAGAAAAATATCTTATTTCTTTCAAGCACAGAGCTCCCAAATCCAATATTTTGGTTTCTGATGTCTTCTGAAAGCTAAAATCATCAAAATCATTAATTCACACAACAGACTCTTCACTTGAAAACATGAAAAATGCTTTGAACCACATTCCAAAATAAGTACTCCCTTTATATGAGAGATAACTCTTGAGAATTTGTTCTACTACAAAGAACCCTCTTAATTCAAGCTTTTCTGCTTCAAACAATGCTCTCTGATCAATAAAAATCTCACACTGTGGTGGTTGTCTCAGTGTGAGCTCTCAACAGCCACAAGGCAATTATTTAAACTACAGTTAGGATGATCTATTAAATAACTGAGGATGATGAACAGTTTGGAGAGGGATGAATCAACAACAGAATGAAAATCATCATCAAGACCTGCAGTCTCTCCCAGACAGGATTTCCCAACTGGGCAAATGCACTTGACAGCATTATGAGGACTGTGCAAACTCTTCAGTTGTATGTCGGTGAATTTGCTCTTTATTGAGAATTCCTGGAAGGAAACCCTGGCATGCCTGGCACAAAATGAGCCCAGATCCACATCTTTAAAAACCTGCCTTGCTGGTCCTTCAGAGCAGTGGGTGGTGCTCTTGCCACAGAAGGGAAATAAAGCATTGTTTAACACTGTATAAGACAGACCAGACCCACACTGATAAACCAAATGGCTGAAATTCCATACACACACACACCCCCCCCCCTTATAAAAGCTGAATTGGTGAAAGGACATTCCTGCTTTTAAAGAGGCAAAAGCCTCTTAAACAATGCAAAAAAGCCTCTAAAACAATGCAAAATCCTAATGTGTAAAACTGACATTTCATGCCAACCTGTGACATCAAGGACACAGTATGGGGTTTTAACCTGCACTTCTCTTTGGCACATTTGAGATTTCAAACCTGTCTACCTTTAAGCACCAAGGTAAAAAGTTACTGAAAACAAGAACATATTAAGTACCCTCCCTATACTGGAGATGTGAAAGTGGGACTGGACAGCAATCACTTCCATTTCCTAAGAAGAAAGTGTAGATTCCTTTTTTTTCCTCTATCTCTAGAGTTAGCTGAAAAGAGAAAATGATGTCACCACTAGAAACAGTTTCACATAACTTTTTAACTAAAATGCACCTTCATTCAACCAAAAATAGTGAAATGTTCTCAATTCTGACTAAGAAATTGATTGCTGTGGAATATTTAGTTTTATTTACAGCATTTGTATCTTTTATGTAAATCCTTCTCCATGCTGTATGAGAAGCTGAGGGATTGCACATTTTTCTTTTTTCCTTTGATTTGAACAAAAAGGAAACTCAAATAGAAATATTTTATATTCTTTATATAAAATAAAAATAGAAAATGAGAAATTTGAAATGCTCTCACACAAAGCTTGTGCC
The DNA here is from genome assembly GCF_027579445.1 of Ammospiza nelsoni. Taxonomy (NCBI): domain Eukaryota; kingdom Metazoa; phylum Chordata; class Aves; order Passeriformes; family Passerellidae; genus Ammospiza; species Ammospiza nelsoni. The sequence goes on along the minus strand of NC_080640.1, from coordinate 30,444,488 downwards.
TCACCTCACCCAACTGATTTGGTAATACTTTAGAGAATTTATACTGAATAGGTAATTTCAATGAGTTCACAACAGAAGAGATGATATTCCTGCCTTCCCCAAAAGGACAGAAAAAAGAATGCACAATGTGCTTTTTCCTGGAAGCAGATGTTTTCTCCTTCCTGCCCTGGAAATGTGCAGGGCAGGACACAACAAGCAAATGAAACCAGACACAAAATCAAGGAACTTGTCATTAAGCCATTTCCATTACAACATTAGCACTCATTCTTGGGTCTAAAATTAGATTTTATTCTGAGAAACTTCATCTGACATAGTCTTGAATATTTTAGAGGGTAACACAATTAACAAAGAGCCAATAGCTTGTGCAACAGAACATTATTTTATCCTTTACATGCTCCAGTGCTTGCTTATATCAAAAGATTACTGGGAATTTACTGGAGGAGAGATTTTGCCATATAAAAACATTTAATGCAGACCTTACAGCAAGCTCATACATGCAACAAACACATGTCCAGCTTTGTACCTGAGGACATTCACTCACTGGCCAGTGTAGCTCAGTTATTTTCTGGTTTGGTGATACCTGAGGAATAATCCACTGCCTTTGGTAGGCAGAAAATTGCAGCAGAAGTGTTATGAATAATCCTACTGACTCATAATTATGTCTCACTGTCATTGTCATTACAATTTTTCATACAAAAGATTAAGAAGTAATCAAATTGAGGAAAAACTGCAGCAGGATGAGAGGTGTCTGCAGTGCTTCCCATGATTATGTTTCTATCATCTCCACAATGACAATTCATCACCAGCTGTGGGCAATTCACTTTCTCAATTCATTGAAATCAAGACTTGACTCTTTTTGAAAAGAAAGAAAAATTCTTTTACTGCATTTAATTTAAATTAAACAGCACAGCAGAGCTCTCAAAACCCCCATTCAAAATTACTGTGATTTAGTGGCCCAAGTCCAGAGAGGTGCATGACATTAAAATTAACCCACTCAAAGGGGACATATCCCAAAGCCAAGCAGAATAATCAGCTTGAGAAGTGGGACTTGATTTTATTAAAGAGCATCAGCTGTAATGCCAAAATGACTGTTTGGACACATCTAAACTGAAAACTAATCACTGAAAGGAAAAGTGGCTTTATCAAGTCATTTCTCACAAGAAAAAAAAAAAAACTCCCCCAAATTATTCTCATTTTTTCTTCAGAGATAAAACTTCATGGGTTTGTAAGATATTCCTGCTTTCTGTTAGACCAGATTCCTGTGCCCAAAGTCAAAACCAGTCTCACAGACCCACAGACATTTCTCCAAACAGACATGGAGCTTGTTTCTTGTAGAGTCATTACACTTCCCCCCTACATTTCCTCACCTTGGGGTTTGTCTGTTTGGGTGGGAGATCCCAAAGCAGCAGGACATTTCCACATGGGTGCAGTGAGACCTGTCACCCTCAGTAAAGCCATGGTGCCACCTCTGCACCGCCAGCAGTGCCCACCCTGGGAAGGCAAAGACAAGCACAGCAACAGAATTCCTGTGCCCTGAGATGTGCAGCCAGGGTTTCTGAAGCTGAAAACATAAAAAGACAGAACACTGTGCTTAATATTCCACTGCACATGTTCCCTACAAACATCTCTTTCACCTGCACCTCATGAGCATGTTTGGCTTCCTTTTATGTTTATATTTAGACCTCAAAGTATCCCATGGACATGAATTATGGGATGTAACTAAGACATATCAAAATAAGATGGAGTTTCATTTGCTTTAAGCCTCATGCTTGATAATTTTACCAGGTTGCCCACATATGTTAACTCCAAGCAACAGTGAGAAACCATCTTCAAATAAATAATCTCCTCCCTCTCCTAAGTTTCTACTCCTCTCTCATGAGTTTCTGGACCATTTCCCTCTCTGCTCTTACTCGCTGCTTCTTCCAGGGTGACAATCCACATTAGCTTTTCCCCCTGCAGAAGCTGTTATATTTTTCTTACCCTTCACTACATTTTTCCTGTTTCTGCCTGCAGCAGGTGACCTGAGTGACCAGAATACTGCAAGTACCCCAGGGAAATGTAGAGTGACACTTGCCTGACATTGACTCCTCCTGTCAAACTGCCACAGGTGAAACACCAGCTCCAATCACTGACACACACACACATACACACAATCAGCAGCTATTCAGTAAAGCTGTACCATGAGAGATGTGGGAACAACCAACATTTCCAACATTTGAAATAAAGTAGAGTTTTGGTTTTCAGGTACCTATCAAGCAAAGTGCAGAGGCACAAATCCCTCCTGTATTCTGTCCCCAAAAGCTCGCAGCAACACAGAAACCTATCTGTGATCCCACTCAAAACCAATATACTAAAACCTCAGCTACTCCTGCTAAAATAAACTATTCTGACAGTAGTTGTTTTCTATGTCTCAAAGCCCAGGAAGTCAGTCAGCCAAGGCTCTTCTCCTTTGGAAAGCACAGAGAAGCATCACAAAAAGGCCTCAATGTTTCCAGCATTCAAGATGTGGGCTGAAAGCCAGAATGTCTCAACTATCAGACTCTGAACTTGAGCACCAGTCCACAGAAAGCATTTCATGGGCACTGCTCCTTAACTGTGTGTTTTTCTGCACTAAAAATGTCAGCTCCAGTTGGGGGACTAGCTACTTCTGGTTCTGGCTAAACTACTTCCCTCGCTTACCTTTATTTGACTACTTATCTCCTTAGGTTTGAAATAGTTCCAATGCCCAGTCTATTCCACAGCAAAAGAAAACCAGGTGATGTTTGACTTGTGGTACCATCATGAAGATGAGCAGTGAACAGATATATTTCACATTTCTGATATATTTCACATTTCTGGCAAGAGCTCACCAATGTTCATCTGCTCTGGAACTTCATCTGAACATTTACAAATCAGCCATACAAGGGCTGTGGCTGAAAAGCAGATGATGGATTCCTCATTGCATGTCATAGCTGGCAGCAAGAAAATGAATGCTGTGATTTAATGAGGGTGCAGTTTCATTCTAAACAAGTACAGCTGACTCGGCCTAGCATCTGGCTTAGCAGAAAATTTCTACCTTATTTTATAACATGGGCACAAGTTTAATGAAAATGAAGCCAAAATGGTGATTTGCATGTTAGTGAAGCTGAATGATTAAGGTAAGCCATAAGTGAGAGAAAACATGGAGCCACAGAACAGGTAAGCCATGATATATCTGCCAGTAGCAATATAACTCAGGCATGATTTTAAAACAGACAGAAACTCTTGAGGTGGCAGCAAATAAATCAAAGAGGCTACCAGTTCAGGAGCCAACTGTGTATACATGATTCAAAGCCTGCCTGCTGTCAGGTAGTGACAGGACACAGCGTTTCTGCAATCATCTGGCCAAAGGGTTAAGGGGATAAACAGTGACAAGTTCATACAGACACCACGAGGAGAAATATTGACTCAACTCTGGCCTCAGCTGCCTGCAGCTCTCCTTAGTGTCAGCAGTGACTCCATGCACGTGGCTGCTGTCAGCATTTCACTCACAGACCTTCCCTATCAGGAAGCATTTCAAACCCATTTCCTTCATTACTATTCAGCCTTCCCTCTCAGCAGGCATTGCCAGATGCAGCAACTTCCTCAAGCACTCCAGGAAGCTGCTGTCATTTATGCAATTATATCTGGCTGCTTTCTTTAGTATGCAAAGGTACCCAGAAGCACAACACAAATGGTTGTGTGTACTCAGCTGACCTCTGAAGGGCCCTCCAGAGCCACCCACCCACACCCAGGGTGCATTTGGACATTAATCCCTCACAAGATCACAACCAGAGTCCATGACAAGGGACCAATAACAGGTATGTGTCACAGCACAGGACAGGTGGGTGGCTGCCACCTGCTCACAAAGGCCCTGTGCAGCACCCCCAGCAGCCTCCACGAGGTGAGAACCCAGAAATAAGGAATCCCAGCCTCTGGGGATACTTCCCTGAGCCAGGAAACAGCTTTGCTTTTAGCACTGGCTATGGACAAAGGCTTCTCTGTACCACTTGTTAATGCTGACGCAGAAATACAGCTGTTGAGAGATTTTATCTGCTCTGTGGCTTGCCCAGAGATACTTGAGGAGCTTCCACAACTAAATACAGAGAATTCCTTTTCAGCAGGACTGCAGCAGGGTGGTTGGAGGGAAATGAGCTTCCCACCTGAGAAGATATACTCTTCATTTACACACAACCATGCTGTTGTAGCAAGGGCTGCTGCCCTGTTTGAACAAGTTTCTGAAGCCACAGATGTTGACACATAATTCATGGAAGAAATAATGTCCAACACAGTGGTTCCTATGCTGAAGTACAAGACAGCAAGGCATAATCCTGCTTAATGAAGCCAAAACTAGTAAAGGAAAACAAAACCAAGAAAATATACATTTGACAATGAGTAGTTTGTGCGAGCAAGTAAAGTATTGCCTTGCATTTGCCAGTGTTTAAGGATATCATGGACTTAGTTACATATTGCACCAGCCTAGAGTGTAAAAGTGGCACAGAGCTCACTTAGAACTAAAAAAAAAAAAAAAGAAAATCACAAAGAAAAAAAAAATCTGCTAAAAATACATAACTTTTCCTCCAAATAAATATAATGACATTTATTTTTCTCTTAATTGAGTTGCTTTGATTTCTCCAGTGACATAGTGATTGTTAGTAGCTCATTATACCCCAAAGTCCACATGGCTGCTCAACCAAATGCTGTGTAAACACCACTGACTGCAAAGAGGAATACCTTGTGATTTCAGCCTATTCCTTCCTACTGTTAAAGTCATTGGCAAAAAGGCTTCTAATCACCCAGAGGCTGACAAAAGAAAAATTATACTCAGATTTTCAGAAAGTGAGATTCAGAAATGATTTCTCATAGAAACCTTTTAGAAAGCTTTTAAATAGGTGTTGTCTCAATACACAGAGAAGAGAACAATTCATAAAAACCCAACTTTCAAAGAACTGCTAAGAGAAAGACTTGTGGCAGGAAATTCGGGGATGAAGCTCAGCAATAAATGTAAAAAGAAAGGCAGGCCTTTTCAAAGTATGTATTTTAAAATAAAACAAGATATTTCAGCAACAGCACCACCAACACTGGCTCAAAAACAATACCCCCTTGGTTCCTTCTGCAAGCTCTTTCCAGTGTTCAAGGATCTCATGCTGTCAGTCAGGTATTGCAACTGAACACTGATGTTTAACTAAAATTATTTTCCAAACAATCCCCATTTTGAAGAAAAGAAAAAAACAAAAAAGACTTTTTTTTTTTTTTTTTACCTTAGATATATGGCCAAGAAATCACTTTAGCTTTTGAACAACCTGCAAAGGAGCTCAGGGATTTAACACATACTGTATCAAAGGAGTGACACCCAAAGAAAATGAGATGCCCCAATTTTAGAACACACTCTAAGAGCCAGACTGCAAAATTTTCTCACAAGGAGGATCCAAAACCCCTGAGCACAGAAGGCACCAACACCATGTCAGGCACTGCCCCAGCACAAGCACCTCCATGTGTTCTGATCCAGAGCCCAGAAGTCTCTCTGAAAAGCTTCTGTTCCAAAATTCTGTCTGTGATCTGGGTTCTCACCTGGAGAATCTACAGAAAAGTACCAGGACAGAGCACTGGATTCCAGCAAATATTTCCAGGTTGGCTACCGAGTTTCCCAGGTACATGTACCAGGAGTCCTGTCTGGAGGACAAGACTGCTTCTCCTGCTCTCTTCTCCCTGCTTTGCAGGTGGAAACCCACCCAGAATCTCCTCATGAAGTCCTGGAACAGAACTTCAGCTTTGCAAGTCCACAGTAAGTGTCTCTGCCCCACAGGAAGCCTTCACCCCCTCTGACTTCCATCAAGCAGGACATGGGGCTTTCAATTCCCTCAGACTGGGGAAGAGAAGATGAAATGTGTGTTTTCAAGGAAATATTTATAGTCAGAGAGACACACGTAAAATTACTTTAAGTAGCATCTATTCTGTTGCATTTCACTAAAAACCAAACAGATTTTCTTACCCAGAGCCTTGCAGGATTTTTGTTATAAATAAAAAAATCAGATGTAACACAAGAACATAAAAACATGGTAAAATGATAGAGAAAAAATCCTCTTTAATTAGGAACTGTACATAGAAATGTACATAGAAACTGACCAGAGGCTGAATTGAGTCCTTGAATTGAGTCCTCAAATTTCTCCTAATAATTATTTTCATTAATTATCATGGCATAAGAGGCAGGCTACTTAAATCTATATGGCACAAACTCAGAGGTCATCCTTAGAAAATATTCTAAGGAATATTTTGGAGGTACTGGAAATCTTTGCTGTTACAAGGAAACAGGATGAAATCTACAAAAAAAAAATCAGCTCCTTAGGACTACAGAATTTCATAGAAAGGCAAATTATTTTGAAAAATTAGAGTTCATCAATTGCAAACATTGAAGTGGAATGACTTTTTTTAAAAAAATTTATGGTAAATATTTCTTTATTTCCAATCTCTCCAGTTAATGAAAATTTACTGTTGAATATTCTCAAAGATGTGCACCAAAAAAAAACTAAGTAATGGGGAATGGAACCTTCTCAGAGCTCTGCATAACACCCAGTTTAAGTATAATGCATATTTTAAAAAGTAACAAAATTGCTAAGGGCATATCCTTTCAGAAATATTGTAATATTATGTCTCAGCCACTGTTCATCCAGCCCTTGAATAATTTAATTTCCTCCCAAAGATAACAGTCATTTTGGTCTGTTTGACAGCATTACCTATGGACAAAGAACACCCTGTTGAACCCAATCTCACCAGTGCTTCCCTGCCTTCCTAATAATCTACTTTATGATATTCTTTTAATTTTAACTCTCTGGTCACACAGGCACTGCAATATTCTTCATGCAGAAAATAAAATTGTACAGATATACTTGGAAAATAATGCAAACCTTTATAAGTAAGCTAAATGCTCAACGGGGCTTTTTTTTTAAAACAAACTGAAAGGAATGATCTCTTGCAGTGTTCTTGATACTTTGATCACTGAAGTCTTTTGCTTTAAATATGATTTAAAAACTATTGTGTTATTCTGTGACTGATCCAATGTAACTGCAAATTCACTCAGCTGATGAACAATACCCTGTAATTCTGAAGTACTTACATCTTTTTTGTATTGTTCAATGCAGCTTTTGTCACAGAAATATCAGAAGTACTGTTGTTCTCTTAATGGGCTATGGATATGAAAAAAGTTTGGGTAATTAGGAAAAATTACCTCTAATCTGTTAAAATTAATTTGAAGGTATTTTTTCCCTGTTAAAAATGGCCACACTGAACTGAAATTATGCAAAAGTTCAATATAATTTAGGAGTAAGAGGAAAATAGAGTAAACCCAGTTCAGCAGTTGTTCTTTATCTCCTCAGTTTCTTCTGTTTTCTAAAATAATTTTAAAAATTTGCCTTTTTAACCAGGATCACATCCTGGCTATGGAACGCAAGCTTTAAAGAGTGTTTGTTTTAAATAATAATATCTTTTTTTTTCTTTTTCCACTTAAACAGGAAAAACTTCCAAATCCCTAGATTTTGAGAAATTAATTCATTTTAGGAGCAATAAGCCTCCTTTCTCCAGTCTTACTGCAGAGACTGTAACACCACAATAGAAAATGGACTCTGCTAACTTTAGCTGGAGCAGAGGATGAGCACCCTGAGCCCTTTGGCATACTGGCACAGTCTGGCAGCACATGGAAAACATGCTATTGAAATCACTCAGCTGTGTAGGAAATAATTAGAAGCTAAACATTGTTTGCAGAAATCACTGGGGAAATACTTTATGTAATGGATAAAGTCAATAAAATGGAATTGTTCATGGAAAAATTCTGACCAGAAAAGAAAAATACACAGGCAAAAAGAAGGTACTAGCAAATAACTCTATCAGTTGGATTCGTCACAAAAGTTAAAGAACAGCAATTTCATCATTTGCTGCTTTAGGAGATGAAGTTCACACATGTCCTGGAATGTTTTTGCTAATAGATTACACCTATTACAATGTATTAGAATTAAAAAAAAAAAAAAAAGATAATTGCTAATCTCATTTCTGCAAGCATTTAAATGTTCAACCCTAATAAAAGGATCTAATCAGATTACACGGATAAATGCAAATCTCTTCAAAACAGCTGAAAGCAAACACATGTGCCTCGATGGCTTCCAACGAGAATTGACGAGTGGAAAGCAGATGGCAACGTGATAGACTTCAGTTCTCCTGGAGCCACGAGCTATGAAAGCTCTCAGAGGTTCATGTTTCAGCTTTGGCAAGCTCAGAAAATATTGGCAATCACCTGAGCAAGGATTGCCACAAGGGTGAGCAAGGACAGAGACAAGCACTAGCTAAAGCGTCAATGGGAATTTTTCATGTGTACCTAACCCCATAAAATGTGGGGGAAAAGGAAGACAAAGCTATAAAATTGATACTGAATAATATCCAGAAATACAGGGTAATGTGAGACAATGAGTTTTAAGATAACTTTGGGTTGAATGAGCATTTCTTGCCTGGAAATATAGCTACCAGGCTATATAGCCTTGTACTTCACCAAAACAACAAATAAAGTCAGAAAAGAAAGGTGCAAACATCACGGGTCATGAGAGGGGCTCCTGGATCCCCTTTAGTCACCCAGAGCACTAGGGGAGGGTTTCAGCCATGCTCACCAAGGATTCCAGGCATTTGATCAATTCCAATAAGGTAACTTCCACCTATTCTAGATCCAAGCATCTTCTGCTCCATCCTTTCCCATCCCTCAGGTTTTGCTGCTCACATTTTGCCTTTGTAAACATCTCCCAAGGCCTCAGTGCCCAGGGACCTGCAGAGACTGATTAGAAAGGAAAGGTGAGTGCTCTCAATCCTGCCACAAGCCAACTTCAGCTACCCTGTGCCTACTTTTTCTCCTTCCACACTTTGGTTAAAAACCAGTACAGCTATTCAAATTTCAATCCATTAGCTGGAAAATTAAGCAATTAATGCAGACAACATCTGTGGACAATGATTTATCAAACACTGTTATAGGAACCAAAGTATAAATTGAAGTCAACTTCAAGAGCTGGAGGCTTAATATATCTTCAGGAGAAAAAAGAAGAAAATAAAAAGTGAGAGAGAGTGACTCTTCACAGAACCTAAACCTCCTGGCAATTAGAAATGGGAAGATATTCATAGGTGTGATGAAGAACAAAAGAAGCCATTACAGCAGCCTAGAAAGGATCATTTCATAAGAGCAGTTTTATTTTAATCTCTGCAGAATGATGTACTTATTTAAGAAATACAGAGCCAGTGATCTGATCTGACTCTCTACATGTCACTGAACTTAAGCTATACGATACAAATCCTGTAGGTACTCAATATTTAAAAGTGGTTTTGAGGAAAAAATAAATTACTGGAGAAAAATGATACCTCTTCTAATCAAGGTAATTGTGAATCTGATTTTGTGTCATCTTGATTAAACAACTATTTTACAGGCTGTTGACAAGTTTCATTAAGAGCAAATTATATTTTCTCTCCTGAAAAATTAAGAGAGCATTAGAGGGAATTATCAGTCCTCACTGATTTTATCAAGGATTATATCAATATTTGATTTCTTTATCAGAAAGCATCTCATGCAAAATACTGCAGCTCTTTTACACTGATCTACTTTCAAGAAGCAATGAAAGCAGCTAAAAATGCCAACAGTGTATACTTAGGGCAGTAAATCATCTATAGTTTTGATGGCAAATATAAAAAGGTTTATCAGGTGACAGCTGCAAGATGCCTTCCCCTGCACTGCCCCATTTCCCAGCTCCTGTGATATTCCTTGGCACAGAAAACTGGGAATTTATACACTCCTGTCCAAAATCAACGTTACTAAGGGAGATGATACCAACAGGAAAATAACAAGAGAATTACAACTTTGTCTCCACCAAAAGGAAAAAAAAAAGCAGTGCTTAATTTGTCTTTTTAATTCTACCTACAAATGTTCATGGCTTTTGGGGGGTTGAAGATTTTAATTATTACTCCCAGAGTTCTGTATGGTAGTTACATAATTTTTACAATACTTTTGTGACATTGCTTATGAGTTTGAGAGCTTCAAACCAACCAATTTGGACACAAATTCCTACACATTGCTATTTAACCAAAATGTCTTTTTTTTTTTTTCAATTTCAATCAAGTACTTGATTCAAATTCGTTTTTATAAGTCCTTAGTCTGTACTCTGAGAGCAATTAGAAGCACTGGAAATACAAGCCAGAAATATCCCCATCACCTTCTTGTTCCTTACTGACACAAAAATTAACCCTTCTCCACAAAATCTGCATATGTTGCACATTCTGTCCCAATGTTTTCTTCTAAATTAAGACTGGATAGTTTATCACAAGCTCTTCCTTTTTTTTTTTTTTTTTTTTTTTGGCACCACTATAAATACTTTAATATCTTCACACATTTGCATGGAGGTAGCTCTAAGCACAGTATTAATCAGACAAGAAAAAAATTAAATTGAGATCCAAACCTTTCTTATCCATTTATGTCTTTTTCTAAAAATTCCATCTTCTCGGAATTATTTTAGTAAGTTAAGACTGAGGGGGCTGAGGGGGCTTAGAACTTGCTAAGTTGGATGGGGCAAGTTAATGCTTTGATAACTATTTGATGTTGGTTAAATACTGTACTAAACTTTTTGGAAAAGTTCTCTGATTTTTCTGAAGTTGCCAGTAAAGTTCTTTCTGTTGTTTTGACCTCTTGAGAATATCTTCTGGGTATTTCTCCAGAGTTCTAACCCAGGGTGTATGAAAAAACACAAGCCCATTCAAAAACCATTTTGAGTGAGTTGTTTGAGGCCTTAGAGAAGCATAAACAGTGGAGCCAGGGCAGGCCACTGTGGAGCTGCTGCAGGGCTGTGTGGGAGGCAGAGACACCAGAAAGGAGCCCTGGGCTCCAAACCAGCACCACACATCAGCAGCTACCCCATCCTCCTGAAGGGCAGCAGCTCCCAGCACCTCTTACTTAAGTTTAATTAATACCCAGCCGTGTCTCTGGAAAGCTGCCAGGCTGAGCACAGAGCAGTTCACTTCTATCAGACTGCTCTCTGCAGCAGGGGAGCTGCCAAGGCAGGTGTTTGCACAGCTTCAGAGTGAGCTGCATGTAGGAAAACCACACAGTGTTTGACTTGGCCTTTAGACACACACCCAACAATAACAGAGGCTGCAGTAACCTCTGGGAAGTAATTCCAAAGTGATGCAGCTGAGAAACAGATCCAGACAAAAATTCACTGTTCAACAGAAGGCCTGATCATTGTAACAGGGAAGCCTGGGCAGAGTCCTCTGGCAAAGAAATGAGAATTTTTACGATATAGAAAGGGGATTGTTTTGATGAAGATAATACATCATGAAAACCATCTCCTTAGGGAAGAATCTCAGTATTTTACCCTCTTTGGTACATCTCTACAAATTCACAGAATCGTGGAATGGTTTGGGTTGGAAGGGACCTTAAAGCCTATCCAGTGTCACCCCTGCCACAGGGATGCCTTCCACTGTCCCAGGCTGCTCCAGGCCCTGCCCAGCCCGGTCTTGGGCACTGCCAGGGATCCAGGGGCAGCCACAGCTGCTCTGGGCACCCTGTGCCAGGGCCTGCCCACCCTCACATTCCTTCCCAATATGCCATCTAACCTTGCCCCCTGGCACAGGGAAGCCATTCCCCTTGTCCTGGCACACCAGACTCTTCCAAAACATCTTCACATCCTCGTGTAAAGGGAAGGTATGTCCCAAGGAAGGAGGGAACCTCCCTTGGAATGGAAAATATCAGCCCCTTAGCTTTGAATAATATAACTGTGAATTGAAGGGGCTGTCAGGCCAAGCTGTGGGAGAAGGAATGACAGTTCTTTGCTGGTGTGTGTGTGTATAAAAAGGCAAACAAAGCCCAGCAGCAGCAGCCGGAGCACAAACCCAGCCCCGGCCTCTCTCCCTGCGCTGCAGTTCCAGGCACGGCCAGCAGGGGCGCTGCTGGCTCCCGGCCGGGCACGGCCCCCGCGCCTGCAGGGGGCGCTGTGGCGCGAGCTCAGCCGCGCTCCCCTCACGCGGTGATGGCGGCCGGGAGGGATGGAGAAGGGGCTTCCTTTGGGAACTCACTGGGGCCCGTCAGTCCTGGTTCCCCTCCGGATGGAGAAATGAGCTGTAGCAGGGACCTGGGAGCACACCTTGGGGTGGTGAAGCTCAGTGCAGCACTAAGCCCCAAGCAGTGGCAGAAGCAGCGGAGGGTCCTGGCGGACAGAGGATGTTGGGCTAAATTGTAGTAAAAAGCCCAAAAAGAGCAGGGGCTGGTTTTGCGTTTTTTCACTAAAAAGCAGCAGCCAGGCTCGCAAAACCTGCTGGTAGATTCCCCTTTGAAGGGTGTAGGGTAAAGGGTCCCAAGGTTTTCCTCTGAAGGCACCTGAGTGGACGGGGAGGGTCCTTTTCAGTGAGATCAGGTGTTGAAAATGTCCAACAGCCACTCTTACCCACAGTAGGAGAAGCAGTAAAAGACAGAGCTCCATAGTGGCAGCAAATCCTTCCCACAGCAACCCCAGCCTGGCCACGTTCCCTCCAGTCCAAGAGTGAGCAAGAAGGAGAGCCCAGTCCCTCAGCCCCAGCCAAAATCCTGTGGTATCTCTGCACTGCCCAAGAGAAGGCCCCCAAACTGGGAGACTGCAGCAGCTGCACGCTGCCCCCTCTTCCTCTCAGCCACATCTTTTCTCTTGATTATTGTCTTTACCATCTTTTAGGCAACAGATGGGAGAAAATTCCCTGAGAGAAATATTTCTTAAAAAAAGGAAAAATCCTAACCTCCAACACTCTATCTTTTGTATCAGCTCCTTCAGGCGGGACAACTGTAGATTTTCTGCAGAAGCAATCCCTGAAGCAAAGCACCAATCCCTATCAACTACTGACTCAAAAGAAACATAAAACACCATTTTTCCCAGTCCAGAAGAACCCCAGAGACACAAGAAGGAGCTGCTCCAGCATCCCTTCCTCTCTATTTCACAAACAGTCCCAGATAAACCTTTGGGGACACACGTTCAAGTATTTGTGAGTGTTAGGGAATTACACTGATGTAAGAATAAATGACAACAAAGGAAATAAATCTGCTTTGAAATTCTGTAAAATAAAATTACTTTCCCTTAAGTTCACACATTTAGTTTAGTCATTAAAACTTTCTAAAAGAACCACTAGGTTTTATTTTATTTATCAAAGAGTAAGCAACTAACATTTTTTTATTACCTTTGAGACTTGCAAGAAACTGATAAACATTTACATTTACTGTAAAAAATTAAGTTTCTGAGTCAACAGTGTATTATATATTTGTCTTAATTGGGCTGATTTTAGCCTCCTTAAATTCTGCCTAATTTTTTAACTTGGACTTTTATTTGTTGCAGAGTTTCTCATAAAAATCTGCAAACGAATTACAAACTGTGGTTAATGAGCTATGCATAAAACTTCTCTTTTTCTTTATCATTGGTACCATCTGCTTTGGCTGTTTTATTATCAGCCTGTAAGCCAGTAATCTATCTACTTTATTTCCTATCTCACTTGGGGAAAAAAATGAAGAAATCCACTAGAGCTTTCAAACTCCCTGTTTTCCCAGAGTTTTCTTTGAGTGATGCCTTATTGTCCAATCTGCCTCCTGCTCTCGTTTTCTCCACTGCAAAACTGTTCCATTTAAAAAGCCCTTTGGATTTCCAACACACCCCAGACAGGATAGCAATTCCAAAATCAAATCAATCTGTTTTACCCTTCTTCCCCATTGCTAATAAGCAAAAATACTTCTTTCTCTCCCCACCATTCCCATTTCAATCATTACTGACTACAGATTTGATATAAAATACAACTATGGATTTGCAGGAAAAAAATTAAAATTTGGAGTATTTATGTCTTATCTATCCACGTAGAAGTGTTTCAGCACAGCCTTTTCTCTGTGCACTACAGTTTAATATGTGCTTTGATAGAGATGTTGCTTTCCTTCCAGGTAGGGCCAGCAAAATTCTGTATTTTGATGTGCTCCATCACAGAAGTATCATTGGAATGCTAATCTAATTAAATTCCCTCTTTTTGTCTAAAAAGATAATTAAAAACTTGAATTATTCTCTTCTGAGCTACGCCAGTACTGCATAAGAGTAGGACAAGAATAAGAAACAGGACCAAGTTCTTTAAAAATCAATGAGAAACCCCTTAAACTCAGTGCTCTGTGGAATACAACCATCACTAAGCAGGTTAAGGAAAAGTTTCATTATGGTCTCTCCTTTCAAATTTAGCCATTATATTCAGAACTGACAGCTGGGCAGCATTTGTTCTTTATAATGGAATGACTGACTTGAGGAAAAGTTGGAAAAGCCAGCAGCAAGAACAAGGCTTTATTTAATGAGGGTGAATTTGTGAGAAATGATCCCAAAGTGAGCAACCATTAACCACTAAGCTGAAAACCAGCTTTTGAATCCTCTGCAGATTTCCTAGCAGAGCTGCTGTTCTAGTGCTAAGCCCTACAGAGACTTTAATCCATTTTGCACCCGAAAAGGGGCCTGGGAGTGAAATTATTACAGTTTCAAATGCAAGCTCAGGGGAACTTAGCCTGGTGCTGAAAACAGATACTGAACTGAGAAAAAAGAAAAAAAAATTGGGTAGATCCTGAGGTGTCATGACTGTCCTGGGCAAGCTGTGTACAAAAAGAAACCCGGTAGGGTCTGTTATAAGTTCTTGTATTTCTTAGCCTTCACCAGCTGTGTTCTCTCTCTTCCTTGTGCTCTCACATACATTATATCACTTCAGCAAAGCTGGCTGTTTCCCATGTTTTCTGATTTCCTATTTGTTTTATAAACCAAAACAAGCCTAACTGAACAATTTGTGGTGTTTTTTAGTTTCTTATCAGTATATTCCTCTGGTAAGAAGAACCTTATCTCCCCAGATATAGAAACGGCAAAACAGAGAAAAGAGTGCAGGCCCCTGCTCTAAACCACTTTGAAGTCCACAGAAAGACCATGGGAAACATTGATCTCTCCTAACTGCAGTGATTTAAAACTTGTCTGCTCTAAGTTAGTTGCAGGGACCTCCACAATCCCAAACAATTGTGTCTTCAAGTACAATTCATCACTCTGTGCATGCACCAATCACTCCCTGTTGACTGGAAAGAGGACCCAGATGGGCAGTTTAGGTCAGGGAGCCAACTTTTAACACCGCTGTGGTTAAGTGAGATCCATCACCAATGACTGGGATGGAATGCATTCCAAAACCAAGTCAAGCAAGGCAGGAGTCTGTGGCCAAGAAGGGCTATGGTTTCTGCATCTCCAGTCCCACCCATCAGTCACCAAAGACTGGCACTCTTTGTCACAGACAAGCTTTCACTTTATGGAGCCCTAAAGCAGCATGCCAGTCCAGGGAAGAGCAAACACCAAGCATGTCAATTAATTTTTAGGAAGGCAAATTAATACACAGGTTGAATCTATTTCTTCTTCTAGACCCACTGACATCTCCTACTTCTCTTCTAATTAATCTCCATTTGTACCATGTGGAGTGAAACAGCTTGTAAACAAGGTACCAGAGCAGCAGCCAGATTTTGTGACACCTGGGCAGGTCATACACCCCAACTGACACAGCAAAGGCTCTTACTGCAACTGCTTTGCTGCTTAGTGCAGCAATACCAAGGCATCCTTCTCACACCAAGTAAATTGTAATTTAGTAGTAAGAGTACCACACTTAGGGCTAGTTAGCCCTGACTAGTCTCAATAATTAGCTGTGGGCCAGAAGACAATAAGACTCTTTTCCAGGATTTTCCAGAAGAATGCAGGTCGCTGGAATTGCTGTGTTACAGTACTTGGGGTCACAGAACAGCAGGAAACAAGAAGCAGCGTTGCTTTTCAGTTTCCACATTCCACATCCACAGAAACACTAAAGGGACAATAGCAAAGGACTGCTCTTAAGAAATCAGCAGTCATTAGACACCACCCATGTCTTTACTGGGCTTTGGTTCAAGGGAGACTTTAAGCTCTGATTAAGCATAGAGCACACCCTTGAAGCTGTTTTCAGAATCTATAATTGATACACTTGCCCTTATCTCTCTCTTGTCCATTTTCTGAGGTCTGTTGTACACCAAACCCAGGTAGGAATAAAGCTGTCACTGTCATTTCACTTGACACAGGTTTTCCTCTGCTCCCTGTTCCAGGCTGCAGTGCTGCTCTGCTTTTCCCACTAGGTCACTTAACTTGCTTCCATCCAGCTCAGCTAAAAGCACAACTGCTTCAATGCAGAAAAATTTAAAGGGAGAATTGGAAGCAGTTCAGAAGCAATCTTTCTGCCATAAAATTTCTGCTAGCAACTGAGAATTTTAAAAGTTTTCCCTTGCCTGGAGAGCTAAATACACACACACATATACACACATACATGTATACCCATATATACATACATATTTATAAACATACATATATATTTCTATGTATATATAGGCACACACTATATATATATATATATATATATATATATATATATATATATATATATGTATAATTACAGTACTCTAGATGTAATCTAGATGACCATTTCAGTTCATATAGGATTGTGGTTTGAGGAGAATCCCCTCAGTTCCCCCTCTCCCCCTCTCCACCCTTAGGTCACCTGAGGGAGAGGTCTTAGAGCACACAAACAGACACATTTTGGAAGAACTTAAACCAGGGGTGCTTCATCTGTTGCTGATGCCAACTCAGTTGCCCAGAGCAGTGGTAGACCAAAATAACCTCCCCAAAACAGATCTAATCCTGTGGCACCCTCGCACATGCCAGGATGGGCACAGTCAGTCCTATCTGTGTTCCTGGCCTGGGAGTCCTTCTCTTCCCAAGTTTTTGCCACCTTGAAAGGAAGGAGGCCATTCAAATGCTGGCCTCTTTCCCCTGGACAAAGGTGATATGGCACCTATTCCCTGTACTACATTACAGGCTATAAAACATTAGCCTTCATTATTTTCCTCACCAGGAACACACTTCTGCAGGGCTTTTGGGCAAGAAATGAGGCTGTCTTCCCCTGACTAAAATAATTAATAACAGTGGACCTCTACAACTGTCAGCCAGCCCAGCTGCAACCAAGGACCAATGTGGGATCTCAGCACCTCAGGACTGAGGTGCAGAGGGACCGAGACCACCCTTGGGGGGCTCGGGAGTCCTGGAATGTTGCCAGAAGTGTCTGGTGGCTGGACTTTGATCCTACACAGGAGACGGCACCTGTATGAGGATGGGAGGATTTCACTGGGTGAATGGTGAAGGGATAAGTTAATTAGAGTGTAAGACACAGGGTTTAGGATTTCTGTACAGGGGGGGTCTAGAGAAGTAAGATGGAGGAATTGGGGCGTGTCCTGTTCTTCTTCTTCTTCTTCTTGGCCTCCATCTTCTGTGGTGATGGTGGCACTTTGGGATTGGTTATTACTAAAAGTGCACTGGTTAATAAGGGTAAAAGGCATTGGGGAAAATTGATAAATATTGTATACGTAATTTTGAGTATAAAGATAGGTGACTGCCCCGGGGGCTCTCAGTGTGCTCATGGCTGGCTGCTGTGCAGACCTCTGTCGGGCCAAGAGAAAATCTTTTAGATAAACAATTAATAAACATCGAGAAAGAGAAAAGATCTGAAGCCTCTTCTCGTCCTTTGAAGCGCGGGCTGTCCAAGGCCACCCCGGGCCTTTCCAGGTCACCTAAACAGCCGAAACACCGACAGACCAAGACTCCAATTTCATAGTGTCAGCTGTGGATATTTGTGTCCACTCATCCAAAGGAGTGACTGATTCTCAAAAATAATTTCTCCAAGCTGAGTAAGAACTTGGCAAAGTCTAAAATGACAGAATTAATAAAATTCATCATGTTAAACATACTGCTTTTAATATTTACCCCCTTAACATTAAAAAATATTCCCAAACCAACAGAAATTTTTAGTGCATTAGAAGCTAATCTTCAACCTCTCTAGCCTTGACTCCTTGACTCACATAGTCATAATTATGTTACATAAAATGCCCTTTGATTCAACTACTGTGCAATCCATTACTGTAATGGAAAAAGTAATTAGTATTTTTAATTAATGAGAGACTTGAAAATGCACAAACAGAAGCATGAACTTCTGTCTTCTTGAGCTAATAAAATAATTGTATAAAAATATCACATCAAACTACAGATCTGGTCCTTATGGCTCTGCTAAAAATGATCCTTTAAGGTAACAAGCAGAAATATTTGCTTATTAAGAAAGAATTATTCATCCAATTGGATAAACTAAATGCCCATCACCTACCCACTAAGGATAAATAAAATCTGTGGCATACAACAGAAGAGTTCAGCACAGCTAATGAGAAGAACAGCATTTTGTGGCACTGTTGCTGATGCTTTGAGAAAGTTGCCCTAGAACAGAGGCTAGACAGTTAAAGAATAAAGCAGGGATTTATTAAAAGGCCTCCATGGATCCACCTTGGGCAGCACAAGAGCCCAGCCAGGGCTGCACCCAAGGTGAACCAAAATGGGCACAAAATGGACACCCAGTCACGGGGTCTGTCACTTTTATCAATTCTGCTCCATTTGCATATTGAAATTAATTGTCCAATTACAGCTTTAGGTTATGGAGTCCCATCCTGCTTGTTTTTCTCTCTTCAGTCCACTTCATTTATGCTCTTGAGACTGAAATTTGAGACTGAAATGTCCTTGGTCCCCAGCTAGAGAAAGAATTGTTTTGTCTCCCTACTCTGTGAAGAGCTCACCACGCCCTCATATGAATCTCAGAAATGCACACTAAAGTAGCACAGAATCTGAAAAACTATAAAAAATATGAAAGCTAAAACCTGTAGCCTGTGCCTGGCAGAAGTGCACAAGAAGTGCATCAGGTTCCTGAAGGAGCTCTTGCTAATCACCAAGTACCAGGGAACAGCATATTACCAGTTCATGCATAAATATTTAGACACAGAGAAGAACAACTCATAAAATGGTTCTTTAGAATGATTCAGCTTTTGTTTGGTTTAACTGAATTTTGAACATGTGCCCCCCAGCTCCAGCTGTATTTCAGTCTGATGCTACTGTAAGATTTTGTAGCATTTATTTCTTGCAAGGAGATGAGTACCACAGCAATTTACTGCATGATCTGCTTCTCCACAACCCAAAGCAGGATTTTTTCTCAAACTGAGGTTACCTTTGGCCTAAAATGGCCCTTTTGAGTGGGGCTTTTTTTATCACATAAGCTCAACACTGCTTATATTAATTCTTGAAAACCATCTCCCCTGATACAGATCCTGAAAGTACTCTGGGGAATTACTAAACCAAAGTAGCTTCAAACCACCTAGAAGGTTTTCATAATATTTTCAGAAAGTATTTATGATTAAACCAAAGATTGAAAAATGCAAATTCTTGAGGAAAACAATTCTGCACAGTATGCAAGGTTGAAAATGATTTTGTGAAGCGTGGCAGCTTATTTTCACAGATTCTCCCATGTGGGAGCAAGTACTCCCCAGTGGAAGCCACTAAGTTCCATGTCATGATTTTACTTTAAAATGCACAATTTATCTGTTCAAATTGAGTTGAGCAGTTCAACTGGAAAACACAGTGGTGAAAAAGCCAATATAGACATTCACTGAGCCAAAATAAGGCAAGCACTGCTGCCATCACAGAGTGACCTATCCCTCTAAAAATCATCAGTGTTTCCATCATTTTAAGGGAAGGGAGATCAGGAAGCTCTGTGTAAATAATATTCACTCTAGCACTCTCTTAAATTCAAGAAGATAATTGGAAGGCTCAAAAAATCAGAAAGCAAAAATAAAATAAAAATTCCTTAGCTATGGCATGAATGTTCAGTACTGACAGTTGACAATAATAATTTTAGAAGTTAAATTAGAAGCTAAACATTTATCATCAATAAAATACTTATAGATACTCTCCAACTTAATTCCCTGAAGAAGTGCAGGGAAAAAAGAACAAAGAAGAGAGGACTATAGGTTAATTAGGTATTTAAAAAAAGAAATAGGAGTTAACACTTGTACTTGCATTCTCCAGATTCTTTCATATATTACAATATAATACATCACAGCTCTGGGACTCCAATGCTAACATTAGCCCTATGACTTAACACTTTAAAATTGATTCTGGCAAGTCTGACAACAAATTCAATGTCACTGATTAAACTTGATAACAAAATGGTACAGGTTCCTTCAGCACACCACTAGAGCTCAGCTGCCACAGCAAAAAGAAGGCTTGAAAATAAGGTTTTGCTTCAGCAGGGGTATGAGTCAGGCCTATTAAGCAGCCACACTGTGACAAAGATCTTAAGGTGCCTTTGCATCAATGGCAGCAATCATGTGCAGTCCTCTGCTTCAAACAAAGCCAGCCCATCCCTGTCCTTAATCTCCAGTAACACTGCTGGCCTCTCCCTCACCCTACAAAGAAAAAGAAGGGAAAAAGTGGACAAGATAATTAGAGATTCCAAGAACTTTTTCAATTAATCTTGAAAATTAAAACTTTGAAAGCAGGACATCAAGTGCTTGCAGTGCTCCAGAGGACATCAACAGCCCTCTCACACTCAAGAACAGAACAAGGAACAGCAACATAATCCACAGAAACTGGGTCAAATGCCCTTAGATACTAAAGTGATCCTTATTCAAGCGAATGTCCTGATTTCATTATTTCATTATTATGGCTGGAAAATCCATCTCAAACCAAACTGTAGCTGCAGCACCTACTCTGTCTAAACAGTGGTCTAGTCACAGAACAAAAGAAATATAAAAATATGCAATAAGTTGTGCAATTAATCTGCTGCCTGTAATGATTGCTCTGTGTTTAGCCTTTAGAGAGACCAAGTGACCACTGAGCAAGAATTCCTAATGTTTAATCACTCAGTCTCCAATATCATAGATATCTTTGGGTTGGATGGATTGGATGGGTCCCACACATAGGCCTGCCTCACCTGGACATCCTGTTGCAGTTTCCCAGCTGGAGCTGTGTCCCTTTCAAAAAGAAATACCTGAAGAACCATCTGAGAGCAGCATTTTTTCAGCCTCTATGAGGAGCACTAGAGCTTTTATTTGGAATATACACAGCCCACAACCCTCAAGATCTTACCAAAGAAAGTCTGGCAACAAAGAAAGCCTCCAGCAACCTCACATCATCTACATGAAACTGGAGAGGAGCTCTGGGGCTGGGGACAGACAAAGCAGGGCACCACTGCACCCCTCATTCCCTGGACCAGCTGCATGAGAACCAATGGTTCCAAGCTCAGATTTCTGGTATTGCTGCAAGAGAATCCAACTGGAGCAAAATGGGCAAGTTGGAGCAGTCAAACCTGTGTCCTGAGAACATCCCATAACCTATTCCATTGTATATGTCACACCATTCCCATGACCCCATAAATATTGGACTAAATGCAGAATACACTTGGCAACAACTGTATTTTGCATTCAAGCAGTTGTAGTTCAGTGGAACTTTGATTTTGTTTATCTGTCTGAAATACTGAAAATGGACTGTGTATTTCAACTTAATTGCAGCTGCAGTCATAGGAGGCTTTCTTATATATCTGAAGTAGATGCTCCCACATTACATTTTCATAAAATATTGAAATGTGTGAAGAACTGAACTGGTGGTCTCACTTGTTTTTTTAAGAGTTAACTTAGGCATTACCTTAGAGAGAGCCTCAGACCCTGAACCACCTCCCCACTGCTCTATTTAATGAGAATACTTAGTTTCAATATTACTTTACAGCATGTTTAATCTGACATGTCTCCAATTTGCTAACTACAAAATGTGATTATTCCATAAAATGACATTGTCTATTAAAAATGAAAGAAATACAATTTAATTTGAATTGTATTACTAATTTACATCTACATATAGCTTATTAACTGCTGCTGGCCTCTCAGTTGGGTAGGCAAGATAGGAAATGTTTCAATTTATGTGATAATTAGAGTACGTCCAGGGGTTCTTTCCATATTTAAAGTGCATTTCTCCTCTGAAGAGTGACTTTTGAGACGTTAGTCTGGTAGATTCCATATTTCTCTCTTAAACATTGAGAAATTGTTTGGGTTACAAGTGAAAGGGCTTTTTCTAATTTTGAATCCTATAACATCCATCAAAATCCAACTGGGTTTGTTATTTGTCATATTACTCAAACTCCAATGCAGGCAACTATTACATTATTTTGAGGGATAAAAAAGATGTCTCTGGTTACAGATATTGGGGTCACTTTAAGCCTGGTCTTCCAAGTGACTTAAAAAGGAATTATCACACTCAGTCAGGAAAACAGAGTATGTCCTTCAGGAAAATATTAGTTTGTCATGGTTGGTTTAGATTGGTTTGCTCCATCCTGGACAAAGTTTTGGCTTTGTAATTGAAATTTTGACTCAGGTTCTCCATGAGAAATAATTTACAATGAGATTCAAAAATTCATGGTATTGAGACAGCTAATTTGAGAGAGTATGAACATAATAATAAAATAAAGGTTACTTTTGCTGGATTGGTAGGGATTTATTCCATATCTGAACTTTCATCTTTGTATTTATGAATGCAAGAAAACTGCCCTCATTACTGAGACAGAACTCCTGTTCAGGCTTTCAGTGACACCTGTAAAAATGCAGCATAAGGCAGCTCTTCTCCTCTTCCTCACCATCCCACAGCAGGACATGGGGGACTCACACAGCTTGTGCTGCTGGACCCTTCACACTGCTCTGGAACCAAATGTTCTCAGTGCTCTGCAGTAGAACTACATCAAACACCAGGGAGGGTTCCTAATGGAGAAGCAGTTCTCATTATTTCAGGAGGTTCCTAACATGCCAACAAATAAAAAAGTTCTTTGTCCATTTTGTCAGGATGCCACAGCCAGGTAAATACCCACTGGTTCATGCCAAAATTATGTTCTTGGAGATGGAATTTAGATCTTCTTATACTCCCCTGATGCTTATTCCAGTTTATTGGATTGTTAGCACCATACAAACCCCAGCTGCTCTCAGGCAGGGAGGGCAAGTGCTCCAAGCAGGCCATGGTCACATTTTGTGCCTGCCACTCCCCTTCTCTGACATCACACAACCCCCTGGCTCCCACACAGCTGATTTCATTCCACAGCTCTGACACAAAATCCCTCCTTCGTAATTTGTGCGACAACTCCAAGGTGTTTTCTGCTCCCTCTAGCAGAATATTCCTGACCAGAAACAATCTCACAAGACAAACACGACTCTGTGACAGAAATTTTAACTCCTGCCGTTGGTCATTCCTACAGACACTACAAGTACTGTGATAACTTGGTCAGCTCTTCTGTGGATGTGAGTTTTGTGGAAGAACTCTGGATTTGATTGACTTTAGCAAGATCATTATCCAATCAGAAATTCCCGTACAGAAACCATATCCCAGTTGCCGTGCAATCAGTGTCAAACAGAAGCATGGATCCAGTGTATTTTGTCAAAGAATCTTTTTCATCATTTAGTAATTAACTCTCCATAACCCAAAATACCGAAATCTTTCTAAAACCTGTTTAAAAAAGGTAATGCAATTATCATCTGCAGTCACACCTGGTAATGCACAGAGCTATGGATCCCAGTTAAAAGTCACTTTTGGCAGCCACAATTTCTGCACTGCCACAGAATCCTGGAATGGTTTGGGGTGGAAGGGACCTTAAAGCCCACCCAGTGTCACCCCTGCCATGGCAGGGACACCTTCCCCTGTCCCAGGCTGCTCCAGCCTGGCCTTGGGCACTGCCAGGGATCCAGGGGCAGCCACAGCTGCTCTGGGCACCCTGTGCCAGGGCCTGCCCACCCTGCCAGGGAACAATTCCTTATGTATATCTAATCTGAAACTGCCTCTTTCATCTTAGGGCCATTCCCCTTGGAAACATGTCCCCCTACAAACCTGTGATAGATAACCTCTGCATCCAGATAGATCCAGAGATTCATGCCAGTTTTGGAGGATGCATCTAAAACCCTATACAAGAAAATGATGAAAAAATACCACAGTCCAATTTTTCTCCTTCCCTCTGTTTACAATATTTTCTTGAATAGGAATACTTCTTTAATCTTAAAAATATTTAGTGTTTGAATAAGATGGAGATTTCACTTTGTTATGCCTGTGCTTCAATTTATTTCTATTTTCTTTTATTTCTTTTAATATTTTTTCCTGTAGTTTCTTGTCTACCATCATCATTTTCTTCAAAAGGGCATGATACCCAACACATCCTTTTAGTGTATCTAGAGAGAGGAACTCAATTCCCTGAAAATTTCAGCCTCAGTTTTCCATTAAGTCATTTCCTTTTGCATTTAGCTCACATATACAGCCAGTATTAATAATTTCCTCAGGAGACAACCCAAGCTGACAGTAAATGTGTTCATCTCAATATGATTCCTGAGGAGTGCAACAGGGCCTTTGCAACCACTGCTACCTTCACATGCAAGGTTTGAATAACACTTTATTCACTGTGGACTTTTATAGCACTAGCCTCAAGTCCTGAAACAGTTAGCAACATGCAAGGAGACTCCCAAAAATCAATAAAATAGCCTGTCATGCCTGCTCAAACAGATAAAAACTATCACCATCACAGTGTGTATCTTTTAAACATTTGTTTCCTCCGTAGCTCAGGGCAGTTTGTGTAGAACAGCTTCAGCTGTTCAACATGTCAAAAAACATTGTTAAAGACCCAACACTGAGATCTGTCAGGGCTTTTAACACTCTAAGAAAGAGAAAGGCCATTTCACAGTGTTTGGTTGAACAACAGCAGAAAAAAAATAAAAAAGAAAAAAACTAACAAACAACCAACTAAAAAACCCCAAACTCACAACTTGCAGGTGCTGTTACAGAAAAGGAGTTGCAAAGCTGAATCATTGCAGGAAATCCTAAAAAACACCCTTGAAAAAGAGATCAGTAACTCAGTCTCTGATCAGAACAGACACAGGATCTGCAATTCTGTGTTTGGAAAATGTCAGGAACTGCAGAAGCACAGCAACACTAAACCAAGGTTAGCTAAACTGGCACTGAAACAAAACCCCTGGGACCTGGCCATGAGCAGAACACCAACCACGCATGAGTGTGCGATGACACATCACCACAGGCTGGAGCTGATGTTCTGAATCCCAGCTGCCCTTGATGTCACCCTTTAATCCTGCTGTTCTATCACTTCTCATCTTGCATCATTGCACTTTCAGTCTTGGGATCACAGTTTAATGGCAGATAAAGGCCTCATCTCCTCACCACTGACATATCAGAACAGACTATTAAGCAGCAGGTGACTAACTGAGCATTCCCAAAGAAATCACATCTTGTTCTCACAGGGATTATACTTCTTACCTCAGTTTGGATTCAACCAATCAAAGAAAACCTCAACTAAAAGAGTTTCTGCCATTTCTGATTAATTTGCTATGACAAAACATTTGCATATACCACAGCTCCCTTTTTTGTTTTCCTTAGCAGTAACTACTAAACCAGAGACATCTCCAGAGAAAAATAATGGGAATTTGAAGATGAAAACCCCCAAGCAAACAGGGCTTATTCCAAGTTCCAGTTGGAAATGCCATGGTTTAATCAGGAATGTTGTGTACAAAGTGCTCTCCTCCTTCAGTACAGGACTGTCACACCTGTCACCAAGGAATCCACTTTGCTCAAGAACCCTTCAAGGATGTCTGGCATTATTAGAACAGATGAGACCAGTGACTCTGGACTTGGTTTTGTTTGCTCTCTGACATTTTGTTGGAGCTGTGTTTTTATTTTGGAGAATGGTACTCAAAAGAAACATTTCTCAGTGTAAATTATAAAAAACATAAGCATTCTGTAGAAAGATTTTTCTCTAACACGTTTTTACATCTTCTAGCAGAATTCAGCCCCTCTTCTGACCTGATTCTACAAGCACTGCTACCATGGGAATATACTTCAGAAAACAATCAAACAAGGAGCAAGAGAAATGTGAATGTATTTCCTTGAGTGCTTCTGTGAGTGTTTTCCAGTACTGAACTCAAACTTTCAGATACTGTGGCTTAACAGCCACCCCCACAGAAAGAGGAGCTTGCAAAGACGTGAAGAAGCCAAAATTTGGTAATTGAGCCTTTTCTTAGGATAATCTAGAGACTTAAATGTAGGCTTAAAATTGGAAAGGTATTCCTGTAAATGAAATTCTTCACTTTGGCAATGTTTTTGTTTTCTCAATATTGCTATTACAGCTACTTAATTCTCTTTCTCATGCAGCAAAAGGCAGTTTGTTTTGTTGCTGAATAACAGCAGTTTTCTGATGGAACTTAAGCAGCACAATCTAAAGCATATTAACTGCCATTGCCACCCCTTTAGAGTACATGCATCACCTAAACAGAGATTCTGTAATAAGAAAAATATGTATTGATTTGCAGTTGAATGGGCTTCCTTGCCTGCTTTAAAGAAACAGTAATGCTTTTCCTTCCCACTGCCTATCTTCTAAAGTTTATGCTTTTCAAACTACATATAGTCTAAGAAAAATCAAGAGATGTTAATTAAATACAAGTTAGAGATTTAAAAGCAAAGATGAAACTTACAGCAAAACTCTTAACAAGTCTCTATTGCCTATCATTTTCTATAACGCACATAAAACATGTGAGGTGAAGTGGAAGGCCAGAGCACCTCAGTGATAGAAAACACCACTTTCAATAGAACAGGAAATAGGCTAGTTTCATAATTTAATTACCTCAGCTTCTGGCCTTATTTCAGGATCTGAAGTTACTAAATTTCATTGTGAGAAATAGCTCATGGCAAAGAACAATACTCAAATATGATATTTTAGCTATTTTATTGGACATTCAACTGTCCTGAGCAAATGGGGAGCACAGACACTCAGTGAGAAATGTTATCTTGGCAATGCTGCTTTTTCTTTTAGATTAAAAACTTTTTTTTTTTTTTGAGAAACATCAACAGAAAGAAATCCATTCCCAGTAATTTTTCAGCCAAGCAGATTATCTTATTATCAGGTTTTAGTAAAAAAATTGGCCTAAAAAAATTAGACAGTACATATGTAAGTTACTGCAGAATCAGGACTTAAGTCAATTTACAACATCTCATAACTTGTTTACTCTCCACATTGTATTTGCTGATTCAATGCTCCTTTTTAGCAACTAGAAATCATTTCCAAAATCCAAAATTTTTACTCAAGGCATCAAGATTCTGAAAGAATTGTAACTTATGTACCAGATGAGTGAGGGAGGATAAGTCTGGAACTTTTCTTAAAGGAGAAATAGGAAATAGAATTATGGAAGTGCTGTAAAGCTAGAGAGAATAAGAGCTGAAGGTAAACTCATCTCAATTCATAATTACCCCTCTGTAAATATTTAACTCAAAACTTCTGATATCCCCCCTTATTTCACTGCCTTTGCACTGAGGAAGGGAAAAAGGAGCTGATGATCTTCAGCCACCGGGTCCATGAGAAGAAATGAAGCAAAACAGCCTAAATTTTGTCCTTTGGCAGACTGGGGGTGTGATGGAAGTGTTGAAAATAAAGAGAATTAAGGCCTGGAG
Source organism: Ammospiza nelsoni (assembly GCF_027579445.1). Taxonomy (NCBI): domain Eukaryota; kingdom Metazoa; phylum Chordata; class Aves; order Passeriformes; family Passerellidae; genus Ammospiza; species Ammospiza nelsoni. The sequence continues at coordinate 30,417,054 of NC_080640.1, read as the reverse complement.
AGGTTCAATAAGGAAAGATCTGTTATTTAGAGATTTAGGGCTGTTCAGCCTGGAGAAGGGAAAGCTCTGGACATGGTTCCACCAGTTCCAACATTAACTGGGTTTTATTTAGGAATCTCCAGTAAGGCTTTGGAACAAACACCCAGCAGAACAATTCTGCTGCAGACTAAGCTGGCTTTTGGCAAAGAGAAATATAGAGGCCTAATTGAACAGACAGACCCAAGAATAAAAAACCCAAACAGAAAAATGGAAAATATGTATATATTTCTTGGCAGGCATAAGGACTGGCACCCAGGGCCATCCCCAGTGCACAGAGCCCTTCCTAAAATCCAGCCAGAGGCCCCTACTGAGGAATTGGAGGTACTTAACACCAGCACAGCTCATTGTTCACCTCTGTGCATCCACAGGCAGCCAAACCAGCCTGGTCCCTGAGCAGAGAGCACAGAATGGCACAAAGCAAACAGATCCTGCTCCCATGGGAAGAGCAGCACTCAGGGCTGGCTTTGCTGCTGCTCCTGGACCCCCCGTGTGACAGCAGGGACAGCTCTTCCCAGCACCTCTCCAGTGCCAAGTGCCAGCCTGGTTTGCCACTCTCAGCCAGGAGTCATTTTCATTCTTCTCCCAGTTCTCCTCACTGCTCTCAGCCCTTGCTATTTTCTGATCTTTATTGCAACTGCCACTTTTTAAATCCCACAATTTAAAGCATTTTATTACACAATAATCATAACTCTCTTTTATGCCATCATTTGTCCATCGGTTGAGCAGTTGAAGGGAAAAATTATCTACAAATGAATTACTAAAGATCATTCTACAGCAAGCTTTAATGGTTTAGTACTGGAATGGAACTTTTCACAGCTTCTGAATTATATGCAGCAAACATTATTTGATCAAACAAAAATATCATTCCTTATAATTGGCATAATGTACTGTATAAATTGTGCTATCAATTACGAGATGCTGCAGAAACACCATGACCAGTTAACAACTCACAGAGAAGGTGCCAAAGCCACTATGGACCCACCTCAGTAAACACACACCTGTTTATTCCAGGCTCAGCACTGTGTGGATGTGGAGTGACAGGCTCTGCATATGCAGCTGGTGAGGGAAGGATATTTGAGGGACACCTCAAGGGCTGCTTTTTCCAGAAAATTCCAATAATCTCCCCATTTCTGTGCGTCAGCTTTGCACCCTGCCATTCCCAAGTACTGCTTCTGAATTCAGGGATTCACCAAAGAGCAGTGTAGGCATTTTATGAAGGGAGAACATAGAAACCAAGACATGTTCCACTTAAAAAAAAAAAAAGAAAAATTAAGCTGTGGCTGGCCAGTTATAAGGAATGTCCACACTTAAGAAAACATAAATGCAGAGTAACAGTCCTTTTATTTCCCCCATGTTTTTAAGAGCAAAATATTGTTCAGCTGAATTGGCTCACACTTCAGATTGCAAAGATTTTATTATTTTGAAAAGCCATAAAGTCCACTTTTTCCATATGTTTTGCTGTGGAACATGGAGAAAATTTTTATTAGAAAGTGAAGGCAAACTGAAAAATACAGCAGAAACCTGCAAAATAATAATAATAAAAAAGAATTTTAAAATAAGTGAGAAAAGAGGTGTAAGTAAAATATTTCAAGGAGATAAGCTCCAAAGCCCTATCAGATGAATTAATATCCATGAAAAAAGATTACACTTTTATCTTGGCTAGTCCTTCTTTACTGAATAAGTCATGAAAAATTAAACAAAAGAGATTTTGGAACCAGAACTAATAGTTAGTCAGCTTCCAGTCATCCCTTTTCTCTTCCCTAGTCGCTTTTTCCCCATTTAGATTTGATTATATGACAAAGAGCTGGTAATTGGAACAATGAAGTTACCTAGAAACTACTTAGGAAATCAAAAAGCATAAACATCACCCTCAGAGTAATAACTAGGGAAGAGAAGGCAAATTTTGCAGTGAGAATATGCCATATAGCTCATTTTTCAAAGCACTGTTTACTTAATAAAAAATAATTCATACATATCAGCAACTTGAGAGGCCAAAATTGCAATCAAAAAGAGATTTTTCCATTTCATACAATGTTTAGGTAAAGAGTATGATCATTATAAAGACAATATTAAGTCAGAAATTAATTTAATAACACTAACAAAAGAGAAATGTACACCTATGACTCACAGCATTTTTCTTTACTCATAAGTCTTGAAATGACAAACAGATTTGTCCTAAACAACTGGGTGCTTATTTCTGAAACATTACACAACAAATCCATGTTTCCTACTTTGAGATACCTAGCTGCTTTCCTTTGAAGCAGGAATATATATATATATATATATATATATATATATATATATATGTATGTATGTATGTAATACTTGGCTTTTAGGAATTGCAAATGTTAAAGAACAAGTCTCTAAAAAATAAACTTCAGGAAATTAGGTAAATCCAACTATATTCAAACAAAAAACTCCAACTCTGCAGTTATCTCTAATTACATTTGAGAAACTATAATTAGTGTGGAGAAAATGAGGGAATTACTGATCACAGCCTCTTCCAATGCAAGAAGGAAGAGGTGGGTACCCAATTAAGCTTCAGTTCAGGAGAAACAAAAGGAAATGTGTGCCCATGTCACACCAGGTGACTGGGTCCTCACCTCAGGACCTTGAACCTTCTACAAAGTTAAAGTCATGCAATAAAAACCCACCCAAGGATTCATAGGTATCAAACTGTTCCCTCTGGCTCAGAAAGTCTCTGAGACACAAATTATGACAGGCTGGCACTTCAGAAAATAGAAATGTTTTAAATGTTCCTATGATGTCTACCCTGCACAGATATAGTTAGCATCTACATTAAATACCCATAGGAATTATTTTGAGAATCACAACTCAGAGTGGAGAAGCAGGACGGGAAAAAAGGTCATTTGTTGGAAAGTATGAGAAGTTCAGCAAGTGAATGCCCATCAGGCTTTAATTAAATGTTATTAGGATATATCACGGACACAATTAAGTTCTGATGAAGATTACAGGGGACCAATGTCCATCAGGACAGAAATGCTGGCTGAGACCACCTAAGTTTAGAAAACACTACAGAAATGGGACATGGCTCCTGATTGTTTCCTCTTTGCCAAATCACTAGCCAGGAGAGACTAGGATGAGGGATGTATGTTAAATCAGCAAGAGAACGTTTGCGACACACTGAGCTGTTTATAAATAACGAGCATTTACACCTCAATAATTCTGCTCCTCTGCATGAGAGACAAAATTGATTATGTGTCATTAGAATGAGAGATCACAGCAGCTGTTGGCAAATTTACAGAAATATCAGATTACTGAAATCTTAAAATATTTTTCATCTAAATAAGGAGACTTGAAAAAGTTTCATTGACTCCACACTGCGGCCTGAGGAGCTTTTCCATCTCACTGCACGCTCTGTGCAGCATTTAAGGCTCAATGCTTAAAGGTTTAACACAAAAACATTTCTATATGAACTGAGAGCTCAAAAGTCTGACCCACACACCTGCAGGTCCCCAGGAACTACTTTAATTATTTGCATGGCCACACACCTGCCCATGAATGACACAACTGTCCTGCACTGCAGCTGGGACACAACACAGCATCAAGCCAGCTCACCAGGTTAATCTTTTAATTTAAAAAAAAATATGCTATTTACATCACTTGTTTCTTAGGTAGCATAGGAATTGAGTGAAACATACATATTTTTAAATTAAATTATTTTATACAGCTTAGGGGAAGATCAATAGACCTTGCAGTTGGAATAAAAGGAGAAAATTTCATGTCTTGTTTTGTGCTCCAGCTCCGCTGAAGAGTGTGATGTTACCTCTTTCCATACAGATAATGCTGTCTGGAAATTATGGAAATTGAGCCTATGGTCCCTGTCTCACATGTACTGCTGCTAATTAAGTTCTTTGTGACTTATCATTTGACTTAAAATACAGAAGGGAGAGAAATTGCCTTTTTTCACTCCCTTTTTGAGGGAAGAGTGATATTGAAAAAAAAGCTTTTATGTGGCTATTTTCCTGAAAAATCTAATTTCAGATCTGTAAACTGTTCTTACAAGGGCCATTCAACATTAAAGGCTTCCCATTTTAAAGCCTATACTCTAAGAGCATCCTGCACATAATCCCAGAGAGTAAATTGAGTCATTCCATGCCACTTTCCTACAAGCCTTTACTGCACCATGTGCCTCAACATGGCATTTTCAGAAGTCAAATAGGATTACCTCTGAAAATTTTGATCCTTGAATTGCTAAGGTTGGGTTGAAAAAAGTTGGAAAAGAATGGTAGGAAACCTTAATGGACTAGATCAACCACAATAAACTGTCCAAGGAAAAAGTTGTATCAACTATCACTGAGAGCTGGGAGCCAGCTCCCTCTGCTTTCTGCTCCCAAGGATCACAGAAGACATGCTTCTGCTTCAGACATCTTCCTCAGAGCACAAAGTTGGGCCTCACTTGTATTTAATGAACAGATTTGCAATTCTGGCCCTCAACATTAGCAAATGAGGCCCTCCCCCAAAACAATTCACATAAACCTATTTTTCCTCAACATTAGGCATCACTCTCTGAGTCTTGTGGTCCCTCCTCTCCATCCATTTGGCTCACAAAAGAAAATAAAAATCACAACTGGATAGTTTATTCCAGGAAAGACTATTTTCTGCCAGCTGGAGCCATTCAGTAACATTGGTCTAACCCCACAAGTTGTTTGGTAAATTAGAAAGCTCCTTTTGCAACAAGCTTGCCATTTGTCAGAGCAAAAGTGACCCCATTCCAGTGAGGAGACCTTGGAAAACCCCATCCTTTTGGCACTGCAGGGAGAGGTACAAGGTTGGCATTGCTGTCGTGTTCAGAGCAGACTGAGAAAGGCTGGAATAAGGTAGAGACAGCCCACGTGGACAGGAATGGGACAAATGCAGGTCTGGGAGCAAATTCATAAATTGTGTCCCTGTAGCATGAAGGAAGACAATGAGGAATACTATAAAATTATGGCAGTGGACACAAGGGGAACAGAAAATCATTATTTGCTATTTTTCAAGATACAAGAGCTGTAAACACCCACTGTAACCACAAGGAGCAAAAATAAAATTAACTAGTTTTTCATACCAAACAATTAAAATCATAAAATCTTTGTCACAGCATAGTGGGGCAAAGGCAGAAACACAACTGGGTTCACAAGGAATTGGACACTGTAGAGATCCATCCGCAATTATAAATCATGACAGTGACAGTAGTGGGGACATTGCCAAGCAGCACCTGAGTGTCCCCTCCCTGGGCCTTCACCCATAAATTAAAAAAAGGGCAGAATATAAGGTTCAGAAGGACAGCAGTGCTGCCTCAAGCAGTATTTTGTACTTCTTAAAGGTCACAGTCTATTAAATGGCTGTATTTCTCCTTTTCTGAAATGTGAGCAGAAATTCCCAATTATGATGTTACTCATGCTATTTTTATCATGTATTTTCTTAATAAAGAACTTGGTCAAGAGATTTAGTCAAGCTAATGTGTTATTACCACATGGAGTTAAAATTAACAGATACCAATATCCTGACAGTATCAGATGCAGGGAATGACCTCCCTTTCCCACATTTCTTGGTAGCACACATCCAGCTAGAATTTGTGAATGAACCTAACAGCTGGCACCACCTCCTGTTGGATACAACCTTCAAAATGGACCAGAATCCAGGGATGGAGAAATGACCAGAATACAGTGTCTGAAACCAGGGTAAATAATGCACAATGCACCTCCCAAATTCTCAGATATTCTGTAGCAAAGAAATGAGAATAAATGGCAATGTTTCAATTCTTCCAGAAATTATGTGCTTTTTTATCTTTTTAGAATGCAGTCTATTAAAAATACATTGAGTAATCAAAAATACATACATTTTTAAAGGAATACTTTAGTACAGATCATTATTTCAATTTCAGAATAATTTATTGGGAAATTTTTCTAATTAATGTAACATTCATTTTTAATTGCCAGAAGATTAGATGGATTCATCTCTCTTTTGCCGCATAAGTTTAAACAAACAGCTCTAAATGCCCTTTCTATTTATGGAAAGCTATTTTTTTGGTTTATTTTAGAAGAAAAACATGGTTCTTTTGTTTTTGCAGGAAAAATAATAAATTATATCTGTGGTGAAGATACCAAAAGAATGGGGCAATGAATCTGGTCTTTATTAAGGGTAAATCTTATTCTCTTGCACCATGATTAACAGAGAAATTTCTCAGGAGACAAACCAGGAGGAGTCGTGAAGAGAAACCCTTACTGCATTTTTGCCAAATACTTCTTAACTCTATTCTCAGAAAAGATTTTACTGTTAAAACAGAGGCAAAATAATTGAAAAGCAGCATGTGAGAGCACTGGAACATGCAGCACATTCCTCTGCTTAAAATTGTTTACACAATTGATGTACAAATGTTGATCCCACAATCTCCCCAGCCTTTCCAATTTCACAAGCAACTTAAATAACTGAGGAGGAAACAGAACTGGTAATCAGCCCACAAGGTTAAAAAAATAGAATTGCCTCTGTCTATATTTCCCTTCCTCTCCTGTGACCACGCTCAAAGCGGCACTGCATCATCTCCTGAAAAACAAATTTGTTCTGAAACACACATGTGCACTGAAAAACCACGTATTTCCTGGAGGGAATTCGACTTTCCTTGGAATTTGAGTTGTTCATACCAGGAACCATGTGTGTGCACGCCGGTCTGGCTGTGGAGCCACCACACACTTGGTTCTTTGGCATAATCCTTGGGGCACTCCTGGGGCCAGGGCCTCACCCCGGCAGTGCTTGTGTTTGGAATTAAATCCCTTGGAGCATGGCAGGGGTTTGACCCAACACAGCTATCTGCCAGCCAGGACACTGGCCAGTCCTGGTCCAGCTTTATCCCTGCTGAGCCCCAAGGATCCTCAGTCCCCCTGAACCCAGCAGAACCCAGGCTGCCCAAACCAGCTGGGTGTTCCCCTCCATGGATCCACCTTGGGCAGCGCAAGAGCCCAGCCAGGGCTGCACCCAAGGTGAACCAAAATGGGCACAAAATGGATGAAAAGACAGGAGGTCTCTCACTTTTATAAGTTCTGCTCCATTTGCATATTGGAGTTCATTGTCCAATTCCAGCTTTAGCCCATGCAGTCCCATCCTGCTTGTTTTTCTCTCTTCAGCCCATATTGTTTGTGCTCTTGGGCCTGAGATTTACATCATTCATCCTTGGTCCCCAGCTAGAGCAGGAATTGTTTTGTCTCCCTGCTCTGTGCAGAGAGCTCACCATCCTTTAATGTAAAGCTCAGAACTGCACACTAAAGCAGCACAGAATCTGAAAAATATAAAAGCTAAAACCTGAGGCATCAGTCACAAGGTCTGACAGAGCTCCCAAACAAGTCCTGTGTTCCCAAAATCAGCCTACAGCAAACCACAGTCACTTGTTTTACTAAGTTAACTTACAGATAGCTGACTCAGCAGATTGTTGAGAAAATAAACAAAGAAACTGACATTTTAAAGCATTTTAAAATTATAGAAAACCTCATCTTCTACTTCCAGGGATCCATTTCCAGGCTTGCTTCAGCTCAGTGAGCAAACATAAGGCCTAAGTCATAAATTGCTATTTGTAAAAATTAGAAAAACATATAACTTTATTAGGCATTAAATTAACTACATAGAAAGAATGAGAAAACATTAGGCTGTCTCTGATTTTTTTTTTCCCTAATAGAAAGTATGGCATTTAAATGAAGACGATAATTCTTAGGCTTTAATTCAAACAAACCTAATTGTGCATGGATCACTTTGAACATGATAAAATGTAAAGCATACATCAATGGATTTAATATTTACTGCATTACTTAACTGCACTTTAAACTGAAGGGAAAAAAAGATGATTTGATAGGTTGCTTTGCTTTATAAATAACAATATCCTAGTTGAAGCTCATGGGAGACTTTGCTAACAGTAAGCTTGACTGGTTTATGTATTTTTTAAAGACTATTTTGATTCCTTGTTAATAAAAGCAACAATGGGGCAACAGACAGTTTAAATTGGCCACGGCAAATAAATGTCAGCTCTATATGTACTTGCAGTTAGATGAAATGTTAATGACCTGAATGGAAACAACACAAAATGTGTCCACTACTATTTAAAGCATCAGCACCAAACACTGGCATACCAAAATGGAATAATTAAATACATTGCAAGGCAGGAAGTTAACCAGTTTCTAATTCCATCATTTGCATGGTGATGTGAAAAGCAATGGTGGTGGTACCTCAGCAAGGTCTAACACAAAAAGTGTTAGATGCTATTTATATCCACCTAAGATATCAAAATATTTTTATTATGAAACTGGAAACATCCACACTTTGTGCTAGCTCCATTTAATAAAAGTGTGAAATTTGCATTGTTCTATGACAGTGTATTTTAATCTTCCTTTATTCTCTGTCTTTTGAGTTTGATTAAAGGGCACCTCCAAACAAGAAGAACAGAGGGGAGGAGGTCACAGTCCTTACAATTATGTTATTTTCTCTTTTTTAACATTTTCTTTAACAAAAGATCCTGCCTATAACTGCCTGAAATAACCCTGTCTATTGAAAATTGCTCTAATTTGGTTTTCCAAGACAGAAAAAGATTAATAATTACACTTCCATTTTTTTTTTAGGGCACAGCTTTATTTGATTAAACAATAAAACTGCCTCGTGCAGGTTTTCAGCCCCTGTATTTCATAATCTAGTGGAGAATTCAGAAGTCTTTTCACTGAAACTCATTATCAGCACCAGCTCCTCTCTCCAGCCTGGCCCCAGCACTGGGCTGGGCAGAGCAGCCCTCAGCTCCCACCCCACAGAGCTGCCACTGACAATCCTAAATACTCATGGCAAGATGGCAACGTTTGCACAATTGGCTGAGACATAATTTCTGTACCATTCCAAAGGGGATGGATTTCCAGGTGTTGTTCCTCTCAGCTTCTCTGGAATGAGCCACAGCCACCACTCCTAAATTGAGACACAGTGTGCAAACCACAGGGATCTCACACATCAGCTGCACCAGCTGGCAAAGCTGCATCAAACCTCTGTTCCCCCAGAACATTCTGCACCAAGACACAAGTGTTCCTGGGAATTCCATCATTCCAGGCTGTCCTGATATTCTGCTGGGGTGAATGCAGAGCCAGGTCAGAACAAAGGTTCCAGCTAAGCTGGCAGGGCAGGTACTGGATGCCCTGTGATATGGGAAGTGTAGGTAACCCTTGGTCTGGCTCTAGCCCAGCACCTGCCAAGCTGTGCTTTGGGCAGGTTGCCATTCTTTTACCTTCAGGACTGATGCTTCTTTAATGAAAGTTCCTGGTTCCTCAGAAAACTCTGTCATGGTATTTCACATTTCCAGACATGTTCACAGAGCAGGACTCAAACCTGCACCAGAAAAATGCTACTCCTTTGACCAAGTTAACAACTTTTGGTCACCTTGACTACTAAATAAGCTTATTAACCTGAAACCACCTGCAATATCTTATATCACACTAAACTCCTGTTAGTTCTCCAGCTTTTGTTTCCCTCACTCCCTTGCTCTGTAACAGTAACTCTACCCTGGACAAACTGGAGTCACCCATCAATTTCTTTGTTCCTGCTCTTGTCCCCAACTCCATGTTCAGCCTCCTCAGACTCTAGCATTGGTAGATTTCCACTGTAAGATGACTGGTGTGATTTGGAGATACACACAAGCACTGGACAAAGCCATGGCTAGTGCTCCAGCTTGGCTACCAGACACAGCTTGTGGCCAGAGAGTGAGCACAAAGACTTGTTTCACTTTTCTAAGAGTATTTGCCTGATTTCTTGACCCAAAAATCATTGGGTCAATCATTATCCTCAGTGTTCTTTTATATATTTTTCAGATTCTGTGCTGCTTCAGTGTGTGGGTCTGAGCTTCAGATTAGGGGATGGCAAGCTCTCTGCACAGAGCAGGGAGACAAAACAATTCCTGCTCTAGCTGGGGACCAAGGATGAATGATGCAAATCTCAGGCCCAAGAACACAAACAATGTGGGCTGGAGAGAGAAAAACAAGCAGGATGGGACTGCATGGGCTAAAGCTGGAATTGGACAATGAACTCCAATATGCAAATGGAGCAGAACTTATAAAAGTGAGAGACCTCCTGTCTTTCCATCCATTTTGTGCCCATTTTGGTTCACCTTGGGTGCAGCCCTGGGTGGGCTTTTGTGCTGCCCAAGGTGGATCCATGGAGGAGATCCTTTTAATAAATCCCTCTTTTATAGCTCCCTCTGGCCTCTTTCTAGCTCAGCCTTCTCCAGGCATCAAGTTCACCTGCCCAAAGCTGCCAATGTGACACCAGCTGTGCCAGTGCTGCTCCAATTCCTGGGCAGGCACATCCCCAAGGGAAAATGGAAAATAAAAGGCACTTGTTCAGCCTCCCATGAACATGCCTGAAGGGCAGCAGGATGAATCCCACACATGGAGAGTTTGGAAAATGATTATTGTGCTTTGGATCTACACCAGACCCTATTCTTCAGGCATTCCTCCACGAACCAGAACAGATTTAAGTTTAAACACCTACACACATTTTAATAAGGTGCATCCCAGGTTTAATTCTCTTCTCCTCTACACTTAACTCTGACATTAATGAGAGCTACATGTGTGGGTACACACAGAACTGACTCCAGGCAGTTTTACAGCTTGATCTTTTTCTTTTTAATGCAATTAGAAAAGCATATTGAAATGCTTAATCTGTGTGTTTGGGGAAAAATGCTTAATGGTGCCTAATTAAGGCATAAAATTTACATTTAGAAAACTAGTATCCAGGCACTGCAATAATCAAAATATTTGCAGAAATCAGAATAGATTTTTTAAAAATATATTATAAATGGTTTCCTGGCAACTGTTCATGAATCTCTTAGCTTGCTTGGGTTTGGGGGGGATGAGGGGGGTTGGCTTGCTTGTTCTTTGAACCAGAGTTTTGGATACACTGCAGTTTATTAACCAAATAAAAAACTATCTGCAGCTGAGTGAAGCACAACAGTATTTGTCTTTTCAGAAGAAGCAGGCATGCCTGGAGGCTGTAACTTTAAGTTACCCACTTTTTCCTTGTAAGAAGCCATCTGCAAACAACACACAATATTATCTCTGCCAAATAACTTACTGCCTTTATCCATTTTCTGTTTGTGAGTGGTTTTACTTTGGGTCTTGCTCCGCTGTTACAAGTCTACAAAACCTAAAATCCGCACAACACAGTGAAGGCCACTCAGGTAAGACAAGGTGTTACACACTACTGTTTTTTACACTATCTTTTTTACACTATTTAGAATTATTTTCCTTAATGTTACAGAGATGAATGTGCAATCAGAGCTGTTACAAAGAGCCTTTAATACTGACATGAAAAATTAGGTTTTAGGAATAGAAGAACCAAGGAAGGGAAAAAAAGAGGAAGAATAAAGCCTCCTAGAAGCAAAAGGAAAAAAGAATAAATATTTTAATTTGCCTGACTTGATGATGTGCTGTTAAACACCACTCCCTGCTGCATGTCTGACTGGGCATTAATTTTGCTCTTTTGGAGAGACTTTATTCAATCTATTTTGCAGCTTCACTGACAAGTCTTTTCCTTAAGTTGGCCCAGAAGCTCAGCTTTTTACACAGGATGCTGTGCAATTTTTAGAATCTCCTAACCTATTCCAACATTGGTATAGAAAGACAAGGCAGAGATCTAGGTAGGAAATAAAAATTATACTATACTCACATTCCTAAATCCTAAGTTATAAAAATCTAAATATAATGTTGTAGGGTCTGGTGTTAAAAATTTTCACAATTTCCTTATCAACTTGCCTTACAATTTAACATGACTTTTCCTCCAAAACCTGCAGCTCGTCAAATACAGTTTTTATGCCATTTTTGTTTTATTCAACACTAGGAAACAACATCCTGAAGTCCAATATTTCTTACCCATGCACAATCTCACTGTGAGTTCATCATCAAAGATGATCTTTGCAACATGCGGAGGCAGCCCTTTTTTCATTGCCAGAAAAAGTAGATGGCATTTGGATGTATTTTGGCTCACTACCTGATGTCAGAGTAAGTTCTGTGGCTCACAGTTGTTACTGACAGTTATGAATTTTGATGTGCAACTCAATGAAACAATAGATGAGGGTTCCTACAAGGTTGTGTCTTTATGATGGGCTTTTACAGTGCTGTCAGTTATGAAATCCAGTGAACTTATTGTGAGATATTGGAAAATCAGAGTAATTTCTAATGATATTCAAACTGCCAGATTTGGCTTTCAGAGATGTTTGAGCACTTGCCACTCCACACCTCCTCAAACCAAAGGAAGTTTTTCCAAGAATAACTGCTTTTGTACTGTGATAGCACTGAATATCCTTCTAGAATCATCACAGAATCCTTAAGGCTGGAAAAGACCTTTCAGGTCATTAAGTCCAACCAGCACCACCATGTTCACCGTCAAACCATGTCCCCAAGTGCCACACCCAAGCATTCCAGACTCCAGCACTGCCCAGGGCAACCACCAGAACAAAAATTCCTTAATATTCAAGCTGAGCCTCCCCTGACCCAGCCTGAGGCCCTTTCCCCTTGTCCTGTCCCTGTTCCCTGGCAGCACAGCCCGACCCCCCCTGGCTGTCCCCTCCTGGCAGGGAGTTGTGCAGAGCCACAAGGGCCCCCTGAGCCTCCTTTGCTCCAGGCTGAGTTCCCCCAGCTGTTGCCCATAAGGCTTGTGCTCCAGACCCTTTTTACAGAGCTTTGGCTTTTAGAAAAAACCCACAAAATCAAAATCAAAAGCCAAGAAAATAAAATTTAGGAAACTCACAGACCCATGGCTGCACAAACCTTCCTCCAAAATCTTCTCTGTATTTCTCTGTATATTTGTTAAGTGTTCAGTAGCTAAGTTTTGACACTTATGAGCTATTAAGCACAGACAGCTATTAGAAGATATGGTCACCACAATTTTCCAAGAATTTGGTTCTGGTGCTGTGCAGAGTCTGCAGCAGGTGGTGGTGACATATGCTGCTCTCAGGTGGTATCCTGCCATGCACACTGAGAATCCCAGCAGTTCCCCGCAGACACCAGGGAGCCCCCAGGGACAAGAAACATTCAGCAGCCCAAGGCAGGATTTGAGAGCAGTTCCCCACCATGATCCATCCCTATCACACAAACCCCAGAGCTCCCATGGGTCAGCAATCCTCACTCCAGGCACTCCAGGGGCTCTCCCCTGCCAGCTGGCATGGGCAGCTGACCTAGACTAGACTACTGTAGCCACTTGAATAAGGTACAAGTATTTTTACTCCAGTTTTTTATTCCTCTTAAACAATTCTAAAACCCCACTAGAACACACCCCACCAAATAGACAAAACTTCTTTCCTGTTGTGAAATCAAACATCAAACCATCTTGCAAGTTGAGAGGTACAGCAGAAATCTGAACTTGGGTTTCTGCACCAAACCACTGCAGGATTTATCCAGTGCACCATCTAGAACAGCAAAAAACAAAATGATCTATACTTCCAAAGGTATTTTACAGCTCATCCTCCATTTTTTCCAAACAGCAGATCAGACCAAAAACCTACTGTATTCTGGCTGTGAAGAATCAAACCTTGAGATCCATTTAAAAATTAATTCCATTTAAGGTATGAAATTAAAACATAAATAAAACTTAATTTATCATAATATACTAAAACATTTTGATCAAATGTTTTGATGAAATGATGTTGAAATGCTTTTCCACACTACTTTAAACACAATTTCTGACAGCAGCAGCCTAAGACATAATGAGAGCTGTTACCAGTTCTGTGGCTGTCTTCAGAGCAATTGACCACCAAAGCCTGTGTTTTACTTCAGGCAGAATTGTGTTCAGCAGCTCTGAAAACCAGACAGAAATGAGTTTGGACCTGGGTCACATTCCTCTCAGTACCCTCCACCAATTCCACACTGATAGCTGTTCCCACAGGAAAACCCTCTTTAGGATCATTTGAAGAACAAACCCAGCCCTGTGTCAGCCCCACGTGAAGCCCAGGAGAAGGAGGGGCTGATTTGGAAGCTCCTGGGTGCCCTCAGTGAGCCTGGAGCCATTCCCACCTTCCAGCAGCAGCAGGATGGTGCCCGTGTGCCCACGGGTGTTTGGGGTGACAGGCCCTGGGGCCAGGGCAGAGCTCTGCAACTGCCATGGAAGTGGAACTGGAACCTGGCAACTGCCAGAACGGCCAATGGAGCCCCAGCAGGTGAGTGGGCAAGGGGCAGCTCTCCCTGTGCTGGGCCCAGAGCGGGCCTGCGCTGTCCCATGGGGAGCAGTTCCCTTTGGGAACAATGGGGCATTCCTGGGAAGCTGTTCCAAAGATGATGGCAGCTTTGGTGCTGGCCTTGTGGACAGGCCTGGCAAGGAACAGGGGGCTCCTGGCCACGCCAGGGCACACCCACGTGTCCTGCTGTCACCATCAGGCTGGAGGCGGTGGGCACTAAGGGGGGAGCAGCTCTCATTCCATCACCTTGCTGGCTGGAGCAGGTATCGGTGGGATCGACTATGGCAATGGAACCCCAGACCCCTGTTTGCCCCAACAGTTGCCTTGGCAACAGAACCCCCGAGTGGTGTTTGTCCCAAGGAACCCCCAGGCTGCCCAGGCACCATGGCAGGTACAGCAGCAGGGTCCTGCTCCTCCTGGGGCTCCTGCCCTCCAGGTACCCCCAGGCAGCTCTGCCTGCCAGTATCTCACCCCATCATCCCTCTCTGCTTCCCCCACAGAGAGGTTCCCTCTCCAGGTGACACTGGTGAAGGTGCCTGGCCTGAGCTTCCCTTCCCTGGGAGCTGCCTGGGAGCTGCCTTCTGTCCCCAGGCTGCCACTGTCCTCTGGGCCTATCCAGCTCCAAACTGGCTCCCACCAGCTGGTCCCAGTCACCACCACCAGGCAGGGGGTCCCAGGGACACTGGGGCAGGTAGTCCATCTTCCCTCTGTGGTGCATCTTCCCCAGCTGGTGCAGCTGCCCCTCGGGGCTGCTGTTTGTCCCCCTGCCTATGGCTGGGTACAGCAGGTGGTGATGGGGACTTTGCTGCCCAACCAGCCAAGAGCTGTGGTGCAGGAAGAGGCCCTTTACCCCTTAGGCTCTAGTGTGTTCCACATCCACCATCAACCTGCCCTGGCTCTACCAGCTGGCACAACTACGATGGAGCCCGAAGGTAAGTTCTGGGGGGTGGCAAAGCCCACACACCCGCAGACAAGCTGAGGAAAGCTTCAATCTCTTCAATCTCATTTGCAGAAGTGGTGACCACGGATCTGCCTGGAGAGGAACCAGCAGCCACCACAGAGGCCATTCCTGAGCAGGCAGGGGACAGCACCAACAGCCATCTGTTTGGCTGGCCTGACACCGCGGTGAGCGAGGACACCGACCTCAACAGCCCCAACAGCTCCACCTTGGATGCTCTCCTGGAAGAGCTCTCTGAGTACCTGGAGGACAGTGGCTGCCTTGACAAGCAGGCAGAGTTGGCACAGCAAGGGGACAATGAGGACACCATCTTGGCTGCCAACGTCCCCAGCCTGACAGCTGAGGACCTCGATGAGTTCATTGAATTCTGTGAATGCCTGCTGGAGGATGACCATCCCAAGGAGCCGGTGATGGAGGCACAGCAAAGGAACAGCCAGGATGCCATCTCTTCCATCTCTGCCATCCCCAACCTGCTCCCCTGTGCCAGCCCACCCACTGCCTCCCAGCCTCACTCACCCCACATGGCCCAGGTGGAGGAGGAGGCACTGCAGAGGCAGCCACGGAGTGTCATCACCATCCATGTGAACCCCAAAACCAGGGAGCTGGCAGCAGCCAGGCCAAGAGCCCCGCAGCAGGCAGCACCCCCACGAGCTAAGAGACCTTCCCGCAGGAGCACGGCCCCGCCAGCCAGGAAGAGGCGGCGGCGGTGACGCGGCACCCGGGCCAGGAGCCACCCTGAGGCAGTGGCTACATCCAGACCCCCAGCCCCTGCCCTCTCCTGCACTCCTCATTCCTGTTTTGTCATTAAAGACTTGGTTTGCAGCTCATCTGTCTGCCAGGGGTCATATTCACAGTGGGATTGGGTGATGCCTAAGGGCAGCCTCTGCCCACCCCATGTGCGGCCAGGCTGGGCTGGAGATGGTGACATTGCATTGATTAAGTAAATAAAGAATGTTTCTTGCAATAGGAATCAAAAGAAAAATCATATTGCTACTGAGAAGAAAGAAAAGCTACTGCTATTTTAGTTGGAAGGGACCTGCAAGTGGTCATTTAGTCCAGCTTGTCCTGGCCTGACCTATTCAAGTTAAAGTATGTTTTTAAGACATTATCTAAATGCCTCATGCTTGCTGATGGAAAACAGGCATTTTTCAAGGAGGGGAAAATATTCTTCTTGCATTGATCACTGCCCTCTTCCTCAGTTCCTTCTATTATGACATTCTGAAACACAAGAAGAAGGATTCCCACTCCCTCTCCCAAAGTTGCCATTTGTGCTTGCAATGATTGGGAGGAAGCACATGTTAGAGTAAGAGAAAATAAGGTATAAACTATAATAATCATCCTTCTCCCCAAAGGGGGGACAATTCCAAGTTCATACCAGACAACTAATTATCTTTTTAAATCATCATATTTATAACAAATCAACTGTCCACAAAGACTACACAGTCTTTAAACATCAGTACACTGCTGAAAATGGCCATGAGCCTCAGGGATCACCTCTGCTCTCCAGCTGGACATTGTGCTTTCTTCTAATCTACCTTACCACAGTCACTGCTGCAAAGCACCTGGATGATCCCCTACCCCAGAAAGCCTACATTCCAAGAGACTTTCAGGCCACAGGATTTACACACTGCTAAAAGAACTGCAGTCCAACATCCACAGCAAAGTAGTTCTGATGTACAGTTTTCAAAGGAATTGCTGGGAATTTGTCTTGCAATGCAGCAGTGACAAAGATTCTCTTTCAAATGTGCATCTATGATTGGATAGCACATCCTGGAAAAGCTGTATTTCCTTAGAAAGAATATCAGCACCAAATCCTATGTATTTTAACAAGAACTTTTATATATTTTAAGAAAAACAGCCTTTAACAAGGCAGCATGGTACAAAATTCACAACCACTCTGTGAAATTAGGGATAAGGTGGAGCACACCACTCTCTAGGGCCTCACATGCAAATTCTTTATTAAAATTGATTTAAATTGATTTTTCTTTTTGTTTTTTTGATAAAAATCCCGTGTCTCTGCACCAAAACCTCCCAGGAACTGTCCCAGGTCTTTGCAGGAGCTCACCTGAAGGGAGGCCAGAGGCAACCTGCAGCTGCCCACTAAGCAAAGTGCAGCTGGAATGCCATTCCACATGCCAGGTCTGAGGCTGGTGACATATTTTATTCTGAGTTTTAATCAATGAGTTAAGGTATGATGTACAATAAATTAAAAAGAAACAAACACAGGCCCCAAGAGATAGGCTTAGACCTGAAATGAATTTGTGACCAACAAAACAGTCTCAAATCCAAAAGAGTCTTTCAGAACTGAGACACTGTAAATGGTTTTTCAAAATTTTTATATGTCTGCATAAAAACACATTTTTCCCCATTACTATAGCACTAAAAGATCTAGAGTGAGTTTACACACTCTAGGAACACTACTCTCCCTCTCAGGAATGACACACATGGCACCTTTTTCAACCTGCCTTGTCTCTTCCCTTCTCCCAAAAGCACAAATCACTGATCAAAACATAGCTATGTCCCAAACACACTGTGACATCTATTTCACTATTCTGTTGCTTTCCATGTAGAAAGCATCCAGACATTTTTAGAGGTTTATACTGCCTCTGATGAGAATTGTAGAGGCTTCTATCCTCTAAAATCCTTATTGTAGATGTTTTTATCCTCTAAAATACTTTTTTTTTTATCTGATGATATTTTTAGAGGTTTACACTGCCTCTTATGTCTTAAAGTCTTTCCTAATGAGCCGAAAAAAAGACAAAAAAAGTATTTTAGAGAAATTTTGGGTGTGCAAATGCCAGCTGACTGTGAGGAACATCAGTCCCTACAGCACTCAGAAGGCCAGAGAAGCTCAAGTGGAACTCAAAGAATCCAAAGTTTGCCTAAGAAACAGAACAGGAGTAACATTAACTGCAATAAAACAGTGAATGAAAACACCGTCTGAAAGCTGTGCACGTTCTACAGACTTTTATTAAATATATCTCTGACTGACCCCAGTGGAGCAGAGGTGCTGCACTGAGCATCAGGACCCTGAGAAAACACCATCCCTTCTTAAATTATTTGCCATTCCAGCTGTCCTTCCTCTTCCCCAGCAGCACAGAAACTAATGCTGTCTATCAAGCATAAAAGAAAATGTGATAAAATATTATCACATAGCACAGATGCCTCGAAAGGTTTCTATTTCTGTTAACATCTGATTGTTCACTCTTACATAAAATCCTACAATAATGAAAATATTCATTTTCCATTGTTTCTCTCTCATTTCATCACCATCATTCTTACTGCCATTTTTGGGGAGGAAAGATTCTGTTCCCAAGAACATTCATCTCATCCCTAATAAAATTCAATCCTGTCTTCATTAAAATTACACAAGTGAATAGGAGGTCAAGACACAGTGAGCTCCAATTGTTTCCTAAATGAAAACTAATTTTCCAGTTATTGTTCAAAATAAATTATACAGAAGCATAATCAAAGTTAATGGAAGAACACTGCACAGTTTGAGCTCATTAAGAACCCCACAAATGCCAACAGGAAACACACTCTTTGGTCCTTTCAGGAAAACAGGGACTTCTTTCACCTTGCAAAAGGCTATTTATCCATGTGAGGATTCCTCAGGGTGAAATTAATAATAGTCCCAGCAGCTTCTGTGGTCCATGGAACCTTGGTCATAGCCAGGTCACAGGAGCTGCAGGGTTCAGACCTGTGAGACATCACATGTGGGTCACCCCAACACAGGACACCCCACAACACTCCCCCATGAACACCTGCTAAACAACTTCTGATTCCAAAGTAGCTCATTGGCAAGGCAAACAAAATATTAAAGTGGGATTTTCGACTGCAAACCTACCTAAACCCTCAGAAATTTCTTCCTTTGTAACCTTCTCTTCAAATACTCTGTATCATAGCAAAGAATTACATTTGGCCTGAATTTGTAGCAGTTTCATCTCCTGTGACGTTGCCT
The DNA here is from genome assembly GCF_027579445.1 of Ammospiza nelsoni. Taxonomy (NCBI): domain Eukaryota; kingdom Metazoa; phylum Chordata; class Aves; order Passeriformes; family Passerellidae; genus Ammospiza; species Ammospiza nelsoni. The sequence continues at coordinate 30,397,911 of NC_080640.1, read as the reverse complement.
GTGAGACTACACACACCTCTCTTCTCCCTGACACCGCTTACCCAGCTGTTATGTAAAGGTTGTGACCTCAGGGACATCAAGAAGTCCTTCCAAATCAGCTTCCAGAAAACGGAATGCAGGTTTGGCATTCCATGTATTTCACCACAACTTTCTCACCACTCCCAGGATGATCCCAGTACTCCCAACAGGAGCACAGAGAACACAGTCACAGGGCATCAACAGCACCACAAACTGCTCAGACCTCATTTTGTAATGCAGATATGAACCAGTGAGCCATGATCTGACCACCACCTCTTGTTTAAGTGTTATTGCACCTCCTTAGATCTGGGCTTTTAGAGATGATGAATGTTTCCAAAGAGTTTTAAACATCAGCACCCATTTCCAGCAGGCTCACACAGCTCTGAGTGTTACACAGTGAGCAGAAGGATCCCAGTCAAAAGCTCAGGAGCAGTCACAACCAAAGAAAAGCTCAGGATGCAGCACAGCCTGCCCAACCTCACCCAAGTTCCTACAGCTGTACCAGATCCTGGCCTGCTGCAGGTGTCCCCACTCAGTGACTACTCAAAATAAAACCAGGTTTCACAATACAGTGACCAGATCTCACCTATGGTGACAGGCCACAACTGGAGATTGAATCAACCTCATTTCTGAATCCTAAAACTGCCACCTTCCAAAACAGCATACCAGAATATAAAAGAAAAGCTAAAAGTATAAACCAAAATGTTGTTTCCTTTACAAATATCAAAGTAAAAAAAAACTAGTTTTAGAACAGCCTCTCTCTGAGACTTGTTCTAGAAGAATCCTTTTCATAATAAATATGTCATATATAAAACGTTGCTTTTGCTGAAAAGCCAATACTTCAAGCCTCTTACCCCCTGCAGTTACCTCCAGCAGTATAATTAATACTTAATCACGGCTGTGGTATTCATAGGCAAAGATGCCTAGTGTGCTTCCACTGAGATAAAAATAAATTATCTATTCTCTCCTTCTACATGAAGATCTGCCCTTCCAAATTATCAGGAATTGGACTAACTACACTGAACCCAAAAACAGATATTTGCAAAACTGGCCCTTGGTTTGTATTAATTTTCCTTCATCCACAGGGAATTAAGCCAAAAAAGCAAGCCTGTAAAGTCTGCTTTACAGAGCACAGGAAATAAATATGTAATTACAAGAAAATCAGGTATTCCATACAGCACCAGTTGTCACTGTCAGTTCTGTTACTCAGTACAAACCATATTGATTAACTGCCTTTCACAAACATCTCCAAATTAACATCAAAATTAGCTCATTTCACTAACTTGCAGGAAAAAGGAGCTCTTTGCTTACCCTGCAGTTTAAGAGCCACCACAGAACACACAAATAAGGAAGATGGTTGGAAGCCAAGTGCTCCAAGTGCACCTGACTTGAGTCAGGTGCAGGATTTCCCTTCCTCTGCAGCCCCACTCACGAGTATTCCACCTGTCCCAGCCCTGCAGGAAGAATTGCTCTGTGGGCAACACTAACACAATTCCACTGGCCACACCTACCTGGAGAAATAACTCTGCTCACCAGGATAAACAGTGTAGGTATCCATAAAATCAGAGAGTTTTGGGAAAGCTGCAAAAGGCAGGCCACAGAGACAGCAGAACTGTGATTAGTAGCCATAAGATAGGTCAGCAGAAAAATTACGTAAAATGTAGAAAAGCAAGGACAAATGAAACAATGGTCTGTGTATTAATGCTTGTTTAGAATAACTCCCCAATATCTAGCAAGATATTAGGAAGTTTGAAGCTTAATAATGGAGCTCTGTGCATTGTGTTTTAAGGCTTACAAGCAGGTATTGTATTCAAAATAAGCAAGCATTTTTTAACCAAAGGTACCTGTGCTTAGAGTGGTTGGACAGAACTACTGTCAATGTACTTTTGCTTTTTGTGATTGGTCAAACAACTTCTAAAGTGAGTTGTAACATTAAGTTCCTTGTCTGCTGTCTGGGATGTGAGCTGCTGGCATCTTCCCATTGTCATAAGCATGCAATGAGAGTGATGCTGGAAAATAAAACAGCTCAAGGCACATCCCTCAGCAGTCCTGTCCTGTTTGTGATTTGTACAGAGCCCCTCAGCCAATGATAAACAGGATATGCCTGTAAGGGTTTCTATTTGCTGGTGCTGAAACAGCACACCAGATTTCTTTATAAGAGGGCAGAGATGACAATTTCCAACTGATGAAGGGCAAAGGATAGCAAGAAAAATTACTGACCATCCCAGTGAAGAAAACTGATGCTCACTTAATGACAGAGTTCAGTTTGCAGCAGGGAGTGAGTAGAAAAATAAGAAAGAGAAATGAGAACTTTAACAGCTCACCAGGAGCTCACCAAGGAGAGATTGGCATACTACTGAAATATAAGTAGTCTGAAAAAAACACATGGAAAAAAAACCTCTTAGAAATGCTTTGCAGTGTAATTTGGTCTCACAGCAGTGAATTTAAAAGTGTTTGTTATATATAAAATGCATGATTTCTGAATTCAAGTAAAAGCTTTTTCTCTATAGTACCTCTTTAATCCTTTTTGGTTTCCATAATTCTCTGCCATACCTAGAAGTATTTCTCTCAAGTCTTGATGAAATTCAGATAACGTTCCAATGTCTTATCACAGAGCCCACTGCATAAGGCCATATGGAATATTTTGCATTTCAGGAGTATTTGACAGCAGACTAAAGTACTTTTCTAAGGCCATTTAAATTAAAATTACCATGGCTGATAATTCTGAGGCTGAAATAGTACAGGAATAGATGAGGAAAACTTTCAGTTCCATGGCAATGAAGTGTGTATTGCATTAAAGCCTACAAACCAAGCCATGATTTCTTTTCACAGGAAAATAATGCCAGTCAAGAGCAAAAACAGTGAATTCAAGGACTTGTTTTTGTGATATTACCGCGACCTGTGTGGGTCGCAGTTGGTGAGAGAGAGACGGTGAATCTTGTTTCTTGATCAGAAGGCTGAATTTATTAAGATATGATATAATACATTATAATTATACTAAAAGAATATAGAGAGAGGTTTGCAGAGCAGCTAGCTAAGCTAGGAAGAGATAGAAAAGAACCCACAACAAAGTTGTGGCCAAGGACTCAGTCCCCTGGCCTGAACTGGTGATTGGCTCTTAATTATAAACATAGAAAATGAGCCAATCAAGGTGAATCCTATTGCATTCCACAGCAGCTGATAATAATTGTTTACCTTCTCTTCGGGGGCCTCTGGCTCCCGAAGACACAGAAATATGAAAGGAAGGATTTCTGTGGAGAAATGTCTGCGACATTGTGATACTTAGGGCTATTGTTCTTTAAAAAAAAAAGTTGATTGTGTCTTTTTTCCAAATTAATTCTCCTGCACTATGAAATCAGAATAACTTATCCATAACACAAGAAAAGAGACAGGTTAGCCTGATCACAATGGGACTTGTAGAATTCTGTGTTGTTAATAAGTGCCCAGACACACCTGGGCTTTTATTAATGCCCTTCCCCCTTTATCCAAAACACAGAAAAATCAAATAAATTAACAGCTTCACACCAGTGATTGCATTTAATTTCATCTAAATTCCATGTAGTGTTTCAAAGATTTTTTAAAAGTCAGCAAGCTCATGTCCTTGTAGCAAGCTTTATTACTAGAGGTTTACAGTTGTTTAAATTTTAAAAACAAGCATTTCTTCTACAGCTAATAAATCAATTTTGATTCAGCACAAAACAAGTTCATACACTCATTCATCAAAAGCATTTTGGCAGCTCTGTTAGTAAAAAATGTATGTTAATTCCAGTACTTATTTTATTATAAATAATGCTCTAATTTATGCTGGGTTTGCCTTTGAAATACTCATGACACTGTTCTTGTACCACAAAATCTTTTTTAATCAATAAGAGAGTAACTATCAGGCCTAATTTTCTTCCTGTGTTTGTTGTTTGTTTTGCTTTGGGGTTCATTTTTTGCCTTGGTTTTCTTTTTTTGAATTGCTGTTGGAAATTAACACAGTGTCTGTCTTTCATCAGCCTGTCAGTTCTTTGAGTTTTACAGTATTTTTTTTAACAGTACAAAAGCTAAACTATTTTACTGATTAGTGTTCATAGATTCATGTTTCTAGTTTCATCAATAAATCCATGTTTTGCAAGTCTTCAAATATTTACACATTTTATTTCTGCCAGTACTTTAGACCCCTTTGTTTTGTCAACAGTCTTTATTTTCTTGTACACAGATGTGTAAAAGATCTGTATCTTAAATTAATATGTAGTATCTCAAATATTCTGCAAGAATATTAATTGTATCTCTCCTGAGCTCTTACATTAATACCCTATTTCCCTGAGCAGTGTGACAGTATAAATTGACAGGATAAAGACCTTATCTTCTGTCGAGTTTCTGACTAGCACTAACCACAGAAAACTTGATGTGGGATGTAAAATCTAGAGCATCAATCCTAAAAAAAAACAAACTATGAAATATAACAAATTTGATATTTTATTGGAGAGAGATGGTACTAATAGAAATCAAGAAAATCATTTGCTGTTGGTAGCAAAGATATTCCTAAAAAATAATCCTAAAAAATACCCTATGAAATATAAAAAAGTTCATATTTTATTGTGGAGAGATAGGAATATCTTTGCTACCAGCTGCAAATGTTTTTCTTGCTTTTTATTAGTACTTTCTCTTTTCAGCTGCCTTCCATTTTCTCACTGATCAGACACACTGTACCAGCAAAGACAAAGAAAAATGTCAAATTTAACACTAAAATATCATTCTGCCAGTCAAGTTTATGCACTGCATTGGCTACAAAACCCTGTGAGTGTTTGCTTCAGGGCTGCTGCTTGCTCAGCAGCAGACGATGAGTTTTCATGGAATGCCCTTGCTTATTTTCCACACCTGCAGCACTGTGTGAGAAGCTTCTGTTGCAGGCAGCCTTCACCAGCCCCTGCCCTGCAGTAGCCTCTGCATTTCTGCAGCCTGAGCAGCACAGAGCAGCTCAGCACCACCTGCTTTTCCCAGATAAACAGGTGAGGGCAAGCTCACCTCCCTCCTGCTCCTGGCTGCAGCCTCCTGGCAGCCAAGGCACCAGGCACAGCTCAGAGCTGTGTTTGTCACACCCACCAGGCCAACCTGCAGTGCCCATGCTCTGGGGACAGACAGCCTTTTCCACTGCATCACTGACAAAAGGAAACCACACACAATTCTCTCCCCAGCCCCTTCTCTCTCCCACCAAGGTGTCCCCACTGTCACCTCCAGTTACGGCAGCTGGGTGTAGAACACATCTGTGTTCCTCCTGCTGCCTTTTCCAGCCTCTGCTCCTGCTCCTTCTCATTCCACATCTCCTCAGAGGTGCAATCAAGCAGATCTTTTCACTTGAAAATCCCTCCACTCTTCCCCAGAGACCTCCCTTCTGAATTTCAGCCTGATCCTTCCTGTCCTGCACAATCCCTCACTTCCCCAGGCACTGACTCCCACACCAGCCTGGTGGAGCCCCCAGACTGACCCCAACAAGGTAAATAAATAACAGAGAGGCTCATTCTCCTTCCTCCCACCTGTGGCCCACTGCAAGCTTCATAGAAACCCAGGAAGGAACAGGCAGGCACTTGAATTGTTAAATAAAACAACTCCTCTGCTTTAATTAAAACCACCAAGATCAACACAAATTCCCTGAACAGGCTGAAGAAACCTGGATGAGGCTCCTTCTAGCTCTGTGCATACAAAAGCCCTAAAGAAATAGGATGCTTTTGTCAAGTTAAAAAAAAATCATTGATTCAAGCTGGAAATAGCATTGCTGAAGGACACTTCACCCCACCCATTCCCAGTGCTATGCACTACACAGGCCTGCATTCCACTCCAGGAGACCTTAGAATACTACAGATCAGTCATTAATCTCCAAATAATTATATAGGACCATTCTGAGCAGATGGAAATTCATGGGTTAAGCAGGTATAGATTCATACAGTTAACTTGTGACCCCATTCGTGTCATTGAAAATTTCCCACTGCTTAAAATGAGAAACTGCTTCATGTATAGGATCTGTGACTTTGGATCCTTCCATCTGCAGCATATCTTGCTATTTACTACTCTGTTATTTTGCCTGTGCTGAAGTGAGAATTGATGCAGTTGGCACATTGGGAAGCAACAGCATGGGGAGAAGAGCTCACAGGAAAATAAACTCACTCATTCCACCTCCTCAGAAGTATGAGAAAACTGCTGAATAAAGACACAGATTTACGCAAGGTGGCCTTTCTTTCCTCCCTAGTACTTGGATTATGGTCACTTATTCTCACACAGGATGAATGTCTATGTACAGGACCTGCTGTGATGTGTTTGTATTTCAAGCTGAGAGTCAAATATTCCATTTCCACATGCGTCATCCACATGGGATCCTGATTTTCTGGGTCACAGAATAACTGTGACAGAGAACTGGGGAGCCAGAAACTCTCAGATGCCTCCCTTGGACTCCTCCTGACCTTCTCAGCATAGCCTGCTCTTATGACTGAGAGAAAATAAGGTTTGTACCTCCTTGTCAATTCTACTAAAAATTAGTAGGTAACTGCATAAAAAGAAAGCACAAGATTGACTAAAATTGAACCCTGCTAACCAGATTAAGGTTTGAACTAAAGCCTCAGCCAACTAATGAATTGACTATAACAGACTGGAGTTATGTTTGATCAAATCAACAGGCAATGAATGAAATGGAAATTGCAAGGGCCCTGGCATTTGAAAATACCTGCTGCAGAAAATAATGGAGCTCATTCCTCTGAGGCAAAGGGCAGCTCCTCTAGGCTGTGACAGCTTTGAGGCCATTGCTCCTTTCTGCTGCTTGGATTTGCAGCTAGCAGGGCTTAAGGCTCCTCTGATGCAGACACAGTTGGCTAATGTAGGGTGACACAGGATGATTTACAACAAAATATTTTCTGCCAATCTACACAAGTACCTTCTCTTCAGCTCTTCAGCTTCAGAAAAATCTTTAGATAAACAAAGAATGATTGTGGAATCCCAGAACAGTTTGGGTTGGAAAGGACCTTAAAGCCCATCCAGTCCCACCCCCCGCCATGAGCACAAACACCTTCTTCTACCCCAGGTGGCTCCAAGCCCAGTCCAACCTGGCCTTGGACTCTCCCAGGGATCTAGGGGCAGCCACAGCTGGGCAGCCTGTGCCAGGCCCTCACTGTTCTCCCTGAGGAGCCATTGAAAGGACAAGAGAAGGTCATCTGGAAACAAAGACAAGCTCTCAGTCTTGCACCATTCTGAGTGCCAAAGGCAGAGCCCAGCTCAGGTAACCAGGTGACATCACTGTAAATAAGCACCTTGATCCTCATGGAGCTCTTCAACCCTCAGATATCCAGATCTGGGCGCTCTGTACAAGAAGAAGCCACTGCCCCTCTTGGCATGAGAGAGGGAGCTTTGCTTTCCTTGGGGAACAATTAATTTTGCTCCTTCTTTAAACTGCCCTCTCTCCATAGGAAATAGGAGTTTGTGAAGACCTGTCTCCCTAGGTTAGAAGCTGGAACAGCTTCCAAGCCCAGAAAAGCATGGAGGAGAATTTCAGAGTATCAATATCCCTCCTGTGGAAAGCCAACACAGTGCTGGTAACTGAACTCCTCATGTCCTGTGACTGAGCTTTGGACTTATTCAGTGATCTTAGGAGTCCTTCTTACTTGCTTATGCTTCCACCTGCAGACATTCGTAGAACATTGCCTGTATGTTCTTGTATTCATTTTACTGGCAGAAATTTCTCTAACTCAATGAAAGAATCTAAACTCTTGGCAATTCAGGTATTTATAGTTCTGTTAATGTAAAACTTCAAGTAAGTTAAAACATTAAAGAAAACATCAAGAATTTCTCCAAGAAAACTCTAAGTTTAAGCAAAAAACTGTCAAAGGCAGTCTGAAATATATTTAAAAGTAAGCATTGACACCTTTCAAGTCACATTTTCAAAAGCAATACATTATTTGCCTTCTAGCACTTCCATCTTTACATTCATGCTATTGAAATACCTTTTTCTGTGATTTTATTTTTTTCAATCAATGAGGTCCTGAAGTACTTTTAATTAAGAACTACTTTTCTGCCAATCACAGGACTCCACAGGAATCACAGGACTCCTGGAAGTGGAGCATTAAGAGAAAACTCCAAATAGTTAAGACCTGTAGTAAAACAATAAAAGTGTACAAATAAGTGTACTAAGTTCCAGTTCATTTGGCAGTCTTCCATCTTCCTCAGCACTGATTTCTCCAGGTTTTCAGTTCTGGTTTTATTGGAATTCTTTTGAAACCCTGATCTCTTATATTTTCAAGTAATCTTATCTAATATTGGTACAACTATTCAAATAAACAACTTCTGCCAGCAAGTACCCAGAATTTCAATGGAACTTCTAATTAGAAATCACAAAGTCTTTAAATAATAAAACTAAAAGTTAAGGGCAGGGTTCTTGCTTACAAAATATTACTGTGAGAGTGATTCAGAGCAAAGAAATAGTACAGGACAACTACTTAATATTTAGTAAACATAATTAGACAAGAAAACTTTAGAGTTCCATCTGTCAATGACCATAAAAACTGTTAGATAACTGTTCTATAACAGTACTGTGGAAATTCTTTCTGGCAAATTTTTAGCATGGCAGATGCCTTCTTGTACTAAATATTCATTGTACAGGGATACATTTTCTCTGATAATTTCCTTTCTCCCTTAAATATGGCATGAAAAATGAAGTCTTTACTAAAAACTAACCTCTACAAGACACCTTTCCAGCCATTCCATGCCACCTGATGTTTATCTGAAAATAAACTTCCAGTGTCAGCTCCCTGCTCAGACAAACCTGTCTTTGCAGAAGGCCTGTCCCCACTCCCCTCTTGTATTTGCTGTGAAGTTGCATTTCCAGTTCATTCCTCTCCAAGGACAAAATCTACTGCCCATCTGTACTGCAGCAGTCCCTCTGAAGGGGCCAGGAAGAGATGAGGGCTCTCAGAAAGGTGAAACACAGTTTGGAACCTGTTAAAATTCCACAACATCAGAGTTCAGAGCAACACCTCAGCCCCAGTGCTTTCTTCTCTGCCTCCTGCAGCAACCACATACAAACACACCCTTCAGGCCAAGACTTTTGACAGCTTTTCCCTTCACTGCATGTTCTATGCTGTGAAACTTGCTATGCTCCATTGATGTGATTTCTCAAAGTGTTTCCAGGTCACAGCTCTGTCCCTGCCATGTCCCCACACTGTGCTCCATGGAGAGAACACCCATTTGTGCTGGGTCAGGCTCACAGTTCTGTGATAAACTGCAGTTTGGCTTTTCCAGCACTGCCCTCATTTCATCTACAATGGAGAGTGATCAACAACAACTCCCACCTTCCAGTGAAAATAACTGCTTAGTCCTCCACCACAGATCAGGAAAATATGGTGTCACCCTTCAGACACCTGCTGCAAAGACAGCCCTGGTCATGAGCCCTTCTCCATTTCCTTCTAAAATACAGAGTCCTTCCAGGGCACACAGAGCATGAATTCCAGCTGGCTCACAGCAGCCACTGGGAGTGGGAGAAGGCACTGTTATTTCAAGGGCTGGAGTTTGGTATGCAGCCCTCACTCACTGATCTGCAGGCACCATTCCAGAGACAAACATTTCAACAGAATTCCCAGAGTGGAACTGACCTTTGCTGCATACTAAAATACAAACACAGAGACAATAACAAACCTGTTCTCACAACACACTCATTGCTGCCCAGTTTTTCAGTATGCCGTCCACTTTGGAAACCTGCCACTGGTTTGACAGCTCATGTCCTGTTTATCTTGATTTTCTAATTTTGCAATCTAATGACTGCTATCAAGAGGACAAGTGCTTTCTGACTATACTGACAAGATAGACCAGGGTTATGAGCAAAATGCCTGTGCAAGGTGGGGCTCCTCCTCTGCACACTACTGGTTTATCCACAAACTACAAGTGGCAGTAAGTTACAGGTACTGACTTCTTCCTAGGAGGCAAAAGCACTGCCTGGAAGCAGGGAAAGGAAAGGGAATGATTAAGGTGCCTTTAATGCAATGCTCAAAGGTTTTGTGGTAAGCAATGAAACGAAAAGACTTTCCCTTATCAAAAAATAATCACAACTGCCATGTTTGTCCCCAAAGCTCACACAGTAAGCACTGCCTGGGACTGAAGGCTTTCCCCTAGCTCAGGAGCTGCCTGGAAGGTGAGCACTGGGAAGTGCAGGGTGGGAGGTGACACACTGTGCCACAAAGGGTGAGCAGCTCAGAGCCTGCTGATAACACCAGGATGTCAGCAATGGGATACAGCTGGGAGCACCAGCACCACAATTCTGCAACACCGAGTGAGTGTGGGGAGAAGAAATTCGTCACAGAGGAATGTTACATGATGCATAAATGCAATCTTAAATCAATGTAAGCAATGGCAGGTTCTGAGCCAACTGAGACACTGGGGTTAGAATATGCCACACATGCTGCTCCATGAGATCTTGAGCAGGGTGCTCTGTAAAGGTCAGAAAAGGGAATTGAATGCTCCAAGTTATTAGGAAAGGGGCAGAACAGAGCAGGGAAAGCATCACAGTTGCTCACATCAACATGCAGTGCACCTGCACCATGAGTGCTGTTAGCAATTCGAAAGCACCCATCTGCTAAAACATACCATGGATTTGGAAAGAGCAAGGGCAAACAAGAAATCTGATCAAAGGCATGGAAAGGATTTTGTGGGAAGGATAAATGAACAGGCACACTTTTCCATCTGGGCAAAAAGCTGACAACAGGTCCTATAATAACAATTTTAATATAACCAACATAAGTGTTCACTTTCTTTTCAAAGAGTGAAACATTATATAATAGAAATACATTTTTAAATCACAGGATTAAAACATGAGGAAAATTCCTCTATTCTGTGCACAGTGAAGCTGCAAAGCTCCTCACCACAGGATGCTGTGGCTGTCAAAAACAGACAGAGCTTCAAAATACATCCTGCAAATTAAAGGAAGGAAAACCCCTTGAGGTCCATTGAGTAAAGAGACACAATATTTGCTTCAGAAGTGCCTGAAGCACACATTTTCAGGAGATAATCCAGGATCTTAAGGAATCATCACTACATGACTTCCCTATTCTTCCAACCTGCTTTGCCTGTGTTGAAAAGAGCATAACAGGCTACAGACCTTTGGCTTAAGCCAGCAGAGAGTGTGAACATTGCAGTAATGATTTAAACACCTTTCAAAAGACAGTAAAAACCCATGCAGCTCTACTGGTTTGGCTTTCTACAATTGTTTCTTATTCTCTACATGCACACCAAAGACCTCTGCTTCTGATCTCAGGGCCTGGCCCTGGCAGCACAGGGAGGAATCAAATTGTGTTGTGGGTCATCTTGCTCAGCAGGGGAGTCATGGCCATTCAGAACCTGTGTGATAATTTGGATGATTTTTAACTTTCTTTTCCCTTCTTCTCCATCTCTCTTTCCACCTTTTAAAAGATGTGTCCATATTGCAGGTAAGAGATGACAGAAGGAAGGGAGGATTCCAGTCTATAAAGTCAGGCTACTCCTTTTCAAGTATCATATAAACTTTTTCTTTTTGTTAAAGGTTCCAAAGGACTCCAAACTGCAGCTGCACTGCCAGGTAAGATGCCAGCATAGCCCCCTTTTACTCACAGCCCTTGGATATCAGGGCACAGCCCTCTCCCTCCTCTGCTTTGCTCTCCCCCAATGACTTTTGTGGGCTTCCACTGCAGCCTGAGTGTGAGACACAAATGTTGCGCCTTTCAGTGTCTTCAGCAGTGACCTTCCACGCAATAAATAGAAGGAGAAAGAATTTATAGGCCTCTCTACACTCCTGAGCACACCTTGCACATACACACACCTCACTTGGAAGCAGGAACATGCTGAAATGCTGAACAAGTGAACCAGAGATGAGAATATGAAACCTGCAGCCACAGCTACACCCTGAGAGGGCTTCACATCCTTCACTTGATGCTGTAGGTTTGCAAGCCATTAAAGAGCTGCTTTAACACAGAAAGGAAGGAATGGGAGAAGATGCACTGAAAATTATAATCCTTGGGGTGATAAAATTTCCTCTCAATCTGCTCAACAGCTCCATTTCTTACTACAAAACATGCTACAATAAATCTGCTTTATTTTTAAAATCTTTTTAGTGGTGAAAAGTTATTGAAATGTACACTCAGCGCCCTATTGATACAAGACCAGAGTGCCACCTCACTTTTACATCATAACATGACAAAAGAAAAATCAGCACAATATTTCCCAGGGAGCCCAACTTTTGAAGCCATCAAATGCAGAGAAAGCAGGAAGATAATTAAGATCTCTCCCAGCCACTGTGAGGTCTGGGGGTAGAACCCAGGCTGAGACTGCAATATCCCTGATTTTTTCACAAAAGAATGAATTTGAATAGCTTCTTTTTTAACTGAAAAGGAAGTCTTCATAAAAGGAAAAGAGTCTCTTGTCAGGGTGCTAGCTCAGCCAAGAAGGGGGCAGGCTAGAGAAAAAAAATGTGAATAAATTAAATGAAAGGATGAGCATGGCAGTGCAGATGTGAGTGTCCATACCAACCATTCCATTGGAGATGCTGCATCCTACTCAGGAGGAGATGGCTCTGGAGGGAAAGCACTGCCCAAAGCCTACAGAACATACGCTGGTCATCAGCCCTTCTCTTCGAATTAGAAGGTTTTTCTTTCCAAACAAGTTTTAGGCAGAATTTGACGTCATGCAAGTTGCGTATCAAGCTGTATGTGTCAGGTTTATGGGATACCTTGACACCTGCACAGAGGTAAAATACCTTCCTGACGTCAGGATATTCTTTATGCACATGGTGATAACAACCAAGATTCTTGGACACAGGATAAATGTTTTAAATCAGAAGCAATTCTACATAGATGGAACAAAAACCATGGCACTGGTGGTGGGAGTGGGATCACAGGACTCTCCACAGTTTGAGACAGAGCTACAATCCCTGTGTGTGGAAGTTCCTATCCTTCCTGTGGCAGGTGGAAGGATAGAAACTTCCACACCTGTGGACATTCCTGTGCTGAGGCTCCTCCTCAATCCACAGCACATTAAACAAATCAAAGGACTGCCCAGGAGAAGGCCAGAGAAGACTGATTTTGTCTATGTTTGAACAAGCAATAAAGGTGAGAGCTCTGCCCAAACCAGGAGGTTGAACAGATGTAACTGCTCCTGCACTTAGGCAGGGACTGAACCACTACATAAAGTTACAGAAGAATCCTGGGGCTCTAGGTAAGGTTTTTTGTTGTTTTGTTTGGGTTCTTAAGCCTTGAAATGACAAAAATCTTCAGGAAAGAAAAGACAGACAAGTGAAAAAAGTACACACATCACCACATGTTCTGTGTAGGAGTCTGCAGACACAAAATCTGCTTTGTGCACGCATCAGAACCAAACCCCACAGAGCAGTGCAGGTGTGTGGGGTCTGTGAGGATAAGGATGAGCAGCAGAGTCCCTGCTAACACACTGAAAGGCTGCTGACAGCCTGTGCAGCTCTGCCTCTCGCACTGCTGTGCTGAGGAGCCAACTGTGATGACAGCTAACACTTGGACTTGCATTTTTCCATCAAAAAATGCTTCTGGCTTACTGTGAGAGACTGAAATGGTTTGGTTAATGGCTTCAACACTGTTACGAAGGACTTTTTGTCCATTATGGCAAAACTGTATAAAAAGCTGTGATCACCAAAGCCCACCCCTCCCTGAATGTGCCTGATTGGAACTTTGGGCTGTGAGTTACAGCACCTAAGAGAACTTGAGACAAGATAAAGGTGACACTGCGTCTCATTTACTGTTAAATAAAATCCATACTATTGACTTTGGCATATGGTTTCCTGCTCTTGGCAGGATGGGGATGGACTGCATGACCTTTAAAGGTCCCTCACACCCCAAACCATTCTATAATTCTAAATATTTCCAGCCTTTGGTAATGCCACAAAACACTTCAAGAATAACACCCAATTATCTTCTGGAACTAGCAATTAAACACTGGCTCTACTTGCAACCTCATTCTCAAATTAGCAATGTAATAATCTCTGCATCCAAACACATCTTTCCAGGAATTTTCAAACATCATCTAATGGGTAGGTTATGGCATCTTCATTTCTGTCCCGTGGGGTCCTCCAAGAAGACCACCCACCTCTCAGTGGCCATGATCTGCTGCCAACAGGAAAAGCCTGGGAGCTGACAGGTGAGCAGGAGCAGCTGTCCTGACCTCAGATTCTCTTATGAAGGGAGATGTTGCCATTTGAATTAACTCTTCTTTCAACCTTTAAGTGAGCTGATGAAAAGAAACCACAGAGGAGGTGAAAACAAAATTACTGAGGGTTAAAACTTGCATACTCTCTGGGCTTTTCCTCACAGCTGAGCTACAGTGTCAGTGAGCTTCACCAACAGCCAGATTGTACACAGATCATCTGTGCAGCTCCAGAGATTGTTATTTGCACCAGCAGGTGTTTGAGGCTATCATGTTTGCTCAGCCAGGCTTAGGCCTCCTGAAAGGTCAGCTGATAAAGAGTTTCCCAAAGTCTTCCAGCAAAAGGAGTGAAATCAAGGCTATCTGGGTCTCTAAGTGTTATTTACACAACATACTCCAGAAAAAACATTGACTCCTGTCACTGCCATTCAATTAAGTGGGAACTGCGTAATACTGTTTCAACTTCAGCAAACTGAATCACCTGAGAAAGAACTGAAAAAGAAAAAAACATTGTACAAAAATGAGGTCATTCTATATGCAAATTGTTTCCCTTGATTCTTAATCAGAGATTCTCAGCTGTGAATTCCAGACATTCCAACCCTTCTTTCCCACACATTGTCACCTCTCTTGCCCTGCCTCTTCCTCCTGAGCAGCCTGTAACCATCCAGAAGGGCACTCCAGCCACAGGACACATCCCACCAGGTTTCACTAATGCAGTGGGACTGGGCCAAAGCCTGGAGCCCAGTGCCACCCAAATTACAGCAGAGCAGTCACTGCTCCCATTCCATGGCAGGAATCCCACTGATTACCAAGGCATCAGCCACAATCTCCTCTGGTGTTTCCAAGCTGCATTTCCAGTGCATTCCTCTCCAAGGACAAAATCTACTGCCCATCTGTACTGCAGCAGTCCCTCTCTGAAGGGGCCAGGAAGAGATGAGGGCTCTCAGAAAGGTGAAACACAGTTTGGAACCTGTTAAAATTCCACAACATCAGAGTTCAGAGCAACACCAGTGCCTTCTTCTCTGCCTCCTGCAGCAACCACACACAAACACACTCTTCACACAAAGGCTTTTGCCAGCTTTTCCCTTCACTGCATGTTCTTCTTGTAAAAACAGGTCTGCCATCTCCATTTTTTTCCTGCACACTCATGGAAATCAGGAATAGAAACCTTCTTGTGAGCAACCTTACAATCACCCTTGCCTTCAGGAGAGTTTACTTGGTACTTGGCCAACTGCAGCAGCCACAGCACATACGGGAGGTGGTGTGAATCCAGGGCATCTCCTCCTGTCTTTTGAGACACATGGATTTCAACCCATTCATATATTTCAAACCATATATATATTAATATATATACACATTATTAAATACAGGAGGGCAAAAAGTTGTCCCTGGCACAAAATAACAGAAGGAAGAACAAGGTCAATCCATTCCAGTAGCCTGTCACTGCAATGTCCAAGAGCAACTGCCTAGGGAAGCATGGGAAAACAGGATAACCCAAGGAGAATAACTTGCCCTGCCATGAAGCACTTTGCCAGCCTCCAGCAGGACTGGAGGGATTGGTAGGGACATCCTGAACCACACACAGTCTATTTCTATTTAATATGTGAAAGAATTGTTTTTCCATAAATAAAAGCAGCTAGTTTTTAGGGTATTTTACAGTTGCAAACTTCTGGAATCTACAACATCTAGTGGTATTCTAAAGTTTTACCACCAACTTGGTGAAGATCAACCTTTCTGTTTGGACCCAGAGCCCTTGATATTCATTTGGCTCCTGCTGGATGCTGACCAGGAAGATAGCTTCACCTCCCACTTTCTTAGACCTCTTCAGGCATTTGTTCAGGAGAGAGAATCCCATTTGTTTCCTTCATGGAGCCTGTTCAGTACATTTGATCATTCAGGCTGCACTTTTATGAGCCTTTTCCAATTCTATAGTAGCTTTATGAAGATGGGGCCAGAGCTACATGCAATATTCAAGATGCAGAAGCACCATCATGCAACATCATAACAATATTCTCTGGTTTATTTTCATTCTTCTTTCTAAACCCAAGCAGAGACAGTTGTTTAGGGATTTTTTTGCTGAAGAATTCAGCTAATCTTTCTTACCCCAAATCTTATTCCTGAGATATAATGCTCAAAAGAAAGATGAGCTCAGGATTACTCCTCCTCCTCCCACCTTCATGTACCTCACATTGCATTTTTCTGCATTTCACCTGTTTCTTTTCTCACACACATGACCAGCACTGGATTTTTTTACGAAGGCTTCAGTCAGCCTTCACTCTCCCTGTGCTGAAAAATGCAGTATCTGCAGAGAAACCTGCCACCTCCCTGCTGCTTTTGGGTGCCCTGGGACACATTGAACAACACATCCCACCACTCTTCCTACTGATGGCCTGCTCATGGGAAGAACCATTTATTTCTATACCCATTTCCATCAAGAGTCCTCATCCTAAAGAAAAGTTCTAGAACAGAAATTGCCCCCAAACTCCTCCACAGTGACCAAAAGAGCAGAAATCATTGACATGGTGGTCAGGCCTTTTATTAGCTTGGTTTGGTTTTGTACCACAATCATCTCTTAGTCTCTGGCTTCCCTGGCAGATTTGCCCTTCCCTTGTCTTTCAGCAAAGTGAGGTGTTTGCTTTGTGCTCCCTCACAGGGTTTTCCCTGCCTTGTTTTTATGCCTTATAGATCTATAGTGTAACTCTTATGTATAACCTGCATTTTGGCCCATATGGAAAAATGGCCAACACTTTAGCAGCACAAATGCTGAAGGCTCAGGGTTTACACCACCATAACAGTCAAAGGAAAAACATGTGAAAGCATCACCAGGAGCAGAATTAGACCTTTGATATTTGAAGCTTTTAAAAACAAAATCAAAACAAACAACAAAAACAACTGAGAGGCTACCTCAAAGTGATTAACAAAATATCACAGGATAAGAGACTTGTTTATGGGAAAACATAATATTTGACATCAGAGAAGGAAGAAAAAGGAATCAGCCCGCCGAGAAAATGATCTACACATACATTAACAGAGACTATTGTGACTCAAAAATGAAAGAATCAGGGCAAAAATGACAAAAGAAATTATCAACAAGGCTTTGCTATTCAGTCACTGAAAGCAGAGACAGGATCTTGAGAGGAAACACAAATCAGGCAGAAGAAATGGTATTTATCAGGCTAGAAGGAATATTTACTGCCTAAAATGACTATGTAAGAACAGATAAACACATTGTTGTACTACACAACTAAATGTATTGTAGCATACAGCAACCTTCAGTGTGACAACCCACAGTCAACAAGCAGCAGCATCTTTGTTTTCACTTGGGAATCAAGAGCAGCCAATGCAATAGAGTCTGTAGTGGAAAACTGAACACACACAAGGAAAGGTCATACTGGCAAACTATCCTGGTTTTCTTGGAAAGAAATGCAATTTTCCGCATCTCAGAAAAATGAAACTAGGTATTTATGGATACAAGTGACCTGTTTTGATAGCAGCAAGTGACCACAAAAAGGAATAAAAGGAGAGGAAAACTAAGTCTATTAAAATAATTCTTCCTACTGCTGGATCTTTGGAGCATTGTGTATTTGGCATTAATTTTTCTGGAGTTTTTGCTTTAATTTTTTAAGAAACTGTTTTAAGAAAGACAACCACATACTTAATACTTGTATTTATCACGGTTAAACAGTAATTTGCTTTTTGTTTTCCTTCCTAATATAACTCCTGAAGATGCACATCAGGTGATAACAGAGCATTCTTAAATGCTGCTCTGCAATTACAACAGCAAAGTGGCTGGTTTACAGCTATTAAGAAAGCAGGAGCACATATAATTACAGAGATAGTTATCTTGGATTTCCCTGTAAAAGAGGCCAGGGTGCTCTAATGCAATGACACATTCATTCTGCTTTACCATCTCATTCAGACTGCAGGCATCAGTAAATCCAAAAATTAATTAAGGTGTTGGAACCTAAGGTGGGATTTATGATGTGAGGTGACAGGAGACTACATTTGAGCACACATCACTACAAAACACCCAAAAACACCCCCAGCCCCCTGCCTGAAGAGGGGGACATCAAAGGTCTGCACTCAAAATACAGGAACAAAGAGGAGGAGCCCAAAGGAGTGTGACCCCAATGACAGCAGAGATCTTGTGCCTATCAATGCCCCACGACATGCCAAAGACTCCATTTCACAAACTAAAGCAAACAACTGCTGGACACACTCATTTAGATTTTTAGTCCCATCATTACTGCTGTGCTTTCCTGAATATTCCTGGTTTCACTAGTAAGCAAACATCACACCGTGGAGGATGGAAGCTACAGTCTTTGCTTGAAAATAACAGAATTAATGCTATTTATAAATAGAAAAATGTGAGTTTTCAGCCCTGATAATACACTCTCCACTTGTGGTTTATCTGATATTTTTTAAAACCATATGGGAAAACCTACTGTTGCACAAGATCAACAAGAGCATATTTGAACAATCAAATGTGACATCTGAGGATTTAGGAATTCCAGATGGAGATTTAAGAATTCTATGTGCTACTCTATCATTGGTTTTCAAAAAAAAAATCAACAGTCAAGATTCTGTAGTTTTTAATTTTAAAAAGTTTTAAAAAAGCAAAAGCATAATAAGTCTAAAAATAACTGGGATGAATCCTGAAATAATTCTCACTGTACTTTTTTATCCATAGGGAAATATCGGAATTTAAATGTAAATGAAAAAAACACAAATCAAAAAGTTCTGCAGCTGAAACATTAAGGCTAAATCCCTGTAAATTCACAGGTATCCATTACAGTCCTTGCTTAGGTTTAAGAGATGGGACTTTGCCATGAAGCTGGTTTTAAGCTGCCAGTGGAAAGATGAAATTAAAGTTAAAAACAGCTTCTTTAGAAAGAAAATCCTTGAAAGCTCTTGCTCTACTGCCCACCTGTAAGTTTATCAATGGCTAGCAAAGTTTATCATCCAATAAGAGGATGCTGCAGGGACAGGTTCCCTACTTGAGGGAGCCCTGAGCACAGCAATAAACCTGCCTTGAGAAGTGCCAGAACACCCCCCAGAGTAATGCAGTCTGCACTGCACAAAAATACACCAAATTGAAAGTGAAAAAGTCTAATAAATGGGATTTATTGGCATGCACAGAGGCAGCAGGGCCTGCTCCAAGAAACTGGACTAAAATACCACAGCCAGTGAGCTGGTGGGGCTCCACACACAGCAAGTGAGTGCAGAAGGGAATCAGGGGCTGGGCAGCAGATGGAAGAGGCCAGGGAAATGAGTGGATTACAGCAGTCACAGGAGTTGGGAATAATCTGGACAAGACTAGGCAAAGTACAGAGGACAGCCTGGATGTGGCAGCACTGTGTTTTGTAGGAAATACAGCTTCACCTCATCCAGGCAGTTCTCAAGCTGTCCTCATTGCCAGCTTTCAAAAAGCAAGGGGAGATAGTCAGTTGAAAGGGAGGTGGGATCCATGGCAGAGCAGTGTGACAAAACCCAGGGAGCAGCCCCTTTCACCCTATCCTGGGATGTAAAGGTGCTGTGAACAGCCAGGACCACTCCATGGGAGACACTACACAGCCTCAGGATTCCTCCCTGAATTTAATGTAAAAAAACCTCTGTTACTTTCCAAGAGAAGCAATTCACAAACAGCAGGCACTCAGGAGAAATGATCATAAACCAAAAATCCCTGTTCAGAGCTGTACTTTCTGAGAACAGCTGAATAAAAAAGTGATAAGTTATACCTGTCTGGGAGGTGATGAGATACATCTGATTCATCTGTGTGTATCACCAGCTCCTTGATAATACAAGCCAGTATCAATTTAAGTCGGCAATTACATTCTAATTTCCAGCAGGAATCAGATGTGCCATGCTCTGTATCAGGCTTGGAGAGATGGATGCAAATAATGCAAGGTGCATGTTCTGAAATGTAACTTTTCACTTAGAGTTCTCTGGAGTGCCATTATTCTGCCCTACAGCTCAGCCTGGCTCAGTGCTGCTGCACACACTGAGCACTTCAGCAGAGGCTGCCCACCCAATGCTCTCCTTGCCAAAAAAAAAAAAAAAAAAAAAAAAAATCAAAAACAAGGAGGCAAAAGAGAGTGAAAGCCAATTTCTGCATGTCCTGGTACTGAATGATGAAGTAACTCCTTCAAGGTTAAAGACTGTTGGTGGAGTCAGCTGGAGCTTGTGACATAGAGCAAATCCCACTTCACTGGGCCATATCCCACCTTCTGTAACTCATGCTAAGATTCCCTGTGACATTATTTCTTATGTAATTTTTCATTTATTTTAAGCAAAAAGGATTATACATTTTCAGTCATCTAAAGACCGCCAGAACGTCATGGTTGGACACAACAGGCAGTGAGCTGCCCAACCCAAGCTTTCTGGGTTTTGCCACGTCCCTCTGCAGAATTTGTACACTTTACTACACAGTTTGTTATTCAGAAAATTTTAGCATGTCCTGTAAAATTCAGGAATGCTGCAGAGTACTGAGTAGCCCAAATTATTTTGCTATTGTTGCTGTGATCTGACAGAGTTCTGAATTCCATGCTGGTGAGGATTTTTGAAGTCAGAATAAATCCTATCTTTTATTTTAAATCACAAGAAAACTTGGGTTGGAAGGGATATCCAGAAGTCTAATTATTCTCATTGTAACAGTGATTTGACGCAATATTCTCACCAGTAAATATCTCACAACAGACAAAAGTTACCTTTCTTGAAATTTCTCAGATGACTGCCTCAAGTCTCAACACTTCTGCAAATGCCACCCAGTCACAGAAAATGAGCATTAATACAAATAACCAACTTCAAACCCGCTGTTATTTTCATACACTTTGAAAATTATGGGCCTGGCTCATTACACAAGGTAATGAAGAATGGGTTGTACATCTTCCAGAGGCAAGATTTCGCACCAATGATTGCTGGTACAAGTCAGTATTCATGTGCTAATACTGAACAGTTTAATCACAGGCTAGAAGAGGATATCTGAGCACAAAAGCAGGTACATACTTTTAATTATTAGAAACATGATTGCATTCTCATGGTTGAATTCTCTCTATGTGTGG
Source organism: Ammospiza nelsoni (assembly GCF_027579445.1). NCBI lineage: Eukaryota > Metazoa > Chordata > Aves > Passeriformes > Passerellidae > Ammospiza > Ammospiza nelsoni. The sequence continues at coordinate 30,376,675 of NC_080640.1, read as the reverse complement.
TGCAAGACAATCATCCTCTAGTGCACACTTTAGATTGACACTGAAGAAACTTTCCTGGAGAACAGCTTATAATGTGTAAAATCTTTCTGTTGATACAAAACAGGATGCTTTTCTTGAGTATTAACGCCAGAAGTTTATCTTTGATTCTGCTTTCAAACTGAGCATTACCACAGAAGCTCTAAAGTATCTACCTATCTGCAGATGGTGTTTTGGCCTCTCTGGCAGACTGAGATTCTCCAGGATCTTTGGTCAAACAAGTTTTGGCAGCTTGGATTACAACTCAACTGATCAACCAAGTAGCAGACTCTAGCAAACACAGAAATTCCCCTTTGAGCCATGTGCCATGACTCAGATCTCAGGGCAGCAAAATGGCCAATACATCCATGAACCTTCTATTTCCATCACACCAGAACTCCTCATACAGCCAAACCTGCAGCACTCCACTTTCTGCTACTCTGACTTATCCTCACCTCTTTCCATGACCTCACAGAACCTACAGAGCTCTTTCCTTCCTCACTCCTGCAGCTGGCCACATACATCCTTTTAGTGCTGGCTCAGCTCCTTGATCATAGGCTCCCTTAGACTGGAAATCTCTGTAGGCAGTGACAGTCCTGGCACACTTAAATAGATTCTTGTGACAGTCACATGCCTAAGCACAATAGCTACTTACTATATTAGCCCTGTGATATTACTAACAATTACTAACAATTCAACTACTATTATTCTTACTGTGTTAACCATATAATAATAATAGTTCTTGATACTACCCATTGTCACACGCAGATGTCGGAAAAAAAGTGAAATCTCTCTCTGGTAGAAACTCTACTCTATGGCATCCCAACATCACCTTTAGCAGGCACACTTGATCTCCTGTGCCCATATTTTAATGCAGCCAGAAACTACATTACATTACTGCAGCCTCAAACTAACATATTTTCTGTCAGAGGCAAAAGCATATCAGGAAATAATAACTTATATGACAACACATTAGAGGCAATTAAAAATACAATTTTTTAAAAAGCACTTCTCAATTTCTGGAATTTATGTTTCATTTGGATTCCCCTCTCCCTGGAGGGCAGGATTTCTGTATTTCTGTTGCCAGTGCCTGTTTCTAAAATGCCATCAGAGTGTCCTGTTTGCTGATGCTCTGATCTCATAGCAGCTCCTCTAATCACCCAAAAGGGCTGACTTTGTGGCTGCTAGTGCTGACAGCTCAATCTGAGAGCTGCAGAGACAAACAACTCAACTTCTGACAATGGCAGGCAGGCGGGCCATTGATTTTGCTCCTGAGAAACACTGTAACAAAGATCACAGCCAGGAGCCGACCAGCTGATGGTGCGACACCCGTTAAAAGGAAAACTTCACTCAAAGGAGAGCGCTCCTTCCCAGCAGGGACTTTGAAAGATGAGAGGAGGATGTGCGAGTGGAGAAAGGCACCTCTTGGGGCCACGGGAGGTGTCGTCATTCTCACACTGTTGTTTCTCTAGTACAGAGCCAGGAAACCCAGCCTGAAAGGGAGATGTGTCACCCTGCCAGCACTGCCTCTCCTCATTGTATTCCAGAGGGAATACAACAGGCAGTCTCAGGGCTGGCTCTGCAGAGCAGAGGTGTTGGACAATACCCTTTTCTGACGCAGAGATGGGGCAACTGAGAGGTGTTTTAAAAACTTTTCTTCCATTATCAGTCTCTTGAGAAAGGTGAGACAACACAGATGTTATAATTAATACCATCACAATCAGAAGCCAATTATTTCCTAATTAGAAAACACTGTAAGTGTTTCTTGGTCTATCAGCTTTTTTGCTACACCATGCTGTAGATGCTTTAAAACCAATCACCTAGAACTATCCCTCCGGGATCCTGCTACAATGCACTTTTCATAGCATCTAGTCTTATTTGCAAGGCCATCTTTTGAAACTTTTTTCTAGCTCCATTTCTCTCTCAATGTCTGTCCTCTTCCATAGCATTTCTAAGTCAGCATTTCTTATCTCAAAGTTTGCATACAGATGCACAATGTGTGGGGTTTCTGTCAGGCTCTGAGAACTCTCTACAAATCCATTTCCTACATTTCCCCCTCTCTCTCAGACAGAAAAAACTTCTTTGATGGCTTTGTTCATCATTTGCCATGCACAGTGAAGTACACAAGGCACTATCACTAACATTGCTACGATAACAACCAATGCATATAAACCTATTTCACAAAACTCTCTACAAATCCACTTTCCACGCAGAAGCACTGCTTATATGCCCTGGTAGGAAGGGGAGAAGAAGTGGCAGGAATGCCCCCAGGCATGTGTGTCCCCAGGACAGCCCCTGTTGTGTTGTGGTGTGTTGGTATGTTCTGTTTCTTCCCCCCCTTTGTTACGATGGTTCTGTCCTCCCAGTTTTCCCCACCCTAGTTTCTGTCTATTACTTAGTTGCTATGGTTGCCCCCATGTCATGTAATTTCCCCACCCTGTATCTCCTAATATGTATTATTTTCCCTCCTCCCTGGGCCCAGTCAATCACTCCCCACCACTCCCAGTCTTCCAGAATGTTCCTCTCAGTGGGAGTAGTGATTGGCTGAGGTCCCGGGGCCCCTCCTTTATAATGTATCGATTAGTTCTCCCTTACAGTCTATTATGTTAAGCACGTCCCCTGACTTCCCCTGATTGGTTTTTTGTAAATCCCACCTCCAGTTACCACCTCCCTTTATAATCCCATGCCCAACTTTTTTTTCTCGCGCGGTCACTCCCTGCTGGTCGCCCCCCGGGACATTAAACTCGTTTGACCCCAGAGAGTGTCCGGCTCTTTTCTGCTCCGCCCTATTCAGCAGCTCTACCCCGAGACCTCGTCCTGCAGGCACCGCCCAAGGCTATTACCGCCGAGGGGTGCTTGAAGCTGCCAGCCCTGGGGCCTTGCCACCGGGGCTGACACCCCCTGCTGCAGTGGGACTGTTGGCCACCTTCTCAGCTAGCCAGGTCACAGGGTCTCCGGCCAGTCATCGCTGCAGATTGGCGCCCACCGCGTGGCCCTTGCTCGGACCCCGTGGACGAGGTCATCGGACCTCTGGACACTAATCTACCACCGGTCGCAGCAGGCTCCATTATAGGAGCAGCGCTCCCGGTGGACCCGGAGCTACAACTCCTCTCACCCAAGGAGAGCTCCGAGGGCGGAGTTCTGCCTCTACCGGATCTTCTTTTCGCCGTTCGTCTGATTGGTAAGCCCCTGCCTTGGGGGTCTTCCCTCCCACCTTTTTAATCTTCCCGGGACCTGAGCCCTGCTTTGGGGACAGCTCCCAACCCCTCTTTTCCTTCACTTTCCTGCTGTCTTGCTGTTGGGGGCTCATGCCTGCTCTGGGACCAGTCTTCTAGGCAAGCGGCAGCGTGGGAGCGGGCGGACGAGCAGTTCTTGTTTTAGTTGTTTTTTTTACTTCGGTTTAGGCAGTCAGTGTCATCAGAGGAGTGCTCTTTTCTTTACTTTCTCTGTCGTTTTCTTTTAATTTACGCGATGGGTGCGCGTCAGAGCTCCCCTCTAAAAAGAGCCTTTCACCAGGTTAGAAGTTTGTTGCTTGGGGGAGGTTTAGATCCCCCGAAGGTTGCTTTAAAGAGTTTAGTAAAGTGGATTTTTTCTCAGTTCCCCAACACTACCCCAGAGCAAATTAGAGACCCTCTCTATTGGAAAGCTGTTTTAGCAAAATTAGATCAAGAGGTCAGCTCTGGGGAGGCAAAGCTTTACCCGGCCGCTTACTGGGCGGGTAAAGTTTTGCAATTGTTGTCTCAGCAGAGGGAACTGCGAAAAAATTCATCAGTGTCGCGGTTGAATCCCAGTTCCCCCGGTTCTGTTGTCCCTACCCCGTCTACCTCACCCCGTGTCCCTCGGTCGGAGCCCTTGAGGGGGGTCCTCAAGGCCAACCCACAGCAGAGGCTCCATCTTCCCTCTGCCCCCTCTCGATCGGTCCGACCTGGCCCTCCAAAAGGAGGACTCCGAGGAGATCCTGGCCAGACTCCTCGGAGCAGGTTTTCCTACCCCTTTTCCCAACCTCCCCAGTACCCGGTTGACGTTCCCAAGAGTGTTCTGTTTAATGTCCCCCCGGTTAATGTCCCACCGCCTCCACAAGATGGCTCCTATGGAGCCCAAGATGGGGGCGGCCACGTGCATTTTCCCGCCGATTTTTCTTCTCCTTCCCATAATCCCTTCACCCCTCAGTCAAATCCTTTCCTATCCCAAGATCCACCCTTTCCTCCCCTGCCTCCACCCTCTGTTCCTCCCTGCGCTCCACCCCTCAATAGCTCCTCCTTCACCCTGCCTCCTGTCTCCGCCCCGCCTCCGGACTCCACTTTGGAGGCGGAGAAAACCCAGCTGCCACCTCCAGTTCCACCATGCCCATCAGCTGGCCCCTCCCAGATGCCAGGCCCCGCCTCTGCCTCCCTCCTTTCCGGTTCCCACGCCTTCCCTTCCGGTTCCCACGCTTTGTGTTCCGGGGGGGGGGGTGTGGGTAACTGGAAGCCAGGGCGAGCCCCTGTTTTTGAAGCTGCCCCGGTTACCTACCGCCTGAGCGGGGAGGGGAGCTCCCAGGCTCAGTGGGTGCCAATTGCACAAGATCGGATCAAAGATCTGTGCAAGGCCCAGAGAGAGTACTCCCGGGAATCGGAGTATTTCCGGGGACTTCTCTGTTCGGCCCTTGCACCGGGAGATCTGATCCCTGCTGACCTGAGAGCTCTCTTTTCCAGCCTTTTAGGACCTATGGAGTTTAGGGCCTGGGCAGTAGAGTGGGGGAGGGAAGTCGCGGAAGTTCTCCCAGCTCTCTGGGAGAACCAAGCGACTGCACATGACGCAGATGGCCAACTGATATCCACGAATCATCTGGTGGGTACAGGGGCATGGGCCAGTGGGGCGATTCAGGCGCGGGTGCTCTTCCCGACGCAGATCACCGAGTCCTGTCGGGCTGCAGAGAGGGCCTTTTTCAAGCTCCCAGCGGTCTTCTCTCAGCAAGACGAGGAAGAGCCCCAGCAGGGGCCACACGAGTCCTATTTACGTTTTTTAGAAAGACTTTACAGATACGTGGAGACTCAAGCTTCCGAGGAGGGAGAAAGAGAAAACCTGTTGCGGCGGATGGCGTTCAAGAACGCAAACTCTGAATGCCGGAGAGCCATCCGAACCCTCCCCCGTAGTCCACGACCTACCATCGAGCAAATGATGGAGGTCGTGGCACGAGAAGTCCCACTGCCAGGAGCGCCTGACTCCAAGCTGAAGAACAAGAGGAACTCAGTGGCGTTCGCGTCGACCTCCAGCGCCGATGAGGAGGATTACAGCGCGGCAGCAGCTGGAACGTCTACCCCAGGAGCTGCAAGGAGACATCCAGAGACCCACCCGTGTCATCTATGTGGAAAAACGGGGCACTGGATGCCTGACTGCCCACTGCGGCAAGAATTTTTAACATTTAAAAGGAAGGAGTGTCCTGCTGGGAAGCAGGAAGTAAAACAACAAAAAAACTAGAAAGCGAGCGCAGCCCCTCCCTGCGCCATGATACAAATAAGGCGGGCAAGGTTGCACCAGGCAGGGAGGAGGGAACAGGGAGAAGCCCGCCACATGCCTCTACTGGACTTGACTTTTCCTTACCGGACTTGACTTACTGTACCTGTTGGCCTCAGCCTCAACCTGCTTTAACCACCACCTCTTCGTTTTCTCCCTTTAGGCTGCAGCTGACCCGCGAAATACATCTCCCGGACACTGATTTCCACCTGGTGACTGCCGACATTCAACATCCCGGCAGCTGGAGGAGACTTGGACGTAGCAGGTGGATCATTGTTGGGGACACCAAACACACACCATTCAATCTTCACATAGTCCCGGGGTTAGTAACAACTGACCGGGACAGATTTGCATTAGGGCTGTACTGCGTCCAGCCCCCGCTTTTTCTCCCCAAGGGCCAAATCATCGCCCAAGCCATTCCAGTGCCGGAGGAGGTACAGGATTCCCAGTCATCTAAGGGGTCCTCACCTCCAACGGTTGCTTGGGCCCAAGTTGTGGGAAGAGAAAAGCCCAGGCTGACATGTCAACTGTCCCTGGGCTCAGACCGTAAAATCGTGCGGGGGTTACTGGACACAGGGGCAGATGTGACGATCATTCCCTCTAGGGATTGGCCGTCACATTGGGATTTGCAAAACGCAGCCGGACACATACAAAGTGTAGGGGGTCTAAAATTGGCGAAGCAGTCAAAGAGCATTGTACAAATTACGGGGCCAGATGGGCAATTGGCTTCTGTACGCCCATTTGTTTTAGATTACACCGAGCCCCTGTGGGGAAGGGACCTGCTAGCCCAATGGGGAGCCAGAATTGACCTCCCAAAGGCTCCCCAGGTTTTTCGGGCAGTGGCCACTGAGGAGCGCCCTACCTGGAAGCTGGACTGGCGATCAGATGAGCCAGTACAGGTAGTGCAGTGGCCACTTAATAAACAAAAATTGAAGGCGCTCAATGAGCTCGTTCAGGAGCAGCTGCTCAAAGGCAACCTGGTGGAGACCATGTCACCTTGGAACTCCCCAGTGTTTGTTATCAAAAAACCTAATAAAGACAAGTGGCGGCTCCTGACCGATCTCCGCCAAATTAATGAACAAATAATTGACATGGGTCCCCTCCAACCAGGGATGCCATCCCCTACAATGCTCCCCCAAAATTGGAATTTGGCTATAATCGACATAAAAGATTGTTTTTTCCAAATTCCTCTGCATCCTGATGATGCCCCGCGTTTTGCGTTCACGGTTCCCTCCATCAACCGTGAGTCCCCGGCCAAGCGCTATCACTGGAGAGTTCTTCCGCAAGGATTAAAGAATAGTCCTGTGATCTGCCAGTGGTATGTTGCTTCGCTGCTGTCTCCTGTCCGTACAGCCCTCGGGGATGTCGTCCTGTTACATCACTATATGGATGACATCCTCATCTGTGCCCCAACAGATGATCTACTTGCCCATGCGCTTGACCTGACAACCAGTGCGTTGGTTGCTGCAGGGTTCGAGCTCCAAGCAGAAAAAATTCAAAGGATGCCACCTTGGAGGTACCTGGGCCTTGAAATCACCAAGCGGACCATTGTTCCGCAGAAATTTGCCATCCGGACGAAAGTCCAGACCCTAGCGGATGTTCACCAACTGTGTGGGTCTTTAAATTGGGTGAGACCCTGGTTAGGTATACCAACAGAAGACCTAGCCCCCCTTTTCAATTTATTGAAAGGGGGAGAGGAGCTGAGTTCTCCTAGGGAACTCACCCCAGAGGCTCAGGTAGCCCTGGAGAAGGTTCAGAAAATCATTTCGGCCAGGCAGGCCCACCGCTACCATCCGGGCCTGCCATTTAAATTCATTATTCTGGGGAAGCTGCCACATCTTCACGGCTTGATCCATCAGTGGGACAAGAGTTTAAAGGACCAGGGTCTGGGCGACCCCCTCTTAATCATAGAGTGGGTGTTCCTCAGCCACCACAGGTCCAAAAGGATGACAAGGCCACAAGAGCTGATGGCCGAACTGATCCGAAAGGCAAGATCTCGGATCAGGGAGCTGGCAGGCTGTGATTTTGCATGCATTCACCTTCCAATTCAATTGGTTTCGGGCCAACTCAAATTAAAGACCTTTAATGAACTGCTGGAAACCAATGAAATGCTTCAATTCGCATTAGACAGCTACACTGGCCGCGTTGCGGTCGATCGGCCGGCCCATAAACTTTTTAATTCGGAGTTTAAATTATCAATCAAGGGAATTCAGAGTAAGAAGCCTCTAGATGCTCTGACAATATTTACCGACGCGTCCGGGGCGTCCCACAAGTCTGTAATGACTTGGAGGGATCCTCAGACTCAGCGGTGGAAGGCTGATGTTGCCATTGTGGAGGCCTCTCCACAAGTAGCTGAATTAGACGCAGTCGTCCGAGCATTTGAGAGGTTTCCTGGTCCCTTCAATTTGGTCACAGATTCCGCATATGTGGCTGGTGTAGTATCTAGAGCGGAATCAGCAGTTCTGCAGGAGGTCTCTAACCAAAAATTGTTTAATTTGCTCTCAAAACTCGTAGAATTAGTCTCCCACCGAGAGCATCCGTTTTTTATAATGCATGTAAGATCACACACTGATCTGCCAGGGTTCATCGCTGAGGGCAACCGTCGGGCTGATTCTTTGGCTGCGGCTGCTGTCACGGTGGGCCCGCTCCCAGATGTGTTTGGCCAGGCTAAGATCAGCCATCAGCTCTTTCACCAAAATGCACCAGGCCTGGTCAGGCAATTCCATCTCACGCAGGATCAGGCCAAGGCGATTGTGGCCACATGTCCCCAATGCCAAGCCCATCAAATGCCTACCATCGCAGCTGGGGCAAACCCCAGGGGCTTGGCGAGCTGTGAAGTGTGGCAGATGGACGTGACACACATCCCATCCTTTGGGAGGTTGTGTTACGTCCATGTCTCCATCGATACCTTCTCAGGAGCTATCTTTGCCTCTGCCCACACAGGTGAGAGGGCGGCGGATGTCCAGAAGCACTTGCTTCTGGCATTCGCTGTCCTGGGCATCCCTAGGGCTTTAAAAACTGACAACAGCCCAGCGTATACGTCCAAGGAGCTGCGGAGCTTCCTGCAACAATGGGGAATAGAGCATAAGACCGGCATCCCCTATTCCCCGACAGGCCAAGCCATGGTGGAGAGGGCCCACCAGAGCCTGAAAAGGATCTTGGAGAAACAACGTGCGGCAGTGAAGGTGGAGACCCCCCACGTCCGGTTGTCGAGAGCTTTGTACACCTTAAACTTCCTAAACTGTTCTTTTGACAACCTGAATCCTCCAGTTGTCCGGCACTTCGGCAGTCACCAACAGCTGCAGCCGAAGGCCAGGCCTCCGGTTCTGATAAGGGATCCGGAGACCTGGCGGATGGAAGGGCCATATGACCTGGTTACCTGGGGGAGGGGATACGCTTGCGTGTCCACTCCCTCAGGGCCGAAATGGATACCATCAAAATGGGTCAAGCCCTTCCTCCCCAAGCAGGCAAAAACATCCGAGACTGTGCCACAGGTGCAGGAGGCATGTTGGCGGCGGAGGAGGAAACCTCTCACTTTCTCTCACCTTTATTTTCTCCACAGGTTCCCTCCGACCGGGTCCCTTTCCTCTCCACCATTGATTCGCGCCCCTTTTCGAGTCGTTCTTGATTCCCGACCTTCCTCCCCTGTCTCAGATTCTTCCCCCGAACTTAATTTACTTTTTGAGACAGAACCATCTCTTTAAGAAAATATTTAAGTTATAACCATGCTTGTTTTGTTTTTTCAGTTTGTCTCCCTTTGCCTGGCCCACACCACGCCAGAATGGCCCAGCTCAGCCCTCAACTGTGGCAGCGCCCAAGCGCTCCTTTACATCTCCTGATTTTCTGCCTCCTCCTTCCACCCTGGGCAGCGTGGATCGTCCCTCAGCCAAAGGTGAATGTCTGGCGTACCTTGGCTCAGGCGTTAGGGCAAGATCATATCTGCCTCGACGCAGCATCAGCAGAGGACCCGATGTCGTCGTGCCTTGTGGGGATCCCTTTCTCTCCAGGTGAATTCCCCTCCGCTTTTCAGTCAGCCCTTTCCCCGATTTTGGCACGGAGTCTTACTATCCTTCCTAGTTTTGATTCCAGCAACGCTTGGAGAGACGGAGTGGTAAAGCTGAACTCCGAGCCCACTGAACTCCACCTGCTCGGTTCCGCCAATTCCTCTATTTGTTTTCAATTTGAGTATACTTTTTCCTCTATTGAGAAGGGCAGTGAGGTGGTGCAACAGAATAAAGCTGAATATCAAGCCTACCAGTGGTGCAAGGCCATTTTAAAGATCAGCGGCCCCACCACCACGGGCCGCACCCCATACGCCCTTCCCAGGGGAGCATTCTTAATTTGTGGCGACCGAGCGTGGGCAGGCATCCCCTCTGGTCTGATCGGAGGGCCGTGCACATTAGGCAAGCTGACGCTGTTTACCCCCAACATGACTCAAATTGTGAATTGGAAGAAGACTAACATCACAGCAGAATTGGCCAGGTCCAAAAGAGATCTTAAAGATCTCCCAGAAGACTGTGATGATGAAATTACACATTGGTCCCATTCCAAAACCGTCGCTTTTACCATTCTGTTGCCGTGGGTATCAGTGGCGAAGTCTCTAGGTGAATTGGGCCGCCTAGAGTGTTGGGTGGTTAAGCAAGCCAATTTGACTTCGGCTGCTATATACGACCTCCTCACAGACGAGGAAATAACAAGGAAGGCGACACTCCAGAACAGGGCAGCAATAGATTTCCTATTGCTGCTCCATCATCATCAATGTGAGGAGTTTGAGGGCCTCTGCTGCATGAATTTGTCATCAAGAGCTGAGAACGTCAGACACACCATCCTGAAGATGAAAGACCAAGTCCATCGGATGGAGCAAGAAACATCAGATTGGCTGAGGGACATTTTTAAGGGCTGGGGCTTGGGCAGTTGGGCCAGTTCTGTTCTAGAATCGGTTATGAAAGTTGTTTTAGTTTTATTTTTACTTTTGATTTGCTTTTCGCTGGTCCGTGGGCTGGTCCAAAGACTTGTTAATAAGATCACAGCTCCAAGTGTCAACCAGGTGGTAGCAGGAGAATCTGCAGAGGGAGACACCTATCCTTCGGAGGCAGAGGAAACCGCAGATGAAGAAGAGCTCGCTGCGCCTCCCTTATACCACCAGGAGCTGTGTTTCGAAGAAGAAGACGCCTGGACTGATCAGCCCCGGAATCCAGCCTTTTGAACCTTTTAGTACAGATTTTTCTGTTCTTTTCAATTTTATTTAACAAAAAACGGGGAGATGTTGTGGTGTGTTGGTATGTTCTGTTTCTTCCTCCCCTTTGTTACGATGGTTCTGTCCTCCCAGTTTTCCCCACCCTAGTTTCTGTCTATTACTTAGTTGCTATGGTTGCCCCCATGTCATGTAATTTCCCCACCCTGTATCTCCTAATATGTATTATTTTCCCTCCTCCCTGGGCCCAGTCAATCACTCCCCACCACTCCCAGTCTTCCAGAATGTTCCTCTCAGTGGGAGTAGTGATTGGCTGAGGTCCCGGGGCCCCTCCTTTATAATGTATCGATTAGTTCTCCCTTACAGTCTATTATGTTAAGCACGTCCCCTGACTTCCCCTGATTGGTTTTTTGTAAATCCCACCTCCAGTTACCACCTCCCTTTATAATCCCATGCCCAACTTTTTTTTCTCGCGCGGTCACTCCCTGCTGGTCGCCCCCCGGGACATTAAACTCGTTTGACCCCAGAGAGTGTCCGGCTCTTTTCTGCTCCGCCCTATTCAGCAGCTCTACCCCGAGACCTCGTCCTGCAGACACCGCCCAAGGCTATTACCGCCGAGGGGTGCTTGAAGCTGCCAGCCCTGGGGCCTTGCCACCGGGGCTGACACCCCCTGCTGCAGTGGGACTGTTGGCCACCTTCTCAGCTAGCCAGGTCACAGGGTCTCCGGCCAGTCATCGCTGCACTGTTGCTCCAGCTGAAGAGGTGCTGTGCCATCAGTCAGGCACCAAAGCCCTGCAGCTGGGCTGAGCTGCTCTGCAGTCAGTGCTGGCAGCCCAGAGCTGATAGAAGGGGGAGCAGAGACATCACAGCTCAGTTCTCAGCAAACAAGACATGTAGTGCAATAATAACCTGAAAAATGTATCTTTATTTGTAATCTGAACAAAGCTGCTGTGCATATCCCTGAGCAAAACACAAGGCAAGTCCCTGAACCACTGCCATACCAACCTGGCTTCCAGTAAAATGTAAAATGCCCTAAGGCACTCATTATGTTACTAGGGGAAGAGTGAATAGGTATTTTATAGACCTAAATATACATGTGTATTTCAGTTACAATTCAAAATGTTGCTTTTGTTGTCAGAATTATTCATAAAATGAAAATTTGATACTCTCAGTATGCGTGAACTCTGGATACTAATTTTCCCAGTCACTGCTGTTGTCAAGTCTTTTATCGCAAAAACTAGGTGCAAGATATTTTCAATTGAGAGGGAAGACGTGTGCTAATTTCTTTACAAACAATTTGATAGGTGCCTATTTGAAATGGGTCTTAATGTCTCTACTGACTTTGGGTAGCAGGTTTGTTACCAGGCCCAGACAGTTTGGGTCCTGAAACAGACAAATGGGACAGCACAAGCCTGACCTTCTGAATTTTGGGGGAAATTTCCTATTCAAGGGGGAATATGTGGTAGGGGGTTTGGGAATGCTGTACCTTCCTAGTACCTCAGCCAGTGGGGAAAGGAGGAGGGCAAAGTGCAGCTGGAGTTTAGTGCTGAGCCACTTAGATGCTCATGAGTCTATGGGATTCATGAGGGGATCCATCTCAGGGTGACGGAGCTGGCAGATGAGCTTGGGAAGCCGCTCTCCATCATTTACAAACAGCCCTGCCTCACTGGGGAGGTTCCAGATGTCTGGAAGCTGCCAATGTGACACCCATCCACAAGAAGGGCTGGAAGGAGGATCTGGGAAACTACAGCCTGACCTCAGTACCTGGCAAGGTTATGAAGCAGATCATCCTGAGTGCCCTCACATAGCACCTACAGGATGGCCAGGATTTAGGAGGGGCAGGTCATGGCACCAAACCAGGCCATGCAAAGCCAGTACAGCCCTTAACATGGTTCTTCCCAGCCCCAAGCCCATTCCCTCTGACAGCCTCCTGCTGCAGCAGGGAGAGCAGGCATTAGAGACCAGGCAGCACCTGAGCAGTGCAGGTGAAAACCCCTTCCTTCTCCAAGGGAGCCTGTCTGGCTGTCTCAGAGCCTCCTGGGCCACCTTCTCCCTGAGCCTGTGAACAACCTTGTACCAGGAATGAGAACACCTCATCAGCCTGCACTGGCAACAACAAGCAAACTCTGTCCCTCAGTTCAGTACCTTTGCCACCTGCTCATCGTGGATCCCCCTCCATTCCCAATTTAGAGAAGAGATTGACAGTCCCTAACTCCCAATTCAGGTGTGTCTCCAGACCAGCAAGGCTCTCCTTGCCTTCATTTAAAGGCCTGGATCCCCTCCCCAGTTCAATTCTGGTTCACCCTTCCAATTGATTATCTAGCTGGAGTTTCAGCTCCATTAGATAATCAACTGGAACGACCCCACTATTGACATTTCCCTCTCTCACATCTGATACAGGGAATGAAGCAAACAAGGAGTTTCGATTCCAGGACAGCTAAAACTGCTAAAAAGCACATCTGGACAAGTTCATAACAAATAAATCGTGATACTGATATTAGCTACCTGGATATCTCCTCCTCAGCAAGTCTAAGGGACACCAGTTGCTGGGGGATAAAAGAGCATTTTTACTTCCAGGCTCACAGTAGTCTGACATGCTTTGCCAAGGATCAAGGCTGGTGCTTCCCATACCTGAAATCACTACACACCCTCCTAAATCAGCTGTGGAAACAAGACTAGGAGGGAGAATAGTAAATACGAAGGAAAACGATTGAACACAGTCAAAGAATTTAAAAAAAAAAAGAGAAAAGGATATTATTTCACTGGCATGATTTTAACACCATGGTTTCTCAATGAATGGCAGTAGCAATACTTGAAGGACAATAAAAAGCTTAGTCTGAGGCTTCTTTTTAAATATGAAATATCCTAATATATTATGTATCCAGGAGACTAATCCAGAGCTCAAGCAGTGAGGTTTATTCAAAGTCCTAAAATGCACCCAACTCTAAGTTGGAACAAGGCTTCGACAGAAAATGTCTGAATACATAAGCCATGTATTCTTTTCAGAATACTCATTCAGAAAAGCTACTTGATTCAGTGGGATTCTCCTTTCATGCTTTACCATCTGCTTTCTCAAACACTGCTATGTATTCCCATGTTTTAGTTAACATTTCAAACTTTCCTGTTTCCTATCATTTCTGTAAATGGTGGGTACAGAGTCTGATTACAACCCAACTATTCACAGCACAGTGGTACTTATTTACTGAGAATCATGTCTGGGCTTCTATTTTATCCTCCCATTCATTAAAAAGCAAACACTTAAATGGGACGTACCCCATTATTTTTCCTTACATTCCTATTTTCAAAGACAAAGAAGTAGTAAATTCTCTGTTATTTACTGTAAGCATTATACAAACTGACAGGCAGGGAAATGAAGCTGAAAATCAGGAGGCTCTAAGAGCTCCCCCAAAACCCCAGGATGCTGTTTATACACAAGCCTTGCCAGCAGACTCTCCCATGCTGCCTGGCACTGACTGTCCCTGCTATTTCCATACATTACAGAGATGTCACCATTAGCATTCAGGAGCAGGGTTACACACTGTGAAGGCTGTGGAAAAAGAGCCTGCAAGTGTCTGCCTCCTTTTTTAGCATCATGCCCTGTAAAATTGGCTGGAATTAGGCAGTCCATAGGGATCTGGAGTAGCAGCATTTCTATTTTCCCTGATGCACAGGAGTGCTGCCATCCCTCCAGAGCCTTTACATCACAGCTGTACAAAACAGTCACCAAGCCAGCCCAGCTCCCCCTCCTTTCCAAAAGAAAATAGTGAATTCACTTAACTCTACCAGACAGTTTTATAGCCCAAATGAAATGGAGTGGAGTCCAGACAAGCCCATCTTTCCCCACTGCCCCTTGGGGCTCCTTCCAGCAGGTTTTGGAGGCAAAGGAGGAACAACCTGAGGCTGGGTAAAGAGAGGACATGGGGACAAGTTCCCACATCTGTCTCATGCTCTGCATCCTTATCATTCAAGGAACGAAGATTCAAACAAAAATGTTTTCTACAGAGTAGAAAAGAAATTGAGCAATGCCTCATCTGCACTCCACCACGTTTTTTTCTTAATAAAACATCCCTTTTAAATTTAAAGTTAGTGGGAAGAAAGAGGTGCACACAGCCTACTGTGTCCTGGGGAAATAGTTTCCTAAATCACTCTTATGGAGCTCTCAGGTGTCAGGGAAGAAAGGTAAGAAAATCATCATCCAAATATATTTGAAAGTCCATTTTCCAAAATTGTTTTCTTTATTCAGTTTGTTGCTTCCTCCTTCCTGTGTGAATGTCAGTGCACATCACTGAGGGCTCCTGGTAACCTTGGCAACCCTCACATCACCACTGGCACCCAAGCCCAAAATAAATCCCTTTAAAGCCAAGTGTAGCCACTTCCAAAACAAGTCCCAGTGCTGATGTATTTAAGGTCACAGTGCTAAAGGAAAGGACTTCTCACCAGCTGGAGACACTCAGGTGTTCCTGATCTGCCCAAGCCTGAAAAGCCTCATCTCCTATTTCCCCTTTCCTCAGTGCTGCCAGTGGCTCAGCTTCTGAGCCCACACTGGCCTTGCATGTGCTCATGGGGCAATAAACCATCACTAAACCCACAGCTGACACTAATTTGAGCAATAGAGCTATTGATGACATTTTTTCTTTTGTATAATTAATTAACAGAAGTGACAAACCAATTCAGTTACAGGAAATAATGAACAAGAGATCTCAGATAATTAACCATTAACTCAATGGAAAACTGTTATTCCTTCCACAATGTAAATTGGTTTATAAATTTCATTGCCTAACAGTTCTGCTTTTCATCAGTCCTTGAAAGCAACAGCTTTCAGGGCAAACCCATTAGATGATATATCAAGGCAAAAAAGTCTCACATGATCAATTCATTACCCACACTGTTCCCACAGAGGCATAATTATACAAGAGCTCTGTCACTATTTAGTAAGTGAATTCTGCCTTGAGAGAGGGTTTTTGTGAACAAATTGTTTGTTAGGTGACTGTGAAGTTCTCCAATCCCAGAATACTTTAAATTCTTTTTATCTTCAGCCTGAGTCCAACATAGATATTTTGCAAACACCGGGTTTCAGTTACATAAATTCATATTGTATGGGTTAGAAACTGAAGCGAAGTATTTCTCTCTCTGAGTGAAATTACTGATCCCACCTGTGGGGGACAACCAAGAGGCACAACTTGATTGAGTACTTTGAAAATCCCTCTGGTGAGATCCCAGCAAGCTGTGGCAGATGCTGTTTCCAGAACAAGTCTCTGCTGTGCCACTGTATTCCTTGTGGAGATCCATGCATTTGTTTCCAGTGAAAGGAGAAAATAAAATCAAACAATTTGACAGAGAATAATTAGTGCCTAAAAAGGCCCAGTTTACAGTCTGAGAGAGTAGCCAGAGTATCAGTATCAGAGTATCCCCTCAGAGCCAGGGATGTGCCACACCAGGCACCATAGACTGCAGACAGAAGGCCTACAGGGGAGCACAAAGCAGGGGAAGAGAAAACTTGGACACCCAACTAAGGAAAGAAACAAACATTTCCTCTTCCTGCTGCTTGAGAGACATTTTCTTTTCCTGACAGTTCTTGCCCAGTATTTCAGTGACAGCTTGAGTTGGTCCAAGCAAACCCACTTTGCTTCCTTGATCCCCCCTCACTTCAGCAAAGCCACAATCCCACAAAGGTTTAACCAAAGGCACAACACTCCTGTCTGTCTTCTCTTTCAGAAATACACCCAGTGACTAGGAGGAGAAGAGTGACTACTTAAAGTCTGGGAGAAATCTGAAGCAGACTCCCTGGAAAATCCTTTCTGAATGAGCCTCATAATTTATTTTATGCCACCTAATTCTGTAGGAAAGTAAAACTCAACACACTTCTCTTTAAAGGCTCATTTATTTTGTTGTGACAGCAAACCCTCTCATCTGTCAGGAGTGCTGATCTTGCAGCCAAACCGCCTCTCCTTGGGGCTTAGATTTTCCAAGAGCACCAATTTAGTATGCAAATAGATCAACTGATAAAGGGAACCCAAGGCTCTGAACTCTTCTGTCAAAGAAATGGAGCCCTTCTTACCAAATACAGTTGTTATTGAAATTGCAATGACTAAAGCAATCCTGAGCTGACACTGTCACATGGGAGGATACTGATGAGAGATTAAGTCTTGGATCTAATTTGCTCTATTTAAACAGTAATTCAACATCACTGGAGCACAGTAAATGCTTTCCTAACTCATTTATTTAAAAGGGCTTGACCAGGATTGCTAGCTGCTTGTAACCAACTTCAGAGGAACTGAATTTAAAATAGCTTCAAAAGCTACTAGAAACATTTATGGGAGAAATAAAAAGAAGGGATTAGCTAAAACAATCCACTTTGGAATTAAAAGAGTTCAATCAGGATTGATGCTGAGGAATGAATCTTATCTTTTGCAACATCCATTACAGCATATGGCAGAGTGAAGGGGAGTTTAGAACAGGGCAAACCCCAGGAACTGGGCAGGGAATGCTGGCAGTGCTCCTTAGCCAGGGAAAGCTAAAGTAGCTGCTTGGCAGCCAGAGAGTCCCTGGCCAGGAGAAGGCTGGAGCTGGGAGAAAACCAGACTACAGTAAAAACAGGGTTCCCCTGATGCAGGGAACGATTGGCATCTGACCCCAAGGCTTCAGAATGCTGAACACTCATTTTATTAAAACTATACTACATTACAACTATATTAGAGAGAGATACTATACTATAGCAAACCTACTACTAACTGAACAACTCGTGACTGTCTGCAGACCAACAGTCCACACAGCTTGGACCTGATGGGCTAATTAACATAAACCATGTCCACCAGAATCCAATTACCAAATCCCTTCAGGTGAACAATCTTCCCAACACATTCCACATGTGCAAAACACCAGGAGCAGCAAGCAGAGATAAAAATTGTTTTCCCTCTGTGCTTCTCCAGGAAAAAAACTTGAGAGAGAGAATTATGTCTCTCTCTGTTTAGAGAATGCGAATGCCACACCAGACAGGACACTATGACTTCAGAGGGAGTAGATTAACTTCAACACAATATTTCCCTCACAGAAAATAAGTTGTTAGTGTCAGGACCAGCCAGAACAGCTCTTCTGCAGAGCTATCACGGAATACATCAAATGCAAGGATTTCTATTATTTCCAATACCCAAAATTGGGGAGGCAGCTGAAAATCAGGGAAACAGGACCCTTAAAACTGACCTGCTAAATATTGGAATGGCTGAGCTGAAAGTTATCCCTGGATGTACCAGGGCACCTTCCAGTGCAGTTCCCCCATAACTCAATTACCAGACAGTCTCACTGACACATTTTTCTTCAGTGAGCATAACAGGGAAATTATTTTTTAGCATTTCTCCTTCTACATGAACCAAGATACAGAAAAACCTCTTAAGAGAACTGAAACAGTACCTCTGTAGTTCTGTAGCAGTTGAGACAGGCACAAAGGCTTCAACCCACACAGAGTGACACCTTTCCACCTCAGAAGGCTGCAAGTAACTGCCCTGCTTGCTCGTTAGCCCAACCTTTTATCCCCTCATGTTGATGCACTGCACCTGTGTGCCCTCTGCTCCCTGGGTGATTGGTCAGTGCCCCTGGGCTCATTAATGGCTCATTATCTTTAATATCATCCACCTGCTTCTCACAGGTGTAGCCAATTAGGGATGGGGCTCAGCCACAGCCCCACTCCCAATTACCACAACCTGTGTACTTACAGCATTCCCCCTATTGCAGCATTTATGGACTTTCATGAGGAATTCACAGAACTCTTATTTTGTTTAAATTCCTGGAATTGTCTCTTCAGTTCTTTAACGTACATCCCCCTGCGCAGTGACCTGGCAGCTTTGAAATAGAGCACATTAGTGGTGGTGATGCTGTTCCCCATGGCCTCAAGGCCAGAGGACAGCTTTCTCCTTTGTACATCAGTTTGCAAAAGAGCTCAAAACACCCAGGTTCAGCCCAGACCCCTCCCAGCCCCACTGCACAGCAACCACTGCTGTGGCACTTAGACATTTTCAACCTTTTCTCTGTTGCAAGTACTTTAAACATGTAAATTGTACTATATTTTTAATAAATGCTATTTTTCTCCTCTATGTTTCTGAGTTTCAGTAATCAAAATTAGTTTGTGCTGAAAAGGACCTTAAAGGTCATCTTATCCCAACTCCCTGCCATGGGCAGGGACACCTCCCACTAGACCAAGTTGTTTCAAGCCCCAACCAACCTGGACATCTCAAAATAGTTGGGTTTACCAAGAGCCACTTAAGTAACTGGGTTAAAACTCTGGAAAATAGTTGGGTTTACCAAGAGCCACATAAGTAACTGGGTTAAAACACTGGAAAATATGATTTATCTATCTAAAGATGCCTGAGTTAAGGATTAACTGCTTTATAGTTTACAGTGACCACAGGGCAGGAGATCACTGTCAGAGAATCTAGAAATACTCAGATACAGGAACAATCAGTGTTCAAACACTCCTCTGCTCATCTGTCTACAGTAAAAACCCCTGTGAATCCAAATAGGAAATGACAGTCCTGATGGCTGAGATAGATAGTCCTGATGATATTTGACTTGATGAACTCTTCCCCTAATGTGAGTTAAATCCCTTGCAGCTTTTCTCCTTCCAGAAAAAAGGATGGGTGCCTGGGGAGAGGGAGAGAGGGGCAAACAAAAAAAAAAACCAAAACAAACCAACCAACCAAAAAACTCCACACAAAAAATCCTCCAAAACCCCAAACAAACAAAAAACACTAAGAAAATATCCTAGCAACAAAGAGACCAAATCCACACAGTATTCACATCAAAAGACAGATTCAATCAAGACTGAATTTTGACAAATTCATGTCCTATGAGCCTGCTGTCTGCTCCTTCTACATTCAATCCCTCTCCTCTGTCTGCACACAGCCCTGCATTGGTGCAACTCCCTAATTTAGCAGAAACTGCTGAAGGGGGAACATGGCAACCCTTCCATGTGAGGCTGAAATAACAGGGCTGGAGCTGTTTTGTTGTTTCTTTTTTTCTTTTTTAATAGAATAGTTTGCTGGCATCACAGAAACTTAGTATAAATTCAGTGACTTTCAGTCATCATGCTAGGGAAAAAATCAATTTAAACTTTTAAAAGGGACAAGTGTTTGAACACCTTGTATTTGATTAACAGAGACCAAAACCTCCACTGGGATATGACTGGTTCCAGTCCCTAGAACCCAGCTGGAAAGACTTCAGGAGAAGGGGTGAAAAGCCTCATTGCATGGCACTGCCACCTCCTGTGAGCAGGACATGCAGTGCCATCCTAGCAATCAACAGGGAAACACAGGACACAGCCAGTTCTGTGCTCAACACACCTGGAAAATCCTCAGCTAGGAAAAATTGAACAGCATTGGCTTTTACGGGAAGAGACAAGGAGCAAGTCAGACCACTTTGAAAACAATGAGAATTTAAACCATAAATTATAACAGGAACTTTTTAAAAATAGATAGGCAAGCACCAAAAATGTTTTTTTCAGAGAAACTTACATTTGAAAAGCCTCAGAATCGGTTTAAATAGTCAAGCCTTTCTCATTAGGAGATGTAACCCTATTGCTTTTATTGCTCTAAACAGAATTTGTAAAAAAGTCTTGAATTCTTCCAAATGCTTGGAATAATCCTGCAGTTCAGCCAGTTCTGCAGGACACCAAGGAGTTGTATGCACTGCCATACTCACCCTCATTAGTAACTTCAGTCTTAATTAATAGCCAAAAAGGGAAAGAGTCAGGGAAAATGTCAGAGCTGGCAATAAAATTCTCACCACTATAATCCCAGACATCCCCATCCCAAGCCTCAGAATCCTCATAATGGGCTGATTTGTGAATTTGACTGGCCATTTCCAGAGAGGGTGACTGGCTTACAAAAAGATCTAATTTTTCTTGAAGACATCTTTCTGCTTCAGCCAATTGAGATTTGAAAATTCCATTTTCCCCTCTACGGGAATCTACCTGTATTTCCAATTTCTCTGTCATTTATTTTTTAAAACTGTTTTTTTAGCACATCATTTTTGGATCAAATCACTGCACACACCAGCACCAGGAGCACACCTCTAGGAGCCAGAAAAGCTGTTTCTCCCTCACAGAACAATGTATGAAATAACAGTAACTACAACAAAAGTTATATTATTATAGGTTTTATTGTAGTTATTATTGTTATTACTACTGTTGTTATTATTATTGTTATTATTGATTCACATACCATTTCCTTTTAAGGATATGCATGAATTTCCATACAGCATTCCAAGCTATCAGCATTTAAAGCTGTTATTGATATTCCTGTCTCATGACAAACCCTTCTTAGCTATGTTTGAAACAACCACATATATTTTTCTTTATGTTTAAGTTTATAAAATAGAACTAATGGGACATGTAAAAACCCAGTACATTGGATAGAAAAGATGTCATGAGAAAGCCAGTCACTGGGGATTTACCTTTTCACAGTTCTGATAAATGAATGGGGTGAATTTTGCAGCTTTTGAAATCTGATTTTTGGTTTGGCGGGTTTTTGGGGTTTTTTTGGTTTTGTTTTTTTTTTTTCTTTTGCTATCATAACAGCAGAGAAAGATCCTTGCAGAACTAGACTCCATTCCAAAACTGTGTATTAAAATAATACAATATGAATTTTAAACATTTGCATGCCAGAATGCCTTGCTCCACGGGAAGACAGTATTGTCTTCCCCATTTTGTTGTCATTAGAAGTCGTGATTATTATGCCTATGTCATTAACTACTTTTCAGCTCTGTCTCTGGTTAATTGTTTGCTCCACAGCAATCTTCTTCTCATTCATGCATTGTTTATGAGGCTTTTAAGCAGCTTCTTGTTTATTGAGATCTGATTTACTTGATGATCCTCTCATCCATTGTTGAAATGGAGCAATATTCCTCCTGACTGTTCCCAGGCTCTGCCCATTAACTATGGCTGCACTATTGCCTCTTTGAGATCTATCTTCTGTCAAGCTATTAGTTTACAAAGATTTGTTTGCTGCAAATCACCCATCACAGATTCACAGCATTTTCTCTGAAATATATAGATGGCAGAGTGCTTGTAGAGGGCTAAGAGCACATGAAACCGAAAGCAAATGAAGACCAGAATTAAAAGCATTGCTGTTTATGATACATGTGTTGGCCTCAATTTGGCTGATGACTTAAAGAAATCACATAGATGGACAGATGTAAAATCAGTGCTGGATGAAATTGATGTTTTGAGGGCAATCCCATGAGGAATAAAAGCCAGTTTAAGTTCAGCCATAGCAGAACATTAAAAAACATCATTATACTGGCATCCAAGTTCATAATTTCCTACCTGCTAGCTATTGGTAACTAAAGCTGTCTCCAACCAACTTGCATTTTACAGGAGATCTTGAAATCAAATCTTCAGTTAGACTCACAGTAGAATTAAAGCATCACATTGATTTAAGACCTACTTCTCTGCTGAGGTAAAACAAATGCATTTCCCAAAACAAAGAATTTGCAGACTCATTCTGGACTGACAAAAATGTTTACAGGTAGTTGCTGGTTTCTGTAGCTGTGCATCTTGTTGAGCTCGTTTCTAATCTCATTCAGGCTGGCAGGATGTAATATGTATATTTGTAATATATATATTTATCTATATTTACTCATGGTCTGCCCAAGGGGCAGGAGCTTTTGAAAGACTGGCCAAGTTTGGAACCCAAAACTCCTTACTCTGTGCAGGACACTGAACTTCCACACAAAGAAACTTCTCACTTACCCTGGGGTCTGTGGACACCCCTGTCCAAGGTGATCTCACAGGCCTGTGGGATTTACAAGCATTTCCCTCTAAAAGAAACAGTGACAGCAAATTACTGGTTTGGTGGCTGTGCACTGTAAGCACACACATAGGTAATGCTATAACAAACCTCTGCACTGCCCTAGGATCTGCAAAACTCTTGTGCAACCAGAGAAGTGTCCATCATGGTCCCAGGACCAGGGAAAAGTTTATCAGTGATGGATGTGGGAAAACAGGAAGAAACAGCTGAAGAAGGAAATATTTTGTTGTCCAATTCACTGAGTACATAGCAGGCAGCTTATGCTGCTCCTTTTTGTAAGGTTTAATGGAGTGATGCCGCCCATTTTGAACATTATAAATATCAGTGGCAAAGGGTTGATCTTTCTTTACCAAAAACACTGTAAAAGTCCCTGTTTTATATGGTGCAGAAAAACTGGGAAGATCTCTTATTGCAAACCTGGAGAGATGCAAGATTCCCCAGCACTCAGAGGGAAGGAACTTAGTAAAGGGAAAAGAGCTTCTCCTTTTTAAACACCAACAGCCACGGGAATGGTTCCTGATGGACATGCCCAGAGGCAAGGGAGCCTCTTACCCCACATACAGTAATGCCATCAGCAGTCCCCAGCCACAGGGTCACTGCAAAGCCTGATGACACAAATTTGCTTTCTCCAGGTTTTTCCAGGCCTGCCTGGAGCATTATTTCAGTTCCTTTAGCTGTAACAGCAATTTTTTAAATGACTAAGTAGCTTTTTATGCTTTGCTTGCATTGTATAATCGTGTGGTGCAACCATAACTTTGAAATGGGCAGTGCTAGTGAGCAGTTCTGCTGTGCACAAGGAGCATTAACAGTGCCAGCCTAACGATGTGGCACAGAGAAACAGGAGCAGGAATTGTGCTGAGACCAGGAAAACCAGAGCAAGGATGCAGAGCAGACAGAAATGAACAAGATGATAAATGTGGCCTTAAACCTGGGATGCAGGATAATACAGGAGACCCAGGAGAGCTGCACACCAATGGCCAGGTGCCAAGAGCTGAAGGGGATCAAAGAAGAAAAATTTGGTTTAGGGGAAGTGATGAAGATTTGCTCAAGGACTGTGCAGGCAGTTTGGGGCAGCACAAAGTTACCTGAGCTCTGGGCTGGAGCCAGCTGCCCTCCCTGGGCTGAGGTGACCTGCACAGGCACAGGCTGCTGGAGCTTTGCTTTGGAGACTGATACACAAGGTCACCTCTTCCCCCAGCCTACTGCTTCCCTGCTTTCCCTGTTTATGAACACAGAAACCCTCACTCTGTGATCAAATGACTGCCACAACACCTGGCCATTGTGTGTTACCACTGGAATATGCAGGTGCCAGCACACAGGGAAGGTGGCTCCTGTTTTCTGTTTGAAGGTTGAGCTCTCCGTGTCTTTGCCTGGGGCACTGGGACACACCCAGCTCACCCTGCCTGGGATTGCTAACATGATTTCCAATTAATACCCTCTGGAGAGTTGTTTCACATGGGACACCCAACATGGCAACACTTTTTAGCTGGAAAATGCTGCTCCAGGGAGCCTCAAAGGTTCCTTTTTCCAGACATTCTCTCCCAATTGTCTCTGGAGATAACACCCAGCAACAGCTCTTGGCATCTTGGTATGCAAAGAATCTAAACATCCCATTTTCTTCCATTTCCAACACTTTTCAGAAGTGTATTGAAGCTGAAAAATATAATCAAGCTATCTTCTCTCACTAATAGCTTTTCTGGACCACTGAGTCTACCCAATCCTGCTGACTTCTTTGTGTAAGAATTCACCTCAGGGCAGACAAACTGATGATTCCAGGGACTCTTGCTAGCAAAAAATCTGCCCCAAAAAGGAGAGAGAAAGTTATGCTTCTGCAAGCCTTTTCTATTACTTAATCTTTGTTCTGAGAAGGCAATGATGACATGAAAGAATTATGTAGTATTCCAAAAAAATCTGTCAAAACTAATTTTTAGCTGAAACTTAACTTGCCTTTACTTTCAAATACTAATTTCCTCCAAATACTAAATGCTCTCACTAAAAACATAAAACTCTTATGAAATATAAAACATTTTGAATATTTTACCAAAAAAGAGACATATTTGTGTTTGTGTCCTTCTGTAACCTATGAGTAAATGGGTCCTTTTCTCCTAGAAAAGACTTGCATATGAAGTTCTCCAGAGCAAGCATGAAATTATTCAAACCATTTGAGAAGAACCTGTACTGCCATGACCTTTTTCATTTTCTCAGCCTTGATTGTGGATGCACAGCCCCCAGCATCCTTTCCCTGCCTCTCAGAAACCCTGTGGTGCTCAGCTCCCTGGCCTACAGCAAAAAGAACTCCCCAAACCCCAAGGAGTTGCCTTTTCTTACTGCCTAAGCCTCTTCCTCCTGCCCATCTCACTCTTGTTGTAATTCACCTCCTGCATCTCCTTCTGCAGAAATGCCAGCAGTGTCATCTCTCAAAGGACTGTAGAGGCAGCTGTTCTTCTGTTCTTTCTTTTTTGGTACTTATTCTGGCCATGATCCCTTCTTGCCTGTATTTCCTGACTGTGTCTGTTAGATACCCAGCTCCCTCTGACCCAGCAACAACACATCCTATTGGTCTCCTGCACACTAAAACCTGGAGCTCCAAAGATCGCAGCTTCCTAATTTTGTTGTTGTCATTAAGTGGGACCATAACCCCCTAAAAAGGAAGTTTTACAAAGCAGAAATCAGCCATGAGGAGAAGTGAGAGGACAAACGTCAACACTTAAATGAGTATTAGGAAGTGATTAACTTCATTGTGTGCTAATAAAAGAAAGATCCTGCACCCCATAAAACAGAATCCATACCCTGAGGACTCCTTAGGAGCCTTGCCAGATGTGAATCTGTAATTACCTTGCAGAACAACACTCAAACTGATTTTATTTAAAATATAACCAGAGCAACATCAGATTGGTAAAAGAAGTGTATTACTTCTGCAAAAGATGCTATGAAGTCCTGTGTCCCTTTTCTGGTGTGTGCTTTAGAAAAAAGATAATACTAATAATTTTTAAAAGTGTGTAAAACACTGCAAACTTTGGAAATCATCACACTGAAACTTCTGAGAAGGTCAAGCTGTTTGACTTATTCAAGAACAATCAGAGATTACTTGATTATGGTTTACAACAGGTTTGAAACACATTATGACAGATTCCATGGGAAAATAACTTCAGATTAGGTACCTTTCCAGTCAAAAATAGCAGGAAAAGTTGAAACTGTGGGAGGCTGAAACTACCTGTAATCAGGATGAAATTTTCTTAATGAGGATTAAAAATAAACACTAGAAAAACCACCTTATGTAAGTGGTTTGATTTTTAGAGGATTCAAGACAGGATTCATTGTCCATATTATGAGACAGAGTTTTAATGCAGCAGCCACATGAAAATACCTAACCTACTTAAAATCATTATAGAGAGGACCCATCTTTAGTCTACCTGGTGGCAGGGCAGCAGCAGCACACAAACCTCAGCTTTCCAGCCAGGCAGACATGCGCAGATGTGCAGGTATGGATTTACCACCCAGTTGTTCCTTTTGTCCACCGGCTCCTGATGCCTGGGCTGCCTTCCCAAACTTTGTCTGTGCTAAAGGTGCCAAAAAGAGCCCTGATAGGAACTCCCCTCAGACAGGTGCTTAGTTCTGACAGCTTTCCTTGGGGGGGGGGGGGGGGGTCAGGCAAATCCAAATCAGGTGGACAATATCAAAGGAACATAGAGACTTTGGGTTGGAAGGGACCTTAGACACATCCAGTCCCTCTGCTCTGCCATGGGCAGGGACACCTTCAGCATCCCAGGTTGCTCCAAGCCCCAGTGTCCAGCCTGGCCTTGGGCACTGCCAGGGATGCAGGGGCAGCCACAGCTGCTCTGGGCACCCTGTGCCAGGGCCTGCCCACCCTGCCAGGGAACAATTCCTAATGCCCAATATCCCATCCAGCCCTGCCCTTTGGCTGTGGGAAGCCATTCCCTGTGTCCTGTCCCTCCATCCCTTGTCCCCAGTCCCTCTCCAGCTCTCCTGGAGCCCCTTTAGGCCCTGGCAGGGGCTCTGAGCTCTCCCTGGAGCCTTCTCCTCCCCAGGTGAGCACCCCCAGCTCTCCCAGCCTGGCTCCAGAGGGGCTCCAGCCCTTGAGGCATCTCCATGACCTCCTCTGGACTCACTCCAACAGCTCCAGATCCTCCTGTGCTGGGGCCCCAGGGCAGGTGGGATCTCACCTGACTGGAATACAGGGGCAGAATGCCCTCTCAACCTGCTGCTTACAATGTAGGATCAGCCCAGGATGCAGTTCTCTTTGTGAGCTGCAAGCACATCCATTCACCCTTCCCTATCCTGGACCACATTTTCTTGTGCTTTCCATATCTGGTTTGAAATTCTTGGTATTCTCAATGTTTCTCTACTGCCCATTAACCTGTATCACTTTGGATTGTAAGTTTTAATGGCTGCAGTTTGAGCAAATGGTTTGATTTTCATCTTGCTGCTGTAAGGGGATAAGAGAACATCAGCAATTTCTCTGGGCAGACTTTCCCAAGCTGAGGAAATGCTGTGACATGCTGTGGACTATTAATTCTTCAGACAATAAAGAGGATATTATGTCTAGTCTGCTAAGCTACATGTATTCCCGTGTCCAGGGGAGTCCTGTATTTCCAACAGCCTCTCCCAGTCCAGCACACAGACTGCTCCTTCCTTCTCCCAGTCTGTTCCAGTGCTGGCAGGGTGTGAAGCATTGCTCATGGGCAGAACCTCTGCTTGCACAAATCCCCTGAAGAAACATTCCCAGGCACGTTCCCAATCCAGATTAATGAATGGTCTCACCATCCTGGAGAAATGCTAAGGCTCCTGATTCCTTGCAAACTTTCTCTCTAGGCTTGTTACCCAGAATTTTACTGGAACAGAGCTCAGCATATGTTCTGCCTACGAGGTTTTTGACCAGAACTGATATTTCAAATAGTTGTTATCTGTAACATGCTATCTGCACGGTCTTCACTGTCCACAGCACGTTATCTACTCCCTCAGCAGATAGATTTATTTTACATAAGGAATTTATGTAAGGTCTATATAAGCAGACTCAAACTCATATTTATACTCTTTGGAGCACCTTTGCCATTAATATTTCACCTAACAGAAATTCAATTTTCTGCAAAGAAACCAAATCCAAGGTTACCCTAACACTCAGATATGGTTTAAGCTAATTATTGGAGCTCAACATTCACACAGGGTAAATGCACCCATTGAAACAAAATTCTGCCAATTCACTGCAGCTGAACATCTGCCTATTTATTCAAACAAATGCTAGAGATATCTTTCCAATGTGTCTAAAACTTAGGGAGAGGAGTAAACTAAGGATTAAATGTGGCTGCAAAACCTGACAATGAGATGCTATCCATGATCCCTCATTAAAACTGCTGGAGAGCAAACCTCTGACTTTGAGTTCCAAGAACCCCTGGAGAGAAAATAAGCTTCCCAAGTCAGCCAGAGAAGGATAATTTTTGTTCTTAGGGTATAATAGGAGATATAATATCATTATTAGTGTTGTACAAAGATAAAGGAATAAATGTATATTGAGAATTATAGAAGCAATAGAAATGCTCAAGTGTGAAAGATTTTAAGGATGGTCTTTGGCTCAGGGGTTTTACCTGACACAGATCAGTCCCAAACTACTTTTCTCTGACAACAGGAGAAAAGATCTGGATGTTCTTCTAAGTTAAAGCATTTTTGTATGTGTGAAGGTGGGGGGTTGTGTATAAAGCTGATATTTCAGCTTTATTTCAGTTTCAAATATGATTCATCAACTTAGTATTTTTCCACTTTGCCCTTATCTACTGATGACACCTTTAGAAGACCAGATTAGATTCTGGCTACACATTCAGTACCACAAAATCCATAACATCCTTTAGGATTTCCTACAGTTACTTAACCACTGAACATAGTGATTCTGAACACACAAGTTCCCATCCAGTTTGGATTTGCTACAGCAAAAAGCTCCTTATCTCAATTGATAAAGTACATTGAATAAGATGGCTGAACACATACAAATCTTCCACAAAATATCCCTGCAAATCTTTTTTTAAAGATTTTTTTTTGCAAAAGAAAAAATAGGAGATATATCACTGACAGCTCTGAAACAAGAAACAGAATGTCCAAAAAAGTGAAATAACCTTGCAAACAAAATTTCAAGCAGAAATAATTCTTAACTGTAGGGCTGAACGATTTCCATAGGGTGAATGTTAAAAGACCTGTGGAGTTCAAATGCATAACCAGAAGTGCCCACAGAAGGCAAAAAAATTAAGTTAGTGTTCTAGAGAAAACTGTGGAGAAATAAGAAAAACCACTGCTCCAAGCTGTAGAATCATCAGCAAGGATGATCTATGGTTTGAGCTTTGCTGCCAATGGAGGAAAAGGCTGAGGGAGGATGCTTTGCCTAAGTTTGTAACCCAGTTATAGCACAAAGAGGGAAAGTGGGCTTCAGGGATTGCTTCCTCCTAGAATAAATCAATCAGAGGAAATACAATAAATACAATGTCAAACTTGTAGCAGTAACAGGTAGAGAGTTGCTGAAAATGACAGAAATGAGGAGCTGGATGCCAGTTGCAGTTTTAGTTTGAAATTGTATCTGCTGAAGTGTCTGGAGCCAATTTAAACAAAAAGGCAGAAGGGGCTGGGTTCTGAGGGTGCCCCACCACAGCTTGGCTGTGCTCAGCACACAAACACAGGCTCTGAGCCAAGCCAAGGGGGACACCTGAAAAGGAAGCACAAGCCCTGCCCTGAGGCTTGCTTGGGGGCCTGTCTGGCCCCACTGCACACAGGCAGAGCTGCTCAGACACCCAGAGCAGCCCTGCATGGAAGGAAGAAGGCTGATGTGCCCTGGAAGCATGAGGCCCAGCCTTTTTTGTGATATTCAAAAGCAAAAAGCAGGACTTCATTCCCAGTACATCATGAGAAGGGCAGAGTCAGGCCTCCAGGGATGTGTCTGAACTCTGCCTGTTCGTGGCAGGAGAATCCCCAAAGACCTCAGCAGCCACAGCCCCAAGCACAAGGCAGAAAAGACAGAGAAGGACAGGTAAAAACTTCCCTAAAATCTGGCACTACAGGGAGTGCTCTGCTCCAGGGCACCCAGCAAAGCTTCAGTGGTGTTTGGGAATGAGAGGTGGGTCAATGCCCCATTCTGCTCCTGGCCAGCAGAGCAGCTCTCCTGCTACAGCACAGCTGTGCCAGGAAACCCTGAGCCACAGAAATGCCATCAAGGTTCTTTACATATATCTGCAAAGCATCATGTGCCTGATGGATGAACTTACTCTGCCATTTCAGCTACCCTGAAGGTAAGCTGCTAAATAATTTAATCTTGTGGAAACAACAGGAAAAAACCCTGAAAATCAAGAGCATTCTTAGTGACATAAACTTCTGTAAAGGACACTTAGAAGCTACAAGCAAATTTATTGTCTAAACTAAAGTATCATACACCTGTAGATGGAAGCAGCTGCTGGATTTACCAGGTTTTGAAAACATCCGTTTTATAAGGCAGCACAGCACTACTCTGTATGCTTACCTTCCCCTGTTCCATGACCTCTCTTCTAATCTCATGGCAAACAGCTCAAAGGAGTTTACTTTCCTAATGCTCTACTTGTTCTCCCTTGATTCCTAATCCAAAAATTTTAGCAGCCAAACAAGTTTAAACAATCGAATTTACAATGATGAACTTGCTTCACTTCTTCTTAGGAAAATCTGTTGCTGTGATAAAATTTTACTCCTGGTTAAGATCACAGCAACACTGGTTTTGTTTAGAGTTGTCAGACACTATTTTCATGTATTACTCAATGTTACTACACGATAAGCTCAAAAGTTTTGTATATGATCAGATATTTTCCTTTCTTTCCCCTCCCCAGCACAAATTATCAGTAATTTTCAGATGTTTAAGTAACAGAAGCATTGAGCAAGTGTAAAGTTGTCTGGGAACTGAGAGTTCAGTGCAACATAATGTGGGTAATAATTGGCTTTATGGAGGTGGAAAAACAAGCTTATTGTTAAGGGATTTTAATGTTGGCACATACTTGGCATGCAAATAGAAATTAATGCACATTGTTAATTTGTCTGCCTCACCAATTGCTCCATGTTATTAAATCTTTCCCATTAAACAGACTCTGGCAGGCTTCTGAAAGTACTTCCATCCAAGGAAATTGTTATTAGATGGGTATTCTTGAGAAGGTTCCAGCAACATCTCAGCAACATTGGCAGTTCCAGAATATTTATGAGCACGTAACAACTCAGTGCTGGATGCAGCTCCAGGTGCAATTAACATCCTCAGAACAGAAATTAAAATTGCAAAAGGTACCACTGCATTGCTCAAGTGAAACCAGAACACATACAAGTATTTCTGAAAATTCCCTTTTTCTTTCAGACACTCCTCTCCATGAAAGAACTTCAGTGACCAGGAGGTAGAGTGACTTTATAGTTATAAAATATCATCATATTTCAGAGTCATGGTCCTGCACATCACAGAGGTGATATCAAATGGAGCTTCTGGAATGCCACGCCAGCACTGCAGGGACACTGTCCTGGCTCCAGGGGCAAGGAATGGCTTTTCCTGCTGCAGGTACATTCAGCACCATGGACAGGGCTGTGTGCATGGGCTAGAAGGAGACGGGAATGTTTGTGTTTGGGGAAACACTGCAATGGCAACTTGTCCCTTAGATCTGTGTCAAAACCAAATGCTGAAGGCATGAATCTCTCTGATTGCTTGCTACAAAAGTGGATATAACTCTATAGCTCATGCATGTGCTATACACACACACAGCTCCAGGATTGCTCCTGGTGGGAAGGAAATGTCCCCGTGCAGGACATGGACAGAGGGGTGGGGAGGGCAGAGAGATGGCAGAGTTGGGCCTGCTGAGCCTGAGGAGCAGCAGGAGGAGAGGACACTGTCCCAACTCCATTAGGGGACAGGCTGCAGGAATGAGCAGCTCTCCATGCCCAGGAGAGATGGCGCACAAGCAGGAAAAGGCCATGGGTATAGTATAGCTGCACAAAAATATATAGATGCAAGGCAAAAGAAATAAAATAGCTACAAAATTTCTAACATTAAGAACAGCAGAATTCCTTTTGCCCAAAGGCAGTGGGAGGGAAGGAATAACTCTTTTGATCACTGATTTTATCTCCTCTTTTTTTGACCACCACACTGTGCAGCTGCTGAGAACTGAGCAGCAAGCCCCAGCCAGAGTGCCCATGAGTCCTGGGCACCATATGATTAACAACATCAGTATTATTTAGCCAAAATGACATGACAAAAATGCTTATGCTAGCTCTGTATAATCTTGTGTAGTTATCTGCAAGAAAGTTTCTTAAAATTATATCTTTCCCAACTGACATGAATAGAGGCTTGTTTGTAGGCTATTTTAGGGGAAAACCCTCCCAGCAACTCAGCCACCCTGCGCCCTGGCTGGTTGGGAAATGTGCCATCAGATCCAGGAGTGATGGCTAAAAATATCATCAGGTCACTTCCTAATTTTGGCCTATAAAAGCTGGACCAACTTTAAGGGTGAATTTGGAGATCTCACGTGTGAGTGGACAGACTGTGCAAGATTTTTCCAATTGCTGGGAAGGGTTCTCCAGGTCCTTGCTGCAAAATGGGGCTCCCCAGAGAACACAGACTCTGGATCATGGTGGAGTGTTTGGGCAATTGGTGATGTATTTTTTCAATCACTATTCTTTCCTTTCTCTCATAGAGCAACGATTAGGTGCATTCCCTTGCTTACTTTTGCTTGTTGCTAAAGCCAAGCACGTAGTTTTATTCAATGTATCATTTTAGTTTTGAGTTGCCTTTATATTCACAGCAAAATAAGACCATTCTTTCCATTGGTGTCTGTGTTCTCTAAATCACCCCCATCAACTGGCAGAACAGGTTGTTTGGGTTTTGCTTGATGATGGCTTTTTCTGCTCTCTTCCCTGGATTTAAAAGGTCACCTCAGACACACTGTGCCCCAATGTTTTCCCAGTTCTCCTTAGGTTTGGTTTTGTTACTACTTTTTAAAACAACATTTAATTATCTGACCACAAGCCCCGAGTTCAATGACTAGACACCTGGCAATCCTTTCCATACATATTTTTCTATGAGTCCACAAAATTATTACAGATGTTAAGATTCTAAAAGTCAAATAAAGAAATCAGTTCTCAGTATCTGATGAGAAGGGTTTGTGTGGTTATTGCCTTTGCTCAGCACTGCAGCTGATTCATGACTATTTATTCAGACTGTGAGATGTTTTATGAAATTAGCTATATCTTTGTGTTATCATGCAAACCTTTTCATTTGTATACAAAGCATCTCCAAAACATCTTTCATTAGTTCCTCACAGCCCATTATTTCCTGCATGATTAATGACAGTTACATAAATATGGTGTTTTTCCCCAAACAGACGTGCTTTACTTTGCTCTCTTACTATCAAAAGACTATTGGCTTTAAAGCAGCCCTTTAATGCAATCACACAAAGGTGATATTCAGTATGCTTTCCCATAATTGTTAAATGTTATGAATCTGAGGAAGGGCTGTAAAGGCTATACTAAGCCAATTTTCATAGGAAATGACAAATGGCAAAAAACAAAATACAAGGAAAAAAAGGCAAAAGCTGTGATAGACAATGAGTGACAGGAGCAGCTTCTTCCTAGACTATATTCTGTCCATTTGTTTTCTTACACATGTCAAAGGACTAGTGGAAGGAGAAGCAGTTTTGCCCAATCACCAAAAGTACTTCTCCAAAATTAAAGCCCTTTTTAAAGAAAAAAAAAGAATTTTAATATTCAGATTTCACATATTGCTAGCTCCAAGTTATGAATCAAGAATCCTGTTTCAAGACCACACCACCTCTCAGGAAAATCCTCTGTTAGTAAGGTCCAGAG
Source organism: Ammospiza nelsoni (assembly GCF_027579445.1). Classification (NCBI taxonomy): domain Eukaryota; kingdom Metazoa; phylum Chordata; class Aves; order Passeriformes; family Passerellidae; genus Ammospiza; species Ammospiza nelsoni. Next base: position 30,343,318 of record NC_080640.1, on the reverse strand, counting down.
AAGTCCCTGGAACGACATGGCTCTGAAGGAAAGGAAAACTAAAATTATCTACACCTCTCAAGCTGTTGCTTCCTAACCCAGACAGCTCAGGCAAGTGACAGATGTAAATCCAGCACACTCTTGCAGCTACAGTACCAATTTCAATGTATAGCTCTGTACTAGCAGAGTTTACAGGTGAAAAGATAACCAGTAACACTTCATGCCCTGGATAAAAATAGAAAATAATGTGGAAAAAACCACAGAATAACTATGAAAAAAAATAAACATTTCAGAATTAAAGACATGTAAAAGAGATGTTTTATAACTGATGTCATCCGTTCAAATCCCTACAACTTGGCTGATACTTTCAGTCAAAGTCATCATCCTAACATCATCCTTCATCATCCTAACAAAATAAAACACCATTCACTACTCTGGGAACAAGTCACTCTCTCAGTGGATAAGAGTTATAACTAATATTTCATAATTTTATATAGAAGCCCACAGAAAATGAGAGTAGTGGGTCAGTGTTGAGGGGTTGAAGGCTGCTTTCTTTTTGAGGACTGGAGACTCACAAGGATTTTCAGCTGTTTTCCTTTCACATGATTTGCCTTTAGCTTCCCAGGGCAGGTTTGTAAAGGACACAGCTAATTAGGAACGTCAGAGACTTCTTGAAATTGCCTCTTGACTTCAGTCAATAAGGACCTATTATTTACAGAATTTTCTGTTCTTTTTCAGCCACCAAGAACTTTGCTCTAATTTCACTTCTCATCTACAACAAAGCTACTGGGACTGAGCTTCAGGATGGGAAATAAAAGGACATAAGTTACAAATATTGTGCTTATTGATAAGCATGAAAAAAAAATAAAGTAGCAGCATGATTTACAATTCTGTATTTTATATATAAAATACCTACGAAATATCTTCTTGCTTTGTTTTTTCCTGCAGGACAAGGAAAAAGTATAGCATAATAGATAATATAATATATAATATTTTAAATAGATGGTATATTATATTATATGAATTGAAATAGATGGTATCATATATAATATAAAAACTATAAACAACTGAAGAGAGCCCAGGGGACCACAGCAAATTTACAGGTGAATAGTAAAATTTTCCAAAGGTAAAATTAACCCTTCACTTGCAGCGACCAGCAGAAAAAATACTTCTCTTTTTATTTAGGAAATCGAGTGAGTTCTGCACTAAGTCCTTGATCTGTCCCATGGGATGAAAAATCCCCAGCCTTGACCAAGGCATTAATCCAATGTGGAGAAAGGTGGGCTGGAACCAGGGGGCAGAGCTGGCACCTCCCTGGCTGGAGGAGGAGCTGGCACAGAAGGGAACTCTGAGGGAAGCACTGGTTTGTGCCGAGGCTTTGGAAAGGGTCAGGTGTAATCACAAGGCAGCCCAAGAAACAAAGGAATAGAAGAAGAAAGAAGAAATTTCATGAAGAAAACACATCCTGAGCATGAGCTGAATAAGCCAGCCCTGTGCTAACACCTGCCTTCTGCCGTGCCAAATTTGACAGAAAAGCAACATCAACATTGCCATTCACCTGCTTATTTTATCATGTTCTTTCAGGAATTCCCTCTTGCTCTCTTTGTAGGAGTTATTAGGGTCCATGATGTGCAAAATTCTCCAGCCTGGCCTAAAATTGTCCTCTGGCACCCTTTCTTACTGCTGGAATTTGCTAGGTTTTTGGATTTTTTTAGCTCAAGCATCAGAGTCTGTCATATCCCATTTACTTTGCCTTTCATGCACAGACACAGAGCCCCAGACAGCTGGGGGCTCTTTGGGAGAGATCTCCTCTGACAGGAAAAGCTCCAGGCAGAGCACTGAAATTCTCCTTAAAAATACAAAACAAGAGAGAAACAGAGATTCATTTCCTCTAGGAAATGTCAGGCTGCAGAATTTCTTTGACTGTATTTACAACACATGAATGGAAATAACCACGTTCAACACTGTTTTCACTTTGTAGGAGATGAGCTAAATAAAACCACAGAAGCCTTAATTTGGGCACTAAAATGCAAATTTCAGCACATCTCTTTTACGATATTTTCACCATCTCAGGGGATTATCTGCCTGCTCTTTGGGCCTCTGGCAGGTTTTGAGATGTCAGTGTGGAAGCAGCACATCATGAATCCCTCCCTAGGGCACAGACTCACTCCAACCTTATGCTGCCAAGAAAGATGTTTGGAAATTTATATTTCAAGTACTAAAAATTGGTTCATTCCTAGGAGATAAAGCTTAGTTATTTGGTGACTAGTTTTGAAATTACCTACAGAAACTGTAAGTAAGAAAAGACATTAACTTTTCAGACTCATGGGTGAGGAAAAAGAAAAACAAACTAAAATCCAAGCCAAAAATGCTGGCAAAGGACACAATAATGCATGAACCACTTACAAAGCCATGTGCCCACAATGTCTGATGCCAGACTACCACAGGGAATTAATTTAGCCAAGTCTGACAAAGAGCTAACATTTACCATGTCAAGTTCTATTCATATGATATTTACCAATATAAAAATTAATTACAAGTTGTCAAATTATCCTACATTTCCAGCAGTAAATCCTTCCTCCACAGTTAATGGCTCTAAGTAAAAAAGTGCACATGTTCAACCAGAGATGCTCCTGAGACTGACTTCCTACTGGATTATTGCTCCAGAACTCTTCATCTGTGCTTCCATTCCACTGGCAGCATTCTCCTAGTGCACAATGCTATTAAAAATAATGGTTTAGAGCATCAATAATATATTAAAGGTGGCCTCCTCAACATGACTGCGGTGACAGCATAATGAAATCCATCATTCTTCGAACATTTGCAGACATGCTTCTTACAGTTAATGATGTGGCACAACTCCATCATCAACAAATGAGGGAAAGAGAAGTTGAAAGCAAAGAGAAAAACAAAGAGAAAGCAAAAAGAAAAGCTTGAAACTGAGCCCCGGAAAAGTGCAAAGGATTCTAAAGTGTAGGGGCTGCTTAACTCCATACCCATACCCAAGCAGGGAGCAGGCTGCTGAACAGGAGATCCAGGTTTGCCATGGTAGACACCCAGCCCAGAAGTTTGGCCTCAATCCTCACTTTAAAATCTATTTGATAGCTTAACAGTATCTAAGGATCTGCATCATGGAGAGCAGAGGACTTACCTCCCTGAGCTCCCTAAGTTCCACCATCCTAAAATGAACCAGTAAGACTGAGTCACATACTTGGGCTTCCTAAATTGTCAATGGACTGAAACAGGAGCCTCCAGAAAAACACATTGTATTTCTGAGCCCTATAAAGGTGGAATTACTGACTAGAATATTACACCCTCTGATACAAAGAGATCTCTCAGTATCATCAGAGAATCATTAATGTGTTATTTTATGACTAATAAACACCCATTTCCCATCTATGCACACTAATTGAAAACTTTAATTGACATTTCAAAGCCTACAGTTCCTTCACTTCACACTGTGAGTAGAACTACAGCTGCATACACAAAATGGGCATTTTCCTAAATCTGTTAATTAAGTAATGATTGCACAGAGTAAATGCTTATTCCCACTAAACTACATGACGCTTTTTCACTTTCTCTTCTGGTAATATTTATAATGTTATTTTTATTAAGTCAATTCACAGAATATTGACTGCTCTTCACTCTGCTATCCTTAAACTTCTCTGTACTCCAGCTTCCCCTCCCAAAAGGCAGCTCCTCCAGGGAGCACCGTGTGTGTGTGTCCCCTCCTGAGCACTCTGTGTGTCCCCTCCTGGAGCACTGGCCTCATCAGCCCCACAGCAGAAGCAGTGGACCCCCAGGCATGCTGCAAGGAAGGAATCACACTATGGAAATTGGCAGTGGGCATCACCCACACCAAGAGGAAAAGTCCTTGTCCTGCTAACAGAGCCAGGAATGAAACAAATCAAAGGACCAGCCTAATTCAATACTGATTCTCACAGAATCCTGCAAGTAATGTAATTTCTGTTCTAATTCTTTTTCTATTCTGATTTCAGAGTCTCCATTCAGGTAGCAATAAAGAAAACTTCTAAGATCTGTTTATTTTCAACAGATAACAAAACTTGTTCTTCATTAACTTCTACAGTCTGATGTCACAGACATCTTTTATGAAAAATCCTTTCCTTAGGATTTTTTCTCCTGAGAATCTGAGAGGCCTCAGGAACAAAATGTCAACATTGATTATCTGCTGCTGTGGCCCATGTTGGTTTCTAATTAATGGCCAATCACAGTCAGCTGGCTCTGACTCTCTGTCCGAGCCACAAGCCTTTGTTATTCATTCTTTCTTATTCTATTCTTAGCCAGCCTTCTGATTAAATCCTTTCTTCTATTCTTTTAGAATAGTTTTAATATAATATATATCATAAAATAATAAATCAGCCTTCTGAAACATGGAGTCAGATCCTCATCTCTTCCCTCATCCTAGGACCCCTGTGAACACAGTCACAAGTCTGATAATCAGGTGCCTCCAATTTTGGCATCACAACAGCAACTGAATTCCCTCTTTTTACAAAATTCAAATTAAGAAACCGCTACTTTTAGGTCATCTAAAATTGCAAATTATTTTTGAATTTTTCATAAAAGGAGCTTCCTGCAAATATATACTAGGTGGAGCTAGTAGTAGTCAATGATACAGCTGGATTAAAATGCTCAAAAACCTTTTTGAAATTACTAAACATGTTAATGATTCATGTCAGGGTATCTGAAATGTTTTGTGTCTGGTATTGTTGGAGATTTGACTGGCACTAGATTCATACATATGCAAGAATGAGGAAATCTCAAATATTCCTCAGTGAAAACATTAGTGGAATAAAGAGCTATGGTTAAAGAGTCCTTTATTGATAGTAAAAGGAAATGTAAGTCTGGTGCAGATACAATCCTCAGGTAAAACATAGATTTCACTGTTCCAAAGAGACCACCTCCTCTTTTTTATCAAGCTGTAGCAGTGTTACAAATTCCTTACACCTTGCACATGACTATTTTAATGGTCAGAGTTTCATGTCAGCATTCCATTCATAGATCTCAATATTCCAAAAGCAACAGAGATTGCACTGCATAAATTTAGCTTTGCACCACAGTAAGGATCTGATAGCACTGTTTAGTCACATTTACTTGAACTAATTTAACCAGGATTTCCAGGGTTGTGTTTAAGCACCAGAAATCATCTTGGACAGACTGTATGAAGAGGATTAGCACTGCAGCACTTCAGAGAGCATGTCCTTTGGAAGAAGACATAGGCAAGAGAGAAATACTGTTCTAAAACTTTAAAAAACAATAGGCATGGGACCAAAATTTACAATTTGCTATCTTTCTTAGGTCCAAAGAATGAGATATGAGATTGCTCTTTACTTCTTCCAATTCTGAGAGCAGACCTGTGAGCTGTGTGGTTTTATCCAAGCACCTGATGTTCAGCTGTATGTGACTTACAGTGAAAAAAGAGCCATTAGCTTCAAATATAGTTTGTTCTTCTTGAGAGTTTCAGCTGAGAACTCCAACAATACAAAAGATAACTGCATGATGATGACTTGGTAGCTCCAATATATCTTTTTATGGCAGAATATCAAACAATAATTTAAAATTCAAGAGTGTATTCAGACCCATTTTAATTTCAAGATAGATCTCATAAAATTTTGTCAGCATAAGGGCAGAGAGAAGATGTAGCTCAGCCACTTTTCCCACACAAATAACACAATTGCCTTTTCTCTTTTTGTTGTCTGTAACAGCAGAAATTGTGTATAAAACAGAAAAATACAACCCTGGCTCTGGACTCCTGGAAAAGCTGAAACTGCTGAGCCAGTCTGTGCCCAGCCATTGTGGTGGAGCTCCCCAGGGACACTCCATACATGTGTGATTTCCACCAGTAAATCCCAGGGCTCAGCCTGCTGCCTCCTCCAGAAAACATAAAGCAAGGCCACATCCTCATGCTCTAAGTTCACACACTAGTTTTAACAGATAAGCATATAAGGAACAATAAAAAACTTGCCAAGGGAAAATTCTGGAAGAAGAGTCAATAAAACCAATAGCAAAACTAGTTTGCAAACATGACTGGCTTGAATGACTACAAAAAAAATATTATAGGACCTACTTGTATAAAACAATTAAGTTGAGATGCATGTGGATCACTGTTTAAAAATGTGGACAGTGATTCTGGCTGTGGATATTTAGAACTTACAGCTAGAACTTACAGCATGCTGTGCAGCCACAAGGTCCTTTCCCTCAAATAACACCCTTACCTGTAATATTCACTGGGATCTCCTAAAGAGCCAGAATAAATACAAACAGGTACATTTCCTGAAATAAATCTTATTACATCTGTACTGCTGAAGTTTTGCAGAGATCAGTCACAAGAGAGCTGCCAAGCAGAAGAGTGCCTGGCTGCCCAGTTCTAACTGAATTATTTTTAGAAATACCTCCCTCTTTGAAGGGCTGCAAATTGTATTCAAGTTCTCATAGGAAGAGGATTTCTTTGAAAGTCTCCTGAATTCGTGAATTTCTGGAGAACCAGAATTAAGGAAGAACTCCTCTCTTTCTGAGTTGTTTTTTCTCTCAGGATAGTATGAGATTATGAATAGTAACAGGAGGAAGTGAAAAATAAATGTGATATTTCAAATTTTCAAAGACAGGTTCAATTTTCATTTTCTCTGTGGATTTACACCACAATTTTCATGAGTCAAATTTCATTTAACTTACTAAGAGGGTTATAGTATATCACATGGTATTCCCTTGCAATATCAAGTTACAAATTAGTCCTTCCATTACTTCCCTGTCCTATTTCTGACTGTGTATTCAAAGCATCTGTGGTGTCCTACATCAAAACAGAGCCAAAATTGCATCTGACAGAACCCAGCAGTTTGTGAAAGAAAGGCAGACTCTAACACCAAAGATCCCAAGATGATGGGCAGAATCATTGTTGTAGCTTTAATGCCGCATTTAAAAGTATTTCATCTTCTAAATTTTCCTACTCTGTAAAGAAACCAATTCAATTTACATTCTGCTTTAAAATAATTATTTCATCACTAATTAACAACTTACAAATGTCTACTGACTTGCTAAGCAATTTGTCATAGTCTCCATAACAATCTACTCACAATATTTTGTCTTTCCTTGAGATCCACATCTACTCCCAGCTTATTGCTGCTTCTCTGAGCTGTCAATTTGTTCAGTCACATGTCCTTCCATAACACTTTTCCTTCAGTCATTTCCCTATCCAGAAACATGCTGCAAGGAAGCAGCAGGAAGCTGCAGGAAAATTAAATTGTTAAAACAATTGTTAAATCTTAAAACAATGCAGCTTTAGACAGCTGAAGAACAAGTGCAATAAAATAAACAGCTATTATATAAATTTGCTGGGAGTCTTTACATTTTCTGAGCACTGCATGCATGGAGCCATCACAAATGAAGATTAATCCTATGATTTTTGGGATCACCTGAGCCTCCAGTCTGCTCCTGCAGTTTTTCTCTCCAGTTGGCTGGAAGAGCCCCTTGGGTGAAAATCTCTGTTTATCACCACAGAAAATGGAGAGCTTGAGAACAGAAAAAATACCCAGTAAGGACAAAGGAGGAACAAGGAAAGCAGGTGATGATTGTGTGCTCCTCAGGCCACATTGCCACAGGTCCTGTGCCAGCTGGGCTCCATCTCAAGTGTCCCCATCTCAAGACAATTGCACACACACAGAGCTTTCCACAAGGAGAGAAACCCTGCCTGCATTTAGGGCCTCAAGCAATCACCACACATTTTTCAGTGGGCAGAAAGAAAAATCTCTGCAACTCAAAGTCAATGGCAGGGACTTTCAGCTTGGCCTGGCCTGATCCTATAACCTTGGAGAGGAACTGCAGTAGCCTGACACTGTCTGCTGGCACTGCCCTGTGCACTGATAGGGATTTTTTTCAGCAGGTGGAATTCTAAGTGAATGTTGAGAGGAGAAGGAGAAAATTCTCAAAGTTTTTTTAGAAGCTTGGGATGCTACAAGACTCTGGGTAATTTTGAGAGGAATAAAATTTGTCCTTCAGGGCTATTTTTACGAAATCTAAGGGGAAAATACAGTAAGAGTACCTGATGATAAGAAAAATGTTGCTTCAGTACTGCAAGATACATATAACACACCTCATCTTACATCAGGCAAAGGAATTTTAAGGAGAATGTAACAGGAATGATTCCCAGCTCATCATAGTGTGACCATGCCTAAGAATGCCTGTTTGTTTCAAGAATGTCATAGCGTTAGGATGTCATGATTCATCTAAAACTGCAGCTCTTGCTCCACATTTGCTGCCAGTCTGAATGTTTCCCCAGTCCCTGTGTTGTTAGGTCATTTCTGTTAAAGCAGGTTTCTAATTTACAAGGCCAATGCTATACCTGGGACACTAAATAGGCCAATCAAACAGAAAAATTGCCTGGAAAATGCCAGTGAGTTTTGAACAGGATTCCTTCCCTTTGCTTGAACTGCATTTTCTGATAAACATTTTCCACAAGAGCACACAGAGCTGTGCATCATCACAATAATTATACCAGAAAAAGGGCACATGGTGAACACAGGAACATACTGGACACTCTATGGAACAATACAGAAAAGCAGATTTTTTTTTTTCCCCCACATATAAAGAAAATATTTCTGATGAAATAATATGAAAGGAAAATTGTTGTGGGGCTTTCACATCAGGGAGGACTACAGTGCTGAAAGACAGCAATTGGTAACTGGGGGAGTTGAAAGCAGGATGTTTGTTTGTCACAATTTTTCTTCCCAAACAAAAAGTTGCGCTTTCAAAAAGCTGATTTTGAAAAGCTCTGTACAGATGGCTGCTTAGCCATTAAAAAAACACCTATTCCCTATTTCCTGATAGACAGAGCTTCTCTGACACCCCACTGGGCCCTTCCCAAACCCACTGTTTGATTTTTCTTCCTGGCAGGCACTTTTACCACACATTTGAGTGGTTCTGTTATTCTGGACTTTCTACTCAAAACTTGTCTTTCCTTCTGAAAGAGCCAATGAACCCAAACTCATTCTTCCACTGGTAATCTGCTGCTGATGGGAGCTTGCTGTGCACCACTCCTTTCCCTCTGGGCCATTTGTATCCACTTCCTCAGGGTGAAATTAACTGATAAGCCATTTCAGAATTGGGTCACTTAAATCTCACTACGTTATCATAATGCAGGTCTAAATTCCACTTGGGTTTTCTCCTTAGATGCCCAAACTGGCAGTTTCAGACACACAAGGATCAGAGTTACCTCTGATCCACAGGGGAAGTCAATGGGGGCTCTGTCTCCACATTTCATGATTGCTTAATCCAATGTGAAGTTGTTTTCAGTGGGAAACAAAATGATTTCATGTTTCAAAAGCCAAGAACTTGCCTGGAAAGGATTTGTATCCATTTGCCTCTTCCTCCTTCCATTTGTGTTACCATATGATCTTCACTCATTTGCCTTCCTGGGCAGTTTTCCACGTGCAGCCTGCAGGACCTTAAGCATTATAAAATCCTGAAAACTATTTCAGAAATTTGTACATTTATAAATATTTCAATCTAGATTGCTTGTAAGATCCATAGGAAAAGCCCTCTTTCCTCACCTTGCACTTGGCCCAGATGAACATGCTGCAATCAGTCAACTGCTCTTCAAGGTTTGAAATGTTTGAATTTTCATCCCTTTAACACAGAGGTATATCCAACCTTATACCCACACTTATAGTTCAAAATTGTTTCACTATTGAACCATATTGTCTATTTTGCTCGTTCCCTCCAAATTTTCATTTCTCCACTACTTGCAAAGCTTCTGTGCCCTAGTAAACTGGCATTTACATGAAAGTAATAAAGGATCAGTTGAATAAAATATTTTAGACAGCATTAGGAATTAGATAATAATTTTTTCCCCAAAAAATCAGAAACCGTCACTTCCTCAAAGTGCAATTTCACACATTTTAAAAATGTTTTCTCTATAAGAGAATCCAAGAACTTGGCTGTGCTGCAGAGCCTTTTGTTACTACTTTATAACAGGTTGTCTGGGTTTCCAAGCACCTTTTTAGTTTGTTAATAGCTGTTTGGGCATAGGGCTTTATTGATTTATAAAGTCACAGCCATTTTTCCTGTCTCTGATGTTTACAACAGAGAGGTGGAAAACAATGCTGGCTTTGCAGAAACAGCACAAGCTTAGAGCAGCTGAGGTAAGATATTATTCTCTGGGAAGGAACAAGGGAAAGAAGGAAACCTGTTTCAGGGAAAAACAACTGCACAGGTTAGGGAACCCATGAGGATACTTCAGTCAATATTTATCTCTCAGATCAATAAAACTTGATGTTCATTTCAGTGAAATCAATACCTGCTTAATTTAAGTGTTGTTGTTCCTTAGCTCCATCTACTTCTCCCTGTATCCAAGATCTCTTCTCAGTGCTTAAGATTTCAGACTTGATCATCCAACCTGATTTTTGCATTTCCAGAATTTTCATCATGGGCTCAAAACAACAAGAAAACAAAACAACCCAACAAAACAAAAAAAAAAAACCACAGACAAAAAACCTCAACTTAACTAAACTAAACTAAAAGTTATTCCCTTCACTGAGCACTGGATACAAATAGATCTTTTTTTTCCCTAAATCTCAATCTTTTTCTAAGCCAGGGGAAAGGTAAGGGGGCCTGAGAAAGAGGTTGTCCAGCCAAAAGCAGAGGCAAGAGGATTAACAAAGATGTTGGCATCCTTGCTAGCATGTCACATGTGCTGAAAAAAGGTGTTTTATCTGCTAATGTTCCTCCTAATACCTGCCTTCTTGTGTGGAGACTGTCCTTAGCCAGATTGATTTTCTAAGCTGGCACAGTGTTGTTAGAGGTATCCATGCCCAGACTGAATCCTAAAGATCCTGATCTCCAGCACAGCTATTAAAGGTCCAGCACTGAGCATCAGAAACTCTGGCTGCTTTTTCAGGTCATGATTTCTGCACTGCGCTGCAAGGAAATTCCGGCTGAATCCTTAAAGGACTCTGCAGCAGCACAGCATGTGGCAGGCACATAGAGGTTATTATTTCTGCTGGAGCAGATGTTTCCCTTGTTCCTGTTTAGGTGCAGGGCAGGGCTTCCTCCAGCCATCAGAGGTGTGATTCAAAGGCTGCTCCAGGGAGTGGCAACCCAGAGCAGGCAAACAGGAGCATGACCCAGCACTTTGTGCAGGCATCCTCCTGCTAGTGGTGTTTTTATTTCATTTAGCTTGATTTTGGATGGAGGTTTCTTTTTTTTTTTTTTTTTCCCCACAATGGTCTCTAAATGATCAAGAGCTATAGCTAGTAAAAGTGTACCAAGCCAAACAGAAGTCTCCAAGGAGGACATGTCTGTCCAGACCCCTTCCTGCAAGGAGTGTTTGAGCCTCTCAGTAGTACCAGGGAAAGGTGCCAAAGATGCCTGTGTGTGGTGAGAACAGGTGAATGGTCTCCTCTGTCTGGTGGCTGAGCTTAAGGAGGAAGGAGAAAGACTAAGGAGTATTAGAGGAAGTGAACGGGAAATGGACTGGTGGAGTTTCACCCTTCCATCCCTGAGGGAAGCCCACCAGGCATCAGAGGACTCCCATGCCCCCTGCCATCAGGCTGAAGGAGGAGACCTTGTTGATGAAGGGGAGTGGAAATGGGTGCCTCCTTGGGGAGGAAAGAAAAATTCCTCCTGACCCCCATCACCCACCCAGGTGCCACTTCAGAATAGGTGTGAGGCCCTGGACCTCAAGGGTCAGCCAGGTGACACAGAAGAAAATCACCTGCCCAGTGAGCCTCCCAACTACACTCATCTGTGAGACAGATCACCCCTTCTGACGCTGGAGCACATCCAGAGGAGGCAACGAGGCTGGAGAGGGGCTGGGAACACAAAGCCTGTGAGGAACCCCTGAGGGAGCTGGGGGTGCTCAGCCTGGAGAAAAGGAGACTCAGGGGTGACCTTGTCACTCTGTACAGCTCCTGAAAGGTGCCTGTGCTCAGGTGAGAGTCGGTCTCTCTCCAACTGACAGAACAAGAAGAAATAGTGTTAAGCTGTGCCAGGGGACATTTAGGCTAGATATTAGAAAGAAATTCTTCACTGAAAGAGTGATTGGGCACTGGAATCATATGCCCAGGGAGGTGGTGGAGTCACCATCCCTGGGCATGTTTAAAAAATGACTAGACAGGGCACTCAGTGCCATGGTTTAGTTGATGAGGAGGCCATAGGTTGGATTTGATAATCTTAAAGGTTTTTTCCAACCTCTGATGAATTAGAGCATCAATTACCAACACTTGATAAATGAATTCATCATTTTTCCTCCCCTCCATGGCTGGACCTGGGGGCTTTGTTAACCCCTCACACCACAAAGTTCATTTCATCCTTTAACCTTCATCTCTTCTTTTCCTTTTGCACAAAATTGCAGCAACCTATTTTCAGGTTTGCTAAACCCAAGGATGTTTTGGCTGCCAAGCTGCATCAAGAGGAAAGAAAGTAAGTGCTTTCATTTGGTCTTATCACAGAACTGATAATAACATCATTGTACATGCAAAGAACTCCAGGCTTGTTTATCAGCAACAACAGAATGACACATGCAAATATACATATGAAAGGCCCAAATATCTCCAGCTCTGATAGTTCAGTCAAGAATATTATATCCCCAAAATGCAAACAGAATTATTTATTCACATCAACTGTACTAATGCCTCTTGGTAATTTTCTGTTTTCCTATAACAAGCCTTGCCAGGTTCAATCTTTGGTTTTTGGGGAAACAATCTGAGAAGGAAAGATTTGCTTTCTAAATAATTTTCAGCCTTGATAATGAAAAGCTTCATGCCACCTAGAATTATTTTCTATTTGTTGTGTTTTGAACCTTCTGCACAATTAAATGTTAAATATAATTCAAACCCTAAAATCATCATATCCACTGCTAAAATAAAAGTTAGAATTAACTTGTCTGGTATCCAAATCATGGTTCAAAAGACTGGTTGAGTATGGTATCTCTGAAATGCACTGTCTTGTAACCAAAGGTTTGGTTTGCTTTGTTTTCAAGTTCCTCATTTCACCCACATTTCTTGCCCTGCCCGTTTTTATTTCCATTTCCATTTGGCAATACCTCCCCCTCATAGTAAGTTATGTGTGCGCTACCTAATATTTTACAGCATTCTGCTAACAGATTATAATTTAATACTTTACCCTAAAGCAGATCAGGTTATTGTTCACATGCCAGAATAAATAGCAACCTGTGTACTGTCGAGAACTCAATTGCATCTGGATTTTTCATGTGGGTATTTCACATCTCCATTTACATTCCCATTACCTTTTCTGTTGTGAGCCCTTGCACCAGCCATCCTGGGGATGGATTTGGATACACTCAGATCATGAGGAGAACCCTGGAGCAGTGGGGCTATCATTACAGAAAAGTACATTTGCAGTTTTAAGTGACATGGAAATAAAAATTATAATCCAGATTTTAATATTTTATTGACCAACATTACCCATTCAGCCCTGCCCCAAACTCCACCCCTTGTGCTTTCCAAGGACACCATCAGACCCTAATGGGGGCAATGTTCTGTGCTGGGGCCATGGCCCCACACACTCCCTAGTCCTCCCAGCAGGACATGCCCAGCCCCACAGCATCCTTCCTTTTGGGGACACATAAGGAAAGGAGGGGGCCAGGAGTGTCCCAGAACAGACAAGATCAATACTGTGACAATAAACCCTGCCCCAGAGTATGGAGAACACCCTCCCTGTCCCATGGTGAAAACACAAAAAGAGGAGATGATTCATTCCAGCAGACTGAAGTTGCCTCAGGAGGGCCACAGGTGCCTCCCCAGCCTCAGCACATGTCTGGTCTGTGCCCTTTACATTTCTGAGACACCCACATAAGGCTGGAATTCGTGACACAGGCACTTCAGGACACCCACACTCCCTGGAATAACACCAGACTTTACCCATCATCACTCCCTCAGGTGTGATTCATCCATGTGGGAGGACTGCTTACCCTGCCAGGAGAGATGACAAGTTCCTGAATGAGTTTCTGCACAACTCAGTGCCTGGGGCAGGAGCTCTGGTCCTCCCTGGGAGCAGAGAAGGCACTGCAGCCTTCACCAGGGGTTGAGGATGATGAGCAGCATGCTTGGCAGTTTGTCTCCAGGCAAGAGAGCCCAGCTGATAGTGATCCCTGTTGGACACAAGAATGCATTAAATGAGAGGAGCCTGGCAATGAGGGCACCTCTAGAGAGGGACAAACCCCCTCTCCAGCCAGGCTGCATAAATCACTGCCTGGGTGTGCCTGACCCTTTTTTCTATCTATAAAGGAAGCCAATAAAATAACCTTGGCATTAGAGGCTTGACTTTTAGTTAGCTGCTGTGAGGTGAGCCAAATCTGGGACAGACTGTCCAAATGGCAAGCAGTTCATTATTCATGCACCAAGAAGGTGATGCCAGGGTTGCAAAGTGTGAAGTTTACACAGCACAGAGCTGGACTGCTTCCAGGATAGTGTTTTATCTCATTTTGCTCTCGCTGCCAGTGTTATTCTTCTGCCTTTCACCCACATCCTTCCTAGTAGAACCATTTAATTGAATGATTGGCAGAGTATGGCTCCACAGGACATGATGAGAGGGTATCAGCTTTGCTGCCAAAAAGGATGCCCCCTCCTTCCCAGTCTCTCCTCCTGCCTGCTTGCTGCTGCCTTCTGTTGGCTCTAGCTCAGAGCAAAGCTGGATGCACTAACATGATGGAAAACAACAATCAGGCAAAAGAGGGAAAAAAGCCACAAATAACTTTCTCATATGTCAGTGAACTGGCTCATGGCAGGGTGAAAGGGGCACAATGCAGGGGACAATAGCCAGGGGGAAGAGAGAGGCACAGGGCAGGACACAGCTCCTCTCTCTCCCTGGGAACTTTGAGGTGAGCTGTGCTGCCTTTGCTGTGCCCAAAGTGCCCAACCAGCTAGCCCCTAATTAGCACCTGGCTGATCACTGTGTAGTTAATAGGTCTGGCTGGGAAGGCTAAGAGCAGCAATGTCCTGGCTGTACCAGGCCAGGAGTCTGTCATGGGTAAGCCAAGGCTCACAGCCCTGCTCCTGCCATGCAAACAAACTCCTATAAAATTCCCAGCCAGCACTCACAGCTCCTTCTGCACAGGAATGTGTCATTAAACCCTCAGACAAGAGGGATTCAAGCCGTGGCTCAAGGTGATCTGTAAAATTGTAAGAGGTCAGAAACTGAGTTCAGCTCCTTTGGGTACTAGAGTAGCAGCTTAGTGAAAAACATAGCTTTTCTCTCGAGAGGGCTGTTGTGAACAACTCTGTGTTCATGTTTCTTTCAGTGTAGGATTGGGCTTTCTTCAGGAAACACGAATACATATGGGACTGATCTGACACAACCCAAAATTTTTCTGTAGATTTCTGAGGTAATTATTTTCCTTTCCATAACTTTCTATTCTTTCCTCCCTGCAATGTTTGTGAACACTTTTGCTTTTCCTCACTCAATTAATGATACCTTTTACTTTTTGTGTTCTTTTTTATTTCTCCCTGCTGAACACGAGAACACAAGGAGGTTTGTAGCTATATGCTACGACATTATTTGTTAATGGCAAGCTATCCCTCACCAATTACTTTGCTGGGATTTTACTACCTTGTCATTATTTTATCTCCAACAATCTGCTGCAGTTTTTGGCCAGGAAAAAAACAAAAACAAACCTATAGCTATGCCCTGGAGCTCCAACTACAGAAATGCAGAGCTATTCCCAACCAGCACACTGCCATTTCTTCCCACAGCATTTTGCCTCCAGTCACCACTTGAGGACATCACTGGGAGAGCAATAGCAGGCAAATTTCAGCCCTGGAGACTGAGATATGCTATTTTAGGTTGCATTATTTTGAGTAATGCTTGCCAAGGGCACTGAAGAGCATGTCAACTTAATTATGAAAGACAGGTCATTGATACAACTCGTAACAAATAAATCAGTGAAGAGAGCATAGCATTCAGAAGAGCAGTATTTATCACTGCACAAAAACACACCATTATTAAGGACAATGACAGCATGAATTTTGGAAGGCCACTGAGAACACCCTGTCCTGGTGTTTCTATCACTCACTGTCTCAATCATTCCCTCCTGCTATTCTCCCTTCTCTCTCATGCAAGGGTACCCAGTTTTGCACTACAAAACATCCTGAGCACCAGCATCCCTTCTGCAGGACATTCTTTTGGGATGCACTGACCTGTGTGCTTATCCTCACTACTTCTGAAGGTTCAAACACAGGAAGAAACTTCACCACAACAAAATTTTGGGGTTATATTCCTAAAGTCCCATCTGTTGTCCTGGGTCTTCTTTTTAGGGCAGCAGCCCATTTGCTGGCCTGAGGCTAAACCCACTTCCAAAGCCTACTCCCAGCTCCAAGAAACCCTCTAATCCCTCAGCTGTATTTTCCTGTCTCTCCTTACACCCATTTCCTCCTCTAGCTCCTCCATCCCACTTCAGATGCCTCCATCAAACCCCACTTAAAGGCCTATCAACAATAACAAGAAGCATAAACATGTGACCTTCCACAGAAATCTCCCAGAAAGATGTTAAATATTGTGAATGTCCCTCAATGAAAGCAAAAGATGAAAACAAGGAAAATTCTCTGCTTTCAGCACTCTAATTGTACAGAGCAGCCAGCCTTCAGTGTGCTTCAGTGCTGAAACTGCCCCACCCTGCTCACTGAACTGCTGGGGCTGCTGCTCCATCTACTAAAATTGCCTTAATCCCACTGAAGTCCCATGCCCCAAACACAGCTGAGCTGCTCCTTCAAATTCTTCTGGCAATTAGGCTGTAAACACTTCAATCAAAGGAGGAATTCCCTTTGAATTTATCTAGTCAATGACAATTTCCATATTCAAAAGAGGAAAACATTGGAAGCATATGGGGGTTTTTTTCCCACATAGAGGGAAGAGACAGAAAAGAAGCCCCAGTTGCCTCCTGCAAGGACTCCAAGTCCTAGATTGGTGGTCTGTCTTTCACATATTAAACACACTACCTGTTCCCACGTGTGCTAGTTTGAAAGCAAACCAGTGAGACATTCCAAGTCTGAGCTACAACTTAATAGCAAAATTAAAATAGAGGCAGAAAACACTGGCTTAAATTGACAGAGTCAGGATACAACCTGATATCCTGTTGGTCAGGGTGGTAGTAGCAGTCCCATTAAATGGCGGCTGCAGTCCTGTTGAAGTGATAGATGTGGTTCTGTTGAAGCAGAGATCCTGTAGAAGGGTCTGGTCTCCTCTGAAGGTCCAGTGGTGGTGGTAGTGTGGCTCTTGTCCTGTGGGAATCCAGTAGGTAAAGCTGCACAAGGTGTTCCAAACCTCAGATTCTATCCAAAAAGGAATGCTTGGCTCCTCCTCCTGGGCACAGCATCTCACAATGGGATGATGTAACTTATGACTCACACAGTGAGACTCCATGGCCCATTAACAGAAGATATCCCCCACAAAGGGAGTTACCAGGGATGTGCCACGGAAGAGATAAAGAACACTGCCCCACCTGCTTTTAGGACCTTATCAAGATGGTGATAGAATAAATACTTTGGTTATATCTTGCATTGTAACGTAGGACACCATGCTGTATCCATGTGGAGCCATGCTGTGAAGGGATCCTACCCTGCTGCTGCTCCCACAGCTGTGAGCACAACAGGAGCTCTTGCTTTGAGCCCTGAGCAGCAGCACAGATTGCAGATGTCAGAGAAAGTCATGTGGGAGCTTCTGCTGGGATGTGCTCAGAGGTAACGCCAGTACAGATGGACAGAGAACTTGTCACAGTGGTCATCCTTCTGGGGTTATTTTGCCTCTCCCTCCAGTTTATCTTTGATTGGGTCTTGATGATCCTTAACTCCTTTCAGCCTTGCTTTATCATTTTTACTGAACTTTTTTTCAAAAATTATGTTCAAATTCTGAAGAGCAGCTACCTACATTAGCACACTGTGGGTCAACTGTTCTGGTGCTGTAAAGCACCATCCACCACTTGATACTAGCTGAATTCTACCCTGTTATTTTAAAGGATAAAACCAAAATAAAAGCACAGAGGATCATTTCATTAGGATAATTAAAATAGAAATACAGCATACAGGCAAAAGCAAATCTGCTCAAGATACTAAACTCTTCATGACTGCATCAAAATGCAACAACTTAGGAAGTTTAAGGATTTTCCCTACATTTTTTCTTGCTCTGCAAAAATGCAATATTCTGTTATGAAACACTTGACATACAATTGAATACACCCAAATTTAAAAGCAATATCCTGAGGGGCACAGCTTGTCCTTTTCAAGCAGCCTGCTATTTTTGGGTACCCCTGAGATGTAAGTGAGCAGAAGCCTGGTGCAGTGCAGGACAATTCAAATTTGAGCACACTGCAATAACTCCCTGCTCACAGAGGCTCCTGGGCTGTGTTCAGTGCAGCTGTGGCAGTGAGGGATCCCCCAGAAGGTGGCTGTGATGCTGCCTGTGGTGGCATCAGGTAGAAGATAATGTAAAAAAATACAAGTTTTTGTCTACGTTTCAGATAGGGTATATAGCTGAAAGCTGCAGCCTGGTGACATGGCACTGGCTCTGTCTTCTTTTACACAGGTACCTCTTCTATTTCTCAGGTGAAGCTGCTCCTGCTTCTGACCCAGAGAGGAAACAAATATCTTCAATGATTTTGTTCCTGTTTTCAAAGGTCTGCAAGCAAATCCTTTCTGCAGTACTCAAAATAGAATTTAAGTTTCTCAGGAAAACTTATCCTAGCTGGGACTGGAATAATGTAAGAAGTCAGTTCTGGCTGAAAGCTCTTGGGTTAATTGAAAATGCTGGTTGTCCTACAGTCAGTGATCCACAGATGTCAAGGCCCTGATTTGCAGCCTTCTTAGGAAAAGTGGGCTTTTCTCAAATACTTCAATATTGAAATCTATAATTACATGCTTATTTAGAATCAAATTATTGAAAGCTCAACCTCCTTTTGAAGGGTGGAAGCTTCTCCTTGAAAGAGATAACCATGTGTTTCCCTACACTTTTGATGTTGAAAACCATTCCAGAAAAATTCCAGGCAAAACTGGAAGTACAGCACTATGAAATTGCCCTCAAATAAGCATTTATACAGCTGCATATTCATTCTGACCATTTTGCTTCCTGAAATTCACACTTGTGCCCTGTCATATGAGATTTTCAGAATGTTCCCTGCAGATTTCACCAGTCTAGAAGACTCACTTACCTGCCAGGAGTTCTGAAAATCAAGAGGCAGCGATGAATGAATTGCCTTTATGGTGTCTTGATAATTGGATTCTGCAGGTGCACCTAAATTAAATAAAGCAAGGAGACCAAAAAAAATGTGAACAAGTGAACAAAAAGGTCTGCAAGTTCTGCAGGGTTTGGACAACTCCTTTTAAAGTTAAGTTTTTCCATATAGTGCCAAAGTGGAGTTAAGGATCTTTGCACCACTGTGTCAAATTCAAATGTGTGTGAGCTAAGAGAGGGGCTGGGTTGCTCAGTACTACCAGGAGCCAGTGCAGCACTGGAGGCCCCTGGAGAGGCAAATCAGCTCCCCCAGCAGTGCTCAGAGTGCCAGCAGCAGGGCTCCTTCTATATGGCTGTAATCATTACTCTGCTGTACTTCCCATGAGCTCAGGGTTGAGCTGCCACAATGGCCAGGCAGGGCTGGGCTAGGAGCCAAGTTACCCAAAACAGAGAGAATCTGACTCAGTCCCCTCCAGCACAAGGACATGGGTTGTCATAGAGGTGACACAGTCAGTCAGAGCTGGCTTTGTGCCAGGCAGCACCAGGCTCTTGGCAGGATGGTCTCATTACCCTGCAGAGCAAGGAGCTCCCACAAGTGCTGCCTAGGAAATGCCAAGGGAAGTGGAGGGCTCTGTACTCTGCTTTAGGCATGTTAGCAGTCCCCTGCTTCAGATATTTCGGGTTGGTTGAACATCTCTCACCAAAGTCACAAACTGCTGAAAAACTCAGAGAGATGACCAATGTACAGCCCAATGGCTCAGGTGTGCCCCAAAGCAAAAAGGGGCACATTCACACAGAGGGAAAAGTTTAAATCAGGACATAGCTAGGTAAATGCAACCCCAAACACACAAAGTTTCTCATGGGAATAGACCACTAATTCCCCTTTCCAGGCTGAGTGTTTGACCACAAAACCCAGCCATGTTTTTCATATATCAGGCTGGTGACCACATCTTGCTGCCCACAGAGATGTTCCCCTACCAAGGTGGAAATCCCTGACTTAAAGCCTTTCACTGCAGCTCTACACACACAAGCTCCATGCCAGCCTTAAAACAGACGTAGCTCTGCTGCTGCCAAACAGGAAAGTCTTCCTTCCACTGCTCACCCACTTCTCAGTGACACCTAAGAACTTTAGGACATAAATTGTACCCTATATGAGGAACTTAAGGACATTTAAATACATGGATAGAATCCAGCAGCAAGAACTGATCAGAGATAAGGCACTGAAATGAACTATTTCTTTTCATTGGTTACTTTTTTCTTATCTGAAATTATTCCATAGAGGCAAATACACTCTTCAGATGTGGTTCCATCCCATGGCTCAGGACCTGCATGCAAACACTGCAATATGCATGACTGCTTTTTAAAACTACTTCCCATAAAAATAACTTCTGTGTGCTTACCTATTTCCCTTTGTTCCCTGGGTAGGCTGATAGCTCTTACTGAGTGTTAACATCCATAATGCTGATAATGAGTTTATCTAAATATATGATAATAGCTGTAGTAGTACCAGCAATGCCATTGGTAGCAATTCATTGTTTGCAAGAAAATTTAAGGCAACTGTGGCACATTCCTGCTTGGAACAAACGTGGCAATCAGCAGTTTTCACTTAGATCAGTGTAGAAAATAGATGTTGAAACGTGTTGTCATGTTGCTTTGCAGTCTCAAACAAAACTGTATTTCATTTCTCTTAAAATTCAACTGTTGAGGATCACAAATTCTTTCCAAATGAAGGATTTTTGCTTTGCTTTCCTAAACAGCAATTTAAGAAAATTGGCCACCATGAATTTTATCTTTCTTATATTGGCACAAGCCCCAGTCAAAAATGAGACATTCCCATACTCTATGAGAATTAAAAGGAATAGTCCCCAGCTCTCAGGAGTTTAAGGAAATGCATTTATGCCCTTTTATTCAGAAATATCAGAACTGTTACCTGGTCACTTCCTCAGGCTCCAGAATCAGGAACAGGTGATTCAGGACCAGCTTTAGCTCAACCAGCAGATTCACAGCTGGGAAAATGGCTTTCATACACAGACTAATCAAATTCCCATCAAAGTCAGTCTCTAACCATTAATCAGGAGCTGGCACCATGCTCTGGATCTGGACTTTGGGAAGGATAAATACCAGATTCTCTAACTTTAAAAGTTTATACATTTAAAGCCTAACAAGCAGAGATGCTGAAAACCAAACTTGGTGTACTGCAGGAAATTAAGCCCTAATAACAGCCCACAAAAAGCATCAGTGCTAGAAGTGTTTCTATGCAATGTTTTAATTCAAATTAATTGCTATTTTGGACTGAAGGGACATTTTTGAATAACTTATTTCTCACATCAAAAAACCTACAACTATTTTTTCATTAAATGCTGATATAATTTTGGCAACCAGTTTACATCCTAGAACAATTAAGGGTTTCTATAAAAATGATATTTAAGGTAGTATCTTGTTCAATTACATAACTTACTTGTACTTGGATTACAAAAGAACTAAGAAAATTGAAAAAAAAGAAAGAGGATCACTTGCAATATGTAGTCCACAGCTTCCCTTCCCAAGCATGAATGAGGGTAAAAGGCTTGTGTTATGGGGGTGCAGATATCACCCTATATCATGTTGACTCTTAACCCAAAAGTTATGAGACTTAAAACAATCAATTACATTGTCCCATCAGGCATTTTATGGCACACTCATTTCAGGCAGGAATTTTGTCTCAGCAACCAGAACTTAATTCCTACTTCTGAGCCAAATTCCATCTACTTCTGGAAGCACAGAAATAGCAGTAAAGCTGGCTAGGAAATAAATCTCATGAAAGCTTTGTTCTGCTTTTCTTCAGTTTCCCTAAGAAACACCAGGGAGGAATTTTAAACTGAGTGTACTTGGACTCCTGCACTTGTTCAGTGCCACCCTTCTCATGCACTCCTGGCCAGTGCTCACCTCAACATTTTCATATGTAGTTGACTAAAGGTTCACTCTTTACTGGGAATCTAAGGAAGGAATAATAATTCTTGTAAAGCACAGTTAGATTTTAGTGAAAAGCAAAATCCTGCTCAAACAGTGGAGATGAAAGTATCACCCTGTATCCAGAAAAAAAACCAACTGCATTTCACTCTGGTAAAGAAAACAGAGGGAGGGGAGCCGTGTGCTGGCAAGTGCACAAACTGGGGTGTTTTATTGCAGAGATTTAGTCAGGAAACACCAAGCACCAAAAGATGGCTGCAAGGCACAGCTAACCTCAATTATTCCCAAGAAACTTTACCAAACTTGACAAGCTGCATCATGTAGAGAAGCACAGAGGCATTTCTGTGAAGCACACAGGGGTACTGCCAGCCAGTGTGTTGATCTGTATGGACAAACAAACAACAGCTTGGATCTTTATGGCAAAGGAAAACACAATCAAATTCCAATTTACATAAAATCTGTAGAAAATGGTGAAATCAGATTTGTATAAACACACAGATGATATTTTATATACATGTAGCCCTGCTTAGACACACATCTCTCTTTGTGCACACACACACTTCATTCCACAGATTAACTTTTCTTGGATTTCTCATAGTGTAGATCCTGTCTTGCATTGTGACAACAACAGACAGCTAGGCAAAATGATGCGTCAGGAGTTTGTTCCCTGGCTATGGAAATGAAACCATGAAATATCACACTTTCATATGAGACTGAGGCCTTAAATTTTGCGAGTTCTGAACTGCAACACCCAAGTTTGCAAACACAAAACCACAGAGACATTCAACTGTTGGTATGCCCCCAGTGTGAGGAGGAGCAACAGTTTCTATAGAGCTTTGTGCTTTCCCAAACAACCTTTCAAGATGAGCTTTTCCCATCCATCCAGCCTTGCTTCATTGTTCTCTTTTCCAGCCCCCATCCTGCCAGTTCCTGCAGCTTTTCCATGGACTACAGCTCCCTCCTGCCCCAGGGGTCCCATGATAGCTCATCTTTCTTCATTAACTCTGCACAACTGTCAGCGTCATTCCCATTGGGAACTGAACATAATCTATGCAGTTATGATTTAATTCTGTTTTCACTACACTTCTTGACATTACAGGAGTCCCTCAGGTTCATTTGTGAGAGCAGAACAAAGCCAATCACTGAGTGCACAAAAGTATTTGTTTCATAGGATTCTCCAGGATTTAAGCTGCTGAATGCCAGCTGTGCTTGCCAGTCTCAAACAGAATACCATGCTGAATTGTTGTGCCACAGGAAGAGCTGGTGAACCACAAGCACATCCCAGGCATGAGGCAGACAGCTCCTCTTTGGGGTTCCCACACCAGCCACTAGCATGGATGTGCAGGAAAGCTCCAAAACCCTGTCCCAGCCCCAGCAAGCACAATTCTCCCAATAATGCACCAAACCTTCCATCCTTGCTATCTTCCAGCGACATCTGTGCCCAGATCAGGGAGGTGGCTACAGAAAATTTTTGAAATATTTTCATTTGGCCTTAAACTGAGATGAAAGATTGAAGGGCTTCCTAGCCATTTCTGTACTGCTAAGGAGCACTGGAGGATTTGAGGGTTGGAGGTTGGTTTTGTATGGAACTGTCTCATAATCTGTGAATTCTTAGAGCTTTTTGGAAAAGGAATTGCAACTAAGATCATCTACACAGAAAGATTCCTTTGCATTCCACTCCCAGTGTTAGACTTTAGAAATCACTGGAATTAGCAATGTGGCTGTCTTCCTTCTGAAGCAATGGAAAACAGTTACAATAACACATTTACTAATTCCCAACATAGCATTGCTAATCCTGTTCAATTTTACTGCACTATGGCAGAACTGCAGTAAATAAGTGTAAGAATACACTATACAGTGTTTTATTTGCCATAAAATTGAAAAAAAATTACTGGGTCAAAAACAACCAATCAACTTTATAAACCATTTCATTACTGATTAATAGAGACCTTCTCTAATGTGACACCATTTGATTAAGCATTAACCCTCTCTCTGGGGATACCCCAATGCCAGCTTGCAGGTAGCAGTATTTTAAATAATCTGACAAATTGTCTATGCAGCAATACTAATGAGATGTCAAAGATGGATTTATTTTGCATTCACTGTGCAAGTGCTGGATTGAATGGCAATTACTTAATGTAATAATAGCTGGTTGTTTCTGTTAGTATTTTGACTTGCTCATTGTGTTGCAGATATCCATTCTCATTTTCCAGTTCTCTGTAATAGTGATCAGTAAATGAAAACAGTAGAGCCATTCCTACTTCCCTCCTCTTTGAATTTGATGTCCTCTAAAGGACATCCAGGATGCTGTAGAACATGCTATTCAAATCCCACTAGTTATGGAAAAAAATTGAAAAAAACATAAGCAAAGATTTTCAAAAAATTAAAAAAACCAAAACCACAGAATAACAGAAGAAACTAGGCTGGAAAAAACTTTGAGATCATCAAGTCCAACCTATAACCTATCTTTATCACCTAAACCATGGCACTAAGTGCTTCATCAATTGTTTTTTTAAATGCCTCCAGGAACAGTGACACCACCACCTCCCTGGGCAGATGACTCCAGTGCCCAATCACTCTTTCAGTGAACAATTTTTTTATCTAGCCTAAATCTCCCCTGACACAGCTTAAGACTGTGTCCTCTCATTCTGTCAATTGTTGCCTGGAGAAGAGGCCAAGCCCCACCTGAGCACAGCCACCTTTCAGGAGCTGTACAGAGTGACAAGGTCACCCCTGAGTCTCCTTTACTCCAGGCTGAGCACCCCCAGCTCCCTCAGGGGTTCCTCACAGGCTTTGTGTTCCCAGCCCCTCTCCAGCCTCGTTGCCTCCTCTGGATGTGCTCCAGCGTCAGAAGGGGTGATCTGTCTCACAGATGAGTGTAGTTGGGAGGCTCACTGGGCAGGTGATTTTCTTCTGTGTCACCTGGCTGACCCTTGAGGTCCAGGGCCTCACACCTATTCTGAAGTGGCACCTGGGTGGGTGATGGGAGTCGGGAGGAATTTTTCTTTCCTCCCCAAGGAGGCACCCATTTCCACTCCCCTTCATCAACAAGGCCTCCTCCTTCAGCCTGATGGCAGGGGGCATGGGAGTCCTCTGATGCCTGGTGGGCTTCCCTCAGGGATGGAAGGGTGAAACTCCACCAGTCCATTTCCCGTTCACTTCCTCTAATACTCCTTAGTCTTTCTCCTTCCTCCTTAAGCTCAGCCACCAGACAGAGGAGACCATTCACCTGTTCTCACCACACACAGGCATCTTTGGCACTGTTGAAGGAACAAGAGAATGAAATACTGCAGCAGTCCAACACAGGGGAGATGAGGGACTGATGCCTGTGCTGTGCCATTTCCTGCATCCTGAGAAGGACAAGGAAGAAGAGGAGAAGAGACAACACCTTAAGGTTCTCTCCTGTCCCATGTAGGTGCATTTCCCCTGGCAAAAAGCACCCATGGAGTCAGGCTGGGAAGTTCAGTGTGGGCAGAAGCTAATGCCAAGGAAAGGGGTTTATTTCCTGGCAGCTCTAACATACAAAAGGCTCGCATGAAATCTGTTCCTGTCTGGATTATTTGCAGCCCAGATTAGACTTGGCTGTCTTCCATCTAATACAAAGTTTCTAAATAATTTGTTGTAAGACAAAGTAATTTCATAGCCTGCAGTGCTGCATCAAACCTTTGCAAATCTGAATCAGCAGTTGAGGGAAACTGTTATCAGAACCAAGGCAGTACATATCTAATTATCAGAAAATGCTTCATGTAAGAACATTTTCTCCTATACCACAGATTTCCAAGTATCTATTTTTAATTTATTTATATAAACAGGGGTTAACATTTTTCATTACCAAAACAATTGTTGATACTGATAGTCAGATTATTTCAAAGATGGCTTCATAAATAATCACCATCAACACTTTGAATAATTCCACTGAATAGAAACCTCATCCTTCATGAATTCCTAGAATTTAATTAAGATGTGAGTGGTAGGATAAGTCCAATGTTCATTGGAAGCGGTACAATGCAAACAATGCAAGTGAATGGCTTGGTCTTTCAAAGAAAAATTAAGACAGAATATATTTCAAAACAACAAAAAACCTCTGGAATTTGGAGAAGAGTGATTTAAGGAACACCAGCTGGAATGCCTCTGGCTAGGGCAAAGCCATGGCCCTACCAGAGAGATTTCCAACAAACTGCAGTGCATGTGCTAATGTAAATTATTATACAAGAATTAAATACATACCATTTCTACTTGGTAAGAGGTAGGAGAGTAGACTGCCACCGGGAAATTTCTTGCCCAGAAAAAGGAATTTGATCATGCAAACTATTAACAAACCAGGAAGGAAAGCACAGCACCTTTCCCAGTCAGCTTGTTGACTACAGGTTTGCCAAGGAAACTAAAATAAAGGATTTCCATTGCAGAGAATATCCATCTTTGTAACCTGTCACTTGTGGCAGTCCAAGAAACAAAGACCGATCTTCCATGTGCAGTATAATTAGAAAAAAAGAGCAGTAAAGGCAAAAGTAAGGGGTCATTTATTAATATAATTGTCTAAAAGAGGATTTCCAGGCATAAAATGCTAGGCTGTGCATTTTGAAATGTTTACTTTCAGAAGTAATTTTCACTCTTAACACAACCTCTAGTGATACAAGAAAAAGACAGGAATGTAGATATTGATCTGTTTTCTGGGGAGCTTTTATCAGAAGCCTCCAAGGAAAGGAAGTTTCTGTTCACTTCTGCTGCAGAACTTCACCACCAAGTTTTATATCTGCGCAGATTGTGCAATTGGCATTTAAAAAGTTACCTGAAAATGTCTTTCAAACAGAAGAAACCAAACTGTTGTGCTTTGAACTCACCTTAATTTCATAACCAGATAAGCAATAACTAGCTGCCCATAAATAATGAAAGGTAACAACAGTGTTAATGCTACTGGGAATAAACTTTTGGGAGCATTCACACAGGGAGCAGTGAAAATCCATTTAAAGGTTGGCACAAAAATCAAAAGAAAATATTAGAGTTACTGCTAAGCTTTCATTCTGCCTCGAGTTGTAAGGAACAGCTCTTTCCTTAGTAAAGAGTTAGCATTTAAAACAGCTGAAGAAAATACAGTAAAATAAGGTTGCCAAATCTGACATGTTTTACCCTCTGTGCCTACCAACAAATGAAAAATGTAACAATACTAAATACAGTTCTTTTATGAGGTCTTTCAGTATCAAGACACATTAAGGTATCAAAAGAAGGTGGGGTATTTTTTAGCTAAATACCTGGCAACCTTCTGGCAGTATTTCCTGTCACTAGTGATGTGACACCATGCTCTGAGATCCCACTGAAGCTCCTTACAGCACTGCTGAGGAACCAATGCCCCAGCACTGAATGGCACCATGTCATTTCCAGGGGACAAGAACACATTAAAGTAAAGGAGAGATTGCAGGCCTTCATTCTTCATGATACAGACAATCTGGGCATGCTGATACAGAAAACAAACTACCTATCAAGTGTGGTATTAAATATAAAGGATGTTCTGACTGTAGACAATGATTAGGTTTAGAATTCCTGAAGGTCCTGCATTTTAAGAGCCTTCCAACCACCCAAATTAATCAAATTACTAACTTCATTAACATAAATATGCTAATCAGAAACAGCACTTCTTAAAAAGACAAAAAGATGAGAAATTACAGAAGATAAAGACTTTCTCTTGCTGCGATCAACTAAAATCAGCAGCACTACAAAATTATATCTATAAATTAAGGCAACTTTAGCTTAGTGAGAAAACAATAAGATAAAGGATCTGCCAAACAGTGACCCACGTGTGTGAACTCTTGTTCACACTTCAATTCCTGCCTGCAGATGCAGAACCATTGTGGGGAGAGGCAAGGTTGAACACAGATAAATGCTTTCCATGATGGGCCATGTATTCATGTATTATTGACTTCTAGGAAATAGAGACATCCTAAAGAACCAATTTCCTTTGTGTCCATATTTACAACCATTGGAATTTTAAGCAGGGTCTCGTTTATCAGGTTGTCTCACAGCAATGTTGCTAATTTACTTGCTGTACTACCTAGGTGACAGTGTCACGGAAATCTTTCTAGCACATCACATGGAAGCACCTTTTTTTTCCTGGAGAGAGTTTTGAATTTCCCTTCACCCTGAGAGCTGGGGTGCTGCATGAGGTACAGAGCTCTGCAGCCTCACACCCCACTCAAGGGCTGGGAGGCCAGAGGTTAGGGGTAGCTCTGGCAGGCACAGCCAGCTCCCAAGGAGCCAAGTTCTGGCAAAGAGTTATTTGAGAAATGACCGTGAGGCGGGGCTTCTTCCTCCTTTCCCTCTTTTGGCCCAGGAGCTGCATTGGCATTCACATATTGTGCAGATTTTCTCTGAATAGATGTATCAGATTTGCAGCAGAGCCACAATGGTGTGATGTTTCTGCATCATTGGTACCTGTGGTATTTAATGCTGAGACAATGTCATCTGAAAAGGCACATTTCCCTGAAATGGAAACTCATACTTGATATGTTAAACAGAACTTTTTAATTGGCTGTAGCCTGGTGCTGCTGCACTTGTTTAGTTTAACATCTCCATTGTACTACCCCACAAAGAGGCCTCATTGAGAGGCAGAACAGGCCTTGCTTCCAAGGCTGAGCAGCCAGCAGCTAAGCAGGATATTCTGGAAATATGTAATGACACCTAGAAAAATAGGGATATTTTATCAGCCAGTGCCTATCTAATTCAAGGACAGAGATCAATATCAAGCTACTGCTGCCTCATCCATCTTCTGACTAAGCTGTTTTACCACCACATTCCCCCTTTCTCTCTTTCAGAAAGATTTAAACTTTATTTTTAGTCCTTACTACATTTTGCACCAAGAGGAAAACTTATTAGTTTATTAATAATGACATTATTGCTTTTTCAAACTTGGTTTACTAGTTACATTGTAGGATGCAAACAAACACCCTTCCCTGCATGGCAGTCCTGGCAGCCAAGTACCTCTGATCCTCTGAAGGGGAAAGGGAAGCTTGCTGCAAACAGGACACAGCTGAGGTGCCTCGGGGTAAACCCCCGTGCTGTGCTTTAGTGACTGAACAGAGGAACTCATTCCAGGAAAGCAGCCACAGTCAGCTCCATTCTGTAGCAGTAGGTGCAGAGTGGCACCTTTGAACCCCCAAACTGGTAAAAGACTTCCACAGGCTGCAAAGGAGAACTTAGATGTTTCCTTCCATCTCACCCCAGGCTCAGATCTTGGCATTCTGCACTACTGCACAGAGTCTTTGGTGGAGATTTATCTCCTGCCTCACCCAGCAGATTGGGCAGCTTCTCCATTCTCATCTAACCCCTGCTTTCTGCCCATTATCCTCATAGAAAGGTTGAGCGGGGAGAAGGGAACAGGTGCTCTCTATTCAGTATATGGAGAAGGAAAAAGTAACATCTTCTGTGGAGGCAGCTGGATCAATATAAAGCCTTCCTGAGAGCCCAAGCAATAAGGCTAAAAGAGTTAATTCCCTTGGATTTTGTTTGATGCACTTTGGCTGGTTCTTACCCATAATGATAAGCAGAAGCATGGAGAAAGCACAAAAAAACCTGGAGTAAAAGCAAAGACAGGGAAGAAAGAAAACTCACTGCTAGTGCAAAGAGGCTGAAAATTCTGAACAAATCAGCCAATTTCTAAATTACTATGGTTGTTCTGCTCAGAGAGCATTACACTGCATCAAAGATATACAGGACTAGGTTATTGATTTCCTTTTCACAGAAACACCAACACCTGAAACATTAAGTTTTTACTCCCAAAGAGTACATTCTCTCTTTTTATAGATACATATCTATAAAGAAAACACACACATTATAGACATACACAGAGATATTATATAGCAGGCTTGCAAACCCAGGACTGCAAAGGCAGAACTTGTGCACCTTTAGGAAACCTTCATGGGATTTGATGTCTGCTCTGCTTGTCTTACTCCCAGAGAGAGTCCACACACCCACTCAGTAGAAGACCAATCCTATTTTTACCCTTCACTTCCCTATACACTGCTACATCAATAGACAATGGCTACACATAGCAATTAAAAACCCTCAAAAGTTAACCCTTTGTCATGACATATAGTCCCTGAGTCTTCCCATCTTCTTTAGTGTGCTTCCAAGATTCCCATCAATGGCATCTCCACTATCCTCTTCCTACAGCAAGATTCTACAGGCTTCCTTAATTTTGCTGTCTCTTTCTCCAGATGAAGAAGGGAAAGCATGCACTTCCAAACTTTAGCATTATTGTCAACCTATTTCTTGTTTAACCTGAGTTATAAATAGCTTGTACAGATCCAAGCACATCAATTTTGTCTTAGTTGGTTACACATGAATCAAGCTCAATCAGGTCTCTCCTACTGAACTTCAAAGTATTGATTGGTCTATTTTGTTATAAGCAAAAGTACCACAGATCTGGTAAAAGTTGCTGCAGGTATTATTCATAATAATTCATTCTATTATTTCTACCATTATATTTCAAACAACTTTGCATTGCTGCTTCTTGTTGAGAAAAGCAGGCAAGTTGTTCTATTAACTGAAAACGCCATCTCTAGCTCATGCTTAACCTGAAACTCTGTGTTATTTATTGGATATTTAGCTCAAGTAAATGAGTACAAAAAGTGCTTTACAGAACCTTACTGCCACATGTGAAAGATAATAGTGAAATCCCCATTGCTTTCAAGTGGAATTAACCACTATTCAAATAATTTATGTCAAAAGGTACCATTTGTAAGGTACAGTAAAATGTAACAGACACAAAATTAGTCAGCAACCTGCAGATCTAAAAATGCAGTAAACTGAAATCCAATCACAGCAGAAATTGGAAAACAATTTCACAAAGTCTTGCTCAGGAAGCAGTATTTTAGAATTCGGCCTCGTTGCCAAGGAGTCACTATCACCTGCCTTTACCTTCAATAGCTGCAGTTCTAGTTCACTCTGAGAGCAGGTAACGTAACACCAGCTATGGCTGCTACTCTTTCCTCACCTTCCTGCCTGCCTTCAGAGCAGACTCCCCTCAAATCCAGAGGCTTAGGAAAAGCCTTCTGGATGAAACACATCTCTTGACACTACACAGACAGGAAATCTAAGTGCTGGTCTTGGAAATGGACAAAATCTTCGAAGAAAAGAGAACTATTGGAGCAACCAAGTCTTGGGATCTCAGTGGCTGTTTAAGATGGCAGTAAGTAGTGTCAGCTGTATGGAAAAGTGGGAAAAGTACCTGGGGGTTACAGGGACCTCCTTCCAGCTCCCAAAATAGAAGACTTAAGGATCTGATTGACAAGCAACCAACCTTGGGGGCATATGGTGAAGAATGGGGAAGGGAAGGGAGAAAGCAGCAGAACCAGCTGAGAGCAGGCACAGAGGGCAGCTCTACTGGATTTCCTCAGATCCCAGGTTAAGCCATGAATTCTTCAATTATGGAAGATATTCCTATATATGCAAGATTGAGTGAAAAAGTGGAGATCAGATCTGGAAGAAACCTTCTGGAGGAAACCTTCCTGCCACAGAGGAATCTCAAGGACAGCAGAAGGGATTTATCCCAGAGCCACTCACCAGCCAGGCTGCCAGTGCATGCACTCAAAGGAGGCAGTAGAACTCGAGAGGTGTGGGATGAAAGATCAAAGAGGCAAAATGCAGTTCTCAAGATCCAAAAGGACCATTAATGCAGCTTTTGAAAGTAGGGCTGCATGTGTCCTGCTGGGGTAATCACAGGATAGACATGGGGCAGGCTGGCAACAGCCTCAGCTCCTCCTGATCCTGAAGGAGAAGCAGCTCTGGGAGTCCATAGTTCTGCCAGCTGAGTCTGGAGAAGGCAAGGAGAAAAGGCAGCACCCAGTTGTGAACCTGGCTGCCTGCTTGTCCCAGGAGAAATCCTCTTCCATACCCTGCAGAGGCTGGAGCACAACACGAGGAATCCAGTCACAGCCCCATGTTTGAGGGCTGTGACTGAAGGTGTCTTCAGAGTTTGCTGACAGAGCAAAAGAGGAAGGGAAGAGGACATGGGGAAAAAAAGTATAGAAAAAGAGGAGGGAACAGAAAGTGGTCCAGAATGGTCAACATTGCTTTGAAAATCCTAAAATAGAAATTTGAAGGTCTCAAACACTCTGCATTTCTTCAATTTTTTGCAATATACCAAAAGAGAGCACACTGGCCTGGTTTGGCTGATTTATACTTTCTTGCTTTATTACAATTTTGAAATTTTTAATCTCTACCCTATAAGGTAGAAATATAAGATAGAAAACATGCTCTCATTTAGACACATGACATTTTATCCAGTAAACTGATCATGGGGTCCAAGTATAATTTTCCAATCACTTATTTTCTTCATGTCTAATTTTCCCAGTGCAACTTATTATTATCACTGACTCATGATAATGGAGCAGCTAGATGGCAGAGTGTGGCTAATTCCCTTTTATACTTGTTGAGAAAATGGTATTTTCTTTCCTTGAGGCTTGACTTTTCCTTCCCTCACACCCACACAGAGACAGGTTGGTCTGCAATGAAGGAGTCCAGTCTCTCTTCTGCAAATGAACTATAAATCCACAGTCCAAACCCAATGGAGCAGCTTGCTAAATCCCACAGCTCCTAACTGGGCCACACTCCCAGCTTTTGAAGGCAACAGGAACTTTCCTAAATGAAGCCAGATCTTTGCCCAAGTGCTTATTGATAATTCAGGGAAGCAATCAGGTTATTGGAACTCGCTGCTCTGTGCCAAGGCAGTGAGCCTGGAAGCTGTGGGGCAGGGGCTGAGGGTCCATGTGGAGCAGTCCCCCTGTCTGGCTGTTTGCTGATTTCCTCACTGGTAATTCATGGCTATCATCTGTTTCCTGAACTCATTTGCAGGCACCAGCTGTCAATGGGAGTTTTACATTTAGCCTTAGGAAACAAATGCATCTGGACAACAGATTTCTTACAGCTTTCTCTGGCAGCCATCATAACACTTTTAGGGGATGAAAAATTATATCCAATTAGCCTCTCAGTATGCAATTCTTTCAAACATTTCACCTTGCAGGATTTTCCATTTTTCCCCCCAGTTCACTTCATGCAATCAGAGAGATTCTCTACCCTTATAACCCCGTTTACCAGCATTTCACCTTAGGCTGACAGTTTTCAAATCAAATTCACAAGGCAAGGGCTGACACCAGAACCAAATGACACACAGTTATCTCAGAGCTGCTCAAAGTTTCCCAAAATATCCAATTACCCTTCCTGTGTAACAGACCACAAAGGTTTATTCTGATGTTCACTAGAGCTGCCAGGAAACAGTTGCTCAGGAGCCACTGATGTTTATGGGTCTGCACCAGCTCACACGCATGGATGGGGTTCCCTGTTAGAGCAGAGGGATGTCACTAAAGAAACGTGCAGCCCTCGAGGCCACAGGCATCTCAGAAATGTCCTGTTCTCAAGTGTTAAAGAGACCTCGTGCAGGAAAACTCCATGTTCCACTGATGTCCCCCCAGGTGTTCTCAAAGTCAAGCTGATCCTACCTTCCAGGTGCCAACATGGCTTAACACCTTCATCTTGAAGATAAAAAATAAGCAAAAGCACCCCAAATCACAGCCAGCATAACCTGCTGATCACAGGCAGCACCAGAGCTCTGCAGTGCTGAGCCAGTGCCCATCAACCTGTCCTTGGAACCTGTTCCAACATAAAATTAAAGATTTCATAGGAATAAGACATCAGAGAACGTTTATAAAACCAAGCAGTGCTTGCTAATGGTATTTTTGTGCAGCCACATTTTCTGCAGGGTGAGAAGCAGATTTTATAGTGCTCTGATGGAGCCATCATCAGGAACAGAGCTTCATCCTTCCAGCTGGATTTTCTGACACATTCCAGATGCAATTACAGCACTGATAACCCAGATGATGATCTGGGTACATCAAAAGAATGCCCTGACTTTTTAAACCAAGCAAAGCTATAACTCCTCTTGCTCCAACTCTGTTCCAATATGTCTGACAATGTTAGGCCAACGCCCCAAATCCTAAGATTTCCCTCAGACACACATCTATCTACCAACACACTCACTGCCCATTGTTAGGAATGTCCCTTGCAGAGCTCAGACACTGCAAAGCTTAGTGCTCATGTCCTGAACTTGACCTGTCCAAGCTGCCACCTGGACTTGTTCTTTGAGAGAAAATGATCCTTTCCTACATGAGATTAAATTAGGGGGCTTGGCTTTTTCATTAGCTTTAAAATTAAGTGATAAGCAGTGTAGCATCTCCCCTTCTTCATCCTTTTAGCAATCAGAGCACATACAAACAAAAGCAACAGCTTTGTGCATCTGAATCACTTTTATCTCCTGGCAAAGAAGCTTTGGCCCTCCAGGTCCAAACTGTATTTTTCTGTGTTGGCTTACAATGGCCATAACCGTGTAAATTCCAGTAGCACTCCCATGCTACAGAGGAAGGACACAAAGGAAGGCAGTCTCTTCCCCGGTTCCAGCTGTGCATTAAGGGTAACCCCACAGTGCTGATCTGACAGGGCATCCACACAATGTCCATGCAGCCCCTGGATCTGCCAAGGATGAGTTACAAGCCATACTGTGCATGTGAGGTGAGCCATGTGCCCACTGAGAGGCATTTTGATAACTTTGCTTTTTCCTTAAGGCTCCAGATGCTTTGTGTTGCTCTAAGCAGGCTACAATGTCCATGTTTTTTAAATTAAAGAGAGATATTGAGAACAGCAAAATCTGAGATCTGGAAAATCATGATGTGAAAAGAGATGCTGAAGGAACTAGGGTTGCCTAGACTAATGAACACCCAGGCAAGATCTTATAGAAATTAAAATAAACTTTAGAAAGACAAAACTTTACTGAAGGTAGGACAAGAAGGAATAGTTTTGAAGTGGGACATGGGGAAATTTCAGGTGTTAGGAAAATAAAACAAATTAACAAGATAGATAGTGAAGCTCTGGAAAAGACTTGTTAGAGACTGTTATTGGAGACAGAGCACCCAAGACAAGCACCAGCTGTGGGTGGGGGAAGCTGCCTGGGCAGCTCAGCTTTTATGGTATCCACACTTCTCTTATGAAAGGAGAAACTGATGAGAGGAGGCAAATAAAAAGTTCATCAGAGCACATACAATGCAAACTATGGGGGTGTTACTGTAGAGATGCAAACATGCTTAAAAATGTTATAAGTTAACTTTGCTGTACTGGAATTTGGATGCAAATGACAGTTTGGTATTACATGCATGAGTACAGTTCCTCTATGCCTCCTCTGGGAGCATTTTATCAGCTCTATTATCTTTGCCTTCTGGTTAAGCTGTGTAGGGAGTTAATGTAGGTAATTGAAAAATGAAACTGCTGATAAAAGAAAAATCCAAATATAAACACAATTGTAGTGCCTAACCCATTCTTTTCATTATCTCATCTCTCAGTCTGCTTGACAGTTGGGATTCTGCCCCCTGGTACCCTTCACTTGGACAAGGCTCCCCTTTGTTCTGCACTTACTGTTCACTTGTGAGCTGAGGAGTTCATAGCATGCTCACAGTAAGACAAAACAAGATGGGCAGAAAAGCAGGTTGCTCACAAGCTCACTACTGCAAGAACTAGATACTTTTCTGAGCTACCTACCTGTTTACAAATGCAAACCATTGTTGATGTCCACTAGGTACTGAGCAGACTATATATCCAAATCACATTCTTCTCTGAATCTCTGAAGCTTAAATACCTTTTTGAGATTTTATCCTACATGTTTGATTTTAATCCTACCCAAATATCTCTATTTAAGCATACTTTATGCTTTAATTCCATTGACTTAGTTTTCCCTGACCTCTGCAGTGAGGATTTAATGAAGCTCAGGACTAGTCTCTTCTGGTGATCATTCAGGGGTGGCACCTTGGAATACAATCACCCTCACATCACAAGAATTGCAGTAATGTTTTCAGCACTGTGTGTTAATTTAACTCAAGTGACTTTCACAATGCAATTCCAAACTAACTGAAACAAGGATTATTCCCTGTGCTTGCCTTCATCACTGATTAAGGGAAAACACACTGAATTTTATGTATAGAGAACACTTTCCCCATCCCTGCATTTAACTGCCAGTCATGCTAATCTAAATTACTTCCTCCTGAGGCAAGAATAACACATTGATTACTCCTGCTCAGTTACATCAAAGTATGATGTGTACTGGAACATCCCAAATCTGTGTTCTTTGAGCCAGCACTTAGTGATGCTGCCAGCAAGAACCTCTCGCAGGAAGGAGCCAGTTCCAAAGGGCCCCAACGTGCCAAGTACTTCCACCCCAGCACTTCTAGAGACCCAGGACTTGCTCCAAAAGCTCTCTGACTTGTAAGGACTTGTACAGATGGAGCCTGACAACACCAGGACATCCTTTGTTAGTGCAAGAGCTAAGAACAATTTAGCACTTCTGATGTAAGGAGTTTTTAATAAAATACAAGAGAAGTCATTAACCACATCCATCTTCTGTCAGGAACATGACAGCAACACAAGCCTTTAATTTCACATTCCTTAATTCATTAGAGAACTTCTTTTCTTTTTCATGAAAGAATACCAGTAAGAATATTTTGATTATGCATCACTGTCCATTGGGAACACAGGGGTGTGTGTGTATATATATATATATATATATATATATATATATATATATATAAATATATCAGCCTGCCTACCTGCATTTTTGTCTCAGCATCCCATCATCAAAGTTGTATTTCCAATTTGAAAAAAAAATTGGAGTTTACTAAATGCATAAAATCATGCTTTGGTAGGGGCATATGTTTTATGTTTAATTACTTTGAACTCCTGATTCAAAACCCTATGGATTCCAATGTGTGTTTAGGAGAAAAAGGGGGATTCAGTCAAGTATTAGAGAAAAATCTTTATGAGCATTGGAGGGACAGAAGAAGGAAGCCTCTGATTTCTTGCCTGCTCCCAGGCAGTTGCTCTAGAGGGTCACTGTGGGCCCCTTCCAAGTGCCACAGCCTGTTCTATCCTTGTTCTGGCTCTGACTCTCAAATCACAGTGAGGGAAACAACATCTCACGTGGAAAGATGACACTTTACTTCAAGCTTCTTTAAAGGCCAGATGCCCTCACCACTTTCTGACGAAGAAAATTCAGAAAGAACTTTAACCCTGGGCTCAGTTTGAACTTGGGGCAAAACAAACCCAGATTTGTAGCTGTTTTTTCATGGAAAATACTTTTCCTTGAATATTCCCTGAAGTCATTTGCACAGTCTCATACAGTTTTGGCCCTTCTGTTAAAATTAGAGTGGTCCCAAAAGATTCCCAATTCTTACCAGTGTGGATTTCTGGGTTAATGAAGTCCAGGACCCATCTGGAAATAAGTAACCTACATCAGGATGATGTCCTCCTTCTACAAAATTTCTAAATATCAAGTTTGCCTATTATCCTAGGATAATTTCAGACAGCTGTTGCACAAGTACAGAAAGGAGAGTACAAGCATACCAAGTTAAAAAGAAAAAAAGGAAAAAACAGAGAAAAATGGGGTTTCAAGACTGGATTGTGAAGAAGAGAACTGCCAGGGAAAAGAAGGACCCAGCATCCTTGAGGAACCCCTCTGGCCCTGCTTCTCTGCTGAAATCCAGTCCCTTCTGCTGACCTGAGCAACAGGCTGAATGAAATATGAGCTGCTCTCTCTCAACAGGAAAGCTAAAGACGATGATGCAGGCTCAGGTTTTGGCTTTATGAATATTTAAAGGATTCAAATAAAAGATTAAAAATAAAAGAGATTGATTTTAAAATATATCTGGTATTGTACAAGAGCTTTGGTACCTCAGTGATCTTTTTACTGCCTTCTATCAGAGAACACACACAGGGCATTTTCAATTACTTTAATTACGTGTCAGGGTTATTGATGCACTGAACCCTGCCAGACATCCCACAATATTATCTTGAATCACTACTGTTTTCTTATCTGTATCCCAAGGAAAACCATTTTCAGTTATTTTACAGGATGAAAAGAGAATGAAATACAGCTTTTAGATTGAATTTTAAAAGATAAAAAGCTACGTTTTCTCACTTGCCATAATAAAATAATTATCACACTGGCATTATTTACCTTTGTAAAACTTTTATAAAATCTTTCTGGCATAGCAGTAGGACTAAAGTTCCTGGAGTTTCTTTAATACCACACAAGGAGACCTTGAATCACAGAAATTAATGTACCAAAGAAAACAACAGTAATACTACCTCTGCTGCTCATCCAGACTATCTGCAGATGACATGGACACAAAAAAATGAGCTGATTAAATTAATTTCCTTCCCCCTTCTCCCTGCAAATCATCAAGACAAGAAAAGGTCCTGAGATGAGGTAATCAGATCAGCACAGGCCAACCAAACCCACATATTGGTCACTAAAATGCAGATACCTGATTGGCAGAGG
Organism: Ammospiza nelsoni; assembly: GCF_027579445.1. NCBI lineage: Eukaryota > Metazoa > Chordata > Aves > Passeriformes > Passerellidae > Ammospiza > Ammospiza nelsoni. Next base: position 30,304,836 of record NC_080640.1, on the reverse strand, counting down.
GTGCAGTGCTGCTCTGGGGAAGAATCGTGGGCACTGCCCTAATGGCATCCCCAGTCCATGCCCAACAGCCCCTGCATAGGCTGTGAAGTTGGATAGCCACTAAAATGACTTCATCCTGGAGGGACTGCAGAGCTAAGCAGGAACACTGAACCCAACCAGCCTGCAGGTTTCCCTTCAGACTCCTGCAAAGGAAGGACTTACTGGTACAGCACAAGGAAGCAGAGGGAACTGCTGAGGGAATGGCTCAGTTTGACCAAGGGATCAGATACACCCCAGGGAGTGAGCAACAGGAGTGTGCTGAGAGAGCAGCAGAGGGCAGGGGATGCTCACACTGCATTTCTGGCTAGCAACCTCAACCAGGGGCTGGCCATGCCCATGCACAGCACATGGACTCAGTCCTCTCCTCCACCAAGGACAGGCAAGACAGAAAACAGGATGGGTTTGGGTAGCAGTGAGTATTTCAATATCTTGATGTCTCATTTTGATAAGTGGCACAGGATTGGCATCTTGTTACAGGTTCAGAGTTAAGCCTGCTCTTATGAAGTCATTATAGGACCAATGTACATTCACTTTTTGCAATAAACTCTTGTCCAGTAAGATGTTTTATCGTTCTTATTGTACAATGCCAAAGGCAAAACCTTTTTTTGACTTCATGTAGAGCTCTGTACAGGATGTCTGTCAATAAATCAAATTACTTCTACATCCTTCCAAGTCTAGCTACCTTCCAGGATCTCACCAGGGGGCAACACCAGCTCAAAAGAGGCAGAATCTACTCCAAGCATAGAGGATTTCTGCATTTCTGCTCTTCTCTTCAGCTGGGAAGCCTGCTCTCTCTAAAACTCAGATAAAAATTTACATTTTACTGGGGAAACACCAAGCAGCTGAATGATAAAGCCCTGTGTCTGACACACGGCTGCACAAAAATCCCCCAGTGATGTCTGCCCCTGTAACAGTCAGGATCCAAAATTCTGCCTCATTACCTACTCCTAAATTACTCTGCAGTACTCATCCTATAATGGCCACAAACCATAATTCTGCTCCTAAAAAAAATCTTTCTCTGTTAGGCTCAATACAATGATTACAGTTGTTCCAGTTTACAAGAGACAAAAGAAACAAAAGTCCATGGCTTTCTGTGTGGATCAGCTTAATTACAATTCTCTTGTTTTCATCAGCCTGTCAGCACCAGCAGCCCACAGTTCAGCACAGCCCTCCTGCAGCTGTGCTCCTGCTAGTTGCCAGATACAATTTTTGTGATTGCCTATGTCCAGAGATGTGCTGCATTCCTAGGCATAGAGTTAGGGGTATTTTCCTTTTTTCCAGGCTGTCTTGTTTGTAGTCTGATGAACACCCTTGCCCAGGTAGAGGGGAGAAGCTGGGAAACATTCCAGTCCTGATCACTGGAGAGTATCTAATACCTCAAGAGAAACACTGCAGGCAGTAGTCACAGGGAATCCTGCCTGAGATTACACTCCATCTCCCTCCAGGTCTAGGTTCCCACCTGCAGCAACGTTAAACATGAACAAAGCAACAAGAAAATCATGAAGTGGGAAAAAAAACACCAAATCCAAAAGCAAGCACACCTCAAAACTCTGCAGCACACCTCTGCTTCAGTGAGTTCAGCTGAAGCAATGAGAATGGTACCTTAACATGCTGCATCATTTCCCAGTGCTGAGTATCACAGCAAAGGAGTGAGGAGAAAACCTGTGGAAATCACATATCCTCTGAACAGAGAGAGACACAGCTCTCCCAGGATTTTCCTGGGAAGCTGTGAGAAAGCTCAAAGACAGAATTAAAACAATTATTATCTCAATCTCTCTACCTGGCAGGCAATCTCTGTTTGTCAAAGATGTTTACAAGAAGGAATTGACTCTTCTTGACCAATAGGTGAGAGAAGATTCCTAAAGGTCAATGAGGTCTTAGGTCCACCATCGTTTCTATAAGAACTGTGGATTTCTAATAATGAAGTGCCTTTTTCATGCCTTCTGAGGATGGAGTCTCTGTACCAACTTTTTTTGTCCTCAGTACCCCTTCAGTGATAAAATCAATAAAGAGATGAGGAACAAAATGTTTCTGTGCACCTCTGTATTGGGTCTGCATGGCCAGATTTTGGGGCTACAGGGGTGGCTTCTGTGAGAAGCTGCCAGGAGCCACCCTGGTGTCTGATGAAGCCAACACCAGCTGGCTGCAGGACAGACTTGCCAGTGGCCAAAGCTGAGCCCAGCAGAGATGGCAGTACCACCTCTGGGATAACAGAATTAAGAAAGGAAAAGTTCCTGTACAGGAGCAATAGCAGTCAGCGAGGAGAGGAGTGAGGATATGTGAGAGAACAGCTCTGCAGACACCCCAGGCAGGGCAGGAGGAGATGCTCCAGGCACCAGGGCTGGGGTGCAGCCCATGGTTCAGCAGCTGTGCCCCTGCAGCCCAGGGGGGAGCAGAGATCACCTGCAGCCCAGGGAGGAGACCCCACTGGAGCAGGGGATGCCCACAGGGGGCTGTGACCCCGTGTGAAGCCTGTTCCTGAAGGACTACATCCCAAGGGAGTGACCCGCACTGGAGGAGTCACTGCAGCCCCTGGGAAGGACTCACATTGCAGAAATTCATGGAGAACTGACTCCCCTGGGAGGGACCCTGTGCTGGAGCAGGAGGAGTTGTCCAGCTGAGGAAGAGGAGGTGGCAGAGAAAACACATGGACAGACCTCAGCCCCCATTCCCTGTGCTCCTGCACTGCTGCCAGGAGGAAGCAGAGAAATTGGGAGCGATGCTGGGCCTGGGGAGAAGTGTCTTAGGATGTGAGTTTTTATTTCTCATTATCCTACTCTGATTTCCCCAAGTGAAGATTGTTCTGCCCTGACAGCAGCTGGTGAAGGACCTCTCCCTGCTTTATTCAGACCCACAAATATTTTGCTGTATTTTCTCCCCCCTGCCCAGCTGAGGAGAGCAGCTGAAAGTGGCTTTGGTGGGCACCACAGCTGCCTCAGTGCTCTGAATGATTTCTCATTTTCACATTACAGCAACTCTGCTTCACAGAAGAAAACCCAAAATATTAATTGCAGGACTAATGCATGCCTAACAGTGGGAATTTTCTCATTAACATTTCTTTTTGTTAACAAACAAGTTCTTAGCTTTTCTAATGACTTTTTAAGTACCACCAGTGAGGACACTGCCACCATATCCTGAAGCCATCCCAACCCCCAACTGGCTGGTGATCTCACAAGATTTTAGAGGTAGCTCATGTATCCTCAAACAGAATAAGCTTTTGAACACAGCACAGTGTGGGTAAGAAAGATCTCCACGTGTTTGACAATCTTCACCAATCTTTCCCCCTCAACAGCAATATAATTTCCATTTCTCCCAGCAGCAGCATCCTCATTTCATCTATGGAACAGTCATCCCCACCCACACTTTATTAATTGTCAAAATAGAAAAGGATTGTGTGATGCAGCTGCAAAGAAGGTGGAACAGAAGCAGAAATCAGGCGGCAGAGCCATGAACAGAAACTCAGGTCCAGTGTCATTAAACATATGACCTCAAGAAAAAGGCTAGACTGGCTTTCAGTGCTCTGCAGACTTGTTTTGATTCTGGAGTCATACACTTCATTTGCAAAGACATCCTGTAAATAGGTTAAGTCCTGTGAATTTCAGTAAAAAGAGCAGAGAAGGTGGCCGAGACTCAGTTCCATATCACCTAGTTTGCAAGTAAACATCACAACTTTAAAAATAGTTGAATTTGTGTATGTGCCTCTCTTTCCCCACAAAACCACCCAACCAGTATGTCTCTAGTAACACACTGGTGTAATAACGTAAGAATTATTTTCAAAAGATTGGTGTTTTCAGAAGCTTTTGGTCATTTTTTCCTCACAGTTATCAAACCTCAGCATGGTAATCTGAATTCTCCTGGGAGCTATCAACACTTAACTGCAGCTGTAGTTAGCATTTCAGACTGAGCTGGCAAAGTAAGGACCTCTTGATCGTGTTCATTTTCCAATTAAGAAAAAATGATAAGCAGATGTAGGAGAGGGGGAAAAGGAAAACAAACATCAAACCCAAAAAATCCCCTTGAACTAGAAAATGTATACTTTCACTTGGGAGCTTAGGAACTGCACTATGAAAGAAAGGAAGAACAATAAATAGGTAATGGAAAATTAGCAAGGGAAATAATTATGTCAATAAATAAGTACTGACAATTGATTGACACAACAGTAAAGATTCACCAGAGAGACGCAACATAAGAAAGTTGCCTCCAAAGCAAACAAACATCAGCACTGTGTGATAGAAAGTGTATGTAAAATCTTTCCCAAGAGACTACTAAACATGTAAAAAACTGCAAGCTAGTCTGCAAGATGCAGTTTTGTACGTATTTAGCTTTGTTCTAATCAAGTGCAATACTTAACTACAGACTTCAAAATAATAACACACTCCAGGCTTTCTACTCCTCAGATGAAGGCACTTACTGAGCATGAATCTCCATCCCCTCTCATTTGCAGTTACAATAGGCTCAAGCCATAAAGGAGTGACACTCAAAATTTCCAGTCTTCAACTGGAAACCAGAAATCAGTGAGGCAGAGCAAAATCTCACCTGCCTCAGCACCCTGTTCTGACCACAAGAGGATGCCCAGGACAAAGTCAAACTCTCCCAGCCATATGAAGTATCCCAGAATTTGGATTAACTGAGACCAGAATTTTTGCAATTAGGACACAAAACCCAGAACAACACAGGAGAGGGAAAATTCAAACTGTCCATTTTATTTCCTATTTGCAAGACAGGTGATACTAAACACATAAAGAATACTGGGGGGAAAGGACCCTGGTTTGTGTTGTGTTCAGGGCAAATCAAGGGGATGTGCTTATTGCTGCAGCAAACAAAAATGGGTTGCTGGGCTAGCAAGCACCAGTAGCTGCTGATGGCATGGGGCTTGCTGGGGCTCTAGCCTCTGCATTTTTAGAAGTTGTAAAAAGACTGGAATATCAGACTGTCAGACCAGGCTCTGTGAGTCACACCAGACCTGTAAAGCTCATAAGGATCTCAGTCTGGTTTAGGGGCCAGTTTGATGAATATGAGTACAAAGCAGCAAAAAAAAAAAAAACTTTTTATGAAGTAAACTTAATGGTACCAAGCTGGCTCTTGCAAAACCTTGCTGCAGTTCTGAGATACTCAGAAAAGCTGAGAACCATAAAAAAGTTCAGCAGCTAGGCCACAGGACCAAAAAAGCTAAAGAATATCCACAATGTCTGATATAGTTTGGTTGTGAGTTTGTATCAAATGATTTTGTGTGATTATGAATCATCACATTCTGTGAAGAAACTTGCCATGAAGCTACCTAAGATAACTTTAAAGTTGTTTTGTGAAAGAAAAGCTCTGAAGCTCAGCTGGTATTTGTTTGGGTGAGGCTGTTTTAGGAAAGAACAGAAATATGGTAACCTGGACAGTAGCAGAGTGAAAGCCAGTTCAGTGGGGCAGGTCATTGCTTAGAGCTACAAAGAACAGCACCAAGATGCCTTCACTGCATCAGTTCAGTCTTTACCTTCATTACAGTTATTTCCACCACTTTGTGCAAATACCATTATTTAGTAAAGATGCAAGGCACAACTCACTCCTGCTGTCAGAGGCCGTGTGCCCCAGCTGGACAACTGCAGGAGCCCCTGGGGCTGCTTTCTGCAGCACTGTCCGTGCTCCTGTCCCTCAGTCTGTTTGTCCCCTCTGCCTGATGGATGGCATGGTCATGTGTTTTATGGTGCCAATAATCCAGGAATCTGCCACAGAAAAAATTTAACTCCCATAGTTAACCTTTTTCTGACAACAGCAGCAGCAATGTATCTGAGGTCAGGCCTCATTTTAGAAGCCAATGCTCCAATGTTGGTGTATGGAGTTTTTGATAACAGATTAAAGGGATTTTTTCCTGTGTTCACATCCTCCTCAGACAGCAGGCTTTGTCTCACTGTTTGAGCAAGCACTGGTAACAATTACAAGCGTCTTTGGAATTACAAATAGTCACTTTGTAGATAAACATGTCCCATAACAGTAGCAAAATATTTCTGGGTAATTTTTTTTCTTCTTCATTTATTTTAATGTACCTTAAAGATACTTTTTAAAACATCAATCTCCAGAATAAATATTTGAACTCCAACTGCCATGTACCTATTTCTTGCTGTTTAAAACAGAAGTTCTAAACCTACTGGCCTTTTTGAATATACATATTGGTTGCCAAAAGGCTATTCTACTAGATATTATCTGTAGATAATCAACCTGCTCTATTATTTCACTTTGTCTGACCATCAGTTTCATTTTGACACCATTTGTTAACCTGGGACATTTGATGCAGGTGCAATGGAGTCCTTTATCATGTATTGGATATTCTTCAGTTGTCTTATGTCCTTTTTATTTTTTTCTGGTCTTATTAGGCATCTACTGCAACTGAATATTTTACCCTGAGGAGCTTCAATTATTTATGAACATGGAATATTTGCTGGTTTTCACAGTATATGGTTTCCATTCACCATCTAAATGACTTTGTACATGAACAGAATAATCTGTACTTAATTTTCCACGTGCTTTTGCAGATCTGTTTAGAGTTCCCAGTTCACCTAATTTCCTTCCTTAATCATAAACTTTAATTGAGTTTTACACATTTTAAGAAAGAAACTAAACTAAGTAAGATGGTTTGAATAATAACCTCTTCCTAAGTCCTCACTAAACTAAATTGAGCTCTCTCATGAAAAATAAAATCTTAGATTAAAAGAGAAAAAAGGGTCACTCTCTAGTGACTTGTAATAAGTCTGTATTCTCTCATCTGATAAACCAGCACCTTGTACCTTCCTCAGCTATGTTGTGGATATGATCCAGTCCCAAAAACCCTGGAGGTCTTTCAAAGTCAGATTTCAAACTACCTGACATGGAGTTGTTCCCATTAATACTGAAAATTATTTTAGCAGGACCACTTACAAGAGTGGGGAATAATAAATTTAAGAAAATAGTTCATAATAACTCATGATCCACTGATCTTTCCCTTGAAATACTGGCAAAATTTCACTGATCTGAATGATGATGCACAAATGATGACTCTAACCTCTGTTTCAAAGTAAGTAAAAAGATTCCAAGAACTATTATCTGTTTTAAACTTCTTGAATGAAGAATGAAATAAGACCAAGAATACAAGTTCTTCCTCAGTGGGAGGAACCATTTGCTTACACAATTAGCAGCACAATTTGCTTACAGTTATGAAGCAAAAACTATAGAAAGGTGGTATCACTACTATATCAGAAGTAGACAAATCCCATTTATCATCACTGCTGATGTCAACAAAAGCTAAAGAGTTTAAACCAACCCTTCTCCAGTGACAGGCAGCCCTTGTTTTCCAGTTTCCCAGACTGCACCCCAGCAAGCCTTTCTCCTCCTTGTTTAGAAGGACTAACACCTATGCAACAGCAGGATGATCACCTTTAAAGCACAAGCAGCTGAGGAGGGCAGTGGTAACCCCAGGCAAGCCACAGCCAGTCAGAAATAAATACACACAGGGTAAAAGAGCCAACACACCTCTGCATACAAGTATAAACAACTGCTGTTCATGCCCCAAACCTGGGAGCTTGCAAACCCAAGCCCCCCACATCATATTGATGGGTCTGTGCTCAGTCTAACATACTCAGCAATCCAGCAATGTCAGAAAGAAAAATTGGTTTTCTATTTTACAGACAAATGAACATCCAGAGAAATACCTGTCACACCCCTAGGTTAAAGAACTGCACTGAATTGTCCCAAATCTCTGTCCAACTTCCACTGAGATTTGAGACAACATCACTGGGAGTACTGCTGGGATCCTACCACCTGGAGATCATTTTGCACAGTTGGTTCTCTTCTCATATACAACATGAGTTTAAAGCATAAGAGAGATCAAAAAGGCCTGAAAGGGAATTTACACTCTGCTTCCTTTCCCTTCAACAGCATCATCAGATGATTCACTCAGCAGAGTAACAATACTGCAACTGAGACATGGACTCAGACTGGCAGAGAATCTGAATTGCTTATCCAAAGAAACAAGCTGGTTTATACACTTCTCCAAGAGACAGTATTCCCCATATGGGAAGTCTCACTAAGCAACCTGTCACACATTGCCATGTCAGCAGCACTTTCCTCATGTCCCCAAAGGGGTGATCACCTGCTATTCAGGGCTCTGTCAGCTTCCACAGGCTGCTCTCCATAGGGCTCTGCCATGGGGCACCTCCTGCCCCAAAGTCAGGAGGAGACAAACTTCCCTGAGCTGCCATGTAGTTCTGCAGGTGTGTTCCACAGCCTGCAGCTCAATTCTATCCTGTCTTTTCTCACACAGCACCAAACTTCGTTGCCAGCTTTCTCCTGAGTAAACAGAAAACCCAATGAAACCCCACATGTCTAAACCATACCCTCTGTTCACCAATGGTCAAAGCAGCAAAGTCTGTGATTCCACATTTTCCTTTATGAAGCACCACAGCCTCCATGTGGACAGTCCCATAACCAAATCCTTGCTTACTCTACAGAAGATTGACATCTGAAATTCATTTTCTGTACTTTTCTGTAGGAAATAGCAAAAAAAGACATCACCACTATGCACATGAACAGTCATGATCAGGTAGACCAAAATGTGTAGTTTATCCAGGAAAACACAGGGCCTCTCAGAGGCAGATATAAATTAAAATGACAGACAGATGTAGTGTCAATGAAATCATGACAGTGATGTGTAGGAAAAGTTACCTCAGCATACACCGGGTTTGAGAAATTCAATTCTTCTTTTCATTCTCATAGTGCTATAAAACAGTGCTGGCTGCTAAAAGAACAACTTAAACATGCATAGCCTCAGTTCAGCTCAGGAGACTGGAACCTGCTCTGCCTTTAAGTATGGGCATTACTAAATACATGAGAGCAGTGTTGGAGCAAATATCAAAATTACCACCTGAGGGGCACAAAGACAGGAGCCTGCAGGGGACCAACACTCTGAAACTGAGGAGAGCCCTTCCTGGGAAGTGTCCTCAACACACCTGTCCTGCACAGGGAACAAAGATCAGGTGCAAAAGCATTAGCTAAGCACCCAGCAAGCAATTAGCTGGACATTTCTGTCTTTTCCAATATAACCCATGTGGCAAGTCTGTTTTTCCTTTCACACTCTTATCTTTGTCTTCATAAACACGTGTATGTTCTGCATTTTGTATATCAACTTTTTTATTTTTACCATAACTGAGCTGGAACACAGGTGGTTTTTCAGGTCCCTGATGTATGCCAAACCACTGGGAATGGCAAATTTGAGGCACATGGTCCTACACTATGGACCAGTTCATTTCTCAGGCACAGAACTAGTATGCCTGAGAGGAGATGGTGTCTTTTGGAGTCCAGCAAGAGCTGGGGAAGATCTCTGGGATGTGCCAAATCAGTAGGTGGAACACCCACAATAACCACTTATCATAATTATTATAATCCATACCAATTATCATAACCAATAACAATTATCATAACAAGGCCTTCATTAATCTAACACATCCTAGAAGGAGGGACTGAGAACACAAGAGAAGGAGTTCAGATTGAGTTCACATTAAAAGAGAAGAAATTTGCAATGTGCAAGAAGTGGTTCAAACTGTTGTGACCTTAAACAGCCTCATGCTTCCTTCCTCCATCTGGATGATTCCCTACAGACTGGGAGACCTTATCACTTGGGCAAGGATACCAGAACAGAGAACAACTTTTGTTTCAGTAAGCCACAAAGGTAAAAAATATTCACTACTAAAAAGCTACAGATGGAATCCAATGATGTCTGACTTCTCTTTTATATTGTGAAATATCTAAAAAGACTGACTCAGATACACTCACAGCAAAACATAAATTTTCTGTTATATTATTTTGTGGGCATTAGGGACATAGAACCAAATTTAACCTTTATTTAATTACCCACACAACTGGAATGTTCTATATAAATAGGTATAGCTTAGAAAAAAACTTGTAAATTTATCACTTTGATCCTCAAGCTGCTAATCCCTAGGATGCACTCAACTACTACATGCTCACAAAAATGACACAGGCGTTATTTATATAAAACTGCTGAAATTGCTGCTGTTCAGCAGGCAGATGGATTGAGTCACTGCACTGCAAATCTCAGAGAACAACTGTGTGCAGAATCTGCTCTGTCACAGTTTGTGACTCCCTGAAACTGCTGGAATGGCTGTAAGGCACAAGGAGGATGCCTGCAGGAGATGTCACTGCTCTGGCCACATGAATTCACAGCAGTGCCTGGAGCTCTTTGGTCATGTGCAAGGTGACCAAACAAATGCGCAATGCAACAGGCTAATAATGCACACATGTAATTAATCCTTGTTAAAAATTCATTACACTGATAAAGTTTTGTTCATATACAGGCATGATTTGACAAACAAGGACAGTGGAAGAAGAAAGAACTAAGTTTTGTCAAGCCAGTTCTGCTTCTTTTTCTATAATTTAAGTAGTGAAAAAATTACCTAATGATGATGTTGTGTTTGTGAAGGAAGTGTGGCATGAAACATCCCACTGCTGCCCAAACTGCTCATTCTGCTGTCATCTGCCCTGCTAGCTGGCACAGAGAGAGCACTGAGAAAGCTGTCACTGATGCCTCCCTTCAGTCCCAGGAGAGGTGGGACAGACACTCTGACAAGCATCATCTCCCAGAACACTGAAACAATTTAGGGCCCAAAGCCCTTGGAGAGATGCTTAGTCAGGCAAAGTTTCAGCTGATATTCTGTTTTCTCTAAATATTTGTCAAGTATGCATGGCTGCATCCTTCATTATCAATAGACAATTAAGCAGATGTAGTCTACTGTAATAGAAGCTTCAATTTATCATGTAATGAGACAGACACTGCAACAGTAACTGTCAACACTGACACTCCTGACAAGGATTAAAAAAAAAAATTTGAATTTCTGATGAGATTGTACTGATCGGGCCATAAACACTCTCTTCTGCTAGCTATTCTACCACAGGTAAAAAAAAAAAACAGCAATTGAGAACTGATAAATCATAGATTTTTTTTTTAATATGTGTCCAGTCAACAGAAGAAAAAACATCTCCCGAATAACCATGACTCCTTGAGTGTCTCTGAGATCTCTGACTTCCTGAGATTTCTGTCAAACCTGTCATTTTCAGTAAAACAGTTCTGGGAGCAAGTGACTCAGGACTACTCTATTAAATTACCTCTCCATGCTGGAATAAAATACTAGCTCATATACAGCACCAAGTTGTTTAACCGTCTTAGTTCTGTAACCACAAAAACAAAACAAAAAGGTTTTAAAAAGGCCTTTCTAAAACCAAAACACTTGAAGGCTAGAGAAATGTTATTATGCATGAAAAGCATGCTGCACTTAAAGCAGAGACACTTTACTGTCCTGAAAAAGCACCAGCTCAATCACCAAACAGATCAAAAGCAGCCATTTGCTCAAAGTAATGGGCTGCTTCTATAAAATTGTCACACATCAGTGATTTTGCCATTCCCACATCTCCACTCTTGAACACTCAGCAGTGACCCAATGATCCACCAGGACAGCTGAAGAATGGATTATTGTTTGTATATAAAATATAGCAACCGTGGCCACAGTGCACAAAAAAGTGATTTAAAAATCTTTCATTTGGTCAGCAGCAAACTTCTTCTTTGGGGTGTAAGTGGTGCCCACAGCTTTCTGTAATCTTCCCAGAACAGTGTTGCCTTTTCTCACAAATGAAATTGTGTATTGGTAAACTAAAGGATTTGTCATTCTCCAGTGTTTCATTTCCATGAACCTCAGAGAAAAGTTCCAGTCAAGCTTCTTATCAACCAGCTGCAGAAATCTTACAGCTTTATTTTAAAACTCTGGGCTGTCCTGGGCCCAAAAGTTTGTTGCAACAAGCCAGGATTACTGTTCATTATAATAAGGGCCAGCAATCAACTGGCCAAGAACAGGAACCTAAGTACATGGGGGGTTAAATTATTACCCACAAAGCAAGGGAGAGGTTCTTCATACAGATGGAGATGAAAGGGTCGTTGAAGGTGAGTGGGGAGAACATTCAGCTGTTTTCTCCTGTGCTGTGGGCAGCTGGTCAAGTGAACAGAGAGGTGTCCAAGGACAGCACATTAACCATTGCAACAGGCACAAACCCAGTAGGGCAGAGAGTAAAAGTTACACAAGGTGGATAGATATTGCCACAGTGCCACTGGCCATGGAAAGAACACACATTACATTTCTAATATTTTCATGTGCCATTTAAGAGTGAAAGGCAAAAAAAAAAAAAAAAAAATTGCACGGTGGGCGCAAAAACTGGAAAAGTTTCTTTGCAAAGAAAACTGAGATTGTTAATTCAGTGACACATGTCCAGTCCACATACCTGCCCCAGAACTGCTGCAGCACCATACTCATTGAAAATGAGTCTTCCAGAACATCATGCAATTTTGCATGTCATTATCTCCAAGGAAATTTGAATTTATTCAATAAATTCAAATGTTCCTGTCTCCATAATGTTGGCCATATCTGAAAGCCGTTGCTACTTTGCCCTGAATAGAATTATTGAGGCACTTGGCTGCCATCCATCAACAACTGAAATTATTCTGATTTGGTAGATTTTTTTCCCCCAGTTTAGCAGAGATTATTGAAAAAGCTCAGTTCTCTCAGCCTGCTATTGAAATTGCAAGCCACAGTCATTTTTTTCTACATCTACCAGTCCCAGCTGTCTGGGGTTTGAATTACAGACTGTCCAAATCCTCATTACACTGCCAGCCTTGCAGAGGCACCAAGAGCTCAGTGTTCATGAGGTGGGCCATGAGCCATTTTACACATATTAAACACACACAATTGCTCCCCTGAAGGAAGCTCCTGTGGAAAGCTGCTGGTACTTCTACTGCTGCTCTTGTTCTTAGCATCTCACTCTTCTACTCTTTTACCACATCACAAAATTAAATACAAGGTTCAAAGCATGTGTGACAACTTTCTGAGGTTTCCGTTATCTCTCTTGTTCAATAATTTGTCTTCCAGTTCAATAATTTTTTTTCACTTGCCTGTAGGATGCTTGACTTAATTTGTTCCTAAAGACTCCAGTCTTTCTTACTGTATAGAATTAATCTTTGTGGTATTGAATGCCTTTCTTTTTTCAGCAAAAACAAAAAACTCCTCTGCTTAATGACTTCCATTAGGTCTTTGATTAATATAAAAATAATAACCAAAAGAAACTGATGCTGGAAAAAAAAAACAAAAATTCTCCATTTCAAGTCAAAGAGCATGTAAAAACTTTGATACAAAATGTTTTTATGCCTGATTTCTATCCAAGAAAGTAAATTAATTACTTTCATACTATTACCTGATGCAGATTGAACTATGAAAAGCTAATGCCACCACAGGCAAGTGGACGGACAGGGCAGGAAAAAACTCTGCAGCAGCCCCACAGCTGCAGGTGCACAAACTGAACTAGAGAGTACCTCCATGAAGCAAAGGCAACAAAGATTTAAGCTATTTTTTGTCTGCCTCTAGATGCTCACAGAACTCCTACAATAACACATATTTTTCTTTAGTTTTTAGATCTTGTGGCTTTCATTTTTGCAGTTTTAAAAGTCTAAGTTTAACAGCTTACTGAACTATTAACGTGCTATGCAAGTGAGCATTCAAAATGAACAGGCCTGACAGAAACTACAAGCTCTGCTGTCAACTGCTCACTGTTGTCCTTCTTAAGTGTTCTCATGAGAATTGACTCTTCCCTCATCCTCTGTAATTAGCTCTGCCTGGTTTGGATGCCAGCAAATGCAAGACAAACATCAGAGGAGCTAGAAATTCAGAATGTGGCAGCTCAGCATTGTCAATTAATCATCTTCCTCCTATGAGAGCACTGTAGGAAAACCTCCACTCACTCGAGGTTTTCATGTGCTGGTGAGGTTTAATCACATGTGCTCCTGCCTCCATAGAGTGCTGGAAGAACAGCCTCAGGGATGTGAATAACCATCTCTTTTATAGTGTATTTCAGACTGCAAGCCAGTCAAACTGTAATGTTGTTGTCAAACAACAACAGTGAGTTGCCAGTATGTACAAGTGACTCTTGGCAACTCACCATATCTTCAATTCCTCTTAAAATACACTCAGTGCTGTCGAAATTACCTATTAGTCAAGGCCAAGGAACACCTCTTCCAATGTCACCTGCATCTGCAGCAAATGCAAGCACATAGCAGTAAAATTAGCAGCTCTCTTGAGACCTGCATTTTGCAGGTGAGCATTTTGCTCACTAGAGACCAGACATTTGGGAATAAACATAGAAATAAAGAGTAAATTTAATTAAGGTCAAGTAAGAATCTGCACATCAAGAAAGATGAAAAAGTTGAGGCATAGCTGAAACTTTCTAAGAAAAAGCTTCATAAAAAGGAGTTGAACTAAAGAAACAGTTAAAATTTTGAATCAGAAAAGGGTAATGCCATGACTGTGGGTTCCTTTGTTACAGAAATTAGATGTTCTTTAAAAACTTGACACCAGACAGCAGTTCTGCACAGTTTGTGACTTGGGACTGAATGTCTTCTGGCAAGGAGCAAATGCAAAACTTTTCATTCTCTCTAGCCTATATGAAAGAGGTATTTTCCCTCTTTAAGGTGGGACTCGATCAAAAGAAATTGTGCCTGCAGGAGAGTGAAGAGCTGCAGTGAGTGGATTTCAGGCAGGCAGCTATTCCCATCACGTCAGGCTCCACAGGGGCTGCTCCCAGAACTGCAGTGTCAACACAAAAGGACAACGAGATCATAAACTTAATTAAGAATGCCTGTGTGCTTCTTATGTGTGTTCTCTGATAGCACCTTGCCTGTTCCAAAGGGATGAACATGGTCACTTGCCTCTGATAAAGAGCAGGAGTAACCTGTGAGCAAACTGCTAAGTGTTTGCAAACACAGATCATCTCCTTAGTGGCTTCATGCCAAGCTGCACACTTCTTTTCCTCCTCTAGCAGGAGACACCTCAATGGGCTGCAAATGCAATACATGAAAGAACGCAGTATAATAAACATCTTTTCTGTAAAATTCTCATGATGGACTACCTACATTTCTGTGTCTTCCTCTGGTTTACACTGTGGTGTCATTTCAATCATGTCGCAGTGCAGACTCCCAGTAAAGGCATTCAGTGGGAAGTGTAGGAAAAGCAACTGTAATTCCATGTACAGAGAACAACCACTGCTGAGGGAACATTCCAGGCAGCACCACAACTGCAGAGAAGGGAGGAGTCAGAATAGGGGAGGTTTTAACTATTTCTGTAGTGTACATTGAGAGGAAGCCGCACCTTTTTTTTTTTTTTTTTTACCTCACAATAAAGACAGGCAACCTTTCAATTGTTTTTCCCAAAGTTGGCAGAGAAAACAAAAATTAATCTATTTCTAGAAAATACTCATACAGTTACTGTGGTCTAAAATCTATTTAGCATTAAGAAATGATAATTCAAGAAAATGTCACTAATCATTATACTAATGGGAGATCAAAATGTGGACACAAGGTCCTACAGCATTTTACTTCAAGGAAACACAGAAACCCCAATGATGCAACTTGTACCTCCATTTTAACTTTGCTATAGGTATAATTTAATTTTATCTTATTTAATTTAGAAAATAAGGAAAATTTCCGGAGGTTACTATCATGGATGAGAATATGGGTTTTACTGGCCTGCCCAAAAGTAAACTAAAAGGCAGCTATATCCTAATTAACAAGACTTGGCTTTAATAAATAGCTCTCTCTGAGCTCCAGTTACTCCATTCAATCTCCCATAATAAAAAAAAAAAGGATATAAAAAACCCAACAGTATTTTTATGCTGTCTCAATACATAATTAGCTCTCTGGGAGACTCCTCAGTAGTTTATAATTTCATCTTTTCAGGATTCTTCTATTACCTTTCCAAGAAAAACACAGGATATTTCCTCTCAATTAAAAGTAGATCTCTTCATATTTTAGCTGAGCAATTTTGGCTTATTGCTAAGGGCTAAAAAAGTTGGAATCCCAATGTTCCAACTAGCCTTGGAGCAGCTGTAAACCCTCACCAGTAGAGAACTGTGACTGAGCAGGGACACAGCAGCATCACAGATTAGAGTGGCCTGGCTGGCATTAGTCCTAAAGACAGAAACATTTTCTGTGGCTTCAAGCATAGTTAGGAATTAGAGGAGCAGATCACAGGGCTGCTATTCATTTCCACAGACTCACAGAACAGCTGGGGTTGGAAGGGACCTCTGGAGACCACCCAGTCCCACTCCCCTGCCAGGGCAGGGTCATCTAGAGCAGGTGACACAGGAACATATCCAGGTGCGTTGGAAATGTTTTTAGTTTTGCGACTTAAAGAGGGTTAATAAACACTGTGAAGTTTTGCTCTTTTATTAATGAATTGGAAATGAAGCAGATCTCCAGAGGAAATCAATTTTACTCAATATCAGAACAAAACACCCCTGCAAATATTTAAAGTTACTGAGAGCTGCTCAGTTTACTTCTACAGCTTCTGCCCAGAGCCCTCCTTCCATCCTGTTTTTCACTGCTTTCAGGACTCAGATGAATACAACAAAATTAGAACTGCTGAATGCTACTTCAGACCTCTTGGGGTGATAGGAACCATACCCAGAATCTGTGTCATTCATGTGACATCTGGTGAGATGTTGCCACCTTCTCACAAGAAAAAGCAGTGATTTCATCCTGAGGCTGCAAGAGCACAAGTCAGTAGTTTCACAGCACCCTATACAAATAACCCAAAGAAAATATATTTAATATTCAGAAATCAGAATGATTGCCTTCCAGAAAGACACTTCTTCGACCTCACTACAAATTCTATCTTTTTATACAAAAGGAGAAATAGAGAGAGATACTGGCTATTATTTTTAAACTTGAGAGTAGCATGGCAATAAAAATTCAAAATTATTTTGCTCTCATTACAATTAGGACAATGATTTTTCTTGCAAGAGAAACTTCCAAATATGTGTGGAAAATCAGGTAAATTTCTACCACACCTTTTTGTGTCATGTGTGAAATACATTTTAGAAGTTTAAATTTTTGCACTTTGTCCTGTAAAGCCATCAAATTTTCATAGGCCATTAGGTGTCACAAATGAAAATTGTACAAAACTAGAAATGGATTCTTTTCTCCAACAAATATGAGTTAAGGCCATCCAAATCCTTCCAGATCTAGAAAGACTTGGTGAATTTCCAGCTCTCTATAGCTAGAAAGTCATTCTGCTGGAAGGGCTGGATGTCTCTGGGTTTCCTTTAGGCCACTCTCCAAAGCCTGGGGACAGGAGGAGCGCAGCCCAGGCTGCAGCACTTGTTGAGTTATCCAAAGATCTCAGCAAGGCCTTCAGCAAAGGGAAAAATAAATAACTAGCACCTCGATGTTACTAAAAAGATCAAAGGGAAGAGCACATAAAATGACTTCTACATGCCTTAATACAACATTTCAATCTGCAAAATGCCTCACACCTCTTCAGACTTCAGCCCTACATCATCTCCCTTGAAGCCTGTGTTCAGTTACTTTCCAAATGTATTTTCTCCCAGCTTTCATTTGTCCTGAATGTAATTGATGGTGTATCCAGCAATTCCTCTCACACACCACAAATAAAAAGCTTCTTGCCATGGAATGTCAGCTTGTAAGACTTCAAGTCTAGTTTGACTTGAAAAATCTTGCAAAAGCTGTTTCTCTTGTTCAGAAATGTTAACACTAACTTGGATTGCACTTGTGTATGCTTTCACACATCACTGAAAGATTAAGAGGGAGTATCCATAACCTCATTAATTTGACTCAGCTAAGGAGGCACCAGGCACTCCCTCTCTCTTTGTCTGTAGCAGTAGCAAGAAAGTTGATAAAAATTTTCACATGGAAAACTCTGACATGGTTGTTGTGTGCTTCAGCAATATTTAACATTTTCTCTCTGAAACACAAATTACTGTTCTGTGCTGGCTAACCACAGACTTGAAAGTTCTCTCACACAGACAAAAAATAAGTGTCCTATTTTCTTCCTTTGACACAGAAGTTCCCAGCACTACTGTAAACTGAAAAGGTCACAAGAGTGACCTGTATATATTTATCCCTCCAAGTCTCTCATTCTTCTTGCATATCATTTATTCTTTGAGATATGAGCAACACAGCTCTCTGTTTTAAGGCCAAGAAGCCACTGCCACAACTTACTTTCAGTACATGGAAGAGAGCACCTGGACTGTCCCATTCCTGTCTCTGTGGCCTTGGGAGCAGACAAACTCCTGGCTTGGGAAACAGCCACAGCTCATTTTCTGCTAAGGCACCCCCAAAACTCCTCAGAGTACAGCATGGGTAGCAAATGTGTTGATGTTTCTGTACCAGTCAGGCAGTCTGGGCAGCAAGGTGTCACAGAAACACAACACAAAACATTTCTCTCCCTCCTTTCTGCCCCACAAGTCCTTCCAAGGGCTTCCATGCCAGAAAGGGATTATCCTGAACAGCCTCTCAGGGCATGTGAGATATTCCCAGCCAATCCCACTAGCAAGCTCTGAGCACTGCCAGGTATCCCTCAACCCCCTGGTCACATGAGGTACCAATAGACAGTACTTTAAAAGTATGCTTAAAATCAAGTCCCTAAATTACAAAATCCAATTCATTTGGGTACTACTAAGCAGAAGGCATGAAAAAAATCCAGCACAACAACAAACCCCCCACCACATCAAACTCAGTATATTGAGTTTTAGCTTTAGCTTGTTTTGACTTCCTTGCATTCCATGATCTCCCCTATGAACTCTGATTCTCACCCATTTAAAAAACCTCAGATGACATTTTGAAGGAATGAAGCTGCTCTGCAGCTGCTGAGCCTTCACCTTCCAGATACCAGGGGCAGGTGAGCATGGAGGGCCACACACCACAGCTGGTTCTGAGGGCTTCCAGAGTGAGAATCACCAACCAAACAGGAAGCTGAAGAATGCTGGAAGATAATCAGATCACACGTAGAGCTCTCCAGGAGAGCCTCAGAAGGTAGTGACTTCAAAAAGTCTGTGGAAAAGAGAGATGTTTTTCCTCATGAATATAATGCAGGACTTGAAGAGCCAGACATCTGTCACTGTGATATGTGATTGGTCTCCAAACGGTCTAGCTGACAAAACCACATCCATTAAAATACATCCTAAATAAAAAGAGACACAACAGTACATTATTCCTAAGGCTGCTATGTGCCACACAGATTTACAATGAGGATTTGATACAGTCCCAGGCATACCTGTGACTCACCATCAGAAATCAGAACAATGGGGATCAGGCTACTGTATCAGAAGGATTCAGAAAAACATTGCCTATTTCACATTCTCCTGATATTGTATTGTCAGAATTTCTTCTGAAGAATGCATTTTAGTTTCCCATTACAGATAATTGGAATTGTTTTGTCTCAATGCAATGCCCAGTCAAATGAAACACTGAAGAGCATGATTAAAACTGAAATCAAAATATCTAATAGGTTTTCCTGTCACTGCTCATGAACAAACTCTGCATTCACTCTTTTCTAATTTACTGTCATTACACATGCAACATGAAAATAGCTCAGGCAATGCTAGTTCATACTTGTTATTTGGTACAGCATGCCCAACAGTGACAGAGGTAACAATAAAAGGAATTGACTAATAAAAATTACAAAAAATATATGAATGACAATGTCACCACCCCCATACTGTGCTTCTCCAAAGCAGCATGTCTCCCTGAAAAGAAATAAGCACAACTCAAATATTATTTAAGCCAGTCCAGTGAGATTTCATCTGGCTTGATTTATCCAAAGCACACCTGTCCCTCCCCATGAGCCTCTTCCCTGCAAGATCACATTTCACTCTTCTCTCTAAAAAAGTGCTCCAAGGATAACAACATGCAATTCCTCACCTCCACAGACACAGGCAAGGGAACTAATTCCTGTAGTTTGATTCCACATATGGTTTGGCCATAAGGTATTCTTACCTAATTTGTTCCACCAGTCATGGAACATTTACAGTATCAGACTGTCTTCTGTGTCTGTCTTTTATTAAAAACCCACTGAGGCATAAGAAATGTTCATGTGTACAGCAAATGCTAAACCAGGGCAAAACGAGAAGAAGCAATGCTGCCAACTTCAAAAAATAAAGGAAAACATGAAAAACAAATCACATTCTACCAACTACTCCTCTCATTTTTCTTCTTAAATAGAAAACATTACTTATGAGCAACAGAGTTTTGGCTTTAACTACGGTCAAAACAAACTCAATCCCAAGTACAGCATTTCATTCACTGATGCAGGAGATTTCTCCAGGAGAACTACACAAAGCAGTTCCAAGGTTCAGGGCACAGGAACCAAGAACCTTGGAACCTCTTGTATCTGGAGGTTCAGATACAAGAAATTAAAGAGAATTATGTGAGATGTTCCCTCTCTCAATACCACAG
Source organism: Ammospiza nelsoni (assembly GCF_027579445.1). Taxonomy (NCBI): domain Eukaryota; kingdom Metazoa; phylum Chordata; class Aves; order Passeriformes; family Passerellidae; genus Ammospiza; species Ammospiza nelsoni. Next base: position 30,284,477 of record NC_080640.1, on the reverse strand, counting down.
GTTACTATGGGTGTGCCTGAGCACTGTTTATTTTAGGGCCACTCTGCTCCACTCTGGAGCTGTAGCCCTTTTGCTCAGCTCTAGGAGTTAAAAGATGAGGATGAGACAAAGAACAGTGAACCTGAGAATGATCATCTCCTGGAACATTACATGAGCCCTACAGCCTCTCAGTCCTTCTGTATATCTTATTTTGAGATCATCCCTTCATCACGTTAAATGAAATCATAGCCTCTACACACCCATTAAATACCATTAAAGCAGTAACAGTTTGGTCACTGAATGACAGCCATGCTTTTGTCACGAGCTCTGTCAAATCCTGGCTGCACTGACCCAATGAGCCTCTGAACCCATCACATCAATACACAGGAAAGACCTGCACAAACCTGTGTCCTGATAGTGCACACCAAGACAGCCAAAGCTTTCCAACAGTCCCAATATTTTTCCACAGAGGACTCAGAGAGCCCTTGAGTTCATTTCCTAGGGCCTGGACTACTATAATCCCTCTTTGCCAGAGCAGGAATGTCCAAACACCACCTCCTACTCAACATTCTTTCAAGCAGTAAGCTAAACTAAAGCACTGTTTTTATTGGACATGAGGTTATTATCAAGATCTGACAATACTGATAATACTGACTGACTTACAATATATCTCCATCTCTCAGCCTAGCCATGCTTTGCAATACCTGATGACTTCTTTCTGAAGTTCTGAAGAAAAAGTACTTTCACTGTGACTGAAGAAGAAAATTTAGTAATGCTGAGACTTTCTTCATGCGACTGACTTGATTTTGGGTATACAAAAGGAGAAGCACACACTTTCTAGTTCCAGAACAATGTTAAGTGGCAGTTAACAAGTCAGTATTAAGAGGGGACGTCCATCACCACTCTAATTAGGTCAGAAAAAATGTAACATATTTTCTCCCTTCTGTAAAAAGAATGGTAGTGAGCTTCTTCACAACTGTTTTGGGTTTTTTTCCCTAGAATCAGTGGTAAAGCAAGATTTTCTTGTAAGTAGCCCTCATAATAACAACTTTCCTACAACAGAATAAACAATGAGCAATTACCAAAATAAGAATTAACACTTCCATGGAGCAGCAAGGAAACACACAGTGCTGATACCAGCAGAGTCAAGAGAATAAAATAAAGTGCTAAAGAATATCTTCTACTAAATAGAAGATTTTGTAGAACTGAGGAAATACTGACATTTGGAATTCAGAGTTATTTAGCGTTTTCCAAAACAAAGGCATTCAATAAACTACTGTGTAGTATAAACACTGCATTCAAAGATAAGATGAACTCAAAGTTAGGTCTCAGATGCATTGGCCAGACCCTGGGGTAGAGGGGAGAATAAGTGACAACATCCCCTCCAAACAAGAAGAACAGAAATTTGTACAAGACCTTGTGACTGAATCCCTGTTGTTGCTACTGGTATTTATAAAGCTCCTAAAAATAAGATAAATATCAAAAGCCAAGCTGAAGCAAATAAACTGAGTTCAGACTGTCCCTAAATCTACATGAGTTGCTACAGAACCTCTCTAGTTTGAAATCCTCTGCCTCAGCTAATGTTCTGAAGCAGACCACAAATGTCTCTTACTACTTACTCCCTCATATTTTGGAGTCCCAATGTGTCAGAGTCACACCAAGGTGAGGTTTGCAGGCAGATAATGCAGCAGCTTGGAGAAACAGAGACCACTGCTGCTTCTAGCAGGATCCAGCTTTATTACACACACTCCAGTATGGAGATGTTTCTGCTATGGGAAAGTTTAGGGAAGGTGCAGAAGGAAAGACAAAGCAGCCACACCACCAAGCACCCATAGAGCACAGGTTTCTGCCCTTATCATTCTTTCACCCAAAAATACCACCTCCCAGTTCTGGGTGGTAAAGGAAAACAGTCACATATGGTGTTTATGGCTAGAGTCAATCCTTTGGTATGCACCTTTCCCAAGAGAACAGAGAGCCTCTATCAAAGTCTAGATAAATGTGACAGACCACTGCTTGTACACAGAGCTCTTACCAAGGTTGGGATGGCTACAGGAGGCTGTTCTCTACATTAGACAAGTGATATAATTTGAAGGCCCACAGAGGCTTTTGGACACAGAAGACCTTTATAAATTGGGGACTGGAACACTGGTTTTGTAAGCTGTTCATGCATTCCTAACTGTAAAATACCTGCATTTCTAGAGAATTCACAGATGCCCAGTCTATGATTCAAGTCTGGCATTCTGATTCTTAAGAAGGTCTGCACTCACTTTCAGTAATCAGTATGGCCCAGCACTGCCAAATGTTCTGCACCACAAATTTCTTTTCTTTAAATCTCTCAAGCCTGACCAAGTAACAGCTCTCTCTGGGCCTAAGATCACTGCCATACACCCTGAGTGGTACAGGGTGTTTGAAGCTAAATTCCACAAATTTGTGTTCAGAAACACTGGAAGCAAACTGACAATCCTCCCTCTCCTCACAATGGCACTCTGCTAGCAGAAATGCTTATCTTTTGACTTCCAAATTAGTAAAACCAGGACTCTGTGCCCAACCAGAAAAATTCAGCCAAGAAAATACCCAGGTTGTTATTTTAAAGAGAAAGTCAGTAAGTCAGTGTCAGTGTGAGTTAGATGTAGGAAATAATAGTCAGTACAAAAAGACAAGAGTTTAAAAAGACAGCTTTCACTTACACTTTCTGCACATTTTTAAACTACCCAGCTGAGAAGAAGTCAGTAGGGTGAAGGGAGGCTTTTTTGTTGTCTATGTCAAATGTCTTGAACAAGATATTGAGTCTTGGCCTCTACACCCAATAATTACTATAAAATCTGTTATTAAGAAGCATTAGTGGACTCATGTTTTTAAGTCGCCAAGATGCAATACAGGTAAGGGGTCATGTTGGCCATAACGCAAAGAAATACTGAAAATTTTGGCAATAATTTTTTTCCACACTTTTAGCTCATTTAATGCACTGGACAACTGGTGAAAAAAATGGGTTCAGCTTAGACAGATGTGCTATTTATTCCAGTATCAGCATGCTCAGCAGATTTCATGTGAAAGCTGCAGGAAATACTTTGGTTAGACAAAGTAAGTGACCTAGGTGTCCATAGTGTTGCTTTAACAATAGTAGATATGTTTATTTTGTACTGTTTACCTTTGTCATTGTAACATAAGACTTTGAAACAAGGTGAAATTGAAATAGCATTTCTGAGGAATGATGAACTGCAGATGAAACCCACAGTGTGAAATGGGGAGAGGAGCATTCAGTATATCCTTGATGATCGCTGCAAGTACCAAAGAATGAAAGAAGAAATGTTCAAAGTATAAACAGATATACCTTTGCATAGGGTATCTTTTTACTCCTATGATGAATCATTCTGTGTACAGTCCAGCTGGACAGCCTGCTCTCCAGTTATATAATCAGAACTCAGAGATGAGTCAGATAATAATTAATGGCCTCAACTAATACTGCATCACTTAAGGGCAGGGGAGGGCAGGGACGGGGGGCATTTATGTGTAAGCATGTAGGTCATTGTTTAATTTTTTACTTTTTAGGAAAAGTATGGGAAATATTGGGTGAGCAAATGTAAATGAGGTACACTGACTCATAAATTAGTATCAATGCCCCAGATTCTGAAAACATATAATGGTGTCTGCAGCACATCTATACATGGTATGTATCTCTATAAAGGGATAAAATTCTCTTCATTTTTTCTAGGTCAAATTCTGATAGGAAATTCATGTCTCATTTCAATGTGTGCTGGTTTTAGAAATTCAAGGTTTTTCTTGTGTCCATGTACAAATATATTCTGAAATGTCAGGACATGAGGCAGTATTAACCCTGCCCTAATACATTCTGGTCTCTGCTTGAACAGTCTTGGTGAGCTACCCAGCATTCACTCATTTCATAAATGCTTTGATAACTTCTGGAAGGAAACAGCATTGAATTCCAATTGCACAAAGATACCACTGAGGGTAACAACAAATATTTTTGTTGCCTGCTACAAACATACAAAACAATGAATATACCAGTTCTGCTATTTATTTACAAGAGAATAGGGAGAGTAGTTTGAAGTAACAGACAATAAACAACTGCTATCTACGCTAAAAAATGTTATGGAAAGTGAAGGAGAAAGAGTCAAAGTCACATTTTGTATTGCAGCTAACAAGAAAGGTTCAGGTCCTTTATTATGAATGGAGAGGATTTCACAATAAGTATTAAAAGCAGTATAAAATACAATCCTCTGACAGACACCAAAATTATTTCTGTGTGTTCCTAGCAAATCTTTTTAACTGTTCCAAAGAAGGAAGGCTCCTGATGACTTTGAAAGAGTGGTTAGTACCAGGCACAGCAGAAAAGCATTTTTTTTTCTCTCCAAATGAAGGACATTTTCAAGGAACAGAACTCATTGTTCTATCACTGAACAACAATGCACCTGTCTTTTATAAACATCATCATCAACCTGTTTTAGCTTTCAGTCACACACAGCATTTATACAAAGGTTATGCAAAACACACAGGAATATTGTGGGGACCCATCTCAAACGCCACAAAATCCTTCTATTCACATAGACAAGAAAGTCAGGTTTTGCATGAGGCCATACAAGCTTGCCTTACAAGAACACAGTTGTTTTGTTTGGGAATATGAGGGAGGATCAGCAGTGGAAGACTGCCACCCTGAAACAAGACAAGACAAAACAAAACAGAACAAAATCCCCAAAAATTATATGGGATAATAAAACATCCCCAAAACATAGTTCCACACAGACAAAATGCAGGATCAAAATGTTTCCCACAAATAGCCCAGGCAGAGTTTAACACAAAAATTCATCATGATTACATCAGTAATAGGGAGGAATTACTGTTGACCAGCACCTGATGGTCCTGGGCTGTGGTGACACACAGGAAGTGTGTGTCTAACCCCAGGTATTAAAGGGCATCTGGTCCCCTTTTCCCTTAGGCTTTTAAAACTACCTGCAAGGAATGACATCTCCTCCAACAGTCCCAAAAGACAGCAGTATCTCTAGTCTGTCTTGCCAGCATTGAACATCTACTAGTTCATCTTGCCAACACTGACATCTAGTCAGCGTGCTGTATTCTTGAAAAATCTCTCTCAATTGCGCTGTCTGTAACATTATTTCTGCTATTTCTCTCCCTATTTGTGTTATTCTGTCATGCATATGCAGTCACCCTCATGTGTTAGTCATCTTGGCTATCCCTCATCACTGTTACCAAAACACAAGGCATCTTGATTATTTCTCTAGTTTTTATCAGAATGCAGCCATTACTTCTGACTGGATCTGCCCGTCGTGTTTTCCTCAGTGCTCCACAATAGACAGTTTTCCATTTGTTTTCTAAGTGACCTTGGCCTTTGGAAGCACTTTGCAAATCTAGCACTGATGGTAGCTGTTCCCTTAGACTTGATCAATGTAGTCTGGTGGGGCTCAGAGTGCAAACCTTTCATTTCAAGCCCATTAATCAACATTCATGATCATTTACTCTTCTTATACAATGACCCTTAACACTCTCCTAGACACTGTTCTTGGTATTATCTCCTTTCTCTATGATTTTTTGAGTCTGTGTTCTTCTATAGCTTTGTTGCACACTTCTGCATTTCAGCTTTAACTAGCCTATTTTCCCACTGTGCAAGCCTCCATTACTTCACCCTGATAAAAGCCTGGTGTTTTTTCACTTTCAGTCAAGCTCTGAAGACACCTCAGTTCCACTGCACCGAACAAGGGAGTTTTTTGCATGAGTTTTGTATTTGGTTTTGTTTTCTAAACCAACTCCCTAAATTTTCTCTTTATTTTTGTGGTCAAGTGTTGCAGGCCTCCTTCAATTCCAGAGCAAACATCTTTAACTCATGGTTTTCTCAAGCCTGAGAAATTGACAGTTCTCCCATTCCACAGAATGCAACACTGTTCATTTTCTTCTCAATTTTTTTTTGTTGCTCCTTGTACTGTTAGAACCACTCTTATAAAGATGAATTTCCTCTTCTTCCAGTCATGAATTGTTTATTCTAATGTCATATACACTTGGTTCTAGCTCCTGTTTTATCTTGGCCACAGCAATTTTATTTACCCAATGGGAAGTTGTGCCTTTGCATATCCTTCCTGTTTCCTTTTATACAAGGCAACTACAGGTTCACCAAGTCAGCACAGGCAGTTCTTCACCATTCCTTCTAAATTCATTCTGCTGTGTTCTATTCACACATCACTTTGGCAGCTCTGGGACTGATATTCCCCCAGGCAGCACCATAAGCCAGTGGTGCAGCACTCCCCATTCAGCTTTGAAGGGCAAAAGCAGCATTTCCCTAGGCCCTGGCAATGACTGCTGCGCCAGAACCGGGCAGCTGCTGGGCAGTATCCAGATTTAAGAGAATAATAATGACCATAATAACAAGAATGACCATCACTGGCCTTCCCTGGCACCCTGTCTCTAAGGACCAAACAGCTGTAGGACTGAGCTGTGCCGAAAGGAAAAGACCCTCATTTCCAGCCGGAGCATGGTGATTATGGCCCAGGCACAGCACAGAACAAATCACACACTACTCACCTTTGTGCACAGCACCTACACACATAACACAAGAGATACTGCAAGCCCAGGTGAAGCACATTTTCAACACATTATGACACCATCCTTGTAACACATCTCCACTTCCATAAAGAGTTAAACTTTATTGTTCAAAGGTAAAGTAACAGCTAGTCTAACACTTGCAGAAAGATATAGTAGCTAGGTCTTTTTTATGTTTTCTGATCTTATTAAGTTTTATTATCAGAGTATGATAAAGTTTGCAAACCAGTAATTTTGGTGATCTACAATAAGTAATGAAATGACAAGAAAATCATGTTAAAACAACATTAAAAGGGAGAGTCATTCTTAACTGCAGAGCGTGGGAAGCTGCCAGTAAAACTCCCATTAGCAGTAAATACAGAAGCTTGAAAAAACATTCCTATATATTTGCCAAAATAGATTCAGTGAGGTTTCCATGCATTACGAAGGAGGATCATAGGACTCCAAGTTATTTTTATCTCTTCCCTGAGCTTACCTGCTGGTTTCTTGCTTTAAATATTCCAATGCCATGAACAAATACTCTATTTTAAATTTCACACAGCATGTAAATAAACCTGTGTACACTTCCAGTTGCAGCAGAGGGACGTGTCCTGTGTCAGATCATTAAGATTGCTTTACCAGGCTGACTGGTGAGTAGTTTTAGAAGCTGAAGTTTATAAGTTCCTCAACTGAGGTGCACAGAGATTTCACTGTTCTAAGCACAATGACAGGAAATCCCCAGGTCCAGGCAGGAGGGTGAAAGATGCCATGTGTGGGTTCTTCCAGGTGGGAAGCAATGACTCAGGTGTGGGTTCTTCCAGGTGGGAAGGAATGACTCAGGGGCTCTTCCACTGTCTCACAATGATTCATAGGGTCCTTAATTGCAATTCAGGACTTGTCATAGCATTTCCATGGAAAGCCCCGAGCACAGCAGAATTGGGGGAGCAGTATCCAGCTGTTCATTCCCAGAGAAGGGAGGGCCTTGGGGTGACCTCACAGGGACCTTGGGAGGGGCCAGGCACAGAACCAGCAATGGAATCCAGCTGTATTTATTCACTTGAAGACTACGAATCCCCTTCGCTCTCCCTGCTTTGATATTATCATCATTTTGACATCACATGAAATTAGAAAAATTTGGGATCTCTAAGTGCCTCATTCCAAGAAATTTGCCAATTCCTTCATTCTCCTCAGTCAATTTTGATAACCTCTTTAAGCAGCACACTGCAACAACGATTTTCCAGCATGCTTCTGCTTTCCTTTCTTTTAATGTACAGCCACACTTAAGAGGTATATTCGGCTTCACTTCATAAAGAACAAACTTCACCTCTGCTGGAAGCCAGAGCAGCTATAGCAATTAAATCCCAGTTTCAAGTGAGACTTCTGAGGCTTTGGCTGTGTGCTCTCCTCTCTAAGACCAGTGACTTTCCTACTAAATTAATTTCCTGATAAATACCTCATCAGTGACAATCATTTCAGATCTTACTCCCAACAAGGATTTTTACTGACAACAGAAGATGACCAAAAAAGTCCCTAAGCATCATAACAAGCCATCTGTCACTGTTTGCTCTTTCAGACAATTAGTTGTCATGTAACACTCACTCTCATTTTCAGCATTTCATTCTACAAAAAAAAAAAAATCTGACAGTCCTTCCATTTTATTCATGGGCAAACAAGGTCAATATTTTCTGAAGACAAAAACTAACTTGACTATTTTGTTTTTTTATATTATACATTGACACATGTCTTTCAGTCTAATACCTAGGGCTTGTGTCATACTTAGAGCCAAAAACCCCCTGATTAGCTGCAACGTCCTGAGGCCTCAGAATGAATAATGTGAAAATGAGTTTTGTTTTGAATTTTAAAAAGTAGTTTGAAAACAAAGGATGGATTTAATTAAAATGCAAAGTCTTCTCCAAAATTCCTCCTAGTCCTTATTGCCAGCCTACCTTATGCATATCAATTCTTGAAAAATTAACTCCCCTTCCGTAGCAACATTCCAGGGAAAAATATTTAGTGAATTAAAAAGGATGGCATACAGACAAATTTCTGGAAATTAATTTCATTATCTACAAAGCTAAATTTTCAGATTTTCCTCTGAGTTTGCCAGCTTTGTCTGTACCCATGCGCAAACAAAGCTGTAGTTACAGAAGCCAGCAAAGCCTGCACAAACACAGCCCATGTTTACCAATGTTACATTATTTATGCAATCACATGCTACTTACTCAAGATCAGTAGAAATCCTCTTTTATGGAAAATATGGAGCAGTTCCTACCCAGGAGTCCAGGAATCAGGAATTTGTGCTACCTTAATGAATGTAAACATTGCTCATACAACCCACTCCACAATCAGAGCACAACAGACGTAGCTGAAATTGAAGGAACAGGGCTTGCGCCATAAGCAAACTCCAAAAATCACTTCTGTTCTCAGTGTCAGTTCCCAAACAGGAAAGGATATCAATCAGAAACTTATATATTTTATGACCTTATAGTCCCCTTTACTGTCCATCCCACGTCACAAAGATGACTTTGGTTTTGGGTTGGATTTTGCAAGAAGCCAAATACAACTTAAACTGGTCTTACATCCTTTAAAAACAGTCTTCATTTAGCTGCTTCCAGTACCACAAAATCTGTAGCAACGCAATGCAACCGCTACACAATTAATGAATTACAGTTTACACCTTTCCTCCATTTTTAATTAGGCCACTTCAGTTTCAAGTTAACCAATTTTTTAAATCTTTTATCCAGCTCAGTGAGAAATGCTTGGACTACTGACTATCTTCTCCTATTTTTTTAATAGTCATTTGAAAGAGAAGACTTAGTCAAAAACTAAAGAACAAGTAAGGTTGTTCTGCAGTCCTGTTGGATTTTCCGAGACATTTTTTAAAATGTGACAACCAGAATAAGGAACAAAGTAAGGTTTTTCTTCATACAAAATTCAGCATGCTAAAGAGGAATTAAATAAAGATGTGAACATGACAGACACTGCATCCCACTGTAATCTCTTAAATGATGAAGGGAGTGTCAGTCACTTTAATCTTACAGCATCTTTCCTACACATCTGACTGTTTCCTACAGAAACAAGTACAATTACAAGTCATACAATGCCACCCATGTCATCTAAATCTGCGAGATATTTATGCCTTAAGAAAAGCAAATTTTTATCTTGTTTGAATGCTTGTTTGATGGTGAATGTTATCACCATCATGGAAGTCTGTGGCAAAAAGCAGTGCTGGGATTGCCAGGGAGGAAGAGTCGTCACATCTGCTACACAGTCCCAAGGCAGAGCTTCATCAGCATCCCCAGCATGCAAACATCCCCAATCCCCAAAGAACAACAGCAGCACTTCAACCTACTGCCTCTCAGAGCCAAGGTGATAAATCAAGGATATTTCAACAAGATGGGGAAATGTGGAAAAAGAGAGTAAAAGCAGAAATAAAGCAGAAAAAAAGACCTCTCCTACTATTCTCTATTGACTCAGACCATTTTGTTTTACTTGTTCTCTGTTGGGTTAACCAGCACAAAGGTCAAATACAGCTTTGGGAATTGGTATTTTTAGCTGGAGAGAAAACATCCTCAATTGTGAAATCAGAAGGTAAAACCAGCAAGGAAAGTAAATGGGCATGAACCCAGAAACCAACATAGACCTCTTAGGAAGCACCTGTAAATCCTCCTCAGTATAATGGCATATTCTCCCCTCAATCAATTAATCAAACTCATCTCTGCCATCCTTCATTTCTCTGCACCTTTTATGGAATATATTTTGATGGGAGTTCTCACTTTTCCATGCTGCAAGAGAATCCCACGCTCACAAAGTACTGGGAGGGGGCTGAGAAGAAAAAAAGGAAAAATACTGGGAATGAAAGGTCATTTTCAGGAACCAGAAAGGCTGGAACAAGCATGAACCAAATCACTTTGAAAGAACAGCAGGCTTGGGCTGCACTTCTTGCTGCTCCAAAACAGGAGGTCTAGAGAAAAGAAGTATTTCAAAGGCTGCTCTCAAACAGGCTGGCTCTTGGTGGGTCATACAGCAACTGGCAGGAGCCATTTCACTGAGCCAGAGCAAAGGCTACAAACTTGAGGGAGGAGCAGTTCTGTACAAGCTTCTGTACTGAAAAAATTAATTGAAAAGGAGTTAAGTACTCATTTTCTGCAATGTGACTTTGCAAAACAATAAACAGTGGAAAGAAGAATAGCAAGTTGTAAAATGAAAAGCCATGTTTTTTTACTGTTGACAAAAAACAAGTTTTGTGGGACAGCCATACACACTAGATCACTTAAAACTCACCTTTAAAAGCCTTAATGAGTTAATTAAATTCTCCTTGTGCTGCAATAAAGCTTAGAAGCTCTGTGTAACAATGAGTGTGTAGCTTGGTTAGAAAAGCACAGCTCCTGGAGGAAAGAGCAGCACATGTCACTGAAACAGTGGAACTCTTAAAATGCCCATTCATTTCACTATCATTTCACTGGGAGAACTCTCCAAGCTACTCATGCCATTTTAATTTTCATACTTACACATTTTTAAAAAAGGGGAAAAAACCCATCAAAAACTCAGCACACCCCTCCCCTCACACAGAGTCAACACTTGTGGCCTTATTTGTGAGGAAAGCTGTTCTTCATGTTTCCACAGAATTTACCAAGTGTCCACTTGTAGATAACATAACAGTCACATAAATGGCAGATCATCTGACAGTACAAGGGAAGATTTTTCTTTGTATCCAACTGCACTAAGATGTGGTGTGGTAAGGCAACATTGATCTTGTTTCCATTCCATTTATCTTGGGCAGTTTGTAATTCATATGGGCTCCTGAAGATCCTTTAATAAAAGGAGGAACTCTGCACACAAGAAAGGAAAACCTGCACAACACAGCTGAGACTTGAGTGAAAAGAGAGGAAACCCTGATACAGAACATCTGCTGCTTTTTTCAAATATTTTCAGTAAAAAAAGCAAGTTTTATGGTCTGGAATTTAGATAGTTTTTATCTCCGCACTTTTTAAATAAATGCTCTTCAAGAGATGGTTTGTGACCATGACTGTGCACAGCAGCAAGCTGTTCCTGGGGGTCAATTGGGACAGAAGAATTTGGTTTATCCCGTGCCTGCACTTGATCAGCTTTGAAATCCTTTAGTGGAGCACCAGCTCCCTAGACACAGAGCTGCCTGCCTCACATCATATGCAAGATTCTGGCAATTTCTCCACACCATGGTTCAGTTCAGCAAAACATGGCAAAGATGCAATAACTAAAGCTTAGGACAACTGAAAACCACTCCCAAAAGCTCAGAGCCTTCAGAGAACAGAGCCTTCAACTACTTCATCAGCATTTTGCAGACAGGATAATTTTGCAGGATTTTAAGACTCTAATATGCAATGGATTCTTTGGCCTCCCAAAATGGCTACAAAACCAAGTTAAGGAAATTTAGATAAATCACAAATAAATCAGCCAAACTGCTGCTCACAAAACACTGACAAATACAAGTTATTGCCATTTCATCATGGTTCCAGTCACTACACCAACATGAGTTTAGAACTCAGTAAGCCATGATTCCACAGCTGCTGCCTCTCTGCAACATGGACTCAGAAATGAAATTGCACAGCTGTCACTGAAGCCTGTGGCAAATACCCTTTAGTTTCTGAGTGCCTGTGGTGTCACCCTTACAATGCTTCTTTCCACAGGACTGGAAAACTCAGGAATGGGAGCTTCAGCTGCAGCTCTGCCACACAAGAGTTTATCTCATCCAGACCTTCAGAAAATCTCATTAAAGGCTTCAAAAAAAATTTGCTTGTTGAAGTTCTCAAAATATCAGGAGTAATGTCTGTACATGTATTTCTTTAATTTCAGGTGACTGCGATTATAGCATCACTTACATTGCTCAGAATGAATTATTCAGTCAAGCTGTACATTTGCATTGAAGTTTTTTACCCTAGTAACATATTGCAGGAAGCTCTGTATATTTAAAAAGAGACTCCATCTTTTTAAAAATGCAAAACTCCCAATCTGCCCACCTCCAAAAGAACAGTCCTGCACCTGTGTTTCACAAAATTAGGATCTGCAGAGTTTTCTGCATGAGATTTAAGGCAATATTTCAGTATTTCAGTTAAAAGAACATCCCAATATGACAGCAACTTTCCCTTTTTTTAATATAACCCAAGCACTTGGGTTTTAGGGGTCATTTACTGGACTCTTGTGGTTATTCAGAGAACATGGGAGGAGAAACGGCTAAGAGACTCTATCTTCACTAGCTGTAATCAGAACACAAAGAAAGAAAAATCCCAAACAAGTTCAACCTCAGCTCTAAGGGAAGAGTTTTTCCTTGGTATGTAACAGCTTAATTTAGCAGACAAATAAATTCAGTTCAAGGTATATTTTGTTTCCTTTGTATTTTAGCATCAGCTGCTTGAAGGGAAAGATACTTAAGCTCCCTGCTGCATGAATGCTTCTGTTGTATAAATAATTAACCTCTTTGCATTATCAGTCACAGTATAAAATATCTGATATTCAAACCCACAGGGCTCACAATTTAGCATTTTAAATTAGAGTTCTGCCTCAAAGACTCACAACAACCTCTTCCATTCCACTTTTCATGTCTTTCACAGTTGATGAAGGTTGTGGATGAGATCTAAAAAAAAAAAATCCCCTCCTCCCTACCTCTGACAACTTTGCAGAGAAAACCTGCTTTCATAGTCTTGCCTTGCTACAGCCATGTTTATGCATGCCTGGTCACATGAACATCACTCATTCTCCTTTGAAATAACTTTCACTCCTTTAGCAGGAAACAGTCCAGTTTCATGCAGGATGAGCAAAAAGAAGGGATCAGCTTTCATTTGCTACCAGCAGTTTACCAGGTGGGACAATTCCCTGAGCACTAGATCTCATTTACCAGGACAGATTGTTTTGTTGGGAAGCTTTTAAATTCTCTTCTTTTTACTGTACCTTGCTGGGAACTATATTGTAGCAATAAAAGCATGCTAAAAACTAAGTATCAGGTGAACACACTAATATTCCAGAGAGCAGTACACCTACAATAGGACTGCATCCCTGTATGTGAGACCTTCTTGCACCCCACAGAGAACAAAAACTGAAGTTTGGCAATAGCCAAGAACAACAATCCTGCAACTTCTCAGAAAAAGTTCCCAGATATGGGTGTGATTGCCAAGTGTGCAAATAGCACTACATTCTTGGCTATAAGATGTAGCTAGTCTTCATTTCAATTGCTTTTTAGCTCCACTTTAATGCAGTCTTCTCACCTTCAAGGCCCTATGTAACACAAGCTTTCTCAATTCATATAGCTAAAGAGTTTAAAGTTTGCTTACCAGCATAGGTTTTGATCTCAATTTCTTTTCCCCCACCCCCTCATTCATTCTCCTTATTAATCATCTTCCCTTTCAGAGGGAGGGGGGAGAGAACAAAAAGGAAGAGAAATTCCAGTTTTCATGCTTTGCAAATATGCCAAAATGCAGAAGTTACATTAAAATCCTGTATCTTTGGGATGAGAACAGGTGAAAGCAAAGCTGGAGGAACCGCCTGAGTAAGGTTTGCTTTCTGGCTGTGTTATAGTTCACCCAGTGCTGTAACCACCTGGTCAGGTTTCTAAAAGATGTGAATAAAAAGCTTGAACAGCATTTCAGTTGTTGCAACCACAGCTCATGCTGAATGACCCAGCCAGACCCAAGTGAAAGATGGCTGTCTAAAGCTGCTTTGCTTTATCAATCTATCCCCTGTTAAAGCTAAAACTCATTTCCTGCTTTGCCTGTTAATTTCAGTCTCTGTAAAGATATTCTTGAGCTCAGTGGTTCCATTATTCATCCTTCAGAACCTGGACAAAGTGCTACCCTGTACTGCCTTCAAGCTGCAGGGAATTTCTCACACACAGACAAAAGAGAGAGGTGAACTCCAGGAACTGGACTGCAGACCAGGATGGCAGGAATGGTGTGGATGCTGCAGGGTACTCACATGGCTGTAAAGCACTTGGAAATTATTTCACCTATTACTGTGACAAACACAAAAATATTAAAGATAGCTAGTAGAAAAGAGCTAAGCAACAAAGAATAAGGAAGAACAGGAAAGCTTACAGATGAGTTACAATATTTGATACAGCAGAACACTCCATTTAGCAACACAAAGCTCATAAACAATAAAAACAAGAGATTTGCTGAAGACTTAAGTAGTGGAGATGGAAGCAGAAACTGTCTGGATCTCCATTCCTTTAAATAAAAGGAGTCTGGAACTACATCCCTTTGATCCCTAATTTTTAAACTATGAACCCTTGCCCTAAAGAATTAATTTACTGACAAGATAATGTTATAATGCCTAACTGGAGGGGAGGGTTTTCCACCTGGGATTCTGTCAAAGAGGAGAAATACATGGACTGCTACAAAGCAGCAGGGATGGATGGATATTCATATCCATCCCCTTTTCCTCCTCTTTGTAGAGCTGCACTTAGCTAAAAGGGATAACAAACATTTATTTCATCACTAAACTTCAGAAGCACTTGCTTTATTATTTTATAATTTGCATGTTGTCAGCATTTTGACTGGCAGCTTCTATGCATTTTATTGCTGTCATTGCATAAACAACACATAGGGATTGATTTTGTATACAGCATCCATCTTCCCTCATTAGACCCACAGCTGTCCCTGTATTACGGCATCATTGCCCACCTTTCAAAAATAAAATATTTAATACTTTTATTTTTCTGTTTATATCCCAACAATTACAAACCAAATGTCTCAATAAATCCCTTTTGTTTTTTTATCAATATGCAGTGGCAACAAGCAAACACTGGGTTTGTACCCAGATGCCCTTACTCAGAAGGCAACAGCTGGCAAAAGTAGAATTCCATAAAAGTTTTGCTGAAGTCAGTATACAAATCCAAGATCCACCCTCTCTCCTCCTCTCCAGCTGGAGCCTACCCCATCCAGAGCTGCTTCTGGACATGCCAACAGCCCATTGTGTCCCATTCACAGTAAGAGCAACGTGCTTCACACCAGACCTGCAATAACCTCCTGCCCACAACTGGAATTCCCAGCAAAAAGGGAGAGGACAAAGAGCCCTGAGCTCAACTTGGAAAGGCAAGATAATGGAACAGTAAAAAAGAAATTATTGTGTCATAATTTCGTCCTCTACAGAGTTACTTAGCCACTTAGAAGCATTAAAGGGAGGCGCAAAAATAATGAGAATGTGATAAGAGAGGAGCAATATTGAAAAAAAATAAAAAATAAAAACACAATAAAACCCACCAAATATAAAACCAAATAAACCCTAATACATTTTTTATATAAAATGCAATGTATTTACAGTCATAAAAATTTAATTATTACTATACAAAAGCAATGTACAGCCTTATTTAGAAAATCAGAGTAGAAAATGCACAAGCATTTGCTGTTGGCTGCTAAGGAAGGACTACTTGTTCCACCCCCACCTCTGGCTTAAGTGGACTCAACAGAAACCATTTGAAAAGCTCTTCTGGTGCTGCAAATCAGCCTAGGCAGCTTCTGACATAAACCTGGGGGGGCCCCAAAGAAGTTTTGGGTGAGAGGTACCAAGAAAAAACTGTCATCAACAGGGGCCCAAAAGACAAGAGGAAGCCCACAGACTCTTCCTATGGAGAAGAGTGAGGTTCTATCAAATCCAAACAACATTTTCCAGCATTTTTACACCCTGCCCTTTGAAAAACTCCAAAAGCTATAAAATGGAGACTAAAGTCTTTGGGAAGAGCTGGCTGAGACTCCCAACCAATGCAAACCCCCACTGAAGGCACATGTTCCTAGAAACTTTTGGTAAGAGTAATCCAAATTCAATTTATTAGTAAATTCTTTAATTCATCCAGCATTACTGGCAATATTTCCCAGTATAGACAACAGTATTTATGCTAAAGGAAAGCTATATATATAATGTGACAATTATGTTTACTTGTTAATTTTTATTGGTTTGGTAAAATAAGTGCTTCTAATAGTTTTCCATTTTTGGCATGTCTGTGATTTTACAGTCTGCCTTAATGAACCAAAATAAAAATCTATGCAATATTATGAATGTAGCAAGCGACCATCTGCTTTGCCTTAATTACCAAAAAATTTTAATACATCTGTACAAGCCTCTTTTGAATACCAATATTCTCATTTCTCTGTGAAAAGAGAAAACAAAATTACTATGAAAAAACAGGCCAGATAAGGCAATTCTGTCCAATAATACAAGGTATAGATGAAGTCCAACTGTCCTTTTTCTCATAAAAGTTGCAAGAAAACAAGTAACTGTACCATGAAAACAAGTTTTATATACTGTCACATTCAAATTAATTTCACTACATGTCCTCAAATTAAAAGTTGTGGGTCATTGATTGTATGAATACATTTATATAAAACTATAGATATATATGAATGATTTTATATATGTATGAAGACATATGTATAAAACTATATTTGTGACCCCAGTCAAGCTGAACTCTAACCCTCTTGCTCACTGAAGACATCAACATTCAGAATTTTGCAACATTATATTTTCTCTCTAGGTGTCTTTCATGCTCATAATAAATCATAAGTACTTAGCTGTATTCCTACAAATTGATTTTCACAACCAGGCCAACCAAAACACATAAGATAAAAGAATATTTTAAATATTCAACTATTTAATAAGAAAATTAACCAAAGCAGAAAATTTCAGCATACAAACCTCAAATTTTAAAAAGCAGCTTTCCCAAAGGAGAGAAGCCTACAAGAGTACTCAAAGCAAACAGGAAGAAAAAAATCACAGCTTTAACAACATGTTTTACAAATCCAAAAACTATTTTGAGGCATTTTGAAACACAGAAATTACACATATTGGGACATCACCAAACACAGCAGAAAGCCCATTGAAACCACATTCTAGGTCAGTTCTCAATCAGTACCTTTAAGACAGTACCATTTGCATTAATTCTAAGGAAACAATGCTTTAAACAATGAAAGGCATATAAATAAAATAACACACGTGAGAAGACTGCACAATACAAAATGTTAGAGAAGAAGAAAATGTTGCAATGCAAAAAATAAACAGAACACTGAAAATGTCTAGATTATCTAGACTGCCTAGAATATGGGCATGAGAGTCAGCACAACTACATTCTTATCCAAGTACCAAAACAGGCATCAAAAGCCAACCTAAGCAAAATGTGTACTTTCATCATCCAAAATACCCTCATGTCACAGCACATGTTGCAGTTGAGACAGCCATGCAGAGAAATACAATCTGTTCTTCACTTAATAAGTTATTTCCCATTATATCCCCAGTGGTTTACCTGTAGTCCAGGTATCAAAACCAGTGTGGTGCAGAGCAGGCAGCCTCTCCTCGCTCTCTCAATGCTGGGCTCTGTCTCTGGCTGTACCTCACCTTAGAGCCCAGTCCTGCGTCACGCTGAGGTCACCACGTGGCACAGCAAACACTTCAGTTGAGATAGCCATGATACACAGACACCTTAGCACTTCAGGAGGCTTCAAGCATCTGCCCTTCTTTTTCTTTAGCCCAACCTTGTACATTCTCCATCTTACATGCATTGCACCTGTGTGCCCTCTGCTCCCTTTGGTCAGTGCCCCTGGGCACTCCCTGGCTCATTATCTTCAACGCTGCTCACCTGCTGCTCACAGCTGTGGCCCATTGGGGATCAGGCTCAGCCCCACTCCCAATTACCACAAACTCTGTGCCTACACCCACGAGAGTTTTAACACAAAAAATACACCTATATGCCCACCATACCCCTTAAATATGGTTCTTCCCTTAATTATAAACTAATTAGGACAGTCAACATAGAATGACCAGAAAAAAATTTTAAAGCTCTGAATTGGAAACAAAGGACAAGGAAGGGAACGAAAAGAAACCAACAGAGAAACATTTTACTGGCAGATACAGTAAAATGTTAATGCAGTATTTATCTTAGCTAGTTTAGGGTTGTGTTATGGAAGACCTTCAAACAAAGACAAGAAAGGTTAGATTGTCATTTGAAAGAAAGTCAGTGACAGAACCTTGACTCTTCTGTTCCATTCACCTTTCCAGCTGAATGAAAGAGAGCAAATTTCATTCCGTTTGCATTAAAAACACAGAGTCAAACCTAGACAAGAGGACAAGAGGAGACAAAGGGACTTTTTGTCTGAATGGATAAATCTCTGGGAAGTCAGTAAGACTTAGAAACAACTGGAACATGCTAAATAATTGCCTAATGTTATTCTTGAGATAAGGAAGGGGAAAAGGAGGAGACTCAGACTCAATTTTAACTACGTGAAGTTCAGCATAATAACTGAGTATTTAGAAAATCCAAGGTATCTTCTCAAATACAAGCAAATGGCAAAGAAGTAATTTATGCAGATAAAACTACCTAGGAAGGGGATGAAGCAGCAGATGGCCAAAATGTCACCTTGAAAACCAGTGACAGAATGGGAAGAGTAGAATTGTCTGCTACAATTGTCTACAAGATTAGTTCTTTATACATAATGGAATCACAGAGGTCATGTCCAACTTCAATTAGACAGCAAAGGGTAAATCAGAAATCAACAATAATTGCATGGAAGATATAAAGAAAGAGCATCATAGTCAGGCTGCAAAATTCCTAAAATCTTGGCATGTCTGACTCCAGAAGCCTAGAGCTGTCTGAAACTTCTGACAGAACTACACAGGCCATCAATTAAAGACAGCAAAGCATACCTATTATTATAAGCATTGTAGTATAGAAAAATAGAGGCAGAATTTTTGCATTCTATCTCCTTTTGATAAGGTCTTTTAAACCTGTACTTAAATACTAGCTTTATTAAAGTAGTTGTCCTGGCCCCTGCATAGCACTGCTAAACTTAAAAGGATAAGAAAGCTTATTTAAACACTCTGAAGGGCATTACCATTGGACGTTAGGATTTTCCTTTCATTTTTCCTTTTTCTCTCAGGGAATTTTCTCCCATCTGTTGCCTAGGAGAAAATAGCAACTGGTACTTAAGAGAGAAAAAAGAAGTGGCCAAGGTGGAGGCGTGGGTGCAGCTGCACTCCCATAGCTGAGGGGCTTTCTTTTGGAAGGGCAGCGATACCATTGGATTTTGGCTGGGGCATGAGGGGCTGGGCTCAGCTCCCCCCTCTCACTTTCTTTTGGGATCACGGGGCAGACAGGCTGCAGTCACTGTGGGGAGAATTCGCCACCACTGCAGAGTTCCATCTCCTGCTGTCCTCTCCTACCATGAGTGAGGCCTTGCTCGTAAGAGCGGCCATTGCACCGAGACCTCATTGACACCCGACCTCTCTAGAAATGACCCTCGCCATCTACTGAGGAGCCTCAGGGGGAAACCCAGGACCTCAAGCCCATCTGAGGGAGCCTCTCCTGGCTGTGTTCAGAAGCCAGCAGGCCGCTGCCCAACCCCACCATTTTCCTGCCATTGTTCCAGGTTTTTTCCACTACCCTGTGACCCCACACCCCGTCCCTGCCAGAACGGCCCTTGGCTCCTGCTACAGCTGCCAAGTTTCTGCTACATTTTGTTAGCCCACGTGTGCTCACCTTTGCTGTGCCAGCTGCTCCAAGGTCCCTGCTACAGCTCATTTCTCCATCCGGAGGGGAACCAGGACTGACGGGCCCCAGTGAGTTCCCAAAGGAAGCCCCTTCTCCATCCCTCCCGGCCGCCATCACCGCGTGAGGGGAGCGCGGCTGAGCTCGCGCCACAGCGCCCCCTGCAGGCGCGGGGGCCGTGCCCGGCCGGGAGCCAGCAGCGCCCCTGCTGGCCGTGCCTGGAACTGCAGCGCAGGGAGAGAGGCCGGGGCTGGGTTTGTGCTCCGGCTGCTGCTGCTGCTGCCGGGCTTTGTTTGCCTTTTTATACACACACACACACCAGTAAAGAAATGTCATTCCTTCTCCCACAGCTTGGCCTGACAGCCCCTTCAATTCAAAGTTACATTAATTCAAAGCTAAGGGGCTCATACTTTCCATTCCAAGGGAGGTTCCCTCCTTCCTTGGTAGATACTTGTCACTGACATATTTTATGAAAAATCCTTTTGCTAGGACTTTTTCTCCTGAGAAGCTGGGAGGCCTCAGAAAGGAAATGTAAACAATGATTATCTGCTGCTGTGGAATGCAACAGGTGGATCTGTGATTGGTCTCGTGTGGTTGTTTTTAATTAATGGCCAATCACAGTCCAGTTTTCTTGGACTCTCTGGTCAGTCACAAGATTTTATTATCATTCCATTCTTTTCTATTCCTTGCTAGCCTTCTGCTGAAATCCTCTCTTCTATTCTTTTAGTATAGTTTTAATATATCCCTTTGTTTTAATATAATATACATATCATAAAATAATAAATCAGCATTCTGAAACATGGAGTCCAGATTCTCATCTCTTCCCTCATCCTGGGACCTCTGTGAACACCACCATAGATACCTGTCTCTCAAAACAAAATAATTAGCACGACTCAATAATGAGTCTTTACTGCATTCTTATTTAGAAAGGGGAATTTAAATTAGTTATAACATCTGCTGTCACAAAATCTACCCAAATAGAAATTTCTACAGTCAGAGCCTGATTTTCACATTTCAGATAAAACTGCCCTACTGGGAGCCCCTGGCATCACTGTTCCAGGACGTAAGGAGAAGTCAAGAGCCCAAAGCATCCATGGTCTGCTCCTTTGCTCCACAGCCTTTATTTCTTACAAAGTAGCCAAGACTTACTCTGTTCTCTCAGGCCTTCACAGGGGACCTGGCTCACTGTGAGAGCAGAAAGCTGATCCAAAAGATGTGCTGAGAAGCAGATGTTACCAGCACATGGGGAGGGCTCTCAGAGGGGCATCTGCTGAGCATCCCTGCAGCCAGATAAATCTGCAGGGAATTAGTTCAGCATTTTGTATGAACTTTTGAAAGTTACCTGCCCTTTTTTAATCCATCTGGAGTATCAACTCAGTGAATTAAAAGAACAAACTCAGGCCTTGTTTCCAGAGGCAAGAGGGTAGGATAAAAACCTACTCTCAGTGAAGGAGGACAGATGAAAGAAGAATCAAGTTCTTTCAACACTTTTTTTTTTTAATCCCCAAGCAGCCCCCCAGGATTCTCAGCAGTTGCTTTGAAGGTCCGAAGCTGTGCCATGAGACCACTGCACTGCTGGGTTTTTTCCCGTCTTTGTGAAGTGTCCAATCCCTGTTGAGAGCTACTCCAACAAGAGGAAGACTGAATGGAAAAATTCCATTCATGAATGGAAAAATTCCATGGCTCTGGATAGCTCACCCACCTTTTCAGAGCCAGAGACAATGTTACTGAGTACAAGGCTATTAATGCAAGCTGAATGGCCTCTAAGTACTGCCCATCAGGCAGTCAGATGGTACAGACCCTGACAGACTGACAGCCACTCACAAGAACTCCAGTAGAGAGTACAAAGGGACGACAGGAGTTACTTATGCAGATATGTTACAGAAGCTTTTCCTTTCTGTAGATCACTGCTATGAGATAAAACTAAGACCTGCCAGTGGATGATCAGTGATTGTCTAAATGACAAATAAGAAATTTTTTTTAAATGAAAAAGAAGAAAAAGGAAGATTAAAAAATATTTTCAAAAAGCAAGAAATGGGAAAACAGGAAAACAAAGTAGGTTGGTCTGAATGAAGCCTTACATAGCAAAACTAGAAAGTTTCCTTCAGGTTGCACAAGCATCATATCATTGGTAACCAAACCCACCAGTCCAACCCTAACACAACCTGTTTGTTCCTAATTCTGTAGCTAATGTCTACTGGTGCTGGCAGGTGACTTGTTATATTGCTGGATTATATCCCACTGCTCAAAATTCAATGATGCACAAAGATCACTAATGGATTTGCAAGGCTAACTTTCTGAATTGTACTTAGATCAATGATGGATCTCATTTCCTCAATTAAAAGGGTGAGATTTTTCCAATAATAAGTCACCATTTGGTAAACTGATCAGTATTATTTGGGCATGACCTGGCATGCTTACTGCAGTGGAAAAAAAGGGAAAAACAAACAAATGAAAAGGAGCAACTGCTCCCGAAACTATTAAAGACTATTAAGAACAAAGCCTGAAAGGTAGATGCTGAGATGAGAGGGAGTTAATGAATTCTTATCTTCTGGCTGCAAGAAGGAAAAAAAACAAAGGCAGCTACAGAAATAGAACAAGAACACAGCAGCTCTCATCTTCCAGAATTACAGGCTAATAGCATGACCACAGCTAGCCAGAGGGTACCATTAAAACTAGAAAGCTCACACTAAAAGATTAGTCTTTAATTTACTCTCTAGTCTTTTTAATGTCTTCTACAAGTTGTTTTGGGTTTGTTGTTTTTTGTTTGTTTTTTTTTTTAATTATGAATTGCAGGGGGCTTTTACAGAATTCTGGTACTGCAACATGCAGTGCAGCCTGTTCCCCAACCAGCTAGACGGGATTTTGTACTGTGCTAAACCTTCTCCATAGTTTCCTTTGGGACTTCTGCATACAAGCAGCATCCTGTTTAGGGATTCCCTTCTGCTGAAGCAACAGTAGAAGCACATCAGTAGCATATCACTATTTGAACAGAGCTGTTGCTCCTGCCTAGGTCTCCTGATAAGAGGAAAACCTGTCCACAGAACAGCAAGCCCCACATTGAACCAGCAGAAGAGGCGGCTCTGGAGTGACCTAACTGCAGCCTTCCAATAGCAAAGAGGCTCCAAGAGAGCTGGAGAGGAACTGCTCACAAGGACATGGAGTGACAGAGCAAGGGGCAACGGCTTTAAACTGAAAGAGACTGAGTTTAAATTGGATATTAGGAAGAAATCCTTCCCAGTGAGGGTGGTGAGGCCCTGGCACAGGGTGCCCGGAGGAGCTGTGACTGCCCCTGGATCCCTGGAAGTGTGCAAGGCCAAGATGGTCACGGCTTGGAGCAACCTGACCATGGAAGCCCTGACTATGTCAGGGGCTGGGACAGAACGATCTCTAAGGTTCGTTCCAATCCAAATCACTCTCTGATTTTCCTGCACTAAATTCACCCAATTGCCTATATAGTTATTGTGATGTTTGATACAGGGTCTTCAACAATTTTATTTCAGTGCCATTGGAAACTCAACTATCAAAGTTTGCCTTCAAGTGGTAAGTGACCTTAAAACCATATCCTATCTCAAAAATACTTTTCCCTGGAAAAATATGCATGCAAAAATCATTAGTGTTGACTTCAAACCAACAGACAAAGGTCAACAGATTTTGTACTGTGAACATTTAGTCCACTCAGGTTGAGATGGGATGCCTGACACTGTTGAAACATAATGAATGCTTATGACCTAAGTCATCCCTGCCCTTTTCTTAGGAGAAGGGAAGTCACTTGGTTGTGACCCACCTGGAAAGCTTTTTCAGTGTAACGATACAGCACTTCCACCACTTGATTCTTTCTGCTTATTTACATCCCCATCAGAGAAACGAGATGGAAAATACTCATTAAATGCAGATGGGGGACACAACAACAGACTCAAACTGTGTCCCTATTGCCAAAAAGTTATTTTGCTTGTGAAAAAGAATCTATCCAGTGCTCCTCAAGAATACAGTTTAGTCTAGCTTTTTATCATTTGCAGCTTTGCCACTTGCCATTTTTCTGTCTCCCAGGCTTTTCCCTTATCTCACACTGAATGGTTGTATCTGCACCTTGCTTTCTCAGCAAGGACAGTGCATACACAGAAATCACTTCAGCAGCTTCAGAACCACCCCAAATTCATGTTATTCAAGAACAATCCCACCAAGGCATCTGTATTGAAAGGTATACTTTGACTTAGCAGTTCATTTGGCTCCAAGAATTCCTGGATGCCTGCTCTAATTTTTCAAAAGCCCAGATTCTTTGGGGAACACTGGACCTTTGATCCTGGTTACCAGTGTTCAGGACATCACCTTCATCTCCTGCAAGCCTCTGGTGCTGCCACTCCATCCTGGCATGCTGAGTTCTCTCATGAGGTTAAAAGGCTAAGCAAAGATCTTTAGGTTAAAAGGCTAAGCAAAGATCTTTCTGGAAGCCAGTACAGGCTTTGAACTAGCACACAATCTAAAGTCAGTATTTCCTGTTATCACATCATGGGCCAAAGAGATTACCTGCATTAGATTGTTTTCAAAAAACATAGGAAGTTTTTTTATCAGATACTGTTCTCTCTCCCTCTTTTAAAAAAATAGGATCTTCAGTTTTAGCATACAATAAATGTTAAGTTCTGTTTACTTCTAAGCCTACAGCAGCAACACCTTCAGCCAGAGCAGTGCCTGCCACCACCCTCAGCACCTCAAACAAGCTGAGATCCCTTTGGGAGAAGTGTTCCTGTAGGAACACAGTGAATGAGACAGGCTGATCACCAAACAACATGAGAAAACAAGCAGTGCTAGAAAGAGCACAACCAACAGAAACGTAGGGACATGCACTGCTAGATCTCTCAAGAGCCATTATACCAGCTGAACTTCTGTACCAAAAAATCCTTCTAAGGGGTTCAAAGCAGCTTCAACAAATTTTACAACAGCAACAGAGAGTGAACACACACCTGTGCAAACCACCTTCCTAACTCCAATTCTGTCCTGCCCACTCTGGGTATCTGCTGTGCAGCCATCTCCAGCACAGAATCTGCCAGTACTGAGTCAGCTTGGCCACATCTTCCAAGTCCCACACACAATGTATACTTCATAACTTAGTGCTCTGTTTCTCCTTTGCCTCCAGGTACTCAACTCATAACTACAGTTTCCTCACACCTTGTTTATTGTTAATTATGTAGCTTAACCTCACATAAGGATATTGATGGGAGTCTAGCAGACTAAAATTAGTTGGTACAAACACAGACCTATTGTTCAATAGGTGGTAAAAAACATTTTTTCTGCAACGATGGAGGCACAGGCACTTGCACTATCATGACAGTCTGTTCACATAAAACATGATGGGGGAAAAAGTGAAATCTAGACTCAAATCTCCTGCAGATCCCAGAGATGTGACAGCTCTTTTCCACTGAGCTAAGACACTTGCTCCAATTCTCTGCATTCCTTCCATACTAATAAATAACCCTTAGAAACAGAAATCCATGGCTGATGGAAATATAACAAATCTGCTTCAAGAAGGACACTGAAATGTTTAAAGCATGAAATCCAATCTCCGCTTTTCAGGAACAGTCGTGAAAAAAGGATGTTTTTATTGCAAACATACTGGGCAAAACATTACCCAGTATGGCTTAACCCAAAGTAAAGTGATTGCTCCAAGTCACATGTATGAGTTTCACTCTCCCACATCCTAGGCACATGTAATGATAAATAAATTAAAAAAGAAGAAGAAGAAAAAAAGACTTTCCTGACTAGTTCTATACAGCAGAGTACTTAGGATTGTGCATGTGTCCTGGAGTAATCCAGAATGTTATATTGTATTCCACAGTTACTGTGCCCAAAAATCGTTCCTGCATCTTTCATACCCTGCAGTGGGAACCTTGTGTGCAGGGATGCTACCGTGGGCATTTTTAAAATCACTCTGCCCAGACAGCTTCCTCCTTTTCACCGTGTGGTGTTTGCTTCACAGGCTGTTGGTCCTTGCTTGGGCAAAGGTTCTTACTTTCTTCCATTTTTTTGGTCCTTTTTTCTTTTTTGGGGTTTT
Source organism: Ammospiza nelsoni (assembly GCF_027579445.1). NCBI lineage: Eukaryota > Metazoa > Chordata > Aves > Passeriformes > Passerellidae > Ammospiza > Ammospiza nelsoni. Next base: position 30,258,399 of record NC_080640.1, on the reverse strand, counting down.
TCCTTGCTTTGGAGAGGCTGCAGTCAGCAGGTCTGAGCTGCCCTGGGTGCCTGCAGGTCACTGCAGGAGGCCCTGCTCCAGCGAGCCAGCCCAGATTGAGAGCTCTCTCTCTCTTTGGGGGCAGCTTTGGGTTTGCACCTGTAGCCATTCATAAAAACTGCATTTCATAATTAGAAACTGCTTCAAAGTGAACTGCACAAACTCTGCTGGCAGCAAAAAAAAAGGAAGCAAGGTCCTGGGGACAGGACACCCCATGCCAGTGCCAACAGCCCAGTCCCATCTCTGTCCTGTGCTCCCAGGGGGTTGAAATTTAGCACTTTGGTATCTCAAAGTTGTTTACTTTTTTCCCCCTGCCTGTTGGTGCTCTGTTTGTTAATAAACTGTTATTTTTTTCACTTAAATCTACTTATATCTCCTTCCTTATTAGCTGGGATTAGTTGGAATCAAGGGGGAGGAAACCCATTTCAGAGTGCCCACCTCTTTAAATTGTCTCAAACCAAGACACACAAACTCTCTTGCTTTCCATTTGAAAGACAGTATTCCCAGGATATATGCTGATAAGGAAATAATGTTGCACAGACACATTTTCTAGGGAAAGAAAAACAAAATAATGTACAGTAGAGCTTTCTGGTATTACTGTAGGGAATAGATTAACAGGGTGAAGACTAAAATATTTCATCTCCCTGGAGTTTTAACTTCAAACTGAAGCCAGACACAAACCAATCTTTCATCTTGAAAGTGGATCAATTGCATCTCCTGCTGTTTGCCAATGTGGAATTTCCACCTAGACAATAAAGGTGAAGCCTGTTCCATTCCCTGTGGTTGTTAAAGAACTTTAGTCCAGTGGCTATGAGATACATCTGCCCAGCTCATTTCCTGCCTCTGCTGACAAGTCGTGCCAGCACAGGGGAGACAAGGGGTTTGTGCACAACTAAAAGGGTATTTTGCTCACCCATAATATATTTGTAAAACAGACTGCAGGAAAGCCTGCTGTGCTACCAACCATGGCAAGTGACAAGAGAAGCATTTGTCACCAGTAATGCCCACGTGGTACCCTTGCAGAAATACCATGGAATTCACTTAGAATGGAACTAAGAACACTAAATTCTGCTGTGCTCCCGCTTCATTATTCAGTACACTACTAAGCATTCTGCACCAGGCAACGTTTCTAGATTGATTTAAGATACAGCCACAAGCAATAATCAAGTTATGAGGGTGTAAAACATAAGAGAATGACAGCAATGCCTGCACTGAGAGAGAAAATAATTATGCCCTCAAGGCCAAACTAAGGTGGAAAGTGCCTTGAGGCATGGAGTCACATAACTCTCAATATTTACCTCAAAAGCCTGTACCCCTCCTCAGGGTGAAAGAATGTTTAATTACTACCAGCTTTAATTACTACTAGCTTTCATTACATGCAAATATTATGTTCATCTTTTTAAAAACCATCTTGAATTCACTTGTATCACTAAGTAGCCCTAAGAGCTCTTAAATCAAGGAGCAGCAAGTACTCTTGTAGGAGAGCAACTAAACCCAAAGTCCTACAGCAGACAGACTTTCTTTACAAAGGCAAAACCAAATATTTTGAGTTACCTCCCCCTTTTTATCCTTAGTCATCCCCCCACACCCAAAGCATAAAACCCTCATGATTAACAATTTCCCAGTAATTATAGACAAGAGCAAATGATTTTATCTGATGAGCAGAAAATAAAAGCCTTGTTTGATTTTCCCTAATATCCAGCTGGATGCTTTGGAACAATCCTAGAAAAACCATGATTTCACTGTACTACACAGAAGCTCAATTTCAGAGTTAGATTGGTAAAATTAAGACATCAAGTCTGGATTATCACATAAGGAAATCTGATTTGAAACACAGCTCTTTAAAAAAATGTTCTTTTGCATTTCATAATGTCTTATCAAAGCATAAATATACTGTGAGAGTAGTCATACATCCCAAATTACGTATTTAGCTGCATGAAACAAATGCTAGAATTCACAGAGCAGCTTTTCCTTTCTCCCTGCCAATAAATCAACACAGGTGGCTGAGGTGCAATTGAAAACTTATATGTGTTACAAACCTTACTGTCTAGAAGGAAAGCTAAATGCTGTGTATCGAAGAAGAAATTTCTCTGAGGGAGAAAGATTTTTTTAGCTGATGCTTTTCTAACCATCTGCATGACTGAGTCAGCTATTGTTGTTACACAGCTCCCAATGAAAATGGACAACTGCTTTATAAAAGCCCTCAGAAAAGGTCAGGCTTGTAACTGAGAGCACAGACCAAGACTGGCATCATCTCTCCTGTGATACCCAGTTCTCGTTAGCTCCAATCACAGGTAACAAATGTGGAATTCAGCTCCCTACCTCCTCCATTCACAAAATTCAAGGAGCATTTCAAGGGAACTTCTGGGAGATGAAAGGCATGGAATAAGTATATTCAGTCATTGTGAAAAAAGTGGCAAGGTAAAGGAGGAGAGGGAGGATGGCAGCAGGAAGACTGCATCTCCAACATCAGCCTGTGGGGAGGAGAACAGTGAGAGAACTTTTATCCTTCCTTCTAAGTTGTTAGGAAGTAGAAACAAATGAACTCGCCATACTGGCTTGAAGATAATAATGTGTCATTAAGGATATAGAGGATGAATGCAGCCTGGAGCTTCCTCAAAGTCTCATTAGCCCACAAATGCTTGCAGGAAGGTCTGAGCAGAATGGTATCTCAAAAAGAGCTGCTGCTTCTTCAGGGAATCTGTCAGATGAACTCTGTTAGCTTTTCAGCATCAGTTTAAGAAGGTATAAGGGAAAAGAAGTTCTACCATGCAAGCAGTGCCATCAAGATAAGACCATCTGTCCTGGGGTGATGTCACTTGTTTAGGCAGCCTTGGTCAAGTGAAACTGGGAGCAAACTAAAAATATTCAAAACCTAATGACTATCCTCAGTCAGCCAAAAACTGTACAAGTAGGTAACATGCAGTAGTGGCAGCATGCCCAGGCAGCAGGGACAAGGTTATGGTCCCCAGGTGCTTGCCAACATCTGGCAGAGTGCTAAGGGAACACATGCTTCCCATTACTCCAGCAGACAGAGGATACAACAGAGAGCATCCTGCTCCCAGAACTTGAGCACAAAGCACTTATGAGCCTTGTGCTGTCAGGGCTTCAAGGCAGAGGGGGGAAAACACTTCTTCTTAACACCTCTCTTTAGCTGCTGTATTTAAATGTATTCCAGCTGACTACAAACTACAGCAGCATTTGAAACATAATTTCTTCTTTGTTTCTACACACCTTATTATGCCTATTTTTTCCTACATGCATTAGAATCTGAATCAGATAAAATGCAGGACACTAACTTCAGCATTAGCAGCCAAATACATGCCTGTTCCTCTGACATCCCTTTGTGACTGAATTTACTGAGAAATTAGGATGACTTTGTAGAATCAATTCTAGGACTTGAACATAAAGAAACACGCTCATAACAGCTTGTTCCCTTCTTAGCTGCCTCTACTGCCACTTCCAGCAGCCAGCATTCCCAGAAATGCTGATGGAAAGTGCACTGATGTTTGGAACAGATACCACCCACACCTCCTGCATTGGATCAGAAAAAATAAAGAGAATCAAATCTATAGAGACACAAAGACATAGATGTCTAAACAACTCACCTCACAGATGCACAGACTACAAATCTGTATCCAAGAAGACAGGAAATATTACAGCCACACACAGGAGACAAGCCAGAGTTAACAAGCACTCCAATGCTCCCAAGACATGCAGTGATGAAAGCCTTGACTTGGTTCTACACTCCACAGCTTAGATGTCTCTTCACAGTTGACTGAAAAGAGTAAAGAACTGCAAAGATTCATTTTGTACCATTTTAGTTTACAAAATTACTCAACTCTTGAGCAGAGTACATTTCATTAACAGTTTTCAGGTATCTGATAAAAAGAATCCTTGCTAAAATTAGAGCTGCCACATGACAATGTAGGGCTCTGTGATAAGGAGGAGAACTTAAATGAGGAGAGAGGATGGCAATGAAGAACAGACATGAAATGTGACCAAAAATGTGAAATAAAGGAAGCTCACACAGGCACAAAGTCCTGGTGTCCAATCATTTTTTCTCCTGGTAATTACTGCTTGGCAAGTGCCAGTCACATACGCAGTCCCTGGTTTAGTAGGTACTGTTTCAGTTTTCAACAGTGTTACTTTAAAAACCAATATATACCATACACAGGAAAACAACTGTTTCCTCAAATAGCCTCTTTCCCTCAAGACATCAATTTTGCATTAGTTACACAAAAATTTTTTATTCCTTCACTGCAGGTACACTATAACCACCACCTGCCAAATTCTACAGTTCTTGTCTGTTAATAGCACCAGCTTTCCTTATGTTAAATTACCTGGACAAAAGAAAGAATCCAAAGAGCTCCATGCAGCAATGAATGGAAGGTACATGCCTCATGAAACTGCTGGAACAGCTTGCAGCCCTCAGAGCTTGCAGAAACTTCAGCCACATCTGAAGATTCAAGCTGAAAATAAAGCATATTGACATCTCCCAGAATATTCACAGACTATCTGGCCTCAGATCTGTTTACCCTGCTTTAAAAAGTACACTAAGATAAAGCTCTTCAAAGTCCATACTGATCCCCTGATTTCATGTGTCTCTGTTGTGGAAGCTCTACTTTCCTGGCTGTGATCTATCAGCTAGTTTCAGAACTGCCACCACCTATGTCACAAAAAATAAAAAGGTTTCTAAAAGAGCATTGTTATTGTGTTATTGAGGAAAAGGCTGGCATTGGTGTTCAGGGGCCTGTGGCCCTGAGTGGCCAAGCGCCTCTGAAATTCCACATTGTGCAGGATGCCTCCCAAACCCAAGCTGCCACCTGGGCCAACTCAGGCTGCTTTGAGAGTGCCAAGTGCCTCCTGCAAACTGACACCAGGAACCTAGCCTGGTGAGTTTTTATCCCAGGGAAAAGGCTGGAATTGGTGTTCAGTGGCCTGGGGCACTGAGCGGCTGACTGCCTGCTGCAATTCCCCAGGGCACATGATGCCTCCCAGACCCAACAGTATTCAACAAAACAAGATTAATTCAGCAGTCTAATTTGCATATTTAATTAGGATTATATGATGCCCTGGTGATTTGTGCCTGGAAAAAAAACTTTTGGCTTTGGCCACATGTGCTGACCATCTGACCTTCACCCTGATGAAGTTTCTTCTCTTCCTTTCCCACCAACCAGTTCCAGTCTCTCTAGCCCTCAGTACCTGCAATGCTTCTACTCCAGTCGATGGCATTTAGTGCCATTATTCTGTTTGTGAGCAGGCACTGGCAGCATCTCCTGTCTCCTCTCAAACAGCTTTCCCAGTGAGCACAGCAGCACACCAGCACCTCTGGGTGTGCTGGGAAGTGCCGCACTTGCCTTTGCACCTTCCTCGTGCCTGCAGTGCCTCACACCAGGCTGGCTGACAGCACCTTGCCATTCAGAATGTGATACAATTCTGCCTGCAAAAAACATAATAAAGCTCACTGTGAATTTAAAGTGGTCGCTTCTGTCAACCACAAACGAAATGGAAATGGAATTCAGTATTCCCCTACATAATGATATCCATATGCTAATGGCAAAAGATTATGTCTTGTTTAAGATTTATCAAAGTAAACTCAATGCATTTCATAAGCATCTCAGTGCTGCCTATCCAAAGTGGTGTGCTCTGCCAAATATGCACTGTATCAAATAAAAGCTCCTAGTAGTGAATATACTTGAGGCATTTACCAAAAATAACACATTTTTTGAACCTCACTGATTCAAACCAACTTAGCATTTCACCTTGTAGTTTAAGTAAAGCAATATAAGTTCTCTGATGACATTTTAATTATCTTCAAAACTGATAAAAAACAGAGGATCAATTTACAAGGGCAATAAAAGTAGGTAAAAACCACATTTATATTTTAAGTCTTGTAATGATAGCAAAATTTTCCCAGCACACTGACATAGACAGTGATAAAAAAATTTACAGAGCTGAGTGGTACTAGGGCTGCTTCTGATAAATAAATGCCATATCATATTTGCATTCAAGGCTGAAATAGATTCTGAATATCATGAATACACAGACATTTTTTCCTGGTACAGATTTACTGGGAAACATACAGGTAAGCCACTGAAGTACAGCCCCTCTCCAGTAGCAATACATGGCTCCCCTCCTTCCCTCCTCTTCATCACAACACAGCTACACTCATGGCTCCCCTCCTTCCCTCCTCTTCATCACAACACAGTTACACTCTGTAAGTTAACTGAAAATAAGGCAAAATTATATCTTTGCACTTTTACTTTGTGGTTATGATTTTTAGATTTATAATTTACTTTCCCAGTACATGCACTCAACAAGATCTGTCTCTGCTCTTAAGTACAAAACTAATTTAAACTCTAACAAATTACAGATCTTTCTGAAGTCAGACTGGGCCTAAGGCTTAGTTTAGCTCAGGTACTTGAACTTAGGTGTTCACGTGCACTCCACGTCTTTAGGGCCTCGCTGTAACCCCCAGTCAGTGCAGTCAGAGACCATCTAAACATGACAAGTCTGTCAGAGTGGCCTCCAGCTGCCCCTCTGCTGTACCCAGCAACCTTTTAGGTGCCCCTGAGCCTCCAGCTGAAGTCAGCTGGAATCAGCCTCCCGTAAAAGCCACAGGTCCTCCCTGAATGGCCCATAGCTGCCAGGTGTATGCAGATGTTGTGGATCCTGCAGGGCATCCCAGGCAGCACCAAACAGCTGTGCTGACACAACCAAACCCCCCTTTGGCATCTGTTTAAGATGAGCCCACCTGCTTTTTAGATCTGCTCTCTCTAATGGGAGCTGAGACACTTGAGTCCCAAGCAGACACTTACTGTGACATCTGTGGTGTTCCTGGGTTCAGTCCCTTGAGTCAGCATGGAGAGAGGTCCTGATGCATCCCTGAGAAGTGGAACAGCACCAGCCAAACCCAAACTTCTTTGTTCAGACTCCTGGGTGAGCTGCCTGCAAACCAGAATAATGCTTTTTCTTGAAGTTCAAAATGCATTTTCTGCAGTCTCATTTTCTGAACAGGTTGAAACAGATGACAATATCCCCCTTGGCTACTGCCCTCAAAAATGAGATCATCCTCAGAGACATGGCACTGCCATTTTCAGAACAAGTGCTGATTAAAGGGTGAGAGCGTGAGCCACAGAACAAAACAGGTTTTCCAGCACACAGCCGTAGGCAACTACAACTATTTGAGGCTTCATTTAGAGCAGAATGGAGAGGGCAACTTTTGTAAGCTGTTAGTATATCCAGCAGTGATAATTAAAGCTGATTAATGCTCACCAGTCAGCAGCAGCAAAGAAAAGGCAGTTTTGCAAGGCTGCCACATCCAGGAGGCATGAACATCTCAAACAACAGCTGGGGCCCGGCACAGCAAAACTCTTTGCAACACCTCAAGCAAATGGTAGAGCATCTCCTGAAAAAGTGTTTTGTACACTGCAAGTTGGATAATGAGACAACCACATCCTTGTAAATTAATTTTTAATAGGTGTCTCTTATTAGCAAAATGCTGCACAGCCAAATTCTGCTTTCCAAACACAGATCAGCTTCTGCTTTTCCCTTTACCTGCAATTTCTCCCTCTGCCTTACATAGAAAATAAAGCAAAATGGGCCCCTTTCTTTCTTGTGTATTCACCCTAGAATGCAGCACAGTGCACCTGTTTCTAGTCTTGCATTTTATTTTCTGGTGTTAGGAAACTCAGTCTTTCATATTCATTACTGAAAGAATTATACTTGAGAAGGCCAAAAAAAGTTATTTCCTTCCCATATTAGTCCCATATTTGGGAAGGACATCCTAACATGTGCATGTGTGAACCCAAAGGCTTCTGGTGCCTCAAAATCACAAATGACAATTACTTCTGCATTTCTGCTGTGGTTAAAGAGGCAGAACTCAAAGTCCCCTTGGATACATACCTTGACAAAACCAGGTGAACTCTTTCTGCCTAAAATTCCCTGGGATAGTGAAGCAGGCTAGAAACTCATAGCTAAACACTTCTTTCTGCACCTGGGCTAATTCTTTACTGAAGTATGGCTTAGAGTTCTCTTCTCAAGAGACTCAAAGTAGTATTCCACAAAATTAAATCTCCATTTCCTATGCAATATGCTAAAGAATAACAGTTCCCAGTCAGTTTGCCAGACAGAAAAATGTTTTAACTTTTTTTTCCTTGGATTTATAGCCCTTTCAGTATTTGCTGCATGGAGGAATACTGCAAATAGCATTTCTAATACTACACTGAACAAAATGACCAGACTCCATCTACTCTGGAGTTTTCTTTGCTGGCTTCCCATCTTTCCCTACTCTGGTGCAGTTTATATATAGGATTGAAATTTTTTCATAGAGATACAACAAATAAATAAATCTCCTCCATCCCTGGGCATTCTCTACAGGGAACAGTTACTGCTCTTTTAGGTGCCACAGTAGGTCCATAAAACTCCTGCAGTAGCCTGGACATTGTCATTATAGAGGTCAGCTCTGGAAAGCAGATCTGGCAAAGCTTTGCCTTTCACCCCAGGTAGGGACACACAGATTTGACTCTCACAGTCAGCACACACTTGAGACCTCTGCTGATCAGCCCATAAGACTGTTTCCAGGAGACATTTCTATAGCATCACAGTGTGATCTCCTCAGTTCTTAGAGGATGCTTGGACTGGCTACCCAGGCTGTCTGCCCACAAGAACACTCCATGGAGGTTGATGGGAAATAAAAGTTTGAGTCTGTCTGGTTATTGCAGTATCATGTTTGGTTCTTGAGGCTCAGAGGCTCTTCTGGATCAGTATGTTTGCCTGTGCCAAAAGCACTTAAATTCCTGCCCATGTGGGCTTAGCTGTATCAACTACAGAAAAAAACTTAGTTTAAAAAGACAGAATTTTAAAAAGTCTTAAGAAAACCCAAGCAGTGAACTACTCTGACTGAAGACAGTGAATCCCTTGCTGAGATGCACAAATAATAGACAGGTATGTGTCCCTGCTCACAAAGCCCAATAGGGCTTGTGATGAGTCCTACCTCCCACACAGGTATTTCTGCTGCAATTCCATCTCAGAGGCACTGTTCCTTTTCTCTCCTTCCCTACCACACTATGTGTTTTAGTCCATCACAGGGCTCCCTGAGTAATAAGCCTGGTGCTCTCTCTGCCTTCTCTCTAGTGCACTTTGCTATGGAAATCCCAATATTTGTGTTTTCTCATGTATTTAACAAGATATCTTAGCTGCTTTAATTGAAACTATCAAGCATCACAGCTCAAGCATGGAAACTCTGGAATGCTTAATTTGAAGTCAGCAGTTACCAAGCCTTCTATCTCAGCTGCCATTTGGGGGCTTTATCTTTAAAAAAAATGTGTGTTTTGGCAAAACTCACCAGAGCATAGCAGAAAGCAAGAGCTTTATGGGTAATCTAATTCAAAGAACATTACCTATAGATTATAACCATATATCCAGTGCCATCCCACTGAGACTGCACAGACTTACTGCATTGCTAGAGAACAGAGAAGGTGCAGATTCCCAACTGCTTCAGTAAGCAGGATCAATGTTTAAATAAGTGAGTTGAACAACTGCATTGTCACCCTTCTGAATGAATTTTTCATCCATCTGAATAAGCCTCAAGCTTTATTCAGAATTGTTGTATGTATATTAATGCATACATATAGATGCTGAAGAGCTGGCAGCAGAGAACATGAGCAATTTAGTGGAAGGGCACAGTGCCAATTTGACAGCTTCACTAATTTTAAATGTATTTCAGGAATTAGGGGTTAATCCCACAGGACTAGGAGTCAGACAGAAATATTGTGATGCTGAAGACATTATTAAGGGCAATTTGGTCAGAATTATTCTTTAAAAACATGGCTAAAGAAAACAACAGGCCACAGAGTGCTCCAAGAACTGAGAAAGGTTGGGAAATTCCCTGTTGGTAGCAATGAGACCATGCAGCCATTTGCTGTGAGCAGCAGTGAAACTGCCAACCTAAAAACATCCACAGGCTACAAATAACACAGCCAGCCACAAGTTTCAGTAAGAGCAAGTAGCCATAGTGCCTGGTATTGACTTGCTTTGTGTCATTCTACTTGCATTTGTGAGTGTGATTTCTGTGTCATTTCCCTTTGGACAGCCACATGCTGCAAGAGGAAAGCTGTATTGCAATCTTCTGGATAGAGTTTTAAAAGATGGACATTTTTGCTTAAGTCATTTATCTAAGAAAGTGGCTCAAGAAGTGCAATGTGACTGAAGCATAGTTGCACCTAGAGACTCAGCAGCCAGGCAAGGCTTTCCCAGTTCAACCAGTGCCTTTCAAATTTTGAGACTGGAAATGCTTACAATGGAACAGTCTCTCCTGCAGCACAGGGCTGGGTATTCAGCTGTTGACCACCCCTTATCTACTGCAAATAATCATCAGCCTGGACTGAGTCAGGCTGCCACCAACGCCAGGAGTCAGAGAGAAAATGAGATGCAGAGACTGCTTTCACACACTGCCAAAATGAAAGAATTTTGCCCAACTGTGAACCTACTGATTGCTGAGGAATCCTGGCAAAAAGTGACCCTGAAAATATGAGAGTTGGGTGGCCAAATCCACCAGCCTGTTCTGAAGTCTGAGCTGGGCTCACATGGCACCCACCCTGGGATGTCTGTGGCTCAATCAGCCCTTCTGCACGGACAAGGAGTCACTGCAGAACATGTGTCACAGACTGAACAGGCAACTGGCTGCAGCACACAGGTCTGGTTTTAGACTCTGTCTAAAAATAGATGCAGAGAAGAAGAGAGATGCAGAAAGAATAAAACAAACTCTCCTCTCCCCTGCAGACTCACTGGGGAAGCTAGAGCAACATTCTCTCAAAGAGAAGCCTTCAATCTCAAATGCCCACTTACATCAACAGAGTGTCTTCTGGAGCATAGAGGTAACAGCGTTCACTTCTTAAAGCAGTAAAAAATGATATAACATGACACCTCAGTGTCCAAATACATGCTGATCCATGAATGCTAAATCAGTAACTGTAGGCAAAAAGGGAATGGGTTTTTATAGGCATATTTCTGCAACTACAGTTACACACAATCCATTCTGAAAAATATTAAGATGTTTTGCCTAAATTCAGTTGTTCAGTGAAGACAGACTCTGTGTATGGGGAAGAGGAACAGCACCAATTTACATTTTCTACTCAGTTCAAGTACAGGACTCTGCATAAATTCTGCAAGTCCTTTGCCATCGTACTAAATGAATCTCTAATATGGATCAGTACAACATACAGTACATCAAATTCTTTAAGATTAGGAGTAGCTCGTTGAAGGGTTTGGCACAACAAGCACAGTAAGGTGAGTTATTACTACTATAATCTAGTGTAAACTGAAAAGAGACAAAAAAGTTAATTTTAAAAATGTCAGGTTATAAACAAGAAATACTACTGTTATTAAACATAAAACTGTAATAGAGAGGTTTGAGCAAGGAAGGGTTTAACACTCTGACATTTTCGCCAAATAAGGTACAAGGAGAGAGCCCAAATTCAAAAGTTCCAAGTCTTGAGTAATGTATGCCAATACAGAAACCATAGGTGCAGTGTCTTTGGGAGCATCACAGCTATTCGCCAAGAGCACCACAAAACCTGCACTCAAACAAAGTGACATGTTCATTCCTATTTCCACAGCCTCAGCTCCTGCAGAGAGGTTGGGCAGTTTCTATCACAGACTATGGCTACATTAAGAAAAGAGATTAAAAAAATAAAAGATGAGGCCATGCGCAAAAACAATCTCCAAACTGAAGAAGCCTAGGAAGTTTCTGGGGCCTCTGTTGTAAAAAATTTGGTGAGAAAAGTAAGTCCTTTCAAGCTCATCCATCTCTGGACTCCAGCATTCAGATAATGGCACAGGACAGAAAGTCCAAACAGTTCAGCAGTCCTCTGGTGCCTGCTCCAGGTCTCCTCTGGATTGCTGTGTGCCAACATCAATCTTTTCCAGGATGAGTTGCCCATAATCATACAAACCCAGAAAAGTGAGTTTGTTTATATGGAAGCACTGTCACAACCCATGGCATATGCACAAACACTTGTTTAACACTTACATAACCCAGCTGAGGGCAGGCAGAGATAACATAAAGCCCTCTCTTCTCACCAACTCCCCTCATTTCCAGAGCTGCCAACACACCCAGGACTTGGAGAAGCAGTGATACCTCTGTTGGCATAACTTCTTGTTCAGTTGTCAATATATTTGCATTGTACCTAAGATCAGAGGTGTTTTCTGCCTTCATAACTTCCCAAATCTACTTCAAGCCTTGTTGTAGCATTTTATTATCACACATACACAGGATTGTGAGTCATTGCTGCTCATGAATGGAAAAGGATTTCTGAAAAAAAAAAAAATTAAAAGTGTTCCTCTCTCATTGCTATATTCTTATATTCTTCTAAAGAAAAATCTACTGTAGAACATGCAAAAAATAATAGCCTGCCTCTGCCAAGATGGAACTGTAAGAAAATACATATTTCTCTCATGCTTTCAATTTTTAAATTGTATATACACAATAAAATAGTGCTCTTCTGGTTATTACTCACCTGATGGGACCACAGATAGCTTGAACTCTAGTCAGGTCTAAAGAAATCATACATTCATAAAGATTGTTCAGTGTCTCAGTAGGAAAATAATTAAGAGAAGAGAGAGAACAAGAGTGAGAGAGGTGGGAGGGGAAGAAGGAAGCCTTCTTTACAGTTCTCATTGCAGGTGCTGTGGCCCTGAGCACTCTACCTTAACCTTAGTCCTGGTCACATCCCACAGGGCAGGAGCAGGCAGGACACATGATTCTTGACTGACTTTCTACCTTCATTATTCCTCTAAAGCTTTTCTCAATGTTTTTCTCAAATTATCTTCATCATTTCATTATTATCAGATCATCCTCCTCTCCTTTTTTCTGTAGCTTCTTATTTTTAATCCAGAAACTTGAGGGGTTTGTACCCACTATTTTTAATATGGAGAGAACAAGATTTTTACTTTTTTCCTGGCAGTTGTAGCACCCAGCATGGTTAGAAGCAAGGTATCCAGCCAGTTACCCTGCTCTAGACATCAGACATGTAACAGAAAGGATGACTGAAGGTGATCTCAGGTTTCTCTTCCTTTCTGTTTTGAAACTGCTAGGAGTTGAAATCTCATTCAGATGGGCCAGTGCAGATGGCTGAAGTCGTGATGATGTAGAGCTGCCAGTCCTGGAAAGTTCTAGAGCTGAGAAGCACAATGGCCTGCTCATGCTTTCCTGAAGGGGCAGGTGGGAGGCTCTGCTTCCTTAGGGTGGGCAGCAGGAAGGGAGGACACGGGCTTTGTTGAGAAAGAACAAAACACAAACTGAAGTGAGAAAAATTGTGATCTGATCAGGTATTAGAAATTATGGTTCTGCACAGATTGCTCCAATTGTGTCAAAGTGCCCAGACAGGCTGAGGGATCCCCATGCTTGGGAAATGCTCCAAACTCAACAAGACATGGCCATCAACTGTTTAATCTAATGCTAAAGTCAGCCCTGACTGACAAGATAGCTACCCAAGTTTCCCTCCAACCTAATTATTCCATGATTCTGCCTCCAAATTTTATGGTGTCCCCATAAACATGATGCACAACAGTAATAAAGTCAGACTTACATGATTTGAAAAGGACATGTACAACAATATAAAGGGTCAATCATGTACCTGGCCTGACAATTTTATTACTACAATGGGTCATTATTAGAATGGGACATTTTAGCACACCTAAGATATTTCAAGGTAAAAAGACAATTACAGGACCAGGTGCATTATGAATGCAATAATTACATGCCACAGTTGCATTTCACCAAAAGGAAAAGACAATAATATGCCATAAGCCATGATGACATGTAAAACTTTCTTCTGAATTTCAATAAGTCTTGTAACACAATATTACAGGAAGGCTTTTGTTTCCCCTAATCCACTGTCACAAAATTTGATTCTACCTAGTGAGTGCACCAATACAGAAAATATCACCTTTATTTGTCTGGAATGAGAAGAGGCTTTTTGCAATCTTTTTCTTACTGATAATCACCTGAATGTCTACACACCTTAGGCAACTAACTGCCCATTTGGAAAACCATTTATTACTCTCCCAACCTGTTACACACAGTTAATCTTCTTTACAGCACTTTCAAGGTGAAAAAAACGAGAAGTTTGGAAGTAGATGAAGAACAAACCCAGAATTCACATGAAGATCCTTTGTATGACTATCTCCAAAATCTGACCTTCTCAGAAGAGTCCACTCCTCCTACTGTCCCTTGCCCATGACTGAGAAGTCTTTTTCTCCTGGCTCTGCATTATCACAATGTGATTTATCCTAAACCAGGAACCGCAGCTGCTTGCCACAAAAGGGAAGAAAACTTTTGCAGCCTCCTGACAAGTTTTCCAGAGTCAACAGCAGCTTCCTGTCACACAGCCATGCACAGTAGTGTTCTGCACTGCTGGACATGAGGGATGAATCAAAGGGAGAGAGTCCACTGGGGCACACACCCCCAGGGTTTTCTCTCGCGAGGTTTTAGGGGGTGCAGCCTCCCTTTTATCCTGAACTCCCAGCTGCACGTTGCCCTTTTCCTTTCCCCATCAGCTGAGGTACCAGGAAGATACAGCCTTCCCAAACCACCTATTGATATCCCCCCCTTGAACCTGTCACTTTACCCCGAAGTTCAGAAACTCTGGCTTCTGCAGACCCTTGCTGGTTTGAGGCCCCAAGCTGTCTGGCCCAGTAAGGAACCCAGACCCCAAAGTCAGCAGAAACACTGAGACCCATTTCAAAGATGTTAACACCCATCACATTGTTTGTAAAGACACCAGCACACATCTTTCCTCCCAGATCTTACTGTAAAGGGGATGGAGGATCTCACATGTATTTAGAACTGCAGCAATTCTGTATTAAAATAATTACATGCATTTTTTTCTCCAAGCAACAGTGTGTATATGTTAACCAAGAAGCATCGGATATGAAACACCAGTGAAAGGAAAAGAAGCCATCATCTTATCTTTTTTTACTAAATTCAGCAGATTCAATTAAGTATACCTAATTTGCAGTGCTTTATCTGGGGCATAACTGCACAAATAGATGAGGTAGCATGACCTTTATTTGGGATTCTTTTTTCTGTGCTAGCAAAGCACAACAGTCATAAACCCAGCTGAAGCATCAGTGGCTGCTTTATGCTGTCCAAGTGATAAAAGCCACTTAGAGCTTATCAGTCAATATGCACCTCCATTTATCAGAGGATAATTTATTAGAGTTGCACATAAGTGACTGGAAATCAAAAATCTTTAGCTTGTTTCCTCCTGCATATCAGCTTCCCCACTTAAAACTATTTTATTTGCATGTTGTTGAAAGTTTATTTATCATTTTATATCCATCTGAGAAACTTTGAAAAATCCTTGAGGGGAAACTGCAGTAAACTGGATATATTTGTTCAAGCTGGAACATTATCTTTTACTGTGCAAAGATTTTTATTCTGTATTAACTTTGAACATGACCTTTGGTTTATGCTCCAGTCACCACAGTGAAATTAGACTGTAAGACTGTGATCTCACCTTGAAAAAGGGAAAATCAGTCCATTAACTATTACTCCAAAAGGGCTCAAAAATACACAGGGTTCAAATGTAAAGACACTGTAAAAGACAACTCTTCCACCATAAGGGCAAGTAAAAATACTTTGCTGCCAGTGTTTGGTTAAAGCATAACTTTAGCATTGCTAACATGGAAAAACAGAATAGCTGGGACAGGAATTGCTTGGATCCCAGTTAAGAAATTTGACTGAAGAAAGTAAATTTATTTTACTCAGCATATTGTGACAGTTTGGGATGCACATTACATCCTGGACTGATAAATACAAAAGTCCACTTTTGCCACTTGCCATTGCATGGCTTTTCCTGCCACCTTGCCACACTGGCTGTGTCCCAACAGCTGAACTCTCACCACCCCAAGCAGCAAGGTCACATCACTCTGTTGGCTGGGACCACTCCCTGGGCCAGCCCAACTCAAGGGACAAAACCCAAGGGAGAGTCCTTGCCAAAATTATCATAGCACAGACAGCTGTGGGTTCTGGCACTGCTTATTTTCCTGCATGACTCAGCTCTGAGGAAAGAAAAACACTGGAGATGAAGATGATTTGATCAGTCACCTTCATCATGAGGACAGTGGTAGTTCCATAAAAAATTATAGATGAGGATGTAATAGAAAGAGCTTGTGCAGAGAAATCAGGAACTTCGACTTGAAAAAGGCAAACTTTAAAAAACAGTAAATGAGTACAACAAAACCAGCCCAGACTAAAGTCTTCTCTGATACTCCTTCAGCCTCCTTCCTTCACAAAACTTTGAATATCAGGGGCAAAAATTGAACAGGTTATCTGACAGTATTGAAAACAGGTGATGTCTTGAACAGTCAGGAATGTGCTTCTTTTGAAGCAAGGAAACACTGCACAGGTAGTGAACAAGAGATTAGTGCTCCTGCCAGCTTTACATCAAGTATTCCTCGTATTCCACTGTTTCAATGACATCAGAAAGTAACAAACATAAAAATGTGTGGATTCTGCAAATTTTGTATTTTTCTCTACTTTTTCCCTCAAGATCAAGGCTTTGATATTAAAAAAAAAAAAAATCTTGTGTTTATATGTATTTACATTACAAAGATCCTTCACAGTAAAAAGTATTGCCCTTTCTTTAACTTAGTCATATATACCTGCCTGGAGGAAAAAAATAATAAAATAAATGGAGGTGTGTGTATTCCTTCCCTCTACTCACATCAAAGATGTCTTAATTTCAAAGATCAGCAGAGACTTTGCAAAGGATGTCATGACAAATCTCAGATTAATCTTTTAGAAGGTCACCTTCATTATATAAAATGATATAATTTTTACCAGAGAAGAGAAAGATAAAGACCAATCAACACAGTTGCCTCTGAAAAAGTCTAGTCAAACCATTTATCTGACATTTAGGCATATTAACATATTAACATAATTAATACCACATTCCTGCATCTAGCATAAAATGCCTTTAGTTCTTTATTTCTTAGAGACCTACAGGGGAGAAAAAATTAGTTGGGCTTAAGAAAAGCCTTTACAAACACTACATACAGGTTATAAACTTACCTGGGCATAGGTAGATCCATTTGGTCTCTACATCACTTTAGACAGTATGTTGATCATGTATTACTAAAAAAAAAAAAAAAAGAAAAAGAGCTGATTATCATGACAAAAATCAAGGGGAGAAAGGACATATTCCTCCCTTGAAAATCTTGGTTGTTAATAAGTGATTCTAAAAAAAACCAAGCAGGAACATGCAGTTTGCTGACTATGCTTATGCAGGGGTTGGACCTGAAGGACATGATGCCCTTCACGGGGACCCGGACAAGAAAGATCAAGAGAGACTTTTTACAAGAGCATGTAATGACAGGACATTGGGGTCCTAAACTGAAAGGAGGTAGGTTTGGATGGGATATTTGGAAGAAACTCTTCCCTGTGAGGGTGGTGAGGCCCTGGCACAGGGTGCCCAGAGAAGCAGTGGCTGCCCCACCCCTGGAAGTGTCTCAGGCCAGGTTGGGTGAGGCTTGGAGCAACCTGGGATAGTGGAAGGCGTCCCTGCCCTTGGCAGGGGTCTTTAAGATCCCTTCCAACTCAAACTATTCTGGAATTCTAGGTTCCCATGTTTTTAGCCCACACTTTAAGAAGCATTATTAATCTTGGATATTGATGGAATTATGACATTTGCCTCCATTTCTTCTCCTAAATGTCTTGAAATTTGCAGTCATATGCAAATATACACACTATTCAGATCTTCCATCTTGGAATTAAATGCAGATTTGCAAGGTTCAGGCAAGCAGCACCCAGCTCTGAAGTCCCCCACCAATAGCTGAGTGGAGCAACACACTGCCAGGCAATATGTGTTGTTCCCGCCAAGGAATGGAGTTTCAGAGCTGTGTGGCCCAAATGCCCAGCCCTGACCCAGCTTGCTGTTTCCATCCACTTGGGAAACTCATACTGCAAGAAGCACACCTAAGCAATATGATTTTGTTCAGCTTGTTTCCAGAAAGCCTCTCGTTCTGCTTCTGAATATGGTTCAGATACATCTTCTTATGCTCTATTACAACAGCAGGAATTCTCCCCTTTCCCTGAAATAATACAGCCAGGTTGCCCATCATGGGTTAGCTACATGAACATGCCTTTGAGAACAAAAACATCCTCACCAAACCCAGGTGTCAGAACCCAACCAAAACCACAGGTGAAGCTCTATTATTTATTTCTGACTATGTTGTAATGACATTAATTTCTTTTCAGCTCTAATTGTTGGTGACTTATCCGTAGTGAGACACTGCTCTGGGTGCTCCAGCTGAATTTCCAAGACTTTTTCCACAAACTGACCCCCCACACTTTGGCAGGTCAGATCTGAGGGCTATTAATGGTCTTACCAGATATTTGATTCTGAGATAACCACAAGCAGGAATGAAAGAGGATGGTATAAAGTCACTTCAAGTCATACGTGGTGCTCTATAATTGTGTGTGACACAGAGTTACACCATTTCACTTATTTCCTCATACTGTGCTACAGAAGCCACCTCAATAACAGGAAAAGCAGTATTAAAAGGGTAGAACAGGAGTGAGTCATTCCCAGTTTTCACACTTAGAAACCTAGGAAATGGGAGAAGGGAGGCAGACACAATCAATGAATATTCAAATTGCCTGAGCACAAGATTTTGGCAGCAAGTCAGTACAACACCTAAAGTTTCACCTTATGTTCATCCCTTTTGGGGAAACAGTTTGAAGCTCAGATCAAACTCCTTCCCCCTGTCTTCTACCAGACTTTTTCCCTGGAAACTTTACCCTAGTATATTACAGACATAATACTGTGGGACATTGGAAGGTGAAAAAGTTATATAGAAATAATGCTCAAAAAATACATCTATTTCCTTGGTACGTGCATTCTCTATTGACAACACTAAGGACACAAAATTTTCAGCGCATCTTTCCCAGTTTCCCTGCAAAATTCTCACCTTCTCATAAAAACAAAACAGAACTGCTGCACTTCTTTCCCTATATGCTGGGCACAGATAGCTTTAAATAGCTTGGGATTGATTACTGGATTGAATCACCTAAAAAAGCTGAGGCTGTGAGCTCAGCCCTCAGTAGCATGCAAGGCTGAGTAACATACAGCTCACCTCAGTTTAGAAGGAAAGGCAGACGAAGATTAACCAAGGATTGGGTGATAGCACAAGCAATTCTGTAGGAAGTTCTATAACATGGGCCTGTTATTTTCTGGATTGTAAGGGCATCTTCTGGAGGACATCTGATTGCTGTCCAAAGCCCTGTATCTTTCATTCTTTGAAAATGATGTAATTGCAGTCAAATATCACACACATTTTGCTTTTACAATACAACAAAGCAAAACTGATGTGTATTGATCTGTCCACAAAGCCACAAGCCTCAAAGTAGAACTCTTCATACAGCGAGATTTCTCTTCTGATTGTGTTGCTCTACCTATGTCACAGATACAATATTTTAGTCATTCAATGGCATTAGCAGTAAGTTTGCTGATATGGATCCCTGTGTTTATGTTGCTAATATAGGACTGAGATTCAGCAATTTTATACTGAAGACATTTGCACTTGTTTCACTGTTGAATGCCAGTGGAATTATATGTCTCTTATCTAAGTAGATGTCTGACTATTAGGTCAAGAAACAGATTTTTCCTAGAATTTTAAATCATTTACCCATTAAAGTACTTTCTTCTCCTTTTGAAAACCTTGGGAAAAGTCCCCAAATGTGTATGTGTGTAAGCATCTTCTCAGCGATACACTGAACAGCTCATGGCTAAAACTAGTTGTAAAACAGGTGCAAAAATCCAGGAGAGAAATTATATCAGGTGGCTTGTTTTGTTACTACAAGCAGAGACAGGAATCCCTGGAGCAGCAGACATGCAGAAGGACAGAAAAGCTTTTCAGACATTATGGAAATGGCATTTCATCCTTGGTTTTGGCAAGTTTTTGTAGGGACACTCCATAGCTTTGGGGGTTTGAGGACAGTCAAGTGCATGGGAAGACCGAGAAGGCTTTGAGGGCTTCAGGGTGAGGCAGAACACCTCTCATTGTGCCAAGAGAGGGGTGAGCCACCAGCCCTGCCAGGCGACCTGAGGTGGCAGAGGAGAAAGAAAGAGGACAGGGCGAAGAGATTATGAGGTTCCAGCCCACCTGGAGCCCCTGCAGCTGGACCAGGGTTCAGCTTTCATCTGTGATTAGGGATGGTCTGGCCCCATAAGAGCACACAACAGACCAGGAGCTGGGATGCCATACAGGAAAAGTAATGGTGAAAAGCAGAGTGAGTGGGAAAATACCTGGGGTTGTTTCATGTTTCATTTCAGGACTGGCTCTTGCAGACACAGACCTCAAGATCCAGAGCCTTTGAAGATGATTCTTCTCACCTCAAAGAGCCACAGACTTCCTCCTGTTGAAAATGAAACAACCCGAATGAACCATAGGCAGTTTCATCTTCTAAGATTTTCTATGTAATGGACTGGCCATGGCCAGCTGCCAGTCACCCACCCAGCCATCTTCTCCCTCCCTCTCCTAAGCAAGATGGAGAGAAAATAACCAGGAAAATTTTGTACATGGAGATTGAGACAAGGGAAACCATTTACCAATCCCTGTCATGGGCAAAACTGATTCCAGTTGTGGAAAATCAGATCAATTCAGTGCCAGTTAGAATAGAGTTGGATAGTGAGAAACAAAAACAAAAATTAACACCCACCTCCTGCTTCTTCTCTGGTGCAGCATCACACCTTCACTCCTGACTCTTCTCACCATCGAGTAGCACAGGGAGTGGGGAAATGCAGGCGACAGTCCCTAACACCCCCACTCTGCCATTCCTTCCTCCTCACACCTTTCCTTGCTCCACTATGGCCCTGGCACCTGGAGTGGGTCACCATGCATATCTTAACTATATCCATGGCTTGCATATCATAATAACAGGATCATTGAAGGCACAGGTCTAATCTGTGTGCTGCATCTGTTCATTCTTCTGCCTGCTATTTCATCAAATGATGCAGTGAATTACCTTTAAGTTCAAGACTTGCCTTTTTAATTGAACTCAAAAATTGCATTACTCTGCATATATGCTATCCCTAACAAGAAAGCTGGCATGGTTTTTCTTCCCTTTTAAAAGGCAAAGCTACCCACCTAAAAATAGCTGCTGCCCTTTAGCCCAAGTTTTATGTGTATGTTTTTCATATTACCATTTCAGGCTTTTAGCCTCAGTACTGATATTCCAGTAATTAGGTACAAACTGACATGCAAATTGCCAGTAGCAGGTTCCCCTCAGTTATCTCATTTATAGCATGATAAAAATTTTACTTCCATGAAAGAAAGTCAAAGGCAATGATGGAGAAACAGCTTGCAATGCACTGAGCAGTTGCTGACAGACAACACAGCTCTCTGGCTGTGCAGACCATGACGGCTGCTGGCACTCCAGGATATTCCGTGCCCAGATGTCCATCAGCATTGTCAAAATGCAGCCTGGGGGTTCCTCACTGACTGAACTCTTTCCCTGCCTTGTGCTACCCTGCATCCCGTTTCCAAAGGGCCAAAGCAAAAAACCAAACTTCTCTCTCATGTCACTGATGTATTTTTTCTGGTTCATGAACCCTCAAATCTCTAGATCCTGCACCACAGCAAGGTTTCATGTCTCCAGGGCTCTGTCCCACATTGCCATCACAGCTTCCACCCTGCCAGTGCTCAGATCATTGACAATTTTGATACTCACACCAGATATCCCTGTGCTAAACCCCCTGTGCTTTGGACTGACACAGGAGTTAAGAAAAAAGAGAGCACATCATCACCCAAAGCACAAGCTTTTACAACCCTTTTAATTCTCTGAGCTGCATGACATATTATGCAATCACCATGGAAAAACCACAGTTGTCTGTGTTAGATGACTGAATGAAAAACACCTTTAGTGACAACAGATGTCCACATTCTGTTTGGTGCTTTCAGTCTGATGTTGTTAAATATACCTTTTAAAGAGTGACATTTATTTTTGTTGTCCAAAAGGTGACAATACCCTCCAGGCTGCTACATGTCTGCTGAAAATTGGGCCACAGTACCTTGCTAGTAGGAATAATTTTATACCAGCACACCTTTGATTTTAGCAAGAATGAAAGCTCCACACAGACTGTGCATCTGTCCTCACATGGAAATAGGGTGTTGTCTCCAGGAAGCTGGGCTGGCAGTGAATTAGCTCTTCCTTCTCCCAAGAGTTGACAAGACATGTGTAAGTGAGAATAAGAAATTCTGGAAATGTGACCATTGACCACCAAAACACCTAAAAAGGACTCATTTTCCTTTCAGGTCACATTTACAACGGGTCTGTGTAGCTGCTGTAGCAATTACCACACACAAAAGACCAGTCCAAGCAAAGGGGTAGAGATAATGCAGAGTCCAGCAAAAGGAGCCCTGGGAAAACCTGGACTGTGGCAGAGACATCCCCATGACTTCTGCAAAGATAGCTCTGTTTGTAATGTCTGGGGGTTTTCCTATCACATAAACACACACATTACCTATCACTTGGGAGGTTCTATTTGTTAATTTCCCAAACTCCTTTGAGATCCTGATGTTTGATCAGCACCATTTTGATTGTTGATACTGAATGATGAAACTGGAAATAAAAAAAGTCTCTGAGTGTGCAGCAGGAAAATGAAGTATTACCCTCTGAGTGAGCATGGTGTGACTAATAACAGTGTCAGCAATCTGTTGCTCTCCAAGACTAGTGCTGTATACTGAAAACAGCCCTTCTGTACTGATAACTCTCAGAAAGGATTGTAATAACATCCTTTCAACCAGTTTTCCGTCTCTGTAGATATTTCATTGTGCTCCTAACTTCAATATCACCTTCGTTTTAATAGCAAGGCTTTGCATTATAATGTCCCCAGTGCTCTAGCAGGGCCTAAAAACACCCTGCTGGTAGCAGAAACAAAGTTTGAGAGTTGTTCCTCAAACAATTCTTTCAGAGGAAATTCCTTCAGAGGAGAGAACTCTTAATATATATATACCTTTGATATAGAAATTTCTTTAGGTGTGAAATCTATTACCTTGGTTGCCAGCAGGGGGGACTTTCTTTGCCCTTATCAAATTAAAAGTGTAAATTTCAATTGAAAGGTGAGGGGGGGTGGGATGTTCTCTTGTTTTGATCTTTTTAAATCAAAGTGAATTGGAGCTCATTAACTTCATGAGCTTGCACGTGCTGATTAAAATGGACCCAACTCTAACGTATGTGCTAGGCAGCTGGCATTGTTCTAGGAAGAAAAAAGGAACAACAGAGCAGAGCACTGACGTGTACTCCATTTATTTTAAATAACTTGTGTCTGAATGCCAGTGGTCTAAAGGGCATGAGGGTTCCCAAAAAAGCTAGGAACTGCTTTGCCCAGCCATGCAGCGTATTGCAAGAGGTGGTACTGCTGGTCAGCAGCTGCACCAGCCCAAACCCAGCTCTGATACCACTTTAAGTAGACTTAACCAACTCCTAATACACTTTCCCATGGTTTCTCCTGTCAGCTACCATGTCATATATATATATACATATTCCATTTCATATTACTGTGCTTTCACCATTAGCTGCTTGACCTGTAGTCTAAGCACATGTAAATATACCAGCCAGACCAGTACTAGCACTACAGTTAATGCTCTACATCCTAACTAGGCTTTATATTATGTCCTGCTCCCTTGATCCCCCCCTCAGACTGCCATCAGCCCTCAGAGAAATTGTGACCCCTCTGCTCCTCCCCGAGCCACTCACTCAGGTTCCCTAATACCTTGGCTGCATGCTGATAATGATGCCAGATTCATCAGGCATCCTTAGAATTCCTTCATAAGGCATCCCTATAATTGTCAATAAGAGCCTCAACAAAGATTCTTCCATACAACAACTAAATTTTGGAACCAGGAGTTTCCATAGGAGGATGAATAAACCTCCTAAATAAACAAGAACAAGATGATTCCTATTGGCTTCCTGTAGAAAAGGCTTTTTTATCCTTCAGCCCAGCTGAGCAGAAGTACCTGTGGTTTTTATCTTCCCTGCTGCAGCACTGTACAGGGATTTGAAAGCCTTTCTGCATGAAGCAGTGAGGCAAACACCTATCAGAGGAGGCCAAGCAATTAGGCCAGGGCAGCCATTCAATGGACCCTGTAGCCAATGAGGTGAAGTGAAAATTAACAGTTCCCAAACTGTGCCAGACTGCTACAGATGAGTTTGGTACTGGGAGTATTTGTTTGGAGCTGTTTTAACTAATTGTCATAATAACAAGAGCAACCTTGGTAAACATCACCTCCTTGACACAAAACCCAACAATGGATATGTAGTCAGGCTGAGGAATGGCAAACCTTGTCAGCAGAAACAATTCAAACAAGGATGGAAGAGAAAATAACACATTCAGGAAGTCAGTGTCAGAATTTCCATACCTGCAGGACTCATCATTCATAGCAGACAGTGCACTTACTGCCTGTCACTCAAGGCCTAAACACAACCCCAGGAGAAGCTGATGGGTTTCACCTGGGCTGAGAGCAGTCCCATGTCTACACAGAGAAGCAGCAGGGTTATGGCTCACATCTGGCACCTGCACCCATGGCCAGCTGACACAAGTGCCTGATCACTCCTGTAGGATCCCAGCACTGCATTACCACCAGTCTATTGCCCAGGTGCATCTAGTTTCCCAATGGAACTGTGTTCCTCAAAATACTCATCACTTACCAGTGAAAATC
Organism: Ammospiza nelsoni; assembly: GCF_027579445.1. Lineage (NCBI taxonomy): Eukaryota > Metazoa > Chordata > Aves > Passeriformes > Passerellidae > Ammospiza > Ammospiza nelsoni. The sequence continues at coordinate 30,233,631 of NC_080640.1, read as the reverse complement.
CCATCTGCAAGCCAGCACTGGCACAATGCTGGCCAGTTTATTGCATGGCACAGCTGGATCATTCCACACACACTTCAAAGGCAAATGGGAAGTTAGCTGGTAAACCTGGGAGAGACAGAGGGAACTGAGGGGAGGGCAGCAGAAAGTCATCTGGGTTTAAAGCACATACCACATCTCTGCTGCTTCTCTGATTTTTTTCTATAAAATCCTTTTTTTATTCATGCAGGTGAGCAAGTCTGGGTGGGTGTGCCTCTTCTCCAGACTAATGTCCAGAATGACCTTGAAATAAAGGATACCAATTCACATCTAGATTTTTTTTTTATTGCCTCCACCAAAGGCCCTTGCTTATTTTTCCTTGTTACACAAATTGGCCACTCAGCACATACACAACTTTGCTCCTGAAGAGCCAGCCTGCTTTTCTGGCCAAGTAAAATCACAGCCACAAGCAAAGCAGTCAAAGCTTGGCTGCCATGGGAGGCCCAGGATGAGGCTATGCCTATGACCCTGCCCTGGGGCCAATTATTACAGGGTAGTAGGGTTAAGAGAAGAAGAATGTGGGGTTTTTCTTTCCCACAAAAAGAGCTCAGAGTTCACTGATTGATCAGAAAACGAACCCAGCCTCCATCCCAAGCTTGTACAATTTCCAGGGCAACCACTGGGAACAATGCCCAGCCCAAAAGCAAAGGGCTTGATCCCTTGCTGCTATAAACATGCTCTTTGGAAAGTTCTTTCCATATACACCCCCCAAAACCTCTTTTTTTCAGATTCTTTCTGGTATCTGATAGCTTGCATATCACCCAGGCTGATGTTTGCCTTCCAGACATGAGTGGTCCTGTGGCTCGCTCCCTGCGTTACGTCTTCATTAGTACTTGGCAAGAGCAGCTTCAGCAGTGGGAATGTCTGTCATCATGAAAGAAGATATTCTCATTAAAAAATAAAATAAATCCATATTCCCCAACTCTTTCTGGTGCTTTATTTCCTTTCAGCTGTGCTGGTAAACCCAAATATTTCCAATAACCAAGTAGTTTGAATAACATTAACAAACTTAACAACTCAGTAGTAAACACAAGCAACTCTCTTTAAAAGAACCAGCCTAAATTTCAGCAGTTTTAGTGAATCTTATAGGATCCATAAACACATTTTTAATATAAGATAGGAGATATCTTGTTCTTTTTTTCTTCCTGTTCCATTTATTCCCTTATCTTTATTTAGTTGAGTGTTTTTTAGCTTCCCTCAGCTATCCTTTCTTTGTCTTTTGAATTGTTCACCTCAAACAAAGAATAAGGGGATAATGTTAAATACAATCTGATATACCAGAAATTATAAAAAAAATCCATATATCAAAATTCCCTCCCCTCCATTTGCTCTCATACCATCACCACCCAACTATAATAGCATAACAATAGATACTAACAGCCTACAATGCTGGGCTTCAACCAGAATTTAACCTGAGAGTTCTCTATTAATGTGGATAGAATTAAGTCAGTTTTTGTCACATCCTGTTCCACTTTACAGCAGGAATAATCAGCCATTGCCACAGAAGCTTTCAAAAAAAAGACTCAAATGAACAGAAATTGGTAAGATAAAAGAGCCAGTATAAAAATCATATTCTTCTCATTAATGTTATGCATTTTTATTTCCCAGGAATCAAAACAGCATACTTTGTGTGTATTCAGAAATCACAGTCATATTCTGAAATGTTTAATTTACATGCAAATTAGAATCAGGACCCTACTGGTTGCAGATATTCCCTTTCAGTCATAAACTGGCCTTTAAACCTATGTAAAAGGATAATATAATGGCAACAATATTATTACTGGTGCTGTAAAAGTTTAGCTTTGAAAAGCCATAGAGATTTTATTCAGTGAACAGGAATCATGACACAGAAGAGAAAAAAAAAAAAAAAACATTACAACAAGAAAAATCTGGACCTCCAGAGCAGCAAATTTGAAACTGCCTCATTTTAGAATAAACATAACCAAAAAAGATTTTTAGAATTATGCTACTTTCTACTCTGTGAATCATCCAGCTGATGAGGTTTGTGTATCACCCTCATCCTTCCAGAGGAAATGTTGATACATTTTTCTATTTGGACTTCTAATCTCTTATGTTAGCCTGATATATTCCAATGATGCAGTGCTAAAAATGGTTTCACAGAAGTGGCAGATAAGGAAGAAACAATTTGGCAACATAGGGCTTTGTTATCCAAAGCCTGATGAAGTGAAAGGAGGAACTCCATAATGCACTTAAACTGCAACAGCTCTGTCTGCTACAAGCCTTGCAAAACAACTCCCTGGGGAATGATTTTAAAGCAAGTTTCACCAGAGCACTGGGCTATACAAGAGCTGCAGCTCATGTGAACAGAGGTATAATATTTTGTTTCAATTATCAGTGTAACAAATAAAAATGTTATTCGATTGAAAAACGCATGTCCTGAAACCAAACCAAAAGAGAAAGGTGCTTTTTCTAATGCTTCATGTTATGTTTAAGCAAGTAGAAGGTACTGAAAAAGAAAATAAGTATTTTCTTATTGCCTGTCTCTGGCTCAAGAGGCCTAAGTAAAACAGCTCTAAAGATATCTTAAATGCAGTCTATTAGAAAGAGGTATATTTTCATGGTCAAGCCCTTTCCATGGAAACAAAGGGCATCTAATATCATGTTCAAGCCTTTTCATCTGTGACAGACTAAACTCTTTTGACCAGCCTCTATTTCACTAAGCAGAACAATCCCTTCTTTTAGTTCCCTTCTTGCAGTGTTCCTACGTGTAGCAATAAAACATTACAACATCATTACATTGTCCATGGGTGTGAGTACAGCAGCAATATTAGCACAGTGCTGACCTGCAGAGAGGCCACAGCGCTTTCATCATACTGCAAGAATATAATAAGAAATAGTTTGGGAAGTGCATGAAAATGTCACAGCAATGTCATTAAGTGCTTTTTGCAGGCTGATGGGAAAACAATTTGAATGCTATTTGTGGAGAGATTCTTATTACAAGATACTCACATTGGAAACTAGCTTAGCAAAATGATCTTGTGTGGTCACAGAATTTTCACACCTATGCAGTCACTAAGCACAGCCCTCATTTCTACCCTCCTTGGTGGTGTTCAGCTTTCACTGAAGTGTGAGATGCCGCAAAGATGATCTCAATCAAGTATCTGCAATTAGATCCTTGTCCCAGTATCAATCCAAAAGTGAATTGGCAACAGACAGTTTATCACACAGCTGGAGGAGGAAACCTTGTCCTTGAGGTGATGGATAAAGATACTGTAAATTAAACTGGCAGCACAAGGGAGAGTTACAGCCTCCAAAACAGGCTTGTCACACTATTCATGCAGGGTTTGGGGACAGAACATTTTTTAAAATAGTTAAAACTCATGTGCTTGGGCTTCAGGCAGGGCACTGACAAGTAAAAAGCCCCACTAGAAAACTCCAAATAGGTCAAAGACACTGCTCCTCTGGGAGATGAGGCTCCCAAACACAGCCAGGTCCTGTTTTGCTGGTGCCATGGACAGCCCTGTTGGATGGGGAGCTGCAGAAATGCCTGTGTGCTGGGAAGAGCATGGCCATGCAGCTTGTCCTGGTCCCCAGTGTCCTCTGCACCCACAGGGGCTGCTGAGCTGCCACCTTGGCACTGCTTTTGGCTTGAAAAAGTCAACATGTGTGCAAAGATAAATTCACCTGCACAGAGAAATCCTTATATGTAAGGACAAAAGAGATGTGGAAGGAATCCAACAAGCCTCTCTCCCAAAAGCTCTGTGATGGCCATAAAGGACCCTTCATGCCCGCCTGACAGATGTTCCCTGTTCTCTGCCCTTTGTGCTCTAATGCATTTTCTCTTAATACCCTTAAGTATACCTTAAGACTTGGTGCTATAAATGTTCTTAACTAGTTTAAATCCTTCAATAATTTCACTTAATTGTGCTCCAGGCAAAAAAAATAATTTAAAAAAAAACAATTTTTCAGTCTTTCCCTGTATAGAAATTCTGTTGTCCTGGATATTCACTTCATAATTCTTTTTTTACCAGCTTTTTTTTTTTAATTTAGTGAGATAACCAAACTTTGACCCTGTGCTCCAAACAAACTCAAAAAGCACTTCATATAGTATTAACACAACTCCTTGGAGAGGGCAGTTTTCCCTTCTTGACCCAAACCATTATCTTTAAACACATTTGCTGCTGCTTATGCAGCAGACCAAGGAGTTAAATGTTACCTAGTTTGATTGCCATGACAATGACAGGATTTGACTTTTATGACTTTGAGGTACCCCCATGCTTGCAAATATTAATTGCATACTTATGTTCACTCAGAACATGAACTTTGAAGGCAGGGGGTTTCTGTGAATGGCTGCAAGTATTTTATGTTCCAGTTTATTTGCAGCATGTTGGTTTCCATGTAAAAAAACCTAGTTATGTTATTGACATCAATAACTGCAATGCCAGGCTTGAACTTCCATTCTGCTCCTTTCCATATACGTAGTGAGTTATGATTAGAGACTTTTTTCCCTCTTCCTCAAACAATACACAATAATGGAACAGCAAACTCCTCTGCAATCCCGTGCTTAGGACAGAAAATTAATTTACTTCTAAAATAATTAAGGGCTCTGCTTTAAAACCCGTCTTCAGGCCAGAACAATCACTGCATTTCATCTTATCTGAAAGATGGAGGATTTTGATTGAAATTAACTATTCCCATTAAAAACATTCAAAATGCAGAATGGTGGAATTGCAGCACACAATTCAGAGGGTGGTATCACACTAACTCAGTTATACAGGGAGGCTGGTGCTTCCTGGGAATAAATAATCTATTCTCTCAATCTCTCCTCATTCTCCAGGAAAACAGAGATTTTCTTCACTAAAATGTTCCCATACAGGTGATGAGTATCAGTTCATGTCATCATTTCCTTTCCTGAATAATTTCATAGCTCACTGATCTGACCCTCTCTTAATCTTTCCATTTTTATTTTTTTTCAATTTAAAGATAACTACTCCACTACTATTGATTTATTAGGATTTTATCTACAGCTAACTATGACTCATTTCAATAACATGTTTTTCAAGCTCACACAAATTATTGATCAGCATACACATTCTTTACATCCCTTGCCTGAGAATCACACACTACATTAACTCATTAATGATTCCTACAAAAGATGGATAATAATATGATAAATCATTTTAACTGCTGCAAAACTTGCACATGCAACTCTTAACCTTGTTCTGCCTGATACAATGCAGGGACCGCACAAACACAGGTCACTGTGCTAATTCTATTGTGTTCACTTCAGAACAGGGCAATAAATAGCCTAATTGGACAAAAGGCTCCTGGTGACACCTTTTTTTGATGCAGGCCAGGATTTGCAAGGGTCAAGTTCACCTTTTCCAAGTGGATGTGCCTTTTCCTATCAGGTCCCAGTTTGTCCCAAGCAGTACCTCTCAGCTTGTGTATTCCTGCTCTGAATATTTACAAGATCACATATTGGCTGTCATCTCATCTAACCAAATTACCAGCCTCAAGATTTAATAGAGGAAGATCAAGGATTGCATATTTGCAATGGGGATCCTTCAGAACATGAGGCTGATATTTTTCTCCAGTTCATCAAAACTTCTGCTGCACTGGGGACTCTTTATATGAATCTTAAAAAATCTATTTGTATGAAAGTGAATGAACTTCAAATAAGCAAAAGGAAATAAAATACCATATGGCAAATTCAGATTCATGGGATTGCAATCCTGCTTAATAAATCTTCCCTTACTCACATTTTTGATAAAAGTATTGTATCCTACAGGGATTTTAATTTTATATCTCAAAAGGAGGTTAGCATATTAGATTTTACTGTATACAGATTAAATGAGGACTTTTGAAAATTCTCGAACTTATCTGCTCAGCTAAATAAATTTTCTGACTTTGCACTTGGGGTAATTGTAATAGAGCTTTTGATCCCTGGGTAGATGGAGGCAATAGTCCTATAAATCACAGATTTTCAACATCTTCAAAGACTATAAAATGTTTATGAGAGAGCATGGTTTTAGAGACATCTGGTGGTTATACAATCCTAAGGAGAGAAACCAACCGTGAAAGTATTAAACATACTTTTTCAACAAAAGTATCCTGTAAAGACAAAAAGACATGAGCTTATTCACTGTCTCTGCAAACTGCAACAGATAATTTCACACAAGACCCAGCCTTGTTTATGGCAACTTGACAGCTTTGGTCACATTAGAACAAAAGAGAAAAAAGATTTTTCAAGGTAAACGAATGTATATGTCTTTCAGCAGCATTAAAAGTTAGCACAGCTTAGTCAGAGAATAACAGGGGCAGGAGATTGGATACTGAATATTTTAAATCCTCCTGCTAGACAAAAATCATTATCTCTGCCAGCACCTTGTTAGCTTGGCTTTTTCTAACTCCTGGTGTGCTTTTATTTTGGTTTTTTTTGAAACTTCACTAAATTTCCAGCATATTTTTTACTGAACTGCTTGCCTAAAGCTAGAAGCTAGAAATATAAACTCAGAAATTAAGTCACATTCTTAACTTCTTAGGTTTAAACCACAAGGACAGGTACCATAAATAAAACAGCCATACTTATTTTCTATGCATTAATAATATACATTATTATCAGAAGAGTGATTTATGAGGACTTAGAATTCAAGTTCTTATTAAAAGTATTTGGTGCTGTATTTGAACCTCCTCCTTATTTCCACAGATCCACTGTCATACAAAGCACAGAGCTACTTGTTTGGAGACATCAAATCAAATGCTGCTCTCAGACACTTACAAAAAATTCAAAAGAACAAATCCACTCCAGGAAAAAAAAGTCTCTTCAAATTTAGGGGAAAAAAAATTATTTGGCCTCATCTTCTGCACCTAACACATAAGAGACATGACTGCAAGAGAAGAGAAAAATCCTCCCAGGCCCACTCTATAATATGAATTTGGAGAGTTCTAAAGCCAAAGAAATATTGAAAATTCCCATTTCTGCTGTCTGGAAGGAGGATTGCTCCTCTCTGGTTTCGGTTAAGAGGGAGGCCCTGTGCTTCCAGTCCCTTTGGGGTTCCCAGCCCTTTGACAACTTTCCCAACTGCTTTAGGGGCATCTGTTTCCTCAGCCCAAGTACTGACCCCTCAGTCTGAACTGCCTCCCTGCTCACAGCAGTGCTGGCACCTTTTCCAAACTCCTTTCTTTCCCTTGCTTAGAGTAGAGCACAGCAAACTTCAGTGAGAGCTAAAACTGGCCTCACACAAACGTACTTGTTCTCAAAGGCAAACACCTCTGCAGTGGTTTGTGCTGATCAGAACACAACACCCTCAGACAAGACCCTCAGCAAGGCCTCAGAGGAACAAAGCAAAGAGCCATCAGAAATTTGCTGGCAGTGTTACTTTCCCAAATCACAGGTGGTGTCAACATCTCTGGGAGCAACGCAATAATTCCGCATCATAAACTTCTATACAGTGTAAGCAACACTGACAAACTACACTCACCTGTTTATTTTCAGTCAAGGAAGAAATTGGTTTGAAAAGTCTAAAGTATACTTTATTTTACTTTTATCAATCTGAGCATGAGCCAACATAAATTCTGATGCTAAGGAGGAGTTTCTTATGCACATTTTTGCATCCTGATCATTCAAAAGCAGTTCTCTCCTTAAAGTTTTAACTTTGAATATAATTTACATGCAATGAGCTGCATTATTCTTTCATTATATTTGAGATTATACATGTACATAATTCAGGATATTTAAAGTCATGGTTGCTGTAGAAACCATAATTATATTTCTTGTTAAATCATTAAAGTTAACATCATTTACGAAATCATAGGATATTATGCAGGAGTAGGAACACTGCAGTGTAAAGCCATTTTACACATTGAGTTCTATCCATGCACAAATACCTCAGGAAATGCAAAATTAGGGCATCTCCAAGGGCTGTAAGGAGCTCCAGTTTCATCTCAGTCATCAGCTGGTCAATTATGTCTATTACTTTAGAGCCACAATTTGCTTTCATTGAAATGTCCTGTGAAGCCAGTTGATAGGTGAGTCCATTTCAAGTTCCAGTTGGACTGGGTTTTTTGGCTTTGCTCAAGTTAGGGCAGTGCCCACAACCTCCAAAATTGGATGCAAACCGGATGGAGGAAAAACATACTGCTATTTCTTCATCTCTTACTTTGATCTCATGCAGGACTTCCCCCTCCCCTCTCAAACACACCACCATGCTCTGGAAAGCTGATGGACATCAGGAGCTCCAGTCTCCCACTCCAGAACAGGGGACAGGGATGTTTTGGAATGGCTTGAAAACAAAGATCAGCTCAGGTACATCCTTGTGGGAACCCCCGCATGGGATGAGGCTCTGGGAACAGCTGTGAGCACTGCAAGCACTCTCATAAGCCAGATGTTCTTATCAGAGCTTGCATCCCCAGCTCATGATGAGAGAGAGTTTTGTGTCATGTCCCCACACACCCAGGAGTGGGACATGTGCTGCTCTTGACACACTGCTGGAGGACACAATCCCTGTTTGTGGATCTGCTTTTACTTACTGAAGCCCAGCATGGCACAGTGAAAAACAAATGCCTTTCAAACAGATATTCTATCACCTCTTATAAAATAAGGAGCTACTTTCCAAACAGGGAACAGCTGTAGGCTAATTTCTGGATCCTTGTCAATCACATGAAAACCTTCTAAATTAATCATGTCTGATGTTCCAAGCCATAACAGAATTAGCATTCAAGTGAACAGCACGTAAAGCATTACTTACATTGTCATCATTTGTCAGACAAATCCTTCCCCTCTCATTTTCTTATGATATTGCACAATTATTGAAATGTCATGTAATATAAAACTTGCTGGGAAAATTTTAATATTTTTAGAACTCCCATATTAAAACATGCTACTAGGCCATCACTATCAAGATTTGTGAGTCTCCTCTTTTGAAAGCTAGAAGTTATTTCAGCATCAGCATTGGGTTTATGTACTTCATTATACTGTCATTTTCCTCATAATTTCATAGACTCGCAACTGTATTTAAAAGGCATTTCTACAGGGAATAATTTCGGTCTGCATTGACTAAAATACAAATGAAAGAAGGTACACAAGGCACGAAAAACCAGCCAGTGCAGCAATGCAGTTCAGATTCCCTCCTTGAGACCCTGGGCAGATGAGCAAAGGCCTTAAAAACAGCCCCTTCAGAGGCTGGCAGCTTGGGAGACAATGTACAGTCCTCCTAGGGAGAAAAGAGTAAAAAAAGGAGGATGAAAAGCAGAATGCTATTTCTTCTTCATTTGTGCAGCTGAAGGACAGGGAGTCAGAGGACTTGCACTTTATCAGACCCACCAGAACTAATCCCAGCTCAGGAGATCACACAGCCCTCTCACAGCTGCTTGATGCATCACATTCCCTCTCTCTCTGCTCTTGTAGCTCACCCAGTGATACAGCCAGGCCCTTCTGCTGTTTGCCTCTCTTCCTCCTCTGCCTGAAGTGTTTGCACACACAAACGGGGGGGGAGTTTGTGACCTGAGTTAACCAAATAGTTCTACCACTGCTTTAGTTAAGTGGTGTCTTTCAGCACCCAATCCTTTCCACGTTCTGCCACCTGTTCTCACAGGATCCCAGTAAACAGCACTGAGAGTTTTTCAGCCTTTATCTGCTTTTCTCCATTGAATTACTAGTTTCTTGTTTCAGACACCAAGACCTCAGAGCCACAAAACCGCTTTTTGCCCCATCTTTTACAGCACTGTGCATGTGGTCTCCACCCAGAGCTTGTAGGTACTACACATCACAAGCTACAAGAAGTAATCCTAAATTGATGATACAAACCTGGTCCCCTCACTTCTTTCTGGAACAGAATTTCAAGCCTATTTCTCGCAAAGAACCCTTATGCCACCCCAGCATGTATAAGTTGCCTATCACCCTGCTGTGCTATTGCCATCCCATCTTTCAAGGACCAGGACTAAAGAAAAAGTTATCAATAAGCCACAAATGCACAAAAGTGGTTGTGCCCAGTTAACACCAGTTAACTCTTCACCTTGTGTGTCTTATGTACTGAGAAAGGTTAGAGTCAATACATGGATTGGCCTTTAACTCTGTCTTTTAAGAACTTTCAGCTTTAAGTTCTTTGCAGCTCCTCAGCCCTTTGTGCAGAGGTTTTCATGAGACCTGCAACACCATGGAAGTTTTCTACATCAGCCTTCTGGGCAAAGGCTGAGTATTTGGTAGGGACCCTCACCACTTTCCTGGGATTGCCACTCGAGTGTAGATCAGAAGGCAAATACTTAGTGGGATGAATTTGGAAGTTAAGAACAGAAAGACATGAAATAAAAGCCAAAACAGGTCAACCATGGAGAGCAAAGCTAACTCCTGTAAGTGAGGTGTGCACCATTCATGTGCAAGGATTACAGCACTCAGCTTTGCCCTCCTGCTTAACAAACTCCCTCTAAAATATGTACGTGTGAACAGGATGCTACATTTGTCTTAACTCAAAAACCTCTAAACCTCTGTCCCTCCTTCACTCACAATTAAGAACAGAATAATCATTGTGAACCGACACAACCATCTTCCCCAAAGGCAGATCACCTCTTGCTGCTTGGTGATAACAGAGGAACTTCAGCTTGCTCCTACTATTTACTGTAAAATCACTCAAGTTTTACTGGAACACAAAGCTATTAAGGTTATCATGATACTCAAATGTCTTGGGTGTTTGCACCAGTTAAAATTCCACTGAGTCTTTCAGACACATCTATCTGATGTACCATCTATCTTCTTTCTACTGTCACCACTAACTATTTCTGTTTGATTAACTTTCTTTATTGAATTACCATTACACTAAATAAATAAGAATAATTAGCCTAACACCAAATTATAGTTTGAATATGAATCTGTAACAATCATAAAACAAACTCAGAGGTAACGCACTATTATAGAGAATTTAGGAGCAATTGGTTGTTAACTGTCATTCAGATTTCTGCAGTCTGAGCTCCTTATACTGAGTTGGGAATGCACGTGGCCAAGATGGACCTTCTGACTTAATATACCATTGTAATTTTATTTTTTAAATAGCCATTTAAAAACTTAAAGTCATGTAAAATTCATAAAAATTTGAAATTTCACTGCAAATTTGAAATCATTTATCAATGTTCAGTACCTAATCTTAGTATCTAGTACTTTGCTAACATTTTCAAAAGTTCATAAAATTGAGCCCAACAAGAAGAGAAAGCACTTAATTTTGTGCATCATACTAACGATACTACTAACAGTCTCACCAGGTGTTTTCAGAACTTACATGTAAATTAACATAGTGTGTAAAAGTTGTCCTAAATAAATAAAGAATAAGAATTAAGAAGCTCATCCAAAGGTCGCTAGATAAAGATCAACTTCAGTCATATTTTATCCTAGTTCATAAATTAATTCCAGGACTTTGCTTTATACAAGGTACTGATTTATAAACTGTAGAACAACAAACATGGGAGAATGAAGCATGTCCCTGAAGATCTGAAGGTGATAATTCCTGCTGTAGAGGTCCATGTCTTTATTAAGATTAGGGGTTTTCATAGATACTGTCCTTCCATCAATACTGCCAGCTAAAGCTTCTGAGTTGAAAGCAGATATCAAAGGTTACCATGCCTATTTCTGATACAAATATGCCTACCTCATCTTCATAAAAAACAGAGTAACAGATTTCCAGCACTCCTTCCACATGACAGGGATGGAACAAGAAGCTTTGTTGCCATTCAGTTATGGCATCTTCTCTTTCCCCTCCGAATATGTTTAAAAAATCAAAGGGAGAAAGTGGGAGATTGTACACTTGTCTTTGATTCACCTTAAATTATAGTCCTGGCTTCTGAGGGAGGACTCCTGCCATAATAGGTAGCAATTTCATCCTGTCATTATGTGCCAGTTCTAACTAAGTTTCGTGCTTTTAGAAACCTCTCTTCCTGCCCCTTGCATGCACAGCCCTCAGCTGGGTGTTCTCTGAATAAGCCAGAACCACGCAGGTGAGAAGCACATTCAAGTCTATTAGTTAAACATCCCCCTCTTTAATCACAGCTCTGCTCTGTTTTACTGTACAGTTGCTTATTAATGTTGCTTTGGTGATGGCAAAATTACCCTAAAAGATTCAGCTAATGATAAAATTAATCCTTTAAATATTTGTCTCCTTGATATATATATATATCAGTTTTATTTAAATTTGTACAAAGGTGTCCTGATTTTTCTTTTGTTGATGTTGCTCCCACACTTCTTACATTCTTGTGGGCTGAAAAAGAGTATACAGGGGAAATTACACCAAACTAATTTTACAAATGTAACACATAAAGGAGAGGCCTACAAAGCTGTCTTTCCTCTTGTGTAATTGCTAATTGTGGCACATGAATTTAGCTCTTTACTACTGGGGGATGTAACTCAAAAAGTTAAAGCATGTCATGCAGGTAATTTCTTTTTATCTTTTGCAAATCAAGTGAGTTTTCCTAATCCATCATGCCATATTTAATAACCCAAAGAGAGAAAAAAAAATAATTTACCAATGTATTTCAGCAACAGTTTTTCATGGCTTGCCACTGGAGGAAGAGGACCCAAACCAGATTATCCTGATGTTATCTCTATATGAGGAACCACATCTCTGTCAATAGTTCCACCAGACACAGGCTGCAGATTTCTGTGTTCATCATCTTTTTAAATATCAGGGAACCTTGACTGGTTTAGATGGGTATTGTGCTTTTGGAATGGTGCCCCTCGATTCAGTCTCCTACCAAGACTCTTCAAACCTCCCTCCACTCTCCCTTCCCCACCTTCCCCTCCCCAACCCTTGTGGTGGCTGGAGAGGGGAACTGGATCCACCAAAGGTAAAAAACAGAGAACAACTTACTGGAAACAGCAGTATCATACAAAAACAGTAACAGCAACAATTATAGAGTGTCCAAGAAAGAAAATATTCACACAGATTCTGACAACAAACACCTGACCTCGCCCTACACCAGGTTTTCTAGACCAGGAGGAATCCCTTCTCCTTAGAACACACTACCTTTCCCCTGCCAATGACATGAGGTGGTAGAGAATAACCTTCAGGTGCTGGCCATGCCCCTTCTGGCTACTGCAAAAAATTAACCCTGGTCTGGCTGGAACCAGAATAGATGGGTCTGCAGGGAACCGCCCCCACAGCAGCAGCACACTTCAGATTTACTTAAAAGCATCACAGAGAAAGTAGTCTGCAAATTCCAACAATGCCTGACCAGAGCTGCAAAAAAAGCAGCAGAAAACTCAGAAAGATACAATCTGCTTCTGAATTGGTTCATCATACCAAATACCTTTTTCTTCTGTCAAGCAATTTTTCACCACCATACTGGAAGCCCAGTCAGTATTCACAGCGTGAGAGCCACATCACACTCTCCCCAAAACTGCTGGACTGGGTAATGCAGCAGAGGCCAAACAGGAATGTCTGCCCAGTGACAATGACTGGTAGAATTTCTCTCCCCTCAACATGCATTTTCCACTACCCTTTTCTGCCCACACTGGTAAAGTGACCATGTTCGGGTTTTCCACGCTAGTGAAGAACAATTTTGGGTGCAGCACAGAAAACAGCCTTATTTGCCCATACAGACTTCACTCCACCCCAGCACAGCCATCTCTAACTTCTGGTCCTAGCCTAAGTTCTAAGAACCAACCCAGTTCTTTGTGCAGTCTAAGAAAGACATACCCATGATTAGTGTTGATGATTCATTTTGTCTCACACAGCAAACTTACAATGGGATAAACTCACCCTGGAGTTATTTCTTCCACCCCCAACAGCAACATTTCTGAACTTCCAACATGGTAATGAGGGCCATAAAAATATTTTTGAGGCATTTACTAATAGCCTGTATTGTGATAAGCAAACCAGGAAAGGAAGGAACATTAAATTTTTTCAATTTACATGTAGTTACCCAATGCATTTTCTTAAAAAAATCACCACAAAAGGCCCATTCTGATCACACTCTTACACGTGCTCTTATATTAGTTGCATAACATATCTCAACTGTCATTCATCACTGAACAATAACTTACCTTTCTCCTGTTTCACTTTCTCACTCCTGAGCACCACCTCTGAACCCAGCTTTCTGAAAGTAAAGAAATCCAGGTTGGTGAGGCTGGAGCACATTTCCCATAACACTTTTTCCCTCTGGATTCTTGGTAGCACACCAGCTGCATAAAATTTTATAAAGCAAACCTGGATTTGGTTTGAATCATGTCCTCTTCTTCTCTGACTAGAAAAAAAATGTGCCCCCACTTTGTTTTGTTTTTCTTCTTAAATATGTCATCACAGAGGTGTTACCATCATTTGTAACTGGCCCAGCTTTGGCCAGCAGCCTGTCCATCTTCAGAGCCATCAAGGATTGGCTCTGCTGGATGTGGTGGAAGCTTCCAGCAGCTTCTCACAGGAGCCACCTCTGTGGCCCCTCTGCTACTGAAAACCAGGCCAGGCAAACCCAACACATCTGGTGATTCATTCCTGTGCACAAACCCCAGGGAATTCAGAACTATGATTTCTATAAATAACCTATTTCATACCTCTTGTATTCTGAATTGCTGATTACTCAGTATTGGCATTAGGCTTTTATATTTCTGCAATGACACTAACCTACAATAACATGGAACAAAGTTTTACCTTTCAGCCAGACCTTGCTCTCAGATAGGCAAGCATAAATCTGGGGTAAGTCAATTGTTCTTGTGTTTTCCCATGAGTTACACTAATGTAGCATACAACTGGCTCCAGACCACTGAGTTAAATTGCTTTACAAGGCAATACTTTAATGTTAATATTCTTTAAATTAATATAAACGTGTCTTTCAGTTATATTTTACATAAGACCAATTTCCAATGCATTATTTCAATTACCTTCTTTTATAGATTCAAGTAGACTTCTAGCAGTGCCAGAAAACCAACTGGCAAAACTCTTAGGAAGACCAAACTCTAAGGGCACACATTAATATTTTTAAGCTGTGATTTGCATTATGAAAATATAATTACTAAAATGCCCCAGGCTTGGGCAAAATTATGTTCTCTATATGAGATTATTGGTTTTTCATGCACATTTCTCTCAGGGTGTAACCTGCATGTACTGTACCACATCCTGTTCATCCCAAAATCAGTATGGCTGAGTGCCTTAGCTTCAATGGAATAAAATGTGGCCTATGTTCCCTGTTGACAGAAAGAAAGTCTACTTCTTGTTTTTTTTTTTATGCAACATAATCCCAACCTCCTACACACTGACAAGCAAGAAGGATAAACATCCATTTGGTTTAAAGCCACCATATAGTGTAGAACAAATTCTTTGTCCCTCTAGTGCACTCACAGCACATCTGCACTTGCCGTGTGTGTGAGGGGGCAGGACTGACAGCAGCAAAATCATCAACCCACCTCCAGCAGCACAAGGTGAGGATACTTGGAGCTGGTTATGCTTTTATCCCTCAGCATAATCTGCTAGAGAGAGACTCCAGTGGCACATATGGAGGGGGAAGAGCCTGGGGACAAAGTTTTGTTGTGTAAGGTTTCCCCCACCCCATTCTCCACAGGTAGAATGCAAATATTATCACAGTTCACAGGATACAACCCATGAGTTTCACAGACTTAGACCCCACTCACAGTGCAGCCCTCTGCTTCAAAGATTTAATCCCTCAGTTATCTCCTTTTTCACATATTCAGAAATTGCTATACTGAATTAAGTAACTCTAGAGATGTCAGAGACAAAGAGATTGCAATATTAGAAGATGGTGGTACATTTCCATCTTTGTTTTGGGCACCAAGCTGTAAGAGTGGCTACCTCTCCTGAGAAAGCAGAGAACATCCAGCCTTCCTCTCCAGCCAAGAAACATTCAGCCTTAGCATTTGTCCTGTGACTACAAATTAAATGGTTCCATCTGGCTGTCAAAGCTGAAGCAGTGCTCAGCCAAAATGCCATTGATGGTTTTTCATAGCTAAATTATCCTTTAAACATTACCTATGCTTCAGTTGTACATAAAAATAGCAGGGCAGCAACTAAGGTGGGAGAATATGAAGTGTAATATAATTTTAAAAGGGGCTATATCTTCAAGTAAAGTAGCACCAAGATCTGTCTGAATTTGGTGTCTTATAAAGCAGAAAAGGACAGATTGTTTCACAACATTCATCCAGTACTCTTCAACAGCATCTACATTCTCAGAAAAAGAAACAACCATTGTTTCCAAAGATGACACTCTTTCCTTATACCCATATTAAATATTCATTCTTCCTCTCTAAACAAACATTCTGTTACTGAGAAGAAAGAAAGAAGAAACAATCCACAAAAGACCAAACCCTTTATCCATCCAGCCAGGTACCAAAGCTCTGGCTTGGTCCCATGAGTTCATCCCGAGTGGGAAATGCTCCCCTGTACTTGCTCCCACTGAACCTGGCCCGACTCACAGGGCTACAATAACCCTGCACTACAAGCCTGAAGGAAGGGATTCTCTGCCATGCAGATTATCTCTCCTCTTCACCCCTGAGATGCACATATACAAAAACCAATTCACCTGATGTAAACCAAACTGAGTGATGGTTTTTACTGACCTTTTCTCTCCTTCTGGGCTTTGTGCAGTAGCATACACAAAGTTAATTTTTCACCTAACTGCTGCAAAAATATTATTTCAAAACCTAATATTGCCTTTTTGCTCAAGCAAACCTCATGCTGAAATGAAGATTTTTTTACTTTATTAATGTTTATATAAGAGCTAAGAAAATTATTTTTTTATTTCCTCTGTAAAGCAAATAAATGAACAGTGAACATTAAACTACTACATGGGTTTAGATATTCCAAATCCCAAACAGCTCCACTTTAATAGATGTGTATTTTTCATCTGTATAACGAATGTTTCTAAATATACCCAAAGAAAAGAAAGAATATTTACCTTTTTAATACTAAATATTTTGCAGTCATATAGATGGAAACAATTTAAAATGGGTATATTTCTGGGCAAAGAAAAGATCTCCATTACAAGGCTGAAACACAGGTTTGATTGCAAAACCCTACCATGTTTTGCATCCTGAAAGCCAAATAAAAACCAGCTGACCCCAGAGCATTGAGATGAACTGTAAATAGTACAGTGAACAATCAAATGCAAAATATTATTTCAAATCTTGTACAGTGGTTCATACCCATTCTATTTATATGCTGAAATACTTGAAAAGTATATCAGCTGAAACTTCTGCCTCCATCCCAAGGCCCCACATTTATCATTTTTAAAAATATTATTTGAAGGCTGTTCATTTCAAAGCATCACTGATTGTGATTTTTCTCATCATCCCTTAAAATCCTCCTCATGTAGCCAACATTTACCCATTTCCTGCACACTCTGCTAACAGAGCAATGGGCACAATCTGGCAAAGAGGATGGGAGAACTGCAGGTGGGACCTACAGGAACCTCCCCAGAGCCCTGTGCACTCCACAGGACGGGCAGCACAACTCCCAGAGACCAGGGTGCCTTTTTTAGACAGCTGAACTATGTCTTTCACATCATCTAAAGGGAGAAAAATAATGTTTATTCTTTGCCATATAAATTACATATTAATATCTTTTTACTTAGGTAAATTTTAATAGATAATTTTAACCATATTTCCTCTAATAGTAAAAGTGAAGCCAGATTATTTGATAGTTTCATAGTGTTTGTACTGCTTTTTCAATACCAAAAATTATTGTTGTATACAGAGCAAAGATCAATATCACTATAATAACTACACTGTGAAAGACTGACTCCCCACCTCTTTAATCTGTGTATCACCTGTAAAAGACTCTTCACCCAAACCCCATGGAGAATTTTTGTTTTTATCTTATCATTTCTTCTTTTTACTTAATTTTTGTCAATTGCTTTCTCAGAAACATTGTAGCTAATACAAGATTGTTGATGGGGAACTGAAGCCTTGAACTCCATGGCTCAAGACCTCATAATTTGAGCAATTTGAGCAGATCTTGACCATTTGAGCAATATACCAGTCTTCATATTCTACACAAAAAAAAAAAAAGCAGTAGCTTCATGCAGGGTTTTATGTGTAAATGACAAATTGCAAATCTATTGCACAAAAAGGCTGTCAAAAGGGGCACTTTTCTGTTGTTGCCTTTTATTTGAGCCAGTGCACTTGAAAAGGTCTAATCACATTTGCCCAGGACAGCACATATATTGGGAAGGATAAACACCTCCCTGAGGAAAGAAGAACAGTGATCAGGACCAGCCCTGGCTCTGGGGCTATTTTCTCTATTTTGCAATGTTTTGTTGGGTTTCTTTTAAATAACATTTCACACACTTAAACATGCACAGCCAATTATACTCAATTTATCTATTCCTCCACTACAGATTTCTAAACAGGCTGTGTTCATCCCTTCAGCTTTGTTAATATATCATTTTGGCTGTATGAAGATGCCTGACAAAATAAAGAAGATTCATGAGTCTGATTACCAGCATTTATAATATGCAGGATCAAGGTGTCAAAAGCACAAACTACCTCTCCAAAAGAGAGAGCTGGCAAACTATCACCATAGCACACCACTACAGCAATGACAGAGACAAAACAAAGGAGCAGTACATTTAACACTCCTGCTTTGTGAGCCCCTATTTTAGTATTACATTACTAATCTTTGCCCTTGAAGCTGCAGGTAGGGGAACTCTAAGAAAACAGGCTAAGAGATATGGGGAAGCTGAGCCTGGAGAAGAGAAGGCTCTGTGGGGTTCCTCAAGGGGCTCCAAAAGAGCTGGAGAGGGATCACAGGCAAGGCATGGAGGGACAGGACAAGGGGAATGGCTTCCCACTGCCAGAGGGCAGGGTTAGATGAAATACTGGGAAGGAATTCTTCTGTGTGAGGGTGATAGGGCCCTGGCACAGGGTGCCCAGAGCAGCTGTGGCTGCCCCTGGATCCCTGGCAGTGCCCAAGGCCAGGCTGGACAGGGCTGGGAGCAGCCTGGGATAGTGGAAGGTGTCCTTGCTCATGACATGGTGTGGAACAATGTGGTCCTTAAGGTCTCATCCAACCCAAACCATTCTATGATTCCATAACACAAACTAGGTTATTCCTTGTTTCCCTTGAGACAGTTCAGTTACATCGATCCTACTTTCAAACAATTTGTATGGACCTTGAACACTGCACTACTGTGAAGGTACTGGAGTACCATGGAAAATATGTCCTTGCAGAAATATTCCCCATGAGCTTTGTAGGAAATGGCACAGCCACGCATCCTCCCTAGCATCACAGCACTTGTCCCACCTGTACAAGCACCATCCTGTCACCAGTGTGGGCGCTGGCCCATTTTGCAGGTTGTAAGCAGGTAACTGAACCTCCTGGTCTCCAGGATGCAAGTTCACTGTTTGATGGTTTGTGGTCGGTAAAGTAAAAATGAGTTTCCACCTTGAAACTGAGCACTAATAACCCATAAACAAGCTGTAATGCTGAGAGTGGAATAGCTTGTCAGGAGGGATACATCTTTTTCTACTCTGGTAGGAACACATAGAGCATGGAAGAACATATCAAGCTTCACAACCTGCAGTAGGAAGTGCAGCTTGTCTCCAAGCAGACAGTGCCGACTTGCCAAACACACCAAAAACGCAGAGGGCAGCCCCTCTGTGAGGCACTGGCTTAGGAATGGCACTCCCCAGTTCAGGGCTCCTGCTGAGGCTCCCTGAGCCACACTGCTGCTCACTCTGGGCATGAGGTGGATGCTATGGAATAAGGGGTGGACAACATCCAGCAGCTGAAGAACACAAACTGTGCATACTGCACCACTGCAGCCAGACACAGACCACACAGCCTCTCCCCACTGGCTCCTGACTCTACTGTGTCCCACTCACCTGGAAGCAGAAGAAACTGGAACCATCCTCCCTTACAACCATCAAGGCTAATTCTCTTACAGGGAGTAACGTTTGTGGGCGGACCTTGCTGGCATTTGATGTTTTGGAATACAGCAGTGTGGCATAACCTGCCTCAGTGCTGCCCTTTTCAGGAGCTGCCCCACAGAAAGCAAGAACTGCTGCTTTTTGTGCCCTATTGCTTTTAAAGCTCCTAATTTCACACCACCATGTGGGTTCTGAACACATTGCCGAATCTCCTTACACAGAATTCCTGTTCTCAGGGCTTATATTTTTAATACAAGATTGATATGCACAACCCTTTTTCTAATGAGCAGTGATAAATAATCCCAATTAGATACCTAATACGAGAGTATTTGCCCTTCACTTATAATTGCCTTTTCCACTCATAAAGCGAGAAGTTTTTGTCTCACTTATATATTTACTTATAATTTTCCCTCCCATGTTAACATTTCCACTGCCATTTGACATTTCATTCTCAGGATTTTCTCTTCCAATTATTTTTTATTGGCTGTGATTTTGTGTCTTTTATTAGAGGTGCAGAGGGCCATCTGCCAGAAATTCAACCCCTGCTGCAGAAGCCTTTTGTCAACAGCTTCATCTAGACAGCTGAGCACTTTGGGTTGGTTAAGACCATTATTTTTATTCAAACTGAGAACCACTAGTATTTCCTCATTATTTGCACTCAAATACTCTTTATCTGTTCCCACATTTTGTTCAGTTGCTTACAGTCCCCCCCGACTTGCAGTGTTAATGGTTACACAGTTGCTCCCTCTAATTGAGCCGTGACCCATTCACTTCCCAGATTATTTTTACTCTTCACTAGTTCAGGTTAATTTGCAGTCCCTTTTGCAGCCAGCAAAGCTGCATTGCTTGTATTATTCCAAGCAGCAGACTCTTGTTCTGAGACTGCATACCACCTCCCTTAACTCCATTACCCAGCTCTTTTCCCCATTCTAGCACTGTCTTTGGTGTTAGCAAGGTGCTAAATCTTACTTGTTTGGCTATTCAGGTGACTTCAACTGGGCATTGTCACTTCCCTACACAGTAAATGCTTATCATTCCTCAATAATAATTTGTAAAAAATACTCAGCAAAGCAATAACTTTTCAGCTACCGTTTTCATCTCTACATCTGTTTCTTTCCTCTTGCCAGTTCTTGGGGTAAAGAGAAAGATTTTTGTCTTACTTTCCTTTCCACAGCCGTTTGTGTAGGAAAAACTTTAGGTCTCTACAAGAAGATTTTCTAAAATACCTTATCAAAGCAGCTCTTTGAATGAATTTGGAAAACTCAAACTATTCTTTCTATCAAGTACTTTGGGAGTAGTTTGGGCAGGATTATAATTGATGCATATCATTAAGGTCACTGGAGGCTAAAAAGGAAATGGAATAAATGTTTTTGGTCCTTCTCTTCTGATGACTGTCCCTGAATCTGCACTATGCTGTCCTGCTCTGCACAGCCTGGGCAGCTCACGAGCAGCAAGACTTTGTTACCATACAGGGCTTCAGGCCAACAGCAACAAAGCTCAGATCCTCCACTAGCAAAATGCTAATCCCTGGAATTATTGCTTTTCTATTTTGTGATCCCAGCCCTAGACTTCTCTGGATTCATTCCAGACCTGCTTCTTGAGGCTCCCCAAACAGCAGATGCTGTTGGCTTCCCATTGCCTCTACAAAAGGGGCAGGCAAAGAGACTGGCTGCTGTAATTGCCTTAACCAGCCCTATGCCAGCTTGAAACCAGGCCAGTGCTGAAGAAGGGCAAAACACTTGAGTTATCTGCAGGGCTGCCACAACCCTGAATCAGAAGACTTCAGGTCAAAAAAGGCAGTTCCACTAATCTGCAATTTCCAGGCCAGAGTTTTGTATTTCAAAGAGCAATTGGAGACTTGGCTTGACTCTGATCTCATCAGCATCTTGCACCAGAGCCAAAAGCCCCAGGAGTCAGAGCTGTGGCTCAGCACAGGCCCTGAACATGGGGAGCTGGGACTTGTTGGCATGAGATCCAGCTGAGCCAACGGGAAACCAAGTCCTCCAGCAGCCCAGCTGGCTCCTGGAGGAGCACCAGCACAGCAAACATCTCCTTTCCCATGAGCAGTCCCATTTTCCAGCAGCATTCACAGCCTATCCTCTCCCTCCATCTGGAAAGAGGGTTCCAAACTCACAAGAGATTTGCTCCTCAGAAAAGCGTCTGCTGGGTTCCAGCACTCTCACAGTATTGTCACTAAGGCCAGACTTCACTGTCTTAATTCTCCTCCAATCTTACCCTTAAATATACTGCAATCTTTCTCAGTCATGTTCCTGCAGACTATCTTCCTAAATTAACATGTCATATGTACAGTTTTCAATTTAGCATTTCTTGATTCCATTCACATCATTCCTCAGGAATTTTCTGTGACAGCAGTATTTGAGCTGTATATTAAAAGTGGATTAATGCTTTAAAGACAGAGCAGCTCCTCTTAGGTTCCTATGCACTATTGCCATAGGATTTGACTGACTGCATTTAAAAAAGAGATTGAAATTAATTTTCTTTTCATAATTTTGTACTGAACAAGTGAGAATAACCTCCAGGAAACGACTAACATAATGGTTATCTTTTTTAAGTTTTCAAGAGTTTTAAGCATTAGTAATGGGATGCCTTAGTAAAAAGGAAGTTACACTTTGTAACAAAATGGACTATAATTGCCTTGGGTGGCTATGAACTTTCAGAAGTTTTGGAAATCCATCTTGACTACTGCATGTCTGTAGAGAGTGACACAAGCCTGATTGGTAAAACCTGTGGTATGATCTTAATCAGCAGTACATTGGTTTATACTTCATTTCAGTCATAGGTGAGTTTGCACAGACCCCTGGCTTCAGGCTGGATGACCTCTGTGATTCTGTGAACCAAACAGCATTGGACCTTCAACCAAAATTCAGAGGGATCAGATCAGTAAGACTGCAGATGTTTGGCAGCTTCTAGTGACTACCTGCCATGTGCTTCAGTAGCTGTTGGATTTAGTTTTGGACTAACCAGGATGAAGGGCAGCAGCATTATAGGATATTTTTGTTCCAGTTTTCCCATCACTCTCTCTTGCAAGGTGAGTTAACTGTAGTTTAAGCTGACACCTTCCACCTAGAGGAGGTTTTTAGACTTTCAGTGGTTTTACACAATTTTGAAAGCAGAATGTTGCAATGTCACAGATCTCTGGAGAGCTCCAGGGCAGGAAAAAGATGTTAATACTGGTTCTAGATCTGGCAAAGCTTGAAACTGTAATGAGGTTATGTCAGATGAAAAAAGTCATTCAAAATAATCTTTTCTATGACCATAACTGCTGTTGTGAAAATTAAATAATAAATCATTCTCTGAGAGGAAGCAATTTTACAAAACAGTTTTAGATCTGAACTCTGACAACCATAATGTTCTTTTTGCACACCTTTCACGACACATTTTAGTACAATGACACTTCCTATAAAGAACAGAAAAATTAGGCATTTCACATGTGCTGGTTTCAATCCAGAAGAATTCAGCATGGTTGCTAAGACTTTAAAATAAATTAACTTCTCTATTTCAGCTAAGTACAAAATTAGAAACACTTTGCATTGTAATATTACCTCTGTGCACTTGCTGGAAAATGAAAATCCATGGAAAATGGAACTGGATAGTTTAAAATGTACCCAATTAAATACAAATAGCCTGACTAGCAACCAGGACCCCAAAGCACTACCTCATTGGCAGCTATTGGAACTGAGCATTTTACAAATGCTCTTGTTTACATATCAGTACATTATTAATAAACTTGGCCTGCAGCTCCCATACTTCATTATGGGACACTGAACAAAAGAGAGCACCAAACCTTAGCATGGCCATATGTCCCATGGCAAATGACCAATAGGTGGGGATTTTTCCTAATCTATTTCCATATAGGTCACCAAGTTCTGAAAGAATTGAGCAAACAGCATCTGTAAGCAGAGGTGAATTGCTACACTTTATTTTATCAGTGATGACACACCTGAGCAACTTTTCAATACTGTGATATGGAAGAAAAGACTGAGAATTCAGCATCCCAAACCAGCTGTGGTAGGCAGCCATGGTGGGGAAGAACATGGCTAATCTCGTTAAAGAGACAACAGAATTTATGCCCAATTAGATGGGCTAGATGGCTTCATCCGAAGTTTTAACATACACATTAAAAGGAAATGTAAAGTTCAGTGCAGTCCTCAGAGCCTGGAGCCAGCAAAGGGTGAAGAGAGACCTTTAAATGTCACTGGAGCAGAAAGTTGTTTTGCAACCAGTCCTGCTAGAAAAAACATGTTTAAATCTATATGGAGCAGAAACTACTTCTATTCTGATAAGATGCAGCCTTCCTCTGCTTAAAGGAACAATTGAGATAAGAAATTAACCCTGTCAAGAGTCTTGAAGACTTAAAAAGTTGAGAGTGGTTATAAAGTGGGGATAACCCATCAGGAGGAAAAGAGGCAATCATTAAGGCCAATGTCTTTATTGCCTGTGTCCAGGGAATAATGCTGAGCTGAACTGGGAAATGCAAACTATCTCCTCTGATGCAGGTTGCCAATGGGAACAACAAACACATTTAGGGGGATTTTTGTTAATTTCTTCATGTTCTAGATGTTAACCTTCCATGCATGTATTCTCAGGCTGTAAGACCAGCTGCTTGACCAGGATCAACATCTCAAGGGAGCTGAAAAGAGCTTTTTGAACTGATCTTTATCTTCAAGCAGAGTGGGGAAATGCCATTCTAATTAAGTGACCCTTTTTTGCACAGAAATTCTCAGTAAGGACGGAGAGAAATTCTAAGGAGGAACAAGGGGCAAGTGAGGCAGGACTGTGTGGGTGCAGGAAGAAAAGCTGGCCAGAGAGCAGAATTTGCTGTGATTCCAAAAGCCAGCAAGGTGACTGAACCCACAACTGGAAGCAGTGACTGATCTACACATGGATCAGAGGAGAGTTGGGTGTTAAACTTTCACTTTTTTATTTCATATAATCTCATGATAAAAACCTACTTACACTAGTGGGTAAATTAATTTTTTTTTCCTTAAGTTAAAGAGACCTTCGAGTCTTCTCTGAATGCCTAGCAGTAACATGTAAGTACATCTGCCTCAAAATTTGGCCACAAGGGACCTGCTAAAAAACCACAACAAATTATGCATTGGGTACCCATAATCTTACATTCCTTGTCCTCAGCTACAACAGTTTCAGGACATTTCATTTAATAAGCAGACATAATATGTTCCACTTAAGTCTCTAACTCATAGGAATTATTCTGCCATGAGTATAGAAACATTTACATAAACATTATAAAACTGTCACATCACCTCTTCTTTTACCTCAAATATTTAAAAAGTTTATGGGGTTTAGTTTCCTACATATTAGAAGTAGAGTTAAAGATTTACTGTGATTATAGTCTCTGATATTGGCTAATAGTCCTGAGCCAGTTTGATAGGGTAACTAATATGCACAAAATTTGAGTTACATTACAGGAAAAAAATTACACTCCACACATGGAGAGTCATAATTCGGAAAATAAAGCAGAAGTGTATGTAGAGAAAGCAGGAGAGAAAACCAGAAAATTACTTTGTTGCAGCTATCAGAGACAAAAAGAGTGATGAGATTACCTCACATGCTTTTTGCATACAGTGCCTTACAGAGCTGTAAATAAAAAAAAACTGCAATTTTCCACAGTTTTATAAAACAGCTGCCATTGCCTCAAGTAGCCTAGTGAAATAACCCAAAGTAGAAAACATCCACAAAACAGGCATGCTGGGACAAACATGGAACCATGCATTTAACATGTGCTGTCACAGATTTATCCATCCATGGGAGTGTGCAAGCACACACATGCATGTTTGCACCCTTGGATATAGGTGAACTGCGCAAAGGATTTGGGCATTACTATTGATCCATGCCCTTTCTCTCTCTGACATACACAGGCCACACTCACACCTAAGGTCTGGTGGGTTTGCTCCACTCCAGTGACACAAAGCCATTGCAAACCTTGTTCAGCTGCGCAGCAAATTTGGATTCACTGCACATCTGAATCTCCAAAGCATGGAAAAGTATCTGAAGGCTACCACTAAGCCTGGCCTTGTGTTTCCCATAAAAGCAGTACGTGCACCAGAGATGATCTATCTGCAGTGTATGTTGTATTCCTGCCATCACTTTCTCTCCCAGACCACCTCAGTAAAATGCCTTTACATTCTCCTAACAATATTTTACTCATCATACCAAAAAAAAAAAAAAAAAAAATTGTTGGTTTAGCTTAATCTAGAAATCTTACAGCTTCTGACAAATAATATTTTTTAACTGATAAACAAATCCATGACTGTGATTCCTCAGTGAAATATCCTGGCATACTAACTGGCAGATCTTCAATTATTAAAATTATATTATGAGTCCAAGCAGAGTTCTCTTGGGGAAACTTGCTTCTTCAGTAAGAACCAAAGAGCAACTGCTAAAGCTGAGTTGTACTTGTGATTTTCAGTTAATATATTTCACCTGAATTTCACTATTTGTGATACTTCAGTCCAGCTGAAACCAGAAGAAAAAAAAAAAAAATGTTTCATTATTTAGGAAGCGAATAGCTCAATATCTCATGCCATTTCCCCTTCCATTGCTCTAGCCAATTCCATGTGCATGTGCTCTGAAAGTGCAGCAGAGGACTCACACTGGTGCCGAGTGCTGCATAAACAGGAGTAGAGCAAGGTGCCCAGGTCCTGCAGTGCCAGCACCAGTCCCCAGAGGCACAGAGCCCAGAGACACCCAGCACTGGCAGCTTCCCTTATGGCCCTGAAGGCCATCCTGCCACGGCAGCTGGCAGGGCTGAAGCACGGACCAGGATGATGGGATCGATTCTGGAGCACGGCCCACCAGTAATCAAAACTTTTGTGCAGCAGCATGAACACATTTTGCTGCTGTATTATTTCAAAGACTTTTTTGATAGATTTTTCTCTTGAGGTCCTTTTAATAGATAGGTTTATTGAATGAAAACTTTCTCCTACTCCCTGTGATGATCAACCATGTTCAGGGAGAGTACTAGATAAAATATAACACACCAGGAAGAGAGAATAACAGGAGCTTTGAATGAGGGCTACCACATAATATGTCTTATCTAGATATAAATATTTCATGTTGAAGGTGTGAAGTATTTTCAGTAAAACCACTTCAATGCTTTTTTTAAGAGAATTAAACTACCACTTCTATTCATTTCACTACTCAGCTGTAGTTGCCCAGCCCTGCTTCGTATTTAGCTCCTATAAAATATTTACACAGTCAAGACTCCTCCTACTTTTTAAGAAATTAAACCACTTAAAATGTAATCAGCCTCAACTGCTTTATACTCAAGACTAAAAACAAAGGTAAGAATATGGTAAGATATATTTATCCACAGCAGCTTACAGGACTGGAATAATTTCTAAAAGGGACCAAGCCCTTTTAATAGAGTGTTTCATGGTCAGAACAGAAGAGGATGTTCAGTGACAGTGTCAATATCCCATTTGCTGCAGAAATACAAAGAAAGGAGAAAAATAGGGAGAGCCAAATGGCAGAGTGATCTCCAAATCTAAAGTAAAAGTCCTTGAAAAGGCACAAAGTGCAACTTATTTTTATCTTTTCTTAACAAGTCATTGACACACCTTCAAGTAGAGTGTGCATTATAAGAAGAAAGAAGGGTGTCAAGAACTTAAGAGAATAATGGAGACTAGGCCTACAGGATAGATGGAGAATACCTGGAAAAATCTTGCTTTGCATTACAAGTAATTACAGAAGTTTTTGGGAGTATTGCAATCTTGTCTTCTAAGTCAATCAGGCATCTGCCTGGAAATTATAACCCAAGGAGTCACTTTCCATGTAAGAAAATGAGCTGTGCATGCAGCCTTGCAAGGATAACCTTCTCCAGGGGAGATATTTGGAAAAATGTCTTAAATTTTTGTAAGGAAGGGCTGTCAAGCACTGGAATAGAATACCAGGGTGATGGCAGGGGTGGAGTCACCATCCCTAGAAGTGTTCAAAAACGTGTGAATGTGGCACATAGAATGTGGCATGTGGGAACATGGTTTAGTGGTGAACACAGTAGAGCTGGTTAACAGTTGCACTCAATGACCATAAAGGTATTTTCCAACCTTACTGATTCTATAATTCTATTATATTGGCACTATGAACTAAGAATGCCCCCAACCAGGTCAGAGGCTCATTGCTTCTCTACTTGTTTCCTCTTCACCTAGAGAAGCAGGTTACTATTAGTAATAGCACTGACGAATCATTCAAATACTTTTGTTTATAACTTCATGATGCATTGTTTTAGCACAGTGGCAATACTCAATATTTCATTTAACACTGTTAGATCTTGAAGATTTGCATTGGTATTTAGCCATGTGACATACTGTGCTTCCTAATATCTATTGTGTTCATTCAGCATCTTTGTCTAGTCACCAAAAAAATCTCTGAATAAATCATCTTCCCAGCTCTCTGTGAGCCAGAGAGCAGAGCTCCCCTCCAGGTCAGGTGGCTCCAAATCAGCATTTTTGAAATAATGACTCCTCCAATTAAAAAGGTGCCTTGAAGTGATGGATATATGCTATAGCAGAAGTCAGAAGAATAAAAGAGATTTCCTGCAATGAAAGCCCTTACTTTTGGCTACTGTAGGAAAATGAAAACCAGTAAAGGCAAAGTAGGAAGAAGAGACTCATGACTCTTCTGGATTTGCTTCAAGTGTATATAAAAACCTATCACATTTGGTTCAGGCTTGCCCTGGATCATTAATAGGGCATCCTCAGTAACTCACATTCCAGGCAGGACAAATATTTACACATAATATATCTCAGCACAGATAGCTTCTAGATATATATCAGCCATAATACTAACTTAAAAGCAGGTTTCTGTTACTTTATGGCTCAAAATACAATATTTTCTGGAGGAAATAAGAGACTCTGTCTTTGCTTTGGCACTCCGCAGTGGCATTCAGAGACAGAATATACATTTAAATATCCAGGGACAGGCATTACTTTTAGAGACATCAAGCAGCTGGATTCATCGCAGACCAAGCTGAGCCAGGCACAGAACATAAGTCTAGACTCTCATCTATCCTCAACAGACTGAGGAATATCTTCAGGAATAGAAAGGACTTGTAATAACATTCAAGCAGAAAGCATTTAATTCTAAATACATTCTATCACACACATCTGTAATGGTCTTTGTACCCTCCTATTATCACATATACTGAAGCATAAAGCAATCAAGCTAATTATTTTTCGTGCTTGGCATTGTCCTACACTTTACAGTTCTTTTTACAAGAATTGCTTAGAGTTTATAATCACTACTCTGTGTATAATCACAGCTTCTGAAATGTTCCTCCTGTCTGTTCAATCATCTGAAGCTTTACTTCTGTTCTGCCCAACAGCCTTGACCAAATGATCAGCAGTGATTTCCTATCATCCTTGATGAGTTCAAACATATTGATCCCATCACCCTGCAGTCTTTTCTCAGAGATAAATAACTTCAGTGTTGTAAATGTTTTATTAATATTTATGCACCCTCATATCATATGCCATATGCTAATATTCCCTAAGACAACACAATAAAAAAGTAAAAATTTAAATGTATTTTGAGTAACTTTCTTCCCATAAGTTCAGGGTACATTGTAAATGGGAGGTGCACTGCTACAACTCCAGTTATAGTTCAAACCTATGGATCTATCACCCTTTAGTCTGCTCCCTGTATAGGATTACACACTTGAAATTCACAGCTTATACTTCCCAAAGCTCCAGTAAATCCAGAAAGAATGTAGCTCAAATTATCCCCTTGCTATTAATGGTATAATGACAATATGTTCTTTTTATCAGCATGAATCTTACAACCATGAATTATAACACAAATGCAAATTTTCACACAAGTTAATATAACTTTGAAGTGAATACAAAATTCCAGTACATACATTTGGAAACCCCATTATATATAATAATCCCAGTAAGATATTATGGTTGGGACATCACATCATATTGGTACCACAACATACTCTTACATAATTATTTAAGTACAAGCATTGCTGTATTTCCACTGGAATTTAGGTTAGTGTCTCATTTATAATACAAGGTCTTTCACTTCAAAGATTTAGTAGATTTTATTTGCTCTAGACTACAGCAGTGGGTACCACACAGCATTCATTCTCCTGTTAATGTTCTGCAATAATTGGTGCGAGCCCAAATAATTGCCAATTTGTTATCTTACAAGTGGATAAAGTTCATCAATCCAATACTGCAAAATACTCCATACAGGAAAAATGATGGCACTAATTGGAATATCTGATCCTCAAATAACATGGGGGTTTAGGGAAAGGAATTTGACAGAAAATCAGAAAGCAGAAAAGCAACTGTTTTAGAAGTCTGGGGAGTATTCCAGATGTAAAAATTTGGTAATTTTGTTCCAGTACTCTGTTTCTAATGACCTGTCCATATTTTCATGGTGTGAGGGCATGAAAAACTTAAAACTGCATGAAGGACAAGATAAAGTTCCTGAAGGTATCCACTAGAGTTGGGCAAGTGTGTTTTTGGTGTCTGACCAGACCTGAGGACACATGAGCAGTTCCTGGACCTCATAGCTACTAGTGCCTCTCCAAAGACACAACCCACTCTTTGCAGAGCCTGTCTGAATGATGTCCTGCTCCAAACCTACCATCAAAGGGCTCTTGAGATGGCATTCTATGATTGGGTTGCTCAGTCCTCACCCCATTTGTTCCGAGTTCCAGCAACAGCACTGCTCTTTGAGAATTTATTTATTCACAACCACATGTGCATCAGATACAGCAGTTTTTTAAAAAAACATTAGTTAAGTTTCATTCCCTGTGTCACAACAGGGACAAACTACTGAAGAAGGAAACTTCAATTGGCAATACCCAATACAAGTAGTTTTGCTTTAATTAAATTAAAATGAAATGTCACTAATATTGGTGGTGAATCATCTGATGTCCTTCCCATTTCCTAACTACAAAAAAGTAAAGTAAGTTTCTTGTTGGTATAAATTTCCTCTTTTACCTCAGACCTAAACCTCAAATTTTGAGGAACAAAACCACCTCTTTTCTGTTATTCTAACTTTCATTTCACCTTTCTACAGAGGAGATGATTTGCAGCCACAAATCACTAAAATTGCATCTGCCAGTGTTACATTTTTCTGCTTCTTCAAAGCTGATTTCAGCATTTTTTGATGTCACAGGGTATAACGTTTTATTGACCAACAAAACATCCTGAAATACATTTCCATCTTCCTCCTATTGATTTTAGTCAAGCATGGCCATCATTTCAAATCAGACATTTTACAGTCAGCCAGAACAATCTGGAACAGACAACAACAGAATTGTTCTATGCACAAGTGGGTGCATGAAGGGCTCAAAAAACCACAAGAAGTGTGGGGGTTTTTTATTCAAAACTCAATAAACAGGGTCTCACCCCCAAAGAATCAGTTCTCCACAGTCTGTCAAAGCACACAGACAAGGTAAAAGACTGGCAAACAATGCCTTAGAGTAGAAGATCTGAGGAGATTGATCCATTTGGATTATCAAATGAAAGGTTACATGGTGGCTTGATCACAGCCTCCTGCCATCTATAAAA
Organism: Ammospiza nelsoni; assembly: GCF_027579445.1. Taxonomy (NCBI): domain Eukaryota; kingdom Metazoa; phylum Chordata; class Aves; order Passeriformes; family Passerellidae; genus Ammospiza; species Ammospiza nelsoni. The sequence goes on along the minus strand of NC_080640.1, from coordinate 30,202,212 downwards.
ATTTGACAGTCCTGGAATCCAGCATGATAAAGCAGACCAGACTGAGAGTAGCTCAACAAACCAGATGCAGAATAAAGGCAAGTTTTTAAGTAACCAGCTGGAATTAGAGGTCATGGGCTGACGTGGATCTTCTGCAACTGGATGGTTTAAAAAAAAGAAATGCATTTTCTCAGTGGCTTTCAAATTGTTCTATTTGAGGAGATCTGAAAAATTTCACAAAACCTTCCTATAAATACTTCAAGGCTACAAATGAAAGCATATCTACTCTTGTGCTCCCTTGCTTTGCAAACTAAATGTAACATTAGGATCTAAAAACAGCACACAGACCACTGGCCTGATTCACGAGCACTTAGTTCAGAGAAGCTCAGTTGGCATAAGAGCCCCCACTATCAATTCCCTAGATCACCCCCATCATCTCCAGTTCTGTGAGAGCTGCTAGGACAGGGGGAGGACACAAAACCATGCCACCAGAGATAATAAATGCTTCAAAGATCCTTTGGAGAAACCAGCCGCTGAAGAGGTACAAAGAAGATGACGCAGCAGGAAAAACCAGCGGAGAATAATGGCTCCAAATGGAATGGCCCCAAACTTGTCAAGTGGCAGTAATATCCATTAAGATGCATGCTTTTAACTTATGCAAATGGTGTTCCCTGCTTGATTTGTACTTCATATGATCTACCCCTCTCACTCCAGCTTTTACTCAATGGTAAAGAATACACCAGGGAAAAATCCTGCATTGAAATTTCTGTCATTTTTGCAAGTGAAACCACAAAGAAAAATATCTGGCATGCTAATCACTTCCAAAGCCTCCTAATTGTTTTCCAATGGAAGCTGATGATGACATGATGGCTCTCTGAAGACCCATATTCAGCAAAACTACTTTCCTATTGTTGCATGCATTAACTATAAGCCTCATGAACAGCCCCATACTCTAGGAAGTATTTTCTACACTACAAGCAAAAGTTTGTAATGTACAAAAAGTGAAGTCTATATCATACAAAGCTCTAGGAATTACATAAACCCACACAAAGCTACATGTAAAAAGGCAAGGCCTGCTGCCTCCTTCAACATGTCCTGCCCAAAACTGCTCAGTCCACATTAATGGGATAGGGCTTGGAACAACTCCACAGGCAACACAATGGTATAAAGACCTGGTAGGGAATACGTGAAGATATTCTGTAACAACTGAGTTCATGTGGAAATCATTTCTGTCTTTAAAAGTTTCCCCAAAACTGTGTAAAACTGTGTAATTTCTCTAACAGACGTAAGAGTTTTGGTTCTTTATACAAACAAATCAAAGCAAGGATCTAAAAGTTGAATACAGGAAGGATTGGCACAGAGTAGTAACAATAAATACCATATTACATTCTTCTTTTAATTGCTGATTGGTATTGATTTAATTGCTTCTGACACCAATGCCATAAGATCTCATTTATTAAGTCAAGATATACCACCAAATTACTCAAAAGATTCATTTTTATTCTGAGCTGCAACTCCTATTAAAACTAATATGTGTAACACTTTTCAAACATTAACCAGCAGAATAAGGCATAGTAAGTACAAGCTACATGACCAAGGTAGAGGGTACAAAAGGTATACATGGAGCAGACAGTTTTTACTTCAGTTTTAAATGTAACTGGTTTGTTCATACAGAGGAGCAGCTCTTTGGAAAGATTCCTGCTGTTCATGCCTTGCAGTCATCAAGCCATAAGAATTCTCAGTGTGACACTAAACAATGAGGGATCTCTTGTTCAATGCATGTCTAACCTCAGCAGTGAACTCTGTCAAATACACACCCCCACAATAGCATGGAATATTTCCTGTGATACCTCTATGGGGCTATTTAAAACCATAGGCCTGATTCAAGAATGGGTCTTTTTTTTTTACCTTGCAGCCTGCACCTGATTTTTGTAGAACAAGCCTTTAACCAGGAATGACAGAGTTTTTTATCTCAAATTGTGTCCAGTTAAATGAGTGATTTATTAAAACTGATTAAAAAGACTTAAAGAATATTTTAAAAACTACTAAATGTCAACACCAAGTCAAATTGTACTAGTTATTTGAAAACAATTATCCTGACATGCAAATAGAATTTTGTGAACATACAGACTCAGGAAAATTATCCTCCACACACAACCAAATACTGAATGATATTCCAAAACTGCCTTTTTGATTTGAGAAAAATTAAGCTATTTAGAAGCAAATAGATTTCTATTTAAATCTCAATTTCATTTTCCAGTGGACTATATTATCAAAGAAATGGCCCACATTAACAATAAAGGAAGCATTTAGAGCAGAGAAGTATTCATAGGGCAATTAGTAATTGCAATGATAGACTCAGTCTAGCAGAAGCAGAGGGAATTTTGTCAAAGGTTAGACACAAGATATTTGATACAGCTGCCTCCTCTGCTGGTGTAGATCCAGGGAAGACTCAAACCCAGCTCCCTGGCTACTTCTGCATTGCAATGGCTCAAAAGGAATGCTGAGGGAGGGGAGAGGAGCCAAATCGGGCAAGAGTGGAATATTTCAGTATCTCCACTACAACTTGAAGCAGGGAGAGGAATGGGCAAACCGGCCTCGAAAAGGAGGCTGCTACAGAAAGAATGTTCAATGAAAAGGCAGTTTTCTCAACACAGAGCATCAAAGAAGTAATGAATGGCTGAGGTCACTTCCAGTGCCTTTAAAAGTAATGAACCCTCATCTCTTAAGTCCCTCACAAACACCCTAAGCCTAGAAACCATTTGTCTATTAGACAAAAGTTGTCTCTTCTCCAAGGGAAAGCAGGCAGCACTTGTGGGGACAATTGGGAACCATCCTCACCAGTGTTTACCTGCTTCCTCAATCAATTGGCATCAATAACATGTGGAGAGCAAGGAATGCTCATAAAGGTGGCAAATGGCCTTTACCCAGAGGTCTCCCCAGAAAGGAAAAAAATTCTATCTAGTTTCAAGAGTGAGCACATACTGACATCAAATGGTGGACAAAATCTTCCTTACCTATTCTCTGTAGGGCAACCCTTGGTTTGGAACACCACTTTCCAACCTGAGCTATTTCCCTGAAGGTAATGGCCATCTACCCAGCATTTTATCCATTCTCCTCTGCTGAAGGCTTCAGCTTGCTCTAATCGGGGGGGAAAAAAAAAACTAATTAAGGGGTGCATTTCTGTATTTGCCAGGAGAAACATGCTCATTTGTCTGACAGCTGTCATAATTCATAACAACCAGAGTAATGGATAATGTGCATTTTACTCATTTAGATAATGATTAACGCTCATCATTAACAACTCAATGCATTAGTTAGACATGAGAGTGGCCAATCAATCTGACTCAAACTAAGGATAGCAAATTTAGTAGCAGATCAAAGTGAAAGCTTCCAGGAAATCATTTTCCAACACATTTGAATTGCCAGCGTGGGTGCTGAATAGGGGCACCATTCAAGAGGCTCTTAGTTATGTGACAAAGATATAAAGCAAATCAACAAAGCAACTGCTAAAAATGCAGAGGAACATATTGGAACAGTACTCTTTCACATGTAAACCAGAGCAAAATAGTTCTATCTGACATTCTTAAATTCTGAAAGGAAATCAGATCCCAGATTTATATCCAAAAATACAAACTGTGTATCTCTTCTGCAGGTTCTGTGCACCTGCATGAATCCATGCATACACACACGGTACTGGCATAGAGACTCACATATTTCTCACAAAAACAGCCTCATTTCCCAGGACCATTAACACCTTGGGCATTCACTACCACGATCTCCATCCTGTATCAGAAAGGTGTTGCTACTCTTGGTTTTCCACTACTGAGGCTGAATCTGGATTACTGTGTCCTGATTTGGGCTCCCAAGCATAGGAAAGGCATGGATGCACTGGAATGGGTCCGGTGGAGGGTTACTAAGATGATCAAGGGCTGCCATGGCCCCTGAGATGGGTTTGTTTACCCATCCAAAGAGGAAACCCAAGGGTGAATGTTAATGCTGCCAACCACTACATCAGAATAAGTTCACAAAAAGGGTTATCAAACACTGGAACCATAACAAGTTGTGAAATACCCCAACCTTGGGCAGGACTTAGCCAATCTGATCTAACTTGGCAGTTGAAGCAAACCATGAAGCCAGCCATGTGGGAACAACCTCCCCACAAAAGTCATTCTGTGATTCTGTTATCTGGAACACAAGTTAGTGTGATAACACAAGCTGTGATAACTTAACACTTTCTACTACATGGTTCCACGCAGGTGTTGTCCTTTGGGGAAAAAAATAGTCTAATAATAAATTAATAACAACCTGAAAATATGCTAGTTTAGATATAAAATGTATTAATTTAGATCCCCAAACTCTCCAAAATGAGGAAGAGATTATCAACTAAACCAGAATGAAATGTATCATGCATAAAGTGCTCTCAATGTGTGTTGTAATCTGCAGCACTTACTCTGGTTTTTTGGTGCCTTTTAATTCCATTTTTTTCTCTAATCTTAAACTAAAGCTATGCATAAATATACACTAACATTGCCTCAGAGGTACACCAAAAATAAATTTACACAGAATCCACAGTGAAATAAATTAATCCTTGGCACTATGTCCTGTGTGTAATGACAAAAGGGATGAATACAACCCAAGCACAAGTAATCCCAATGCCAGATGCAGCTCCTTTTTAGAGTCCTCTATTCTCTCATTTTCTTGCCATCTTCCAGCAGTGGGACACCTGGTCAGGCTCCAACTTTCCAATTATTGCATTTTCTCCAGAGCTCCAGCTCTCTCTAACCCATTCCATGGGTTTTCAAGGTGACCCACTATGTTCTGTAGGAGTGGTCTGGCCTTAATCTAAATTTTCACACCAAGTTCAGCCAGCAAATCTTTGCCCACTACTGCATCAGCTCAGCTCTTCCATGTTTCTTATTGCAAAAAAATTTTACATCAAAGACCATTTCAGAGGAAAGGGCTGCAAAACCCAGGATTAACAGTTGGAGCCATCAGTGCATCATGAAGCAATATCTGTGTGATTACCAGACAGATTGCTGCTCCAGGGACAAAATGCTCTCACACTGCAGCCACTACTCTGGCCTTTGATCCATGTGCTGACTCTTTAATCATGAGCACTTCTCAAGATGCAATTGGTAATGCAAACAGTGGCTTAGTTATATGCAGAAAATATTTTCAGCATGATAAAAATGTTCTGTCATGTTCCCAATGTAACAGATGTCCTGTTTAATTGCACTTGAAATGCAAAAATATTTGGAGTTTTGCATAATAATCAAAATAGAAAGTTGTATAATAAACAAAGTAAATGCTGTCTTCAGAGAATCCCAGAATGTTTTGGGTTGAAGGGACCTTACAACTCATCCAGTGCCCACCCCCTGCCACGGGCAGGGACACCTTCCACTATCCCAGGTTGTTCCAAGCCTCACCTAAGCCGGCCTTGGGCACTGCCAGGGATCCAGGAGCAGCCACAGCTGCTCTGGGCACCCTGTGCCAGGGCCTGCCCGCCCTCACCTGGGATAACCCTGCCCTCTGGCAGTGGAAGCCATTCCCCCTTGTCTTGGCACTCCAGGCCCTTGTCCAAAGCCCCTCTTCAGCTGTCCTGGAGCCTCTTTAGGCACTGGAAATGGCCCTCCCTGGAGCCTTCTCTTCTCCAGGTAACACCCCTAGCTCTCCCAGCCTGGCTCCAGAGCAGAGGGGCTCCAGCCCTCATCTCCGTGACCTCCTCTTAAACTGCTCCCAGAGTTCTGTTGCAGCACACCTCTCATTAGGGGTAGAAATGAGCCAAGACAGACTCTTGTGAAAAGGGTCAGTGTCACAGACAACATGAAAAGGGTCCCAGTTTATTCTTCTCTACAATTTAGCCATCCTGACTCTGACTACAGCAAGCTCCTGCTGCTGGCTGCCCTGGCAGACTGACTGCAGGTATCTCCTGCTCAACTAAGACTGCATGTATTGGTCTGCACGCTCTGGCTGCAGGCTTTTCACCTTCCTGTAAATCCTCAATCCAGCCACCACCTTATGGCTACTGCCTGGAGCTGTATGTTTCCATCAAGTACTGTCTGTCTTCTGCTTGTGACCAGTGGGTCAAGCAGAGTTTGAGCTGTGCTGGCCTCTTTTACAGAGCATTAGATTCTCATAGGCGCTTGTGAAGGCAGTTCAGCAGCAGACACTGTGAGAAAGCTGCTTCACACCCTACCTTGAAAGGAAACATGCAGCCTTTGCCCCCACCTCCTCCATCTGCAGCCCTCCATGGTAAGCCAGATCCAAAAAACCCCACTAGTTCAAGAACAAAAGCTATTTCAACATATTTCAAGTCTAAAAGTCTCCAGTTTCTCTCTGTTTCTGAAGCACCAAGTAGGGGCCATGAACTCGAACCCTCTGGCCCTTACCATGTTTGACTATTGCTGTGTGAAGAAAAAACAGACCAGCACTGAAACAAGATCTAGATTCCATTTGCTCCAAGAGGGATGCAGCCTGGCCCCGGAGCTTACATTGCATTTATCAGACAAAACTTCCCTGTTTCAGAAATTTCAGTTCCCTTTGCTAGGGTAAGAAAACGTAAATCAGTTTTCTATGTTCTGTAGTAAATAAAAACATACATAGAATTCAGACTCTGAGTGAGGAAGATTTTAAAATTTAGCGTGTCTTCCACTTTTTCTCCTTCTTCTCCAAATGGACTCCTTCTCAAAACTAACTGCATGTACCTGGAATTAAGGCAACCTGAGCTGCTGAATCATACTTCTGATGGATAATACACATTAAAAAGCAGTTAAACAATTGCACACCAAAACCCAGCTTGCTTCCTTATTATATACAGAAAGATGCTGGTAATGTATTTTACCCAATTGCTTTTGTATATCAGAACAGTCTCCAAAACTGGCAAAAAAAACTGTAGCTCATGCACAATTTGCATGCTATACGGGAACTTAAACATATATTCACCACTATTCATCTTTCAGAAATGCAGGTTTATGCAGAAATTATGACAATATTTCTAACTGCAGCAGAGGTTTAATTATGAAGGATTTTAAGAATCATTGGAATATGATTTCATAAAGAAAAACATTTTTTAAATGTTAATGGAAAATTGACTCTTCTTTACTATAACAAAAAATAATGTTAGAGATCGTGAAGAGGCAGAGACCTTGCTTAACTGGCACTGATCTTGTATAAAACCTTAACCCTGGTCTACAGTAATTGAACCCAAAGTCCCTTTAAGCTAGTATTAGAAATTGTGTTTTTATGGGCTCTGACAAAATATGACTTTTTTTTTCCTTCAGTGGTCCTCTGCAGGGAAGTGAAACCAACATTATCATAATTTTAAACCAATTAAAGATCAGTCACTTCATGTGATCAGTAACTGTACTCTATTGAGATGGCATTTTCAGCCTCACACAGAGTCATGAATATGAATAAACCTATAACCAAATTATATTTAGTGTAGTAGTTATAGGTTTTATTCTACTGGTACACAAATGAAGGGATGAGTTATACAAATCAAGATTGTCAAACAGCATTTTAATGCCTCTGAGCAGCCCCAAGTTGGGTAGGTTACCAAAAAGCTACCTTTACAATTAGAAGAAGGATCACAAGTTGTTTTGCCTTCTCCCTCCTCAAAATGTCAAGACTGCATCAGTTTCAAAAACTATAATTACCTTCCCCCTACCCAAAGTAACAGAATTTTCAAAATAAAATTAGAAAAAAATATCTTTAAAAAAATCAAGCTAATTGGTTCTAAGCTAATTAAATATCTTAGGCTTCTTTGCTTGTTGTAGGAAAAGCACCTAACTCCCAGGCTAATTATACTGCTCCTCACACACACCACAGTGGCAAACATCAGGAAGGTGAGCACTTTCTAATATTGGTGGGCACTGAGATTTGGCAGTCAGGTATGGCCATGAAGCCTGGTCTATGCCAGTGACTACAACTTCAAAAATAACGAGACGCTGGCAGAGTTAGTGAATGTAAAGAAATAAGTATTGAGGCCATACTTTACTAATAGAAGTAAAACAAGATTTCTCTTATTAAAAAGCCCATTTATCAGTTGTCTCTGGGAAAAGAAGAATCTGTCTAAAAGTTATGCTGGCTAATGTTAACTACAAAACAGAACTTGGATGCATGTTGCAAATAAAAATAAATCAAAGTAACAAGCACACCGCAGAAATTATCATCACAACTTATTGAAGTACTGGAGACACTCTTCCTGCAAAATCTGATGAAGACAAAGCCTCAACTCCTAAGACTAGATAAAAGCATAATCTATACCACTGTATTTAAACATTTGAAACAAGAGTGTAAATCTCTGCAGGATCACTACAGAAGGAGCAAAAGCAAACCAAGGTTCAGTTGAAGAAGTAATGTTTTATAGCACCTGCATTCCAATACAGGATAAAGTGAAGTGGATTTGAAACTTATTTCTATTGAATCCAGTACACATTTCAGATAAAAAGTGTTTCAATAACTAACAGAATGAGAACAACATTTGAGAGGTTCTTACCATGACCGTTCCTCTGCATATCAGGTGCCCCAATCTCCACATGGCAAACGAGGCTCCCCAGTGCAATAATCATGCACCAGTGATGCCCAAGGCCCTGGAAGACTAGAAATTAGAGTAGAGTAGAACACCACAGAGGTCCCTTCAGCCTTAGAAGTCCAATAGTGTGTGCATGCAGTTACTTTTCTTCTCCACTCATCTTTTGCCATGTGCACAAAACAATTCATATAGATTGCAAGCAAGCAAAGAAACCAAGAACTTTGAAACAAAACAGGGTTAATTTCTACAGCTTACATGATAATTGCCAAATGAGCACATTTACCCCAGCACCATGGAAGATGTGCATTGCATGAATCAATGACACTGCAGAATAAGGCAATGATGGTGCAAAATAAATACTGCTTAACACCTCTCTTGTATTCTATTCTCCTCAAGAAGCTGTGGGGATCTCCTACACCTTCTGGCTGAACTGTGCTAGAGATGTATCAGTTTCTCTGGACAGGAAATTTCTCACTTACATTGATATAAGAACTTCTCTGGGAGTAGGTCAAGTAGAAGTTACACAGGATTTAATTTGCTGATACACCCTGGGTGAGATGCTACCACCTGGGTTTTGCTAGCACCAGCAATAAAAAACTTACTTCCTGTAGCCTGAAATGCAGTTCAGACTTTCTACTGGAAATTTACAGACCAAACTCTCAACACAGCCTAGTGTTTAGTAATTTACTTTTTAGCATATATTGGGGGGAAAAAAAAAACAACTTTCCTTTTATTACTTTCTTCAGTATTTCACTTTCCCTCCTGGAAATGCTTTTGCTTTTTGTTCTCATTATACTCTATCACATTGCTGATTTTCTTCCCTTTCATTTTTTCCTTTGGGTTAAAGCAATTAGTAATAAAAGTCACATGAAGGCCAGAAGTAAAGAAGCCGCCCTGCAGCCTAAAGACTGTGCTTGGAAAATCTGTCCTTCAACTGGACAGGTCTGGTGGCCTGGAGAGAAGACGGGAGATGAAAATGAGCAAATCTCTCTGAATCTTCAAAGCCAAAGGAGTCCTGCTGCATTCCAGGCACTGGGAATCAGCGGGGCCATCCCCACAGGAGGGACCCACTGCAGTGATCACTTTGGGGACCTTTCATGGTCTCTTGGAAGCATATTTGCACAGAAGTTCATAATGTCATCTTTTCCCAGGTTTGTGTTAAAACATGAAACCTGCACAAGTCCCAATGCCCTGGGCACTCATTACTTCCCTGCTGCTGACAGCAGCTTTCAGAGCTTGCCTGAGCACCCCCCGTCAGAGGGACAAGCAGCTCCAAAGGCCTTCAAAAGCTCCAAGAGAGACTCTGTGCCCATGCTGTGGGTACAGCACACTCACTTCTTGGTCACTGGGATCCAGGTACACAATGCATGCATCCTGTCCAAGCACAGAGATGGTTCTTTGGATTACTTTTCTCCTGGTCATTCATAATTTAGGAGTAGCTACTCACTGCTCTCTGTACAAGTCAGACTGTTTCTGGCTTTGCATTATTTCTGACGGTGTGGCTAATAATTTACATGACATTGCGTCACACAAATATTAAATAACCAATTAGCAGGATTAATAAAATGGAGCTTCCACTTCCCATTTCTGCTCATTAATAGGTACATCAGCCCTGCATTAGGAAACAAGTTATGCATAAAGCACATCTGCTCTAAGTCCTGCTTTAAATTATAGCTGCAGGGTTAATTGAACACCCCAATCTAATCTCTCAGCACTGGCAGTGTATCATGCTGTACTGCATCAGCATTTTCACTTGAGCTTATTATTTTAAACAACTACATTAAAACAGTGGCACCAAAGAGAAAAATGGCATTGGGGGAAAATATTTAAAAATAATGGCCCTGTTGAGATAACCAGAAAGGCCTCTATTTTAACAGGCTCGAGAATAGCATTTTTCACATTTCAGCACATTTCTACCAAGCTACTCCTTTATATTTCCTGAATTCCTAGTCTGTCCTATATCAAGGCCATCCTATACAGCGTATCAAGAACAGAGCAACAAAATCGCTAAGGTCATGATGATATGGAAAAGTTATCTGAATTAGATAGACACTTGAGTCTGTGTGGAAAATCGCTCCATGCAAAGCCAGTGTTCACAAAGAGGAGTCCTGCAACTTTATTCTAATAAAGGGAGAGAGGCCACTGGGGCCCACACCTACAGGGTTTTTGCTCTCAAGGTTTGGGAGGACACAGCCCCTTTTACCCTGAGCTCACTGCTACACTCTGCCCTCCTTCCTTTCCCCATGGGCTGAGGTACTAGGAAGGTACAGCCTTCCCAAACCACCCACCATATATTCCCCCTTAAATATATAATTTCCCCCCAAGTTCAGAAACTCAGGCTTGTGTGGACCCATTTGCTGTTTCAGGATTTAAACTGTCTGGGTTCTGTAACAAACCTGTGGCTTGAAATTGGTAGAGACATTAAGACTCATTGTTTGTAAAGACATCAGCACACATCTTTCCTATCAAATCCATTTGATGATAACTTTTGAGGACATGCATTTTACATCACATCAACATAGAAATATCTGTTAGTACTTCCTACCCATTACTAAAATCCTGGTGGTTCACAGAATTAATATGAATTTTTTTTCACTGAAAAAAAATCCTACATAAACTCCTATTATATTACCAATATTCTCACAAACCCTTGGGTATTACCAGTTTTGTATTTATTGGTATTCCCACTGATATCTGACTGTTTAATTACGTAGTCATTAGCATGACTAAGTCCAGAAAAAGTCACCTTATTCTACAAGGGTGACATAATTTTAATAAAAGAGCCTTTACTGAAATTCAGCCAAGCCAAATCCAAACCAGCTAAATCAGCCTTTAAGGCCTGTGCATTTTGACATACAAATAAACTGTCTGTCGCACCTTTAATCCATATGTTGCTCTCTCTGTAGCTATTTGTTGCATGGATTGTAAGTGCTGGCAATAGCTCCAGACCTCCCCCAGGCACAGGAGAACAGCCACCTCTTGCACTTAATAAAACCTAACAACAAGGGAGCTATCAGCTGTGTCAGTGTTCTGGGTCTTTTTCAGCAAGGTTCAAAACCAGAGCACTCCTTTCTCACTAAAATGCTGAAGAGAAAATGGCTCTAAAGCAACAACACCCACCACAAACACAGACCTTTAGCACCAACAGCCAGCACAAAATATTCACACCTACTGCAAACAAAAGACATACTGACAAAGAGCACAGAAGGATATGTATAGCTACTACAGTCTTAGGGAGTCTCTGTGCAAGCATATTCTCATTTTTCAAGTTTTTTGTTTCAAAACCGGTTGATTTCTTAGCAAATCACTGAATTCTTTTCAATGCAAACTGTGTCTGAATTATAAGTCAATGGACCAAAGAACTTATTCATGGGGAGTGGTTTTGAGAAATCTTAGTGTTAGGCAGCAAAGGTAACTCTTCAAAGTAGGGAAGTGAGGAGGACAAAGCACTCAAACCCTTCTAGTCTCAGTCCCCTCACTAAAATGCCAGATAGGGACAACATCTGACTCACCTTCCAGTGTCTCAGGAACGACACATGTTTAATAACATAGTGAGTAAAAAAGGCAGGAGCCTCCTCTCCGGGCAGGAGCAGGCAGTCAGATTCCAGTGGGAGAATGATGGTGCTTAAGGCAAGCAGAGCAGCTGGAACCAGGAGCCTCAGCTGCTTGCTCACAGGCCCAGCAGTGGCTGCTGCTGCTGTCAGCACGCTGGTCTGCACTGGTAGAGGGTTGGAAACGTGTCATTGACAAGTGGGACTGGAACAGCAAAATTTATCAGATTTCTTTCTGATGTCTAGACAATAGTCAGTGGCAATATTAAAGACGCAATGACCATCGCTCACTTTTAATCTGGTCTCTATTCCAGACTCATTTCCTTTAGTGAGCACAACCTCATGGCCAAATGAACTCACCCAGCAAACAAACACAGGGTGTAGAGGTCACCTGGCTCTAAATCTGTATTGAAGGGTTGAAATTTTCTAAGTACTCACAGATACAACTAAGACTGTGGGTAGGCCATTGCTGACACAAGAGGGTAAACTTTAATATGGATTAGAGAGATGGAAATAGCCTGGCACACCAAGAAGGTATTCTGCATACTACCTAGTAATTAATCTATTTAAAATGCAAAAGGAGAATAATTTAAAATGTCAGTTTCAAACTCAAAGAGATGAAACCAACAGTGAGGTCAAATTTGAAACAGAGAAATAAGAAGAAACAGAAAGCCAGCTATTATGGCTCCAGAATGATTTTATAAACATCCTCTATTGAATGAGGCCTTATAAAAATGAACAGAGAAAGATCTCCAACAGAGCCAAACCAGCAGGTAGGATGCAAATACAAGTAAACAAAAAGCAACTGAAGAGTGGCTTGTAGGTATTAAATTAAACTTCCAATATTCAAAATTTAATGTAAGTTCTTCATAAAACATGCAAAAAGCAAAAATTAAATATTAGAGTAATAAACTCACGGCAGTTGCCTCACATTGGAGATCTACCTCCCTACGCCCAAAGAAATACAAGCAAACAGTAGCAACAGTAATTCAGTAGCAACAGAAAATCCAGTGAATTTACTAATTATCTTTTTTTTAAGCCTCTACCTTTGTTTTAATCATAAAATCCCAAACTGAAAGTAGGACCATAATATGAGTTCCTCTGATGTCTTCCCTCCCTATGCAAAGACAAGAAAGAAAAACCCCACAGCCCCAGCACACCTGTTTTTAATCATAATAGTGTTTATGGAGGGCAGCATGGAGCTTGGCTCAAAGCTTAGGTCAGGTATAACCTGAGCAACCCGCAACTACAGTTCATGAGTTAGATAGATTTAAGCACTGATTTCAAGACCAAATCCACAAAATACAAATTGAATTACAGCTGTTGGAGGACAATCTGTAAATAAGACATTGCAGAAGTTTGTACACACAGACATTTCATATTTTAAGTGCTGGTTTGAATGCTTATACTGCAATAACTGGGCAGATGCTGTTTTTAAGCCCCTTCTAACAGAAAAAATGCAACAAAATAGGACAAGGACAGTTTGCAGCATGTTTTTCATCATTGATCTTATGGGATGTTGACAGACCAAGTTCTTGTGTGGGATGGGGTTTTTAAGTACAATTGGAGATTGCAATTCTTTATCAATCCTGCATCTGACACACAGTCTCTTTGGCTATACCGAATTGTAAAGGTTTTCAGAAGTTGAAAAATGACTACATTTGCCAACAACATGTTATATTTATCAACTGTGTGTCTTCAGGAAAATGAATTTGCCATGCTGTCAGAAATTGTCTGCTTTGGGAGGTGTGATTAAACTTTAGCCATTGGTGTAGAAATGTAATTCTTTCTTGCAGTTCATTGCTTTCCAGCTCAGAGGTTTATTTATGGACCAAAGATTATATAAGACCTTAAAACAAATTGTGGGTGTAGCAATTGTTTATAAAACTGTTTATAAAACAACCAAATCTGACTGCATGGATTGAATAAAAATTTGCTTTTGCGTGTAAGCGTGCAATGAAGAATCTTTATCTCACTCACGCCCCAAAGGGAGCACATGGCTGGCAAACAGCAAAGGAATTGAACTTCCCTGCTTGCATTTTTGTGAGCAGAAGCTTGCAGTGTGCAGAGGAGTCCATAGACACGCCAGGGCAGCAGACTCCATACAAACATTAGCAAGAGGGAACCCATGGAGACACCAGGGTAAGCACATCTCAGTCTGGGAGAGAAAGGCAGGCTGCAGAGTTCACTGATCTCCACTCATACCTGCTCAATCTGCACAAAGCTTAAGGGCTGGGACTGATTTCAAGTTCAAGGGTGTGACAGGACCTTTCACCCCCCTGACACAGAAGTTTCTCTTTACTGAATAAGGCTAAACTAGGCCAGAATAAGCTTGCCTTGTGGTGAGTTATCCTGGCTGAAAACATCCTTAGCCAGCAATAAACAACTTGCCTCGAATGCATGGGGAAAGATAAGCAAAAATCCATGACTGACAGACACAGCACTTTCACAAACTATAAAAGACCACTAAAATTTTCATAAAATCAGAAATCTCTTACATACTCTCTGAGTATATGGAGAGTTCTCCTTGAAAGTGAAGACGTCCACCTCGAGTTATACTTCCCTGGGATTGAGAGGAAGGAGACTTCCATGCACCACTATCAGTCATTGGTAAGTGACATTGGTTCCTAATCTATACTAGTAGTTCTTTTTCATTTATCCCATGTAGTAAGTAAGCCTGTTAAAGCCTTACATCTGTTTTTCCTTGTGCCTATTCAATAAATAATTCACATTGTAATAGACCTGGATTGGTCATTTATTAAGAACTGGCGAGTGAGAGTGGTTTCAGGGCGCTGGCCGCCTGAATAAAGCTGCTGCCCACTGCCAGAGACCTGAGCAAAGGCAGGGGCTGTCTAAACTCCCTCATCTCATTCATAAAGGGGAACCTTTTTTCAAGAACTGTGAAAAGCAACAAAGACAAGTAGGTTTGAAACCATTTAAGGCTGATCCAGAATGGCTGCTGCTCTTCTGTCTGGCAGAGGGACCTCTGCTAGGCATCACACATTTTGGAGGACCCAGTGTTTCTCTCCTGGTCAGAGGCCAGCCTTGGGAAGAGTGGTATGGAACATGAAGGCTGAACGCCTCTACCAAGGCACAGGGAGCTGCTTTGGTGCCACCTCTGACATTGCATCATGCCCCAATCACCCCATAGCCATCTGCTCAGGCCTTTACAAGTGTTGCTATAAGGATAGCTGAGCACCAGCTGTCACCATGGGGCTTTTCATGCCAGGGATAGAGAGTTTTGCTTTTGAAATATCACACCTTCAAGGTCTTCTACAGATGTTGTCTCTCTCCAGGAAAGTCATTCCAGAGACTCTACTAGGGAGCAGCTCCACTGTCCTCCTCCCCTGTGGAAATACAAGAGTGTATCTTCTAGGTTCTATTGAATGTCATAAGAAATAAAACATTCTCTGCAGATCTAGGGAGTACAGATCCCAGTCCTGATGGCACCAATCTCAAATTGCCAGTGAGTAAAGTATGAAAAGTCTGGCGTTATTAATCTGTCATGCACTGCACGACAGCTCTTGAAGATACTCTACCATAACTCTTTGCCTATCACAACAGCTAATCTTTCATAAGGCTAATACTTAATCACTAACATTTTTGTTAGGCAGAAAAACTAAAAGACTCAGTCCTCTATGTATTACATAATTTCTACCAAGGGATGAAAGCAATGGGATTGTTTTCATTAACCTTTCATTCTTATAAAAGGACAAAAATCGATATCAAATTTATTCAGGCAAGTGAAAAGCAATCTCAAGTGATTTCACAAGAGATTTCACTACCATTGCTTTTTTCCTCCCACAAATTCTTATTAAAAATATTATGATCTGTCCAAATGTAAGACAAATAGAAAAGGCAAGATACTGTCAGCTCCTCAAAGGCACAGGATTAAACTGCCTTTTTACAGCTGGATAACTGTCTTGCTAAAAATATTGTTTTCTTTGGGATCCTAAGCAAGTCTGCACCATCTTACGGACAAACTGTGATTCACTTGTTGCACAATACTAAGCTGATCTCTTTTTTAAAAAATACCTGTGATACAGATTTTTTCTTTTGGCAAATTAAACTATCTTTTTGGTGTACTTTGCCCTTTTGTGCCATGAACAGAGGTTTGAATTACAGGGATTTCTGTGCACTTTCTGACTTTGGTGGTACTGTTAAATATTCCATGACATTTTGCCTTTTAAAGAACTGACTTTGAATTTACAATCAAACGTCTGACAAAAGCAATGATAAAAACTCACAAAGTAATTTGGCAGCAGCTCCATTTTCCACAGAGGACAAAAAATGCTGAAAAACACCAAATATGATTAATAACTGTTTAATCTGTGACTTGACCCCTTTCCATGAATTCTCCACATATCCTTTCAGATCTGCCACAATGCTGTGAGAGGGAGGGAGGGAGCAGGGGCAGCCCCAGCCTGGTGCATCAGGCCCCACTGGTTCCTACAAAGCCCACCAAACTGGACTCTTTTTTTCTTTTTTCTTTTTGTTACAGTAGCCTTAAAAATATCTTTAAAAATAAAATTCTAAATGGCTTCTATCAGTACCATTACTCCATAGGTGTATCTTTACTGCAGCTGTTGACTTTTGAGTAGTTTTGGTCCCTTTGCCCACAGTGGTCCTTTTGGAGAGTTTGAGGTCAGTCATAACTCATTTTCAAAAGTTCAGCATCTAGGCAAACTTGTGAATTATTTTCACTATGCAAAACAGATCTAAGATTACAAAAAGTTGAGCAGAATTTGAATGCCAAACTATCACCCATCAGCAAAGGTGTTTGGAGTAAGATCAGCTCCTGGTGCTGCTTACCCTTATGGAATTGTTTGAGTTAAACATCATCTCTCTACCAGTGGCAGAAATTAGGGGTGCTGAGTCCACCAGGGTGGGTTTCTAAAAGCCTCAGCTGTCCTCTGAGCTCTGCAATCACATTGCACAGGGACATGCACCTCCTCTTCCACTTCCCTGTGGCGGTACAAAATTTTGTGTGTGTTTGCTTTGAGGAGGATAGAAATAACCAGTTTGTTACTTCTTCCATCATGTTTTCCACTGGGCAATGGAGCTTGTGGTGTTGGGAAATGTGCAGGTTTCCCTGGAAATATTAATGGATGGAAAAGCAAACCCAAAATTGCAGCAACGTGCTGAAGGCCTTAATCTGCATTTGGGCATGTTTCAATAAATCTGTGCCCAAAAATGAACAAAAAGACGTCGAGATATACTCGCTTCTCTAAGAAGAAATCTAGACAAAGGCCATTTAAATTCAAGTGAGAAAGCACATAAAAACTCCCAAAAACACCTCCAGGTCTTTGTGAATAATATTACAGGCTACAGGGCAGGCAGTGTATGCAAAGTGCCATCAGGCAACCTTTGGGAATACAGCATGTAAGATAACTGTGACCTTAGAATGTCAGTTATATTGGAGAACCACTGAAATGCTAGCAATGCTGTTTGAACTGCTAAAAAAATTCCCAGAATCAGTAGTTGGATTTATTCACTGTAAATTAATTGTAACACACAAGAAGATGAAAGAAATTATAAGGGACAAAAATTTGCCAGTTGATAGGATCTGATTCTAGTAAATATCTTCTTCCATTAAAAAAAAAAATTGCTGTATAAATAATGCCATGCTTTTAGGATGCTGTGTAATTCACAATCACCTAAAAGCAGGGAAAAAGATAGCAAGGGAATATTCTGGGAAAAAGCGAAGAGGTTCTTATTTTAATTCTGTTTAAAAAACAACATCAGGACAACAAAAATAAGTATTTGGAGGTGCAGAATGCACTTCAAAGCCTTCTCATTTTCTCTCAGCAAAGTGTGAGTTGGCAGGTGTGAAGGACCTGCCTTTGACAGGCTATCAATCTACAAGGATGACTCTACTGCTAATTAAATTTAGCTAGGTTAATCACAGAAATACAATATTTATATTCTCATTTCGATTATTTATACAGAAATTTCACAGAAACTTATAGCTATTCTCAAAGACTACTTTTATATATATAATTATAAATTTATGTTTTTAAAGTTATGCAAGTGAAAGTTGAAGCCACAACACACAAAAACCCATTTCCTGCATGGAGTCATCAACAGACTCATCAGCAAGAAACTGATTAGCAGAACTGCAAGAAGGGCCAGGGGTTATGTCTTAGTTTAGAGAGACAAGTTTATGAGAAAAACACTTTGGAATGAGTGTTTCCTCTAAAAAGAGTTCCAACAATCCCTTTCTCTCAATAAGAAATTAATACTAGTGGATGAAAGTGAAAAAAAATCAACCATTTACTAACAAATGGGATGCCCATATGGCACCAAAAAAAAAAAAAGCTAGATATTGAATTGTCAGACCTTACTTCCCCAAATACATGTACACCACACTGGCACAAAAAAAAAACCCAAATGCCATGGGAAAAACAAACAAACCAACCAAAAAAAAACAAAAGAAAAATAAAAACCCACACCACACAACCAACACAACAGCCACAACATGGCAGGGAAAAAAAAAACAACAAACAGCTCTGGCTCCCATCTCAGGGAAGGGAAAAAATCCAAAGTGTTCATGCAGCAGCTCAGGCAAAACAGATGAGAACCTGGTGAATCTCTGGCATGGGTCCCCTCTTCACAGCAGATGAAGCTGGTGGATTTGGTGTCTTCTCTCTTGTTGGCTCAGCTTTTCCAAGGGCTGGGGCTGGGATGGAGCAGTCCCTCACCTTCCAGCTGGTCCCCAGCTGATTCACCTCCTGTCAGTTTTTCTCTCTGATCTCAGACCAAAACCGAACTGTTCAACTCAAGGAAAAAAAAAAAAAAAAAAACAACAACAAAAAAAAAAAAAACAACACTGAAGGTTTGCTAGGTTTGCTGTCACAGTCTCCAAGGCCAGGGAAAAGGAAAAAACACTTCTTGTCTAAGCTAAGCTAGCTAAGCACAAAAAGGAACCCAGTCCACATGCCGTGCCAGACACCTGGAGAATGAGCTTTTGAAAAAACCCACCAAGGAGCCCCAAAGCTCCCCCAGACCCACCTTAAAACCACAGTAACCATCTCTGGGCACAGAGCAGATGATCAGGGAATAGAAAAACCACCCCCAGACAGATCAGCACCCTAGTACAACTCCCCAGCGGACTTGAAATGGGGATTTCCTGAAGGGGTTATGCATCAGAAAACATTCAAGCCCCTCATTTCCACTCCCAGACTTGCCTCTTGCACATCAGACAGCAATTCTAGAGTCCAAGTTTGCCAAAGCATCAAATGCATGTCAGCTTTTACCAATCATTAGAGACCAATTATGTCTGTGCACTTGGAGTTTGCTGTCAGACATAAGGACTAAGGACTCATATTTAACCTAGCACTGCTTAAGCATAGGGCTAGAAAAGGCACAGATGACCACCACTGAGCCCCTAGCAATGCAGAACAGACATTTGTTGTGCATGAAAGATGTTCATCTGGTTTATCCTCAAAGAACCCCACAGCATTCTTTGGAAGAACTCTCATCAAAAACCTTGGAAGAAGATGGAAGTGCTACATTTTGCCATGCCAATGTATGCTACTGCCTAATTATTTCACCTGTAGCTACCCAGAACCTGCCTCACTGCAGTTTAAACCCCATTTCTCCTCATGCCACACACTCTGACTTACAGGAGTCCGTGGATATTTACAATCTCTGGGAACTAGTCACTAGTGTCCCCAGCCCAGACACATACCTTCTGCATTGTAAGACACAGCCAACCCCAAATTATGTGCAGATCACTAGGTGCTTTCTCACTAGTGGAAATTTTTGTTTGATGAAAGGAGTTTTAAATTCCACTGGGAAATTGCACAGCTTTTAGGGTAGCAATGCTCTTCCTGGTCTGCTGCTAATCAAAGCTTCAAGTCCATCTAGGTACCAGTGCAGATGACTGCCTATTTATGCTGAAATTTTATCATGATAGTTACCCAAAAAAAAAAAATAAATCTCATCTGCTACTTTAGGCTGGCTTTGTCTTCAACAGCTCCTCAGCAAGCCTAGCTTCAGGATCAACTGAGCCCAGCTCCTTTTCTGGGCCTATGTCCTGCTGCATTCTCCAAACCTTTACACTTTCACTCTTCCACATATCCTCCAACTGGCTCAGCTGTGCATTTAACTGGCTGGCTTCCATTCTGCTTCATGGTACATTGAATACAGTATAGACATCAGATTTGAGGTCCTCCAGATATTGCTGTGGCTAATTTCAGATTATCCATGCTTTTCAAAAGCTCCTCACTCATATGCAAAACCCTTCCAGTTAACAGCACTGGAGCTGCTGCCATTCCCATCACTGGAGTCTCAGTGCTTCCAAATCAGTTTAAGGATGTAAAAATACTAAACTGACTTCGTGTCCCTTTGCTCACAGCAGCTGAGGTGCAAGGGAGAGGAAAGAAACAGCCCACATTTACTGTGCTCTTTCCAGGCTGACTCCCCAACATTTACAAGAACATCCCTTGTCGTTCCCTGACTCCAAGGGCAGCGTTTAAAACTGTGAATTTCAACAAGTTTTAACAGAACTTTTTGTTTAGATGAAATATGATGCATGTATGCTCCTTTCACCAGAAGGCAGAGCACCAGCATGGCTGATTTATGGCCTCTCTCAATGGAACCAGGGTACAAAGTTGTTCTGCTCTCACTGCAGTCAGTTGAGGACATCAGTGGGCACATGGTCAAATAGAGAGAGCAATTAAACCACTCGTGCACAGAACATAAGCTGGGCTTCTGTCCCTCATCACAAAATGAGTACAGATGGCACCCAGAATTAATCAATTATTCCACCTCCAGCAGTTATCATTACAATTGTTTTTCTTTTTTAACTAACCATTTTGGGGAGAAACAGAACTCCTTAAACATCCCTCATTCTCTGTCCAGAACAAAGGGAGTTTAGCGCTGACACTCTCTGAGGCAGATACAAAAGAAGGCCAAAAAAAAGGATAGCAGGGGACCATGCAATCCTCCTTCAGCTCCATGTGTGTCTCCATTCCTGAACCAGGAATAAGTTGAACCAATGAAGGACATCCAGCTGTATGAAAGCCCTATGAATGCCTCCTCTTGCCAACATTTTGGTCTTGACAAAGCTGTCCAGCATCCAGAAGGAGGTGGGTGAGCACAGGAGCAGTGCTTGGCTACAGCACAGCCCCCTCACCAACAGAAACTGCCACTCACAAGCCCAGGGAGAAATCAAACTCCCTTCTCTACAGAAGGTCCACGCATAATGTTCCAGAGGATGTGAATTATAAACACCTCTCCTTGGCAATTCACCATCAAACCTTTGAATAACAGAGTAGTCAGGCACATTAATTATGGCTAGGGCCAGTATTTTATCCTCAAGAAATGCCTTTGCAGCAAAGAGAGGTAGGTGGTAGCTATCCAGAAGGAAAAAGGCTGTGGTTTTGCCTTACAACTACTCCCAGAAGAAAGGCCAACTAGACAATTGCACTAAATAGACTCAAAGAACAGAGACTGAGCACTTTACAAACTCCCCTGCATCAAAATGTCATCACTCAGAGGTCCAGGATGGAAGCAAAGAGATGCCAGCCACTGACAGACACCCTTGACTATTGGCTTTCTTATCCCACCAAGGAACTGGGAAGTTTTGGGGATGGCAAAGCTTCCCAAGATTGGGATGCAGTAAGGCACGGCTGGAATTCAGTCCTAAGGGCTCCATGATCTCTCTTCTGCAAGTTCAATCTTGTTGCAAAAAAAAAAAAAAAAAAGCTAAAACTTACTTAGGATTTAAACACTCTGCCCTCTCCATTTCCCATTCCTTGGATTAAAATTTTCTCTGATTGAAATGAGTTATGAAGAGAGGGATCTTCGTGATGCTTTTCATTTTAAACTGTTGTACAAGTATGTTTGTCTCATATAAATTTAAAGAATATATTGTAGAATTTATTTATAATGTTGATTTATATACATCCTCGGTACACTTTTTATAGGCAAAATTCTTGCAAAAATAAAAATAGAATATAATGACTGAAATGGAGAGAATCTGTGCATTAAATCACCAAGCATAGGCAAAAATATTTTGTCACAAGTAACAAAAAAACACAGATGGGGGAAAAAATCCAAATATTCAGGGAATAAACATATTCTGGAGAAACTACTATGAGAAGCCTACTTAAAAAGGATTTGCAGTACAGTTATGAACAGCATGATCCAACAGCAAAAGACAATGTCAGTAAGTACATCCATAAAGTGCTTCTTACATGGATGAGGAGGATTTCCTTCTTTCAGTGCAATAAGAACAATGCACAGGACACCCAGAGTACAGGCCAGGCCAGCCCTATTCCCAACACAAAGCATACCAGAATTTAACCCAGTCTCTAGTCTGAGAGCTAAAAAAATTCCTCTGGGGCTCCCAAATATTCAACAGCTGCAAAAAATGCACTTGTTTATCTGGCAGTATTTTCCATGTCTCTTTCATTTTCTTGTATTGCAGTGTCTGCTCTCCTGGGAAATTAAGGAGTTCATTTTATTAGAAGATAGCCCTCAGCCCTTAATTTACCTCCAATTTATTCATTTTATTAGCTACAACACTGCATCTTTCTTTGCTTTTGAAAAATCCCATTTTCCAATCCAAACATTCTACATTTATCACAACATAATTGCTGATATTTTGGCTATATGGTTTTGGATGGAAAACATTATTTTAAAGATATGCTACAGAATATACCCCAGTGACAGGATTGTATTCTGATTTGCTTTTCTTATATGCATTAATTGAACTTTCACATAGCATTTTTAATTTTGCAATGACTTGGCTGTCTATCTTCCAGCTAGTGAAGCATAGCTGTCCATCTATCTTACACAGTAAACTTGCTGCAGTCTGATAACACACCTGAATCATCTCCATCTTCAGTCCCAGGCACATTCAACATATTTTATATTTGTAAGCTTATTCTAAAACACACTTTGAAGTTGTCAGTGGTCTAAAGCCAGAAAATCTTTAACCAAAATACCCTTTCTATATAGGGATGTTTCTGACAAATATCCCTTTCTATACAGTCAAATTGCTAAAATGTGCTTTCTAATCCTGAGTATTTTTAATAAAATCTTGTTAGAAAATGAGGAGGCATAGAAATCTATAATAGTCATTCTTTACAAAAATAAAAATCAAAAGAGGTCCCATTCTCCCCCTTGAGGAAGTTTGCCTCTTTTATATCATATAGATTTACATACTGAATATTCAGTATCAGTTACCCATTTCTCTCCAGTGCCAGAAACAGATCATTAACTTGCTTTTTTTTCTCTTAAATATGGAGTTAGACAAATTAATTTTCCACTTGCTTTGAACAGGAGAGAAATTCCTGATTAACTCAGAATTCAGGCTTCATGAGGGTTAAGCTTGAAAACTTTTCCAGGCACAATGGCAGCAGCACAACTGATAATTTTTACCATTTACAGATCTTGTACTTGCTCAGCTGAAGGCACCCAGGGCCCCTGAAACGGGCATCCACAAGTGGGGGCACTTAGATGATTTTCCTTATATACCCACAGCATTTTCCCAAAGGAGAGCGTCGTTTCATCTGATCTGAGTTACTGTGAATCAAGCTGTTCTGTTTCCAGAGCAGAGCATTTGCAGCCTGTCAGAAGCAGTGAGTTTCTGCTGGCATATTTTTTTCATCTGACACTCCACTAATCACATTTCAACTCGTTCTGCTCTTCATTCATCAGTTATGTTGGATCTGAACTTCCCCTTACTGTCACTGGGGGGAAAAAAGCAATATACTGCAGCACTAATTCCCTTCCTTTTCATTTAATTTTTGATTTCTGCATCATGAAAATGCTCTGTAAAATTTGCTTAATGTGTTTCATTTAAAACTGCTAATCTATTTTGGTATAAGATCTAAACATTTATATGCCTCTGTTATATTCTCAGCAAGTGGAATATGATTAGCAATTTTTTCTCCAAGGATGGGTGGGCAGCACCTCTCTAGAGCTATTTTATTCTGTATCCCCTTATCCCCAAAGGAATAAGGTTATTCACATGAAAGGAAAGGTTCATCAGCACATCAGTGCCCAGATTTTGACTCTACTGCCTAGTGGTTCACAAGCTCAGAAAAAAACCATTTCCAGCACAGTCTGAGCATTTTCCTGTGGGACTCATTACAAAGAGCAGCTTGGTTCAGTCATCTGCTGGGCTGGCTTCTCCTCCCTCAAAAATAACTTGATATTCACCGGGAATTTTTTGTAATTTTTATTGTATGAAACCTCAAGACCAAAGATCTCACATTAAGGTTGAGTGATATGCTGCTTCTTAGGGACAAAAAGCCAGAACCATTTTCAACTTCTCACACACCACTGAGTTTGAACACTGAAGAATGCTTCTTATCACAGAATCCCAGAATTAACTAGTTTGGAAAACACCTGTAAGATCATCTAGTCCAACCTATCCACAGGGACACCAGGGGTTCTGTTATTTCTGACAATAGTAACAGACTTCTGGGGAGGTCCTCGGGGGCTGCTTTGGGGACTTCAAATGCATCAACAAAACTAAAAGTGGAATCTCTCATACCACAACACTAAGAGAGGGGAAATTTAACATTAGAAGGGATAAAAAAATAAAGTAAAAAGCTTAGTAACAGTAGAGGGAAAAAAATAACCAAAACAACCCACATGGTATGCACTGAATGTTCTTTCTAGTTTTCTGCCAGCATGCTTGCAGAGTAGGCTTTGAGGACATTCAGAATTTAAGGGTGCAAACAGGCCTTTAACCTCAACCAAAACCTTAAATACCAGCTCCTCTCCCAGTCTGTTCTTGCTGCCTTTCAGCACAAATCACCTTTAGAACCGTGGCAATAACCTGGGTAGCACCTTAGACCTCTTCCTCCTCCTCCACAGCATCACTTTCCAGTCATAGTGGTAACCACAGGCACAGAGACATCCAGCAACATGTCAGTATTTTCCTTCATGACTTATTTGTGCTATTGCCAAGATGCTGCTGTGAAGGTCCCCTCAGTCCTCGGAAACTGCCATCACAGCAACAAGCCAAAGCCAATACACACAAAGGCTAAAGAAAAGGGATTTAAAGTGTTTGCAAGAACCAACCTAGATAGAGTCAGACCACTCTCTGCTCTCCTCTACAATGAATAAATACACTTTAGAGATTCCAAATAAATCTGGAGGCTGTAACACCAGATTTTCTCATCTTTCTCTGCCTCCTTAACACAGCTGACTGCAGAGCTGTGTCACAAGTTCATGTGTGAGATCTTCAGCATCCACCTGCTGCAGAATCCTGGCTAGGCC
This sequence comes from Ammospiza nelsoni, assembly GCF_027579445.1. Taxonomy (NCBI): domain Eukaryota; kingdom Metazoa; phylum Chordata; class Aves; order Passeriformes; family Passerellidae; genus Ammospiza; species Ammospiza nelsoni. The sequence goes on along the minus strand of NC_080640.1, from coordinate 30,176,904 downwards.
CAACATGTGGACTGAAACGTTCAAAACAAACTTGTCCGTGCTCTGAAAACCATGGAGAGGTTTTCCTAATGATTTTTATTTCCAAATTGATGGTGTGTGAACAGAACCATGAGGAGCAAAGCCTGCAGTGAGCTCAAGGACATGAGGCAGCCTTTTCTCTCCTGCCTCTGAAACTTAAAGAGCTGACAAGTGAGCGGCACTCAACCCAGCTGCCAAAGATTGAACAAAAAATCTGAAGTAATCCTGCACAGATGTAATACATAATCTGTGATTGCAAACATGAGCTAAGACAAGCCCATGAGCAGACATATTAATCAACCCCACTTCATGGACACAAGTAACACAGAGCAGAACTGACAGATGCATTATAAAAGTGAAGACAACCAGCATTTCTCTGCCTCATGTAGAGATTTTGTTTTCCAGGTCTTCCTTGCCTTAAGTGATGGTAATAAACAAGCAAAAAGTAAGAGATGTTTCTCCAGTGCCTCTTCAAAGATTGAGGTTTCAAAATTAAAGTTTTTAATTGCCTATAACAAAAACTTTAAAATCTGCTTATTTTAGAAAATTAGGTACCCTGCTGAAAGTTATTAATAGAGCTTATAGTTGATATACCAGGTGAGCAAGCAGGCCAACACAGGCCAACCACCAGGCACTAACAAACGTCACTCGCCCTCCTCTGCCACAGCTGGGCAGAGGAGAGAAAAAAATTAACAAAGAGTTCAAGATAAGGACTGGGAGAAAATATTCTTAGGGCCAAACAGGTTCAAATTGAAAAGTATCAAGTAAATCTATTATTAATAGAGTCAGAGGAGGATAATAAGAAATAAAATAAGGCCTTCAAACAGCTTTTCCCCTCAGCCCCTCCCTCCTTCCCACCGACAGCCCGGGAGGCAGAGTCTGGGGTTTTGGTCAGTTCATCACTGAGATTTTCTGCTGCTGCTCTGGGAGAGGAGTCCTTCCCTGTGAGACCCTGGGGTCCCTCCCATGGGAGACAGTTCTCAGTGATCTTCTCCAGCATGGATCCACTCTCAGGAGCAGCAGTTCTCCCAACACTGCTGCAATGTGTGTTCCACACATGGGCAGACAGTCCTGCTAAATCTGCTGCGGCGTGGGTCACTGTTCCATGGGGTACAGCCCCCCAAGGACAGGCTGCTCCAGCCAGGGAGCAGGGGCCTCTCTCTCCACCAGGTCCCACTGGGTCACAGCCTCCTCCAGACATCCACCCACTCTGGTGTGGGCACCTCCTCCATGGGCTGGGGGTGGATCTCCGCATCCCCCATGGATCCCCACAGGCTGCAGAGGAACCTCAGCTCCAGCACCTGCAGCACCTCCTGCCCCTCCTTCTCCACTGACCTTGGTGTCTCCATGTTGTTTCCCTCACATGTTCTCACATCCTCCTCTTCTCTGACTAAAAGAAAAACTCTATGACTTTGGTTTTATTTTCCTCTTAAATATGTCATCACAGAGGTGTTACCATCATTTGTAACTGGCCCAGCTTTGGCCAGCAGCCTGTCCATCTTCAGAGCCATCAAGGATTGGCTCTGCTGGATGTGGTGGAAGCTTCCAGCAGCTTCTCACAGGAGCCGTCTCTGCTACCGAAAACCAGGCCATGCAAACCCAACACAACAGTGCCAGAATCTTTTCTGTACTCTGTTGTCTTTTGCCATCCTGGCTGCTCCTAGGAGGCTGCTTGTGTCCCTCCATGCTGGTCCTGCTGCCATGGCCCTGCTCCCTCACTGGGCAGCTCTCTGAGGAACTTCCTCAGGCATGACCCATTGCACTCAACACAGACCTCTCCCATCACACTCATGAGCCAGTGCTGGGCTCATAGAGGTGGTAACCCCTTTCCTGTGCATCTCATAATTATTCTGGATATTTCTCCTACTTTTCTTTTTTCTCTCTCTCCTTCCTCTTTTATAAATAATAAAGTTGTATTATAGCTTTGGATCCCAACATTTAGGTTCATTTGTGTTTCTAACCCTAAGGCACACAAGCAAGCGCCAAGTTCCCCCACATATCCTGCAAGAAAGAGAGAACTGTGTCCCTAGAGACAATGACTTGAGAGCAGACATCCCTGGAGGTAACAGCAGATTATCTTGGCTTTCAGTACCCAAGGATAACCAAGAAAGCCACCCAGGGCAGTTGGTGAAGTTACCCAAGCTGCAGACATCTCAGAGGAACCTGTGATACCACTGAGCCCAAGGCAGTTCAATCTTAGCCTTTTACAGGGCTTTGACTAACCTGTATTTTATAATCTATGTCTCAATTACTGGAGGACAATTTTTTTATTTTTAAACTGTGTCTTGCATAAGCCCCCAGAAAATGAAGATGGCAGGTATTCCCATCTGACCATCTTGCTGTGAAAATTGCCATCTCATGCACCTAGTCCTATTACATCAGCTCATGAATACATCTCCACAAGAATGGCTGCCAAAAACATCTGTCCTTGCATAATTAGAGTGCCCAAGTCTAAGAGATTAATTAATGATGACAGAGTTCAAAATGCTGAGTGTGAGCAATGAACAACTTAATGCCATTCTTACTGAAGAAATAATTTTTCAGCCCAAACTAATCCCTGGTTTGTTCAGAAGCATCTCTGCATATATTACAGCAAGTATGTTAGGTGTCAGTTTTTAGTACATTTTCAGAGTTTTTGTTTAGGAAACGACAGGTAGAGTGTGCAGGACATTAGTCCAAGTGTACATGATGAAATACCACTTTTCTCAATTCAATAAAAAAAACTAAATCCTGTAACTTAACTTCAGTCATTTTAGAGATGTATATATGTTCTCCTTCATTTTAAGCCATAAATTCTCCATAAATTTCATCATTTGACCTCCTTGTGGAAGATTGTGGCATTTGAACGATAAATGAATAGTTTGTTATGAAACACTGGCTCTCTGCAGAGGTGCTCTGAAACAATACATTCAAGAAAAATTGGATTTGCTAGAAAGACATTCTATTTTCCCTTTTGGGATAAATAACATCTGACATTCAGCATCACTTTCAGTTTAACCAGAGCAAAGAAACCACCTAAACTCTCATTGACAGTCACAAAAAAGCTGTATCTGAAAGGTCAACTACAACAAAAACGGAGAAAAACTTAAAGAAACTTGGACTCTCAAAGTACAGAGTTTAGTTCCTACTGCTGCTGTCCAAGACGTTGCTGGACACTGAACAAGCCATTTTCCTTTCTGTACTGCTGCTCTCCTTCACACAAAGGGACTCATTTTTAAAGACAGTAAAATGATAGATGAAAGGATGAAGTCTCTTCTGAAAGGCAAGTCTCATTTTTAAAAGTACAGAACATTCTGTCCTCAGTATAGCAGTATTTTTCAAAGGGAAGACCTCTATTAATGAGAAAGGGGATTTTGAACTCTTTAGAACTAGAAGCATTTTTTTTGTATTAACAGCAAAAGGTGTCACAAATACACAGCAGTTCATCAGAAAGTTACAAGTAGCCTTATCAGATGCTATCTACAGCAAAAGTTAACCCACCCTTTGTTATTACACTTCTTTCTGTAAATACCATGTTTGATATCCAAACAAAAAAACCAATAAAAAGTTTCAATTGACTTGCCACTTAAGCTGAAAATCAGTCAATAACTTGTTCTGGCAGTGGTGAGATATCCCAAACAAGGTAAATTATCAGCAGCTGAGGAGCCAGGAGCTCAGACAATTCTCACTAACAGATATGCTTGTTAAAAGACTTCTCAGAGAAGCTAAAACCCAAAAAATAAATAAATAAATAAATAATTTTTTTTTTAAAAAATCAAGTTTTAATAGTCCAGGGCAACTGCTGGCCAGTTTGGAATATTCTCAAAATGACCTGAGGTTGTACTGATGGAAAAGTGGACTCCAGTTCAGTAAACTGGCTGCCAGCAACTCAGCACCTTTCATGAGCAAACAAAGGAACAAAACCAAACCCAACCAGGTTAACAATGTCACTGGAGAGCTCATTAGAGCATCTTTACTTTGTCTGTTTTCATGGAGGTAAAGAAACCCCACAAAAATAAACCAACTAACAAAAAATCCTGGTTTATTAATCAATCATTGTTGCTTTGTGGAAAAAGGTCCTGCTTCCAAAACAATCCCCTCCCCAGCCTGTTTCCTTTCCTGTTATTAGCACCACTGGCAGTTGTTATCTACCGCATTTAAAATGTGTTCAATTCCTTGTCCTGTAAAATTGCATTAGAAGTTTTTCAGACTTGATCTCACCACACACATCTATGCACTTAACACACTGCAGGCTGTCTTGCCAGTACTGTCAAACAACTAAATGAGAACAAACATTTTCCAATGTTTTGTTTGGAGAAAGTGGAGTTGCCAATATAGCTTATACACAGTTTGCTGCTCCCAAGGCAGCAAACCTCTCCCAAAGTAATATCAAGGTGTTTTTTCCTCAATCTCTCACACAACTTCTCCCAGTTAAATGATACACACATTACTCACACTCCTTTCATCCTCATCTTGGGCTTTTCTTACCCAGACTTACACCTGTCTAATTGTCTCTCCTTCCAATTCAGAATACTTCCCTCCTGTTGTCAGGAGAGACAACAGCCACATCAACCTCCCAACTGCTCTCAGCTGGAACTGAAAAGTCACTTCTTAACTCAATAAAATAAAAGGCGTATGCAATTCTTTTAGCTACGGTGACTTCATTTTTTTTCCTGGAGAAACAAACCTCCAACAAGCACCCTCAGAGAAAACACAAACAGTACATGGTGCCATTCCAATAGGATGGTCTGTTCAGACCCCTACAGAATTAAAAAAATAACATCTTGAATAGAAAAGAATGCACAACCTCAACAGAAAAAAATGAGGTGGGATAAACCAGTGTCATGGTTTAGGAATGGTACTCTCCAATTTAATTTCATTTCTCACTAAAGAAACCCCCACACCGCCCCTCTCCCTCCAATGGGAGGCAAAATAGGTGAAGATCACAGATTGAGATAAGAAAAAACTACTGGAAACAGTGATAAGAAAATGAACAGTGGGAACAACAAAATTAATAACACAAGTGTACAAAAGAGAGAGTGAATCACATGCAAAAATACCCATGACAACAATACCAGATAGTTCCCGTGCCACTTTTTCCTCCACCAGAACCCCTTCTCCTCTGAAGAGAGTCCCTTTCCCCCACCCCAGCAATGACATTAGGTGGTATAGAATGGGTCCTGGCCATGCCCCTCTCAGTCACTGCAAACATTAACCCTGTCTAGGACAAAGCCAGGACAACCAACATAGAATTTAAAGACTTTTTTTATAGCAGCCCATTAATTTTGTTTTAAAGAATTTATTGCTTTCATTAGGCTTCCTCTCCTGATGTGAGAAATTTTCATCAAAACCTCCCCACTATATGGCTCATCATTTTCCATACTTATGCTCAGAGCTGGACCAATGCAATACCTGCCCATGGCAGCAAATCCACTTTTACTCACCAGAATGAACATGTGCTACAATTTGCCAGGGGCTATGCTACCAAGCAGATGGCAAACATATAATTCCACATACCAGCCCTCCGTTATTTATTCAGAGATTCCTCAGAAAAATGTCAATTTCTTTCTTCTCACATTTGGAGATTTTTACTATGAGAAAATTCATAGGAGGCCCACAAAAATCCCTTGTTATTCTTGGGAGTTGCCAACACTGGCATGAGGTCAATACATTGGCATAGCAGGAGAAGAAGCAGGAGCCAAGAAAAGCCTGAGCCACCAAGAACATCCTGGCATCCATTTCTGGCAGCTGGGAGAAGCTCATGCATCACAGCTGGATCCCATTTCCATGCACCTACCATCAGTACCAGAGGCTCTGGATTGTTCTTCCCCAAGCACCTCAGTCTGGCTCTGAGTGTCAAGTCAGACTTCAGAGCCCAGGCACTTGCACCAGCTCCTGCAAATAAGGTGTAAGAGAACATGCAGCCCTAACAAGCTCATTGCAAGACTGATCATGTTAAAAGTAATAATTTGGGGCTTTCTCTTGTTAATTCAGAGAGATGCCTCATACTGCTGCACACTGGTAGAAACCCATTTTGGAACTATATTAATCTCATCTTCCCCTTAAGTCAATAAACACAAAGCCAATGACACACAGCATTTCCCACACAATATCTGCTTTAGGAATGGTCTCCTCCTCACACAAAAATGCTGCAGGGACTGTCCAAAGGAGTCTAAAATGGACAGGCAATTCCGCAACAGACACTGCAGACATTCCAAAAGACAGAATATAACATATATATCAAGCATGCTTAGTAAATCAAGGCTGACCGCCTCTTAGGGGGAATTCTGCACTAATGGCACAGAAGGGATGTGCACCTTTGCACAGGCTTTTTCCTTAACACAGGGGTGTGCAAAGGCAGTGTGAGCTGCACCTGCTGATACCATCAACGCACAGACGCGTCAGGGCCAGCACAGGCTGCTCACAACAGCACAACCACACCACAGAGGAGGCAGGAGCAGAGGGAAGAACTACACAAGCCCACAAATTTGGCAGGAAGGCTACAGGGTTGCATTTAGCACTCCAGGAATTCAGAAATTTGGCCCCTTGAGACCAGCAGACTCTGCTGATGCCCAGTACCCATCTATGTCCTGGTGCCAGTGGGACTGACCAAGATCTCCAATCTCAAATGCTTTTGAATCCCATTAATGTCTAATTTGCATTTGTAGGCTGGATGTGTATCCATATAACATATGCATTATGCAAATGAATTCTTCCTACGTACATTTAAGTGAAAATAATTGAATGCAACCAATTCAGTGAAGCAAATGAGATAAAAACATCAATCCTGGGCCGTGTGCTTGGCAAGCATCGCAGGCTTTGGAAGCAAAGCCAGGCTACTGGGCACAAAAACCAAACAAATGCTATTTGTGGGTCACCTGAAAATAATTTTTGGACCAGACAGCAGCTTTAAATTCACTATATCCCCCACATAAATTTGTGTTCATTTCATTGCATAAACTCAAGGGGCAAAAAATAAATATTTTTCCGCTACTTATTCCCATTCACTTATCTGCAGCATACAAATATTAAAACCAGCTACAACAATAAACAGCCAAAGGCTATTTCTTGGCAGAACATGGTTTGCATTTGCATTTGCTGCCAAGGCCAGCAGAATCCCTCATTTGCACTGCCTGTAAGATAGGAGGAAAGTTTCCTTAGTGCGTGCAGGAAGTGACACAGATCGCAGCCCCTCATTTGGAAACGTGACCCCACTGATAGCAGAGGCAGTTTTCAGAGACAGCTCCTCTTCTGTGGGCTGAGATTGTATCACAGATGGGATTGGAGGAGATCAAAAAGCCCTCCCAGTCCATCACCTTGAGCTGATCTGAATGGTAAGGCAACAACAATTAGCCCAGGGGCATATCAGACTTTGATGCTAACACCAACTTCAGAGAAGGCACCTCATGTTGTCTGTTAACTTCACATGTTGATACTTTTCTGCCTCTCAACAAATAAATTTCTCTTATCTCTACAGTTATAAAATAGAACCTTTGCAGTGATTTTCCCTGATCAATTATTCAAGATAAAATTTGCATTATATGAATGACCAGGAAAAAACATTTTTTAAATGCTCTACATAACTTTCAGGACTGAGAGCACACATATCTAACTGAGCATCAGCCTCCAGCCATGCTGCAATGCTACACCAGTCTCTCACTTTCACATCATTCCAAGATAACACTTGGGTGCAATTACTGTAGTTTGTACTAGCATGCTACCAATTGCATACAGATCATAATTTCTTTCCCAAGCCAATAAATCAATAAATTACCCAGGAGGCTGAGATTGGTCTCTAATCAGTGCATCCCAAGAGCCATCTGTAAATACAAGAGGACAAAAATACCGCGGAAGCATCCTGACTTGTTCCAGGCTTTTAGATGTCTATCCTTAAACCATCTCCTTAAAATGACCTGCCCACTGTGATTTCTTCTGAAATCTTAATTTTTGAATGAAAGCTTAGTTTTTAACAGCAAAACCACAAAGCAGTCAGCAAAGACAAACCAGAAACAAGGTGTATATGCAACCCTTGACCTCTGCAATCCTGTAGCCAGGTGTGTGCTGCCATCCTTGAGCTCAGCTCAAGTGACCTGCTGAGCAGCTTAGAGTCTTCTCAGTCCTCACAGGGTCCTCATGCCATCTCGTGGCTGTGACTGCTGTTCACCACATTCTGCTGCCTCCCAAACTTCCTCAAACACACAGCAATGGGACACAATTATAAACATCAAGAAACAAAATGGAAGGAAGAGCAAATACTGTCAGTCACCAGGAGGATCAATGCTCCAGAACAACAGAAAGCTTTTTATTAACAAGCACTAGAGCTTGTAAAACAAGCTTTGGAAATAAAACATTCCTGTACTTACTTGCTTGGCTCCCCCCCCAACCCTGGGCACTACCTGCAGTTCCATAGGAGGGCCTGTTAGTACACTAAAAGCAGGACATTTGGGGGCAGTCATCACTCTTTACTCAAGAATAACATGTTGACAGAAATTAATGTGGCCCAGACAGTATTTCACAGCCCAGAATAAAAAAAAAAAAAGTCACTTGGACAGAGGTGTCTGCAGCCATTTCACTGTCATTCACTAAAGGCCAGGCAGGGTCAGACAGGGAACAGACACCTGAGCATGACAGATCACAGCTGCTGCCCCACAGCCAGGGAGCAGAGCAGGACCCACAGGCAGGCCGTGCTCCAGTTCCACAGAACTTGCTCTACTAAAATCTGCAACACAAGAGGGCCAGGACTAGGGCGCCACATGCCCGGCTCACACCTCAGACTCACACAGCTGGCAGCACACAGTGTGCCTCAGAGACTCCACCCAAGGTTTCTGCTGGCACCAAGAACCTTGGCATTCCACACTGGATGTGGCACTGGAAAACTCCTGTGCATGAGCCTTACCCCTGCCAGCTCACACACTGAGCTGTCTCCACAGCTAACATGGGGAGTGGCACCACTGCAGGTATCATTTCTCCTTTTCAGCTAATCAATGGAATAGCTCTTTCTTGGCACTGTTTAAGAGGAGATTTTACTCTGCTTCAGAGGAGCTAGCCATGTTACCAGAATCAAAAGCAGCTTTCAGTTTTCTTGCCTTCATTCCTCTCCTAAAGCCATCCCAAAAAAGCTAAACTACTCTTCTTACACCTTCTTCTGCTGCATCAGTTTTCCCCATAGCCTGCCCAGTTATCTCCAGACCTCTTCTGTGGAGACAGGGCTCAGACAATATTTACTCAGCTTTCACTGAGTAAGAACTCTACATTTCATATATACATGTATGTATTTCTTATAGACATAAATACATTTAATATATACAAATACTCTTTATGCATCAGCTGTATTCCAAGACACTCTAGAGTGAACCCCTCTGGAGACTCCTTAGCTAAAGCAGCAACTGTGGATTTATAAATTACATCATTTTCTCTGTCTAGGACAAGGGCAGATGGAGACTGACCTGAGAGGACAAGTGCTGGGAGAAGGCTGTGGGGAAATAGCTCCAGTTCATCTGGTCTGGACTTAGCTGATTTTCAAATCTGTGATGATATACAGACTTGTAACTGTGTTCAATGTCTTAAAATATCAGCAAGGGTAAAACAAAGCCAAAAATGAGGCTACGGGTTTGGCAGACTGTAAAACTTTCATAAGTTTTACAGTTTTTTCCTCATAAAATATTATCTTGTCAAGTGAAAATATTTTCAGAAAACAGCTTTGTAGATGGCTTTTTTCCTTGACTATAAATAATAAAAATGAGGCATCTGGGTGTGTCAAAATGGAGCCAAACACTTAGCCTAATCCCAGCTCTACTTCTTTCAAAGTCCTTGGTGAAATTCCGCTGCTCTCTACCAATGCAGAGCATCTCTGTATATCCTGCCTTTTAACACCCTTTTAACATTTTACTGGGAAGGACTCTCAGCCAAAACAAAAAGGATGCACTGAGTTTGTTTTAGCCTTTTACCCCCTTTATTTATTTAAAATAAGATAAATAAAAATATGAAAAGCCATCCACCCCTTTCTCTCAATGACACTAGGACCAAAGAGCTTCAGGAGACAAAGTCCCTGGTGACCCAAGCCCTGTTCTGGCTCCTCTGCTCACCTAGAGAGCAGCTTTTTCCTCATTTCTGTCAGAGAAACCTCACTAAAGATGATAAACCTGCCAAGTTGCAAGGAAGAGAAAGCTCCTGCTTGCATAATCCTTATTACTATGATGAGTCACCTTAAAAATTTCTTTCAAGAGAGCAAATGAACAAGAACAAAATACAGCAGAGAAATTACTGTAGCATAAAACAAACTCTCCCTGGTGGCTGCTATTTGAGAGGAACAACATTTCTGAACAAAAGTGTTTCTCTCCCTGATTAGAAAACATATTTTCAAGTATGACTCATATTCTGAGAGGAAAACTTGCTCTCAAAATCTAGTGCACTATAATCTGCAGCCCAGTGTTCCCTCAAGGATTAAGTGTGACATTAATGCCAAAAGATACCTCTGAGGCTCATCTCTGCTAATGTTGCTGCAGTCTGAAGGAACGCTGCTGTGGCTGGTCCCAAAGTGATTCTTTTTCAATTTCTATAGTGCCATTTGGACCCAGCACTGAAAATGCAGCTTAAACAACCTATCTCCAGTGCAGAACCCTTTGGAAAACCTGGAATTGCAAAGAGGGAAAGAAAGACCACTCACAGCTCCTGCTGCTCAGACTCCTCTTGCTCCAAGACACGGATACGCTTCCCCAATGAGAGCAGCTCTTCCAGGATAAGCCCTCACAGATGCACCCTTAATACACATATACAGGATACAAATAACCCTTGAATTACTTTGTCAGAGAAAACAGTTTGAAAACACAGACTTTAAGAGCAAACCTATTATCATGACATTCTTAATACACAAAGTAATACTAAGGCACTTCAGACACCTTATCAATTACTCCAGAAGAGACCATTACTTATTCAGCTTGACCAACAGCAACAAACAGGATCTTTGTTAGCATCCCTCTCCCTTCAGTTTCAGGCAACAACATGTGTTTAGTCAGCTCCAGCCAAACCAAGGCAAGACAAATGTTCAGACACTTCTCCAGGGCTACTCTCAGTGCTCCTCTTTGCATATACCCAAAGAGCTGCACTACCACATGCTTGCACCTAGGCATGCTCAGTTTAAATATTTGCTACCCTTTAAAGCCACTAAATTGTGTGATAGCCAGGTTTTCTAATCAAACTCTTCTGGCCCAACAAAGTTTGTGATGTTTGCTTAAACTTATACTTCCATGCAAATGTGTATTACCATCTAGAAATTTCTGCCTGCTTGCTGTGCTGGAAATCACCAATCTCATCTTTAGCTTTAATTCGGCAAAACACTGCATTCAATATAATAATTTACCCAATTATTAAAATAATGTATAATATAAATTGTGGAAATGCATATGCTATGCTTTGCATTTGTAGAATGCTCTGTAGTTTTGTAGGGCAGCAGAGGGAGAACAAATAATGGGAAATAAATAACTTTATAACCCTCTTCAGTTTGGTTTGGTAGCAATCAGGAAAATATAAACCAGTACATTAAGGTTTGGCTAAGGAAGAATATAAATTCAGACACAATGGCTGTTTGCACTGCTGAAAAGTTGCAATTCTTTTAAATGAAGTGTAACAGCAGTAACTGTGTTTCTCTGAGAGAGCTAAGAGGCAAATGGTGCATGAATCAATAACGATGAGGCTTGTGCACCATTTATCCCTTTGCATGATCCACAGGAAATCCCGTTGCATAATGACATTATTCAGTCCAATTGTAATTGTGCCTGTGAGGCACAGAATAACTGGTCTCATTAGCACTCACCCCATCTTCAAAGGGCAGACACCCACCAAAGGTGATCTGCTAGGCAATCAGCCTAAACTTCCACTAATAATGGGATCACACTCTCTGAAATTACTGGTGCCACAACGGGACTTAATTTTTGCTGTCACAGAACCAATTGCTATAAATATCTTCAAGATTAAAAACATTTTTAAAAGCTTCAAAGCTTTCAGCTGCTATAGAGCTGCTACAGTGAGTACCACCGATATGTCTGCTGACTCCAGAAGTCAGACACTGAATTAGGACACTCAGACACAGGTGCTTTAAACAATCATAAATCCCCGATTTAGATGTCTGAGGAAGCTGCAGGTATAGAAGAAAGTTTGCAAAGCAAGTGTTAAAACAGCAGTAAGCAGTGCTCACAGGTTTAACCTCCCGTGGATGAGGTGTTGTGCTGGGGCTCAATAAGCCCATGGCTTGAATGAGTCCTCCCACATTCCCTGAGGGGAGGAGAGTGCTCAGGGCCCTTACGCTCCCCAAGCAAAAGACATTGTCCCACAGTCAACCTTCAACAATAAAAACAATGAAAAATTCTGAAGAAGTGTCTACCAAGAAATAATTGTCACTCCAAAGAGACCAGACAGGCCAAATTGCAGGAGACTGAGAAAATGCACATCCCTGGGTGGCTAAATTTTGGCTGAGTTGTGTTTGTAATACACTCTGGTTTACCATAACAAGCACAAGGATGATCATTCTTGTTACACTTCCAGTAGTATGTAAAATAATATTTTGAGAGATGGCCATTACAGAAACTCTAGATTAATCACAGGCTTATAAACAGTCCAAGATCAAAGGTTTGGTGGACTTATTCATGCCAGCACAGCTCCAGTAGTGACTGTCAGTCATAGATTCAACTTTGGCCCAAGGATACTAATTTATAACACCTATAATGCTCAGACAAGATTAAAACTTACACAAAATTAATCCATATATACATAGAGCACCCACCATGTATCAGATGCACTGATGACAGGTACAACATTCAATAGTAACACATCAACCTGACACAAAGCCAACTGAAATCAAGGAAATGAGATCCTCTCAAAATTGACAGGTTTGAAATGACTATAGATAGGCTCCTCTGCTTCTCACTCTTCAGGATGAAACAATGGGTGCTGAGAGCTACTGGTGTGAAAGCACTCAGGGTCCACTCCTCAAAGAAGTAAGCCAGCAGGAACATCAACCTACAGAACAAATTGACGAGACAGCTCTTTCCCCTCTCTAGTTTGTGAGAAGGATCATTCTGCTGAGAAAAGCATGGGATTGGCAGGGGGGAACATTATTTAGTTTTTATCTCATGGGGCCATAGGAGACTCATAGTTTTCAGTCTTATGTATATCCAGTAATTTATTTCTTTTAACAATTCAAAGTCCAAGATATCTAAACTGTCATACAGAGCAAGGTACATATGCAAAGACAAGACTGTTGGATTAATGGAAGCACTCTTGTGAGAAAGCTGGAATGAATTTTGCAGGCAAGAGCAACCCTCCTGCTCTCATGATTTTGTATATTCTCAACTCATTTTTGACGCAGAAATAAATATAGAGAATAACTCACTTCCTTCAAAAGTAAGACTCTCCTTCCACCAAAGAACTGCAGCACCTGCCAGCAGGAACTAAAAATTTCTGTAATCCAGTAAGTCCACAAGCTACTCTGATCATTATCAGAGGCAGGACATAAGGTTAGGCAGACTTTCAGTCTGAGCCACCACAGTCACCCTTAAGTTATTTTAGTATTCCAAACAGTGGACACTTACATATGTAGGACCTGCCATGAGTACACAAAACACAGCATTGCTCAGGGCAAAAGCTAATGCTGAATCCAATGCTCACTGAGCAGGTATGTGTGCTGCAGACCCAGTGCTGTGCCAATCCCCTTGTGCTGTGAATTGTTACAGCCTATGGCTATGGAGTGCAGCCTCTGCAGTGCAAGCTCCAAGGGCAGCACGTCATTTTTTCAGGTTATCAACCACCCAGCTCAGCTAACAGGTCATTTATATGTGGGTCAGCACACCAAGGCTCAGTGGCTCAGGGCTAAAGACGTGCAAGAAAGATAACATTTTAAATTATTTAAGCCAATGCCATGGAAGGATTAGAAGCCCCTGACTGGAGAACTTACAAACAGCACATGGCCATCTTTATTTCAGACATGCTACACAAGGCTAATATGAAACAGAACAGAGGGAACACAAAAGTGTAAGGTGCAAACACAAGTAGTTCCAGAGACACACAAAGGAGCACTTTTTCCAGCAGAGGTTAGCAAAACCAAGATGCACTTGTCCAATAGAGAAGTAAGAAAAAACTGTTCTGACATAGGGCTCCCCTTCAAACTGACTTCATTTTCACACTAGAGTTCCCACTGACAGATCACCCAAAACTTCCTTTGGAGTGAGAGGTCAAAGAGCCAGAGACAGAGAAAAGCACTTCCTTACAGACTGCTCTTTGCTTACCTATACCACATTGCTCTTCATTTGCTCATCAGGCTGGGCCTAGGTTTTTAAATTAAATTCTTCCTAAACCCCCAGTGTGGGAGTTTGCTATCTTGGGGACAGTTTCCTAAGGTTTTAGGTTCCCAGTCTGCAAGTTCTTTAGCAGGAACAGCATGTAGCCTAGGGATTTGTATGTTTAAAGGGAGTCACAGCTGAAACTGTGAAGTCCTTTCAGTTTAAAATCTTCTATAATCCAGCTTGGGTATTATCCAAGCAGCAATCAGTTCATAAAAAGAAAAAAAACTGGGCAGGGAGGAAGTGGAAAGCAGGCACATGACTTTACCTTAGTGTCAGAAGATCCCCAAAAGCATGTTTAGCATCAAATTTTACTTCATCAGTGTAAAAGCATAATTCCTCACATTGCTGGTGACTCTGGCTCAACTAAGATAAATGACACCTAGGATATTAGCAGCTCCTCTTTTTAAACAGCTTCTGGACAATGGGACACTGAGATGAGACTCTGGCCTACATGTGCACTGACAGAACAGACTATTGCTTGTTTGGGTTTTCACAAAATTTCTCTACCTGCAGATAAATCCTGAGAAAAATCTCTTTCATCTGTAGTTATGTTCAACGAACTTTAGAAAGAAAAATGGTACATAAAACGCTCAGTTACAAGAGTACAAAGTTGGTTAACCAGGGAAATAAAGGAAAAATATTCTGGTAACAGAGAAAATAGAGGAAGGAAAAAACATGATGTCTTGCCTTTTTCAAACCTACACACACATTCTCATCTGTTATGAATTTAACTGCAAGTTCTTCATAGGAAAACAGTGTTCATCACCTGAGCTGGATTTACCCCCTCCACGTGGCTAATGAAAATTATTTTGTCACATACAGTCACTGGGGAACCTGGCAAAGGGTCCCTGATTACCAATATCAGTGGAAGTGAGAGAAAACAGAGGCAGACCCTGAATTCTGTCAATTACTTAACAGAATGCAGCAAAGCAAAAACAGTGCTTTTCTTCAGTGGGAAAAAATCCAACATTACACCGCATGATGGCATTTTGTGCTGAAGATGGTATGCATTCCGTTTTCATGATGGGAACATCTGATAAGTATTTAAGGGATTTGAAAAACTCAAAAGAGCTCCTTGAGAAATAGGGTAATATTGTGGTCTTCGGTGTTATAATCAACTGCTGAAATTCAAGCAGCAAAAAAAGAGAAGCATATTGTCAGAGGTATCAGCTCAAATTATTGATTGATCTGCCTGTCTATATTGTAACAAAGCAAGAAGTAAATTAAGTTTCACCTGCTAAATCTGTACCAAAGTGAAGAAGGTGGTGTGGGTTTTTCTTTTTCATAAATATCTGGACAGTGAATGCTAAAAAGAAGTGCTTTTACACCAGAGGACAACTTCCAGAAAATACAGGGAAAAGCCCAACACAGAGTAGACATTTATCTACTTGGAGAGATAATCAGTGCTTTTTGCATTTCAATTCTTGTCTTCATCACCGTGGCTTCCTTTTTCTTTTGTTCCCCACACAGAAAATTTGTACACTGAGCACAGCTGTTCAAGCTGCACAGACACAGGTATTTCTGGTGCCAGGAAATAATGTGCAAATCTACAAGTATAATAAAATTCCCTTTCTCCAGCAGGTGTTTTAATGCTGGTCTGGCTGCAATCCCAAGCTGCCAAGGCCCTCTCAAACTGGCCTTTGGCATTTGCACATTTGGGTTCAGCTTCTGCCCATTCCCCTGAGTGGAGACCCAAGCTGAATTCCCATCTTTACACCTCCAAGTGATCCAAGAGCTCTCATCCCAAACCCTGGCAGCATTCATAACTTTTGCAGCTTATTTAGGACTCTCTAGGTTTGAAAGCCAGGTCCCTGCCAAGGAAGGCAGGAACCTCCTTTGGAATGGAGAATATTAATCCCCTTCCCTCTGAATCATTATAACTCTGAATTTAAATCTACAAGCAATTACAGCTCATAATAACTTGCAAAAGCACATACATTAGAGCAAAAGCCAACTATTACAGAGCTGATTAAAACATCTCCACCCCTCCAAAAGAAACTCTCAGATAAGAGAAATGCAGCCAGATGCCCTCCTCCCCTGAGCTTTTTCACTTTTTCTCTCTCTCATTAGTACCATGTCATTATGCCTCCTTAGAGACAGATGGGACAAAATTCCATGAGAGAGAGAAACAAAAGGACAAATCCTAAACCCCAACAATGACCTACAACAAACCCAAGCAAGAAAAGCAACAGACTTAGAGTCTCTCTTTTCATCCCTCCCACATTTGATTTCTGGAAAAATAATTTATTCTGCAAAGACTATTTGATATAATTAGTTCTTAAACAGAACCATGTTGAGACATTATTAAAAATATATTTCTTTTCCACATGATTCTTGCAACCTTATAGAAATACTAAATCAATTCAGGAAGAAAAGATACAGCAGCACTCAAATAGTACTAGCAGGAAAACAGATTTTAAAGTGCTGATTTTTTTTTTCCATTTATAATTACTTGTACTTTTTGACAGCTGTTCATCAATATTATGGGAGAAAGGTTGGGTTTAGGGGTTTATCTTTAATTTTTTTAGAATCATTTGTTATCCAGTTCCCTTTTTATTTTTAGCACTTGAAGGCTACAGTCAGATAATATACATAAATATTTCCCATCTCAGTAGGTACAGCTATGAACATAACACATACTACGCTCTGGGAAACACAGAAGATTTAAAAGCCCCTGCAGTAATCCTTAGAAGCACAAACCCTGGTTAAGAATGTATCACTGGCATGAAGGTGACATAGCCCAAGGTAACACACCTCTTCTAGAAAACAGAGATAGAACAGAGGGGACCACAGAAATCCTGTCCCAGCTCTTTGCACCGAGTACAGGAACAAACAATAGAGTAAGACTTCTTTTAAGTATAGCTGAAGAAAACACAAGACTATTTTGAATCGATTTTTGTACTACATTCAGAAACTTGCAAATTTTTTTTTTAGTGTGTGTGTTGATAAACTTGTCAAGTAAGTACTAGGACCCAGCTCAAATATTTGACCTAAACCTGCAAATCAGCCCTCTGGATTTCAGTGGATTTTGAGGAAACCACATTGCATACTTTTATATCTACACATTGCCACAAGGAGCAATTAGTAACTTGTCCTAACAATGGCTCTCCATAATGCAGAGCAGACTTCTTTCACAGAGAACATTAAAATCCACTTGAATGCAGGAAATATTATAAGCAACTAGCCAAAGACTGGCACATTTCTTGATGTGGTACTCAGTGGTTCCCAGAGTCCTTTCTAACAGTGTCAGAGAGCTGCTACCTTATATAGGATTTTTCTTCATTTACCCTTGCTATCATAATTAAAGACACAAAAATGCCCTAGTATTCTGAAATTCCTCTCCAATGCACTCTAGATAGATATTGCAGAAACATTATCATAAATATAGAGAAAAAATTGCTGTCAGTGCAGAACTCAAATTTTAAGAAATACCTATAAAAAGTAGTACAGAAACTCACTGCAGTTCAATATATCACATACTAGCAGCTGCTCATAGCTGGCTGGTTGGCCAGACTGCATTCCTGATAGCCCCCAGGCACAAGTCAATACAGAGCTGGCTGGTTGCATCCAAGTACTCTGTATTTATTTTAAAAAATTAAAATAAAAATAAAAATCAGTGTACTTATCTCAGTGAGCACTGCAGACTACATGAACTCCCCAAGGGACCCCTAAACCACCTCACCCAGCGACAGATGGAGACACCTCTTGGACACCTCCAGGGGTGGTGACTCTACCATTTCCCTGGGCAGCCCCTTCCAATGCCTGACAAACAGAGAAAATTGGGTTTTTTAATGTCTAATCTGAATCTCCCCTGTCTCATCTGAGGCCATTTCCTCTGCTGATTCTCTACTGGAGGAGAGACAGCCCCACCTCAGTGCACCCCCCTGTCAGGGAGTTTGGAGAGTGATGAGGAGCCCCCTGAGCCTCCTCTCCTCCAGACACACGGCTCCCTCAGCCACGCACCAGACTTGTTTTCCAGACCCTTCATGAGCTTTGCTGCCCTTCACTGGACACACTGCAGAACCCCAATGTCCTTTTTGAAGTGAGGGGCCCAGAACAGAATGCAGCATTCCAGGTGTGGCCTCAGCAGTGCCCAGTACAGGGGGACAGCCACTGCCCTGCTCCGGCTGGCCACACTATTCCTGATATTCAGGATGCTCTTGGCCTTCTTGGCCCCCTGGGCACGCTTGGCCATGCCCAGTTGCTGTTGGCCAGCACCCCCAAGGCAGAAAGAGCCTGCCTCCTGAGCCACTCTTCCCCCAGCCTGGAGCTGCAGGACCTGGCACTTGCTGACCCTCATGCCCTTGTCCTCAGCCCATTGATTGACTCTGCCCAGGTCTCTTATGCAGAGCCCCCCTGCCCTGGAGCAGATCCAGACTCCCACCCAGCTTGGTGCTGTCTGTGTATGTACAGAATGTGCACTCAATCCCCATTCCAAATCATCAATAAAGGTGCAAAACAGGATCTGCACCAAAACTGAGCTCTGGGAACACCACTAGTGACCAGGTCTATCTCCACTTTGTTACTTCTATGATGCACGGCAGTATAACAGCACAATACTTCCTCTAACTAGGAAAATACTAGTATGAACTTGGACTGAAGTACAGAACTTGAACCTACTGAGTAGATATTACTTCTGCCAATCAAAAATCACAACATAAGTCTCTAGAAATGCTTTAGTTCTTCATCTAACAAGCTAATCCACCTGTAAAAGAGGGAGTGGGGGAGGATTCTTTTTGATAGATTTCTTGGATGAAAAAAAAAGTGCAAATGCAGCAATATTATATCTGAGAACTGGTTTTTGGTAAAGAAGGGTAAGTGTTCCTATTGAAGGGGGATAGAAAAGAGAGCAGAGAGAGGAAGAAAGAGACAAAGAGAGAAACAGAAGACAGCAACAGAACATCCCTGCTGTACCCCAGGAGCCCTGTGAGTGTCGGCTCTGCAGATGGAGCAGGTGGGCTGTGAGCAGCAATGGGCCTGCACAGCTCTTATGACCAGCCACGTGCCATTTCCAAGTGGCAGCAGAAGGCTCCCCTTTGTTATAGATGAAAATCTGATGATTGGCTCCCAGAATTCAGAGACAAATACCATGTGTACATTGAGAGAAATTTTGTTGATGTACCGGTATATTATTTTAGTTTGTTGTTTGGACACCCTCTGCTCTCCTCAGTCTTTTTCCCCCACCCCATATTGTTGTCACTGGACAGCCTGGGTTGTCAGGGTCACATGGAGGGAGGGTGTGCACATGTGCCCCTTGCCTGGGGCAGGTGGGAGTGGGCAACATCTCACCTCCAATCCAGCTGCAAGAAGGTCTCCAGCAATGGACAGCAAAGAAGAGTTGACTGGGAGATTTTGGGTAAGGCCAGGGTTGGCTGATGCAACCCCCAGGGGTATAAAAGGGGGAGCAGCCATTTTGGGGGTGAGCCTCTGGCAGTCAGCCACACTCCCAGCACTCACTGCTCCTTTTTCCTTATTCAGTCCTTTGTTGAGGTTTAATAAACCTTTGAGATTTGCAAGTGAGCAGTTGTTTCTCACACCATCACCTGCACAACCCCCTAGAATAATTTTTCACCCTATGTATAACACTTGTTGAGGCACAAATAAAAATCAAATTGGTCCATCTCATCAGCTAATGAAAAAAGAGGTAACACTTTGAAACAACTGGTTGCCCAAACTGCAAGGACCTCTTCTGTATACTGCTAAAAACTACTAAACATAGTTTGACTTATCTTAGCATCTTTAACCTTCAACTACAAAGGCCCTCAAAACATTCTAAAGAATGTTTTACTGCAGCAGGAAGCATAGCATGATTACTACACGATCTCCTGGTCACAGCTATAAATGAAGAAAATCTCATTATTTCTGAACATTAGCCTTCCCAAATGCATTTATAATCAACATTGGAATAGTCTGAGAAATAAGGCCGTGATAATAAAGGCTTTGAGAAATGAGGTAGAAAAATCCCACCATTTCTGGGCTTCCAGATAATGCAAATTATTTGAGTAAAGCTGTATAATGGAACTGCAAGAGAATTCCATTCATGAGGGTAGAATGAAGTATTTCATTATCAAAAAAATAATCAAATCAAGCATTACCTAATTAGGGATCACTTATGGAAGCAGCACTGGCAAAGATTCAGGTGTGTGACCACAGTCACAACAGCAGGAGGGGTGTGAATCCCTCTGTGACACACAGGTGGAGGACCAAAGGCAGTGGGGAGTAATAAGAGCATCTCTTCAATGTTTTCCCTGCATGTATTTGAGTTATTTCTCCAAGACTAACTAAAATTTCTTTCCCCCTCTCCAAACTGCTCTAAACTTCATGGCAAGTTCCTACTCCTGCAGCACAACAAGGCAAAAATATTTTTAGGAAGATCACTACCCCTGCCACACTTAGAAGTTTTATGGGTTGTGTTAATAAGCCAGTTTTTAAAAAAGTAATTTGAAATGCAGGATAAAGCAAGCACTGCAGAAGTGGCTGATGACTGCCCCAGTTCTTTGGACTACCTGGTGGATAAGTGGATTTAATACCACCTGAGTTATAAGTTTCCATAATGCATTTTCAAAGTGTATCTGTCCATGAAGCTTCAAATCATTTTCCAATTTTATGCTAAATAAAAAACACATACAAAAATACTGCAGATAAATCTTCCCTGCCGGTATAATTGAAAAAATGCCACTATGCAAAGATAAGTTTGTACAGAAGTTTCTTTTTAATAAGGTATACATGAAATATTATTTGAAATATTTCAACTGAAATATACTTTTTCCCTTTGGAGGTGTTTTAAAGATCACATAGGTGTAGAGATTGAATAATTTGGCATTGCTTAGCCCCAAGAAAAGGAGATGAAAAAGGAACAAAAGGACAGACTACAAAAAAGGTTGCTGCATAAAGGCAAGGAATAATCTGTTCAGTGTCCTTGTGGGCAGGGACAGAGATAACCCACTTCCACTGGTGCAAAGAAAACCTAAGTCAGGTAAGAAGTGAAACTTTTAAGAATTAAGGCCAGGGCAGTACTGGGGTTAGGCTTCCTGAGCTGCCCTTCAAATATCTGACATGGGAGGTGATGAAGAAGCAGAACAGGGCAAACATTTATCACAGAGGGACTCAGGAGCAGCTGATTCTGGAAAGAAGACAAAAGACAGCATCTATTTTTGCCACTATGGATTTCTCCAGTTGTCTCCAAAACCAGCAATTACCATCACCAAGCAGCAGCACCCTAAGAAAATTCCAGCACACAATACAAATGAAAACATGGAAGGGAGAAAGCCATTTAAACCTCTCTTGAAAAGCAACTACTAAAGGGACTTATGCCAAGGGTTTTACGCTTTATCCTGTGTGCAATAGTGGAGGAGGGGTTTGACAATGCAGCTCAGATGTGTGATTAACAGCATCACCAGATGGACACAGTTTTGCCCGAGTCTGAGGCAGAGAAACACAAATGTCAGCACATGCACAGGCTGAAAACCCCAGTGTTCCCTGGTTTGACAGCAGAAGCCTCACTAAGAACCTTTGCCAGGCTGGGCAGGGGAGCATCAGCTCAGCAATCTCACTTTTATCAGCTGTCACACACCCAGCACTCATGGAATATGCTGAATTGGAAGGAACTCCAATTCAGGGATCACGAGGATCACGAGGTCCAACTCCTGGCCCTGCACAGCACCATCCCCAAGAGTCACTTCTGTGATTGAGAGCATTGTCCAAACACTTCTTGATCTCTGCCAGGCTTGGTGCCATGGCCACTTCCTTGGGGAGCCTGTTCCAGCGCCCAAGACCCTCTGAGGGAAGAACCCTTTTCTGACATCCAACCTAAACTCCCCTGACACAGCTCCAGGCCATTCCCTGGAGTCCTGTCACTGTCACCACAGAGCAGAGATCAGTGCCTGCCCCTGCTCTTTCCCTCATGGGGCAACTGTAACTATGAAAACACAAGGACAACTTGTTTGCCCTTATTAAATTATTCAGAACCATAACTCTATGCAAGAAGAACTATCAGAGGTCTTAAATCTATTAAATAAATGCAGCATACTAGGTTAAGAACTGGACTAGATCTTAAAGGTTTTTTCCAACCTAAATAATTCTATGCTTCTTCCCTGGACCTTCCTTTCTGGTATAGGGAGGAACTTCTTTTCATGACCAGACCCCACTACCACAGATATGAGCCAAGAGAAACACAGACTGTTTCCAGAGTCATCACCACATGGACTGAAGAACGCCTTCTTGACACTGAATTTGCTTAAAAAGATATCATCTTAATCATCTCATTGAGCTAGTTATACATAAACAAAAAGCTCTTAAACAACATGCAAACCAGATGGTGTCATTGTAAGTGCTGGCAGAAAATACACCTGTTAAATAAGAGAAATAAGTAAAACTTGGGGTTGAATCAGACACTTCTCTCAACCCTCTCTCTCCCTCTTCCCTAACCTGTCCCCCATCTTCTCCCTCCCCTTTCTCTGACTTTTACAGACCTGTTTTCTGCAAATGCTTTCTCAGAGCACATTCATGTCTCACATATCCTTTCATGCCTTGAGCTGCACACCTAAGCTCTTCACCCTTTTCATTTCAGCTAAGTTCTGGAGCCAAGCTCCCCCAGACCCAGGGAATCAGGACAGATTATATCCCTTCTACTGACATGCATTTTCCTTCCTCATATGCAGAAAAGCACAGGGCTTTCACTGGAGACATAACATCTCCTCATTAAACCACCTGCTACTCCTTGTTCCCACCTCAAGCCAAAGCCTTTTTGCCATGAGAGCACACTCAGTGCCAGCCTGTGCATCAGCAAACATCCCGCCCAAGGGCAGCTGCATGGGGCTGATGTGTTTGGCACATTACTGACTTCAACATAAGGTCAGATACAATGCTACTTAACCACTTTGTGGTGCCAATGCTTTTAGAGGCAGCTCAACTCCTTTTCTGTCTCACTTCTAAATACAGGGTAATAAAATTCTAACTAAACACAGAGTAATAAAGTTCTAACTGTAAGCCACTGGAGTGCTTAAAATGATCTCCAAGTTTGCTGTGAATAACACAAACCTCCTATCATTTGAAGAAAAACAAGAATCAGGCTCCAAATTTAGGCCTCTTTTTGTTCCTTTTATATCCACAATAGTATTCAAAAAGCAGGTCAAGTTTAGTAGGTGCCAATGATTATACTAAAACACATTTCATAGCCCTGCCTACTATCCTTAAAATATAAGGATAGTATTTTTATTCTATTTCAATACATTATGCAACACAAAGAATCAGCACCTGGAATGTCAGCACAATTTAGATATTTGTATCTTATACAGACTGATACTCTTCTGAGCTAGGATTTTGCAGTTTCACATACTCATACCACATATCTATAGGATTGAATCCAGAGGTAGAACTGCTTCCAAATAGTATCCTACTCCTTCTAACCACAACTGGTGAGACACCAAGTCATTTTATCAGCTGCTCACCCTGTAAATGAGATGCAGAGGTTAAGTAGCTTATTGAACTGAAACTCTACAGATGATCTAGTTTACTTGCTCATTAATGACCATTTAAGTACTTTGTTAATCCTTTTCCCCCATCAGTTAAATAAAAGGCTTTGGTGACAGCAAGGCTTAAATAAATATCTAGTCTGTTTCCTTATGAAGAACTGTACATGCCATTTCACACCCTGCTCACCTCTAAATTTGCTGTTATGGACCTACAATGATAAGGCTGCACATTACAGATTAACAATAGTAGTAGCAAGAAGCTTACAGTAAATAGTTCCTGTGCTTGTTCAGCAGTTTCTTTCTAAATTGTGTATCTGTACTATTTAATCTGAAGACCACAGCAAGCACCTAAAAAAGCTGAGCATACTTATTACATCATTCACCTTATTTAAACAGTCTTGCTTCTCAGCAAGCAAATCACACTTCTGTAACATGTAGAGCTGAGCAGCAGCATACAAAATCCAAAGTGAGCTACTACTTACATACAAAACTACAAAGTGAACTCTGCAAAGTTTTACTGATCCTGAAAAAAAAAACCAACAAGAACTTCATCTTTTCAAGAGCAAAGGCAGAAGTGCAGGGATTATCTCATTGGAGGTTATAGTCACAATGCAACTCGCCTGAAGTGATAATGTATTTTCAATCAACAAAGCTTGAATCTAATATTTATTGATTAAATTTAAATGTTAATTCAAAGACAAAAGAAATGCAACAGCTTTGCATAACACTTTTAGTCTAAAGGCTGTATTTATTTAGACACCTGTTGGGCTTAGACCACATTTGCAATATAGTTCTAGTAAGATTGTTCCAGTCGTTAAAACATCATTATAAACAGCAGTTTACACCATTAATTCTTCTCTTAAATGTAGAATCCATTTTACTACAAGCCAGTTGGAACAAGTGTCCCTGGCACTGCTATTTAAGCTGTTAATGATTCATTATGATGGGTCATTTCAGAAATTATTTTCCAGTAATTTCTTCTCTTTTTTCCCCCCATGTGAAAAATAGCAAATGCTTTGTACTGTCCAGAGGTGGTAGAACTAATCATCACTGGTGCACTAATTAATCCACTCAAAACACCCAGAACTCCTTCCCTGGGATAGGAGGAACACACCATATCAACAGGACAAACATTTAAAGGATTTTATCAAAAACCGTGTGGCAGAACACTATCCTAAATCCATATTTAGGCACAGTAAGATATTTGACTTGATCTGATTCACTGAGACAGATAAGCAAAACATTTTGATCAAATCCTTACTAAAGAAATCAGGTCAACTGAAATGATTCACAGAACAATTGTATTCTGTATTTCACTCAACTGAGAATAAATCCCATTGTGGGTTTTTTAAATGTGAGAATCAAAAATAAAATGTTCTTTCATTTCTAAAAATATGAGTAACTATATTTGCCTAAATGAAACATTTTCATTTCAAGGCACATCTTACCTCAAAATTGAAAATTCCAACACTTAGAAAGTAGAAATATTTTTTACTCCATTTAATTCTTACCTTTGTCTATGATTTTCTTCCTTCAATACACCAGTTTATCCACAGCATCCTGCTGATTACACAGGCAGCATAATTCACTTTCTGAAATACAAACTTGAAACCAGTAGAAATCCAAAACCAGTTACTGAGGAGGGGTCGGTGGAAGATCAGGCAATGTCCAACTTTCTACCACCACTGTGTTCCCTTTGAGTTTCTCCTTTTTTGGCTTATCCCTTGGAGCCTAAGTCAAATTTTTAATAAAAATGAGATTGTAAAAGAAAAAATAATAACTTAAATAAAACATTTCTGTTATCCCACATGAGTAACAAGTGTTTTACTAAACTTGAAAGTCTTGGGGAAGTCAATAGATTTCTGCCAAAACAGTTCAACTCTGGAAATCAACCACCCAAACCAAAGTTCTGTTAAGAAAACAAACCACACGAAAAAAAGAAAGTCCCACAATGACAAAACCCAAACAAATTAACAAAATCATTAAAGAAATCAGGAAAATATTGTTGTCTTCTCCTTTCAAAGAAGTTCAAAGGTAGAACATAGGCAAACTTACAATCTCAGAAATAGGTTCTCCTTCAGGGAAATTTTGCAGGAACACAAAGAAACACGATTCTGTGCTTTTGTGTGCCTACACACGCGCAAAAAAGATTTTACAACATTCAGTCTTAAGCAGACAATCTCTCATGTGGATCAGCAGGACCATAAAACCTCCCTAGTCACAGAAGTAATCAGTCATAGGTGGTTTTTTCTCATCACCTAATTTTTTTTAAAAGTGTAGATTATTATTATGTCCAGTCAGACTTGTTTAACATCTCAAAATATTATTTTCCTAAAAAAAAGGCAGAAATAGTTTTCTTCATAGAGAATAACTGTAGGGCACAGTAGTACACCTGTCAGATACAAGTCCTCCAGAGCCCACGTGCTTTCCTATCGCATTCCCCATTATAACAGAAATATTGTAAGAACTCAATATCTACTACAGAGCTCTGAGGAGAGACACAGAGGAGCTCAGAGTACGCACTGACCGACCACAGGACTGCTCACACTGAGGACTTGTGGCATCACAGGTACAGGGGAAGGCACAGAACCCAAGCCATCCCTCCAACACAACCTGCAGCATCCATGCCCACATTTCCCTCTTTGGCCCCTTGCAATCCCATCAGTTCCTTGAACACCTTGCAAGTAAGAACCGGGAGGGTCCCACCATAAAGTTAATTTGTACACCAACAGCATACACAGCACACTTTGAGACTAAACTTAAAGCATGCTGTAAATGAATTATATCCCTAAGGAGACCATATGGCATCCTCTTGGCTAATGTTCCCTCAGCACTTCTCTGAAAAAGTGCCTATGGCTCAGGATTGAAAAGAAAACATTGACAAAGTGTCTTCTCTGCACTGAATTAATACTGGGAGGGAAAAAAAAATCAAATTTCACCTCCTGCAGTTTTTGAATATCAGGTCTGGATAATAGCAAATCATCTTTTATCAAGCCTGCACAGTCTGAAGGAACAGATATGCTGCTGTCCTTGTTTCCCCTCTACAACTAACCCAGAGCTGCTGGAATGTTGCTGGCAGTGGCAGAGCCCTCAGCATCCTCTTGCCCCACAGCCTCCTCCTTTCCTCCTGTACCATTGCCAAAGCTCCTTCCAGCCTGAGTTGACATTTGGGGATGTCATCGGGGCCCTTTTTCTACTCCGACACCTCTCATCAATGCCACCTTCCTGTTCTCTTCTAAATCACATCTATCTCTAATTTGCCTTTTCAAGACCATTAGCAGCAAAATTGCCAATACAGTGCATTTTGTGTGGGTTGCCTTCCCAAGGGGACACTCATTCATGCTGACTCCATTCCTCCATTATCCAGGCTTCATACATCTGCAACCCATCACCTCATTTGGAGCACATGCAGACAGTTCTTATTCTGGGCTCTGCCTTCTTGAAATTCTTCCAATGCATGAATTTCTGTGCCTGCTTGAGTCTGACAGCAGGTCATGGTTGTTATGTGCTCTTTGCTCGTGAGGTTGATTCACCTGTCATGTGGTGTCACACACTAAATTTTTAATTCTCATTTTTAATGCCACCACAGGTTATCACTAGGTGTCATAAAAGTTAACAGGGGTACAAACTTGACCAGCTGTATGCAGCTTCTGAGCCAAGCCCTTCTTTAAGAACTTAGTAACCCTCTTCTGTTAGACAGCAGCTCCAAGGCTTCACTTTTCAGGCCTTGATTAGCTATTCATTAACATGGCGAAGTCCAAGTCATTCAGCACAAAAATGTCCTTTTTATCTTATGTATCAAGCTGGGAAGAAATCATTTCCACATTGTGAAGGCTCTTTGAAAACAGCAGCACTGAATAACCATTAAATCACAGCCAACTGAGGCTCTACAGGAAACATTTTTGCACATGAACACAACACTGAAGGATAATGGATCTCCACAGAACCAGCAAATTCTGCAGAGGTAAGAGATGTTTTACCTAAACAAATAAGAGCTGCCAGAACATCATTTGGAATGAAAAAACAACAGAAAAACCTGTCAATAATGCAGCATGAAGACTCCAGCATTGCAGGGATCCTTGATGTGACACAAAATGCAAAGGCAGGCTGGCATTGCAGCGCTGCACCACTGCAGCACAATGCCATGCCTGTCACGGCATCACAACACAGGACACAGTCCCTGATGCCACAGCACCAAATGCCAGCCTGACCCAGTGGATTGCCACCTCCTGATGAAAGGCTGCACACAGCCCCAGAGGAGCATTCTGCAGAACCACTGGACAAATAATCTCAAAATTTTTCTCTAAGTGAAGGAAACCAACATGTTTTCCTCCCATGCTTCCAGCCAACCTGAGTTCTGATGGCCATAATGCTGCAAGGAGACAACTCCTCCTAGTGAATAGCCAGGAAGAAGAGGAAACTCCCACCATCAAGCTGTTGTTAATGTCTGATGTTAATTAGAGAGAGATATTTTATAATGCAATGTTTGACATCATGAAACAAGAGCCAATGAAAATTGGTTTTAAGGAGAAAACAGTAGATCCCTGTTCATCCTGATACAATTCAGAAAGATGCTAGCTTAGATTGCTGTTTCTCATTTTTACTACTCTGAATTTAATTATGCTAAACAAAACCCATCATCTAACCATTTCCTATTTAAGTCATTTAGAGAAAAACACAAAATGAAGGGGACACATGAACTGACTTCATGAATCAGTACTCTAGACTGACCATTAATAAATTTTTTATCTTAAAAAAAGCCCCAAACATTAGTGGCAAGCTTATTTTTTCTACTGTGCTTCCTCAAAAAAAAAAAAAAAAAAAAAAAAAAAATCACTTCTGTTATAGTTCAGCATTTCCTCATGAAAAGCAGAGCTGAGAGCTTAAGTTTTCCCTCCTATGCCTGCATTGCCTTATTAACTCACCTCTCTTACCTGTCAGTGAAGAGAAGGGTTAACTTGGCAATTTTCTCTGAGAACTCCTAGTGTCACTCCATGTTCTATTCACTTCCTGCAAAGTATACTCCAAGTGTATTCTTTATTCACAATATTTTAGTACTTTTGCAGCTTTGTTACATTTTCTCCCTTGTGTGATGCATCCTCCTTCTCAACACCTTTCTCAGCTAGGAAAGAGATCTAAAGCTGAAGGGAGGGGAGCATTTTGCAAAGAGACTAGAGTGACTGTGGATGTCTTGGGGGGAATTAAATGAAGTTTCTGCAGTGATCAAGAACACCACGCTAGTTACGGTTACCCAGTGCAAAGCAGTTGGATTTTCCCTGATGAGCATTGGCTTTGCTGCAGATTTTTTTGCGCAGTATCTCAGAGTGCGGAGCTGCACAGGGATCCATCCATCTGTGGCGGCAGAAAGAGGGAGCTACAGACCATTGGTTTTCTCTGGGCTTCAGCACTACTGCACAGAGCATTCGGCTTAGATGAATCCAGAAACAGGAACTTGGCAGAAAGCTCCTGAAATTCCCCACAAGAAACAAGGTGTTCACTGTAAAATCAACGAGGGAATCACTCAAACTTAGAACTCATATGGATTGGCCCCCAGGTGTAAAAAACATGAGCTACTTTCTCTACTAGAAGGTTGGTAGCTCGTTTTGCTTTCCCAAATCTCCCATGAGGACTGGGTCACACTGTGCTAATTGCTGTATAGAAACCTCAGCACAGGAACAGTCCCTCTTCCAAACAAGTCACACTCCTGATTGCCTCAATACCACAGGCAAATATGAGCAGAGCTGGCAGCATAAAGATACAGTGAAACCTGGTGGTTACTCACACCACTCCCATGGGGCTCAATGATTCCACAATATCATCTGGAAAAGCGTTAACACTAAAATACATAAAGTGACACCTTCATTTTAATGAAAGAAATGGCATCTGGATGTCAGAAATCCAGAGTGACCCAGTTATTATCTAGGTTTAAGTTGTTACCTAATGTTTTGAGTTTTCAAGGATAAAAAATTCATGACTGCTATATTCTACCGTAGGCAGAAACCTGAAAAGCTCAAGGAAGAATGAAGAACCACACAAAAACTTCAAGATTTAAAAAAAAAACAGGAAAAGTGGGAAAACATCTCATGCAAACAATCCTTTTACTTCAGCAGTAGAGGATGTTGTTTTGCAGATATCTCTCTCATGGAGCAGGCAACAGACCCACTCAATAACCTTTTAGACAGTAAAGACAGCAGCAGCTGTCTTATTTTTTTAAGCATGGCAAAAATGCAGTTGAGATTGAATGTATCCGCTGTGATGATAGTCCATGCCTCTTGCTTGAAAGACAGAAAAATCAAAAAGCAAAGGGAAGGAGTTTCTGCTTGAGACAAGCTGCTTTCTTACCTGCAGCCTCCTGTCCTGAGGCTGGAAGGTTCAATGCCTAGGCTTAAACCCCTCCAAAAGCTGGACACTGTTCAGCTGCTTTGTGGTAACAAGCTCATAGCAGTGTTTAAAAAAAGTCACCTGAAGGTTTTGTACTTCTTTGATTTCTTTCAAAAGGGAAAAAGAAATAATATTGAGAAGGATGAGGAGGTAGGCAGGCGTTGGAGAATAAAGGGCAGTAGGTCTCAAGCAAGCTCTCTGCAGCTGATTAACCTTACCCAAACACAACCCTGCCAGCCTACATGTGCACACAACAAATGCAAACTTTCTATGAGTATAAAAATGATGTTTTCTGGTACAAGCATGGCTCCTGATGAATGCAGTCACAGTTTCTTGACTTACACTCAGCTTCAGCATATTGGAGGGAGGCTCCCCAACTTCCACCCAAATTCAGTCAGATTTCAGGATATGTTTCAAAAAGTGAAACTCTAATGCAAAGAAAAGTACTCAGTTACTCCATAAGATATTGCAAATAAAACCCACTCAAGCTTTAGACAAGAGGAGACAAATATGCTTATGGAACTGCATTTAGAAATCCTACTGTCCAATGGTCAACTTTTCAAAACAATGGGATTCCCATTCCTTTGGCAATCTCATAGTTTTGCAGTTTGGGTTTTGGGTGAGCTGTCTACAAGGCTGTTAGAAAAGCCATAGTCAATATTCACTTGTTCAAGCTATTACAGCAGTATTTTTCCTTAGAAGGTTACCTAACTTTATGTATCTATCCAAACATTGGACTTACTTCTACCTTTAAGTATTTCATTATAGTTGTCTGTCTTTCAGCAAGAAGTCTGCAAGAACAACAAATGCAGTTCCTGCAACATCATTCTTTTCATCAGCTCACATGAGACACAGACAGCAGCAGCACACTCACAAGCAGCTATAATATGGATCCAGGTTTTAAGGAACAATGCAGGTCTGTCTGCAAGGTTCTGGCTTGTCATTCTTTTTCCTTGTAATTCTTTATTCCTCTAAACACCCAGAGCCACCGCAGCCACTTCACATTCACTACTGCCCACTTCAAAAAGCAAAGGAGACCAATGGGCAGCACCCACAATTTCAAACCCAACAGGTCCCCAGAGGCAGGCAGACACTAAGCACACCAGGAGGCAGACACAGCTTTTTCCTCTCCAGAAGCTTTTACCTCTCCTCAAACACCCAGACTTGCTCAATGCCCCAAGAATTAATGAGATTCTTGAGCACACTTGTACATAGTACAGAGGTGGCTGAGAAGAAATTAATTTGGCCTGTGGCATCCAGAGAAGGAAAACCTTGCACTGTAATATCCTTTCTTTACATGTAAGGCCATGGGGTGAATCTGCCACCTAATGACCCTTTTTATTTGGTTAAAGGCAGCAGATGAGGCAGCCCTGAGGTGCTGTTGCTCTCAAACACTCACTCACCACCTCTACTGCATTCCAGCAGGATTTTTGCCATGGCTCTTGCTATCCAGCAGCTAAAAATCACTAAAAATCACTAGGATTTCCTTGCAGGATTGAGGGATTCTCCACACCTAAACATCTTCTAAAACAATACAAACCTTGGCCAAACACAAAAGCATCTGAATTATACAAGCACCCTTGTAGAAAACAGTATCAGTGAGCTAAACTGACGTATTTCAAAAACTTTAGGAGAACAAAAAAGCCCTTCTAACCTGCCACTCCCAACTTCACTAGAGGGCACAGACCTGTGTCACGGGGAAGACTTTGACCCTTGTGGCTTTGGAAGCAGAGAGAAATTCATTCAGGGAGTGCCATAAACTGAGTAACTATCCCTAGTGTTGGGACTGGGATGTGATATAATGCCTTTCTCAAAACACACAGCTAACAGAGTGCTGTTCAGGAAGTGCTTCCAGTATTTTGTTACTGCTGCTGAGAGACTCAGATTTATAATAAACATTGGTTAGAGGGAACACTGAGTCTGCTTCTCTCACTAAAGAGCCACCCCATAAATCTGGAATGAATCATCTCTCTGCACTTTATGTACAGATGGGATCCCACATTATTACCAAGAGGAATAGTGAATATGTGGAATAGTGAATATGTGGAATAGTGAATATGTGGAGTGGCTCACTTGGAAAGAGTCAGAATACCAATCCAATTTGTTAAGGAAACCAGTATCTAGTCTACCAGCATGGCAGGTTGGGAAAAGCTTTAAGGAAGTTTCTGGTAAATATATTCCTTACTGTCTTGGTCTGTTTAATACCTTTCAGTTTGTACTTACCAAGGTAACTTTGTGAGGCTATCTGGGGAACACCTGGTGTAAGTGTGCCTTGAGGTCACTTGAGCAATGAGGCAATCCCAAATTATTCTGTTGAACTCTTATTAACCTTTTCCAGCATTCTGTGTCTAATATGTGCCAGTGTAAGGTTTCCTATTCTTTGAGCCAAAAATCCTTTAGGGAGTCCATCTAGAATTCTAGATTTTTTTTTCTCAAATGCTGAATTCTAACTTGCTATCAATAAAATGATGGAAAGTCAGTATTATTACAATAAATGGACACCAGGGAGAGCTCTGGGGGCATTGCAAGGCCACACTCTCCTGTTCCAGAGAGAGACATCTCCAGGGCATCGGCTGCTTCTCCTTAACCTTGCACAGGCTGTCAGTGACTACATTTGCTTAAGAGCACTTAGATATGGAAACAGTTGTGCTCAAAAAAACCCCAAATCCCAGATATTGCCCACAGTTCATCCAATCACTGCTTTCTCCAGACAGAGAGACCCAAAAGACCATCAAAATAGGCTCAAGAGCAGCATTTCTACAGCAAGTAAAGGAAAGCATAGATGCTCTTGCTGCTGCAAAGACATTTCACTGAATCTGGACCATGAGAAGGATGGCAGTGGCTCCCCCAGAAACTCAACAGCAGCTGCAGAGGCATGCAGGAGTACTGTGAGGAAAAAGCAGTGTTCAATGGCCCAGCACAGGCTGCAGGCACAGCAGGTTGGTTTTGGACCCAGCTCCAAGGACAGAGGGACAGCTGTTGTTAAACACTGTGCATTTGCTCTTCTCTAAAAGTGGCTCTCACAAAAAACTTATTTTGTGCTCAGATGACGATGTATTTAAGTGATCAACGCACACATTCTTTAGAAATAATTATCATATCATTGATATCATGTGCATTAACATTCACAAGCATCATTTGTGGTGATGCTTGTAAAGCATTCAGAGAACTTTCTAGTGCAGAGGGGCTGCAGAGCAATACCAGTAACTTCCACTATGAAAAGCAACTTGATGCAGACAGTGAAGATATAGCCTTACTGAGAAGTTCAAGTCACAAATCTTAGAACAGTTTCATCTCACAGACTGCTACCCACATTTCCCTGTGGATTAAAAAAGGCAAGACAACAAGGAAAAGCAAGGCCACCACAGGATGCTGTGCAGAGCCTCTCCTTAACACACTGCCACACAGACTGACCCCAGCATAGGAGGGTCAGCCCACAGGGACAGACACAGAGCTGCACTTTGCTGCTAATCAGCCCCACGTGCCCTCACAGCTCCAGCACAGTCAAATCTCTCAGGCTGTTCGTGGGAAGCTGGAAATGAAAACAAATTGCCCAAGAGTTGGGGAACAAAGGTTGTTTTTCTCCCTTGCTCAGAGCTCCAAATACTTGCTTTTAATCCTCCCTCTTGGGCTGGGTTATGTTTCCAGCCACTGTCAGGGACTTCACAGATTTCCATGCTGGCATCCCCAGTTGCCTCATTGCTGATCCCCTTTCTCACTTGTTCCTCACTGTCCAGCCTGACCACCTCAGCTCAGAAACAGCAGCCAAAAAACTCACCAAAAACTGCCCCACCTCAGCACTATTTTTCTGCTTTTACCATTTTTCCTTTTTTTTTTTTTTTGCAGTCTCCAGAGGTTTTCCCCACTGACCTTTCTTACTGTTCTCTGATTCAACAGCACACATTTCAAGGCACAAAATCTGCCTAACAAACATGAGCAGAGTCAAGAGCCAAAAATCAGTAGCTTTATTCTGGAAAGAACATTGATATGAGAAACTCCCAGAGTACTGAGACCCTCAGGCTGCATCTCCTAGTGATATTTCCGGCAGTGGCTGTCAGAAAACCTCCTGTACAACAGCTTTAAAATCTCAGGCTCCCACAGTGGGTATGGGCTGGTCACCCATGACCACAAGCTGCTGGGTGAGCATCCTTAGCCTTAGTACAAGAAGCTGTGCTGGTTTTTTCTAGGCCCATTTTCTCCAAGCTGAAAGTAAATACATGTCTTGGTACAACATGAACTTCACAGGGGCTGGGGGATCACTGATGTGCCCAAGTCACACAGTCCTTGCTAAAGCAACACCTTCCATAAGTGTTTGTTCCAGGTAAGGAAATCCCACCTGGCTCACATCACCACCAGGACACGTCTGGCTGCAGGAGATGCCCACACCACGCTGGTTCTGTTCCAAGTAAAATATTCTTTTCAAGTTAAAAATCTCTGCTTCAAGGAACTCAGATTTCATTTTTCTTTTCCTAGCAGCTCACACACTTGCTTCATTCCTTATCCTCCGGTATTTTCTGCTTTTAAGTTACAACAAACCAGCCCTTAAAACTTTTCAAAAGCCACTTTTGATGCAGTAGGTAGTTTTCTTTTATCTATAAACACGAAAGTCTTCAAGCTTAGTTATGTCAGTGTATCACTACAGAGAGGAAGGCTTGAATGTAACAAAGACTCCAACCTTCTTCACTCATATCCAGCAATTAGCAGATGTTAAAAACAGCATCATTTCTGAGCGAGCCTTTCCACACTTACATTCACATGCAGGAATTAATTTGGAAACCGAAACTTAGTACAGCCTCATAGTTCTCCTGGCTGCAGGAACTCTTAGGATGGTGAACCAACCTTTCCTGTTAAACACCACAGCATCAAACCTCTTCCAAATATCTACTGCTGCCCTGAATTCCCTCTCTGGTACAGCAGAATGCTTTTCAAAAAAGGAATTCTTTACATCCAGAGCACTGCTGCCAGCTTAACATAAACAGCACCAAAGAGTGCCAGCTCCATCACATCCTCTACAGCTTCCCTCTGCCTCTTAAAGATTATTTCTATCATA
Source organism: Ammospiza nelsoni (assembly GCF_027579445.1). NCBI lineage: Eukaryota > Metazoa > Chordata > Aves > Passeriformes > Passerellidae > Ammospiza > Ammospiza nelsoni. The sequence continues at coordinate 30,141,667 of NC_080640.1, read as the reverse complement.
GAAGTGTTTTTCCCAACAGAAATCTCTTCCCAGGTGCTTATTCTCACAAATCCTTCATGGTTTCTTTACATAAAGATGGAAAGCAGGACAGGTGGCAGGGACAGAAGGACCTACTGCCTGATGTCCCAGACAAGCATCATCTTCTCCCCATGTGCAGTCTCTGCTGAGGCTTTTGCACACCATCTCCTGCTCCATGGATCAGCAATACTTGCAGTTCCTATCCCTGATCTATCTTTATCAAACATCAATTTTTATTCCCTTTTCCAGCACACAAACTTTTATAGCCCCCAGTAGGAACAAACTCTCCAGTTTCACTGAACTTGGTGTAAAAGACATTCCTTCCCCCAAACCTGCCAGCTATTTCATGTTACATTCCCAGCTTTTGTATTAGGAGAAATTACGAATGCCTTTCCATCTCATTAAATCAAATGCATATTGTAAAGATTAGTGCCCTTGGTATATAGCAAAAAAAAGAAATTTTCAAAATATCAGTGTGTGGCTTAGATTCCTGTGTATTTGATGAGCTTAAGCTAACTCCCTCTATACCACTTCCTTTTTTTTCCCCTAAGTTTACATCTCTCCTCCCCACACTGTCCCAGTGCTGCACCTAAGAGAGGCAGCTGGGATCAGAACCCACACAGAACCCAAACACCCAAGGACAGCAACTGCCCAGAGAGGCTACAGTGATTCTGAGGGAAGAAAACAAGACTGAACATTAAACAGATTTACATTTTAAACTCCATTCTGAAGTCAAACTTTTTGATACAGGTTGAATTTTTACAACAGCATATCCCTGAGAAATAACCACATCTCCACAAGCTCTTCCAATAACAAATTTGAGCTCAGAATTTTTATGTTAACCTATTCAGTATTTCTTAGGGAAAAGCAGCATGAATCACAGAATCCCAGAATGGTTTGGGTTGGAAGGGACCTTGAATACCATCCCATTCCAACTCCCCTGCCATGGGCAGGAACACCTTTAGACCAGGTCAAGACCAAACCCTGACCAATCTGGCCTTGAACACTTGCAGGGATTGGGAAGTGCCTCTATTATCCAGCCCCTGTCACAACATCAGCCACAGTATTTTTTTACTAAGAATTATGAACCAGGAAACATCTGGGATCACCATGAAAATGTACTTTCTGCTTTAGAGAATCTTTAGCAGAAAAATCTTTGTCTTCCTAGCAATTATGCCATCACCTTTTCATGTTAGCTTTCTTGAAGTGTGATAAAAAGCTCTTCATTAAAGCACCTTGCTGGCAGTGGTCCAGTGTTAAGTTTAATAAAGGCAAGCAGCTGAACCAGAGTTTTTAGACCTAGAGGTGAGAAATAGATTTGTAAAGAATTTTTTTAATTTGACAAAGTTCATATAGTCTTGAACATTTGTACATAAACATTGAGATAAAGTGTGTTGACTTAAGAAGGTTATGGAATAGAGATGATGTTGAGGGAGAGATTGAATTAGAAATAAGTTTAAATATGTTTTAAAATACAGCTTTGTTAGAAGATATTTTAGAGCATTAGAACTGTGAAAGATGTAGTAGGACTATGAGGGGAAAAAAAGTAGGTGATTGGTGTTAATAATAATGTGTGGTAAAAGTTAATAGGTTGAAAAACATAAGGTATAACTAGGAAATAGGTTCATTTCTGATGGAATAACATTGAGTTTTATATTTCTTGTGTCTCACTATTGAGACTAATAATAGAATAAAATATTTTTAAATGCTTCTCAGTTACCCTGTTTTTGTAAAAGTTGAAATAATTAACAAAATGGTGTTTCTGTTGTGAGGAAGCAATAACTCAACTATCTGTTGAGCAGTTGGAAGGCCTCAAAGTCCTTTTTGTTCAGTGCTACTGAGAGGAAGCAGGACCCTGAGGAATTGATTCTGCTGCAAGGGAGAAGCAGAGAGACTCCTGCCTGCATCACTGGCTCAGCTCAGAGAGAGACACCAATATTACCTTATTGCACAGCACCAGGTGGGCTCTGGGGACATCACCAGGCACAAAACACCCAAACAACCCAGAGACCTTTGTAAAAGCCTCAAGGCTCTGATCACCCTAATTCTTATAATGATTCAAAACAAGAAGTAAAGAATTTATCTTGAGTTCAACAGCAGTTTCCAGCTATAGATAATATTTCTGTGTTCACCTTCTAAGATGCAGTTAAACTCAAACCATGCAATGCTTTTACTATAAACAGAAATAATACCAGCACCAGGCCACTCCCTGCATACCAGACTTGGATTAACATATTTAAACAATTCCCAAAACTCTATTCCCAAAATTTCTCTCCCCTTCAGTCCTAACCAGAAACTCTAAAACCTCAAAGAGAACCATGGTACCCTCACTGCTCCCCCTGTTTTTTCAGCCTACAAAGACCACTGTTACCCCCACCTCACCCATGGATCTGTCGCCCCCACCTTACAAAGAAATAAGAGAACTCTTTACAAAAGAGAGAGAAATTACTCTATTAGCATTTCAAAAAAGCCATTATCCACCAAAAAAGAAAAAACACATAATTTACAAACTTATTGGTATAGAAATTGAACAAGACACAAACTCTAGTTCAAAAGAAGAGTCTGACCCATCACATCCTGGCCCCATAAATACAAAAGAACCAAATTCAATTCCTCCTACTCCTATCTCAGAAAATAATTCAAAAAGACTAATTAAACTAAGATTAGATGTAATCTCATACAAGACAAAGATTTTAATTCACCATACAGAGAACTCATTATACCAGTTAAATATAAGAATACTATTCCTCAGTAAAAACCTACATCATATTATAATATTAAAGAGTTAACAAAACTAAAGACAACAACTTCAACTCCCCATATTTTAATAATGTAATAAGAAATACATATGATTCTTATTAACCTAACACCTTCAAACTACCATAATATCTCATCCATAATTTTAACAAACTCAAGATATTCTGTCATGTTTAGAATAACAAAAACACCTTAACAAATTAATAGAAAACTATACTGAAAATCCTAATACCCAACTAACAATTAACTAGAGATCCTCCAAATGATAAAGCTAAAAACCAAACTAAATCTCTTTCTAAAACCATAATAAAAGATGTTCAAAATACAACACAAAACTTTTAACTGTACAACATACAAAAGCCCATAAAAACACCTATTCTCTAAAACTAAACCTTACAGTACCCTTTAAAATCACTTCACACAAACAGTTCCAAAACAATATCCTAATAAAAAAACACATCCTCATTTAATTAAAATCCTTTCCTTTTCAAACACAAACAATATAAAAAAGATATTTTAACTACACCAAACCAACTAACAACACCACAGACACTCTCTACTTACAATAAACTAAACACTCCACAACATATTGCAACCATACAAACTAATATACTAAAAAAACTTTAAAATTCCCAAGATTCATTAAAAAATAAAAAAACTATTAAAACTCAAACCAAAATTATTTTTAAAATGTTCAATACTTTATGAGTAAAGGCCATTAAAAACCTATTTTAACTATAAAAAAACTTAGCCATTAAAAAGTTATGAAACACAAAACCAAAAATACCTAATATTTACCCTCAATACAAAAAGAGACATCACACTAATCACTATCACTGTAAACATAAATGAGAAACCTCTATCAATAAACATCAAAAAAACCACACACAACCACATAAAACAAAAACAACTCAATCATAAAAAAAACCAAACAACCCAAACCAAGTACGACTTATAAAATCACCAATCTCCCAAACAACCCCAAATTGTTACCCCCAAAACCACAATATAAACTGACAACTTCCAAATTAACATACTTTTAAAAAAATGTTTATCATTAACTCATACCCACACGAGTAACTAATACTACACAACAAAACCAAAACTTTTTTTCTAAATTTTCAGTTCTTCCAACTATTTTTCCAATCAATTATAACAAAAAACTAATAGTTTCAGCTCTTACTTACTATACTCCAGTAACAATTCAACCAAAACCAGTAATAACTATTTCATTACCAATCAGTAGGGTACCTTTTTACAAATAAAAAGTTCTTTGGTAGTGTTTGAATCACTTTGGAAACTTTCACACCTGCATTTTAATGAGCAATTGTGACAAGAGTGCTGTTTTGGCCAATTTACAAGCCCAGATGCAGCTTTTATACAGTAAGAACTAAACAGCCAGTGCATGGTCTGGGGAAATGTCAGAGCACAGGTTATGTTTGAAAATTGGTGACCTAAGATAGTTATTCACCAAGGACAGCAGAGTAAGAGAAAATATAGTTTTGAAGGACAGTGTATTCGTATGTATTTATTCCTGAAAATATGGAACAAGAAAAGGGCATCATGTGCCGAAAGCCAGCAGCAAATAAAACCTGCAAGGGCTGACACAGACACTGGCAAAGCGTTGCTGACATCTAGTGCCACACCACAGCTTGTCAGCATTCAACATGCACCACAGAAGCACCTATTTCCTTCTAATGCAGAAAGAGAGCTCACAGCTATACTCGAGACAACACTAAAATAAAATGTTACTAGTCAGGACTTTCCCCATTTTGGCAAAGACTGGAAGCATCATTTCACAGCCATGCACTACAAAGGAGCTGCAGTACCACCAGTATGTGGAAATCTTGGCTTCTACAAGATGTTGTCTCACCTGACATTGCTGCAGCATAAAAGCAAGCAGCAGCTTGCTCAGAGTGCTGAATCCTAATTTAGCCTCTGCTTGACCTTCCTCTGCAGGTCCCTACAGGAACACAACAGCCAGGAAGGAGGTGACAAAGTGCAGGCAAACCCTGCCAGATCAAAGCCAGGCTTTTATCACAGCATAAGCCACATATCACATCAGAAGGCTTCAAGTGTCTCTTCTTGTTCTTCAGCCCAGCCTTTTATACCCCTCAATGTTCCTGCCTTGCACCTGTGTGCCCTCTCTACCTTTTCTTGATTGATCAGTGCACCTCAGCACTCCATGGGTCATTGCTTTTGTTATAGATAGATATTGTAATATTGGCTTTTCACAAATATTAAAATGGATATTATATGTGTAGTGGTAAAGCAACTTTGTTATGAAGATATAGTTTTTATTTCTGTTGTTAATAAAGCTTAGACATAGTAGTGAAATAGCTGATATAAGTATGCTTGTGTTAAAATGCCTGGATGGGATAACATTCAATGAACATATGAAGAGGACAATTTCAAAGACATTGGCACCCATCCCCTCACCCATGGAATCATTTGTAAAGACATAACCACACTCCTTTCCTGTCACCAGCACAGAGCCAGCGGCCCCAGGGCTGGGAACAGCCCTCATGCAAAAGGAGAGCTCTGCAGCCTCCAGGTCAGCCTCTGCCAGGACTTTTCCAGTGATTTTAGAAAAAAAAAAAAAAAAAAAAAAAAAAAAAACAACCACAAAACAACCCACACCTCTCAATACATAGTTAATAAGCATTGCGAAACTTGGCACAGGCAGCTATATGCTAACTTTGGTCAGTTTTGGTTTTTAACATCTCAGGTTTTAAATTTAACCATCCCCTCCCCTAATCACCATCTCTGAAACAGCAGTAGCACTCAAAAGCCATGACAATCCATTAATAAAAATTCACATTCACTGTCTATATTTTCTAAGTTTTATCAATTCCCTTTTTTATCAGTTCCAGAGGAAATTGATACCCAGCACAGAAAACAGAGGTGGTCTCATACACTGATGAAAACCACTAAAGCTTGACCAGCAAAGGCACAGGTGAATACTGCATTCAGAGACCTCAGTAATACATTTGAAGCTTGAAGGTGCAGGACTAAGTAAAACTAGTTCATTTTTTATCACTCAAAAATATAACTACCTTCAAATGGCCAACATGCCACCTCTTGAAAGTTTCATTTTGGCTGAGAGAAAAAAAATAATAAAAAGAAGCAGCTGTGCTGAAACACTGAGCTTACAGCTCCCTCCAGAGTTTCTGCTGCTGGAGTCAACTTGGAAACGCTGCTATATTTTCACCAGGAAGAAGAAAATTTCCCAGCCCTTCCCAGCCACTGTGACAATAAAATTCCCACTGCCCCAGATTTCACTGCTGGGATCAAAGCTCCTACTAACACATGTCAGTCACACATTGCACTAAACATGCACCTCTGGGAAAGTGCTCCAGCTTATTAGTAGTAATTAATAATTAGTCCAAAGAGTATTTACCACAAATCCACTGATAGAAGAGCTCTATTACATGGCCACATCTGGGGAGATAACACCATTATGTATAGATTGGTTTCTCTCTAATAGACATTTATAAAGCCAGCAGATAAGCAGCAGCAAACCTGTCTTGGTCAGGTTTAATGCACTGTCTGCAGTATTTATTGAGGCAGAGCAGATCTCCTTATTGTTAGCAATATCTCAGCTGCTGCCTCCAAAGAAAATAGTTGTAGATCTCCCACTGGGGAGAGAAATTCAGAGAGGTTTCCAGCAGTTGTTGTCTATAATATCGTTGTCCATTCAGGGACGTTCTCAGCAGCCCACTCAGGAAACGCCCTTTGTCCTCACCTGTTTGTACCCAACACACAGAGTACGTCCAGCACCACGGGAGCTCCACCAAATACTCTTGACAAGCCAAAATTTTAGCCTTATCTAACCAAATCTCCACTTGAACCTGAATGCTGTACAAAGGACTGACAAGTGTTGTCAGTCCTTTGTTGTCATAATTGGAATGCTGATTTTAAAGACATCCCACACCTGAAACACAAATACACAGCATTTTTGAAAGACTCCTGAAGGATGCAGAGCCCAGCTCATGCATCTGAGTGGGGGGAGAAAAAAATTTAAAAAGGAAAAAAAGAAAAAAGATAAATCATCACTAGCAGCAGTGCCAGAAAGTGTAAGATAACCTGGGAGGCTCCAAGGCCTCCCCACTGTGCTGGCAGGCAGGAAAAATGCAGAAGATACTGTCTGCCCAAACCCTCATTTAGTCTCTGTGTGTAAGAAAGCTGCATGATATATTTCCCATGTTTAGGGTTGCACAAGCCTGAATAGCTGTTAACATGTTTGGAAAGAATGTGCCAGTGGTAGAATTCAAAAGCGTCTCTTGGTGGTGAATTAAGCTCCTGCTGAAAGAAAGACAAGGAAAAAGAAAAAAACCTGAAGCAAGAGAAGAATCTCAAGAGGGTCACTGGAAATGCTGGAACCAGGCAAGTTGAGAGGCACTGAGCCAAAACAGGACCAGAATTTCTGTTACTACACTGTTATGCTGGTGTGCTGCATTGCTATGTAAAACTCCTCGTTTTGTTAGACTTCTTTTATTTCAATGCACTTTTCTTTAAGGGAGAATGCCCAGTTTCCTTTAAATTAATTCCTCCTCTTCAGCCTGCTTCTTTCTTCCTGCCCTTTCTTTAGTTGATTGTCCATTCTGCCTTGGGGTCTATGTAGATATTTTCACTTGAGCAAAGCTAATAAAATTGAGGACTAAAAGCTGAACCTTCCTTTCCTGGTGGCAATAAAATTTTCATTTTAAATACCTCCTGGTTCACTTCTCAGGCTTCCCTGGCTGTCCTGCTGACTGCTCTAACACATAGCACAGCTACCAGGTGAGGTGGAAGCCTTTAAAGCAAAAAAACTCAATAAAAAAGTGAAATCATGGGCATATTCAGGACTTCTGTGTCTTTGCTATTTTCCTAGAGGCACACCAGCCTTTGAAAATCAAACAATTCATCATTTTACCCCTCCAGGCAGAGGTTTAATAGTGTTAACACACTGGTGCTTCTGGTCGTGCCCCAAGCAAGTGGATGTGGAAGCTGAGCTGTGACAAAGCCTGGCTGGTTCAGCCTCCAGCAAGACATCACCATTCTGGGGAGAGACTTGTACCCTCCTTGCTCCAAATGTTGGGCTACCAGTGTTTGAAATGGACCCAAAAAGCTTCCAGGCAGGGTAAGAAGCTGAGAGTTCCAGCTGATTAAATGCCAATGTGTGGTTCCAGTCAGTGGGCTGAATTCTGCAGGAGTGCTGACTGAGGGGAGGTGAAGGGGAAGAGCTGCATCGGACTGTTTTCTTTGTAGCTACTCCTGGTTTCTTTCTTTTTTTGAGAAATAACTTTGCAAAATTAGTACTTGGGCATTTTACCTGTTTGACAGCTTCCCATCTGCTGGCCCAATTTATAGCCACTGAAACTGCTAAAAAATCAAGTTTTTATTACCAGCCACATTGCAGTTTATATAGCTGTGGAAAAATGGGCTGAACTCAGTTCCTCCTTATGCTTTATCAACCAAAAAGTGTGCTCTGACACCAATCCTTTACTGCCATCCAGGGCTACAGGCAATTGGCTGCCCTTCAGACACACTGCACAACACACAGGTGGACTTATCTGCTCTGTTCAAGGTCAAAGAAAGTGGAGAGATGGCCAGAGAAAAATGTGTATATGGCAGGTATTTTATAGTTGTTATTCTAGATTCTGTTTACCCTCAGATCTTATGCTGGTCTAAACCACAAACTACAGTTACATTTAGAGAAGTCTACATTTGGGGATGGCAGGAAGGATGAAAAGTAAAAGCAAAACCAGCAGAGCAGCAACAGGGGATAAGGGAAATATCTGATGTTAAAGGTGAGACTTTTAAACAGCTCTCTAGACCCTCCAGTGTTAAGGAAACTTCCCCGTCTGAGCATCCAGGACCACTCTGACACTCACTCTTGCACAACATGAGCTGGACCAAAGCCCCTTCACAGCTGCACTCCACACTCACACTGGGTTCCCCTATGGGCTCAGACCCAGGTTTTCCACGGCAGACACTCAGACATTTGAATTCTTAAATTTAATGTTGGTGCAACTAACCAAATAACAACTCCAGCCAGTTCCTTTGAGGAGAGACCCCAAAAAAGGAACCCTTGGCTTTTATCCTCTCACAATCTGAGGGCAAAACTCTGGGGTCCTCTGCTCCTGCTGTGTCTCCGAGTGTCCCCTGGCAGGGCCACAGGTGCCCAGGCCCCTCATTACACAGAGGGGCAGCAGGGCAGAGCCCCTGGCCCTGGGCTCCCCCAGAGCTCAGCCTGCAGCTCCCCTCAACCTACCTGCACTGAAAGGATCCTGTAACACCCATTCCCCTCCCACAGCCCAGCCTTTCCTCCACACAGAAGAGGAAAAAAACCAAGCCAAACTGATGAAGCCAGGAGAGCAAAAAATTACTCATTTATGTGTCACATAGGTAGGACTGTAACATCTGGCACCTGCCAGGCATCAGGCCCGCTGTGCACAGAGGCAGTGAACGCAAACCCAAGAGCTGTGCTAGCAGAGACTCACAGCAGGTCTCTGCACTAAGGAACAGGGGGCTTGCTTGTCACACAGGGCCAAATCTCAACAGCCTCAACTCCCTGCCCACCCTTGTCACAGATAAGACAGCCACAATACAGACTGTCACCACACAATTTCAGAAGGTTTTAAGCATTCCCCCATACACAGTAACCCCTTACCTGATCAGAAGGCTTCAGGTGTCTGTCCATACAGAGCAACATCACTCCACTTCAGAAGGCTGCAAGCAACTACCCTTCTTGCTCTTCAGCCCAACCTTTTATCCCCTCATGTTGATGCACTGCACCTGTGTGCCCTCTGCTCCCTGTGTGATTGGTCAGTGCCCCTGGGCTCATTAGTGGCTCATTATCTCATATCACCTGTCCTGCACAGCTGCAGCCCATTGGGGATGAGGCTCAGCCCCAGCCCCACTCCCAATGACCACAAACTCTGTGCCCACACATCCTGGATGGGCTGTCCCTGTGTGGGGGCTCTGTGCAGTTCCCCAGCTCCTCCCCACATGGCATTTCCCCAGTCTGAGGCAGTTCTCAGCTGCATCAGCTCCCTGAGATATTTCACTGTGCACTGTTCAAACACACGTGTGTGTGTGTGAGAAGAGAGACAGTAACCCCAGCCAGGCAACACCCCTGACAAGCGATGTGAGCAGGCAACCAAGGAGTGTGATTCCTTCTTCACTTTAAACCAACAAGGAAATGGGGATTTCTTTACAAGATTCTTCAGTGCATCACCACTATTCATTTTTCAAATCCGCAAAAACCCCAGATCCTCACAATACTGTGGATTTTGAGTTACAGCCTTACCCCATCATTTCTTCCAATTCTGGAGCATGGGAAGGAAGGCTGCACAGAGCCATGGGACAGCACTTAAGACTACTAATGAACACATTTAGAAAGCTTTTTGTAGACAGGCAAGACAACACATTAAAAAAAAAGAAAAAAAATTCCCAACATAATCCCCCCTCCAAACCAAACCAACTTAGAAGTGAAGCACTAAGGCTGTTCCTGCATGCTTTTGGAATTTGGGACCAGATGCTGGATGCAAAAGGACTTGTAATCAACAACATACACAGCCTCTTGTGGTGCTGTTAAGGGTTTTCCAGGATGAGTTTAAAGGATTGTGGAATTTCTTATTTTAGTTTATAGAGATAATTTTTGTATACTCAGCAGGTATTCCCAATAAACAATGGCTGGGACAAAAACATGGTGGTAAAGCAAACCTGGTAAATACAAGGGAAACCCATTACAGAGTGCACAGAAAAAAAGGAGAAATAAAGATGGAAAGAAAGAAGGATTCATCATCAGTGCAGGTAACAGTCAAGTAAATTTTTTCTCAACAATCTTCTTATATTTAAAAGAAAGCAATTATACTTGCAAGTCACTTGCAGAAAATTTTAATAATTTGCCAAATATACAGCTATTAGAATGACCCTAAATATCACTAATAATTGAGTTACAAAAGTTGGTAGATAGCACAGTACAATGTTCTATAAAATAAACATGGGTAACATTAACAATACTCCCTGTGGTCCAGGAATGTCAGAAAATAGCACAAAGAAATTACAAACACATACAGATCAGAGGAGATTGAGGGGCAGCTTTAGACACTTGGATCAAAGAAACTGAGACCAGACTAGACACATTCATTCATCAACATAATGAATGTAGAACTTTAAATCTCAAAACCAATTAACAACACAGCATCAGGTGCAATTTCACATGGTTTTAGCTATGTTCCAGTACAGTTCCCAGAGGATTAAAGTGCCTTAGTGCACTGTAGTTTCATTTAGTCAGGTGCAACACACATTGTGTTTGGAAGTTACTTTCTTTTTTAAAAAGTGACCTATGAAATAACTACTTGAACCCATGTCCATAATTCAAACTAAGGTGTTTTAAAGTTTCTTTGTTCTGACTTTGCTACTAAATGTCATGTAACAAAATAAACCCCAAATCCACAAGGCCCATCTCCACTAAACAAGACCAGAGTAAAAGATATTTATTGAAACATGTTTCCTGTGATACAACCCTTAGTTTGCTTATTTTCCCCTTTCAAACATATTTACCCTTTGGATGACAATTTTCCACTGCAGTTTCCATTTCCAGGTTGCTGTGAACATGAAAACCAGCCAGATTTGGCCCGTGGCTATGATGATGATATTTCCCAGATAAGATCCTGCTTTAACCCAGTGAATAAGCACAGCACATTCTCTCTGTGGGACACCTGGGGATCTGCAGCCTTTGGATCCTCCCTGTAGCCATTCCCTGTGCTACTGCAGGGACTCAGTGTCCTGTTCAGGGCTCCTTAGGAACTCTCACTGCTCTCTGCTGTACCACCTCCTCCTTAAACCCAAACCTCACTGAACTGCTGTGAGGGAAGGCAAACTCCACACAGCTCAGCTGTCACTCACCTTGCCCCCAGAACACCCTCTGCAAGTCACAAGTACAGAACTCACTGAAAGCCTCCAATCCAGTCTCCCATCAGATCGTGCTGCCCTCCAGCTCCCCTCCTGCTCTCCCAGGGGACAGAGTATTCCCACAGCATCTGAGGCAGCTCATGGTGGTTTGCAGTAGTGGCACTTCAAGAAGAGTAATGGGGCATGAGCTTTTTAGGAAATACAAATTTCCATCAGTGATGCCATCTGTGCCAAGGGCACTCAGGGGGGGAAATTGCATGTAGGGAAAAGAAACTGAAAGGAAATTAGGAGGATGAACTAATCCTAACTTGAAACAGCAAGTGTGGATGTGAGTCTGCACTCTTCCAGCATCTTCCTACATTTGATTGTGCTTCACATCATGAAGGAGCAAGTCACTCCAACGATTTCAGGCTCACAATGTGAACACTCCTGCACACCCAATGTGGCCAGCACAGGTGATGCTGTTCCTGCAGAACTGCTGCTCTCACACCTGAGGCCATTTTAAACTCTGCCCAATCCAGATCACATCAAGAGCTCTCTGCAGGTGAGGAACTTTTACTGGAGTTCTAGATTTGTAGCATGTTAACATTACTCACAATATTACATGCACTGAAGTATTTTAAGAACATATGCATTCTGTTAATCAAATTAATGGAAAATAGTGGTTTCCTAATCTACTCAGTACTTTTAAAAGTTCTCCATGAAACTGTGAGATTATGGAAAAGAACATCCTGGTTATACATTACAGTAGAAAAAAACAAAACAGTGCAAGTTTCATCTGAATCACAACTACCAGTAAAGTCTCCAGTTCATAAAACAAATTGATTAAATTATGTGAAGTATTTCATAGTGGTATAGTAACTTCCAATGGAATTTATGCAACAAATTTCACCCATATTCAAAAATACATTTGTAAATGCTTTTCATAAAACTTTATACAACTCAAGTTCCCCTTAGGTAATCCCAAGCACAGTCCTCGCTCCACCTAGGCAGAAGCCTGTATTCATTCTCAGAGTCCACGAGTGACAATGCTGTGTGAGTTCTTTCTCTTTGAGAGTCAGCTCTGCTAAACCCAACTCTTATTGCTTAAAACCATCAGTTTCCTCAGCAGGCCTAGCACCCAGCTACACCTCACCAGGCTGGGGCAGCAACCCACTGTTGTATGGACATAAACACCTACAAGCCTTGTAGCCATTCCTGTAAAGATTTCCATGGGATGGTTGCCTGTCCAGAGAGCGAAAGGGGCGTTGCTGACAGGGAGGGAGATCAGTCATTGAGAGTGCATCAGTTCAGTGACCCATTGTCTCCCTCTTCATCTTCTGATTAATTATATATTCTGTTTAATGATTTCTGTGAATACATGTCCAACTGTAACTGAAAACAACCGGCTCAGACACAACCCTAAAATCTGCAAGAACGGAAGTGTGAATATAAGGCCTCTGCAGGCTCAGACTCACAGCTGGTACTATGCCCAAACATCTCCACAGCAAGCTTTATTCACACAATTTCCAATAAAAAATACTGTTACTTCTCAAGCTACATTTTAAATGATCAGAAATACATTCAGAATAACTACTGGTACAAAAACCATGATAAAATTTTTTTATTCAAAATATTCTGACAGGTTGACAATATTCCAGGCATGTTACAAATACTGCCACAGCCAACAAAACAATCAATACTTAGAGAGCATTCAAACACTGAGGACATGTATCTTAAAGCAGAGACAGGAGAGTGCATGGTACTAAGTGCATACTAATCATTTTCCAATAACTAACTTGAGGAAAATACCTCATTTCTCTGGTACAAAATGGATTAAAACCCAGAAGAGATGAATTAGAGAGGACAAAAATGATGAAGTTAAAATGTTTTTGCCCATACTTTCCTGTAAAACCTTGTAGCTTTATCATACAAGGCCACTACCAGTCTGGACTACTCTAGTGTTGACTATTTAAGGGATAGAACAACAAAATCATAACAGAGAAACCTGTGACAAAGCAAACAAAACCACAAACTCTTTCTAGAAGATGGCTTAAATTAATTCACAGCGAGTTGGGAATATATTAACTATAAGGTACAAGAGAAATACCAGGTAGGAAAAAAGCTCCTTTTTTCCTGGTACTTTCCCCCTCACACTTCACTGTATTTCACATAAAAATTTTAACACACTGGTCTCACCCTTCCTGCAAGCCCCTTTTTCCATGTTTCTAAAACATCATGTTACTGAAAGGTTGGTGTCATTCTTGAATGCATTGGCCAAACATGAGTTCTAAAGTTTAAACAATGTAATTCTACACATAGTAATACCCTGTTTCTCCCAATTAACCCAAGTTCTCAAATAGAGCTAAAAATTCAGCTTTATTTAAAACAGCATATCTGCTTGAAAAAAGTATGAATCTCTTTGTCATGTAGAAAACAGATGTCCAATGAAGAACTTGTCAAGATGTGAACACAGCTGAGTGCATAGTGCAGAACATCATACAGAGAGAGCAGCAAGGCCACAGGGTCACTAAGTCCACATGAAAAAGATGTATGTTTCCAATGACCAAATCCATTCTAAAACATTTTTGTCCTGGAAATGCTTTAAGCATTAAAATCTTGCTCTAGGGATGGCAGGACTCCTCCATTCCCACTTTTCATAGAGCTCACTGTAACATGCATGGCAGCACAGCCACCTACACAGCATACAGAAGAGACACACCAAAATTGCTTTGGATACATCATCCTGACCTCAAGTATTCCATACAAATGCTGAATTTTTCTTGTGAAAAGGAAGGAAATGGGAGAGCTTTCAAAAGACACAGCTTGCCTGTGTGTCATTAAGGAAACCTGCAGTTTGGAGCCCAGGATGGAGAGCCACAGCTCCTCTGGCACGAGCAGTGGCACAGCTGGTGGCTTCAGGGCTGAAGGATCTCACAGGAGGCTCCTCTGCCTCTATTGCTCGAGGTTCCATCAGTGCTCCCCAGCAGCAGAAGCATCAAACACTCACTGCACAAATGCAAGTGGCTTACAGCCAGCAGAGCTCTGCACGCTCACCCAAAACACTTCTGTCCCCATTGCACTGGTTTGCTTTTTAAAGCAATGTTGTTGGAGAAGGGCCACAAGAACAACAGTGAGACATTTTCCTTAATCACAGCATCAGACACTTCATTAACAGACTGACATAATCTCCTAAACCAAATCAACTCCTGGAACATCTTGCATTTGCCTTCTTTTGCTCCTTCCTAGGAACAAAGAGTTTCTCTGGAAGTTGTGCAGTTTAAGCCTGTTATGGTATTGTACTCCAGCATTTCCTTAGCACCTCAACACAAATTATACGGTAGCTCATCTGTGGTGAACATCAGCTACACACATCCACGAAGGGGGAAGGGCTGAAAGAACAACAATATTGTCCCATGACATGGAAAAGCACTTTGGGATGCACTGGCTTCAGGTGAGACTGCTGACTCAGAATGGGATTTCTCTCCAAGCAGAGTTACTCCAGTTATTCAAATACAGTAAACACAAGGGCAGGACTGAGGACATCAATCCTGCACCTTACAACTTTCAGTCTATTTTCTAAACACCTCTTAATGGAGATGTGGCTCAGTGTCAAGGCTAAATGGGCAAAAATGTCATCTATGCTAAAGTCATTAGAGGAACTAACATAACCCTTGCTTCTGGTAGTCCTTGGACTTAAGCCCACCACATACATTTCATTCTATTAGTTTACCTATCCCGCTTTATCTCAAGCATCTTCATCCTTTCACACTTTCTATGTAACTATCAATATTTTTCCTGAGTGAAATTATAAAAAGTTAAACCCTTCTACCAAAAGTACAAAGACAAATAAAATATAGAACAATACAAACCCAGTTATACAGCATTACAAGTGCAGAAATTCTTCATGTTGTTGCTCTTTATCATTGGCCCCCAATAAAAAACATAGCAAAGAATTTAGTTATCCAAAATATTTTGCAGTACTGTGATGAGATTCTTCAGCCCATAAATATAGCCCTCATCCTTTGTGTTGCTGGGAAACACGTGAGCAAAATCGATCATTCGCACCTCGACCTTTGCGCTTTCCTTGGGCTCTGCTGGCATGTGATAGAAAACTTTTTCCAGTTGGGGTAGAACATTTCCATTCAGGTGCTCCTGTGTGATGCATGTGCTGCTTTTCCACACATTGTCTTGCTCTGAGTCCTCAACTTTTAGCGAGAGCTGGCTGTGGTGCCTCTTGGAGCACGACTTTTTGTGAAGTGCATAAAATTTAGACAAGCCTTTACCTACAGAGGCTTCAATTTTTCCATTCTCTGTAGAATTTATTACATGAATATTATTATTATACTCCAACACATCTCCACCTGACAAGAGGCCTTTGGGTACTCTTCTCTTCTCTGCCAAGGTGACATCACTCAGCCTCACGGTTGTTGCTTGGCATGAGCCCTCATACACAAACAGCAGTGAGCTTGCGTAGAAGTTGAGCTGTGTCTGGCCCTCAAACCACTCCAGAATCTTTTCTACCTTCTGAATGCTGGCAGCTACCACATCTTTTCTCAAGCAGTACCCACTGTGGAAAAACTTGGAGATCCCTGCAAGAAATACACACATATTGGAATTACTTTCACTTCTGAACAGAAAACAGATGAATTTTTTGTCTTTTGGGATGAGAATAGTTCTTATTTGAAGGAATGGACACAATTTAGGGAATTTCTCTTCAGGCAATTACTAACTAAATGCAAAGTGAACCTAGGAACTCTGACACCTTCAGTCACTGCACTGCTGTTACAGCCAACTGCACACAATTTAAGGCTGGCAGGCAGTTCAAACACTACAGGGAACAGCCAAAGACCCATCTGAGGATCTTTGAGGACAAAAAAGGACTCTTAAAACAGGAACACCCAGAATAGTAGTTTTTCCACACAGCTTTATAAATCAGTATTTAAATGAAAAGATCCAAGCACACCCCAATTCCCTTACTTACCATCCTTTACTGTTTCCTTGGTCAAGTTCCTTCCATAGTGCTGGTTTTGTGTCTCATAGCTGTCTGAAGACACATGGTACACCTGAAAGAGGCAAGAAGGGGACTCCCTATGTATTTTGAATCACCAGGATTTCTGCAGAGCAAGAGACACCTCAAAGGCCACAAAACATTTAGCCCTCACAGTTTTTAAGTTTCTTGCAGTGCCCAGCAAAAAAAAAAAGTGCTCTCCAAAACTCTCCCTTCATCCCTTGGGCTCCAAGCTACAGCTTTCCTGTGCTAGGGACATCCTGGTGGTGGCAAAAAGCAATGTACCCTTTACAAGGAACTCTTTATGGTTTTGGAAATCACAGCTGAGACCTAAAACTATCAGTCCTATCTGCGTTACTATAGATGTTAAATCAGTGAGACAACAAAGCAAAAATTTCAATGCAATTATTCTGAGTTCTTAAAGTTATAAAACTATTTTAAAACAGAAAAGAAAGAAAAATAAAAAGTAGAAGAAAAGCAAAACAGTAAGAATTACTGTATGTGACCACCAAGGCCCACCTCCCTAAGACACATCTGCCACTGTCAGCACAAATGAGGCTGCACTAAATAAATGGCAGCAGCCAGGCAAAAGCTGGTTCCAGCATCAACAGCAGTACTTCAGCTCTCATCTGAAAGGGAGGCAGCTCACACGGGGACAGTTTTGTCCATATCAGGAATTGTACAAGCTTAAGAACTTAATTCAAAACTGCCTCACATATAGACATATTTTCTCTCACACTGAATTATTTCCATAGCAGAAATGTGCGAGGCAGCAAGGCCCAAGTATAATTTGTTTATGAGAGTGCAGACAATTTTTATTTGCAGAAATAATGGTGTTACCAAGCAGGCAGTTGTCTCTGGCAGGAAATTGGTGCTTGGCACTTGTTCAGACCACCCATCCCTGTGGCATCCTCCCCATGCACAGCCCTGCCCTCCCTTCCCTGCTGTAAACAGAGAGGATCCCACTGGATGAGTCTGGGCACACTGCTGAGGTGCCTGCTCCTCATCCCTCCTCTGGGGCCTTATTCTTGCTGAAGCCAACCAGTAAAGTCCTCAACACTGAAGCAGCAGCAATAAAAAGAAATATTACAGGAATATTAAATTAAAAAAAAATTGAATTCCCTGTTTTCTCTATAGCCCACCACCTCGAAATGTCTCTTCCCCATCCAAACAACAATAAAATTGATCACACAGATCCCCACCTCCTGTTCTGGGAAGAACACTCTCAAATAGCTTTTATTTTGACAAAAAGATTGATTTTAAGTCTCCAGCCATGAACTGAAGGGGCTGTAAACAGTCCTCATTATTCTAAAAAAATAAAGAGCTGTAATTCTAAATGTTTGAATTCAGTAGCAGAGACACTTCACACTGTTATGATACTTGGAGAAACTGAGGCCTCCATGTCTATGGAATGAAGAAGGCCACAGCAGAGATGAGTTATTCTAAAACTGCATCTGAAAAATGTGATTTTGGGTTCACAAGAACAATAATGTTTCTCCACATAGTTTTTGCTGGGTTTTTTTCCAAAGCACATGAAAAAAGTACCAGCATACAACACAGATACTCAAAGATTACTTATGTAAATACTTCAGGCACCAGAGTAACCTTCAAAAACATACCAAAAGTTTCAAAACTTTTTACAGAGCCACAAGTCAAAGGCAGTGAAATAAAGAATAATATTGCTTAGGAAGAGAATCAAGAGTCTGAAGACTAAATTTAAGTTTTCACTAATTGTGCCTTCATTTTAATGATATTAAGTGTTGTCATCCAGCTGGACTAGGGGCAGCTTTCAGCAGACATCAGCACTGCAGCAGTACCCAACCAAATCTTGTTTACCAGAACCTTCCTTATCTCTTCCTGTAGGAGCTGCAGCTTTTCTGACATGGGCACCAGCTCAAACAAGCTGATCAAAATCTGCAAGCTCATTCTGTTTTCCAAAGAAACGCTGGAGCAGCACATCAGACCCTGTGTTTCTGAGCTGGGCTTCCCAAGAAGGCACCTCACCTCATAATTTAACAAAACCATTCCCCAGATGTCTTTTTATATAGCTGACAGACAGATGCTGCATTAACAGCACATTTTTAACTATACAAAGCAGTCAGAGACATAGCACCAAGTCCCAGGGCCACAGGATGAGTGTAAGGTATGTGTTTAATTAACTGCCTTGTGCACTCAGAAGGCACTGGGTCACCCAGAGGCTTGGCTGCAGCCAGGGGCACTGAGGGACAGCAGATGTGCATCATCACAAAAACCTCCTCTGACCAGCACCTTGAGAGTTTGCACAGCTGCAGGAAGAGACTGGCTAAACATTCCTGGAAAACCTCACTCAAATACAGCTACATCACACCCCATTCTCAAAGCCAAGCTCAAACAGAAACCATCTCTGACCAGCCCTTGCTCCACCCTCACCCAGCCAAACACAGAGTGGCTGTGCTGGAGGAGCAGGAGGCTAAAATCAACTTCCTGACTGACCTCTTGCTCTACTGTGCTTTTGTACACATGGCCACCACCCATCATCTGCTATTAACCCTTCCCAAAATGACACTGTGCCTCTGAATCAAGCTTTTCCTGCATCCCTGTTGTTGCAGCTGTCTGTACTGGCCCATTTCTGTCAGAACAACAAGTCAAGCCAGATCTGTAACCTTAACAGCAGCCAAATGATTAGACAGGGAAATCTCATTTCTTGTCCACCTGCGACAGCTTGTTATGTGTTTGCTCTGTATCCACTGGCAGGTCTCCTGAAGGGTGCAGGACAAAGAAAACTCCTTCTATGAGCTGCCACACACTGCCTTCAAGAAACTCCTGCTTCATCAGTCATTTTTATATATTCTTACTATGCAAGATCACAGCTGCTGTCAGTACCCAGCTGCTACCAAAGCTGGAGCCACAAGCTGAAACTGGGGTAAGCAGGTGGCACCCCACCTCACCTAGGCACATCCCAGAGCAGCATCCATCCCCTAGGCACATCCCAGAGCAGCATCCATCCCCCAGCTCTGCAGGGACCCTCCTGTGCCAGGCCAAGACCCACAGCCATGCCTGGGCACCTTCTGCCTGTGCCCTATGACTGTACCAATATAAATACAAGTTTCCTTCATGCTCAAGTAACCCAGGTTTCTCTGCAGGCCCTTCATCCTGCCATGGTGCAAGACTTAAAGAGTTTCAACAAGCCTCATTTTTTCTTTTCAAAAAGAAAGTAAAGCAAGGATTTGAAGAAAAAATAACAAAGGGAGAAATTTTGTTAAAAAACATTCTCTTTTTTGATATGTCTACTTTATAGCAATGCTCTCAAATTACCACTGCTGCTGAGAGCGTGCCCCATTGTCCAAATCCATTTATCTAAATATCTCCTATTCTCTTCTCCTATTTATCTAAACATTCCCTAATTTTTACTTTTTTTTAGCTTGATTTGTTGTAGCTAGACCTAGGCCACAGGTGATGACAGTGCACACATCCCTGCTCCCTTGAAAATGCAGCACAAGAAGGCTGCATCCCTGCTCCCTCATTTCCAAGACTATACTTTGATATTTCTCTGCCCATTTTGCTTCTTTACTCCTCTGGACTGTTTTGACTGAGTGCTTCACATGACTAATTTCACCCCCAATGCTCTGACAGTCAATATACAGTTTTAGTCAAGTCCTTACATAAATAAGTTGTAGAATGAAATTAGGCTGAAATTTATCCAGTGGAAAAGCAGACTATTAATCTGCTAAATAAAAGAAACTACAACACTGCAATTAAATCATGAACCATCTTTAAAATAGCTTAATACAGTAATTTTAGACTCCCAGAACTTCCATGAAGCATCTCATTAGAATAAATTTCTTTTATGTAATAAAAGACCACCTGCTCCAGCTTGGAAGATTTTTTTTCAGGGCTTTTGGTTGGTTTCTTTGGCTTAGGGTTTCATTTAATTATTTATTTATTGTTTCATGGATTTTTTTTTGTTTGTTTTCTTTTAGGTTTTGTTTTGCTTTGTCTTCCTGTTCCCTTAAACATCAAAGCTTGAATTAGACTTACAAATGTAAAAAAACCCGTTCTGGTAATTTTTCAGTCTAGAAGAATCTGAACAGTAAATGCAAAATTTAATATTTTTGACTTCCCTCCTAAATCTTGTTACTAGCAGATCAGAGCTTGTGAAAATTACCATGATACTAGAAAGAGTTCATAAAAACCTCATAAAATAGAGTCAATTACAGTCTATTTCTGCAGGAAAATATCCTGCAGAATCATGTGCTGTAGATTAGAAAATTCACTTGTAAAACCAGTTTTGATTATTATACATTACTGCCTGCATGTTCATGGGCACTAACAATAGAAGTCAATGATGGATTATAATGTTAAAATTACATAATCACCAGTTTGTGCTTTAAAAAAGCATTTCAGAAATATTTTGGAGTAAGTGAGATTGCAATCGATGCCTGGAAACAAAAGGAAATCTGCAGGATCTGGGAACTGTGGATTCCAAAGGGCTGTGAATGTGAAATGAGAGCACAGCCCACACATTGTGCTCACACTCAGCAGCAGGCAGAATGCTCTGTATTTAACATTGCCTGTGCTGTGAAGAGATCTCTTACCTGTTTGCATGTGTGCTATTGAAACCATATTGCAATTTGTATTTTTGCCATTGCCACAGTATCTGAGACTTCCAACTTCTTTATAAACTCTAACTACTTCCATAACAAACCATGTCCATTCTGACAGAATCCCAGAATGATCTGGTTTCAAAGCTGCAATCCCCTGCCATGGGCAGGGACATGTTTCACCAAACCAGGCTGCTCCATGTCCTGTCCAACCTGGCCTTGGACACTTCAGGGATCCAGGGTTAAACTTCAGGGATCCAGTGGTTAAAAAAAGGAACTTCTCCACTAGGTACAGAATTGTGCTTTTAAACAATGTTATTAAAATAACTGTGCTTCCTAAATGTGTCTCCATGCATTTATTCTGTCTATTCAATGTGTTAAGCTAAATACAGATCACATGCCAGAAGTGTGTACATAAATTAATGCTGGGCTAGACAGGAGACTCCTATTTTTAAGGACACAACACATATTTTATATATGAACAGATGACTGCTTGTTTACCAGTGCATAAGAAAAAGCTGTTTCAATAGCCTTTTGGGTAAAAATACACTGTAAATAGCTTTTGGGCTAAAACCCTCACCTATAACACTTTTTTGCTTGTATCTCTTCATGACAACTTATACAATGGGTGCTTTAGAAAAAGCTCACCTACAGTCTCTGTTTTTCCTGGCCCTCTCCTTATTGGCCTTGTAAAAATTTACCCCACAAGCCTACCTCCCTGGTAAAAAAACACTGAAAAAAGGAGAGATTAAAACCAAACCTCTGTACTTCTTTGCTACATCATGTTTTGTCCAGTGAACAGGAACAACCTTCATCCAGCCATGAGCTGTTCTGGGCTGTATATAATCTGTGCAGGAGTGTTTTATAATATAGCCAGAATGTTGCAAAAGTAAAGCAAGCACAGAGGACACCCCACAACCAAGAGGCAGAAAACATGCCTTGTGAATTCAGACTTTACCAAGTGCTGTGTGAGGGCAGGAGAAACCTTTTCAGTTCTCTTTGGAAAACAACTTCCAAGATGTAATTGGGTGCCAAAGGCAAAAATCCAAATCTCATCTAGTTAAACACTGGATGGAAAACTGCACTACTTGGGAGAATCATCATTACACATCCAGTCTGAATTAGGGGATTGAAAAAAATTCTGCAGGACAAAGGCACAAATGAGTGACAATGTCAGAAACAATAGTCACAAGCATGCCACAGAAGCAATCAATCATTCCTTTTGCACTGTCATGAAACATAGGACATGAAGTACATTGTTTTACCAATGAGATAAGAAAGGTCACATAATGACATCAACCAAATCCAAAGCTATAATCTCTAACCTTCCTTTTCCATCCAAACTGTTTGGCTGTTTTTTGATTTAACTCCCACATTCTTGCTCACAGGCTTATGTAATTACTACTCAGGACCACTATAATTTATATAGCAGCTTATCTCAAGGCAGACTGAAGGGCTGGGAGGCTGGGCAGCTCTGCACAAAACATTACAGAGATATTAGAATTATCTGAACAATGGTGCAATCTGGCTGCTGGTGCTATTGAACAGCAAAGGGGAAGCTGATCAAAGTCTCCAGCCATTTATGCTGCACAGCTTGAGGAGCCCTGGCTTTGTGTATGAGAAGAACAACAAAAATCCCACATCAAAAAGAAAACTATTCCTGTACCTATCATTGCAGAAAAAACTACTTTTGAATTCCATCAGTGACATCAACACATTTCTCTTACTGAGCCACAAATGTTCTGTACAGCTTTTCTTTACATTGAAGTTTTAAAGTAGCCAATACACACATATTGACTCTTAGTATTTCTAAGAATACTAAGAATTAATAGGGATGTCTCCATGTCCAACTAACCTTCCCCTGACAGCTGCTCCTTGAGTGTGTAAATATCAAAAGAAGTTTGCTTCTGATGGAAAAACTTTTAAAATGTAAAACGTAAGCAGCTGTTCATGGCTATATGCATCACCTCTGAGAGCTTACTTACTCTTCCTTAGACAGAAAAAATATTTAATATTGTTTTTATTTAAAAGTAGAGTATAAAGATGAAAAATGTGGAGGATACAGCTCATTACTGAATTATTAGAAAGACTGGTTCAGTATACAGATCTCTGATATAAGCCTGAAAGAACATAAACACACAAAAATCTGCTTAATAATTTTAAATATCTGTTGTGGTGGTGAAGAATGAATTGCAACTACATTCAATTTTAAAAACTGAATATTAGCCCATCTCTTGTACACATTTACAGTGCCCAGGTTGCAAATAGCTTGTCCTAATGGACACAGCCAAGTTAAAGAATGGTTTAGGGCAGTGCTTTGGAACTGATTCCACAGCTGATACCAGCACTACCCAGACATTCAGGTGACACTGTATTTATGTACAGCTCAAGAGGATTGCTGTTTGCTAGGAACACCAGTTGCTGTACCTGGTGTGGGACAAGAGGAGAATAAACTACAAGTGGAGACAAAACAATTCCTTACCCTCATTCCAAGAACCAAAAAGCCAATCTCTTCCATCAGAGGGTACTTGCTGACCTGCTGCTGTATCTTCTCTGCTGAAGCATAGGGATCATAACTTTTCTGACCTATTTTCACATCCATTATGCAGGGCTTGTTAAACTTACGGGTCACATCTTCCAGTTTTAGATATGTATCTGTCAAAAAAACAAAACTTCTGTTAACAGTGGGTCACAGCAAAATAATTACATAGCTTCTGCTGAGCACCTGTGGAGGAACGTGAAGAGTTTAAGGCTTAATATCACATGAATTCAAGAGTCAAATTTGTCTCTGAATGCAGGCTAAGTCATGGTCACTGACATCCACAAATTGTATTGCTATGAAAATATACATGCTTTCTTGTTTAGAAAATTGTATACAATTAACATGCATTAACCTAGCATTCAAATTCCAATTATTGCCCAGATAAAATCCCTGAGTAGCTTTTATTAGGTCACTAACATATCACAAAGAGCATTACTAACCACATACAAATGCAGGTTTGCAGCTGTGTGGCTACTTTTGCAATTCAGTTGGTCTCCTGTGTCATTTTAAAAATGAAGGGAACATTTCAGTCCTGGCCTTCAGGGGCTGAAGTGCAGCTCATTTTGTTTCTTTTTATGCCACTCCCATCTACACTTGTTTCTCATGGACACCTTTTGGGGAAAATGTTCTTGGGATCCTAGGCTGCCTTTCATCCATTTCTAACAGCTCTTTGGCTGGACTAAGAAACCCCAAAAGTACTTGGAGTGCCTGAAGATTTAAAGGAGTATCTAAACCCTGATGGAAACTATCATTACTAGCATGACCCCCACACTCACTATCAGAACTCAACAAGGAAATTGAATCAGTACCCAGCCAGCTCCCAGACAGCTGCACCCACCTCCAGCCCTTGCCAGGACACAGCATAACCAACACAGCCTCAACATTGGCCTCATTCTTCATATGTGCTGTGTAAATCCACCTGTCACCAGGCACAAAATTCAAGTCTGGTTTTCCTTCCAGTACAGCCTACTCCACAAATGTATTTTTTTGGCTTTAATGCAGTTTGAACACAAAAAAACGTATTATACACCATTCCTGCAGTATGATCTAAAATGGGATTGAGAGAGAAAGCAAAACTAGTTTAAAGTTTAAAGAGGCACAAAGTGCCTCATCTGAAAGCTGTACAGCCAGGTAACAAACCAGTGCCACTCAAGATAAAGGGAACAAGCAACATTTCATTTACACTTAATAAGTAGAAACACTTTCTTAAGGAAAAGAAATAAAAGGGACTTGTACTACTTTAAGTGACTACCACTGATTGTACAGAGCTGTGATCCCAGAGCCTGCAGAGCAGTGACTGCCAAGGGAAAGGTCAGGCTTCCAATATCAAGTCTGCAGCAAACCTACAAACTTATCTTCAATCTACATTTAGGAACAAGGTACACACACACTCTGCTAAGCTCCATCATCTGCAGCAACTCTGATTTCTATCAAGACTACACAAAGCTCATTAGCACTACAGATAGCAGAGTTGGAAGTGCAGTGTTTTGGTTGAACTGTTGCCACAGCTTTCTATGAAGAGGACTCATGATAGTGCACAGCCTTTTCAAGAAGCAAAACAAACAAAACCAAAAGTTTCTCTTCTTTAAACAGTTATTCCTACTGCCTATGTCTGATTGACTGGGGGGGACCTCCCAAAACCCAACCCCACGGTGCACAGTGCAAATCCTCAAAGCAAATGAGCAATGTGCTGAATTACTGTCTCTTGGTTAGACCACATATTTTCACATCTTAAGATCACACTGCAAACAGAAAAAAATTATTTGCAATTGAGATGGAATATTAAGTGAACTCCATGACACATTAAACTGTGAGGGAAGGAAAAAGATAGCTCTTGTAGAGATATTTGAGTTAGTGCCAAACAGGAAAGCATGAAGGCAAATCTGAGCTGAGAAACTGCTGGTACTATCACAATCTTGCTTTCAGTTTTTCCTGTAGATATTACACCATGTCTTTGGATACTGTCCTACTACTTCTTTGGAAAACAAGCCTGTCAAGCATAAGCAGAAGACAGTTATTTTAAAGGAGCATGACATCTAGTTTGATGCCCACATATTCAAAGAGATTCCATGGCATCCCTTTGTGTGTTCCACAAGCTCCATTTCCCCAGTGTGAGTTAGAAAAGCCCCCAGAAGAAAATCTAGTTTCTAATACAGCAATATCTATTTTCTCTTGAAGACACAATCTTCCAAGTGTTCTACCAAAACCACCCTTTTCTTCCTGACTCCCAATGTTATACAAACACAAATTTTAAGACACTAGATCTTTGTTTCATTTAAACCAGTAACAGGGGATGACAAGCAGAACTTCCCACCATGACACTTGCTGAATTAAGTGCTTTGGGTGGTAAGGCACAGTGATGGGATCCAGGCACAGATTCCAGTCTGAATGCTTCCCCAGCCCCAGAGTATCCATCTTTCTTCCACACCCACAAAGTGCTTCTTCCTTTGATCACCTGGCTGCACATGACCATGGAACCAGCCCACTCCTCCACCACAACCTCACCCAGAGCAGGAGCAATGGGCAATTTCCATCAGGCCCAGCTAGTCAGGAAACCTCTGCTGTTCAAACAGCCACACCCCATCTTCCTGGTGAGGAAGACTCCAGAGATCTAATCCAGCCACCAGACTGCAAACTGGAACCAGTTGTTAGAGGGAATGGCAGTGGGTTCTAAAACAAGTCAAAAAAAAACCCACAGAGCTCACAACTGCCAAAAATTCATCTCCAGAAATGTTTTCCAGGAGGTTTGGATGAAGAGATAAAATTAGAACAGTACCATTTGGTGCAGTAGGTGGTGACCAGACACCGAAGTATTTTGGCAGATATTCCCGCAGCTCCAGCAGAATTCTGTCGCAACAGTCGGAGTCATAAACCTGAAATAAAATAGGGAGGCTTGCAGAGATCATTTTAAACATTCATTTCTGCTGCTGGGGGAATGAACAAGCAGCTGCATGGCACTTGGCAGCTGGCTGGGGCCAAACCATGACAACTTCCAATTGTCCCATAATTATATTTTCTTACAGTATTTGTTTTCTTAAGTCTAAGATATTTACATTACATTTTAAAAACATACAAGATGAAGATGATAATTATCCCAGTCCAACATAAATGAGTGGCATCCTTTCTTTCAAATTTTAAAGTGCAATTGATGCATCAACCCTAAGCACAATTTATGGTTCAACTTGAATAAAAATCTAAACTGTGATTGTTAACTTTAAAGCTTAACTTTTGAAAAAGGTGTTCTCACATTTGCATTCAAGACTGTGTAGGATTACTGTATTGTATTATAGATCCAAATCTTTCTAATTTCTATCAGGTAAAGTATAGAAGCTCAGACTAGACAGCATTTTCTCATCTTCCTCAAGACAATTCATGTAGAGACTATGCACATTTCAAATATATTTCTTTTCATTTGCTTTTAATGCTTTCAGCATTTTTTTCAACTTCTGTAGGAAAAACAGTAACAGTTTGGAAACAGCAGCTTGTTTGTATTTCTGAAGGAACAACTCTGCAGGTTAAATGAAGCTTTGGATACTATCTGTTATGGAATTGCATGACTGTTACCAGTTTGCAGCATGCTAAGAGGTTTCAAAACCATTCCCTTGCCCAGATTCCCCCATCCCACCCAGTGATGTAGTTGCAGACATAGGGGACTGCCTCTATCATGCTTCCACAAGCTTTGTAGACTGAAAGATCCATATCTACACCAGTTACAATGACTGTCCCAGCATTTAGGAGCCATCTCACCCCACTCCCCACAGAGATGTCCCAGCTGTGCTGCCATCAGAGTGGTGTCGTTCCCTCAGCCCTACCATGGCCACCCAGCAACACCCAGGGTGCTGCACAGTGACCTGCCATGCTCAGGGTTCTGCTGGCACTGCAGGGCAGCCAGAGCCCACTGCAAAGCTGGCAGCAAGGCAAAACAAATATCAGGTGCTAACAGCTCTGCAGACTTGGCTCAGCTCACTGTCAGGCCACGTTTAACCACTCTGGGGGATATCTGCCAATAGCAGCTACAAAGGGAGGTAATGCAAAATACAAACCTGGAGTGTGATGTTAATGCAGCTAGAGAGAAAAAAAAATGGATCTGAAGTCCACAGGCTATTTTAGAGCATGGAGGCAAGCCTTGGCTCTGCTCACCAGTGCCAGGAACTCGACACAGCACCTCATACAGCAGCACTGTTAAAATTAGTTATGGGAGTTTGTCCTAAATTGAGGCTTCATTGCAAAAATCTCAAACTAGGTGAACTCAAATCACCAGTGTGCTTCTAACAGAGGGACTTCTCCACAGCTGAAGCAGGGCTCCCCTGGCCTTAGTTCTGACACCCTGTCAGTGGGCAGTGATCAAGAGCAGGATACACCCATGCTGACTGTGCGCTAAGGGATGGAATTTGACCCATTCCTTGAACCAACTCATGGTATAGGCCCCATTTGAAAGAGACTAAGGCAAAGGGGCTGAATCCTGAAAGCTCAAAGTAGACAAATATGTGCACAGTGTATTGCAAAACTCTGGGGTACACCCAACACCACACCCTCTGCCACTACTGTTGCTATCTTAAGTACAGAGAAGTTGCTGGGTGTGTGCCTTTAAGTCACAGTGTCACATCACAGGGCACTGACCTCTCTTCACATGCCATGGTTTGACAAGCTGGCATGGCCACTGAGGACAACACATAATTGTATGTCTAAGTCCAGTTTCCCTCAATTTTAGCATAAGCTGGTATGCAGGTACATTGATAAGATAAAAAACCTTGCTTGCCCCTGTGATCAGTGTATTTATACAACATTTCCTCACTGAGCCTCAGGGGTGCCAGCAGAGGACAGTGTGCTTTCTCCAGCAGACTGCAATGTAGCTTGCTCTTACTTGTTTAATGAAGAAAAGAAGGGTGGAAGAGAGGGGAAGATGAGCAGCAGGCAGAATCTGAGGCACAGCCTTGATCAGGCACAGACCTGATCCCTGCTCCCTGTGATAACAGCTCAGACAGCTCTGCAGGCAGCACTTTCCGGGCCAGCACTCCAGGCACTGACTGCTGCCATCACTTCATGCTGTACACAAGTAGTACAAACCCAATTTTTGTTTACTGTGGTAGCTTATGATCATAGCACCTTACATCCAAGGTAGGGCACTCCACTGCACTAAAGGGGCACTAATGCTCTTTTCTCAGATGAGTTTGAGGAGATCTGAGAGGTAGAAACCATCATATCTTTTACATGGGAGCAAGTACATGTAAACAGGTCAGGACCGAGAGGAGCAATGGAAACCAAAGTACAACAGACAACAAGGAGAAACACTGAATGCAACTGAAAAAATAGGCAAACATAATAACTCATTTACTTAATTTATTAGCAAAAGATTCTGAGAAAGTGGAATGTCAGGAGACACTTTGGTTTTTTTAAGAGAGACAGGAGCCTTGACTTACTTTTTAAAGTAAGTCAACATTAGGCCATTAAACTTTGCAACTTAGCAAGTAATTCTGAGTATGTTCCTGTGTATTTCAAATAGCAGGATACAACAAAGATACTCAGATAATTTATAATGGGATGTAAGAGCCCAAAGTTGAGACCAAATGGGGAAAAGAGCTCCAGAAGCAGTATCTTCAAGGAGTCTATTCCTCAATAACCGGATATAAAACATTTTAAATGGAGACAGAACTCCCAATAATGCATTTTCCAGTATCACTACTTTGACATAACAGAACTAACTGCATTACTTCTGTCTCTCAAGAAGTTATCTTGCTCTCAGAACCAGCAAGAAACTCCCCTCATAACTGACATAACATTTACAAGGCACTTATTTGACCTTAATACAGACCTCAATCTTAGCCTGTAATGTATTCACATGTCAAACAAGAATAAGCACTCAATTAATAAAGATCAGAAGAAGTCATTTGGTGTGGGCAAAGCAACAAAACCAGACATTTCAGGAATTATGCTCATTCCTATGCAGGACAGAAACACTTCTGTTCATCAGAACTGGGCCTCATGAGCAGAACACATGTCATGGGCATTTGTTCTTATTTCATACAACCTGGCAGCAAGCCACAAAATACCAAATATAAATGCAAACATGATAAAACCATCCCTAAAGCTACAGGAAATGCACCTCATGCCCCAAAAGGTATTGCTACCAATACTGCTGGAAGATTCCTGAAAAATACAGGTTATCACTCACCTCAGGAAACCCTTAATAAATAACCCATTAGATTTTTACTTACACCAGCAATATTCCAATTTTACTTCAAGAAACAGAACTTTTTTTTTTTTTAATGTAACAGTGGAGGTCCATCTCTCCAGCCAACACTGACAAATACAACCAATTTCTGTGTGAGCATATATAACATTATCCAATAAATCAAGAAATGCAAAACAACTCTATGCCAGCTCAGCCTGGGGAGTTATCCCCTTTACATATCACAGGCTACATTCCTCCAATTGCACAGACTGAAAATGTCCCCAGAAAAGCAAGTAAATAGGATGCTGACATCTGGAGAGCTCACAGCATGACCATTACAAATTACAGCCACTAACTCACAGGAGGAACATGCTCCAGATATGTTCTGTGGCAGATACTCTAACAGACACCATGAAGTCATAATTTCCAGTCATGCAGGACTTTTAATTCTGAGGCTTATTTACCATCCCTAAGTTTTTTATCCAAAGTACACTCTGGGGTTTCCTGTAACAGATTAAGCTGCTTTTAATGCAAACAGGGGCTGCTCAGGACAATGGGAATGTTCTTTCCCTTATTTAAAACACAACATTTAGAGTTTTTTTCTAAAGAGTAGCTAATTAGGTAAATGATAGAAGGAGGGTAAAACAAGTGTTGAAATTTCAACAGGAAACTAACTGTAGCAGTACAGACCTGTCTTGAAATGTCCTTATGAAAAAATATCACTTGGACAGAAAAGTAATCCATAGAGAACCTTCTAAAGTACATTCAAGGGCTAGTTTAATAGAATTTGTATTTTAAAGCTGTATTTGAGTAGGAAACTTGAAGTGTCAGAGCAGGCATATCAGTCTGAAGCATCACCTTTCTTTGCTGTCAGTGACCATAAACTGTCCCTAAAGGCAGCAGCACTACAGCCTGCAGAGTCTCACATTACACAGCCAGCTGCCAACATCAGGCAGAGAATTCACTGCCCACCCTGGGATTTGAGACTTTTTTGAGCAGTTAATGCACCTAAGTCATGCACTTAAATTAGCAAATGCAAGATTTACAGATGCTAGGGCAACCTCAATGCCTTCTTCCATTGGGTATGTATTATATCCCAGACTTTCATTACCTGAGCACACACTGCATTTCCCTCCAGACTCTTACATCAGCCAGTTACACCAGGCAATGGCAAGGGTCAAAAAATTGAGATTGAAACAGCAGCTGTGATTTTAGCAATTCGTATCTGCTTGGTTCTACAACTCAAACAGCCCTGGGCTTTTCCTGAAGTGGTACCATCATGGTTTGAGCTGTGTCACAGAACCCGTTTCCACAAAAATGACTGTCATTGAGCCAGCTCTGCTTGCATTCAAAATCTCATACCACAAGAACTTCAGAAGTTAAATATCTGTGAATGATGTTACACCAAATACTACCATAGCAAATTGCTTAATTTACTATCTAATATGCAGCCATATTAATGAAATTGCAATCACTTCCACTGAAAACACACAGGGAGCACTCCCTGCCAGCTCATGGTGAGTTTTTCAACAACCATCATCCCCAAGTCCTTCTCCCAGGGCTGCTCCCAGTCCCTTCTCCCAGGGCTGCTCCCAGTCCCTCTCCTCCCAAGCTGTTGCTGTGTCTGGGAATGCAGGGCAGGACCCTGCACTTCCTTTGCTGAGCCCCTTGAGTTTCCCCTTTCCCACTTCTCAAGCCTGTCAGGGTTCCCCAGGATGGCCTCCCTTCCCTCAAGTACATCATCAGTGACAACATTACAAGCCTGTCTGGGTTCTTTTTAAATCTGGAAACTAGAATTCTTTTTGGAGACTGAACTTATTCTGTTTTTCTTTCAAGTAGGCAACCTACACTTTCCTCATTCTGTCAGTTCACCAACCATATCTTACTTTTAAATGAACTTATAATGAGAAAGTATTTTCTGTCTAACACTAACATGTATTACTAAGTTGATCCATATTCTAAAACATTCATAATTAAAGTCTGAACAGTATTTGATCCAAGCTGAAAAAGCACTTGCATGACCCTCCAGCAGAGCAGGAGCACTTTGCTGGGTCTTAATTCAATTTAACATACTGTGCACTTTACAACTATGCATTTTCACTTTATTTCCAACCAGATCTACTCTTGGTAAGGAATAATCCTCAAAATCAGGTTGCTGAGAGAACTGGATTTTTTTCCTGCTTATTTGCATAGACTACAGACTATTCAGTCTGTTCCCAACTCCACCCAGTAGTTCCATAATTGCATCAAATTGCAATAATGGCCTTTTACTGTCTCCCTTTTTAAAGGGTTTCCTAGATTGATTAAAGTGGGTTGTAGTTGATTCTGTGATACACAATCCTCAAAGAGCATGGGAAACAGACACTCACCAGATCCTCCTAGGTTCACTTTCTACTGTGTGGTGTGTTTCTTCCAAACTGGTTTTTGCTGCAGAGTACAAGAACCACAAAAATCTGCCATATTTTCCAAGTCCTACTGGCCAGTCATTTAATAGTACAAAAAAAAAAAAAAAATTCATAGAGAAGTAGTAGGAGCTCAGCAGATTCTTACAGCTACACTTCATCTTTCATCTCTGTTAGACAACTCCTAATGTGAAACAAGATCTGAATTCCAGCTGCCAGTATTTCACAATTTTATCAAAAAACCATTTTCTTCTCATTAGTTAAGAATTACTATGTGTCCTTGCTTTTATTACCATTACCCAGGGTCATGGTTAAGAGGCAACTTCACATGCTGGTTTGCTCATTTCCCCAGCAAAAGAGGATCCCTTCTAGACAATTCCTGAGCAGAGGAGTGATGCTGAGGGCAGGAATGAACTGCATCAGAACATGCTCACTGTGTTTGCCAACAGGTAATGTGGACACTTCAGCACCAGTATCTCCTGTGGCAGATCCAGATGTACCAGAATGAGGCACAGCCAAAGATCCTTTTGAGCTACAGCTCCCAATGCAGCAGCAATGAAAGGCATGGGCAAGGCATTACTTCCAAAATAAGATGTTAAGAAAAGCAGGCATCCTGTATTTATGTCCATACAAGACTGCAAATCAAAACCTCAGCCAGAGACATGATCACAGGATAAGGATATTTTAGTACACAACAGCAGCACAATGGCCATCATCCACTCCTTTTTCAGCCAAGGATTATCATCTAAATCAAGAGTACAAAAGCACTTGACTGAGCTTACAAAATAGGAGAACTTATCCTGAAACAAGACGTACTGTGCCTCCCCAGCCCCTTTCCTTTCCTGTCAGTAGCACAGAACAGTTTATGGAACACAGGCTGCCTTATCATGATTTATGCTATATAGGCTTCAAGGGAGCTGAGCCTTATGACTCAGTTCTTGCAATTCTGTGCAAATTCAGGCCAAAACCCATCTTTCAGACAGCTGCCTTCATTTTATGCCATTTGGGGGGGTGGGGAATCACCACAACTCTTCTGCACTGCCTGAAGCTGTTAGAATACTAATTAAAATTAGTAAGAAAATAAGCAAGCATTGAGCAGGAATGAAAATACATAGCCCAGGAGCTGCAGCAGGTTATTGAGAACAAAATAAATAAAGCAGCAAGGAAAAGACTACTGCTGATGGTCCAAATGGGCACAATTCCTGAACACTTCTCCTCTTTAACCCCAGAAGCACAAGAACTGTGGTTTCAGAAATATTAACATAACTGGGTTTCACTAACACATTATCCCCTGGGTACAAACTCAAAGACTGACTGGTAAAAAAGACAGCAGAAGTTGCACAAACAGTATCCACCCTGCCTGGTATCAGGCTGTAAAATGAGCTAGTGAGTTATGAGAGAAAGCAAAACAAACACAGGTCATTGCCCTATGGAAACTGCATTTCAATGCATCCAAAGGAAACTTCAGAATAACTGTGCAGCAACCACAAAACCATTCCTTCCTAGCTTTCAAGTGCCTAACTCTCACCTAACCATTGTAAATCTCTTTCACATGTTGGAGCTATTTGTGTCTCCTATATCCTGGCTTTGTTTGTAGGACACATAACAAGAGCGAAAAACATTTTCTGCTATCTCCACTGGTAATAACTTCCTTGCATTCAATGTCAGCAGGACTCAAACCCTGAACTGCTAGAGCAGTTAACAGAGCCATCACTAACTGGGCAGGGTGGAAGATTTGTTAACCACAAGAGCCAAGTGATTAGCTGAATTATCTTTTCACAATGCTGTGCAGTTAATCATCTCCCTTGGTTCACAAGCATTGGCCAGAGGTAGGAGTTACCAGAGCTGAGCTGGGAGAACCCTGTCCACCTTTTCAATCCAACTTCCCAAAATCACCCTTGCACCTGGGACAGAACTCTCTGAGAATTTGGGTACAGCTTGCATTACAACAGCCTTGGAAACCTTATACCATTGCAGCAATGAAATTTGGAGCTATGACATGGCAACACTACTAGAACCAGCTGTGACAATTCTGAGGTACAGCCAACAGGGAAAAAGAAAAAGAAAAAGAAAAAGGTACCCACTGGAAGTTGCCCAAGCTGCAGGAGCTTTCCCAGGACAGTTTTCAGCAGGTAGCAGGAGGAGGGAAAGTGTACTACACGTCCCCCAAGTGTCACACAGTCACCACAGGCAAACTGAAGGGCAATACTAATAAAACTTTACAGGAACATTTATTGATCTGTTAAGCATAAAATCCCAGTTTATTAGCTGTTCCACTAACAAAGTTTAAACTTCAGTAGGCCATGCTCAGAAAAGTGACACACAGTAACAGGTTTACAGCAGCACTGAGTGAAAGCCAAGATCAGAAGTCAGAGTAGCCATTTCCAAACAGGTCACAACCTTCTCTTGCTCCACTGAACATTAACAAACACTCCATCTCTTCATGCTTAACACACAGCTTGTAAGAAACCACAGTCACAAAGATAACTCTAAATTCTCTCTTCCTCAGTTTTCATAGAATAACAGAATGCTTTGGGTTGGAAAGGACCTCTTGCTCCATCCCCCTGCCATGGGCAGGAACACCTTCCACTGTCCCAGGGTGCTCCAAGCCCTGTCCAACACGGCCTTGGGCACTGCCAGGGATCCAGGGGCAGCCACAGCTGCTCTGGACACCCTGTGCCAGGGCCTGCCCACCCTGCCAGGGAACAATTCCTAATGCCCAATATCCCATCCAGCCCTGCCCTCTGGCACTGGGAAGCCATTCCCCCTCGTCCTGTTCCTCAAGGTCCTTGTCCAGATTCCCTCTCCAGGCTCTATTGGTCAAAGTGGAAGAGGCTCTAAGCTCTCCCCAGAGCCTTTTCTTCTCCAGGCTGAACAACCCCAATTCCCCCAGCCTTTCCTCACAGCAGAGGTGTTCCAGCCCTCCCATCACCTTGGAGGCCTCCTCTGGACTCACTCAAAGAGCTCCATGTCCCTCCTGTGCTGGGGACCCCAGAGCTGGAGGCAGCTCTGCAGATGGGGTCTCACCCATCCCCAGCATCCCCTCCCTTTTAGTGCCCACAAAAGCAGCTGTCCTGTTTGAGGCTTGACATTCCAGCATCCTCCCTCTCCTACAGGACAACAGTTTGTGCAATGCTGCATTCCTGACGTGACAAACTGAGGAAAGCCCCATGCTGGAGAGCTCTGAAATGCAAAGGCAGAGCTGTACTAGCACAGTGCAATGGGGCACAGCCTGCTGGGGCTGGGACAGGAGCCCCACACCCAGCTGAGCACTGGGTTATCTCACACAGTAACTTTTTCAAAGCACACTATCCTCACATTTTTCAACTCACCTGGTGCAACAGATCACTGCAGGAGTGCTGATAGGTTTCCTCCTTCTGTCAACACTGCTGAACTAAATCAGAGCATTTCAGCAAGGATAAATGAGCCCTGGCATAAATCAGGCTGAAGCCAAATCCCAAAACACACTGAGGAGCAGTCCACTGCTGTGCATTTCTCAGCATGCTTGCTTAGGCAGCCTACCATGAACTCACACTGCCTTTTACCAATTTAGTCTCTCTAACTGGAAAGGCTACATTTTCAAACGACACTATTTCCCTGTTCCCACATCCCTGTGTATTGCTGCCTCCCAAAACCCCTTTAAAAGAAGTCCTTTGGAGCACCTCCACCTACACAGAGCATTGCCATTACACAGAAACAACTGATCAGCAGTGCAGATAGCCCTTAAATAAACAGCACCCTTATGCCTCAATTAGTTTCATTCCCTTGTTGCTCATACCTATTGAAAACAAAGTATTTTGGAGCTATTCAAGGTTAAAAAAATGGTATTTTTCTCACACAGATAAGGGTACCAGAATACCAAGCAAAACACTCCATGGCTGTACAGGCAATGTTTGTAAGGAGTTCATGCCCTCAGGTACTGCAGGGATGTTAGCAGAAACAAAATTAAAAGGTTATTATTTTGATTACATAATTACTCAGATTTACAGAACTCAACAGCAAGTGGACATTACAGCTAGAAAGTCACACTCCAACGAGAAGTTAAGCAGTGCACAGTAAGCTATTAACAAACCAGTTAAGCTATTAACAAACAGCTCATTGTTTTACTATGTTTTATCATGGAAGGTATTCATGGTAATCTTATCATGCTGGTTTTCCCCTCCCTAAACACAGGGCAAGCCCCTTCCCTAGCAATAGAGAATGAGACAGTGCTCTAGTAGATAAAAGTTTAATTGGTGAAATCATCTCTTACAAAAAAAGACCTCTATTTTTTTTTTTTTTTTTTTTGACTGCTAAAGGTAAACCACTGAATGAAGAAAACAGACAGGTAACCTGACAGCAGCCTGAGTAGGTATTACTTCAGCAATTTTCCAGATTTGACAGAGACCTGTGAAATTCTTCCAAACTTCAGCTGCCACCTGCTTCTGAGCAAGTTTTGGATCACTGACCAGTATTTTGCAGTACATGTCTTCCTCAAGTTTCCATTCCAAAACAGAATCCCAGTTTGTTTTGGCTCTACTGGTAAGTACTTAGCACCATGCTCAACAGAAAATAAGCCATCAATAACAAGGGAAGAAACATCTGATTCACTGACAGACTTCTACCTCTGTCATGTTCAATTATCAGGCTGCAAGCAAATCCAACAGTTTCAGAAAAGGAGAATTTTTTGGTCAAAACAGAAGGTAATATCCACCTGGTACCACAATAAATATATCAGAGTTCCAGTCAAACTTGTCCCTTAATGCCTCATTATCATCTATCACGACACATTCCCTGCAGCTGCCAAGTGCTAGGGCTGCTCACTGAAATACCATTTCCTGCTCCTTGGAAGAACTTCTGCTTCAGATCTGCCATAGCTGCTCTGCAGCTGACTCATCAGCTGAAACTGAGACATGCTCCACTTCTTGCTACCATAAACCACAGAGCTTCCCAGTTACTTCCCATGAGGAGGTGTGCTGGTCCAGAAGGGAAGATTCCCTCCTTGTTTCTCACTAATTTTCATTCATGCTAGAATAAGGTGGGATGCAAAGGGAGCAATAACATACCCACAGACAAAACAGTTCTAAGCACATATTGAAAAAAAACAGGAGCAGAAATTAAAAAAAAAAAGTCACAATTAATCCATATATGCTGTTGGACAAACATCTGCTTTGATCTTACCAACCAACCTGCTGTTTTGCCCTCACAAAGGGAGAGCTTGGGACTCATCAGGCTTATTTCACTTGTTTCATTTCTGCACTGTTTCTCACCATCTCCTGTACATGGCCACCTTTTAAACAACTCCTTGTCTCAAGAAGCAGTGAAATTATCCTTCCCTCCATCTCTGGAGGCTCATCAGCCTTCTCCAAGGTGATAATATCTCTGACTACAGCCCACAAGATGGGCTGAACTCAGCCACCAAAGCAGGGCAGTCTTGCTGTTGCTCCCTTTGCTTGTCAGCTTAGTCCCCTAAACTGCCAGAACACTACCAAAAAAAAAGGAAGTTTTGCCATCTTTTAAATAGTGAACTTCATATATGAACTTTATATATGAACTTCAAATATGAACTTTCAAATTAGTTCATAAATGTCCAAAAAGCACCATCATGGTACAAGGTAAATGGCAGGAATGGGAAGAAAGGCATTTATTTCCCTTTTGGCAACAATGAGCTATTGGATCAGCTCAAGCTGCTCATAGAACTGTACCCTACCCTGAACCTCCCAACCCAGAGCAATTATCATCCTATATGATAATATCTAGTGCTCAGATGTCTAAACCCACATCCCACAGCTCTTGCCTGAGAGTAAACATGATTGCAGGTAATCACTGAAGAGCAACAAATCCCCAAGACCTTTCTCCTGTAATTTCACCACCACAACACACATGGACATGCTCTCCTTCCCTCCTCCCACTAAAAAGCCTCCTAATGCACACACAACTAACCATGTCTACATCTTTCCCTTTCTCTGTTATTTTATGGCTTATAACAACAACAACAACAAAAAAAAAAAAAACTGTGCTTGAAGCAGCCCAGCAAAGCCTTAGGAGACAGAACAGAAGCTTACTCTGCAAGTTACCAGCATTGATATCTAGTTCTCCACAGCCAATAACAAGCACACTAAAACAGACACCCCCTCTCCAAGACTCTCCCCAGGTGTTGCTCACAGCTTGTCACATCAGTCTAAGCTTAAAGAGGCAAAATTATCAAGTCTCTGATGTGAAGAGTTCATGTGCAAGCAATGCCTGAACTTACCCCCCTCACCTGCAGGCTCTAGGCAGGGACAGCATGCTACTGCCTTTGCCTGAGGATTTCACAGCACAGAAGGTAGCCTGGTGCCTAAAGGAGTTTGTTCAAGCTTCCTCCTTCTACTCAGGTTACCAGTCAGGCTGGATGGCATATTTCTTAACCTCATCTCAATTAGAGTCACAGAGAAACTCAGAAAAATATTTACGTTTAACTGGCTCCTAGTAACTCAAGACTGCTGTCCTGTCCCATCATGAGAATTATCAAACATTGCCAGTATGCAAACACACTGTTCACTTAAAGCACTTTGCTTTGTTT
Source organism: Ammospiza nelsoni (assembly GCF_027579445.1). Lineage (NCBI taxonomy): Eukaryota > Metazoa > Chordata > Aves > Passeriformes > Passerellidae > Ammospiza > Ammospiza nelsoni. Next base: position 30,102,761 of record NC_080640.1, on the reverse strand, counting down.
AGTGAGACATTTTCATGAAATCTGCAAGGTCTTTTGGTAACTTAAATAAATACCCTTTTAGGGAAAAAGAAACCTACCAACCAAATCCAAACCAAACACCACAACCAGCAGAGGGTCTCAAGACTCCTCTTGCACCAAGCATGAAGATTGTAATAGCTTTTTGTACCTAATAAGCCATGGAGAGGCATGGCATATCAACCTGACACACAAAAACCACACGACAGACTGCCACAGGCAGGTAGCACAGAGAAGGCTCTACAAACTGGTCACAGGAAAGCAACAGCTTTCCTGGTGTGCACTTGTTAAAGTTACTGATAAAGCAAACTGAAGATATGCAACAGGGAAAATACAACTGAAGTTAAAACAACTTGAGAGGTTTGATATTTATTGACTTTTTAAAGGAGCTGAGTTTTAATACAGTGAACAGAGCAATACTTCTAGCAGTAAACCAGGTTAGGAAGAAGCATACAACATGCTAAATTTAGATGTAAGCACTTTTGAGAGACTTAGCTATGTGAGAAAGTTGGGATCAAACATACAACCCTTTAAACATAGACAGGAGATAAGGCTTTTCAATAAAATCTTAGATGCTGTCAAAGTCTGCTGTCCTATGAACAACCAAACAAGCTTAAATCCTGTGAGTGCAGTAGGTCTGGCATGCAAGGAGCAGAGAGTTCTAGAGAGCACACAGCATGGCAGGGGATTTAGGCTGCACTTTCCCAACTGCAATGATAAGGATTTCCTTCTGCAGGAAGCACAGCCCCCATTTCAGCCTCCCCCACACTGAGGGACCCTCACCTTGTTGTAGAACTCCTGCTCCCTGGGCCCACGGGGTGGTGGCTGCAGCTGCTTCAGGACAGTTCCATCTGGATGCTGCAGTATGCCTACAAGAGAAGCATTTCCTTCAGGGCTTAGTTTTAACAGGTACAGCTTTCTTTTTGCCTTTTTTTTCCCCCCAGAAATAGTGATTTCACCATCAAGGACAGCCTATTGAAAAGCTGCACTGTTTCCACTGCACACATAGTAGAGACAAAATTATCAGAATTATCAGCTCCAACACATAACCCTTAGCAGAGGTTTGCTTGCATTCCTCTTATTTCTACTCACTGAATAATTTCCTGGGTGTAGTTCTGCCCAAGGCCAACACAGTACTGGGATTTGACATTAAAATTTCCACCCCCAAAAACCCCATCATTAACTAAAAGAGATTACACAGACACTCCCTTTTTAAATAATTCATAAATTGTTTTCCAACAATGCCAAGACTTTAAAGGAGTAGCACATTTAATGCATTTCCCACTACTAGAGCAGAAATAAATGTCCTGTGGATGTACAGCTACACTAGTGGCACAGACAGAGTTATGTCTTTACTACAAGAAGTAGCATCCCTGCAGCACTCCAAGCTATCAGATGTATTTGTATCACTCCTAATTACAGTACAGAATTTCATTTCAGCCAGGCAACACCTCCATCAAGCCTACACAAAAAACCCTCCAAAATGCCCTCATGAAACAGCCTTATGACTCTCCAGTCACCAGTATTTCTGAAGAAATGCAGCTGAGTATCTGAGGATGCTCAAGACATGGATGTAGGCAAGAATGGAGAGAAGTAACTGCATCCCTCTGAAATGTGGGCTGTGTTGCACCATTAGGTTCAACACAAAACTAAAAATCCACTGCTGGAAATGAATTTTTCTCCTAGGATATTAATTTCTAGCATTTCAGACAGTAATTTATTTTGCTTAGAAGAATAGAAAAAATGTCAATTGTATCCACAACAGGTTCTATTTTCAACTGAGAAAATGTGAGAAAACAGAAGAATGAGCCTGGAGCTTTGCATCCCAAAGAGAGTTTGCAGTTATAACAGCAATTGTGTTTTTCACTCCTCAAAAACCATTATCTATGAATGGCTCTGCTGTGCAGTCCTGGAAACTAAACAAAGTTTTTAGAGACCAAGATGTTTACTTTAAAACTACCACCAGACTTAGAATAGTTGTTTCATTAGTTTGCTATGCCAAAGATTTGCTTTTAAAATTTGCATTATACAGCTCTCAAATCATGTTTCTTGCCTAAAGTTGGATTTTATACACTTTCCAAAACTAGAAAAATATTGCCACACTTGTGCAGGGTACCGCAACACAAGGGGAGCTTGTGTTCTCCCTCCCTGTGCCCTTCTGCATGTGCTGGAAACCACTCTGCAAAGTGCACCCAGTACTTCAATGGCACATGTTCCACATGGGAATTGTTAACAATCACATTAAAATCAAATAGGTTAAACATTACAATGGGTTTTATAACACATGCTCCTCAAAAATCTGCATTTTGCCTTTGATAAGCAAACAATCTACAAGGCAGAAAGATCAGGCAAAGACTCCTGGAAGCAGAATCCATACACTATTGGGTTTACATATTATTTGAAGAGTTGAATATAAACTGACATCCAAAGTTCCCTCATTCTCTGCATTCTAGAACACTTACTGAATTATTCTGTCACTAAGACTGGGGCAGGCCTGAAAACCAGAACCATGTTTCAACATTCACCACAAAGAGGTAAAATCCATAACCTTCCTTCCCTCTGATCTACAAGAAGCACAGATCACCACCACCTGCAGATCATACCAGCAGATGGATGCTGGCCATGGGTTTGTTGTAGGCTTCCTGGGATTTTTTCAGCACAGACAGGCAATAAGACTGTTTTAACATATGAAAAAGCAAATTAACAGAACTCTGCTGAAAATAAAACCCTGAAATATCTCACAAACGTTTCTCCCTGGCTGGGGATGCAAAGCTTGCTGCCACTCTGAAATGAGCAGCAAGTCACTTTGAGGGACACCAACCCCTTTAGCTACAGAACCCCACCACCAGCACTTTGCAGGCACCACACTCAGGCAGGTGCAGGGGGCTCTACAGGTGCCATATCCCACCAGGTGCTGTCTCTCTCTGCCTGCCTAGGGAATTAAGCTACAAACCAAAGTCATTACTTTACTCACTACACATGATTTATCTGGGAAGCACTACTGCACACAGCATTCAACAAAAGGGCACTCACAATGCACAGCAGCCTAATGTCTACACATGCAGGCAGAGAGACTCTGAGAGGCCTTTCTCTGCAAGGCAGTGACAGGGAACAAAGGGGGAAAGAAAGGTTATTCAGGAGAAATTTTACTGTGTACTTTTACTAAAAAAAGTAAAAGTTCAAAATACTTTGGATACCTTCAAATCCTCTGTCTGTTTGTATGTGGGAATAGAAGGGAAAATCAAGTTATAAAAATGAGAGCTGTGAGAACCAGAACAGCTTTGCTCTTCAATATAAAACAGTTTCCAAGATGAGAACATCAACCATGGAGGTGCCTCTGCAGAAAAGTCTTGGGCTTGCCCATGAGATGTAGTGGAGCAAGCTTTACCTAACCCACTGCAGTGGCACCCAAAACACCGATGATCACCTGTGCTGTCTGACCTCACTGCAGTAAGACCGATGAGCCAAAGGTGAACCCTGACTGAGGCTTTTTTTGTCTGATCCCACCTCATGCTATGATGCATGAAGAGGGAACACACACACCTTCAAGGACCCAATGCACCTCCACCTACATTTTACTGCACTGGCTGCAATGGGGCAAGAATTACTCTTCTGTGGAGATTATCAGCAGCAAGACATGCCATGGAAACAGCCTGCAGATAAGACAAACTCACAGCACCCTTACTGCTATAATTCCAGTCACTGATGATCTAAAAGGTTGTGAAGTTCAGCCCTTGGCAGGGGCAGAGAATAATGTTTTTTGTTGAGATTATCTACAGCAAGGCACACCGTGGATGCAGGCCCTAGATAAGACAAACTCCCAGTGCCATTAGTGCTGTAATTGCATTCACTGATAGCTGACAGGGTTCTGTAGCTCAGCCCTGGCCTATTCAGCAGGGGCAGTTCCTACAGCCAGGGTCCAAAGGCAATATGCCAGCAGGTGCCCATTATAGCTCCTCTCAGAGAGCACAGTGCAAACTGAATGGATGCACACTTTCCATCTGGCCGAGAGGCAGGACTTACCCCAAGTGCAATGTCCTGGAAAGGCGAGAAATGCCATTTGGCAACATTAACTTGGCCACTTGCTTTGGCACTGCCCACTGCCTATGCTAAGAGGCCCCTCCATCAGAAGGGCCAACACCTTACTCCTCACCATGGAGCTAAAACAGAAATTTAGAGCTGGGGGAGGCATACTGTATCCTCATGTCTTGGTATTATTAGATCACTTCCTAGCCATTGGCTCCAATTTATCGTCAAATAAACAAGCAAATAACTATAGCTTAGCAATAATTTGCTGAAGTTTCTGGTGGCCACAGGTTCAGGTGGTCCCGTTAGATAAGCCACGTTTCTGACATCTGTTCTGAGAAAAGCAGCATGCTGTCACTTCAATCCCCACTTTTTAAAAGGCGCCTGATAAAATGAAGCTGAACGGCACAAGTCCTTCGGTTTAAGGGTGCCCGATAACCACCACGTCCTGACAGACTAACGCCATTTAGGAAAAGCACCAGGAGAATGAAATTCAGCAGGGGTTTCACCGCTCCGTCCGCGGCCCGTGTGTAGCGGGGAGCTCACCGGCCGCCCCTCCGGCCTTCCCGGGCCGGCTCCGGTTCCCCGGCGCTGCCCCAGGCCCAGCCCCGGCCTCCCGCGCTGCTGCGGCCCCTCGGGCGGGCAGGTGCGCCCCGAGCCCGGCGGCGGAGCTCGGCAAGGGCCGGTCCTGCGCTCGGCCCCCGGCGCCGCTCCCGCCGGCACCGACCCTTGCCCCGGCAGCCACAGAGCTGCCCCTGCGCCGCCGGGCTGTGAGGGAACGCGAAGCCAAACGCGCCGGTCGCAGCCGGTCTGGGAGAATTCAGCTAAACGGAGGGGAGGGTGGGGGTGGGAAGAGCTCCCTCGCGGGTGTCCCGCCAGGCCCGCCGCCCCCTCCCCGCGCCCGTCGCCGCTCACCGCCTTTATCCTTGCCGTACATGTGCCCGGCCACTTGGTGCGACAGCGGCACGCATCCGTTCAGTGCCCGCCGCCGGCCGCCCCCCGCCGCCGCGGGGCCCGGGGAGGCGCCGGGCACCGGCTGGGCCGCGGCCTCGGCCTCCTCCGACTCGCCGCGCCCGCCGCCCGCGCAGCACCCGCGCCCGCCCTCGGGGCGCCCCGCCGGCCGCGGGGGCTCCGTGGCCATGTCCCGGCGCTGGGGGGCTGCCGGCGGCGGGCGGGGGATGGCCGCGCTCTGCCGGCGGCGGCTGCGGCCGGGCCTCAGCGGGCCCTGCGAACCAGGACGCGGGCGGCGAGGGCCCGCGACTCCATCACCCCGCACCGCGCCGTCCGCCCACCCCGCGCTAGGGCTGGGGCAGCGGCGGCTACCGCCGCCGCCCCGCCCCGGGCGTGGCTCCGCCTCCGCCGCCCGGCCCGGCCCGGCCCGGCCCGCAGCGGGACCGCCGCTGTGCTGACGATGACGGTGGCCCTGGTGGCGCCGCGTGGGGCGCGGCCCCGGCAGGAGGCCCGGGCGGGCAGCGCCGGTTCAGCGGACGGTGGAGAAGGGAGCGGGGCCCGGCGCAACCGGCCGAGCGGCCCCGAGGCGCAGGGCGGCCGGGCAGCCCCAGCCGCGGGCACCCCGGCCCTGGCTCCCCGCGAGAGCCGGCAGAACCGAGCGCTGGCGGGCAGGGGGCGTTCCCTCCGCTGGTTCTCGGTAACCTGAAATACCCCCGACTCCTCTTCGTTTTTAAATAAATCTACCGTCACGCCGGGGTTTGTTCCATTTCTTCTGCAGCAGAGCGGAGTGACTGCAGGGAGATCCAGGGGAGGGGTGCAGTGTAAACCTTGACAGCTGACAAGGAGCCCTTAAAGCAGCCTAAACCAGATCCTTTCCACACGCTCTATGTGCTGGTTGTGCATTATAGATGAGTGCACCTGGCCCAACACCAGATTAAACTGGATAACAGATTAATCTCTAAATTGAATTTTACCTCCCCATGATCAGAGGAAGGTGTGTATGCCCCTGCATTCACTCTCAGGACCCCAAAGCTTGGCTAGGAGACTTCATTAACACTTCACTAGGGCTCATATTACCTCTATTTAGCAGCCTGTAATTACTGCCTTTTCTTTTTGCTGTTTCTATCCCTTATAAAATGAGCAGATTTCTGTGAATACTAATCTGTACTTTCGCTATCATATCTGCCAGTATCAGGTTCTGTTTAGCATTAACAGGACACAGAAACAGAAAAAAAGGCCAGAGACAGGTAAATTAATTTTAGCAGATATAGGTTGTTTTCCCAGGTTTTATAAAATGGCCTGATGCATATTCCAGAATTGGCATTAACATCAGAGAAACCTCGATATGACGAGCTTGGCTATTTCCCACCTCTTCCTCATCCCATAGCTGGGAGATGTGGAGATGTGGCAGGGGCTTGGGAGAAGTGGCAATTTAAGGAATATACTGGGGACGTCAAAGTATCAAAAGAGCAGGAAGGTCACAGGGAAAATTAAAATTTGCAGAGTGAGAGAAAAGAGCAAAACATAAATCTGTTGAAACTGAGTTTCTTAGTTCATTGTTCATGGAAGAGTTTGTTTTACACACTTAATTGGCTAAGGTGGTGCAGAGAGGGGTTACAACTCAGGAAGATCCTTCCGGAAGTAACAAGGCTGGGCAGAAAACATTTCTTCCTCCTGAATATCCCCTTCTCATCAGTCATTACTGTACAGCCCTAAAGATCAAGAGCCAGATGGGTGCAAAAGTCAGCTCCTATCTTCAGATACCCAATGATGAATTTTCTCAGGGAGGTGCTGGCACAGGAAATACCACAGATTGGCCAACCCTTGCACAAGAACTAGTGAGGTGTACAGTGAAAAAATGCACAAGTGTGTCTGTCTGGCAGAGAGAAGGCTCCCAGTCTTGACAACAGTAGCTGCAACAAAGTTTGGATGCTAACCTGAGCCTTGCAGAAAGGTATTTCCCTCTGCAAAGATGTGAGGCACTTCAGCTAATCTGGATCTAAACACTGAGAGAAAAACAGAGATGGCATTTCAAAGCTGTCTAAGTGCCCATCTAACACGGCAATCTGCCTGAAGTCAAAATCTCAGTGGAAGAAAGAATGGGATTAAAAGGCAAAAAACCCTGGAATTTAAAGATTATTCAAGCACCTAGTCCTCAGTGGAGCTGCTAGATACTCTTGCAGCTAACAGAAGTGTGCCTGGAGGGCATTAAAAGAAATACAAAAGCATGAGTAATTGGAATAAGTAAACACTGACTCTTTCCTTTTCCCTGACATTTGCTTTAGTCAGATTTATGCATACAGAAATCAAGTGACATGAGACTATCCTCCACTCACTCATTCCACCCTCACACTTCAGCACATGGAGCTCACTAATCTTTCTGGGAACTTCTCCTAAAATGAAACAAGTGAAACAGAGAATAGCAGAAATGACAAATAATTCCTTTCTCCACAGTGTGATCCTGTAAGAGATTGCACTGAAAACTGAACCTACCAGCAAGATTCCCAAGGAAATTTCTCATCTCCAGGCTGTGTGACTGCACTCCAAGAGAAAGCAGAAAAGCCTGTGAACAGCTTCTAAAGGAGGGGTATTTGTTTGAGAATCTCCTCCAATTCTCCTGACAAAAGGCATTTGGCAAAATTATACTTAATTCTGGATCACTCTTTCCCAGTCTTGCTGAAGATCACTCTTCCCTCAGTCAGTCTGATGACAATGTACAGACTAACAATGCCTAGAAAACACCAGGGCTGTGTTTGTGCTGTGCAAGGATGTGTCATGGGCAGATTGCACAGCTGCCCTGAACTGAGTGAGGATTACAAAAGTATCCCCTTGTGCTGAAATGAAGGCCTTTTTCAGACACAAAAGCGAGTTAATAACTAACCACAAGACGCACAGTAGTTTAGAACAGGAAATGAGCTCCTGTTTAAGTGGAAGTGCAGCAGGACATTAGGTAAACAGAGAAGTGGGGCTGGGTCTTTGCCAAAATATCAGTCCTCTAGAAGTGTGCTAACAGCAAACTCTGCTGGACTTTTCCTCCACATGGTTCACAGCCACCTCTTCCATACCTCACCAAAACTACTGCTCTTTTGCCAGAGCACTGCTTTCTGCAAGGTCTGTGTGAGACAAGGATCTGCTGCCCACAGAGCCACTTCCTGCATCAGGCTGCTGTGTGCGCATAGCTCCTGCCAGCCCAAGAGATTGCAACAGAGCCAGCCAGGACCAGACATGTGGGCTGAGAGCAAATGTCCATCACCCAAACCAGGTATGTGCTGGGCAGACAGAAACATCTGCAGTGGGGCTCCTGCAGGCAGGGAGGGCTGTCCCACTCACACAACACAAGGCAGACACCTTACAGCAGCAGGAACTTGTAGCAGAATTGCAGCTCTTTTTTCTTGCCATTTCAAAGCAGAAGTGTTGCTGTACTGTGACCTCTTAAAATCACTCAGGGTGTCTAATCCTTTGTTAAATTCACAGAAGTTCTGTCCTGTCTTGATCTTGTTAAGTGAAGGAAAATCTAAACATACCCTTATCTGCTACAGCTGTAAAATTCAAGGGTGCCATCCTGCTTTCTTTCCCAGCTACGGCCTTGTCACTTAGGCATCATGTTCCACAATGATTAATATTTTACTGGGGAAATGGATGCAAACTCTGTGACACTGCTCTCCTCCCTGGCAACTGGTCCATTTGGGTTTTCTAGAATGAAAACAAAGGGATGCTGTCAAAAGCCAACCTACACTCACTGTGATAATGTGGTACATTTAAAAAAATTACTGCAAGGTTCATGGCAGTTGTGTATCTTCTGCATCACCTATTCTACAATCAGAACTGCAGCTGTGAATTTTGGGAGGTCTGTTCTGTATTAGAAAGATACAAGGACTAGAAAAATGAGAAGCTAATTTCAACAGTTCTTCTTCAGAATCCTTGGATTTTATTTTCTCCTTGGTTATCAATTAGGAAACCAAGCCAAGTATTTGAAGGAAAAGTTTGTTTTTGAACTGAGAGTAGATGAAGGCTGGGAGGCAAATGAAAGGGCTTTGTGGTGGAGAGGAGGCAGCAGTGTTTGCTGAGACTGGTTTTATTCAACATCTTCATTCACAACCTGCAGAAAGGAGAGTGCACAAAATCCCCAGGTCTACAGGTAATCCTGACCTCCTTAGGGCAGTCAATGCCATGCCAGTGACAACATCCTGCAGGATCTCACAAAACTGAACAAAAGGCACACTGCTGGCACAGGAGTTTCAGTATAGATAAATGCAGGGTAACACATGTAGAGGAAAATAATCCAAACCAAAGCTCTTTGATGCTGATGATGGAACTGGCCATCACGGCCCAGGAAGGAGGCCTGAAGTTGCTGTTAAGAGTTGCCTGAGATTGCCAGCCCAGTGTGCATCTGCAGCCAAAAAATGCCAACAAAACTTTTGGGAAGCAGCAGGAAGTGTTAAAGGAAAGACAAGAGGTGTCATTTTTTTGCTCTGTGTAGCCTCAGCATGACATACACTGAGTCCAACTTCCATGCCTGGTGTCTCACAGAGAATAGGAACATACCATTAACTATCAGTGTGAAAGATTAAACCATGATTTGTGGAGAGCCTAAATAGCTGAAGCATGCTTCAGCTGCCTCCCGTCCTAGAAAACAGCAATGACAGATATGTGTGCTTTGACATCCTGAGAAAGCAGCTGAGCTTCTACCTGAAACTTTAGACCAAAGTCTTTGGTACCATCTCCTGATCTCATGGCTTACATGCAGATACAGATCCTCCTTTTGTCTTTCTAAACAGGGACTTCTTCCAAGCACAGTGTTTTATCACTATCAGGGGTTGCTCAGGGTTTATGAATGCATGATGGCATTTGGATTTTACCAGTCACATCCTAATGCTTTAGGATAAGCCCAGAACTTGATTTAAGGTGATTAACATGCCAAGAGGTTTATTTAAAATGCCTTTTTGTCTTTCCCTAGAGGTGACTTAAATTGCCTCCACCTGCAGTAAAATTAAACACTTATTTATTGGTTAAACCCCCTGGCATTAAAAAAGTCTGTTCTATGAAGTGGCATTCTACTGCCAAAATCTGCAAAACAACAGCCACAACCCTTAAAAAGTAATTTAACCTGCACAGCTGTTAGAGCCAAGACTGAGATTGAAAGAACACACTGTTTGAAAAGAGCATCAAATTTGATAATTACTGCAGTGGAAGTCTGTGCTGGCCATTGTTTTGGTACCCAAATCTTGAGCAAGAGCCCTGGCAGTGAACAGACAGTGCATCTTGAACATGTCTTACCCATGTATGGTGATATTTTCCAGCTGTAGAGAAGTATTTGAGAAAAGTTATGCAGTGTGGCCTTATCATTCATTTTGCTGCCTGCTGCCAGCTAGCTTGACTGAACAAACACTGCAGTTACTGAGCAGACCCTTGGAATACACTAATTTTTGAATGATTTACACATTAAAGATGTCATCTCTGGGATGCTTAGGAAGCTTTTTTGCATAGGCTGCTCAAGAAGAGAAGGCACTTTTTTCTTTGTGTAAGTCTGCCACACATACAAAAACAGCAGAAGAAAATCAGTCTGCATGACAAAAAAGGATACAGAGCAGGGTGGATTAAGGGCAGTGCAATGTCAAATAGGAAGGAGGGATGGTTGAGTCTTCAGTGGGAAAAGTATAAGAGACATGATCTGTCTGTGCTTATGTGAGACCTGTGCAACTTCTATATATTGAAGGAAACAGAAGTTGCTTGAGAAGCCAGGAAAATCCTTTCTTACTTCTCCAGCCTGCATATGGGAAAGGTGGATCCTCCTTAGCTAGTCCTGTAAACCTACTGTGATTTTACTGACTTCTGGGGGCATACACTAAATTCTCCTTCTATTTATTACAACTGCACATCTAATTAAACAGCTTACAAAGTGGGGTGTGGAGGAACAGGAAACTGCTAAGGGGACCCACTGCACTGGTGTGTGTTGCTTTCTGTCCAGCAGGACTTCACAAACAGATGAGGAGGAAAAACCCCAGTAAGAGATGTCTGCTCAAACACATAACCCTTCAACTCTGAGAAGCATGGGTTTGGCTAACAGAACCACCACTTTGTACTTTTAATGTTTAGCTCTATTAGGGTATATAATGAAATGCAACATACCATTGTGTCCTTTGATTGATCCCTTTTTGCTCCCATGTAGCACTGTTATATGATGGTCAATCTTCTCTAGCTTATGCTCTCCTCCCATCCACCACACCTTTTTTCTTCTTTTTCCTCTTCTTCTCTTCACAAATTTGTTTATTTTTATGTTATTTAGTTTTTATTTAGCTGCTCTCTGCATTAGCCTCAGCATTAGGCAGCTTGGAAATTGTCCTGCCAAGAAATGCACTACACACCCCGGCAGCTATAGAAAAAAAGCATCAGAGAACTTCAAGCAGCAGGTCCAGGTACCCATTCTAAATTAATCATGGCTCTAGGAAAATCATTATGACAGTGCAAAACAAAGAAGCCACTCATCAATGCAGGAAAATCACAGCAGAGAAGCCTGGATACAGAGAGCAATTGGGGGAATAGGAATCTGACACTGCTGGACTGAGTATGTGTGAGCGCAGATCTGTGTGAAATGTTCTGTCTGGGCTGAAACAGTGATGGGGAACATCAATAAACTCAACTTCCTGGCACTGGTGTTGGGCATCCTCTCTCTGCCCACAGGCAAAGGGGAGGTTGTTCTTGTCCACCTAATCCAGTCAGGGCTCAGTGTGGGTTTTGTCAACCTTGAACCTTCAGGAGTTGAAACAAAAGATTTAGCACGAGACTTCCATGTCCAGGGTGGCTAAGGAGAAGCCAGCTGACGAGGTTCCTCTGCAAAACCAATGTTTAGTTTCATGCCTACATTCTTATCCTTCCTGCTATTATAAAATGTTCTTCCGTTTCTTGGATGTCAGCAGCTGTGATACAACAGTGACTCATGTTTCCATGGCTTTAGTTGCATTACAATGAAAGGAAAATCCACCTCTAACTGGTGCACAATTGCACAGGTTAAGTTTTACAGACCCCCAACAGCACCTGAACAAGGCCCAAACAGCATCAATATGGTCATTTTAGCAGGTTTGCTGTCAGGGAACTGGCAGTACAACTTCTGGACTCAAAGTGCATGAGGCTGTGGGCATGAAATGCTGCATAGTTGCTAACATATTTATGCAGCACTTCCAGCTGCCTGGGCTCAGCCAGCCAGCACTGCTGCTGAAACCCCTTAAATCCATGGCTGTGGAGAAAGTCCCTGGACCAGTGCTCATGGAGGCACCACTGCACAGTGGGTTGATTTGGCACAGACTGGCTTTCTGGTAGCAGGGGAGAGCCACAGAAGTGGTTTCTGTGAGAAGCTGCTAGCAGCATTCACCATGTCCAACAGAGCCAATCTCTGATGGCTCTGAAACTGGAAATGCTGCTGGCCCAGTTAGAGAGGTTTCAATGTCTCTGTGATGACCTATTTAAGAAAACCAAAACAGCACATGGACAGTTTTTTTTTCCAGGGACAGCGAAGCACCACCACCAGGGCCATCCCAGCACAGTGTACAACGATGTGCTGCAGCCACTGCCATGTCAGCATGGCCTGCAGTGAGCCCTGCCCGCCTGGCCACCCCCAGCCAGCCACGGCGCAGGCAGGAGGGCAGGGGTGGCAGAAGGGCAAGGGTGGCAGAGGGCCAGGGATGGCAGGAGGAGGATACAGGTGGTTGTGGCCTCTCCTTCCCAGCCCTGCCTGACCAGAGGCACTGAACAGCCCCAGCGCTGGCACTGCCCGCTCAGCGCTGTGGGGCCGACAGCAGAAACATGGTGAGCAACTGTCCAGCATGGAACCCAGACATCACCATGGAACATCAACTTCTCAGTGCTGTGGGATCCTGCAAGAATGCTTGAATTGGTGGAATTTTGGCAACAGTACAGGCAAAAGTTTTTCTTCTAGTCAGGGAAGAGGAGGAAGTGAGGACATGTGAGGGAGATAACATGGTGGCATCAAGGTCAGTGGAAAAAGGGAGAGGAGGTCTCTAAGCAGAGTCCAGATGGCTCTGCAGGCCATGGTGAGGACTGTGGTGAAGCAGCTGCACCCCTGCAGCCCATGAAGTCCATGGGGGATGCAGAGATCCACTCCCAGCCTGTGGGAGAAGTGCTCACACTGGAACAGGTGGATGCCAGAGAAAGCTGTAATCTAGTGGGAGACCTGACTGGAGAGAGAGGGTCCTTGCTTCCCACCTAGAGCAGCCTGTTCTTAGAGGACTGCACCCCATGGACAAGTGACCCACATCACAGCAGTTCTGGGATGACTGTTTGCCCGTGGGATGGACCCATGCTGCAGCAGTTTTGGCAAGACTGCTGCTCATGAGATCAGAGCCACACTAGAGAAAGTCACAGAGAACTGTCTCCCATGGGAGGGACCCCACAGCAGAGCAGAGGAAATGCTTCTCTCCCTGAGCAAACAGAGGATGTCCAGTGACAAACTGACCAAAACCCCCATGGCCTGTCTCCCTCTACTGTCAATGGGAAGGAGGGAGGGGCTGGAAGAAAAAAAAAAGATGTTTTAAAGGCTTATTTTACTTCTTATTATCCTCCTCTGACTCTATTAATCATAAATTTACTTTATACCTTGAAATTTCAACCTGTTTTGCCCTTGGAGTGTTTTCTCCCAGTCCTCATCTCAACACATGAGCCCTTCATTAATTTTTTCCCTCTCCTCTGCCCAGCTGAGAGCAAGAGAGGGTGAGTGAATGGCTTTTGTGGATGGCTGGCATTTGGCCAGGGTCAAACCACGACACGTGGCCTCTGTTTCCATCCAGTGGAGAGCACAGCTGCAGTGCTGGCTGCTGGCTACTGCCCCCTGAGCCTGCAGACTGAGTGCTCCAGTGAAACCTGCAGGAAATACCTGTAACTGACAGCCTCTCCTTCAAGGATCCTGACTGTAGAAGCACTCAAATACCTGACATTCACACTATTGCAATGAGTCACACTCAATTACTCAAGAATCAGTACTTTAATTGCCTGACCTTCCCAACAAACACTTGCAAGCTGAAAATAACGAGAAGCAGAAATAGTTTTACTCTGTGGCAGGGATTTTTCTCTGCTTTAATTTTTGAAGGCTTTCTATTAGGAATGTCAATCTGAGGTCAAAATTGCACATTTGAATCATGTGGTTAAATTTATGGTTAAATCTGGTAGAAATGTAACCAATGCACTTCATACTCTAGAGGTTATTTGCAGAAAGCCCTAAAGAACAAGACTGAGGAAAACACTGGAACAGTCAAGCACACTGGCCATTAGAATGTAGTGCCTATTATGGTACCTTAGTACCTTTTATGGTACTAAGAGAAAAAATGAAGTGTTCTCTGTGATGCTCATCGAGACTGCTTGGTTAAGTTTGTTTCCTCAAATCCAAGACTCTTCTCATCATCACATTTGAACAGCTTGCATAAATAAGGTACAGTACAGGAATTGTATGTGCCTCTAATTAAGATCTGAACACTCAAACCAACATTTGGAAATGCAACACTTGTCCAAAACAAAAGTCACCAGGATGTAAATCAACAGAGACTGTGCTTCTCAGGAATAAAACTTCCCACAGGGCCCATTTCCCTGACGCCCAAACTGCCGGAAATCTTTTATTGGCAAACTCCACAAAATAGTTTAATGACTCAGGAGACTTATCTGAAACCTCAGGACTTCATTTCTCAGACCATTAACACTGAATTTCTATTCCTCAGGAGCAGCCAGGCTTTGATGTTGACAGGAAAAGGAGTCTCAGAAGGAAAATCCACTCCACACACAGGTTCATGACTACAGCAGCACTGTACAGCTCTACTGAAAGAAAGAGCATAGCCATGAGAACACAGACTTTACAACCTTGAGATTAAGATGAGCTCAAATGTGTATTTGACAAAAATACAGAAATATCCACTGTCATATTCTAATAATACAGAAGTTACTTTGCTTTGGATAAAATGTATTTGATAATTTAAGGTTAAAACAACTTTCCATATGTATTAGCACTCAGCAAAGTAAAAAATACCAAGTCTTTACACTCAGACAGAACAGACAAACTAACATATTTGACTGCAACTTCTTTCAGGTCAAGAGGTCTCTTGGACAGTAGTGCCCTGACTCTGACACTCCACCTTTCTCTACCTGTGCCTCCTTCTTTACATTCTGGGCTTCTGCCCAAATCCACACCAGCTGGCCAAGACCTCAGCCTCTGAAAGTCTCACACAGAAACTATGCAAAACATCTTCAGTTTTAACGTGTTGTACTAACCACCCCTAAAAAAATAAAGCAAACAGAACTCTCCTGCCCTGATCATCTGAAGAATCCTTAAGGGTCCAGGCTAAAATGTCAGCTTCCTAACAAGGCCTTTGATGTAGCCCTGAGGTAGTTTCTGTCCGAGGACATTCAGAGCTCAATCTTATGCAGGCCACAGTTCCGCTCGTGGACCGGGCAGTACAGAACTGCCCCCTGCTGCCCCACTCTTTGGGTTTTGCTTTGTACTTACATGCATGTTAACAAATCAAAGCTATTTAAGGAAACCAACGGGACAGCCACTAATGCAACCATGCCAAACAAGACAAGTGCCATGGGTAAGGAGGGTAAGACCTCTCCTCTGTCTCATCCTTCCCTCCCTTCTTGTTTCTATCTGTTTTCAAAGTCTTTCTTCGTCCATGCCAGGGTTTTTTGGTAAAATCAGCTGAACCACATTAGCAGCCCAGGGAGGCAGGAGTTAAGACACATAGAGCCTAAGGCCACATATTAAGAAAAAGGTATGCCTCCTCCCTTCTCAGTGGGAAAAGCTTTCCAGAACCAGCCAGTGCAATGGTGAAGCAGAGGTGATAACAGGTGGGGGTTTTAGTTTTTCTTTTAGCTTCTGGAATTAATCAGCAGAGCCACCCCACAGAAGCATCCTGTGGTCTGGGGAAGTTGGCTTCACTGAAAGAATGCAAGTGAAACTAAGGCTTTCTCTAACAGCAATAGCAACCCTGCCACCTCCACTGCCCACCACTCCTGGAGCACTTTGTGTCATTTCATTCATCTATTAAGAAATCTCTAGAGACTATTTCCCTAATCCTACTCTAAATACAGGTCTGCAGTTTGGATAGTGTTTTCTGGATACCAAATAGAAGTAGTATCAAGTTTCAATGCTGCAGTAAATCAAAGGTAAAGTTGCCCTCTAGCCCCATCTTTCAGCCTTTTCTGTTGTCTGTTCATAGCTAGCAATTTGAATTTGTTCTTTTACAGAAGCCATAGAGCACTGTAGTGTAATAGACAAATGTGACACCTGCAGAAAATGCAGCACAATCAGAGATAAAGATGGCACTGTGATTTCTTCCCTGCCACTGCCTTTTACATGGATATCTATCTACCTCTTAACCTCTCCAGGATTTTATTATCTACCTTTCCATACACATGTAGCTGAAAATAATTTAATACCTATTTCCTGATGAAGTACATTCTGTGCCTCATTTTAGTTTCACACTAGTGAGAGGATACACACATTTTACAGGACAAAAAATTTAAACCATAACTACTTAATAAATTATGCATTGTAGTGATTGAAAGACAACAAGTACCAGAGAAAATATACATGCTGAAGCCTGATGTATATACTAAATGGGAAGTCTTCAGTGATATGACAAAGAATTTGTGGATTTTTCCCCCCCAATTACAAGAGAACAGAGGATTTGTCAGACATTGATTCTGGAGCTTCTAGTGTTCACTCTACGCCTCCTTCCTCTTGATGATCAGAGGCCCAACGTTGTCGCCAGTTTCCTCGTTGTGCTTTGTGTGAGAACCATCACACAGTGGGAACTGAAAAAAAAAAAGAATAAACACACCTGAGGTACATCCAGGGTCAGAACTGAGAACCTAGGCTGAAAGTTTATGAGCCATCTTCTCATTAAATCCACTGAAGCCACAGACCACAACTTTTGTGCCAGCATCTCAGGTCTCGCTGAGGTTTGGCTGAATGCTGCTTTATCCTTGTTAGTGCACAGCAGACAGGAGGCTTGCTCTAAAGCAGCAGCCACAAGCTCCACTCTTTGGTGTTCCTGCCTCAGGTGAGCAGGAGAAACCACAGCCTGAGCAGACCCTCAGCTGTGACCTACCTGGAGTACCTTACTCCCAACCTTGCCCCAAGCTTCCTCAGTGCTGCCCTTAAGAGCCACATCAGTTCCAAGTCATTTGAAGAAATATTTGTTCCATTAAAAAACCCCAAACAAACCCCACCCTAGAACAGGCTGGTCAGAGTAAGAATTACAGGGACTCCTTTAGCCAGCTCTAACTGCCCAGCTCCCAGAGAAGTGACAAGAAGAAGCTCCTGGGAAGCTCTTAGCACATGGAAGAGCTGAAAGACATCCTGTGAGGCAGTAAGAGTGAGGCTGGATCCCATCACTTCTCAAGGATGCATTTTCAGGGCGACACCCCCTCTGCCCAGGAAACTGGAGATGATCACAGAAATCACACACTGGTATTTTGCATTCAGGTACAATTTGTTTGCTCAGAAGTAATAGGGCTGAAAGTTAATAGGGCATTACTCAGCTGTTGCCTCTGCAACACTTCCATCCTCCTGCAGTACCACCACAGTCAGTACTCAATGCCCCACTGAGCTCAGTGTTCCTGCTCCAGTCACAGCCTTTGAAAAACATGAATACCCCACCACCCATGTTTCATTAGGATAAAAGATTTCAAAGTACTGCAAAAAAGCAATACAATGAAACAATATACAGAGCTTTAAAAATAACACCACCTTGTCTGCAGGATAGTATTGGGAAGGAAGGAAAGAGATGAGGTGTAGGGGTTTCTTCTGGCTTTTCAGAGTAATGAAATGTCAAAACCTAAGCTATAAAAGGCATACACTATTTCTGAATAAAGAAACTTTGGATTCAGAGAATGCTCATAATAAGCTGATTCATGGAGAAATCTTCTCATTCCATCAGTCATTTGTGACTCAATGAAAAAGCAGAGACAGACACTTGGACAAAATATCAGCAAACAGGAATTAATGTTACTGGGGCATTGAGCAGCTTTCAGCAGATGTTCCTGGGCCAGTTGTTTTCCCACTTAACACCACAACCCACTCGTCTTCACAGATGCAATGACACAGCTTCCATCAGACACTAACATCTCACAAGCTCCAAGGAGGCAGCCCAAAGTCCAGCTACAACATCATCACTTCAAGTTTCCAAGCAACAAAAATGGTGGGATTGCTGGGTTCAGACAGCATGGAGACATCTTTAACAGCTGCCAACAGTGACTGCTCTGCATTCATTCTGCTGCTCAGCTGCTCTCACAACACTGGCTGCCAGGGGCTGCTACACTGGACTTGAGCTTCTCAGGGACAAACACCAAACCAAACATCCCTCTCCCAGAGCTCTCACTTGGTCACCTCAAACGCCAGACCCTGCAGAGAAGGATACTGGGCCTGACACAACGTGTTCATCCCTGATTAAAAATAAAGCAGGCTAACAGCAATAGTGGTCACAGCTCAAACCCCAGGGGAACTGTACAGTGATCTGGACAGCTCAGCTGATTTCCCTTGACACTGAACATGTTTGGATTCTCTATCTCTATTTCTGCTGACAGCCTGCAGCAGTATTCCTCAGCCCACAACCTGGGGGCTAATACTTCTCTGGGAGACACAGGAGCTGCATGTCATTGTAAAAAGACAGCAAATTAAATTTCCCACTCCCCCAACTCACACCTAAAAATGAAGACAAGTAAGAAAACAAGTGTTCTAACTTTAATTACAGTTTAAACTCTTGTCTCTGTGTTGATACGTTTGAGCACTGGGTTTTTTCACTAAACTGGACAAGTATGAAGTGCCTGCAGAGCACAACACTGAGTAGAAAAGGGTCATTTAAAGAACCAGCCATTTATTATTAACAGATAATTACATGCCAAGACAAACTTATTTCAATATACCATGTTTGTGTAATGTATGTGTTTTAAAAAACCAAATACACTGGCCAGCACAAAAGCCTTTTAAGTACACTTTTTCAGAAAAAGAACCCAAACAAAAAGAAGTGCTCTTTTTTCAAGAGTTACTCTAAAATATTCTGGTGTAGTCCAACTTTGTTATCCCATATAGAGGAGGAGCACCATGTGGGGTCAGGTGTAAGTGCATCACACCATCAGTGCAACAGAAACATCCTGGGGTTCCTAATGCTACTGCTTCTAGCAACAGCCCCATGCCTCAGGTGAGCCTGATCTCAGGAGAATTGCACAGAGTGACACAAAAGGACATTTCTTCCAGCCTTTAGATGCACATATTTCACAAAAACATGGCAGGTATTTAATGCATTTGAAGTAACTGTAATTCCCTGCATTGAAAGCACACACATTCCACATTCTGACACCATATAATTAAAAATTTAAACTGTTTGAGAACTGTAAAGCCAGGTAAGGCTAGCTGACAACTTCCAGCTATGACAAGCATGTAAGAATGATGTACTTTATTACTGTTGCACAATAACAAATAGGAGAAGCACACAAACCCTATTAAAGGTTGTGCAACCCAGGCTGCAAGGTCAGCCCATGAAGGCAAGAGGAAGGCAACTAAGCTGGAAACTACAGGCTTTGAGGTGGAACATGTTGACTAAAATACTTATCATTAAACAGCAATAATAGGAAACAAATACCTTCCAAAATTTCCACTGACCCCCTAAAAGCCTTCACAAGACCTTTCAGATCAGAATTCTAAGAAGGCACTCATTACAGCTTCATCAACTGTGTTTCTAACTCAGTAGGGCAATGATGTTCCAAAACTGTCAATATCCCTTAAACATATGCCAAAACATACTTCTAAAGGTTCTTATTTCGCACCAAAAGAAGGGTAACATCAAACAACAGCAAACAATTGGCAGGAGCTGCAGTGCAGCCAGCAGAATCAGACACCATCTTCCATTTCTGTTTAGAAGACTGACTAGGAAGCAGAAAGCACAAACACCAGGGTTCAAGTAGGGTTTCTTCAGTTCAGACTCCAGACAGAATAAAGACAAGGCCACCTCCACAAGACTTTCAGCACCAAATCAAAATGCTGTTTATTCCTTAGCAGTGTTACACTGTAAAACCCAATTCAGTACAAATGTGTAAGCTCCTGAGTTACCTGCAAGGTGATGAAGTCAGATCTGAAAGAGCAAGAGCCCAAAGTTACAGCACCTGGAAATTGCTGAGTTTGGCCTGATGAGAACAATGTCTCAGACTTGAGAAGCTGAGTATTCACCTCCTTGGAGGAAGGACAGCTAAATTTCAAGGCAGTTGTCTGGCTCTGAAGGTCTGTATTATTTCAAATTCCACACACAGGCACCTCCTAAAAAAGCTTTTAAATGTGCACCAGTGGTAAATGGACAGGATTAACCATGCAATCTGCTTTCTCTCATTACAGATCCCAGAAGTACCTTTATCTATAAAGTATATACATGTCAGGTGTCACACACCCCTAAGATCAGATTTAAATCTGAGGTACTGTTATTGAGAGGAAAGGTTATCACTAGGTTAAGGCAATTGAAGCAACCCAAATTCAAATGCAAGCAAGCTGGACCAATATTTAGGCCAGACTTTTAACTGCTCAAAAACAGAAGCTCAAAATTGCTCAAAAATAGAAGCTTAAAGCATGCCACTGTGATTGCACTGGCACACACCATGTACTACTAGCAAGGACTTTCTGACTTCAACTTTCTCCAAAAAGAGATGTTTAAGATGCTCACAGACTGTGGTTCCTGAGCTCCTACTGCCAACAGGCCAAAGGCTTTGGATAATTCTCAGTATCAGCACAGGCAGTACACAAAATGGCATCTGTCACTCATGGTCATGCTCCAGACAATTGCTGTCTTTTCAGGATATCTTCTTCAGAGCTAGAGGAACATTCTGCCCACTATTAGCACTGATCTGCAGGCTTTACTCTGAGCATCAGAACAAATGTGCATCATTCTATAGGTTAGAATATTGCTACATATCTGTGCAGAACCACTGAGGTGAAAAGAGCTTAGCTTGCTCTAAATAAAGCAGTTTTAAAATAGTTTTGCTGAAAGGTTTAATAATTTATCAACAATGAACATGAACAACACTGGACCCATTCCCTCTTCTCTTACCTGCTTGGACCTCCAACAACGACAGTACACAGCCTTGTCTCCCAGATCTTCCATATCAAAGGCATGGACTACCTTGGGGTTATCCTTCTGGATATTGGGGTTCACCATTGCTTTGGAGGCTTTGTCTTTACAAAGAATTGCTTTGTAAGCTAGATATCCAAGAGCAGCTGCTCCAGCAGCTATGGAGGCTGCAGCAACCCATTCAGCTAGAATAAAAGAAGAAAAAACAAGAGACAGTCAGGTTTTGACCACAACATTCTATTAAAACTACTCAGCAGTAAATGTTTTCATGCTTGCAGCAACACCTCTTTACTTTCCAACAGATCTTTTTATTCTGTAATAGAAACTCTCTACCTTAAAAGAGTATTTTCCTTTGACAGTCACCTAGTCAAAATGCTCTTTTCTACTGATCAGAGTTCTACTTCACCCCAATCCTTTCTACACAAGGGTGAGAATTAACCTGGCAGAGTTTTCATGGTTTGGTTTTGTTTTTAACTTAGACAGGTCTGTACTTAGCAAACCCTGATATTACCATCAGTAGTACATTATTTCAAAGTTCAGCGTATTAAACTAGGTGTAGCAGCAAAAAACTTGTGTTTGTTTCAGTTGCAAGAAAGTCACTGAAGAAGAACAGTCAGTGCTAACTAGGTTTCAACCCCAAAAAGGCATGGACACTGAATAGCTGTTAATAAAATCCATCTTGTAACTAAAAAAACTAAAAGCAGTTGCTTGGCAATGGGGAAATTATTAAATATACTACCACCTGTAAGAAAAGCCATCTTAGATTAAAACCCTACCACAGTATAGAAGAAAGAACAAGGATCCAAAAAGATTCTATTTAGGAATCACAGCACATGTTTATTTTAACTAGATTAAATCCTGCATCTCTGCAAGACAACTTTCATTTAAAAAATCCTCTTACCACAACTCATCCTCACATTTCCTCCCTTTATCGGGAAAATTTTTGCAGTCTGTCTTTGCACAATGTCCATTCCTGCAAGAGGTTTTCCTACTTTTTTGTGGCTCTACTGTTTTCTCTCTGCTTCATGAAAATAAGCTGGACTTTGCTCAAAGGTTGAGGTTGCAGCACCAGGTCCGTTGTTTCCTCTCACAGTAACAAGTGGCTGCTCTCTCTTTGCTTTCTATCCAGCACTCCTACATGTACTGCAACTTCTGTTTACAGACAAATAAACAGCAATTTCACTTTCAGCACTTCATTTACAGAGCTTCATAAAATTAGAACTGTCTCCTGTGCTTTTGTGTTTTAATTGGATTTGTAAGATGCCAAGTTAGGTGGCATCTGTGGATCAAGAGACATCAATATGTCCAAGTCTAGGAAAAAACAAAAACCTTTATTAGTTCTTGCTACTTTCCATGATGTGATTTGCTGTATTTCCACTGACAGCTTGGACTAAAACTATCAAGGTTTTCTGTCCCTATCCCACAAATTTTCCTAAAATCTCTATCAAGCCCTCTCCTCAGCTAAAACACTGACAGGCATCAAACTGATCCAGAGGTGTCTGGCTGCAGCAATATGTGGAATCAGACAGGTCTGTGCAGTGTCTGCAGCCCTGTGAGAGCTGGGAATGCAGGCACTCTTTCAGAGTCTCACTGAAGGAGTAAAAGATGCAGAGATCCTTCAGAGTCCATTTTCTTAGTAAATGACACAGAAGAGACCAACATACACTGAGACCTCCCCTGCTAATGAGTGACAAACCCTTCCTGTAACAGTAAGGTGATATTAAGATACAGAAAATCATCTTTAACATGGAAGAATTCAGGGCAGGCATGTCTCCCTGCTCCCCAACTCCTTAAAACAATAAAAGCCTCAGAGACCAGGTTGTGAATGCTGTGTTTTATATCCATTTATATTCAGTGAGTTTTCATCCTTTATTCCCCAGAGTAATGCGTTAACTTTGATAAAGAAGTGAGGAAATTAAAATTTAAAAATGATTCTATGAAAATCCGCTTTAATTTAGCACAACAGCCTAAATGAATCAAAAGAACAGTTTAAATCCAAGACAGCAGCTCTCCCAAGAAAACCCACTGCAGCACCTGTACCCTGGGGTGTGGCTGGGAGGAGCTCAGCAAGCTCAGGGACCTGCTGGCTCTGACAACTTGGAGGTGACCCCAATGAAATGCCAAGTGCAGCTCCAGCAGCAAAGGCAGATGTAGGGCTGCTCACTGTGTGGCTTTTGGGGCAGCAGCAATTGCAAGGACTGCCCAAGCTGCTACCAGGGCACTGCCCATGGTCCAAACCTGCACCTACATCTTCAATAAGTGACAAGGGCACAGGGGGACCATATATCTCGTGAAACCCAAAGGGAAAGAGTGACTTTAATGAAGTCCACAGGTGGCTCCTCTAACTGAAGCACTATTTAAGGTACTGCACCTTAAGGAAGATGATCTTTACTTGTGCCTATCCAAAAGTCCAAGACAACTTAGCAAATAAGAAGAGGAAAAAAACTAACATTTCTGTGACAAGAGAAGTCTGTACTAAAATTCAGCAGCACATTCAGAAGAGCTTTTCTGCACATCTGCAGCCAGCCCAGATCCCTCTGACACCCCTGGGGCCATCCCCCATAACCGTACACATCAGCTCCAGTTCAGCAAGCAGAGATCACAAACTAAATTGTCATCTCATCTCGCAGCGATCCTCGGCCTCTTCTCCCAAGGACCAGAGTCATCCTTCACACACAGGCAAGTTTTATTAATATCAATAGCTTATACAAGCTTATTAATAGCTTGGATACACATCAATAACCTATATGGATACATATCAACAGCTTCAGGTATTTTTTCTTACAATAGAAGAATGTCTTTTCTACTGTATTACCTTTTTTTAGGTAGTGGCTTCACTGGAGCCACTTCGCTTTTCCCCTTTTGGGATGGAAAATTTTATCAACCAATAATGCGTTAAATCAAAACATTTAAAGCAGTCTTATTCTTTAAATTCCAGAATTGCCTTGATAAATATAATTAAAAATTAGAAGAAATATTTTAATTTATTCAATAGACTCTCTGGTAAATCATCCTACAGGGTTTCAGAGGCAGAAAGTTTTGTCTTGTTTCACACACATCTGGAAAAGCTGGAAAATCCATTTAATCTTTCTAACTAAGTTAACCATAAAATGCATGTGGAAGAAGAACCCTTTTATTTTTAAATACTCTGAACTGTTTCAAAAGACCTCTGGTGCCAATTCAACAGTCTGCTGCCAAACTCCTAAGGTCATGCATGAGGCATCTGTTAACAGAGTGACACTGATGTGGAGTGTCAAGGGGTTTTTATTTCTTCTTAAAATAAAAAGCAGTAGGAACAACTTTTGAGGTTTTACTAAAGAACTCCCAATTCTGGTATAATACCAAACCACAGTGTTACAAGACAAGACAAAACAGGTCTGTGTAACATGGCAGAAAAAAATGGTTTTTTGTTTAAGCACTAAACAATAGAAAAAATTTCAGCTACAACTCCAGAAAAAATAAAAAACAAAGGAGAGAAGAGACAGCAAGAGAGATAGAAAAAAGGAAATAAATTCAAAGAATGGAGCCCCAGGAGAGCAGGCAATGCACAAAAGTAAACAAAAAAATCAGAGATGAGAATGGCAATAAGACACTGACAGGGATTTATTCTCTTCTGTATTCTTCGGACATACCCTGATGAAAGAGATTTAGATCAAAGTTTCTCCTCTCTTCTTTCTCTAAACATCTAGAACGTTGCTCTGGATGTTTCCAGATCTGCACTACAGAGGGAGTTTCTGGATCTGCTAGAGAGCTCTGAGATGCTTTATCCACAGGAAAGCACATTTGCCAACTGCTCTGAGAAGAGGACTAAGAAAGTGAAGTGGTCTTGCCTCCACCATGATCCTTCTTAAGAACCCAGACCAATTTATATTCTAGCAGCTACCAACAATATGGGGGAAGGCTTCACCCCGACAAAGTTAGTCCAAGTTACCTCTGCTGCTTAGAAAATAGTTATGTTATTCAGAAGTCACAGAGTAATAACACCTGACATGAAAAACTGTATTTTATGTCTCCAGAAGTGCTTGTAACTTTCAAGCACTTCTGTCCTCATTTTGTTTGCAATGAGGAGATTATTATTGTGCAAGAGCTGTTCATGACAGACTAGTAGTGCCACTGCCCACAATAAAAGCCAATGATGGAGAAACACATGATACTCACTTACTGAAGAGTCATCCAAAATAACTGGGCACACAAAAAGCCTAACACTAAAAGTCAAGCAGTCAAAGCCAACAAAATCACTTCTACCACTCCACAGCATCCACAAAAAATGAGATTATGACTGGCACGTTTAATTTAACTGAAAATGTATGGTAAAGGACACCTGAGAGGAAAAGATTGCTGGATTTCAGCAATAAGCAGTAAAAGGCACGGCACCATGATCAGGTCTGTGGTTGGTGTGGGGTCACACCTGCAAACATGCACACCTCTCAGACCAAAAGCATGAGCTGTGCTACTCACTGCCCTGCAAAGGGCACACATGCACAGAGGCAATTAACTCCCCTAACTGCCAGCACAAATTAAATCTCACAAAAATACTGTAAATTTCTGGGGTCTAGTTTTCCGTAGAGAATAAATTATTTTCAATACTCATTAGCCTGAGACACATGCCAGCTGGAGGAAGAACTGTAACCTGCTAGTCACAAAGCACTGATCAAGTTTAATCTCTTCAGAAATCACAAAAACCTAATGCTGTCACCTCCCAAACAAAGCACCCTCCCGACTAGTGCCATCAGCTGCTCTTCTGTTAAATAATGAGGATATTTGCAGTTTGGTTAGGAGCATATTCTTCTCCCATCTCCACGAAGACTTTCTGCTTAATTCGCAGTGTCTAGGAACTGTTCTAATTCTTGCAAGATTATAAATGACAGCAAGCTGCCGTTGGGAACACAACCTGGATGCAAACTATTACCAAGTGATCCTCAGTGATTTGATTATTTTAATAAGCCTTCCACCCATTTTATAACCCATTTTAGACCAATGTCTTTGCCACTATCCTCTGTATCAGCAGCTTCCATCCTCCCTCAGCCCTCAACAAAAGAACCCCAAACCATCTGCCCGCTAAATCAAGGACATAAACCACGAGCAGCTTTGCAAGTGGAAACCAGTCATGCACGTAAAGCTCATTTTTTAGAGAAAATTAGGTGATTAATCTTTCTAGTCTATTCTATCCTCCACCCGGCCCAACTATTTCATCCTGTCTGGTTGTGCAACAGCATTTAAAACACACAGCGCTACCTCAGGCGCGGTTCAGGTCAATCATTACACAGCGCAAATGTCACCGTTACCTCTACTGTTCAGTAGCGGGCATTGAGAGCCAGACAGAACCTCTGACATTTACAGGTTTTCGGGAAATTTTCACTCAAACAGGTGGAACAACAGAAATAAACAGCGATGTCTGAAACGGGCCTCACTAGTCCTCACTACAGATAAAACCCGGCGGGCGGCCGAGCCCGCTGCGAGGGCCGGAGCAGCCTCAAGGGCCCGGCGCGGAGCTCGGCGGCTCCGGGCCCTCACACGGCGGCGGGGTGGGACTGGGGGAAGCGGGACCCCACAGCGCATTCTCCCCTCGCTGACCGCAGCAGGGTTTTACTGACGAGAGGATCCCACGGCCGCTTCCAGACGCACCGCACGCCGCGGGCCCGGCGGCGGGCAGCCCGCCATCTTGTCCCGGGGGTCCGACGGGGCACGGGGCGCCAGGAGCAGCCGCCCCCCGAGCGGCGCCCCCCGTCCCGTCCTGCCCGGCCGGCCGCCGTCCCGGGCCCCCGGCCCTGCCCCGCCCCTCCGCTCAGCTCACACCTCCGGCTCCCGGCCAGCCATACCCCGCACGGTGCAGTTCTGTCCCGGCCCCATCGCTCCTGCTGCCGCTCCGCACCGCGCACGCGCCGCTGCCCAAGATGGCCGCGGGGCCGCCCCTTAAAGGCCGCCCGGCAGCGCGGGGGGCCGGGGCTCCGGTGGAGGTGACGGGATGTGCGGGACGGCGCTGGGGGCTGGAGGAGGGAGGAACGGATCAGCGCTGTCGCTCCCCTGACGACAGGCACGGGGCTCTCAGGGAGGCCTCTGCAGCTGTAAAATGGGTGTTGGGCGCTGCTGTGCAGACACTGGCTCTTCTGGCTTCTGTTTGTGGTACTGTCAGTGCCCAGCAGCTCTGCAAAACTGATCTGTCAGGGCAGATCGCTGTGTGAGCGCTCTCCTGTGTAGTTGTGGAAAGATGAAGCTGAAAAGTGATGTCCAGCGAGTGACAGCCGCCTCGAACCTCATAAACTTGAGTATTGATATGAGAATTACTATACAATAAAAAGTATTATCCAAGTTCTATACCTGATTAAGGACTCGTTACTCTGGGAGCTCGTTTATGGTTGGACCTAATAAGAAAGATGTGTGTTTAAGTCTTTACAAAATACTTCCATGGGTGAGGGTATGGGTGTTAACGTTGTTGAAAGGCGTCTTAATGTCTCTACCAACTTCAAGCCACAGGTCTGTTACAGAACCCAGACAGTCTGACTCTGAAACAAATGGGTAGGCACAAGCCCGAGTTTCTGAACTTTGGGGGGAAATTACATATACGAGGGAGGAATATGTGCTAGGCTGTTCGGGAAGGCTGTACCTTCCTAGCATCTCAGCCCATGGGGAAAGGAAGAGGTGGAGCCAGGACTTCAGGGTAAAAGGGGCTGTCTCTTCCAAACCTTGACACAGAAAACCCTATGGGTGTGTGTGCCCCAGTGGACTCCACGTGATTTTTCTGCACTGACTCGATCTTAGAGGTCTCTTTCAACTTTAATGATTCTATGACCTGTTCAACAGACTTTTCAACCCCCACGCCTACTGCTTCTCTCACACACCATCATGAATGTGACACACCTTTTCCTGTATGCAGTTCTGAAGCTTCACACGGTCACTTTCCTCTTCCTCACCCCCGTGCTCACTAGACACTGACACTCGCAGTCCCTCACTCGGCCCCGCACACCCTGAGGGGCCCGGCCCGGCCGAGACTTCCGCAGCCGCGCGGACTACGCTTCCCGGCGAGCCCCGCGCGCGGCTCCGCATGCGCAGGAGGACACAAAGGGCACGGAGATTGCGCCCCCGCCCCTCCCGCTTCCACGGCGCGCGCTCCCGCCGCCCGCCCCGCCCCGGCCGCGCTCCCGCCCCGCGCTCCCGCCGCCTGCTTCGCGCTTCCGCCGCGCGTTCCCATGGCGCTGAAGCGGATACAAAAAGTGAGTGGGGCCGAGCCGTGGGAGGGGGCGGAAAGGTTCCCCTGCCCTCGGGTAGTGGCCGGGGCTGTCCCCTTGTTGCCGGGGTTGAGGCGGCGGCCGGAGCGGGCTCAGCAGAGGTGTCGCGGCAGTCGCTGCCGCGCGCCTTCTCTGCCAGGGCTCGTCCTTGCCTCGCCGGCAGCCGGGGAAGCAGAGGGGGTGTGGGACGGGCAAGGGGGGCTCTCGCCGGCGGCCACACGGGTTCGGGACTCTGCCTCCTGGAAGGCCCCGCAGCCCCAGTCGGTGCTTTAGGGCGCCGTTCGCGGAGCAGCCGCGGTGCTCCGGGCGGTGCGGGAGCGGGGAAAGCCGCGGTGCTATGGGGAGCCTGCAGCCGGGCGCAGGGACAGCATCGGTCTCTGCCCTTGTGCTCGGCTGCTCCGCGCCGTGCTCGGGGCAGGGTTAAGAAGTGTTGTCAGCATAGTTCTTGGTGTGACCTTTGAGCGTATCCCAGTTGTGGTGTTTTGGGCCGGTGTGTGTAAATGGCCTGGTTCGAGTTGTGAATTGCCGGTTTCCTTTTGTTTGGCGAGGCTGAGCCGGTCGCTGTACCGTACGGACCGGCTGTCGCACCGGCGGGGAGCGGAGGTTCGGGCTTTGGCCGCGGAACAGAAGCCGCCGTGTTTGGTTGCTGTTGCTGTGCTATGTTTAGGGCGGCATCAGAGCTATCCTGGTTACGTGACGGTGTGATTATTTCTCGTGCAGGATTCCCTTTTGCTGTCGGAAGCCATTGGTATTGCAGAAATAGGATTCTGTAGTGACCGATTAACCCCACAGTAGACAGATTTGGGATACCCTACAGTAGATACCAACTTTGGATGGATTTCTACCAGAAAGTGCATACTGCTTACCGGTCTATTACTGCAAGGCTTATACCTTTACACACAGTGCAATTACAGGACAATTTTGTTCCTTCATATCACATGTTTGTCATGAATGTTCCATTCGACCAATATATCAAATTACCACAGTGGTTTTCTTCAGCAATAGCTTTGTCTTGCTTCTGCATATTATACAAATGGTTTGCCTCTTGTTGCCACTTCAATTTCGCACATATTCTTCAACATTTCTTTACCCTAGTTTCAAGAAAAGGATCTTGAATACCATCTCTTTGCAATTCTTGTCCAGCTTCTTTCTGCTGAGATAAACAGACAAAGGGGAGAGTCAGGTAATCTAGTATTTTTGAGATGTAGTGATGGTTTGGGGCTTTCCAAATAAGTCCTGCTAGAATAGAATTAGCCTTCATACTTTTATCATGTTCCCTGTGTAACTTTCTTTCTGCTTTAGAGATGTTCATACATATTGGAAAGCCACAATTCTCTTTAATGTGGCATTTAAGAACTTTTGATAGATGTGAAATTATGGTTAGACTTTTTATCTAAGTATCTTTCATTCTGTTAGCCTTATTAAATTCTGTTTCTGCTCTTTCAAAATAAAGTGATGCTTTCCAACCTGATGACTGTGAGGTGCTATGAGATTTCCTGGTTTTACAATAACTTCTGCCTGAAACATGAAGAGATATTGGGTAAGGACCTCCAAAAGAGTTGAGATTAAATTCAGAACTAGTTACCCCTTGCTTCTAGTTTGCTGCAGAAATGACTACTGCTGGCTTTCTTTTTTTTTTCCATTAACTACCCTCATCACTCTGTTCTGCCTTTCCAGGAGAAGAAAAAATTTTGCTAGAGGGATTTGGCTAGCAGTCTGTCTCTGAAGAAGTAGAAGAGGAAAGGGAATGGCAAGGAAATAAGTTTGTTTCAAATGGAAAGTTAAAATGAAGTGGAGAAGTTTGAAAAGACAAATTGTTTTGATGTAATTCATAAAATTTTCCCCAAAAATCATTGAGATGGAAGTTTAGTGGTAGATGAAATGTATTTGTATGTTGGTATGTTTATCTTGATTACTTTCCTGGTGTTTCAGACCGGCTGTGAAGGTTGATAGTTGTGTTGTATCTGAAGAATAGGAAGGGATAAGATCTGAAGCAGAGGAAGTGCTGTGGTTTCAGAGTGCCTAGAGGAATTCTTTGGACAACAAAACACTGTCAGCAAACACAGTGGCATTGCCTGGGAGCTCATCAGTCTAGACATACTGTCTGGAGTTAAACTTCTGTGGGTTTAGGGTGCTTCAGAATTGTGCTTAAACGAAGCTAAGGGATTTTGGTGTCAAGCTTGAGTGTTTGTTCACAGTAATTTTGATAATTTGAGCATTCAGTGTGACAACACCTCTGAAGAAAGCAAAGCTATAATATGTCAACCTGTCAGTAAGCATATTTTTTGTCATCCTGGTTGGGACTCTGATTTCTAAGTAATATTGCCCCATGTATCATTGCATCCTGCCTTTGGCTGACTGTCTTCAAGGGGCTTCTCAAAGGAGGACAGCATGTGGAATTCCAAGACTGTACCCTAGTCACAGAAAAACAGACTGTGCTTGGGAGCTTTCTTAAAAGTGGCAGCTGAGTAAGCAGTGAAGAAGCTGCTCACTGCACTTGGAGGTATCTGATCCTGGTGCTGCAGGTGGAGGAACAGTGAGGACATGCAGCCCTGCTCTGCAGGCACAGCTGTCAGCAGTGTCCATGACAGACTCAGAGTTCCTCAGAGAGTTTGGGGCTGGAGGATTCTTACTCATCACAAGCTGAGGATCCTGTGTTCGTTTGCCTTGTGAGTGCTTTGCTTCA
This sequence comes from Ammospiza nelsoni, assembly GCF_027579445.1. NCBI lineage: Eukaryota > Metazoa > Chordata > Aves > Passeriformes > Passerellidae > Ammospiza > Ammospiza nelsoni. The sequence continues at coordinate 30,071,742 of NC_080640.1, read as the reverse complement.
CCATTGTATGAGAGAGGCACTGAGTTTCTACACTGTCAAAAAAGTTCAGTTACTCTGTCTGTGATGTTCCTTGGGGCAGTGAAAGAGCAACACATCTTTGTGGGCAGTGTAACTTCCAGATGTTGCAAATGATCAAAGCGAAATAAATAGTGTAGGTTTTTTAGTTGAGAAGAAATATTATGCAAAGGAGCCTTTATCCTTGCCACCTCTGGAAAAGTGAGATACCATGACTTTTGTGAAAGGTGGAAAGTAATTCAGGCTGTCAGGTTCTGTAGGTCTCAGTTCTCCCCATCTGTCTTATGCAGAACCATTTTCCTGGGGTTCCTGTTCCAAATTCTTTGTTCACATATCTAATTTGCAGAGTTTGCCATCCTGGTAGTTCCATATTGCAGCTGAGATTGTTTGCATCCTAAGTCCTGTACCTGTTTTAATCACCAGTCCTGTACCTGGGTGCTCCCCCAGTGTTAGTGGGAGGTTGATGTGCTTGTTAATGCTCAGCTGTCTTGTACATACTTTTGTTCAGGACTTCAACAGATTTTAGGAGACATTTTGAAACCAAGAAGGAGGAGATAGATTTGAACACTGCTTTAAAAATAGCTGTTGTTTTTACCTTATTGATACAGAAATGCTTGGTTGGTTTTCTCCTCCAACTCAGTAGGAATAGAAGCATTCATTCAAACACGGAATGGTTTCAATGAGCAATGAAATATGTCTCTGTGGCTCAGTATGTGTTTCATATATGCATGGGCTAACAGGACATACTAACTTAAATTTATGTTGAAAATAACTTTTGTTACTGTAAATTGACTCAAATAAAAATTATTGATATCTGTGGTTTAGAGTTTGACTTTAAACCTGCAGCCTTTAGATGGTAATTGACATAACAAGGAAACTTTTTTGGCTCTAACATAAAATGTTGCATTTACTTTCAAGTCCTCAGCTGAGATACTACATATTTTACAATATTTTTTTTGCATTAGAACAATGTATGGAAATAGAATATTTATTACTGACTAATCATTATAGCAATAAGTCTTATTATACATATGTGCTTTATATTTACCAAATTTGTGAAGAACCAGAGAATTCTTTAATTAGTCTTAGGTATGATCACTGTGGAGTTTTATGACAAATGGTTCCAAGCAGCAGTGTATGCATAGAATTGGTAGGAAATCAGTCTGTGGTCTACAGTGCATTTTGTGCAAGAAATTAAGAACACAACTGACAAATATAAATCTATATTTTAAATAATAGTGTGGAGAAAGGTTGTGGTTTTGTGGTGTATGGAGAATGAAAATAGCTTTTAGTGATGCTGTCTGCAGTTTATTTTGGTCTTCAGATAATCTGCAGTCTTTTTTTCTGAATTTTTTTAGACTGAAAAAAGACATGTTTAGGACTTCTATGCTGAGAACATTAATTTCCTTATCACCAAAATATCTTTTACAATGTTATTCCAATAGCTTTTTGGGAGAAAAGCCTGGATGCTAATCAAGCATGTAAGTGTTAAATTGGCCTTGCAGTCTTCAACTTCATACTTTTATGAAATATGTCCTGTATTATTCATTGACCATGGGCATTAGTCTGCACATTCAGAAATGTCTCCAATGTTTATAACTTACCACAGACTGTTTTTTTACAGCTGTTAAACTTGAATTTTTTCTTCATGCTATCTACAGGGCTGTTCAGGAGTGTGTGTGTTGCAAGTGAATATAATTTGGAGGCTTTGCCCATCTCCAGTAGTATGTTAACCATTAGTATTCTATTCTACCCTGAAATGTTTTGTATGAGAGGATTAGAGGATTTATTCCTACACTGTCCCCAGCTGAGGTATTTTTCTCTGTGCACGTTTATCCTGGCATGTGTTGGAGCTCTTGAGAGGTACTTTCATGCTGTCACATTCCCCAGTGTTTGAAATAACTCATCCTTCTGATGCATCTCTTGCAGACAGAATCTTGGGTTTGTGTATTCTCATGAAAGATGTTGCACCAGTGTACACTGTAATTTATAGTGGCGACTTTCTCTTTTGAAATGAATCTGCTTTGAGCTATAGATCCTGTTTGTCAGCATATGTGCATCTTGCGCTTTCTGTACCAGTGACTAAAAGTATTCGTGCAGACCCTTGAAGTGACCAGACCTGCCTCATGCAGCTGCATGGTAATAATCCATAAAGCTTGGACAAAGCTGCTTAACTTAAAATTAACTTTAAACTACAGGGCAGTCTCTGGTGTTGACTGTAGTGCCTCACATGCTTGTGCTTCTTGATGAGGTTTCAGCATGTTAAACTTTGAGAATCTTCAGCCTTGTCCCTTAAAGCCAAGTTTTGGCCTTCTTCTAAAGAGCATCTGTGCTTTGTATAAAGAATTCTTGTGTTCTCATTCTTTCATGAATATTTACAGTCATGAAGAAGTTTTTCTGCATGTATTTAGAGGATCTTAATTTCTGTTCTGCAGTGTTCAATTCTGGGCCCTGGCAGGTCAGTCTGATTCAGGGACATCTGAGTATCTCCTTGCCTCATTTCTAAAGGTGTAGGAAAGCTTGAACCTAAATCTTAGAGCTCTGCAGATAATGTTGCTTTGAACCTAAAGCTTAAACAGCCTAATCAACAATGTAAATCTGAGTAGTTCTTCCTTTTTATCACAGCTTGATCTGAATTTCTGTATATAAAGATTCAAACTGTTCATACTGTTGGATCATGTTACCACTTGTATTTTTAAACCACACTAGCTTCACATATGGATGCTAAATGCAGCTTGAATTTGCTCTACTGATTTTGAAGTTTGCTTCACATATGGATGCAAAATGCAGCTTGAATTTGCTCTGCTGATTTTGAGGTTTGATCTGGCTTTATGTTTTTTAGGTGCAGAAGCTCTCAGAATGTATTTGTGAACATTGCTCTCATTTGCTGAAGTTGATTGAAGAGAACCTTTTCCTCATTGTTGTTAGGAAATATTAATTACAAGAGTTTATAGTTGTGGGTCTCATCAATGTAAGATGAAAAATATTTGCTGGTTTTTTCTAATCATGAACAGATGTCAGTGCCTTTTTGCCTGAACAAATTGAAGTGTATACCCAAGGAGCATTCCCCAGTTCTGTTAATTCTTAAGTACATGTGTATATATGAAAGAAAACAAATTTGTGTGGTTTGGGGGTATGTAAAGATCTTGATGAACACATGTAGCAACAAAAGCACTATTACAGACCTGTGACCCTGAGTGGTTACCTGGTAGTTCCTATATTCATATGGAATGTTTGCATATACTGCAGAGACTTTCTGAAAAGTTTAAGCTATGTATTTTTCCACTTACTGCCTTGAATTTAGTAGTCAATAAAGACTGTTGCAAAATGCATGATTGTTAGTGTGAGTTCTCTGTTTTTGGTGCTGTAGTGCAGCTGTTTGGTTTTGGTTGGGTTGTTTTAGTGTGTGTACAAGAATTAATTTTCTCCTGTTAGGTTAGATCTTGAGTTGCAAGTTGGAGAAAACGGTGCCTGTACCAGCTCTGCTGCTGGTCATGTTTGGGGACTGCTGGAAACTTGAGATTTGTTGACTCCCTGTGTGTACTGGCAGTGCCTTTGCATAAATAGCTGGTTCTCTGAATCATTCCTTAATGAAATCTGAATCCTCTGATTAAAATAGGAACTGCATTTCTAAAGTGCCTTTATTAGTTAAAGTCTAGCCCAGAGTGTCCTTTCTGGATCAGCATACAGTGTCACCAACAGAATAAAGTGCACACAAGTAATGCCAGTTGCCAACCTGTGCTATTTCAGTATAGGAAAAAGTGTCTTCTTGTTTGAAATCACAAGATTGTGAGAAGTCACTTCAAAGCAGTAGTAAGAAATGGTGCAGTGCTTTTCTTTGATTTCAGGGCCAAGAGTGGATCTATAAGTCTGGCTAAATTTAGGTGTTGGGTCCATGGTAAATTGAGTTGAAATATTTACTGGATGTCATAAGTTGAAAAATACATCACAGCAGTTGAGAAATGCAGATTTTTAACCCTTCAAATTATATGTAAGGCCTGATCACACTAAGTACACCAGTTCTACACTTGAGTTAAACTTAGCTCTAATTTAAACCTTGATTTTGTAAGTAGTTACCTTGACTAATGTATTTTGAGTGGAAATGTTTCTGGTGTTACTCCTTAAGGTAAACTCACAGACCTGCTTATGTCTATTGCTGACTTAAATGTGTGTGTTTTGAATAAGGAATTGAGTTACTTACAAACACACACCTTTTAACTTATTTCAAATGAAGTACTTGCATGTAGTCATTAAAGTTCCTATAGCACAGTTTCTATCAGCCTAGAACTGTAAAAGCTTTTCTTAGTACAGTGATAGTTCAGACATCAAAAGGGAATATATTGAATTAAATGAGGAAGATGAACTAACATTGCTGCCTGTCTTGTTTGAAATAGTGATGATAAATCAGATAAAAAACAGTGCTGGCTTTGTGAAATCACATAATTTTAAATTATTTGGGACTGTGTGGACTCCAGCAAGAGAAATAAATCAGTTGACCACCAAAAGCTCCTCTGAGTGCTTAAGTTTCAACTTGGGAGTTTTTAATTAGTCAATCAAAAAAAAAAAAAGCAAGCATGCAGGGAATTGAATCAAGGTAAATAAGGTGTAGGGCTAATATTTTTTTCTTTAGTTTCCACTTTAGTTAGGACCCTTTATATTATGTTCATACATCATCTCCAGGCAGGCTGCAAACATTTTATGAGCCAGTTTAGCTCAGCTGATGTCTGCAGACTCAGAACAATACAGAAACTTTTGTAAAATCAAAAGCTAAGGGAATGATCAGATTAGCACCCAACTAAATTAAACTGTGAGTTTACAGACTAATCAAGAAATCTTTCTTCTTTATTTTGTCTCCTTCAAGTATATTGAACTTCCTGTGAACTTGGTTACAACTCTTAAATTCTTTCAGATATTAATTTCTAGCACAGTGTTAGCTGCAGGCCGTCTGGCAAAAAAGCATTTTCAGTTTCAATGAACATTTCAAGTTGACTGTTTTATCAAAATACCACAAAAATGCCCATGGATTTAATAAAATTTGTTTGTGTTCCCACTTTTGAAGGGATGCTCCCAAGTGGTATGGATTTTCATGTCTTTGAAATATTTCTGTGTTTCTTGCAGGAGCTAAGTGATCTGCAGCGAGATCCCCCAGCCCACTGTTCTGCTGGCCCTGTTGGAGATGACTGTAAGCTCTTCCTAGAACATGCAGTACATTTCAGTTCTGGAGAGGCTCAGGAAATCTCTAATTGTTGTATCTGTTTTTGCCTTTCAGTGTTTCACTGGCAAGCAACTATTATGGGACCTGTAAGTATAAGAATCATGCCCCTTAAAATGTAATACCTTGCTTCTCTTTTTGCGACAAAAGGATTCATTTGGGTTTCTGTGAACACAGCAGCCACTTTCAGCTGGGCTGTGAATAGTTAAAACTTTAGGGTGACATTGGTGTTCTTATTAGTGTGGTACCAGGTGCTTTCTGTAACTCCTCAAAAATCCCTCTTCTTCATGAAGTTAGAGGTGTTTAATTAGTCAGCTGTGGTGTCTGAGTTGGTGATACGGAGCTTGCTTTTCATAGATGATCAACCTGGAAGATTCATCCATCTGAAAGGAGGAAGAGTGGGTGCATTCTAATACTGAAGTTGCTAACTGTAAACAAGAGTGGAGTTGCAGAGGGCTTTTAGATGGAGCTTATTTTATTTGATAGTGTACAACCCAGATGTAAACTTGTGCTCATGTTGTCTAACAAAAGGCATGTGCACAGATTTGTGCAGGTCACAAAAATGTTGGGTGTTTTAAAACTCCCTGATATCATCATGATGAAGTGAATTCTGTTGGAAAATCCCACTCTTTGCATCAGCAAAGAGAAACCACTTGTTAGGGTAAGTGTGTTTGTAGCTGAAGAATGGAGGAAGATCAGAGCAGCTGTGGTCTTGCACAGAGACAGGGTTTGGAGGACCTGCTGTGGTTTCTGTGCTCCCTTCAGTGCAGTGAAGCCATGGAGCTCCCTGTCTTTTCTCCCCACAAGGGCAATGCTCTGTAATTGTGCTGTGCTGCTGCAGTAGAAGCCACACTTGAGAGGGTTCAGTTCTCTCTGTGCCTTCCCAGTTCATGGCCCATAGTGGGTTATGTACTGGGGAAAAATGGATTTTCTTTAGAAGAAGGGAAGCTCCAAAAGAGCTGAAATACATTAATCTGTTTTATCTGTTTTGTTTTTTTCTCAGCCTGATAGTGCATATCAAGGGGGAGTATTTTTTCTCACAGTACACTTTCCAACAGATTATCCTTTCAAACCACCAAAGGTAAGTCTTTTCTTTTAAGGAAATAAAGTTTTTAGCTCAAAGTTTATTCTTTGAGGCTTAATTTTGGAAGTTAAACCAGAAAGATGAGCCATAGTATACATGTTCTTCATGGATGGTGATAAGACTGTCAAAAAATTGTGCTGGCAGATCTGATACGACTGGAAAGGAAGGGATGATGTTAAGGATTCCAAATGTAATAACCCTAATCTGATATTATTTGTTTTTAATTTGTTTTTTATTACAGATTGCTTTTACAACAAAAATATATCACCCAAACATAAACAGTAATGGGAGTATTTGTCTTGATATCTTGAGATCACAATGGTCACCAGCTCTGACTGTTTCTAAAGGTAAACTCACTGATTTAATGCATGTGTGAAGCTGCATACATTGCCATGGCACTTTTTTGTGTATTAAAGGTAAACAGTGGGAACAAACTTATCCTGCATGTTTTAGAAGAGGCAAATTCCATTGGAGTTCTTGTTATGATCCAAGATCTTGTGCAGTTTATTGGGAGTTCATTGCAAAAAAAATGCATGCACAAAGAAATATTCTAAACCAAGTTAGGTAAGATAATAATGTACATTTAGCCTGAAATGTGATAGCTGACTGTGCATGCTGAATGGAGGAGAAACTGATGAGCAGGGCTTGAAAATCACAACTTGGGACTAAATGTGAAACCCTGATGCTGAGGTCGTGTGAGCTTACATGATTGCCTGTTGATGACTCTTCAGGCTGCCTGAGCATCCTTGTGTGGACTAAGGTCTTAATTACACTTTTTTAAAAAATGAGATCATTTATTCTGGTTTGCATTCCTTTGTAAGATGAATATTTCAAAATGTAGCTCCTTTCACAGTCATCAGTAAAAGTTTTATTAAAATATTCTCATCCTAGTTAAGCTTTCTCAAAACTTGCACCCTGTAGATTTCTGGAACACTGAGTTAACAGTTTAGCAGTTCTTTTGCTGCAGGCATTTGTGTCACTTAAAAAGCTGCTTAAAATGTGGGTGCTGTTGTTTCTTCTCACCCATCTTCACATTGCTAAGGCACACTTAGTCATATTACAGAAATCCCTCATGTGACTCAAAAGGTCAAGAGGCCATATCACATCTCCTGTGCTTGGGAGCTCTCTGAGCTGTGTGCCAGTGTCACTGCACTGGGTGTACAAGCACAGAACAAATTGTGGGGCTTTGTCCAATGGAAATTGCCCTGTGCACGTCCAGTTGCTGTACCTTGGATAAACAACTTCTCTTGTTTACAGGCCTGTGCAGTAACCTCACAAGCCATATATAATCTAAGTCTAATATTCTGTTTCCTCAGCTGATTGCTAAAGACATCAATTACTCTTATGTGTAATTGGTATCATTTTGTTCCACATAAATTAGTTGTTTTATAGCTATGCAAAAATTGTCTTGCTTCTAGTTATTAAGCAAATGAAAATTGGCACTTAGGTTTAACAGCTGGCATCTACAACTGAAAACCTGTAAAATTTTTAGATCTTTAGCATTTTCCTATCTCTTTACTTGCTGAGCACTTCTTTGGTAATAAAGTGGAGCAGGTCTCATGTTCAGATATTATGTATTTCATAAACTGGAAATTAGCTCAGTGATTCATGGAAGTTTCTCCTTTCTAGTCTTTGTTTGACTGAATCAAAAGTTTACAGCATACTATAGCACCTCTGACCATCTGTGTGACCATGTATTCTAACCTGACTTTCTGATATTACTGGCACTTAAAATAAGTTAGTGTTGAAGTGGCTGAACTTTCTACTCCTGAAAATAGGTGTGGGCTCTTGGCTAACAAGATAAAACAGGGAGGAAAAAAGGTATTCTATAGTTGATTCTTATGGCAGCATGAAGTCCCCTTTCACAACATATTTAGAATTATTTAACTGTGTACTCTTGTATGCATATTAGTTCTGACCATAAAACCAGAAATTGCCTGAAAAGTATGGCTTGAAAATGTTAGGCAAAAAAATCAAACCTCCTTGGTTCAATACCAGGAAATTAATATGAAATTAGAAGTGAATGCCTGTATTTAATGCTGATCAAGTATTTCCCAAAATGGAAGTCACACTTGGGTAAAATGATTTTATGATTGAGAGAATAATTGTCAGCACAGAATTGGAAAAGGATATGCACAAACAGAGTACTGCATGGCAATGTAATATTAATAATTAGTTACCTTAGCTGCAGGTGGAAAGCTTAGTTTGAGCAGTATCTACATGTAGCTGTAGTCTGTAGTTGGGTAATGTTCCTAAGCTAGGATGTGGGGGAGAGATCATTACAAAAGGTTCAGGTTCATGGCTGCAAATTCCCTGGCCTTGTATCAGGTGTTTATTTAAGCCCTAGAAAAAATGATGCTGTATAAACATTTCTGGACAGAGCTGTTAAATGACAGCTTGATACTAATATGCATTCTTTTCCTATACCCTCCTATCACATCCTTCAGTATACTGGAATATGTTAAAGAATTGTAGAAATAAAGCAAACTAACTTTTTTAATCTAGTGTCTCTTTTATTTAGTTTTATTGTCCATATGCTCCTTACTTTGTGATCCTAATCCAGATGATCCTTTAGTACCAGATATTGCACAGATCTACAAGTCAGACAAGGAAAAGTGAGTATAACATACATAACTGTGTGTGTGGTACTTGCAGATGGCTGGCTGCTGTGCACCTTCAGTATTTACTTTAGCAATTCTATTTTCTTAGATTTCCACAGGATTAGCTCTTTAAATATTGGGAATAGCCATGGCAAGTAGAAAACTGTAGGCATACACAGCTGTTGGCAACTAATTTTTTTATACTTAATTACATAAAACCCTCATGCTTCTGTGTAACAGATTTATTGCATGAAAAATTACTTTGCCAAATATGAGTTGTCACTACTGCAATCCTCTGGTTGTAAAACCTGCACAGAAGAATTTTTGAGCTTCTGTTTAACTGACTGACTTATTTGGTACCTATTTTCCAGTGTTGAGCCATTGCAGACTTCCTGCGCTGCATGCAGTGGCTCAGCACATGTCACAGATTCAGGCAGATTTGAGAATTGCTTTTACCTCAAGCAGTAGGCAGCAGAGGAGTGATGCAGAAGTTGCATGGACATCTGTGCTCTAGTACTTCTCTGCCCAGACTAAGAATGATTAAAATGGCCTTTTTCTCTCAGTTCAATGTCTGGAATAGTCAAATCATGTAACTTCTGAAGTGCCTGACTGCTGTAGCTCATTCTGCAAAGGAGATAGTGCTCAGGTTGAGGAGGTTGTGCATCAGCTTCTCCCCATTTGTGGCTCAACTTTTTTTCCACCTACTTATTAGTGATTTCTGTTGTGCCTCCTGTTTGTGAAGGAAGTGAATGAGGGATGGTTTTCCATCTCCAAATCTCTAAATTTATTCATTGCTAGGGAAAGTGAGAAAATACAGAGTCTTAACTGTAGCTTTATCTTCTTATCATGAAGAAATATTTTTTTTGTTTTACCTTGGATTTAGGAAATGAAAGATATGGCTGGTTACCCCTGAGCATTTATCTATGAGTATTTTGTTTTAAGTTAAAATCCAAGGACTTATGTGATAACATATTCTCAAGAAGAAAACCAATTAGTAAATGGGTTGATATACTGATCTTAAGAGTTAAAAACTTGTCAGTATTTTTCTCTGGTTAACTCAAGAAAGTGAATCCAGTCTCAAGAGTAGAATGTAGCAAATGTAAAGACCAGAGTGGAAGCTATCAACTCTCTAAGGACATTTGCCCTTGGGATTATGGAATTATAAGATAATCAGCTTGGGAAAAGACCCAAGACTTAAAACCCAGCAAAAAATGCTTTTCAGAAAACTTTCTTTTCAAGTTCTGAAATGCAGCTGGCAGTGCAGAACGGAGGATAAAATCCCAGTTAATTATACTGAATTTTGTGGAACTAAAATGTGTAAACTTTGTCAGACTCTTATAAGCATATGCCTTTAGGAGTAATTGACAACAAATTCCTGTTAAGGTGCAAATAAGGGAACCAGTTATGAAATACAAATGAAGGATGCACAATTTAATGCAAACTTGTGAAGTTGAGTTTGAGTCTGACAGCTCTGGTAGATAACTTTAGAAACTGAATGTGTAGTGGGTGTGTGCTTTGTGGCTTTTAGACTGTTTTAGTGTTCTTTGACTGCTCAGAGGTGCAAAGCTCAGTACCAGCTGTATTAAGTAAGTCCATGGCCATTGTCAGTGTATCACTAACAGCTCTTCACTGTAATGCCTTCTTTCTGCACGTACAGATACAACAGACATGCAAGAGAATGGACTCAGAAATATGCAATGTAAACTTTTGAAGACATTTTCATATACCACAGAGTACTGTAAATTCTAGTTTTTTTCAAAATTAGAAGGAAATGGAGCACAGTTTATGGTTTCAATGTGACACTCCTTGAATTTTTTTTCACCCAAGTAAGTGTGTTTCTGGAGCAAGAGAGAACAAACTTCCAAAAATAACCTTATGACTTCGGTAAGAATATTTATCCTCTTTGTATGCTTTGCAGAAGACATTTATTATAGTTTTTAAGAGTTGGACACCTACATCTTCAGACTACAAGATCTATAATTCAGTTGTAAATCAATGAAATTATTTTTGCTGGAAAAAGTAGCTGTTTTCATGTGATGAATACTGTATGTGTCATTGAAGTATGTTGTCTGTTTCATAAGTGTGTTCAAGTTTCTTTTTGTTAGTTCTCTTATATAATTTGTATTTTTTTACTGTATAGACTGTTTTATTTACAATGTAAGTCATTTCAGTTTAGACTTGCTTGTGCACAGTATTGACAAGATACAACTGCTAATAAAAAATAATTGGAGTATCTCACCCATTAAATATTCTGAAGACTGACTGCAGACTTCTTAAAACCTACAATGATCTTTGCACTGTAAATCTTTGTATGCTGATTATGGAGAAACACTAGGTTTTGATTCTGTTGCATACTTGACTTAATTTTATTGCAATGTGAACTAATTGCACTGGTATGTAGAAAGATATGTAACTATTTTGTTGCTATTCACAACTGATTTGTGACGTGTGGGCAACATAATACTATCACAGACCTTTTACAAATCCAGATGTAGCCTTTTCCATATAAATAAAATACATTTTCTACTTTCCTTGGCTATATTTTTTTTATCTTAACTCATGCATATCCTTAAAGTACTTGTTCCACCATTCTAACAGAACTGCCAGTAGTGTTTGTGTGTCTTGTAGGCAGAATGTCCAATAAAGCCTTGCATCATGTACCACTCAGAACTGGGCTCTAAGTTATTTTGTATGCTAGTTCTAGCCTAGTGGATTAGCCCATTGTTGGATAGAGGATTTCAAAGAGACTCATGCCATGCCACACCAATATTCACCTATGGAGGAGATAATCACAGGGGTCTGTTAAGGGTGGTGTATTTGCAATATCAGAATGTTACAGTAAACTCACACTTGTCTCCTCACACTTGAAAGTAACTTTTCCATTAACTTCAGTTGCTTCAGTCTATGCATCTGGAAAACCAATAGTGCTGAGAGGGGTAATCTGTTCTTAAAACATAGATCAAAAGCAAAAAAACTTTTGATTTCCTACCTTTCATTCTTCTTGGTTACTTGAAAATAAAAAAAGATGACAAAATGTTTTTCTCTGTATCTTGCACATGAAAGAAAAATTACTTTCAATTGGGAAATTTGTCATAAAACATATTTTTTAACATGACAGATATATTTGATTTGGGTTTTTTATTGTTGTTTTTTATTTGAATATGCATCAACTGGAATGTGGGGTATGGGAGGCAAGCATGCACAGTAGGAGCTTTTATTCCTACCAGTGAAATATTAACTTTGTGTTTCCTGATTTACTCACCTTAGGTTGGTCACACATGGGAAAATGTCATTTCTGTGCTAGTTTTATCTGTGATGTAATGATGACATTTGAAACAGCAGCTTGATTGAGATTGGTTCCAATGATCTTAAAATATCCCTGTTTTGCAAGCTGAATAAATGGATTTGGTTTTGTTCCTGAGTGCTTCATTATATTTGAACTAAGGTAATGTAGCTAGGAAGGCAAAGATATCATTTATACTTCTTGCTCAAATGATTGTAGAAAACTGACCATCAGAATGTGTTCAGTTTTTATTTTTTCTAGGTAAAAGAGCAATCTCTTTGTACTAGAAGTTACGTGCATTTTTGGAGTATCTGTACAGAACTGTGTGAAATCAGAAGTTTGACTTGGTTTATCAGTTTGTGTTAGGGATGGTTTGAAAACATTTATACTTTACCTGGTAATGTTTCTGCTTTGTGCCGTGCATTAGTGACTTTCCACCACAGTATGAAACCAGCAGGAGGACTGAAAACCAACCAACAACCATGTGTAGGACATATTAACCATATGTAAATATTAAAAAAGGGATTTGTCTTATGATCATGCTGGTTTAGATGTGTGAAGCTAAGTCTTAGATTGTTATGCTGCTCCTAGCAGTTCAGCCTTTCTGCTTTTGAAATTATCAGAATGAAATGATAAATACATTATTTAAAACTCAGTCATGCTGCGAAGTGGCTGGGTTCAATCTGTGGAGGGAAACACTTCCACTCCTCGGTTAATGCTTTTGATACAAATTCTATTTCCAGGGCTGGGAAGTTTACTTTATTCTGTGCTGTTTACTACGATGGGAAAAGGAAAAAAAAAAAGAAAAAAGAACTGGTCGGAGCAGAGGCTGCTGCTGTTTCAGACACAGCAGCTCGCCATAGCGAAGGAACCAGTGGGGTTTGTTTTGGCCCCAGCTCAAGAACAGAACGAGTTACTTGGTTCCCAGTTAGTTTCTGATCTCCATTACCATTCTGCTGTACCTGCTCCTGAGGGCGCCCACAGCGAACCCGCCGCCCGCGGTGCGGAACCTTCGGGGCCGCGGGGTCACCTCGCGGCGGTGTCACCTCGTGCCGGTGTCACCTCGCGGCGGTGTCACCTCGCGGCGGTGTCACCTCGTGCCGGTGTCACCTTGTGGCAGCGTCACCCCGCGCCGCCGTCACCGTGTGGGGCCGCCCCGGCCCCGCCCCTCACGCCGCCGTCCCAGGGTGCCGCGCGCTGGCGCGCATGCGCGGCGGGCCGGCATGGCGGCGGCAGCGGCCTTGCTGGGCCGGGCCACGGGCCTGGGCCTGGGCCTGGTCGCGGCCGCGGGCGGGCGGCGGCTCCTCCGCTGCGGGGCGGGAGCGGCGCTGCGAGAGCGGGGCACCGGCACCCTCCTCGGCGCTGCCGTCCTGTGCCGGCCCGGTGGCGTGGCGGAGCGCTGCCTGTCGCGGGGGACCAGCTCGAATCCGCGCCCGAAGCGGCCGCTCACCGCCTATTTTCGTTTCGTGATGGACAACCGGCCGGCCTTCAAGGAAAAGAACCCAGGTACGAGCTGGAGGGGCGGCGGGCCCGCGCTTGGCGCTGGTGGGAGCCGGGGCTCCGCTACCGCCGCCCCCGAGCGGGTGAGCCGGAGCAGCCCGAGCAGCTTTAGCCCGTCCCCAAAGTTGTTATTTCTTTGCAAACCCGAGCTTTTGGAACGAGCTGAAGTCCTGGTCTCAAACACCCCGCCCGTGTGTTTATCCGAGCCACTCCCTGGGTCAACCCGGCGCGGTCATGCTCCTTGCCTGCACGTGCTTCATAAGTCAAAATAATGAACATGAGTATGTAACTTTAAAAATACTCAGTGAAATACCTCGCCTAGGTAATACATTGTAAAAATGATTTATGGTTCTGAATTATTTTTTGGACTCTATGTATTTGAAGTATACTTTTTGCTGATATGAGCTGTTTGTGATTTTATTTTGAGGCTTAGTAATTGAAAAATTGCAGGTACTAGGTTGCATCACTGTATATACAAGAAGAACTTAAAGTATTTAGAGGAAAATTATTTCCTGTGAATATGTTTGATGTACCATCAAAAACTTCACTTACAGGCAATGCAGTGACTTGCTAGAGAGCTCCAGAATAGAAAGATAAGCTGGTTTTGAAATACTGTTGAAGGTTAAAATGTTTAAGTAACTCTGTTCATATTGGGCAAATCCTGAGGAAGATTTAAGTAAGGAAAACCATTTGATGCCCTGTTTAGCTCACCAGTTCAAGAGTTCACACTCTCATGTAGAACTGGAAATTTTACTTTTGGTTTCTTCCCTCCTCTCCCCTCCAAATTCAGATTATCTTGCATTGTACAGAAAAGTACCCAGCTCAAAAGACAAAAAATGTGAAATTGTTGTAGAGTAACAGTTGCTGCCTTGAAATGGTGCTTCAGTTTATTACTTCATGTTGTGTTCCAGGTGAGCAGTGGCTCTTTCCCATCCCCCAAATATTGCAGTGCCCTTTAACTGCCACAGTGAGTTAGTTTTATGAAATAAAAAAGCATTTGTACAGGAAGATGATACCTGTGACAGCTTTCCTTGGGAAAAGTTGAAGGAGCTTACTAAAGATACAATGTTGATCTTGGTTTCTGGGCTTTCTCTTTTAACCTACAGAGGCCAGCAACACAGAACTGGTTAAAAAATTGGCAAGTGCATGGAAGGAGTTACCAGCATCACAGAAACAGGTAAGGTTCTATTTCCCTGAGAACTTTGAACTCTACAGGTGGTGGAATTTTATTTGTTGGTGTCTTGTGTTTTTTTTATTCGGTCTGGTGGGGTTGGTTGGTTGGTTGGTTGGTTGGTTGGTTGGTTGGTTGGTTTTTAAAGAGCTTGAAAAAGCACCTGTGTACAAAGGTCCACTGTCCCTGGTGGCCAATAGCAGGTGCCACTTGGAGCTGGCTGGCCTTGGCTCCATCAGGCTCCTCACAGGAGCCATCCCTGTGCCCCCCTGGCCACCAGAATCTGCCCATGCAAACACAATACTGGAGGATACTTTGCTACTTGTACATGACCTTGGCTTTAAGAGTTTGAATCTGTTGCCAGAGAAATGACACAGCTCTCACTCCATGTGGCTGTGGGGCTGCAAACCAATTCTTTTTCCTTTTTGAATGGCAATATTGTATGACATGTACAATGCAAGTTTTTTTAAGTTGTTCTGATCTCATGTATATGGCAGGTGAAACCTCACTTATTTCTGATGAAAGGACCAAACTTCTTTTGTTTCATGTCAATTTCTTTAAGAGTCATCAAATTAAGTCATAAGTAATGAAGTTTTCTCTGAGTGGCAATTTCAAGGGATAACATAAAGCAACTCTAGGACTTGCTGCTGGATTTAAATGCCATTTATAGCAAAGTAATGATTGTTCTTCCTTGACTGCAGTTAGCAGTCAGGAACTAAATTCCATTTCCTAAAGGAGATATTTAGTAGACCTGAGTTGCTCCCATATCCCTTTGGACTTCTCACTCTGTGTACCTTTCCCTTCTGTGAAATGTGGGACAGGGAATCAAACATGAAAATCTGATGTTCTGGTGTAAATTGTTCAGTCTGTAATTTTTCTACTAATAGGTTAGAAGTGTTAGCTTGTCTAATGATCATGTTCTTCTGACTGAAAGCATCTAGCTGAAGTTTAAGGCTGCTGGTGGTTTGTGCTGCAGGTTTATGAGGAAGCAAGGAAGACAGACTGGAAGAGATATGGGGAGCAGCTGGCTGCTTACAAAGCACAGCTGACCCCAGCCCAGGCTGCAGCTCTGAAAGAGGAAAGGAGAAAACAGCTGGCAAGGAGAAGATCAATCAGGGCAAAAAGAGTAAGTATTTTGAAGTTCAGCTTTCTTTTCCCTCAAGGAGTCTGAACCCTGTTTGTCTAGTATACAAAGCAGAGTTGAAGCATGTTTTACAAAGACAAAAGCAATTCAGAATAGAAAAAAACACAAAACATACATAAACCCCCCCAAAATGCCATGGACTGAAATAATTCCTGGTGTCAGCAGCTAGTTTAGTGGCTTTGCCATGCTTGAAGAGCACAGAACTAGCAGGGATCTTTGTGCTTAGAGGTAGCTTCTCTATGCTTTTTTTCTCCCTATTTCCAGAGCTACCAGAGAAGGGATAGGCACTAAAAGACATTTGGACCAGCAGCACTTTCTTCAGGTGGGAAGACATCCAGAAATGGCTTTTCACAAAGACTGTTACCTCATTAGGCCCTACAAGGTAGCAGCTGTTTGAAGTAGCCTTTTTTCCTTGCTTTTTTGGGCTCTGCCACTGTGTAGCTCTGCTGTGACATCTGTTTGTGTCCTTTACTAGCATATTTATAGGCACCACCTTCCCTCTTCCTTTTGGCTGGTTTATGTATAAATCCTTAGAGACAGAACCATCTGCAACAGTACAATATTGTGGTTTGTCTGGAAAGGTCAAAGGGGTTATGTATTGCTTATTTATTTCTGTGAATTAAACTGTGACATTGCCCTAATTGGCAAAAGCACAAGAAGTTTGGTTTAAAAGACCCCTTCTTAAATGGAATTTGTAATCTTCATGATTTTGCTGATGATTTTTAGAGGATGGCACCACAAGGAATTCAGTTGGCATATCTAATACCTAAGCAAATGTTAACTTAGAGCACCTAGGCTCCAGTGGGAATGTCAGGACTGGAGAAAACAGAAGTGTAATTGCATCTCTAACTTGCTGTACTTCATTCTCTAGCCATCATCCCTGTAGGCAGAGCATTCTGATAACAGAAACACAGCTCTCTTTCACCTTGTCACCTCCCACAGATCAGTGTGTGCCCTCTTCTCTGCACACAGGCAGCATTTCACTCCAGGAACTGGAGCCTTACTGAAGAATAATAGAAAATCTGTCATCATGACTTGCTTGCAGAATTGAATTTAGTAGCACTCTGGTTTCTGGAAGACTTAGCTGAAATAAGAATCAGTTTTAAATGCTTTTTCAACAACTTGTTGAAAACTCAAGTTGTTAGCTTTTTGTAGTTTAACATTAGTCTTGAAAAGCACTAAGAGCATCTTGACATACAGTTCTGTTTACAGAATTAAACACCAAAGAAAGACTTTGTGTTTGATTTTTGCATAAAATATAAAGATAAATACTGAGTTTAGTTTTGGAACAAATGCATGCTTGGTAGATGGAATAACTTCTCTTGTTGTTTTTAAAGGAATTGAATCTGCTTGGAAAACCTAAAAGAGCTCGTAGCGGCTTTAACATCTTCTTGTCAGAAAATTTTCAAGAAAGTGAGGGAAATTCACCTGTGGTAAGCCAGGAAAGATTCTTTTTCTAAAATATATCCATTGTATTCAGAAAATTCTAGTTTAGATTCTGTCATTTTCAGAGATACTATTCAGTAGTTCACTATCTGGGTGCTGCATTGCTTAGGTTATTTTTTTTTAAGCTGTGGCCATCTGGCTGTACTGCTAGCATGGCCTGTATAAAAAATGCTGTAAGGGTATACAGACTTAGAACATTTTTGTGCTGTTTTTTCCACCTCAATGTTACAGACTTTATCTGTTCCTTTTGTAAGGAGAGAATTATTCTTTCCTTTGTTTTGATGTAGAAATAGAGTTTTTCCAAGAGCTGTGGTGGTGTGCTCCTGTTCTGGCAGTTTGTTGTACCTCCTATAGTTCAGCTGGTGTCATGGAAACACAAGAGTTCCTCAGCAAACCCACAAGTTCTGCACTGAGCTGTTCTGTGGGGTGGTTTAAGTTACACTGGTGGATTCTAGCAGTGGAGGTGCTGCAGACCCACCCTGTGTGCCTCATGTGCTTCTTACCCTACACATTTAGTCAGTGAGTCAGGATGGTGGATGTGGTTTGTTCCTCAGTTTTCTATGTACTAGGAGGTTTCTCCAGTCAGCTGAGGCCTGCACTGTAACTGTGGCTCAGATGATGCCCAGAAGCTTGATTTGAACTCTGTAGTTTATTATTTATTTAGATTAAAAGGGTAAATAAGGGGAAGCAAGCTTTTGGGCTTTTTTGCATTGGTTTATGCTTGACTTTCACTCATGCAGTGTTCATCTGGAGCTCTCTGAAGTCAGTCTACTCATGTATTGCATGTTCTGTATCCCCTAGGCAAAGCTGAAGAAACTGTTTGATACATGGAAAAAAATGTCTGCTGCCCAAAAGCAGGTATGTCAGAGGATTTGGATGAGGCTCTGATCTCATCAAAATTAAAAACTTGAGTCAAAATTTATATATTCATACAAAATCCTGAACTCAGTTGCTCAAATTATAATACTGAGCAAAATACTCCAGGATCTTTATGCATCTTGAAAAAGATTGTCATTACCTCTATTCCAGTAGTGACCATTTAATTCATAGTGTTGTTGAAATGTGAGTCAGTGGGATAGGATGGAAGTTTGGTGTGCCTTAAAGTGGATGTTAAGTAACACCTAGAAAAGAAGGTGGAATAATATGCAACAATTTGATTTTTTTATAATCATCTATAATATCTTCATATATATATATATTTAATATCTCTATATATAATATAAACACCAGCATAAGAATTTGCTGCTCATGGAAAGACTTCTTACAGGGGAAAGTAACAGAAACTCACAAGTGCTGTGCACAGGGTAATTTATTAACTTTGGTTGTCTGGGAGATCATGTTCTGCCAGTTTTCTGAGTGTAGTGAACTATGAACCTGTAGATGAGCAAATAAGAAGTGGAGGGGTGCTTTACTGAAATCCAAACTAAACCTTGAAATAACTCCACAGCAGTATCTATTCCTGTGCCTCACTTAGTCTAGCTGTCTCAAACTAGTGCTCAAATAAAAAAGCCTTCACTGTTAGTAGTAGTACTGAATAAATTTATTCTTTGGGAATGGCCAGCTGCTGACATAACTGCAATTTAGTGCTAAAGCTTTGTATTTTTCTGCAAGTTTGATTTTTTTGGTTATTTTTTTCAACTAGCTGGGGTAGGAAACAAATACCTGGGCTGTTCACTGCACAGGTGTTGTTCTAAGTCACCTTTGTGTGTGGCATTTTTCCAGAAAAAGCCCCTTCTGTAACTTCTTGGTACCTTCTTTTCTTTCAGCCATACTTGCAGCTTGCTCAGGATGATAAGGTTCGGTATGAGAATGAAATGAAATCATGGGAAGCAAAAATGATTGAGCTGGGACGTGAAGACCTGGTGCGTTCCAGAAGGCAAAGGTTGAAAAAGAAACCAGCTGAAACTGCAAAGCAAACTGAAACAGCCAAAGCCAAAGCTTCCTCAAGTGGAAAAAAGGCAAAATTAAAAAAATCTGAAGAATAGAAAATCCCCTTTGGTTGTCTTATTTCTGTCCTGCTGTGTTAATGCTGCAGTCAGCATTAGCACTGAATGTGGAAAGCCCATGAAGGGCCTTGGGGAAGGTGATCAGGTAAGAGAGGAGTTACTGTCTCCCAGAACTGACTGAAATAATCACTGCAGGTGTAGCCTGAACTGTAGAATAGCAATTAACTAATCAAGCTGTGAATTCTGATAGCCACTGACAGCAGCAGTGCTCTCCAGTAACGGTTGATAATATCCAGCTTTTATAAGGTATTTTTTAATGAAAAATAAAAAATACTTTTTTTGCTAATGAAAGAAAGGATATTCTGCAATGTTACCATCTAAATTCTGTAAATAAGAGCTGCAATCTGAGTTAACACTGCTGTGTTGTATTCCCTCCATGTTACTGCTAGTGAGATGTTCTACATTTCATCAGGCACAAGAAATATAAAATGCTAGCTTTTATTTTATGCATCTGTCTTTTTGTACTTGTTGATCTGTGTATGCCACTTCTGTTGCATTTAAAAACCATGTGAGTTTTGTATGAACGTACCTTTATCGATTTTGATTTGTATTTGATTTTCTGGTTTTGTTTGGATACATACACACATTTTTGTCTTGCTGTTGTCACATTTGGGACAACCTAGAAGGAAAAGAAGTATGTGAACTGTTTGGACTTTCAGTTTTGGTGTAATAAATACAGGTATTTTGAAGAAGTGGTTGGTTTCTTTTTTGGGGTTTCTCTATCTTAGTTAAAGTCCCATAGGTATTTTGAGGAATTTATTTTTAGAATGCAGGCCAACTTTTTCAGTGTTTGGTGGAGCTCATCTGTTCTGAGTGACCCACAGAGTAATCATGGAACTCCAGAAAGGGTTGGGTTGGAAGGGACCCTCAGGATCACATGGTTCCCACATCCCTCCCAGAGGAAGTGCTGCCACTCACTGAATCAGGTTGCTCAGGGCCCCATGGAGCCTGACCCTGGACACTGTCCCCTAAAAAGGGGCATTTTCCTCAAACCCTTTGTGTCTGATCAGTCTGTCATTGCCCTGGGCTTGACTGCAGAGATAAATTGGAAGCAATTAGAGACAAGCTCTGAGTGCCAGTGCAAACCAGTTGGAGATAATCATTCAGTGCTCAAAGAATCAGAATAGCCTGAGTTGAAGGACCCAGCAGGATCATGAAGTCTAACTCCTGGCCCTGTAGAGGACACCCCAGGAATCCCCCCTGTGCCTGACTGTTGTCCAAACACTTCTTGAATACCAACAGGCTTGGTACTGTGACCACTGCCCTGGGAGCCTGTTCAGTGCCTGAGCAGCCTTTGGGGTAAGGACCTTTTCCTGATACCTGACCTAATCCTGCCTGAGAGCTCCAGCCAGTCCCTAGAGTGTTGTTACTGGTCACAAGAGTGAGCAAATCAGTACCTGCCCCTCAAGAGGATATTGGTCACCTCAATGAGGTCTCCCCTTCAATCTCCAGTTTTCCAGGCAGAACAAACCAAGTGACCCAGATGTGCTGATGCTCAGGCCTCAGCCAGAGCTGACTTCCAAGATGAAACCTGGGCATTATGTGACTGACACCATCAGTATTATTTACCTAAAAATAGATGGCTGAGACACTTCTGCCTGCTGTTTCACACCAAACTGGCTGCTTTAGAAAACTTCATCTAACCTTGTGTAGTTATCTGCAAGAAATGTATCATTTTAAGAAAATCTGCACAACTGACATGAATAGGCCTGCTTGTAGGATATTTTATCTGGCCAAGCCCTGGGCCCTGCTGGAAGAGAAGTGTGCCATCAGACCCAGGTGTTTCTGCTGAGCTTTTTGTCCTGGGACCTTCAGTGTGTGAGAAGTCCCTGGTGCCGTTCTGTTTGAATCTTGACTCTGGGAGACTCAAGGCTTAGGATGGTACCTGGAGCTGAGAAGGAAAGTGCTGATAGCAGGGTGTGACCTGGTAAATCGATGGCTGAAATAGAAGTTGTAAGGAGCAAGAGCTTTTTCTGCTATTGTGTGAGGGGCAGGGCTCCAGGCAGTGAGGGGCAGGGTTCCATGTGTGAGGGGCAGGGCTCCAGGCAGTGAGGGGCAGGGCTCCATGTGTGAGGGGCGGGGCTCCATGTGTGAGGGGCGGGGCTCCATGTGTGAGGGGCAGGGTTCCATGTGTGAGGGGCGGGGCTCCATGTGTGAGGGGCAGGGCTCCATGTGTGAGGGGCAGGGCTCCATGTGTGAGGGGCAGGGCTCCAAGCAGTGAGGGGCAGGGCTCCATGTGTGAGGGGCAGGGTTCCATGTGTGAGGGGCGGGGCTCCATGTGTGAGGGGCAGGGCTCCAGGCAGTTAGGGGCAGGGCTCCAGGCAGTTAGGGGCAGGGCTCCATGTGTGAGAGGGAGGGCTCCATGTGGATGGGGCTGGGCTCCATGTGTGAGGGTCAGGGCTCCAACCAGTGAGGGGCGGGGCTCCAGCCAGTGAGGGGCGGGGCTCCATGCGTGAGGGTCAGGGCTCCCTGTGTGAGGGGCAGGGTTCCAGGCCGTGAGGGGCTTTCTCAGTGAGCTCTGGTTCTGCTAGATGTTTTTCTAGGTTGTGGCCAGACTCAGAGTGCAAAAAGCTTTGTCAGTGCAGAGGAGTTTGTGCTGCTCTTTGAGTGTGGTGCAAAGAAGGGTGTGCTCTTGGAAGGGGCGGATTTGTGACATCTTTTTGACCTGACACAGCTGATGTGAGAGCAGGGGCGTTTCCAGCTTGGCTCTGCCCGGGGGTGGTGTGGAGCAGGGCTCGGTCCGTGTCCTTCCTTTGCTACTCGGCAGCGCCACCGTGCTTTTGTCCTCCGTTGAGGAAGGTAGTTGTGCTTCGGTAGTGGATTAAGGGGTTCAAGTACCCTAGAGATGTGGAGAAGCTTGAGAGAGGGGTGTGTTTTGTGAGGATGAGTGTTTGGGCTAGTTTTGAGATTTCCAGGGCTAAAGCAATGCCTGGGGCTGTCACAACCAAGGCAGTTATTTGAATGGAGAGTGGGATGGTTGTTGGAGGGGGTTTTGTAGGGATGATAAATTAAGTGATGAGGAATCCTGCCAGGATGCTTCCTAGAGCATCTGATGGGTGGTTCTGATGGGCCCTGACAGCGCCCAGACAAAGCCAAGTTCTGTTCTAGTCCAGCCCTGCTCCAGTGGGAGCACTTCAGGGGAGAGCTCCTGGAGACAGAATGTGATCTGTGGGAAAGGAAGAGGAATTGTTTCATTGTGGCTTTTCACTTCATAGGCTGCAGAACAAAAGGCAATTCCAGCATGGCCTCTTCCTTTTAGAACCCTTTCTGTGCTCAACACCTAACACAAACCCATCAAACTCCCTGGAGATAGGCGCTTTCCCTCTGGCACTCTAACTCTCACAGCAGCTAACATCCAGCAACTACTCCCAAATAAAAGGTTCCAGAGCAAAAAGCCATTTCTGGCCTTCACAGCCCCTCTGCAGTCTGTAAACCAGACAAATCACACTAATGATCCATATTGCTCAAAAACACATACAGCATCTTCACATTCTCAACGTGGCTGAGTCCATCATTAGAGCTAAGCAATTCCATCTGCAGCCCAGACAGAGTGGTGTGCCAGGAAAGAATACATTTGCTGACTTTCCCTCTACCCTGTAAAGCCTGATTTCCAGTGCAATCACTTTCACACAGCTTCAACATAGTCCACAGTCCAAGCAGCTGTATCTCACAAAGAAAAAAGTGTCAGGACAGAAGAAAGTTCCTAAGGCAGCCATTTCTTCCAGCACCATTTAATTTGCACACAGCATATTTGGAATACTCACTTTCCTTCTAGTATATATGAAGTGGCTCATTTTTACCTCTCGTGGTTGGGCTGCAAATGCAGAGCAGCTGCCCTGTCAAACTGGACAAGTAAAAGCCAAGTTGGGCTGCACCTTCCCCTATGTAAATCACATAAACACCCTGCTTCCCTTTCTTTGCTGAATCCACCATCGTGTTCTCTGCATGTTGACTCCTAGAGCTGAGTGCAATTGTTTCCACAGAGGGCTGGAAGAGGAACAGGGAGCAGCACAAGCAGCTCTTGTTGAACTTGCTCCTCCCGACTGCTCACATAAGCAGGGCAAGTGTGTGGCAGCCACACTCCTCCTGCAGCCTGGAACTCACAAGCACAGTGCTTGTGGGGCTTCATTCACTGCCTTTTTTATCACATTTCCATTCCCCAGAGGTGAATATTTGTCAACTATTTCCCCCTGCTGCAGCTTTTATATGAGCCATAAAATAAGGAAAGGAATATTTTGAACTGAACATTTATTTTCTCTGGCACTCTTAACAGAGATATCCATCCTACAATCTAACTTAACTTTCATTACTTTGAAGGATCTCAGTATTTTTAGTATTTGGGGAAGTAATTCTACTTCATCAGAAACAGAACACCATAGAGGAAAATAGATAATGCACAACTTTATGATGCCCTCAGGCTTTGTATTCTGTGACTACAGGAAGAGAGGTGGGTTTTTTAGTGTAGCCTTTAACAGAACTTCTATCAAGAGCAGATCTATCTAAAAAAACTAAATCAGAAGAGCTTTGTTCAATCTGTGCTGCATGCCAGACATTCCTTGTATGCCTGTGCAGGCAGCCTACAACACTAATTCTTTTATTTCTTCTGCAGCTTTAAGTACTCATCAGGAACATATGAGGTGTGTAACTTTTTAGTTTAAAAGAACATTCTCTAATAAAACACAAGCCAGACAAAGCTAGCACTTAATTCCTTACATACAGAAGGAGTTTATAATCATTGTTATGATAGTGCCAGTGTAGGAATTCAAAACAGGAGCACCCAGCACTAGGAAGAGGCACAAGGAACCTCAAAAGCAGAACATGCTAAAAAGGTAATTCCAAGTGCTTGCATTTATTTCCCTTTGCATGCATCTCATGGAAAGAAACTCTAAAATCCCCCTAGGATGACTTCCCGAAGTTCTGGAGTGCTGAAGCCCTGTCTTGGCAAGAGGCAGTGCTACTGGCAGATGCTCCAGCTCACAGCCTCTGGGAGGCTTTCCTTCCCTTCCCCAAGCAGATTTGTAATCAAATTTGCTTGGGCAGCTGGCACACAGCTGGTCACCACAGCTGTAACAGCACTTAGAAACACAAACTTGTCTTTTGGGTAACCCTGACTTTCTGCTTCATTTAGCATTCCTTTAACACTCATGCACAATATCATTTTAATCTTGTTTGGTTCACAAACCCATAAAGAAAAATGTCATCCTCATTTTTGCCACTCACTCAAACCATGACAAGAAAAAGTAACTTAATTACTGCGTAGTTTTTCTTATCATAGAATGGATGTGAACCACTTACAAAGGAGGAGGAAGAAGAGGACTCCTGGCATTTCCTTGAGACAGTGTTCTCATTTAACAAGACCCTTTGTTTGCAAATGCAGCTGGAAAACAAAACACCAGGACAGTAACCCACTCCTGAAGATGCTTAGGTAAAGTGGCCTCCCTACCCCCTGAACAAAAAGGAAAATATTTTTTATTTGGACTACATAGTTAGGTAATGTGTGCAATACTGTGCTCCAGTAGAGACAGCCATAGCAAAACCAGTTTTTTTCACCTCCCACTAATACTCCCTGGCCTCTGTGCTGCTCAGCACACTGACACCAACCAGTTTCAGTGCTGCTCCACTCCCAGAGAAATGCTCATACAGGTCACTGACAGAGCGAGTAGGGTGAGTAGGGTGGCCCAGGGGCAGGCAGGAAAGAGATGTTTTCCGTGTAGAATACTTAAGAAAAACCTTTTAACAATCTTACCTGAGATATACACTGGTTTCCTCCCCAGTTTATCTGACAAAGGGCCAAATGTGATATTTCCAATGAGCATTCCAGCAAAAACCAAGGGATGATGCAAGGCTTAATCTCTAGGCTTCTTGTTCAATTAGGTACCATTATTAAAAAAAAGAAAACAATCCTTATTAAAAGTATGCCCTTCCCCCAGTAATAAAAACTATCAAAATTATTCTCTTATCATTTCCCACTTCTTGTTTTATGTCCCATTAAAGTTTTATTCAAAGTTTGATAGGTAAGCCAACAGTAGTGATATTCTTTCCTCCATAAGAGATTCTAACATGTTTCAGCCAGGAAATTTCATTATAATTAATTAAAATTGTTCCATGTGGTAAGCAACATTAGCTGCCCCCAAATCCCAAGCTTTGCCAAGGCAGCTTATCTTGGACTGTTAAAACAAGGACCTGTGAAAAGCAGAGCTATTTCACCACTAAACCAGCACACTTATTTCAATGAGTAGGTACTAAGATTTCTTCACTAAGAAGTTCAATGCACAATCACTACTGCAGTACTTCGAGAGTTAACACTGTGCTTTCTGAACAATAAGTGATCCCTGGTGCCTTCCCTCACCACACACATGTTGAACTCTTGAAGAGAACCAGAAAGGGATTACAGCAAAATGTCTTGGTGCATAAAAATGCTCAGAACTAGTTATGGGCTACCCACTGGTATTTCGGTATCTTATCATGCACATGCATTTATAATAAAAGCTACAAATAAATTATAAGTTTCTTGATAAAATGTATTTTCTACCTCATCCAAAATCTAAACAGAGGCAGCACAACCACAAGTCAAAGAGAAGAAAATTAACTGAGAGTGGATTAAAAATACTATTTCCCAACAGGGCAAGGTACACAGACAGCTTGTACAGTGATTAGTTCCTGAAGCAGAACATAAGAACCACTGGGGAGTTTTTTTAAGAACACTCCCTGCAAAATCAGAACAGAACTGAGTAAAGTTCCATTAAGTTTAATCTCCATCAACAAAATAAAGGAAATAAACTCTACAGAAGCAGCCCTTGCAGGGCAGAACAAGAGAAAAGATTGCTTTCACAAACTGGTACTTTTGCTGCTCAGTGGCTGCATGTCTGTGCTTTAGCAAGTCTGATACAGTGATCTGTGAAGAACATAACTTGTAAAAGAATGCAGCTATCTACTTTATTTGCACAAAGGGAGCTTGTTAAAAATTCTTCAAAATTAACTGTAACTCGCCAACAAAGATGTTGCCAAGGAGAGAGGGGGCTGCCAAGAGAGGAGGTTGGTCCAGGCAGGACTTTGGGGGATGCAGCCACATCTCTGCAGCAAACTAGCACTCCAAGGGGAGCTGCAAGAGACAGCCCAGAGAAAAGCAGAACAGCTTGGCAGTTGTTCCATCATGGTTTGAACAAGGGAGCAGCTTTCCTTCTTCCATGGCCTCTATTTTAAGAGAACCATTGTTTTACATCAAGATTTAATCTAGACTGGATAATTTCAGGCCTCTACCAAAGGTTTATTTTGCTCAGTAGCCTTCCCCAAAGGCCAGGAGATTGTCCTGCCAATTCAATGATCAATCTGAACTACTATAAATGCTCTCTTGACCCAGGGGCTTGCAGAGTAACACCTAAAAGCTCCACATCCTGTGAACAGCACAAGAAACTCCCTTCAAGTTAGCAAGAATAGAGACATAAACCATCATTAATTAAACCTGGCAAAAATGGGTTTGACCAAAGCACAGTGAGTGGCTGCTGGTACAGTTCCCTCAACACTAACACACATGGTTATGGCTGCATTTTGCCTAGCATTACATTTGTTTACAATCACACTAACTTTATACAGGGTTTTAGACTTGCTTTGGGGCTTTTTAAAAAAGTCTTCCTCCTCAGCCATACAAAGAAATTCTGTTGTTTAAGGCAGTAAGGTAGGATGATTTCCCCTCAGTTTTCTTAGTTCATTTTCACTAAAATGAGTAGAAAGATTGACCGGGGTGGTGCAGCTCCCTGAGGAAGCAGTGAGTGCCACACAACATAGTGAGTGTTGTACACAGGGAAAGATGTGAGGGTCAAAGGGCTGCTTACCTTGGAACTGCTGCAGCCTGAAAAAAAAGAACTTTCTAAATAGTTTCTTAGCTTCCCCATCCATGTAGCCACTGCACATTAGCAGACGGCAGTGAAATCCTACATTTTGAATTCCTTGTAGTCCCTGCTCCAGCTGCTTTCATAATTCCTATCCTAATGCAAACAGAGCAATCTGCTGCTGAAGTTTGGCAAAGGCAGGCAGACACAAGACAGGCTCCCATTCTGTTCCTGAATACATCTACAGAAAGGAGGAAAATAATTTTGGAAGTCTATTGATTTCACAATATGTATTAGATTTCCCATCATATTCCACCATTTGTTTTCCCATACTAGTGGGGAAAATACACAATGTCTCAGAACTTTAAAAACCCCCAAAACCAAAAAACCAAACAACAAAACTCCCCAAAAGACCTGTCACCATTGCTGCTGCTGAATATTTAACATTTTAACCCAAGATACACATACCAGCACTAGTTTTGAATACTCAGATTATTCCCTGAGAGGGTCTTACCAGCGTCATATTAAAAAGCAGGAAGGCAGCTTTTAGCCCACATTCAAGAGTGCTCTCACTACCTGCTAAATGTCAGCTGAAGAAATAAAGGAAAAGAAGTCAGCATTGCTTTCTGACATCCACAATTTCTTGGTAGGGTGCTTGTACTGCATGAACTTTTCTGACATCAGAAACTGAATCACTGCAAGTTCCCCTAAGAGTCAGTCTGTGCTTCTGGGATGGATTTTCACAATGCTTAAAAATTATTTCTTGCTATGGTCTTTCAAATCTTTCTCCTCAATATCAAGAAATTCTTTTATTTGAGGAAGTAAGCCAGGAAACTTGCAAACAAGGCCCAGAAAATGTGGTTACTGAGGATTTTGCTTGGGTTTTGGTAGGGGTGTTAACAGATGACTCAAAAGGAGGTTTGAAAAAGGAAAGGGCCAAATTCATCTATGCATCTCCTCCCCTGGATTACCAGAAGAACTCTGACTAGGGAATGCAAAACAAAATCAGTTTGATGTCCAGCAGTTCCCCAGCAAGTTACACTCTTTTGGGACACTGAGCATCTCAATTTTGATTTACTCTGAACCATACATCTAATCAAACCAGGTGACACCACAGCATGTTCAAGTTGCCTTTAGCAGGGTACATCTCATTTCAGCCTAAATTAGCTTCAGACTTCATGGCAGAACCTCAAGGGCAGTTTAGTCATACTTTGAAGAGTTTTTCAAGTTTCTCCAAAGTTCAGCTACATTGTTTTTGGTGCTTGAACCATTACAATAAGTAACAGAACACAGATTACACAGTGACTAGTTTGTTAATAGTAATTCAGGTAATAAAATATCCACTGCATCTTGCTCAAAGCAGCATTTATTAAAGTCAGCATCAAGATAAGTCAATGCATAATGAAGTTTCCATCCTACAAATATGTAAACAAGTTGACAGCAAGTTATTATTACAATATAAAAATTAAAGCTTACATTGCATTTTTTTAAAGCTACTATCTTCAGTCCAAATGTATATTCTCTGGTTTGTAGCATTTAAAAATACAAGTTCTTGAAAAATGTTAAAGTATTGCCTTTGCACATACATTTTTGTAGAAAAAGTACTTAAAAATACCAACTTCCCATTAATAAAAGCAAATTAATAACACCAAAAATAAAACACATTTTTGTCATGAACAGCACATTGAATGTGTCCAGCATTTTCTTCACCATTCTCTTTTACCAAGTTATCTTCTATTTTAAAATTCATTATACTTTGCAAAATGTCTGTTGGATGTTATTCACTTACTTTCACACACCAAAGGAATTAGCAATATTGGCAATTACATTGCAATCAAAGTCCAGCCTAAGCTCACTTGCAGCTGAGGCCACCAATGTAATCCTCATCTCAGACTGGGTATTTTAACAAGCACAGCAGGCTCTTGCTAAGAAAGCTGAGTCAGTTCAGACATATTTTGGAAAGCCTTGAAACCTTGATATGATTTAAACAGAAAAACATATTCTCTTTTGAAGCACTTTTAAACCCCAAGTCTTTGTTTGACTACAGTCAAATTAGCAGTCCTGATGGTGGCAGTCAGTCAGTTCTCAGGAAACACTTTGTTCAGAAGATTAGATAATTTGACATCAACTACATTTTACATTCCAAATCCAAAAAGAATGTTAAACATTGATTTTTAACATTTTTTTCAAGAATTTTTCTGGCAAGAGCTAGACAGATGACTTGTGCAGTTGCTAAGGCAAAAAATGTTTGAAAATTCCCTGTAACCAAAGTTAAAAGACTTTTAGTATTTTAGAAAGTTAAAACCAAAGTTAAGAGACTTTTAGTAGTGTTTCAAAACCTAAGTAAACTAAACTCAACAAGGAGAGAGAACTATGTATCACTGGGATAAAAGCTGATCATGCCACTGTGCCCTGACAAGCACCACCTAACAATGAACAGTAAGAAGAAAAAATGAAGATAATCCAGTGAACCAGTTTGAGGATGAATTCAAAGATCAAAATCACACTGGCAAGAAAATATTTGTATAGTTGGCTATTAGACTGAAGAAAACAGCTAGGAAAATATTGAAGGTTTGATCATGTAAGACAGTTACCTGAAAGAAAAGAAGCACATTTATATGCAAACAGTAATGAATATGAATAATACTGCCAGCTTTCCTAATTCCATGCAAGTTCCAGGAAAAGGAGGATTTATTTAGCCTTTATCACTACTGAGTTAGTAAGTTAAGTCTGCCAGAAGTTGCAGCCTCAGGTACATAGAGACACATAGAGCAACTTCCTGACAGGAGTGTGGTAGAGCCTGAAACACTTCAATGATCTCTAGCCCTAGAAATGTGTTAAAAACATAAAACAACCCCCAAAACAGGATCTACATGAACCTGTACAGGAATTGTAATTCTGATAAAAATGGCTTACTCTACTCCTTCATGCAGGATTATGATTTGTACAAAGATGATAATTTTTTTGCCATGCTTGCTGGTAAAATAAGCATGATTAGTTACAGCAAAATGTGTCAGCAAGTTTTCAACTCCACAGTAAGAGTTAGAGATTCCATCCCAGGCCCAGGTCAGTCTACTATTCAGAGAGGGGTGAGATGCAAATACAAGAGCTTAGGGTTCCTTAGTGTCTTACACACAGACAAACCTCAGGGAAACAGAGGAGAAGCACAAACATTCCTGGGGCAGAAGTCCCACACTCCAGGGGAGGTTGCTTTTGTGATCACTCCTTGCCCGCAGCTCCTTAGAAAAGCTGGATAACAAGGTACAGGTTTGGTTAGGGGATGGGATTTTAACACTCTACTCATTTGGGAGAGAGCAGCCTTCCTGTCTTCTTGTTCCTGTGTTTCTGAGTGAAGTTTTACAGGTTTTAGCTTTTAATCACACATGGCCTGCTGGGACTTCTCCCTAAAGCACTGAGGTTCCTCAGAGATGCTGAAGTGCTGTTGTACTTGAGCACAGCTTTGCACAGGGCTTGCAGACACTTCCCACAGCCAGGGAGGAACAACACCAACACAGACCAGCTGCATTTGTAGCCACAGAACTCAAGCCATGGCTGAAGCATACAGAAAACTACTCTGAATGCTGCAGACCAGCAGTGAATTGCTATGGCTGTAACAGAAGAAGAACTGCCCAAGCCTCAGGAATATATTTAAAATCTCTGCTGGAGACTTGCAGATGACTGTCAATACCTGGGGAAAGGCCTAAGGATTAAAGTCAGAGATCCCAGGATAAGAGGAATCCATGCCATTTCCTCTTTGAGGGAAGTAACAAGGTCTGCCCCAAAGATACATAATAAAATACTATCTGCAAAAAGTGGTGGCTTCTCCCTGAATCCACAGTAGAAATATAGTCACACAGCAAACTAAAGTCAGCCTAATTCTCAGAACTGCAGAAAATAGTACCAAAGGTGACCTAAAAAAAGTAATTTTGACAAGTCACTGCATATTGAAAGACATTTCAAAATTAATCTCTGTGCAGATATGCCATGGGATTCTAGGTTATAAAATGACTGACTAAATCAACTAGACTTTTAGAAGAAAAGCTATTTATATGCAAATATTTTAGTAATAACTTCAGCAATAAAAGAAAGTACTACATAGGCCATTTTAGAATCCACATATGGTATGAAATATACACTCCTACATGTTCTGAAGTACATATATATATAAATATATTTGTTCTTAAAGCAATGTAGAGCAAAACTAAACCAGGGCCTGACTAAGCTCATACATACCTTGATGGCAGCACGACTTTAACACACAGCTCATGGGCTGATCAGATCCCTGAGGCAGATCACTGGAATTGCTACAAGTTCTACTTACCACAATTTTAACCAAAAACTGATTTAAATCATGTTACATCTCTTTAGATGGAGGAAGACAGACACAAACAAAACAACCCCACAAACAAAAAAAACCCCAAACCCCCCCAAAAAAACACACACAGAGACAAAACCCACACAGCCCTATTATACATAGAAAGGCACCTGATAATATTGTTAGTAGCAAATATCTACAGCATCCTAAGTGTACTTAAGGAATCAAGATAAATTTTAAAAAGATCATAAAATACAAGAATTGCTGGCATTCAAAATGTCACTCTAACCTATCTAGCAAGTCACTAAAATTACATGTGCAGTTGTAAATCATTAAGAGTGTGCAAAACTACAGAGTTTTGCATAAAGTGCTATATGTACCCCCAGTTTGCTAAGCTTGGCAATATGATGCAAGATGATGATGTTAAGGATGTATCCAACCTACCTCACCTTTCCTTTTTCTTTCCCACCATCATCCACTGTCCTTTCAACTGTACATTTAAAAATTACACAAAGGCCTTTTCAGGAATTGTAGTTCAGAAAAATATTTCAAGTATATCTATCTTTCAATGTAAACTTGGGGACAGTATGGTTCAATTCTCACAAGCTCTAGATACTTAAACCTTCTGCTAATTTAACTGGAGTTGCAATTATTTCTATCTGTCCAATAGCTCTGGAAAAGAGTATTTCCCATTCCTCATTTAACTCCTATTTAAGGAGTGCTGAAATTCATGCTGTAGCTTGTCCAGACTTAAATCTAAACAATTCTAGAAAAACAGAGTAATACTTGATCTGATCACTTGGGTTCACAAAAACAAGTCCTACTATATCTGTTCATACAGACTCATTTTAGGAATTGTACACAGATCTTTAACACTTGAATTCAAGTTACTATAGTACAGCAGTTTCTCTGGCAGGCATTGTGCAGTACACTTAAAAGTATACAGCAGGTCTCTTCTTTACTCTGTATTTCAGTGATCCATATCGTATCTGGGGGGAAAAATAAAATTATAACAAAGAGTTGAGTCACACCAAGCAGAACTATGATTCAACTGCCCACTAATTTTATTTTGCAAATGTCTTTCAGTGTGCTTTGGACACCCCAGTTTCACTAAGAGAATCTGCCTATGATTAAATAACAAAGTTTCAACAGAATTGGGCAAGAAGAATAAGTATCATCTGTTTTCCTGGAATGACCCAAAAGCTTCTATGAGATTTCACAGAGATTTATCCTGAAGTATCTTTAAATTTTGTGATGCATGCACATATAAAGTGCATTGAATGCAAACTAGGATCTTCTCTTTGTACATCATAGAGAGTCAGGCCATGTGTCTACGGGAACTAAAAAATTCTGAATATTCTTTATTAAACAGGAGGTGTTTAAGTGTGCACAACATGGAAATTATAATATTGCTATCCATAACCCTTCCAAGGTGAGCAGCTCCTGAAACTGGGCTCAGTGGTGTCAGAATTAGCATTGCAAGCACAGAGTGTGTTTCATCTCCTCTCCCCTGCTCCTTGCTTAGTTCATTTCATTCATGGATTTCCCCTAAACACTCCAAACTACAAAAGCTCCAAGCCTAGATATTATCATCACATACTTCCTTCCCCATTTAGCATTCCAGAACCCAGTTATTGCTGACAACTTCTCCAGGATTAAAAATCAATGTCTGCACTATGAAAAATGCCAATATAGGCTGAAGAAACAAACTCCATTAACCAGGATTATACTTGCCTCTTTACGGCCTTTAATCGTTTTCACCGATTTCATACTCTGAGTTCTTCGAAGGCCTCTCTGAGCACACATTTCATCCTCTGAATGTGTCCCTTCCATCTCTTCATCTGTTTTATCATCTGCAGGATTTTTTTCCAGTGGAGTTTTATAACCTTTAAAAAATAATTTTAAAAAAGTAGCTGTAACTTTTTGATTTCTAGGAGAGCTGTGATTTTCATCTTTACCACACATGATTTACCCTTTTAAATGATGTGCTCATTTCAAAACAGAAACATCAACTCTGCCACAAGTTTGGTGCTTCTAATCCTGCCACATGGTTCCACAGGTGTGAAATGCAGTGATTCTTCATTAATCAAAACTGGAACCACAAGTCTGCTGACATCTTCTGCTTTACACTAAACTGCAAAAGCCTTAGTGGTCATCTTAACAAGTACTCAAGATTTTTGGATATAATCCCCATGAGAGGGAGGTTACACTTACATAAACCTTTAAAGGTCCCTTTAACACAAACCATTCCATGACTTTCATTCATAGGATCCCTCTTCATACTCTCATCCTCCTGCATTTTTAACACCAAAGCTCCTTTCAGATCAGTAACACACCCAAGTACTGTTAAGGGTTGTTAACATCCTGCAAAACCAGGACCAAGATTATTACCTGAGACTCTCACTAGAGGGCACAAACTGCTTAAAAACTCACCCTGAAAAGCTCCTTGGGGTCCAACAGCCCCGAATCCCCATCACAGACCTATCACAAATCTCCCAAATCCACTCTGGTTCCTTCTTCTGCAAAACTCTCTTTTTATCCCAGAATCTACAGGCTGTAACACTCAGGAACACCTTTTGGACTCCAAACCAAACTGTATTAATGACCTATGTACATTTCATCTTAAGCCAATGTTTTATTTAGGCTTAGCTAATTTTTTTCCTCAGTGTTTTTTCCCTAGAACTTAGAATCACCTAATCTATTCCACAGCTACTTGAGGCAGACATTCTGCTGTTCTCTTCTGCCATTTCAGAGGTAACACATCTCTGCTTCCAGTATAGTTTCAATTCATCCTTTTCAACACAAAAGATTTCAATCACATCTGTTTCTCTGTTTCAGGCTAGCAGTGTTGGCAGTGACACCAATACTTCTTATCTCTGTTTGTAACATGTGATGCATCAGCATCCCATCAGAGCATTCCCTTTTTCACTGCCAGCTCAGCACCACCCTATGATCCATGTCCTGCAATTTGCAGAGAACTCCCAGCTCAGACCACAAAAAATAAGATTTTGCTAAGCACAGCAGAATATTGCTACACAGTGTTCCTAAATCTATGTGCACTTTTGATCTTTTTTAAGTTCATAATGCTGCAGAAAATTCAAAGTAAACATGAGAGGTGTATGTTAGATATCAGACCAGGAGCA
This sequence comes from Ammospiza nelsoni, assembly GCF_027579445.1. Lineage (NCBI taxonomy): Eukaryota > Metazoa > Chordata > Aves > Passeriformes > Passerellidae > Ammospiza > Ammospiza nelsoni. Next base: position 30,036,994 of record NC_080640.1, on the reverse strand, counting down.
GAAACAATTAATTAAATTCAACTAGCTGTAAGAAAGCTTTTTGACATTTAAGATTGAATCTTACAGTCAGTGATTATTTATATAGTATAAATTGAAGCATTAAAAAAAATTTAGAGCATTTTCAAGCTATTTCAGCTAGGTAGGTAATGCTGTCTGAGTGAGGAACAGACCCTGCACAACAGCTGCAGTGACACCATCTCTAAGTGCAGCTCTTCATGAATTCTTGGCTTTCTCTGCAGCCAGCAGCTCCAGTTCACACTGCCCTGCACAGGATACCTTCTGGAAACAATGTGCAATTCAGCTTAGCTCCCTTCAGCTGGCCATCTATTCCTTACAAACTTCATGGGCTACCACATATCCATGGAATCCCTTGGACCCCACAAACACTACTCCTCCCCAAAACAGAGGGATAAGAAGGAAGGACAGGCTTAGGTGAAAAGAAATAGCCCAGATCTACTTCTTTTGTGGGAAATATCAGCTCCTTGACATCATAGCCTTGCCATTTAAAAAGGTGTAGTTACCAGGCTTCCAGCAAAACCTTCCTTCAAACATGACAAGCTCAAGAGCAAAGTGATGATGACAATAACAGCACATGTAATATAATAATGAAACAATAGTATCTCTGAACAAAACCATATATTGGTGACCACACATCATCTTTTATCAGCCCATTATGAAAACTTGATGCCTTTATTATTCCTATCACCATAAGCAATTTTACATTTTGATCTATTACTACAAGCCTGGTGAATTAATTTCTATTAATTTTCTCTTCTATTTACTCAACTTCCATATGTTCTCACGTTTAACTTCTTGTACATTTGTCACAGAAACTCCACTTAATCACATAACATTTGACTTCCAATTAGGTTTTATTTTGGTAATAAATTCTTGTTGCCAATTGGCAAGGACAGGAGCAATGAATACAGTATGATTACACTGAGAGTGGCTGTGAGAAGAAAGTAATTCAGGAAGGATTTCTTAACTGTCGTAATTTACTTTGCTTGAGTGTATTCTGTTTAAGTGTATTGGAATTCTTTGAGGCCTTTTCCATTTAGAAATTGGGTGAATGTGTTTCTGCTATTCCCCTTTTGCTTTGGGAGAATTGTTCTTTTAGGTAGGGAAGAAAAAAAGATACATACCTGAAGATTCACTTGTAGAGGCTCTGGTTTTCTTCTTAGCTTCTGGCAATGTCTGATAAGCTCTCTGTCCAACAGGCTCATCTCCTTGTATAGTAGTCAAATCATGCATACTGAAACTTCTCAGTTTCTCAGTTATTGCACCTTGGCTCTGAAATACAACAACAATATCTTTGGAATCCAGGCAGAGGTTTAACTTTGCTGCTCAGCTTGGGTTAAGATGTATAAGCCCATGCTTCCTTGCTGCACAACAAAACCCATTGAACAGACACATGCACTTGCTTTACACTTTTAAAAGTATTGCTTTTACCCACATTGCTCCTAGATGACAAAGTTACACAAGCTGGCAGCTTAATTACAAGTGCTGCATTTCAACCCTTTCATCTGAGCAAATAAAGGCTGAGGGTAAGTGTTTAAAAGAAACACACATCAGAAATGTTCACTTCAAACATGGCAGTTCAAGGTAGCATGACAGTAACACTTCCACTTTAAAGAGTATGGTTGAAGATAGTTTTCTGCCATTATATATTCCACAAATTTGAATAAGGTTAAGGAGAAAAGTGTTAAAAATACACTCTGTAACATTAACTCAAATAACTGAGAAACAGGCAGCAAAACTGGCAGCACTATAAAAGCAGCTCCAGTTGACAGAAACTTGAAACCACAAACCAAAGAGGTCCTGCCTGGACTCCAGGCTAGCAGTCCTCCTACTAATACAGCTTTACTGACAAAATACCAACCCCAAATCTAACCCCACACAGGAGAATAGTTAATCACACATCAAGTATCACACATCTCCAACTCTCTTCCCTTTTTTTCCAGATGGAACATATGGAAGTTTCCCTGTTGGAAAGAAAGGTCATCCAGCAGCTCTTTCATCTTACATCAGATGATGTTATTATTAAAGCATTAAAGATTAATTTATTGCATAAGCAACTAAAAGAATAAGACCACAAGAACAAGTACTCAAAGTCACGTTAAAATAACATTTAATTCTTCCATCTCTGGCATAAGGCAAAAAATAACCATTTCAGGGAAAGGTTGACAAGCCCGTGCATGAATTCCACTTCAAGCAAGTGTTAAAGACTTGGTTTCATTCTTACAAATGAAGCTTTTAAGTAAAATTCTTCATTTGACCAGCATGCTAGCTAGCAGGAGCAGAAACCTGGGTACAATTCCATTCACCTTTCTCTGCAACAGCACCAGCAGAAGGCAATTCTGGCACTGCTGGCCACAGCCATTTGCTCCCACTCTCATGACAACTGTTTTTGCAGTTGGTAGACCAGCACACTGAATTAGTCCACGTCAAAAATAGCCATGTAAAGTGAACAGACAGTTGAATTAAAGTTCCTGAAGTTTGTGTGGGTACCAAAAGGCAGGGGGAAAAGTGCCTGAAACCTAATATTAATTTTCTGATGACTAGTTATTAGTAGAGCATATAAAATTAAGACAGTGGACAGTATTCTACTCAAGCACAACAAACCTATGATAATTCTTACCCAATCATTGTCACCAAACAACAAAGAAAAGGTTTCTTGTGAGAGAAGCCTTAACTTTTCTATCTCTTCCTACATACTTGTAGGATGACTCAGTTCTCACAAACTGAAGTACAGCTTGCCTTTGAGTTAAAGTGCACTACAAACACTGCACAGTGTCTGTATTAAAAATTGTAAAAATCCCAAAGTCAAATTTATTCCCCAAAATGGCTCATTTGAGGCAGGTCTCCTAAAGTCTCTCTTAAGGCAGGAAAAATCCTGCCCTTCCACTACTGCACTGAAAAGCATTTCAAGTAAACTACATCAGGAACCAGCTATGCCTGAGAACTTTATGAGGACATGGAGAAGAGAACTGCAGAAAGAACTGCTTCTTTTGACAAGTAACAGCTTACAGTAAATATATTACTCTGCTATAAGATACAAGAGTGTTCATCAGACTGTGTCCAATGCTTTAAGAGGTTGAACAGGACTCAAGTCTCAGTCACTGAACACTGAAATATTTTACTGAATATGTAAAATGGACCTAGCTGGTTCTCAGCAGAATCCATACAAATTCAGTACAATTCCACTCACCAAGAGTGAACAGACTCTACTTAAAACAGTGACAGAAGCTGGTTTTGGCCAGCAGCAAAGTATAGAAAGACACACTTGTTTAACAGCTGCCCAGCAAGTTCATTCATCATGTGATATACTACAAAAAGACATTTGGAAATTGTATAGAATAATGCAATAAGGATTATAACAACTAACATATTAAGAATTCACATTACAAGCCTACATTTCTTATTCCACTGTGGACAGAGGACTATATCCAAGCTAGGAACATTCAGCCCTATTTTCCAGTGCAGCTTTTGGATACAAAATTTTGTTTTTCAAAGGAGGAAAAAAAAGTCAAGTATGTGCCATAAAATAACACTGTGCCCCTAACCAAACTGCATGGTTCATCTGGAGCTCCTGTGGAGCACTGCCTCACTCAGGGAGCACAGCAGGGATTTATACAAAGGGCCCTTCATTCCAAAACTACTTGCCAAGATGGAAAGTTTTACTCAAGTTACACACAGAAAACATTGAGAAGTTTGAAGGGATATATACACAAATAAAGATGCAGCACACATGCCTGGGAGTCACAGTAGAATGGGAGCTGTGCTGTGCTGGACAGTCCCCATCACACATGGCACCAATCCTATGCAGCTACTCCCTAGAGGGCCACCAGTCCCTGTCCCACACCTGGAACATCCAGTCTAGCCAAATCAAGATTGATTTCTACTTGAACTCCACTGCATGGACACTGAAGGACAAATTTCAAGGTGTTCTGTGGGAGTGTGCATAGCACTGTGCTCACACTGCATTTAAGACTTCAGAAGATTCTTCCACCCCCATGCCCAAAAACAGCAGTTAATTGCTTTCTGCTGAAACAAAGCATTCTGTGTAGATCTGGATTACTATCAGCTCAGGATGAAAGTCTGGCTGAAAAATATTAAATTCCTTCCTACTGCAGGAAATGTGAGAGTAACATTCCCATTTAGAATAATAATGCTTTAAGAGCTTTACTATTTTGTTTGAAAGGTCAAAGAGTTACAGCTTGAAAGCAACATGTTTGCCTTAAAAGCAGAGCAATTCAGGCGTAGGTGGAGCTGAAGAGGATCTCCTGCCTCCATTCCCATGCCCTGGATGTGGCAGCAGCCATCACCTCTCCCCAGATACTGCTCAGGAGAAGGTGGCAGAGCAGTTATCACTGGTGGCCCATCACATCACCAGTCTCTGCCAGTAAGGAAGGAATACACCAGGCTGCACTCAGCCCAGAGGCTGGGAACTAAATTGCAGCCCAAAAGATTGAGACACATACATTTACAATTAGAGTGCCAGGGATAAAGAAAATAAATCACATAACTTCAGCACTAAAATTTCTAAGTAGGCAAACACTGAAGAGAGATGAACTGTCAAGTCTGTGTGTTGTCTTAAACAAAATGCAAGTCCTAAAGAATGACTTTTCTTCATTATTCAATAGCATTTCCTAAAACATACTAAACATGTTTTAGAGTCCACACACATTAGCAGTAACCAATGTGAGACACCAATTAAAGTCATAATATCTTTCTAAATCAATTATTTGAAATAAATACAGCCCATTTAAGGGTCTCCTTTCAAGACTACTCAGCCTCTAGTAAGCTATTAGTCTCATCAGCTGACCCTCATATATGAAATGCCATTTTCCATTCTGTTATTGAGCATGTACTTTTATGGAAGTGGCTGTAAACAAACCCCACACTGTGAGCCTCAGGGACTCTGCTGTTCAATGGCACTTGCAGCCCTCAGGGGGCAGGATCACTGACTGGAGCTGCCTGCCTGCCTTGGACAGGTTCCCAATGCATGCAGCACCCACATTCTCAGCTGTTCTCTCCCTGATCCCATCCAAGCTGACAGGGAATGACTCCTGCTCCCTCTGAGCCTGCCCAGGGACTGCTGTCCCGTGAATGACCCCTGCAGCACGCCAGGCAGCCCAGCAGGGAGGAGGATGACAGCACTGCTGCTCCCCAGAGATCCTGGCTGTGTGCCACAGCTGGCTGCAGCACAGCTCCTTCCTCTGCCGTGCCCTGAGTGGGGATAAGGGGAAGGGTGAGCAAGGCCAGGAGAAAATCACTCCAGCAGCAAAAAGGCAGCAGACTCAGGATGACCAGAAGGCATTCAGGAAACACAGCCCTGTGACAGTGTTCACAGGGGTCTTAGGATGAGGGAAGACATGAGGATTTGACTCCATGTTTTAGAAGGCTTGAATTATTTTATTATATATATTACATTAGAACTACACTAAAAGAAGAGAAGAAAGGATTTCATCATAGAAAAAGAATGATAACAAAGGCTTGTGACTGACCAGGACAGTCCAGACAGCCAGACTGTGATTGGCCATTAATTAGAAACAACCACATGAGACCAATCACAGATGCACCTGTTGCATTCCACAGCAGCAGATAATCATTGTTTACATTTTGTTCCTGAGGCCTCTCAGCTCCTCAGGAGAAAAAATCCTAAGGAAAGGATTTTTCATAGAACATGTCTGTGACACAGCCCTCAAAACATATTATCACCATCACTTTACAAATGAACACTGTTGTGTGACCTCATAAAGAGGAACAGAGTATTTCACAGCTTAAGTAGCAGTTCCCCTGCTCAGAGTGATAAGGACACCAGGTTTCACTAGTAGCTCAAGAAATCTGAATTCATGGGTTGGCTGACATTGAAACATAGAGGTAACCATCATCTCAGAAGACCTGAAAAGCAGATGCATCACTGGAATTTAAATGTTGTGGATATAATTTCCCCAAATCCATAAACTACTGAGCCTATTAAGGCATCTTGTTTCTGATTCTTTTACTAATAAAAATTTCCTTCAGTATAAAGAAAAAATTTAACACAGACGGACTATCTTTCATCTCTAAATCTCCAGAAATCAGGATTTTACAAATATTTGTTTTCTGACATGCTAATTTAACACCATTTATTTTGCCAATGTATGGTATTTAGGAGGTTTTGAAACACTACATTTTATATGAACAGTGGCTAACTACTACCAGCTAAAAATATCAATATGAGAATGCAAGCTATAAGCCACTACTCCTGCCAAACACATTTCAATTTAACTATAGGGGAGCAGGTTTAAATCTAAGTCAAATTTCAGCAGACTGACCTGGCTGGCTGCTCCAACCTCCCTAACAGAGCCAACAATGGTAATCCCCTATTCCTGTGACAACCCCTGAAGAAAATCACTCTCTCCCACATTTGATATTCCAAATATTTCAGCAAGTGTCCAATCCATTTTAACATCCTCCTAAAGTCAGCAAAAGCAGTTTTCTTGGACACTTTAATGTCTTTTGACATAGATTTAACCTTGCACACATGTTTAGCCTTTCCCCCTCTCCTAATTTGAGATCTGCTATGTCAGAATAAGCATGTGTGCTCTATTAAAAAAAAGAATAGTGATGAAAGTGTGCCCTCTTTCCCATCAAGACTGATCTCACTACTACAGTTCTGTTGCTGAAATCCTATAGCGTGCTCCACCAGCTCCTGGTGAAGGGATAATCTTTTCACCTGCTGGAGGCAGCAGTCAACTCCTGAAAAACAGGGAACAAAATCAAGAACACATGCATTGAGTCCATTTGCCTGCATGGAGCAGGCACACTCAGCATTTTGGAATGACAAACCCAAGAGGCTTAACGTGCCAAAATAAAGATTTTCTTCAGTGAGTCTCCTCTTTCATGCTGTTAAAAAATCATGCCTATTTTAGGTCTATGGTATTGTGGTGGTTGTTTTTCCCTAGCATCTGATCTGCACTGAACTAATTCTGTACAAATATTCATGAGCATGTTTAACAAGTTTTAACAAATGGAGCAGGCATCTTGCCAGTCACAGCTGAATAGCAATGAAATCTAAACAGACACTTCAGAAAAAGTTATTCATTATTTCAGAAGAAAGTGGGAGGAGATACTGGTGTTACTTATTTTACAATATTTCTGCTACATCCTAAAAATTAACAAGGAAATATCCAACCACAGCCAAACAAAAGGGGCACACACAAAGCATAAGAATCCTTACAGGTGCTTATTGTAATAAATGTGTAATACAAAGAATTTGCATTTTAGCATTTAGCAATTAAACTTTTTCTCCCAGTAGAGCACTTTGAGTGTTTGTTTGTTGGGTTTATTTGGTTTATTTAAATAACCTATTTTCACTCTGAATACTTTCATTCCTTTGGAGGTGCACTTATTACATTCTAAATTATTTCATGTCTCAAGGCAATATTAAGAATTTGAATAACAAAAAACCCCTACAGTGATCAAATTTAATCACTTTCTCAGTATTTCGGGCTCATTATGACCATACTTAAAAATAAAAAGTCATAATGTTACCACCCACACATATCTTTAAAAAGAGAGAAAATGAACAAACAAGATATGCATGACTACTTTTCCAAAGCTTTTTGAGGCAGCATGTGAAAATGTAATTTTTAGGAATGTCTTTTATTTATAATGCAGGAAGTTCACACAGAAGCCCAGACATGTAAGCTAAATGCCAGCTGTACATACTCAACTCTGACAGCCAGGGATCTCTAGACTGTCTTCTGTTATCTACTGACAGTGCTCAGGGTTTCAGTGCTGTTACTATGAGCACAATGGCTCCATTTATTCCCAGGAAGAAATTAATCCTGATTGCCTTAAACCTGTGATTTCCCTTGGACATACACCTTTTTCTTTTCTTTTTTTTTTTTTTTTTTTGTTTTGTTTTTTGTTTTTTGTTTAAATTACTATTAGGTAGGATACACATTGTCTGGAGTATATTCCTTTCAGTGGTGCACAAATTGCTTAGAATCTGACATATAAGTTTGTATTTTGTTTTCCTACACCCAGAGCTCTCTGAAATACTGAAGGTGATGAGTTTTGTAGGAAAAACAACAGATCACTCCATAATTTAATGGAAAACAATGACAAAGCAAGTGTATGCTAAACACCAATAGGCAGGCTTATGTTTAGTATATTAATATAATAATTCACCCAACAAGTTGCAAACAGGTTAATTGTGTCAAGAGAATTTTTAACCATGGTAGTAGTCTTTCATGCCTTAATTCATATGTGGCATTACCTCAGGTTGATTGGAGAAAAACAGCAGAAAAGCCAGAAATCCTTTCAAAAGTTTGTTTATCAACAAGAAAGCACAACAGACGGAGAAAAGAAACAATGGTCACCTTTATTAAAAGCCTGCACAGAAAACTGAATGGTACCTTTTGAATTAGAGTTAACTGATCTGATCATCCAAGAAATAACTACAAGCCATCTTCAACAAACCAACACACACAGTGTGAGGAGGAGAGGGCTGCAAGCCTTTAATTGTGTCCCAGGTTTTCAGTACACTTGCAGAATTTACCTTTTTTATGTAAGATGATAGATCCTCAGTACAATTGCACTGTTCTATATCAAACTCAAAAGCAATTAATGCAAGCAGAAACTCACCTTTACAGCTGCTGTCACTGCAGCAGTTGCTGCCAAATTCAACCCTTGCCTTCCAAAATTCACCATGGTCTCATAGCCTCTTTCTTTGGCTTGGACTATGTACTCATCAATCTCCTAAAAGAAAAACATACTTAAATTTTAGAAGGCTGTTCATAAGAGAGTAAGATGACTCCACAGTATTATTATTTTTCCATCAGTAAAGGAAGACAGAAGAAGTATTTAAGAAAATATTTAATGGGATTTATCTTTGTATTCAGATGTTTCCTTCATTACAATTTTCTCATGTAAAAAAAAGATTATATGTGGTCAAACAAGAAGATAAAGCAGATCACTTTTGTACAGCTCAGAAACATTGCAACAAGTTCCTTACAGAGAGTGACTTTAACTGGTTGGACAGAAGCTTTTCAAGAAATAACCTTATCTAACACAAGCTCCCTGGAAAGGTAGAGCCAACTTACAAAGAGCTTCCAAAGGCACAGCTTCGAAATATTTAAGTACCAAGGACAATACAGGCATGGCATTTATCTCAAGCTCGGGTAAATGCCTGGAGTTGAAGACAAAAGTCTGCAAGGTGCTTCCCAACAGCTTGGAGACTACAGCGAATTATCTCCTCACCTTACAAAGTTGCAAATTGTTCCTAGCACAACCCTCAGAAGGTCAAGATGACCTTACTGTTCCTATCAGTGGCAATCTTGTCAGCTACTTGCTTTGCCTCATAAAGGCCAAGTCTAGCCTTATGAACTGACCTTTAGAAATGCTGTTTTCTGTAGTGTGGGGCTTCTCAGTGCTTGTCTCCACACCTTGGCTAATTGCTCTTTCCACACATCCAAACTGATGCTGAAAAAGAGCTAAAGCAGAGCTGTGTCCCTGTCATACTTTGACAAAGCTAACCATCTTGTAGCTATTTTTATGTTTGGGTATTTACTGCTGCAGACTGGTCTACCCTTCAAACTCAGTAACAAGTCTCTCCTCTTATCTTGTCAGTTTGCAAACCAAAAGAAGTCATTGATGTCAATCATCCTGAGAAGTGTTATTACTAGTTTATGCTAGGAAAAAATGTTAACATCAACAGCTTTTAGTAAAGCTGTGTTCATGCTTCTGGGCAGGGAGTACTGTACATGTGCTTGCAGCACTACTGCAAGCATTGCTACTTTTACAAGGGGGTATTAGTTGTTGGCTTTTTTGGGTTTGCACTGAAGGTACTTGAGACAGCAATTTGTGTTTGGACCTAAGTGTTTATTATTTCTTATTAGAAAAACAGTTTCATTATCATGAGTTTGGCAGCTTTTCATTAGAAGGCACAAATTGGTCAACCATTTTTTGTTACAAGGTATTTTAAGACTACACAATTAAGAATTGACACTTAGATTATTTTGTCTTTTAACTCAGTAGCTGATCCTAAAGAGCTGGATTTGGCCTAATTACAAATGCTACTCAAACCTATGAAGGGAAGGAAGAAGCATGAAGAAGAAACCCAGGATGACATCCTGTGCCTTCCATCTTGCTTCCATCCACAACATACTAAAAATCCCAAAACCTAAATTTCTCACTAAGTGATACACCTACACTATGTTTATAATTTATTTCACACTTTTGTGGGTTCTAGTTTATCTTGAAGTCCAGGAAACCTTCTCCATGAATGAGGGTCAAAGACAGTGCTCCCCTGGGGGTCAGGGCACACCAGAGCACACAGAAATATTCCTGGTGCCCTGGGTTTCCACAGAAATTCAAGGTGCATCATTTCCATTCAACTGGGCTGCTCAGAGTGCCTCAAGCAGAGCAGGGAACACCAAACTCTCATGGCAATGGAGGCAGGACCTTGTCTGCTCAGACCAGTTAAACAGAAGCACAGACAGGGACAGTCATGTGCACTTGCCTCTGCTAGTGCAAATTGGTGCTGCCAGGCAAGACAGTAACAAGCTGCTCTGCTTTGTAGTGTATCTAGCAACAGCTTTTATTTCAGCATATGGTGTTTCCATATTAGGCATTAAAAATCTGAGAAGTAATTTCTTACCCTTTCTTTAGAAGAAAGAAGTGGGTGGAGGAATTTTCTGTAGATTAAACTTGCCCCTCTAGTATATGGGGAAAGGAGCCAGATGACAAAAGCTATCTTCAGTTCATAGTACAGTGGAAACCTACAGACAAGTTAAAGGTTGCACAAAATCAACTACTGCTGTAGGAAAATGCTCAGTAATTAATCATTATGAAGAGATTTTTAAAAAACCACAATTATATTAGCATATAGGATTCTTCAAATAGAAGTAGTTACACTAGACAAAAATTAAATGAGTTCCGGATTTATGGACTACTGTCATTTAAGAAATGACAACAGATAATATACTTGCTTTTTATTATACATTCCTGCCATCCTTTTAAGAGTTCCATTCCCCTGTTCAGCTTCTGCAGGGAAGCTGGAAATGTTGCAGTCCCTAATTCAAGTGACAGTGTACAGCAAACTTAAAAACAGCTGCTGTTCATCTATGCACCAAGATATTTTCCTCTAAAAACAGCTACTCAACAAGCACAACTTCTTTACACAAAATAAATCAGTACAAATTAAAAAACATCAGAAACAAACAGTTTCCTCTAGAGTTGATAAAAAGCAGGGTCTTACCAAGAGACTGTTAGGTCAGTTATTGTTTCAGTCACTGTATAAAGAGCAAACACAATCCAGTACATCATCCAGCGAACCTGGAAATCAAAACACCATCTTCACTGAGAGCTTGGATTTCACCTTTACACATAACATACTGAACACTGTACAGTTTGTTTAAAGTTGTCAAAGCAAGATATTCAACAGTAGTTTGTTTTATAACAGTTAAGAGACTCTCTCATTTTTCTTGAGCATTTGCTCAATTTTGGTTGCCTAAGCTGATTTCATCTGTCAGAATAAATACTACAGAAATAGTTCCCATGCATTTATCTTCCCTAAGCTATCAGATGCCAAATGCAATGTATTTCCAAAATGGGTCACTGCAAACCACCACTGGTTATTTGTACAAACTGAACATCCACATGTTCTTTAAATTCCTAGAAAAAAAAAACAAAACCCTGCAACAACAAAAAAAAAAAAAAAAAAAAAATTAAAAAACAAAAAAAAAAACCAAACAAACCAAACCAGCAAAGAATAAAACAAAACCACCAAAATTGTTAGAGCCTAGTTTGAGCCCTAAATTCATGGTGCTGTCTTTCAAAGGGAGGATATATATACACACACACCTCCCCACAGAGGATGTGGCTCAGATTTAATCTTCACTTTTAAAACAATCTTTTTTGAAGTGGATTTAAATAACTACTCAAAACCTAATGATACACTGCTGCCTATTTCATGGATGTGCATTATAGTTTAAAACCACTTCCTCTGTCAGAACCTGAGACCCATTTATCTTAAATGCTTTTCAGTGTTTCAGTCTGAAAAGAAACTCAGTCATGTGATAACATTCTTCACTTCAGTCTCTCAGAGGATTTAGATATTTTAGGCTTGAATAAACGAAGACAAATGTCCACAGCAGCTGAAGTCATTACTGACAGGCCATGTGACATTTAGACTGGTGACCCTTCCATGAACCTGAGTCAACACCTGAATAAAACAAAACTTAATCCAACCTTGCTCCATCAGCTTCAGCATAATTCAATGCAATTTTTAAGATGCCATGCAAGACTGTATTTTTCCCCAAAATGATTTATCCAGTCTGCACTTTGTTTAATCAACACCTTTTTACTCAATCAAGAACAACAGTGGAAGTGGGATTTCTCCTGGGCTGCTAGGAACAGTATAAAAAGCCCTGCAGAAGGGCACATGAGATGTGCCAGGAGTCCTGCTGAGGACTGGGCAAAGACTCAATAAAACACAAATCATATTCTAGTACAACTCATGCAGTAGGCACCACAAGTATCCTTGACAAATGAACCTGAGTGACTTAGAGGGGTTTTCATACCAGGAAAAAAGAAAAAAAGGACATTAAAAATGGCAGGTCAGATTTCACACTACCCAGAATACTGTCATCTACTTCAAGTTACAGAAGCTTTGACTGAGTTTTATTTTTCATGTTAAAAGAGTGATTACACATTTGTTTCATTGAGGGGTTTTTTTCATAGCATCCAAGCATTAAGCTCATATTTGTTGGCTCTGTCTGAAACACATTCTTTCAGGTCAGGATTTTGAAGCCAGGATTTAAAAGGCTGGTCTGTTCAGACCTATCAACTACATTTCAGATTTCAAGTACTTTGGTGCAACACAGTGGAAAAAAGGTCTCAAATATCTTAGTCAACTCCACTAAACCAGGGTAATTACAAGAACAAATCTCCTCAAAGGCACAGATTCTAATTTTTAGCACTGAATTCCATAAGTCTTTTCAATTACCAAAGTCAGCTCAACACTTTATCCTTCAGAAATAATCTTTGATTAATTTGCTGCATCATGACCTATACAACAAGTCAGGATGTCTATTCTTTTTGTTTGGTTGGTTTTTAGTGGTGGAAGTAGTGGCTGAGTAAAATATTTTACTGTTAAAAAGCTCAAAGTTGAGCTACACAGATGGCTCCTGAGCCACACAAAACCCTGGAAAGGAAGTTGTGCATGATGTGAGTGGCAGCAAACCTGTGCCATTTGCAAAGCTGCATTTAAATCTAAACCCTTTACTGACAAAGAAATGACCCAGCTGGGAAAATGACAGCCATGGATCATCCCCAAGACCTATCAGGACAGTCAGCCCAGGCAGCCATGGAGTGATAATTCACTGATGAATCATGGTCATGCCCTGCTAATGAAAATGTCACTGAGATGGTTCTTATTCATCCTGGTCCCATGAATATTTTCTATGTGACTGCAAGTTCTGGGACTGCTCAAAGACCACAGGTTCACACTACAAGAACTGAAAAAATATAATTTCAGGCCCTACTAGCAGGGACCCTGTGTAAGGATGCCCAGACAGGTCATGGCTAACTGGACAACTGAGGTGAGAAAAATATCTCAGCATTCTAAAATATTGCTTCTCTTTTGCTAGAAAACATAGTGCAAGAGGCAATGGTGACCTCTTAAAGTGATTTCCTTTATTTAGGTTGGAAACTGCTATGCCCTACTTAGCCTGTGGACCTGTTTTGAAGGAGCAGGGAGGAAAAGCAGATTATAAATTCCTTGCATTATGGACTTCCCTGACAGAGTAATACAAGAATGAGACAGAGAAAATTCTCCTCTTAGTTTTGGTGATTTTTTCCTCCCATGAGTTCAACTCTGGCAGGCACCAGCTCTATCTCACAAATGAGCTCCCATCAGCTTGTACACAGAAATCAGAAGTACAAATATGATGTCCTCTGAGGCCTTGACAGGGTGATGAGGCTAAATTAAGACACTCAAGGGGAGAAACAACAGCTACCAACTACAGTGTACAGTTACCAACTACCAATTACAGTTTACAACTACAACCAGGTACAAAGTGGAGACATCACACATCAGACAAGGGCCCTGGGTCACATCTCTGGCTGCTGAGTTCAGAGTAACTGCTGGCCCTGACCCCACCCTGAGGAGTTATGGCCAGGATTCAGGACAGGTTACCTGCTGAAATCAAGCCAGGCTGTCTCTTAAAACAGGGAAGTAGCACAGTGACTAAAGGTCCTTGTGACTGCAACTGGTTAACATTCCCATGATTATCTCATTGCTCACACTGACAAGTCAATAATTTAATAGCTTAATTAAAAACTGAAGTAACTATAATTGTGTTTTTCTCAATCTTTCTCTTCTGTCTGTTCTGCTTCTTTCCTCCACACCATCTTTTCCTTCCTTGGTTACATTTTTTCTCCTCTTTTAGGAAAAATAGATTAAGAACTAACCTTTTTTTAGGTAGATTCTGAGTCCCCTACTGAGCTCCATACAACGATATTAAGCTGCTGCTGCTCTTCTAGAGGTCACTATGAATCAGTTTGTCAATACTTACACTTAAGGTGTTGGCAGAATTAGCAAACTTGCATTCTACCCCCTGCCTAAAAGTGCATTATTTCTTTGCTGAATTAGAAACCAAGACTTGAAGGTTTACATTAAAAATACTCTTAAAAAAATCACACTACAGCTTAGTGTGTTGAACATGTTTCAGCATAAAACCATGTAAAGTAGGAGATATGTTAACTTTAGCCCTGCAAACAAAATCAGAGGATTACCACTAGGGTCACACAAGTGTTGTATTTAACAGTAAGACAGTCAATTCAAGCTTTCACATGATTTATTACACAATGAAAATGTCACACATCTATATCAGCAGAGGTGTGTAATTAAACAATTAAAAGGAATGAGACTTACATATTCCTTCACATTTTTTGTCTTCACAGCTTTGTATGAGTAGTATGCAGGGTACAGCATCCCAAACACCAGCCTATTGGAAAACAGAGAGAGCCTTCAGGATTTTGTATATATGACAAAACAGTGTACTATATGACAAAACAGTGACAATACATCATTAGAACAATTCAGCCAACTTAACAGAAAAAATCCTGCTCTCTAGCATTAAAATAAAAATCAGTGTTATATGTTCCTCAGAGGAAGTTTCATGATAGGCAAAACTAGAACAACATGAACAGAAAAGGGTGGATGCCCTAAAGACAAAAAACTGTTTTGTAAGACTGTTTCTAATAGATAATGTAAAACCAGTTGTTCTGGTTCTTTTACAAGTCAAACCAGTCCTGCAGCCTGTCCACACCAGAAGAGTGCTGGCAGTGCTATCACACTTGAAAAGCCTCTGAACCTATCAGTAGTTAATCACAGTCATCTACTTTTATCAGATTATCAGAAGTTCCCTTCCAAAAGAATTTTAAGACAACACTGACAACATTTCATCTCCTTCTGCTAGAACTATGCAACAGCAATATTTAGAAATGGAGGAAAAGTGGGAATTCATTCAATTGATTTTTGTCCCTGTGGAAAACTCTGTTCAGTAGCACACCAGCTCTAATGTCTCTCACCTTCCCTTGCTCTGGCTGAAATTATAATTATTAAGTATCAGAGATAAGAAAAGCCTTTGCTCATCCTTTAACCCATAAAATAGCCTTTTTAAGGGTGGAAAAGGTTTATTCAAAGAGAAGATACAGAAGAGGTTCCTGAACATCATAACCACCAACGCATGACATGCATAATAACGCAAACAGTTACTGGTTACCTGTGCACCTCCCCATAATTGTAAAAACAGCACTCCAAAGTTATTTAAATAACTATTAGTAGCCTGCTCATGTAAGTATCTTGCAATGAAGCAGATGAAAGGGAAACAGCTTGAGTCTTTCACTTCACAGATTTTTCAGCTACATTTTTCCACTCACTCTGTCATGTAGCATCACTTCTATAAAGAAAAAACCCCAATGTATTTCTAAACTTCAACAGCAATTTATCCTCTGAACATATCACTCTTGAACTGCTATAAACATGAAATGGGACAAAACAGAATTTTAAGAACACTTCTTCAGAAACAACTGATCTTAAGCAGAAATCTAAATACAGCAAGACTATCATAAAACTAAAGATGACCTCAAGTTCGATAAAAACACTAACATAAGAAACACAAGAAAGGTAGCTAGTTTTTCCCATAGATTTTTCTAGAAAAATCTTTTACTCAATATTAGTCAAATCAGGACTTTAAAAATACCTATTTGAGTAACCACTTTTTCTTTTAAAGAATTTTTATGGAAATCACTTTAAAACAGAGTGCAGTGGTTAAAAGGACAATATGTCATTATTATATTATTCTATAATATGATTATTTTATTATATATACACTAATAAATAACAATTTAGTATCATTTCCAATACTGCTGTAAAATGGAAGTGTTAGAAAAACTTCTGTTTGTTCACTAGAAGTGGGTAGGTAGATAGGATGAAAACAAAACATAGGAACCAGTACCATCAAGTTTTTATCTCCTTACAGCCAGAGCTGACATTGAATTGAGGAATGATGCTGCTGCCAACTCTGGCACCATCTTCTTCACATAGGAGAAGTCCTCTGACTTCAGTTAAACCTACCAGGCAATTTTGCAGGCCAAAAGCCAACTTGTCACCAGTGAGTGTAGCTGAAGGCCAGCAAACTCCCTTTTACCTTGCATCTCTGCATGCTGGATCAGTCCAGGGCAGCAGAGATCACTGCAGCTGAGTGGGGCAGCACCAGCCAGAAAGGAACAGCAGGGAGCCTGGGCACACAGATGGCTACAAAAACCCCACACATTCCAGTCCTTTTCCTCCCTGCATCCACACCTCCCAAGAGCTCAAAGCTGTCAGCAACACCCACTGCTGCATATTAGATGCCCATCCATCCTCTGATATTTCTACAGAAACCATACAACTACTTTAAGGATGTTCCAAATCATTCTATGGCTTTTCAAATTTAAAAACTCGAGTGTTATTTTTCCAAGTGTGGTTTGGATTTCACACTGAGCATCAGCACACTGCACCAATGGAGCAGACAAAAACAAAGGCAGTGTCCACAGATGGGAACAGATTTCAGCTGACTGTGATGTCATTTACTTTATATTATTAGTAGATACATGGATAATCCTGCTTACCAATGTCATTTCAGAGCCAGTTGGAAGCCCAGCTATTTCAGGTTTTTAGCTGGACTCAGGAGCTGCCATAACATTCCCTTTTTGGTACAGCCACCTCCTCTACAGACATTTTGCTCAGGTAAAGAGAAATGTTTCTCAAATATATTAGGAGACAAAAACACAAAGAAAGAAGTATCAAAGAGCCTTTAAATCTGAATTAATAAATTTTCATATCCATATAGCTGTATTTTTAAAAGACCCAACCTACTGCCTTTATTACCACATAATGTATGGTCTTACAGTTTTAATAGCTTTAAAGTGAATAATTGCTTGAAAGGCTCATTTATGAAGCAAAGCAACAGAGTTTGCATCTGACAGACAACTAAAACATCAGTCATCTGTACACATGTTGCTCTGGCACTGAACATATTTCACATGGATAGCAACAACTCTAAAGCCACAGTTAAAAAAATTAAAAATAAAACAAAGACACAAATAAAAGCCTCTCAAAAGTACTACTTGCATCCAGACTCCTCAAACACTAAGCCATTAACATTAACAACAATGCATTTAAGGGTTCAGTCTGTTCACATTGCCAAAGTATTGTCCAAAGCATGAAATAGTGTTTGGCACTTTATTCTTTCATTCCTCCAAATGCAAAAAGGGAACACTCTCTGTTCCTTACCTAACAGTTAAAGCAATCCAGGAAACTCTTTTAGTATGAGATGCTTTGGAGACAGCCCTATTCACTAAATTCCCTTTCCTTAAAAATTTTGTAGTAGTGATGACACCCATTGGTCCAATCAAAGGCTGAGGATCTCCACAGATTGATAAAGAGCCAGACACTGTGTGCATCTCCAGTAGGAATATGCACCTACACCCTCGAATGGCAGGCTGCAGAATAAAAGAATCCTCCATGCCACAAAAAAACCATGGACCTGATAAACTGCCTTGCTTTGCTGACCATGCCAGTTCCCCTTCTCAGTACCAGGTGTTTCCCAGCTACAATAGGAGTGGTTTCCATCCCTGTCATAAACATACACAAGTTTTTCTAAGAGCTGCTCAGACAACATGGAAATACCAGAAGTAGTGTAGATGACACTGTTTTACCACCACCAGACCTAATTTCTGCACAGGTAGTACAATTTCACTTGTGGATGAACTATAATTGCTATTCCACATATGGTTAGCAAGTTTAGCCTAAGCAACATTTCACTTGAAAGCAAGTTTGCTAATGAAAACTAAAGAGCAGAATAAAAACCTAAAGAACAATGCTTGAATCTTTGGCTGGCTGTTCTTGGCTGTAAAAAAGGCAAACAGAGCCATATGCCTCACCAATGGCATTTCAGTCAGCACTGGAAAAGCAGAAGCATTTTTGCTTAGACTGTTTACTGCCCATAAACTTCCAAGCCACTCCTATCAAAGATCAGGAATTTGGGCTTTGCTCTCCTTTTGTTTTGGCTACCAAGTGATGAGGCTCCAGTTATGGATTGAGTTTTGCCTGCTATGCACCTCTGGGGCACTCTCAAGCTCAAAATAAGGCACAAGGAGCACATGGAAGAATCCTATTCAGGGGGAAAAGCCCAAAACCCTGCATGTGTTGGGTTAACCCAACACCAGGTGGACACCAAAGCCATTTTGTCACTCCCCCTCTCAGATGGGCAGGGGAGAGAAAATACAACAAAGAGGTCAAAGGCTGTGGGGAGAGATAAGGACAGAGATCACTCACATGTTACTGTCATGGGCAATTGTCAACCAGGTTTGGGTAATTTGACTGTTAATCTATTATCAATCAAATCAGAGTAGGAAAATGAGAAATAAGAGTAAAACCTTGACACACAAACCCAATACACTCAAACCATGCCTTACCCCTCCCCCTGAGTGTTTCACAGCTAGGCAGTGACTTCTAGACTAAGCCAGCTACCAGCTACAGTTCACATGTCCTGACAAACAAAAGCTTGCCCTGGCATTTTTGTCCTGAATGTTTCTGAAAAGCACTACACTAAACAAAGTCATTCTGTCCAGCACCTGACAGAATTTAGCTCCACTTTGCTATTCAGATACACAACACTAACCACAAAATCTACAGTAAAACACCAGTAACTACAAAAACTACACTTGGAACAAAATGCTAGTCTGCTACAGGACAGAGGAGCATGAGGATCAGCTCCTGAACCCCCCAAGAAATTGTATCCCACTTTTTTTCCAACCCCCCTGGCTTTGGGCAAGGAGCAAGGAAAATCATGTAAATCCTATTAAAAGAACATGTCTGCCAACAGTAGTGAACTTGAAATCCAGCAACTCCTTTAGCAGACTGCAGTTACCAAAATGCAGGAATGCAATCAGAAACAGGTCTGTTAAAATCTTCACGGCATTCTTATGAGCAGAATATAAAAGCCAGAGAACAAAAATGCCTTAATAGTTAAAGAATATCCCCAGAAGCACTGACAGAGTTGAATAAAGCACATTCTTGAGCAGAGCAAGGCAGCTATTAACTTTCCAACTTAGAAAGCTGGAATTCTCCAAAGCAACTGCCAGATCCTTCCAAAGCACAGCAAAACCAATAGTAAGGCAATTACTCAAGCAGTCAGAAACCACCCTAGAATTTTAACAGGAAAAGTGACATCCCTACTGATTCCTCCAAAATGTGGGACTTTTCTATGTCAGGAACTTTTATTTAATGGGTCCCAAGTATAACAATTGCAAGCAGTCTGAAAGGAGACAATTAAGCCTTTTTTCCAATGCAGACCTCTAGGCTCCATTACAAGCACCCTATCTACTCATGTTTATGGACTAATTATTGATCTACCCCAAATTATCTGGCACCTTTTGCCAGATAACTCTTCAAGTTGTCTCAACATGGAGATATCTCTGTCTGAACCTTGAAAGAAGTCTAAAAAGAGCACAAAAAAAAAAAAAAAAAAACAGAAAAAATTCTCTTCTGTAAGGGATGTTCTGCAGTGGAGTGTGTGTGCAAGTGCTGATGTACTTATGGGATCACAGGGGCCTGTGGCAGTCTGGAACAAGGGACAGCTAAAAAACAACTCCTGAAGCAAAATCCAGGCTGCCCTCTCTAATGAGTCAGCCTGGAAACTCTTACACGTGGTCAAGTTGCATCAGTGCTTTAACACAGTTCTCCCAGTCACCCTTTCACGAGTTGACAGGGCATTACTGGTACACTAAACCTGTGAATCCACCCACCTCCTGCACAGCACAGAAGTACTTGGGGAGAAGCTATTTGCCTATCATCCTAACTCAAAGAATCTTCATCTGTACCTGGAGAGAGTGCCCAAAATTTGTGTCCACAAGTGAGCAGTGTTTCTTGTGCTGCTGGATAGCCCAGGTATATTTTAACAGAAGGGCATAAGTCTGGAGATAGCAACATCATAAATAACCAACAAAAAAACCCAAACATAAATCCTGCTCAAAACACAGTCAAAAGGCCCAACAAATCCAGCTGTACAGAAAATTCCAAAAAGCTAATACTGGAAGGCAAATAAAAATTGTTATAAAACCCTTAGTCACTTGTCAGCAGGCTGACCTATTCACCTCCTGCTTTATGATCCATGTTTTACTCGTGCTGTAGGAGCGTCCTGCCCATCCCATCCCAGCATTCCTTCCTGTTTACAGCCTCCCAGGTGAGCTCACACCTGCCAGCACTCACACCAGGAACTGCAACCACACCTTCTGCAGCACTGCCTCGAGATAAAGAGCAAACACTGAATGCCTTCAAACACAGAACAACCCTTGGAAGAGAACTTCAATCTCCCACCTAGCTCCCACCTCAAACTCAATAGCAAAAGTTCATCCCTGATAGAGAAGTATTCATTTTCAAAGCTGCTCACACTCAAATCTCAAGTCACCTATTTCCTTCAAACACATGAAATTATCTCTGATTTCTGTGTTGCTAGACTTCTTACCACTGGAAGCACAGTGTTTGTGGCCCCATGTCAGCCAGGAGCACAACTGAACACTGAGAAATAGCCAACAATTAGGAACAATTGCAGGGACTCCTCAGACAGCTCTTAAGACAGCCTTGCACATGACTTTGATCAAAGAAAAAGATGTGTCCTTGCACTGAACTGTGCTTTTCTTCTAATGATCAGCAAGGACTGACAGCTGGATTAAGGATGTCAGAAGAAAAACTGACTGGTTTGCAATTTTTCATGTTTTAAAAAACATCAAACCAAGCCTAGTTTTCAGGAGATAATTTCTGTTTTCATTTAGTATACGCATGAATAAACTTATTTCATAAAGCAGGTGAACAAGATAAAAAAATTGCAGTCTTAATTGTAAGTTTCAAGATGAAAGCTCATACCTACATGCATGTTCGAAGAAACTGTCATATCAAGAGTTTACATAATAAAGGTAATTGACAGATGACAGAGAAACACACGAGCTTCCTTGCTTTGGAAAAAGTTCTTTACACTCACTGCTCCTGGAGGTACTACAACCTACACATGCAGTTTTCATGAGCAACGTGATCCTCTCCATTCAGGAGCTTCTGAGAGCTCCTAAAAGACATGGGTAATTTAACGCAGATGATGTGCTGAACAAGATTAACAGGAACATTACAGATCTAGAATGAGGTGTTTCATTTTGTTATGAGGTTTAAAGTTACAAATACACTTGGTAGCTTCTTGGCTTCCATAAATTTCATTTTAAAAACTACCGGCTCTCTTATTTACACTACTTAGTTTTGTGCCTAGTGTCTTCAAAATCATGTTGGAAGCTTCTACAAATTTTTAGGCCTTTATTTCTGTGTAAGAACATGACATCCTTCATATCAAGGAGACTCCAGAATACACCTTAGAACACCTTCCATTGCAATCTATATGGTATATTGGAAAATTGTTCATTACAGTAACTTCAGTGACTTGTGTCAAGCCAGCAGCCACTTCTCAAAGCTTCCTCTGCTCTGTGCCACAGCAAATTTTGAAACAAGGAAAATTAGATGGATGTTTGAAGAACCAAAGCCAGCACAAAAAAAAACAAAGACTCATCTTGGCACTGCCAAGTCCTGCACGTTTTTAAACATGTTTAACAGTCTTCAGTTAAAGCTTCAGTTCCTGGAAGCCTCAGAGGTCTCAGTCCTGGTGAATGACCAGGTAAAATCAGATTTGCATACAAAGATAATATTTTATCCAGCACAAAACTGGAAGAGCAGCAGTAATGCAGCACAGCAGAAGAGCAGCAATACTAATTAAGTTCTTCAGGTGACAGAAAACTAAAAGAAACTTTGCCAAAAACACATGGGCACCACATGCCTAGAATAAAAGTCAAAAAGCCCAGCAGAATCCATTCCCATTACAGAAACCGTACTTAATTTTTAAAGCAGCCTCACTCATTTAAGGTATGCAAGTCCCAAGACAAGATTACTGCCAATTAAAACACTGAGTTATCTCTTTCACTGCTGTGGGAAGAAAAAAAATTTGGTTGCCCAAAAGCATCCAAGGCCAGCTTTTTATTTATGAAAGGTAATTTGGGCATATTTACCCTGAGTTACATTACCTTCAATCAAGCTATAGAAGTCACAATGGGAAGCCAATGTACAGACATACCATAGAGCTAAGTCTCAACTGCAGGAGATGGGGACAAATTCTTTGCAATAAAGTGTTTTATTTTCTCTATTGTCTCAGCAGCTGCCTAAGGAGAAAGTTTCCTGATGGACCCAATGCTTGAACTGTAGGTTCAGGAAATCAGTACTTTAATATTATCTTCAATATTAGAGGAAACTGAGTTCAGATTCTCTCAAGGCTCTGAAGTCATGCCCATTCTCAACTATTTTTCAAATCTAAAGCTTTATTCAGCTTTGACAAGTGGCTTCAAATCTCACTGCTCCACTGAGTTCCTCTTCCAGGCTTGGCCATCACTTATGGCCTAGGCTTATTCCCTCTAACACCTCCAAATGCCATAGTCCAAAAATGATTTCCACTTCCACCTTTTCAGCTTTGGTTTTCACTCTACATCAAGTTTGCTAGAGACTGGAGCTAATTTCACAAGTTAAAATCCAGTTATTGCTTGCTGCTCTAAGAGTATCTTTATTTTTGGAAATATTAATCAACATCAAAATAACTGGCTATAGGAAACTAACATTTAAAATAGGAGTGGTCCCAAATAAAAGTTGTTTCTGCTTATTCCAAGGGAAAGCACATTTTATTTTTGAGCTGTCTGTTAGTGTAAGGCAAACCACACTGCATGTAACCACCCATTCATATGGGTTGCATTTAAAAGAAAAAAGTGTCCATGCTGCCATAGGTCACACTGTGTGGAATATTCATCTGTCTGGGTGGCTCCAGAGAGAAAAGTGAGGTTCATAACCCAAAGGCTCAGAAAGGTCCTACTTAATCATTACAGATTCTTGAACCCAAGGGTGTCATCAGACACCAGCCTCAACGACCTGCCCCTCCCAAAAATGCTACAGAAATACCACAATCTGAGCAAAGGGGTAAGTGAAACCATATAACACCAACTTGTGAAGTAAAAGTAAGCATGCCTTATCTCTACCCCAGGCAGCTGCTGGTTTGGTTTTTAATCATCCAAAGTTACACACATTTTAATTTTTTGCCCTAAGTTCCTTGATTTTCAAACAATTCTGTTAATCTTATAACCCAGAAATTAACTTCTGGAGCCTCTCAGAGCATTCAAAGAACAAACCTTTCCACTGGACACAGGAAAAGGTTTCTATGAACTTTGGATTTGGCAGATGCTGTAGAGGCAGCATCTGGAGTTGTCATTGCCAGTAATGTGTTTCCTCAATTATACCTGGTACAGAGAGAACTCCGAGGATTCTGTTGGACACCAAGTTCAGGCTGACAAGCAGAATCTCCACCAGCCTTATTCATGCAGTTCTATTAGTAACAAAACTACAATGCTGAAAGATCTTAATTTCCTCCCTTTTGAACCCAAATAATTTATGGGTTTTTTTAGACTCATGCATTAATTAGTTTGAGGGTTTGCTCTCAAAAACAAATAAAGCACATTATGCTGATTAACAAAAAAAATTAATTTCTGAGAGAAGAATTCTGTTAACACAATTATGTTTCACTGGTTATATGTAAATGGGCTAAGTTACCAGAAGATACAAAAGAAATGCGTGCCTTTTCAGAAACGTTATTTTCCAAATGCAAATGTAAGATAATTTGCCCGATTCATATTATCCTCTTTATACAAATGTAAATTTCATTTTGTCTCCACCATTCAAGGGTAACTTTTAGACAAGAAAAACTAGCCCTCAAAGTTCTGTAAGTAGAATAGTAAAACAAACATTGCTTACCTTGCAACTACAGGAAATTAATGACTGCCAAAGCAGCCATGTAAAACATATATTTTATGTTTCTGTGGATATAGTGTCTTCCAAGTGAACCATAAGCTGTTCACAGATGAAAATATTGAAGAGGTCAGCTTCTAAAACATTCTAATACTAAATACACTGCAACTGAGTAATCCTAGATGTGCTTTTAGACATCTATAAAGGCAGTGATACGTTCTAGAAAAAAATCCTAATCTGGGAAAAAAATATTAGCAGGCAGAAGTGAATAATGACAGCACAAAGCCAAATAATAATTCTTTGGGAGTTTTATATTAGTTTAAAGTAATGTTACCATACTTAAAAACTAATCAGGATATCTTTAAGCTAGTGACCATCTTCCTGACTCTCCACAGTTGTGATCAATGAGTTACAAAACAGGGTGGGGGGAGGAAATAACAAAAACAGACAGTGGTAGGAAGGCACAAGCACAAACTGTTTTCCGAATTTTCCCCTTGAGCACTGGAAGTTCCAACAGCTTTAACACAAGGTACAGCATTATGTCAGGCTTCTCATATCAGGAAAAACTCTGCTTGGGAAATCCTTGCACTCAAAGCCAGGTTGCAGGCTTTTGAAACGAACTGCACCTAGTTTTCAACATCAAACACAAGTTCCAACTGTCTTTGGGATGCATGAGTAATGTTCCAAAGATGATAAACACAGGGCAAACATTCATCTAGTTGAACCCACCTCCATGTTGATGCTTGCAGACTGCTAGGAAACACAAGAGAAACACAAGTAACGCCCTTTTATTTTGTCAGTGATAAACTGAGCAGCAAAGAACAGAGATAGCTGACAAGAAGCTCAGTGCAGAGATAGCCTCTGTGGGGTGTTTTATTTCCCTCACACAAAAACCATCTTGTCAGGTTGGTTGTTCTGTGCCACTGAGGCCAGTTGTGTTTGAAGTCATCCTGGTCAGCAAAAAATTTGCAATCCCCTTCCCTGCCTAGACCCTGCACAGCTCCTCTCATTTGTCCTGAAGCAAACTGTCATGATCTAGTCTGGCAGGTCCTGCCAACAGAGGGATTGTGCTGTTGGCAGATGGAATATTTTCTTCTGTATAAACCTAGTACTTACACAGGTTTCAAAATGTTGGAATTTCAAAAGCAGAATAAAAGGGACCTAAAAAAAGCTTAGGGAAAACTCCTTTGCACATGGAGCACTGGAACACAGGACTTTGCCAGACACGTTTTACACACATTTAGAAGATGATTTCTATCAAATATTAAAATTATTGAGCCAAAGCAACTTTTTTTTAAACAAATCAGAATTTGGCTCAGGATCTTCCTCAGCCTTGCCCAAGCATATAGGGAGCTGCCTCTATGTCCAAACCCAGGAAAGACAAAACTTTCTGTCCAGGCTGCAGAAGTGCTCAACAGCCTACAACGTGCTGGCTCAAAGCAGACATTGCTTTGTGGAACACTGCAGGAGTGGAGGTTGTTTGTTTTCATTAGAAACACCCTTTTGTGCCAGATCATGCAGTTCTTGGTATTTCTTTATCTACAATCAGAAGACACACATGTGGGGCTCAGCACATTTTGTAACACAGAACATGCCAAGAGCATGAAGTAAGAATGTCAGACTCCACGGGACACCTCTAGACGTGCTCCATCTGTTCTGGGGAAGCTTCAGTCCAGCTCGCCTGCCACAGGCACACTGAGCCTGCTCTGCACTCCCACCACCCTGTAAACATGGCAGAGGAAAGAGCAGCTAGGCTGCAGAGCAAATGTTGATTTAAGGCAAGGTGTGCCAGACAAGCAGTAGGGACACTTCTTTCTTACAAGTTGGCAGAGACAGAAATTTTGCATTGTATTAACTCAAGAAGTGTTACAAGTCACATACAAGTGAGCAGAAACTTCTCATTGTATATATTAGGATTACCTCACTGAGAAGCTGAACTGTTGGAGAGAAGAGTTCTGATGATTTCACTGCTTAATTATGTAAATGATTTTAAACTTTCACACAGTCAGGACAATACACTTAATCCCTAGACTTGCATATGCTCACAGATTTCAACCCATGAAACTGAAAACCCTTTAAAAATCTGACACCTTGTTTGATTAGAACAGCTGCACTGTTATTACTGGAACTAGATTCATAAGAAGAAAGAATAAGCAGCAATGTGAAAGCAAAGAATGCAGTTTCAGAGCACACTTTAACCACACCCTAAAGCCTAAAATAATGCTGGTTTTGTCCTGCAACCTTTCATTCTCAACACACCACTTACCTAGCAACTACACAACAGCAGTGTGAGCTGGTGCAGTTCATTGCAACTAACAAAATATTAACTTCTATCAAGACTAATTTTCATTCCAGTTGACAGAACAATCAGACACACACAGTGGTCAGTTTGGATCATGTGGAAAGTGAATGAGGAGAGGATGAAGGACAGGATAGCCCCTCCCAGCAAAGGGGCAGTGACATCTCTAGCATGAAATGCCAAGGATAACTGATCAGAGCCACTGATTCATTCCAGTTCCGAGATGAGACAGATGCTGCAGCACATCTCACGCTGTGACAGCGGCTCCTTTTCCCCACAGGTGCAGCAGCAATTTATAGGCCTTTAAACCAAAGAAAACTGTCAGAAATTCAGCATCCCACAGCAGCCAACATCCTTCACACTTCAGCTGCAACCACTGTGCCAGAGAGCAGGCTACAAACAGTCACAAACTCTCCCACAAAGGCCTCCTCTGCCTTGAAGATCAGGCTATGGAGCTATAGCTGTTCCTTTTACACACAGGGTGTTATTGTTACCTGATTCCACCCCACGAGCTGGGATGACTTCAAAACATGTGACAGCATGTTGATCAGTACACAAGAGGGTAAATATTATTGCAGTTTATGCTTTTATTAAAAAAAAAATTGTATTCCACGAACAAGACACGATCTAGGTTTCCAGCCAAAGCATACAGAGTTACATAAAGCATGATCCACATGCTAAGCCAGGTATTAGACAACAATTCAATCAACACAGAAGCTATGGCTGCAGCCACCCCTTCTCAGATTTACAGTAATTCTGGGGGCAGCTGGACATCTGGAAATGTCAAACAACAACAGAAGCATTAAAAGTAGAGTAAGATAATGCCTTAGAAACTACCATTAAAGAAACAGCTCCATTGTGTAAAGCAGCAAAAGCTGAAAGAGACCAATACTACTGCCTAGCTTCAGGTCACCTCCTGTGTCCCCCACACAGTCTTTGTCCAGCTTAAAGCAATTAGTTATAATCTAACATCAGATTCAAAGAATATTTGCAAGGCTCCAAACTTGGGGTGGGGAAGAGAGACATTATAAATACAAGCAAACAGAAAGCTAACTACTAGTACCCAAACAAATCCATCCTTCTGTGGAGCACTGCAACTTTTCCTTCCAACATTGATGGATACTGACCTACTTAACTGGAAACAAACCACGTACTTAAACATGAAGGGAGAACGTGCTGCAAAGCAACACAGATGGGGGAACTTTCATTTTTAAGTGAGGAGGGAAAGAAGCTAACAGATTACAGCAGACAGTCTGCTTTAACAGATTGCAAGAACAAAATGGCCATCTACTTGGTATTTAGGATGCTTTCACATCTCTGCTTGGCACAAGAGGATGGTCTGATCTCATCCATACCAGGCTGTGACTGACAAGTATTCAGTGTGTTTACTATTAAATACTGTCTCAGCAACTGATGTGTACACGAGCACTCAGACCTCACAAATGAGAAGAATGAGCAATCCAAGTGGATGAAAAGTCAGGCACAAGCTCTGTTTGAAGTTAACAAGATGGGCACTCCCAAATTTAAAAAATTATTTCCACCATCAAAAACTGAGAACATGATGTGCCACACTGACATGTTTTCTGAGATTCTGAATGAAATAATTTATCTTATTGTTAGTTTTGTTATGTGAAAAAAAGGAAAAACCCTGCAGTAAATATTCCAAAAATTGTTGCAACAGCCAGTGTGTTTTAGAAATAACAAGCTATACTTACTGCAACAGCACCCAATTGATATGCAATTTGAAAATGGAAAGATGTTTTAATTGTGCACTTCAAGTCTTCTGCTTCTTGACATAAAGATATGCAATTAGTACAAAGTATTTTACAAGTTTAAATACTTAAGAATAATAGCATTGATAGAGCAAAGGGAAAAGACTTCATTAAAACAAAGTTCTGCTAAAGATTCTTATGTGGAACAGTGAATTTGAACCACTCCCTGTTTCCTGTGCATGACTCCTCAAGACAATTCACATGCAATTAAGAATCCAAATTCCCTACTAGCTCCATTCCCTAGTTCCTTAAAGTGTTCACCAAAGTATTTTAGTGGAGTTAATGAATTCCAAATTGCAAACTCCCAAACTGAATCAGAAGGCAGTTTGCTTGGGACACACATGTCAGGACAAGTCCACCATGTCAGAAATCAGCAGAGGGCACTGCGACTCACCTATAAATTAATATTTTGCTGCTCTTTTGGCCCTGAAACACAGGAGGTCAGTCAGGAGTGAAGAACTCTGCCACAGACAGACAAACTGCTGCTCCTTTCCATCACCAGTCAGGATGACAGGCTGCTGGGGACTTGTGCACCAGGAAGTCACCAGAGCAGAATCCAAATGCTACATAACAAAGAGCCTCAGGTCCTCACAGCTACACAGTATTTAAAAATCTCTTTCTTATGGCTTCTATGGGAAGGCTAGGACACACCTTCCAAACTACAAACACACAATTCAGAGACTCAAAGTGACTGAAATAGGTACACCTGGGAAGAGACCAGAGGAAAACAGATCAAAAAAGGAAGATAATGGACACTGAGAAAACAGGACAAGAGCATTCTCAAGACTATTGAAATTGATGACCTCTCATGTCATACCACATCTACTTCTGTGCTACTTCTCACCTTCTGTTTCCACAAGAATTTTGCTTTATTAGCAAAGTTAAACGACAATCTATCTCAAAGCTGTCCAAGTTCTCATTAAACACTTCCACCTTCCTGAGAAATTAAACACTGGCAAACTATTTAAATCCCACATCTAGGAAACAAGGACACAAGAAGGTGGAAAGGATTTATAAATAATATTCAGGACTCCCTTTTTAGCAAAAATAATTAGGGCACACAGATCAGTGACCAATGGCAACAAGGAAAACTAACTCCACAGAACTGCACAGTACATTATCTTTTACTGCCTTTTGCAATAAATCTGTGGAGAACAGAAGCTGTTCTCTTCATTCCCTGTGCTATAGGGTTAGGCTCATGGAGATTTTAACTTATGTAAATACAACCCTTGGGAATTCAGGGGGGAAAACCCAACCACCTACAGAAGAACCTGGTCATCAGAAATGAAGGTACTCGGCATTGCTGCCATCTCCCCTGAAACCAACACAGTCTAAGTAGTTAAAATAAGAATTCTCCGGCTGGTGCTGTTATGTAACAAAGCAGAAACAGGTTGAGCAGCTCCATCTGATGTACAGAAAGCTGGAGTATGCCTCTTGCCTATAGCACCGTGTAAAGCCTGTGGGAAGACCACACTGCCAAAGTGCACCAACAGCAATTCCTCCCACAGACTCTCCTCCAAACCTCTCTCGTCCCTTGCCAATTCTGGAACGTGATGTTCTACTTTGCAAGCTGCAATTATGTGACAAGTCTCGGGGACGGCAGGAAGAGGGAGAAGGACTGCTACTTATCGAGGCGGTTGGGCTGCCGCAGGAAAATATACGCGGCAGTATGAGAAAGCAGGAGAAAACTTGACAAAGTTTTCAGATGAAATTACACCAGACAGCTTAAGGGGGATATCTTTCACCAACAAAACAGGACAATCCTATTATGCCCTGCTGTGGGTCACACACTCCTGCTACACACTTTATGCTAATTCGGATGTTTGTTGGACTGCTTTGTGAGCGGATTCATTTCGTTTGCCTGGCAAAAGCTCACTCACAGCAAATCTCAACTCAAAGGACCCAATAAGCACCGGGGACCTCAAAGTCACTATCCTTGCCATCCAGCAAGGAGCATGAGGAAGATTCTGCTACCCAAATATTACTCAGACTTTATGAGGGACTTTATGACATTCAAATGAACTCAATAACTCATCAGTTTCAGGAAGGAACAGTACAATGCCTATGAAAAAAATTCAGAGGTGTCACTGCAGTTTACTCTTTCTCAAATAGAACTTACACAACAGATAAAATGAAGCTTCTCGCCCTAACGAAGTTTGTCTCTTTGGCTTTCAAAAACTCGAGTTTATGAGGTGCAGAACACAATAACTGCCAACCTATCTCTTCAGCTGATAAGCTACACTCAGCACAGACCGCCATCTCACACTCGCAAGCACTCTTCTAGTCCTCTCAACTCTGCTAGAAGTTAAAAAGTAAAAGTTACGAGATTTTATAGGTTACTCTGGATCAATTTACAAGCAACGGTTGCAATCTGTGCGCGCCAGGCACAAGCAGCGCGAGTTGGCTGGCTCCGCAGCCCCGGGAAACGTGCACTAAGAGCAGGAGATCCACATTATGGGTAACCACAATCCCGGTGCGGGTCCTGCGGAGTTTCTGGGAGCACAAGGACTCTCAGGGACACGGACCCCCAAGGGGAGCGGGGAGCGCTGAGCACCCGCCTCTGGAGGCTGGGAGAAGCAGAAAAGGGACTCAGCCCCCCGCCCGCCGCTCATCGGCACCATCTCAGCCCCGGGAAATAAGGCGCCTCCCGCAGCCCCAGCCCGGCACTCACACGACCGCTCGGGAGATCATCCAGGACACCATCGCGGCGGCGGCGGCAGCGACGCGTCCCCTCAGCCGGCCGGGCCGCAATGGCCGCGCCCCGCCCCGCCCGCCTCATTGGCTCGGGAGCTGCGCGCCTGCGCCCTGAGGCCGCGCGGGCGGGGCGGGAGCGGAGCGGGGCCCGTGGGGAGGGCTCGGCGCGGCGTGAGGGGAGCGGGACGGCGGCTGGGAAAGGTGAGTGTCTGCTCCTGCCTCTTCATCCAGCACCTGTCTGAGCAGCCATCCTAGACCCCGACATGGATACAGCCTTTGCAAAGCACCTGGAAGAGAGAGGAACAGATAGGAGTCCTTAAGATTGCAGTAAGGCACTTTCTCCCCTTCTCACCGCCCCTATTTGAAACACAGTGACCAACTCTAGCAATAAGAGGGGTGCGATGCTCACCCCTTGCCTTGGTCTTTGCCCGTGTGCTCGCAATGCTGTAGGATGTTCGGTAAGCCAAAACATCCGTGTGGTTTATTGAAGTCACCTCAGGCTGGCCTGCTGCCCCGGAGCGTGCCGAGGCACTCGTGTGCTGGAGGGGTGGGTAAGGCCACTGTGTCACCCAGGGACAGTGGTGGGGGACAGCGGGTGGGTCAGGCCGCTGTGGCACCCCGGGACAGTGGTGGGGGACAGCGGTGGGTCAGGCCGCGGTGTCACCAGGGACAGCGGGTGGGTCAGGCCGCTGTGGCACCCCGGGACAGCGGGTGGGTCAGGCCGCTGTGGCACCCCGGGACAGCTGTGCAGCCCTGCCGTAAGCACAGTGTGGTGCCAGCCCGCCCCTGGGCTCCTGCACGCCCCTGGAGCACTAGGAGAAGGTGTTCCTCCTCTGTGCTCTCCCACAGGCACTCAGAACCAAATAGTGTTTAAGGTCACCTCCTTAGGTGGGCCACACAGACTGCTACATGCAGTTAATCCAAAACTGCAGATGACCAGATAGATACACATGAAAGGATTAGTGCTTGTCTGCCTTGTTACTTTTGTTTCTTCCCTTACCCATCTTTTTTACCAGCTGCCGTCCAAGGCCTGAGAGCAAGCAAGATGATCCGCAGTGTAACCCAGTCCAGGTACTCTTGCCAAAGTCGTGGTCTGGCAGGCTGAGACATGCAGGAGAAGCTGATTGCTTCCTGATACCTTAGTTAATCCATCTCTGCATATTAGTTTTACACTTCCTGCAGAACTGTTTGCGCACATAAAACAACAATATTTTCCTGAAACTGACTGCTTTATCTTTTCTCAGAAGACTAGGTTGTATGAAGTCCTGCCCAAGCCACCGCTGAAAACATTCCATTTTACTCTTCTGATTTCAACGAGTGTAACAGAGCAATAGCCAAAGTGATGGATGTCGATGCTACTGAACATGCCACTCAGAGCTAAGGTAGGGAAAGAGCAGATCACAGTTTCAGCACCACTCCTGTTGCCTCTCACAGTAAATGACATGCCAAAGTCATTGTGACAATCCCTAGAAGAAAAGAATACTTTAACACATCTTTAAGTGCAGATTATAGAGTTTCTCTGCCTGCCATACAGAAAAAAGAAATAGCTTAATCTGTGTAAGCTATTGTTTTATTCAGATGAGAGGTGCCAGGTAAATGCAGGATGGTTTCTGTTCCACCAGAATTCCTCACCTCCTCCCACCACTAAAACCCAGCCACGGCCATCTTCACTCACCTACAGCCTTCAAACACACCACAGACAGCCTAAAAGAGGGAAAGAAAGAGGGTAAATAAACAATTGTGGAACATTTCAACAGTGTTTGAAAACTGTTCTTATAGTTGTATACTGTGAAATTTGAAGCCTGAAACAAGAAAGCAGACAATGTAAAAAGCAATTATTTTTAACCATGCAGAAATTCTTGGATATAGTGATACTGCCCCATCTTAGGTGTGTCCTCACACTGACCTTTGTAGGGGGTTACTGATGCAGGAAGAGGTAGCGAGGAATTTGTTTGTGAACAATTTAAAGTACACCACTCATCAATCTTATTTTTGCAACAGGCCTAACCTGAAAGCATTCTTCCTTTCATTCAATGAAAGCAGAAATCCAAACCACTGCTTCTGTGCCCTTTGAATAACAAACCCCTCCAGTGGTGGACTGGGCAGAGGAAACTCACTCAGCAGAGCATTTGTAACATAAATTA
The DNA here is from genome assembly GCF_027579445.1 of Ammospiza nelsoni. Lineage (NCBI taxonomy): Eukaryota > Metazoa > Chordata > Aves > Passeriformes > Passerellidae > Ammospiza > Ammospiza nelsoni. The sequence continues at coordinate 30,003,664 of NC_080640.1, read as the reverse complement.
CCTGGCAGAGATTACATTTTAGGCTCCAGTTCTGTAAACTCCTGCTGCCTGCCTGACGCTCCACTGAGGTTTGTAGCATTCCAGTCCATTTAGAGCAAACAAAGATGAGAGCTCTAGTTCACAGCATGTGAAATTAAGTACACAACACATTTCTTTACTGCAAGCAATTATGTTTGGTACTAGCTCAGAGAACCATTCCAGGAAAAGACTTATACTCTTCTTTACTGTCTCAGATTGTATATACAATAATTCCATAGCTGCATAATTTATTTTATATGGAATATGTTTATACAAAATAAAAAGTGGTTTTCCTCTAAGAGACATTTATTTTTCTTGTGTTTGTTACCATGGTGATACTGTCTCTGTTAGAAAGCTAAATTTACATTTAAAGAGACATTTTTTAAAAGGGTAAAGGCAGATGGTTCCTAAGAGTAATTTATCTTGCTCAGAAGATTACAATTTATTTCACAGAATGTTTTGAGACTAAATTCAGTGCAACAAGCTGGGTGGTGGTTGCTGAGCCCTCAGCAGACAGGCACAGGGATGCCCCATGAACTTCCCTGTATTCCAGCTCACACATAATGCTAATCCATGCTCCTGCATGGCAGAAACACAGGGAGCAGCACAGCAATTAAATCCATGCCATGTACTTAGTCAAACCTGGCATGTCTTACTCATCTGTCTGTCTATTTCTGTCTAAGGAGGAGACTTACAGGTATCTCATTATGGGATATTTTTAACGCCCCTTCCAAAAGCCACTTAATATAGTTAAAAGTTGCTTTAAATAGTTTTTACAGTGATTGGAAAATCATTTGTAAAGGCCACCTACCTTCTTTGATATAATACAATGTATGTATACAAACATCAATGTTGAGCTTTCACCTCTTTTACAGGTAAACAAACATTTCAACTACATTGCAGCTGTGCAATCAGTGGATGAGCAACATTTAGGAAGCCACAAGCTACTCTGTGACAGAGGGATTCAGTTCCCTGCAGTACAAGGATATGCTCCACAAAGACAACACCAGTTGCATCACATAGGTTAAAAATACAGATAGGTTGATCGCAGGGATGGGTTTTTCATAGCTTCACTCTTTTATATTCATCTATTCTAGCTGAGCCTCAAATCTAAAATATTTTGAAAAAAAAGATTTCTTTCAGTCCTGAATCATACCACATACATTGGTAATTTTGGGACCAGAACACAGATTATGAGAGTTTATCTGTTAAAACAGCAATACAGAATGGGTGAAAATTACTATTTCTTACACTGCTCTAATGATGTTATTACCATAACTGATTATTAATTAATATGGTTGAAATGTAGAGTTTATGATACCTTCAAGTATTTAACTCTTCATCTACCTTTCCTATGCATGAGGCAACAGCAAAGGTAAGCTCTAATCTCTAAATAAAAAGCCCTTCTACCCTAATGGGCTTTAATTTGAAAGTGAATGTTGGGCAATGCTATGGATGTTTTAGGAAATCAAAGCAGCTGAAGCTTTTCCTCACATCTATTTCAGCCTCCCAGCACAGCATCTTGCTGAGGAACATGGCAAAGCCAGTTGGTGTCTAATATTGGTGTCTTAAGTTTTTTTTATTACAGCATGCAGACTGAATGCTAACAGGCCATAAGCTTATTTCTTTCAGGAATGTTTGTGTGAAATTTATTAACATTCCAAATTAGGAATGTAAAGCACCCAATTTAACAAAAAAGCAAAGTTTCAAATGTATGTTTCTACCTTTTTCATTTGGTTTAACCACTATTGTTTTCAGTTTTATTACAGTTTGACATGCCTATTAAAGCTCTTGCTTCAATATGAATAAGTAGAAACCTTGGGTTTTGAATAATCTCTTTCCCTCATGTTTACAGATATGCCTGCAAGTGCAAAACCTGAAAACACACAAACTGCAACATGTTTTAAAATTCATGGTTTAAGGCATTTTTTGATGGCAGTTTCCTGATTTTCAGGGCCCTGAGAATTACAGTTAGTACTGAATTTTAAGCAAAATAGAATTTGGAATTAAAAAGGCATCTACCTAGAGTTGTAGGATGACTGCACCAAGTAGTAGAGGGGAATCCTTGCAAGCAGAGGAGTTAGCAAATGCAGCAGGCCCAGAGACTTGTTTTTCAAAACTATGAAAGAATGATGTCTAGCACTGTTAATTCCATGAGTTGTAGGTCAGGAAAAGCAGATAAGGCTGAGACAGAACTGAAAGCAATTCAGAACAGCCTTATCAATATAAAGGCAAAGCATTTTCATCACTCCAGCCTGTTTTGACTGCATCAGTCAATTCAGACAGAATCCAATTAATCTTATAAATACAAATATTAAAAGGGTACTCTGCTTACTATTTTAAAGAAAACTTACCATGCTGTGAAAAGGTTTATCATGCAACTGCTGATTTGTTTTATCAATTTTTAATGGGTTGCAATGGGTTAAGTGCCTCCTGTTCTTTCTTACCAGAAACATAAAAGCAAACCCATTAGGATTTTTTTTTCTGAAAGGAAATGTGATCTGAAGCGGAAGGGGAAAGTTCAGAACAGCTCCATCTGAGACTTGCTCCTGGCAGCACTTGTGTGTCCATCCTACCTTATTGCTTCCATTTGCAGTTGAAAGCATTTAAAATGTGGCCCCCACAAGGGCAAGCTGAGGCAACAGAGGAGCTCATTTCCAGCCCAGGAGGCCCTCACAAAGTGCTGTACCTGTCACTTTCCTGCTGCTGTGTTGATAAGCTATAGGCAGAAATGTCTGACATGTAAGATAGAAATGTCTGACGTGTTGCATGTGGACCTTCAAACATTACCCTGTAGCTAAGTGTAACCATACCAGTACATCCCACTAGGGCAGTCCAGCGGAGAGGTTTGTATTGTTATTTCTCCCATGTTCCCATTGTGTCTAGGAGTGACATTAAAGCTGTTGAACTGTTCAAAAGCTGCACGTGAATGTTTCAGTAAATATACACCTCCCTCATGAGAGCAGACCCATTTTAAATGGTGAGCTACACATAATCTGGCATCTGATGATGCACTCTTTGGGATTTGAAATCTGTATAGAGACAGACACCAAAGCCATATTATTCCTTCCTGTCTGGGCAGTATCATCTCAGCTATATTCCATCACTACTTGTGATGCCTCACATTTAATAATTATAGCAATCTGCTGGAGATTGTTTCTAAATACACCTTCTGCTTTTGATGTTTGTGATCCCTGTGGAAAGCTTACGTTATTTTATAGTCTGCTGACTAAGCTCATGTGCACACCAGCTGCATTTTATCAGGGAACAATGACTGCTTTTTGAACTGACTGATGGATTTTACTTAAAATGAAGAGGAGCTATACCTTCTTCAGCAACACTTGGAATGGTGTTCAGCACCATCTCTATTTGCAGAATGTCAGTCTCTCCAGATAAACAGTGCTTGTTCAACATGGCCACAAGCCCAAAACATAGCTTAGAAACAGAAAGGACCCAAAGTTTTTCTGCTGCATAAGGAAAAAAGATCACCCCCTGTCATTTGGAGAGATGTCTTGTCCTACCTGTTCCTAAAGCCTTTCAACAGCAATTACACACCTTTTCTTAACTATGCTTACTAGTCCTTCATTATCCTACTGGGAAGCTTTTCCTTGTATCAAACTTGAGTCAAGGAGTATTCAGCAGTTACCCTGCCTCCCCCAAGTATGGCAGGAAAAATGTTAATTTCCTTTGCAGCACCCTAAAAAACTCAACCGAATACTTATGTATCAAATCTTCCTTGGAATAAAGAATTCCTTATGGGATATTTTCTAGTCCTTTTGATTCCTTTTTTAATCAAACTTTCTTGAAATGCAGAGCCCAGACCCATACACAGAGCTTGACAGGAGAGTGATCAGCACCAAGAGCTGAAGGACTACCTGGTACATTATCCAGCAACTCAAAAGGCTGCCAGCAAAGGACACCAGGCTATCAGGTTTCCCTTTTCTTGTTTCCCACATTCTCAGGGCAGCACAGCATGATCAGCTGGGACAGATACTCAGGGGAACCTCTGCTGTGAGGCAGGATGGCAATTCCTATGTGCAGCCCCAAGTCAGCCTTTAGCCAGCTGACCCCAATCTGCCTTGCTTTCTCATTCCAAGACAGGTCTGCTCAAAACTGCTAACCAATAAATGCATTTAAGGAAGCTGTTTTGTTAAACAATATTCTGATTTGTTTTTCCTTGGAGCTATGTTTTCTGCCTTCTCATTACTTGGGTTCTTTTTCCCCCAAGTGTTATCTCTCTGCATTCTCCCCTGAACTGGGGAAAAGGTCTCTCTAGACTTGAAAACTGGAAGGGAATATCAAATCATTTCATCCAACTTAAACCCTAGACACAGAATCATTAATTCATGTGTTGTGTCAGATAACCTTTGTTTCCTAGAAGCAGTGCTGCCGGCAAAGGATATTGATTTGAAGGCATCAGAACATCAATTCTTTTTTTTAATTTTCACCAGTAATTTTTTTTTCCTCTTGAAAACACTAGGCCCCTACTTTGAAACTTTGAATTTACCTTTAGTTTCCAGTTTAGGTTCCTGCTATGCTTTAAGTGATAGATTAGACATGTCTTTCTCACTCATTAGGTCTCCACAAGGATTAATGCATGCATAAGTCACATTTCAGTCTCTTGAAAAATTAAACAGCAAGTTTCTTGGAATTTTTTTTTTTGTCCCTAAATTCTTTATGGTAGATTCCTAGCTCTAAGCCCAAATTTGTCCAGTATTTTCATATGCTGAACTTAGTAACCACATTTCTGTTAACTTCACAAACTTTCTGTTTGAATGGCATAAGATAATAAATCTGCCACCCTCTTTTTTCTTTTGTTCTCATTAACAGAGAAAATGTTCTTGGGTGCTCATATTCAATTCTTTGTCCTCTGATCCAGGCACCTGCCTTGCGTGCTGCTTCTCAAACTCCTGGCTACCAGTCTGAATGTTTTGTTGATGTCTGTTCTTGGAGGGCTCACCTAACACAAAAAAAACCTTGCTAACAGAGCCCAGGTCATTAAACACCCCCACTAAGACGCTGTTGTCCCTTACTGGAAGTTAAGAGAGTTAGCATAAGATTTCCCAAGATTCTTCAAAGAAAGGGGATGGACCCCAAAGGCATGGCTGGATAGGAGCACCCATGTCTCCTCACTCCTGCAAGCACAACAAGGACAACTCCTGCTGTGCCACCGGACTGCCCTCCCTTCCTCCCCACCTCTGAAAAAGCCTCCCAGTCTTGTCCTGAGGTGCAAAATCAAAGCATGTTTCTATAATGATATATCACAATCATATAGAGGGTGCAGCAGATCAACAGCAAAACAGGATCAACAGCCCTTATACAGTCTCTAACTTTCAATTTGCAAAGCTTCTAGAGGCAGCATTCATGTCCACCCTGCAAGAAACAAGTCCTTGCTTCTTGCTATACAGAGTGACTCAAGTCAGCACTGAAGAAAATAAAGATTACCTAGAAAAAAAAGTTGGCACTTGGGCTTGTTTTCTTGTTCAACATAGCCAAAACCAGCAGATACACACAGAAAAACATCTCTTACAGAAATTTCTACAAAACATCTCTACACAGAAATTTGTTTCTGCCTAAAAGATTTTTTCCCATTTTCTGTGGCAAGGAAGTCACCCTTGAGTCTTCTTCTCTGTTATTTGAGTAGAACATTGCCAGCCAACAGAATACATTTCTATGTAGTCTTCTGTAGTACTCTAAGGACACAAGTGCAAGCTGTTTAATACATTAGCAATAATTGTCAAAGGTTTGAAGCCTCTCTGGGGAGCAGCAGGAGTTTTGCACATGGATTTTTACACTGCCAGAAATCCCTAGCAGTGTGTGTTACTATCCACTCAGAAGGCAGCCTGAAAAGTCTCTCATACTCAAAACTCTGCCACCTTTGCTTTCCAACTAGCCTTTTAGTTCTGAGCAAAGTTGACTCTGAGAAAGGGAGCACAGACAGTCTTTCAGCCTGTCTAGACATTGTGGATGCTGAATGTTTAATAGCCTGGTAGAGCATAGTTGGATTAGAGCAGTAGAAAGTGATGAAGGCAGGAAAAACAATGGGCAGAACTTCTGGTTTAACAGGCATAAATGCACCATGTCTGTAGATGCTCTGAGCTGGTAGCCTGCAGGTGGCTAGGAAAAAATCTTGATGTCAAACACATTCTGTCTAGACAAATCAGAGCTTCACCTTTTTTGCATACCCCTTGGCTCCCAGAATTCACTAGAAATAAATGTTGGACATCAAAATCTACACAAAAGGCAATCTCCAGCAAGCCAAAAATGACAACCAGTAGCTGGTTTGTTTTGGCTTCCTTTCACACAGTATAAACATACAGACACAGTTCTTCCACATACTCTTTTTTCATCCTCTCACACATTTTGGTAAATAATCTATCAAGATAAATGAAACCTGAATTTAAAAAACCCTGACAAAACTAAAGTGCAACCTAAAATTCAGGACCTTCAGCAGTTCATCTCTGGAGTACTTAGGACCACAAATTACACAAATGATGGATGCTCCTCCTTAAATGAGCACTAATTGTGGATAGCTGAATTAAAAATAAAGTCACCTTTATGGTTTTGAGTGGCTTTAATGTTTATGGTTGACCTACTGGGTTCATAAGCATAAAACAAGTACTCAAGTTTCACCAGTATGGAGCAAGTCTTGTAGCTTATGCAAACGCTGGAAGGAGGACATGAATACCTTCCCTCACTTTATTTCCCTGCAGATGAGCTGCATCACAACTGTGAGCACCACTAAATCTCTCTTGCATCAATTAATTCAGTCATCAATTGGTTCAGGAGTTATCAAACCTGTGCTTTCAGACCTCTTTTTTGTCTCAAGAAAGTTAACTTAAGCAACATGAAACACAAGTGGTAAATTGCTGGGTTGTAACTTAGAGGGCTCAAAGCAGTTATGATGTAAGAAAATCGGAGTCAACACAAGGCTCTGAGGTGGTGCTTATTGCAACCATTTCCTTGAACTTCCATTTCATCTTTCCATCAACATTCATTGCAAACAAGAAAGACACTGGATTTGCATTACATTTGGTCATATGAGAGTCACAAATTACAGATTTAATAAGAGTCATTTAAGGCCTCCTCCTGGGAAGGGAACATCTCTCCCCAGCCCAGCCATGCAGGCTGGCTCATCACCTGCCTTGGACCTTGACCTTTCTGAATCATGTCAATGCTGAGTGCAGTCAAGTCTGCTTCAGGTAAATAGCCACTGGGATTACAGAGCCATCAGACATGGCTTGATGGCCTTTTCTGAGGCCCATGTTAATGCAGTGCTTCTAAACACAGGCCAGACCATGCTGGGGAATATTCTGCATAATATATTCTCATGATTACAGTTGCAACTTGTTTTGTAATTTGGGGTCATCTTTTTAAGGTATGGTCAAATAATGAATATTTACAGGTAGCTACTGCTGCAACTTAGTAATGCCAAAACAAAGTTCTAGGAGCATCATTTTGATCAAAAGTGAAAAGATGAAAGGGAGGAGGGATATAGAGCACCAAGAGAAGAAGATATATCTTCAGTTACTTTAATTTCACCTTTAATTTACTTTAAGTTACTTTAATTTTGCCTCACTTAAGCTACTTCTGATATTTAAGATAGGTATTTTGGTTTCATATTCTGAAAGTAGGATCAGTATCTAAACATAGAAAGGGTGGCACAGTCCTCCTGCTGGGACCCAGTAGGTTCTTGGTTTAGGACCCAACAGCAAGAGCAAGCCCATCCTCAGAACACTCACTGAAAGGAGGCAGGTCTTCTGCAGACCTGTACAGTGCGTGCACAGTGCATGGAAACACCTGTACATACTTTACTAAAATGTCTTCAGCAGGTCTTGTATTTTGAGTATTTTTTAATATTAAAAATTTGCACATGCTAAAGTAATTGTTCCTTTGGATTCCTGCATATCATACTACAAAATAGTATGGGACAGGACCAGATAAGTTCCTGTATAGATAAAAATTCAAAAATAGTAATTTCTCTGAGTAGAAGTTTCAGGTTCAAAAGTCATATGCAACAGGAAAATAATGATACAAAATGTGGTTGAGCATCAGTCACCCTGGGAACAACAGCAATGCAACTACTGAGGACTAAGCACATCTTTCTCCACTAATCCTTTCCAAAGCTGTTTTTCCCCATACAGTCATGTTTACTGTCAGTAGTGCTTCAGCTACAGAGTTCATGCTTTTCTAAGTTTTACCTGCAATTGGGACTTACCTCAATGAGAAAAACATCTCCCTGGTTGGTACACTAGAGTAGCTGGTGCTTGCATTCGGAGTTTATTTACTGAAGACAAACATTTTCTGCTGAACTTCAGACAACTGGGCAAGAGGAACCAATTTCTGCTTCCACCTTTTCCAGTAGGCACTGCAGGAGCAACAGCAAGGACACAAATGTAGGAAGCAGGTCCCAACACTTCTGTAATGGGAATCTGTGGAAGGTAACTTAGGGAGAGATTTGGATTCCTTTGGTGCCACAAAAATGAATAACAAGTGTAATACACATTTAGTACTAATCAGGGTGTTATTTATACAAATAGCTGGAATTTATATAAAATAAATAGCTACCATTTATACAAATGGTTGCTGAAACCTTTTTTCAAAGGCAAAACAGAGGAGCCACCTTTTTGCAGTGGTGCCCAGGGAAAGGGCAAGAGGCAATGAGCACAGGCTGAAATACAGGAAATTCCATTTGAACTTAAGAAAATACTTTTTCCACTATGATAGATTGCACAGAGAGACTCAAGTCTCCAGCCTTGAGGAAATATTTAAAGCTTGGCTGGACTTAGCCCCAAGGAGCCTGCTGTAGGTGGCCCTGCTCTGAGCAGGGAGGGGTCAGAGCAGACAATGTCCAGAGGTTCCTTTCAGCCTCAGCCAGTTCATGACTCCAGGACAACCTTCTCATTCAGTTAAGTGACACAGCAACAGCCAAACAATCTACTGCTCTTAAAGCCAAGAAGACATGCAAGTCCCCTCTCATCTCTATGCTTATGTAGGTTTGTGCCTTTTCAGATTGTCATTATAAGAGGTGATGTTTCATTACAGTTCTGGCAGTAAGGGCAGACTTAAATCAATTGCCTTTATAGGGTCAATTTCAAATGTCGCCTGAACAAATGTGACAGACAGACCCTGGAACACTTCTAATGAGAACAGGAAATTAATCAAAGAAGTTACTGGCTGAGTACAAAATTTGTGATAGCTTTAATTGGGATAACAGTGCCAGGAAAAATACAAAAGTACCACTGCTTGATCAGCACAGAATCAGTAACATAATTTGTTTACACCCTGTGCCAGACAACACTATGAAATATAAAGACCTAACCCTTACCAAAGAGATAAATATTGTTAAATAATAGCTATTACTAATTGCAGAACACAGCTGACACTAATTTGTTATCCTTTCCTGATACAAAAACTCAACAAGACAGGCAGCTGGAATACAGGAAAGAAACCTGTGTGTCAGTTCTAAGCCAATTGGCAGACAATTTGCTGGCAGGAAGAAAGAACAAGCATGGCATAAAAATATTCACCAGACAAATTTGTTAAAAGAGTGCTTACCATGTGGTATGCATTGTTACTGTTTTAGACAAAACTGGCAAACAATTATACTTGGTGAGATAAAGATATAGGGGAAATACTGCAATTGCATTAAGAAAATGCAAAGGAATTTGGATAGCAGAGTAGTAAATGAAGCTGAGAAAAGATGTTATGGAAATCTCAAAAAGTAACTATTTTTTTTCTTATGCCCTTAAGAGCTTTTTTTCCTACCTCATTTTCAGAAAGGCCCAACCATCTTCCTATTAAGATCTTCTCTTCCCCAGACAAGCATAAGGAATGTTGTCATATTCCCCATCTAGTACACTTTAGTGGTAGCTGAAATCAGCTGTTTCTTACTTCAGCTTTAGACCTTTTCTAAAGCTGAAACATTGTCATATTCCCCATCTAGTACACTTCAATGGTAGCTGAAATCAGCTTTTCTTACCTCAGCTTTAGACCTTTCCTAAAGCCCAAAGTCTCCCATTTGTTTCTTATTGTGCATATTGTAGAGCAGCATTGCAAGCCATTTCCTTACCATAACCATCACCTTTTTTAGTTATATGAGGATAACCAATACCAGCATTCAAGCAAATTCAGTCCAAAGGTGCTGTTAACAGGAGCTCCTGCTTTTGAAGGGGGCACCACCCCAACACAAATCATAGAGAAGCTAGAGCTTCAGAAGGGAGGAAGCTTCCTGCACTGCAGCACCAGTACAACTCTTAATAGTTTTTTTTTTTAAATACATCATAAGCTTTAAAATAAATATTAAGAAATTTATGTACGGAACAGTAATAAGATCAGACAAGTTCTATTCCAAGTACTTCAGTGCAGTATTTGTGGGGTGCTGTGGAGACCTTTAACAACTCAGGAGGCAGAAAACTCCAGCCAGATATAGTTGTACGTTTTCCTTTCTTTTATCTTTGCTACACAATATCCTAGTGATCTTCAGTGAGGATAAGAACTCAACCCACCTCCCAGTTAATTCAAAGAAGATCTGTGAATTTACTTCGGTGTTGAATATACCCTGCTCTTTTTATCAGTAACAGTATCTACTCATGAAATGAGCTACTTAAACACCTTTCATCCAACACAGATATTCCTCTACAATACTCTGGGAAACTTTAGTACATCTTAAAACTGAGATACAAGTCTGACATAGAAGCAATAACTGCCTTAACATGGCTGTGATCTCGGGGATTTTCTTTTTAGTACTACCCATCTGCTAACCTTCAAAAGCCACTAATTGTAAAAGCACAGAGATACCAAGAGCCAAGCACTTAACCTTAGGTAAAAAATACACACAAGATAATGCACAAAGCTGCTGCCCCAGGAGCCCATGTGAGAGAAGCTCACACTTCCACACACTCACCTATCTTTCCAGTTGATAATACCCCAACAGCAGAAAAAGCCTTACTGACTGACCTTTATACAGCTTAGGTGTGAGTGGGGAGGAAGCACCACTAGAAGCAAAGGTGCATGGGAAGGTGATTAACTAATTTAAAGGGTGATTGGGTTCAGGTTTTCCGTGTGAGTGATTGATAACAGAAAGGAGCATTGTAGCTGGGAGCAGCCTAAGGTAAGCCAGGCCTTTTCAGGAGTACCATCAGCAGTGCTGAGGCTGCTCAGGTTCTGAGTAAGCTCGGTCTCTTCTGGTGTTTTGTTCTGTAGGTGGATCCCCTCAGCTAAATAAAACTTTGTTCTCAGTTCTTGTTCTGCTTTCTGGGCATTACAGTGTATGCTGAGGGAGAGCTGTTACGGGCTGACTGATATGCCTAAAGCTCAGTCTGATTCTTGAGAAGAACCAAGCCTCAGGCTGGCATCAGCAGCAAGATGAAAAGCAGGAAAGAAACTTGAGTGGAAATTTAATATTGCCAGAAGGCCACAAAAATATCATACCAGTGCTGCTGTGCATCATCCTTGCTCTTAATGCTTGCACCTGGGTTGAGTGACCAGTAGAAATGGCATCTTCCATCTGTGCTTTGAAGAAACTGAGAACGTTTTCCTCCAAACAAATTCAAACAAGTTGTTTTAGATGGAGACATTATCTGATAAGGCCAAAGCAGGGCCATGCAGTTTCACCTTAGGAATTAAATCCTTAAGTATTCAAGGAAAGGTGGAGACTGAAAGCCTTGTGATGTTCCCCCACCCTCTGCATTTTACCTCTACAGGATGTAAACCCATCAGCAGGAGGAGGGTCTGTTTGTCCTACACCAAGGTGTAGTGCTGGTCTAATGGTGATTTACCCTCAGGCTGCATTTAAAAAGCGCTTGAAGGTGATGCCATCCCCAGCAGGAGGGAGTCGGCCAACCCCGGGGCAGGGTCAAGGGGTGAGCACATCCCAGCAGCTCCAGGTCTGAGCAGAACCCACCTCTGCAACCTCATCGGGCTCAGTGTGTATTTAAATCAGATGTGGGGTTCCCAGGAGTTCTGTTTGCTGCCTCAAGTGTAAGGCAGTGGTTAAGGAGGCCAGGGGTTGTACAGGGATAGATTGATATCTTAAGATGTCAGCAAGCTTCTGAGGAAGAGAATGTATTGAAGGCTGTGTTTATTCAAAATGTTCAACCTTTTTTTTTGGTGCCATCTCATTAGCTGGAACAGAAGGAAATGCTGGAATAGGAATATGTTGTGTTCATCTGTTCTAGGCTATAAATTGACTGTGAAACATCACATGGAGGCTCAGTAGAGCTCCTTGCTGTTGTCAGTATTGATGGAGTGGCACCCTGTGAAAGACAATGTTTTCTTTTGCAGATATGGTTGGAATGATTCACAAATGCAGTTAACTTAAATCTTCCTCCTTTGTGTGCTGTAGCAACAGCTGGAATGGTATTAAAGAAGTCCTGAGGATGAAACCTGGACACGGTGGGGTGCTCTATTCACCTCCAGTGTAAATATAGCAGAAAATTTGCAGCTTTTTTACAACTGTGAAAGCCAAGAGACAGGAAAATATTAGGAGTGGTCAGTTGACAGACCCAGATGGAGAGTGACTGTAGACAGCTGGAGATGCAATAGATCACCACACAGGATGTTAGTGGTAGAGCTGGGGAGGTAATGCCACAAACCACAACTTTTACTCTCTTTCACTTTTGTGCCTCCAGGTGTTCAATGCAGCCTTTGCATCTACATTAAATAGCTGTCTTTAAAGAATCACACCTTCTCACTGATTCTATGTCCCATTCAGTGTTCAAGGACTTCCTCACAACTCAAATAACTGTGCTTTCAAGGAGGATGTGTTAAGAAAAGCCCATGGACTCTCTGTAGAAGACACTTGGAAATCAAAAATTGGCTTTGTATCAGAAATAACTGATGTTTGATGAAGAATTTGTTTTCTCTTGGCTATGAATTTTAAAGTTACAAAACTCTTAAACCAGCCTGTTAAATGTAGATGCTTAATTTTCTGCTGCGGAACACTGGAAAACATTAAATGTGGCTTTCCAAATTTCCAAGGAATTATAAATTCAGAAGAAACTGGTGGTCCTAAGGAAAGGTAAGATAGATCTAGAAGTATATAGCACATATTTGAGAAAGAATTAGTTCAGTATTAATTCTGCTTAAGAGCTGTGACACTGACAAGTCATTTCGTCTTTTTCTCTCCATTTTTCTTCCTGTAAAATGGAAATAATAATTTCTAAATATGTAATTTATCTGTATGGAGAAGGTGCAATTACTACTAGTACAGTCTGTGCTTCATTTCAACCAAGAAGTTAGAAAAAAGCTCTCAGTAAATATCTTGATTTTGCACCTAACCAATGTGTGTACTTTCAGGGAAAAAGAGGTAAGTTTGTCCACAGTCAATTTCCCAAGAGAAGCTCTTCTTCCCTGGGGCTCAGCCTAGAGCTCTTTTGCTTTATTCTTTGGTGGACTTCTCCAGCCTGAAGGTGTCAGCTCTATTTTGTTGTTGCCTATGGGTATCTGGCTCTGGGTGTTGCTCCTGAGCTCCAGGAGGATGATTCCTCTGGTCTTTTCAGAGTAATCTACAAGAAGAGGCTTCCTTACACCACTTTTTTCAGAAGATACATCAATTCATAACATCCCTAATCCTTTAAATCCTGTGAATTTTGACTTTTCAGTTCAAATATTCCTTAATATTTATCAATCAAATAAGGGAGGTGTTGCTTTGAAAGGGGAGTTAATGTATTGGTTTGATGCTTGCAAAGGCTTCTGAAAAAGGAAGAAATCCTACTGGAGTGTGATAGGGCACAGACTGTTTAAAAAGTTCATGTCTAAGCTATTTTCAGGCCTTGGCCCACAGCACCATGACTTTGTTTTGTTGAAGACACAGGTTCTGAGTTGATTTCTAGTCGATTTACTCATATCCTGAGCATTTAGTGCTCTCCTAATTTCTTCACAGAGAAACAAGGACAGAAGGAAGCAGCAAAGATGAAATGGGTAAGCAAAGAGAGACCAAGAAAATAAGTTGCTGGAGGTGGAAAATGTCCAGCAATCTGTGGGTCTTGTATGCTGATCCACCTGAACATAGTAATTTTGACCTTCCTGAAGCACCTATGGGTTAAAAAAGCTGCTCCAAGATGAATAAATGAAAGAAGAGCTGAGGTGTGGGTTGCTGGGGAGTGGAGCTGCCCTGCAATATGTCAAGGCTTTCCCTGGTCCTGCTCAGTGGTGTTGTGGGGAACAGGGCAAACCCTGCCCATCTCACCTGGCATCTGGGAACTGAGAGCTAACCATGGGAATTGCCACCTAAATGTCAATGGTATTTGATCTTACTGATATTTTCAGGTGATTAACAACTATAAAATGGTTCTGCATTGAACAATAGCCTTCTGTGAATTCTAATCTATACTAAAACATTATTCTAGTGTCAGCGCCTTGAAATGAATTTTTGGAACAAATTAAAAATATTTGATTCTTAACAGTTTGTTATTCTGTGATAAATTCACAAGTTCAGTCTATTAGAGGCATGTAAATTGGCATTTTGGGGTATATTTTGTTTTATTGCACATTAATGTCATTTAATTGTAGAGTTCAATAATATCTGAAATTACTCTTTGATTAAACAAGAGGGAATGAATACAGGAACTTTGATATTATTAATATTTATTTAATCAGTTTTGTAACTTCTTCTTATTCCCTTTATGGATAACTGCCCAGTACTTACATAATTTTTGTTCTTTCTGTAAGACTGCAGTACACTTTTGTTGGTTGTAGCATTACCTTGGAACATGAATAAAGATTTCATTTAGCTCAAATGCATTATGGTTGTGCTTCTAAAGAGCACAGCTCCATCCATTGCAGCTTCTAAAGAGCACAGCTCCATCCATTGCAGACTGGGATGCCAGGCATCTATAGGTTCCATTATAAATGTTATGTCTTGTAAATTATTCTAATCCTGTGAACAAACTTGTCATGGTGAATGATGAATTGGTTTCTTTTTTTTTTTGTTTGTTTTCTGTTAATTAACTTCTCTTGTACCAGAAGTTATTTGTTTCACTAAAATATACAGGAATGTGAGAAGCTGGCAATCTTGATTTATGGCTTTCACCTCATAATCTATTTTTCAAAAATGCACTATTCAAATTTGCTTTTAGTGCTAGATGAGAGATCATTAACCTGCTCTCTTGAGGGCAAGCAAACCAGTAAAGGCAGGCAGAAGTTCAGGAAAGCTACACCTCCAGATAACGTGAAGGAAAAACTCTTTCAATGCAAACATGGCATTGCCACAGCATGGCTACAGGAGCCATGGAAAGAACAACAAACCCAGAGCCCCTGCTCCAGAATGTGGCTGCACGGCTGCTCAGCTGCTCTCAGCTCCTGTGGGTCTCTGAGCTCACTTCTTGGATATGCACTGTTTGCTGGCATCCAGCAGAACTCAACAGTGCCTTCTGGAGCCGAAGTGTTGTGTCCCTGAAAGCCTCTGAGGGATTAAACTGACATTGCATTCCCGGGGAGTTCTGTCGTCTGCATTAGGGGAAGGTGAATGTATTGGATGGGTGTCTTTGTGGAACTCCCCAACAGATTGACTTCAGGGAGAAGGTGCTGCAGGAGCCTGACCTGCTCCTGCCTCTCCCAAACCCTGCAGGGCTGGGACAGCAGCGTGCTGATGCCTGGCTCTTGGGGTACCTTGCCAGCCTGGGCTCCCACAGAATCACAGAATGGGTCAGGCTCGAAGGGACCACAGGGGAGCACTGGTCCAACCTCCCTGCTTAGCAGGGTTCTGTCCAGGCAGGTCCAGAGTATCTCCAGCGAGGCAGACTGCACCCTCCCCGGACAATCTGTTCCAGTGTCATTAGCACAGTGAAGAAGTTCTTTCTTTTCTTCTGGTGGAACTTGCAGTGCATCACAGCCACACCTTGCCTGTCGCTTGTGTCCTATCGCCTGGTGCCACCGGGGAGAGCCTGGTTCCATCTTCCCGGTACCCCGCCTTCGCACATTTATGCGCATTAATGAGGTCTCGGAGTGGTGCGCCTTGAGCAGGGTGTGGGCGAGCCCGCGGAGGACGGACAGCGCTTCTTCCATCGAGGGAAGAACCCCGGAGAGGCCGTGCCCGAGCTGTCGCCGTGGCACCGGAGGCAGGGAGCGGGTACACCGCCAGTGTCCGATCACCGCGGGGCTGCTCTCGGGGGGCTCCGCGGGGGCAGGTGAGGGTCGTGCTGCCCCGGCCGGGGCTGGGCAGGGGGCGACGGGACGCGCCCCCGCGGGGTCCCGGTGCCACCCCGGCGCCCGCGGACTCTTTGCCGCGGGGCGGCCGCTAGCCCCGCGCTGCCTGGCGGAGGGAGACGTCGCGCGGCGTCGGTCTCCATGGCAGTGGGGCTGCGTGGGCGGAGTGGTCGGGGCCGCAGCGCGGCGGGCGGGCGCGCGCGGGAGCGAGGGAGGGAGGAGGTGAGGGAGGGCGCGCGCACCCCCGGCCCGCCCCCGCCCCTCGCTCGCTGTTTGTGTCGGGCTGTGGCGGCGGCGGCGCGGCCGAGGGGCTCCGACCCTCCCGCCGCTGCGAGCCCGAGAGCCCCGCGCCCGTCCCCGCCCCACGCCCGCCATGCGCGGCCCCTAGAGCAGCGGGCTCGGCGGCTGGTGCGGTGCCTGCGCGGCGGCGGCCATGGCGGTGGAGACGCGGCCGGAGCTGGTGGGGAAGCGGTTCCTGTGCCTGGGCGGCGAGGAACCGCCGGAGAGCGGGCGCTGGCGGGCTGGGGTCATCCGCGCCGTGTCCCAGCGGGACTCGCACAGCCCCGACCTGGCGGTAAGAGCCGCGGCTCGGGCCGGCTCGGGGGCTGCGGCGGGGGGCGGCGGGCCCGGCGTGACACGGCCCCGCGCCCGGCCGGGCACAGTGACGTGGAGCCGGGGGTCACGGCTGGCGCCAGGTGCGGATCCTCGCGGCGTGCGCGGCCGCTCCGTGCCCCGGCCCGCGGGGCGACAGGGCCGGTGCCCGGCCTGGCCAGCGGGGGACAATCGGGCTGCCCCCGGAGCAGCGGGGGAGAATGCGGCTGATCCAGGGGAATGCAGGAATTGCCGCCGCGTAGCACTGTCCGACTGGGTCCGGCGCGCTGGTGAACGCTGTTATTAAAAGAATGTCATTGTTTCCCTTCCTTTCATGCCCGCTGTCAGTGTTTTCCTAAGGGGTGTAGGAATGTGCGTGTAGGTTAGCGAAGGAGCCAGGATATGTGTGTGCTCTGTTGTGCTCAGACACACTCTCGCTGTGGGGGGGAAACACGGCCAGGTTTCCTTGGGTTGGTGTTCTGAATGCATAATCTGGAAAATGGAGTTTTATTGTGCTCTCCGGACTTCGGCGTTATATTGTTCGTGAATTCCGCAGTCACAGGAGTGCTGTGTTACCTCTGTGCTTGTCTCCTGCCATGTTTTTATGTCATTTAGTGCTTCTGGAAACACATTTAAAAATATCACGACTATGTAAATGGGCATTACGTAGGCTGAAAAAAGGAATCACCGGACTGCGCTGGGCAATCCATATTGCTGCTGGCAAGGGGGAGGCGTTCACAGCCCGGCACTGATCGGGGTGGAATGTTGCCTTTTTTACAAACTCATCAGGCAGACAATTGCCTGGTATTAGAGACTATCGATTGCTTAGTTCCAAGTGTGAACCACAGAATTAAGAACTCTTGTTTTTGTTCGTTCCAGACTTTAGGCTTTGTTTCAAAAACAGAAAGTGGACTTGAGATGCTACTTTTTTGCTATATTCTGGGCTAGTTTTCTTGGTTGTTTGGTTGTTTTTGTTTTTTTTTCTTTTTTTTTTTTTTTTGGCATGGTGTTCTGGATTTTTTCCCATTCTCCAGCTATAATCCACGGAGCCCTTGGATTCAATCTCATAATTCAAGTTCATGCCCTTCTTTATGAAATGGTTTGTGTTTTCAGCCTTTGGCTATATGTGAGAATCGTCTAGAACACTTTATTTTTAGAACCTATTTTGGATGTTTTTCTTGCAGGGCAGTCTCTAGAATCTATATACAGTTATGGAAACACTGAGTAAGGTTTGAGGAGGTATTTACTAACATTTACAAGTCAGAGCCATAATTTGTAAACTCTAGGGGCAGAGCTGACATAAAGAGAGAAAGGCATTTCAGGGGCTGTGTCTGTTTTGTTAAATGCATGCTGCCGATTGTAAAAACTTGTTCCTCTTCTTGACTTTGGTGTCTGTTTTTCTCTTCAGATGCTCTTTCTGCTACAATCCTTGGTAGTTTAAGGAAGAACTGTCACGTTTCAGCTGGTTTTTGAGGCACGATGACTAAGGGTGTGCTTGTGTGTTGTAGTGGAGCACCATTTGCATAGCTCCAAAGTACCTGAGCAGCAGGATGGATGCTCCAGCATTTCAGCCTGGGTGCAGTGCAGTGCTAACGTGGCCATATTCTTTCTGGTGTTCAGGAGAGCTGCACAGCACTGCATTATGCTATGTACATACGCTCCCAGTCACCTAGGAGTGCTGGAAGCTCTGTGAGGTCTTGAAAATAATTTCTAGGTCTAAAGAGGTGCAGTAGTACTGGAACATCATTGCCCTCTCTAAAGTGCCGCATTTGGGGTTTGTGTTATGTGTTCTCTGGCCCCAAAGCACAAAGAAGTGGATAGAGGAAAAAATGATAAGGTTTCTTTAAGCAACAGGTAGTTTCTGCAGGTTGGACTGTCTTTCTGCATTTATAATGAACATTAGCTTCTTGTTAGTCGATATTTATTTGATAAGTGATGATCCTCCTGCCCTGCCCCCAGCCGAGGAAAAGGATGTTTTTCTGTTATCTCTGTCCTACGTGTGCTATCCTAGCTGGAGTAACCACTGCCCTTATCCTTCCATGGCTGTTGTTTGGAGGTGGCCATCCCATCTGAATAGCTGCAGACCTTCTGCTCCCTGTCACTCGAGTGGAGCAGTAATTCTTGTTGACAGTTTCATTGCTGTCCACAGGGTGCGGTATAAAAATGTTGAAATTGACTTTTTATCAATTTCGCGTTTTCCTGGTCCCACCAGAACGGAGTGGATGAATGAGAATTGCAGAAGCTGCCCTGAACCACAGGAGAGGAGGAGGGAGCAGTGGGCATTTCAATGTGAATTGCAGCTGGCTGGGACTGAGTTACCTCCTAATCCTGGCTTTGGAAGGCAGTGCTATTTGCATTGACTTTGTGTCTTTTCTTCCTGAGTAAGTGTGAACCCCTCAGTCAATTTCAACCAGTTTAAGAGCAGGGAGATGTTTGGGAAAGACTGCCTTCCCCTAGTCTGTGAAAATTGATATCTGAGAACGCTCTCCCCAAAAAACCATAAAAGCAAGGAGGTCATGGCATTTGGTGTTGTCCAGGCAATCTCCAGCTGGCCAGCCAGCGTGCACCCAGCCTGAGAGCAGCTGCAGCACAGGCTGTCTGTCTGTCTGTCTGTCTCACACCATTCAGACATAGGTCATGGAATGAGAAGGTGGGTTTAAGGGCATGACAAAGAGCTGAGCATTAATGGAAGTGTGAGAGCAAGCCTCAGTGTGTGCCTGTGGGAATATATGGACAAATGGGGAGTTTTATGGGATGCAGGAGCTCAAGGAGACATGGGCAAGTTTAGAGGCAACTGAGGTAATTCATGTTAAGGGGCCACAGGGTTTATAGGAGCAAATCCAGAGGAACCTGAGCTTCATTAGTTCTGCTGTAAACAGAACTACTCATTAAATCAGGAACTCCAGACCTGAAGGCTGGACTAGCTGCTCTCCACCTTTGAGCAGGGAAATCAAGAGGCCAGTTTTCATATGCTGCTAAATTCGTTTCATGATTGTATTTTTATAGATAAATTAATTATTATTTTCATAGTTATTGTCCTGGTAGGAAAAAGCAGAAAAGAACTCAATTTTCTAGTATTTTCCTCTTGCTAGGTCTCCCCTACTCCATTAGTGTACTAAATAAAGTAAAAAGTATATTAAATAACTCTTTCCTTATACTTTTCATGAGTGTAATATAGCTGATATGAAAGATCTCATTTATAATGTATTGCTTTACAAAGAAAGAGAACACTATCAAAGTATATTTTCTCCCACTGCTTTCTAAAAAATTTTGCCTTCCTCAGCTTTTTTATTAATTCACCACTAGTGGGGAATATGGTGAGAACAGCTGGCACTGGTTGTGGGTGCTGTTGATCTGCAATATGAATGCTCTTGCCATTACACGAGACCCTCCATGCCGGGATTTGGAAGCTGTGCCTCTTTCTTAGTCGTCCTGTAATGCTACAGATGTTGTAAACACCTGCCACACAGGTATAATGTGTGCAATGTAGAAAATCCAATCCAGGAGTTTTCTTGCTGCTTTTCATGGTCTGAGCTTTGTAAGTTAGACCTCTTGATCTTTCTTGGACATTGTTGTTGCATGTAAAGCATTTGTTTAAAAATCAAAGCAAGGACAGAAGTTTGATATATGTGTTTGTGTGTGTGTGTGTTTCATAGCCATTGAGAGAATTCATAGCTATTTTTCAGCCTCACACTGAGTGTTGTTAGAGGAAACTGGGAGCTGTGTTTTTCCTTCCTTCTAACTGCCTGGAAAAGCTTGTGTGCTGCTCCGATTACAGTGATAACTCTGGGCAAGTAAAGAAATGGCCAGGAGGAAGGAGGTGGAGTCAGTGCCATACGATCTCCCTGGTCTTTACTGTCCCATAAGAATTGCTTTCTGGGCCATAGGTTGCAAAACTTTGATGTGGTGATGAAAGAGAAAATGGAAGTAAACTTTTAAACATACAGTGTGCAACTCTTAATAAAGGAATATCTCATTAATTTTAAAATCCTGAAATCTCAGTAATTTATAAGTTCTTGTTTATTGATGCATGGATTTTCTGCCATGATGCACATGGTTTGGAAGACAGCATAAAAATTGAGTTGGTAGTCTCTAATGAATTATGATGGGCAGACTAACATCTAATAATTGTGCATAGGGAAATATATTGTGGCAATAAATCACCATATCAGATTGTCTTCATAAAAGCCTAAATATTAATGATAGTTTGAAGCAGCTGTGTGATTTTTACAGTAAAGTCAGTAAGATATAATGCTGTAAACAATACACTTTTGGTGAGTTGTAGTTTTTTGGAATCTCATATTTGGTGATTTATGAACAGGCAATTGTTAAAAATTCAGTAAGTCTGGTAAAGCCACTTGAAGATGATATCAGCAGATCGTGTGTGTGTTTTAACTGAATTTGTCTCAATTTAAAAGTAAAGTGGAAGTTCACAAAATAATGAAAATTTACCACTACGGTGTTACACTTAATATGAAAATAATTTTAAATAATTTTGGATAATTGGAAAATAATATATTTTAGACAAGTACTCCATACCCTGATTAGTTTCTCACTAAATGATGAAGTTAAGGCGCCTTCACTGTTTGTGGAGCTGATCTTACCTAGTCTTTTTACAAACTGTAATTGTTTTCATCTTCCTGCTTCTGCATTCCCCAAGTTTATGAATGGGATCTGTCTTTGTCATAGAGGCACAGAATTGCACTTCTGTAGGTTACACTTGGTTCCTGCCATATATTGATTTTCAGTGCAGTGTGCTGCACGTTGTCCTCTGTCCTCTTTTTGCTAAGATAGTATTATAAGGAGAAAGTGCATGTGTTAATTTTTTTAACACATTTGAGCTGGTCTGTTGAAAATGAAATTTCTTTTTTCATTCCTTACTATTGAAGTATGTGCTCTGCAGCGTTGACTTGCTAGCCTTGACATAAACTGGAAGACACAGAAAAATCTTCAGTAAAATTATTGTAGAAAGTAAACAAATAAATATGTTTCAAACTCGTGCACAGCTTGTTGGTGGTTAATGGAATTTTAAAATTCTGTGTTTCTGTATTAGCATCTGGGTTAAAGATGAAGAGCAAATTGTTGGTGAGGATCCTGTCACGTTATTTCCTTCAGCTATTGGAGATGACACTAAAGACATGCCAGAGTTTATAACATCACTGCTGCCTCTGAATGAAGGAATGTTGTTGTAGGATGTGTTTTGAATCTGGTTTGAAAGGAGTGGGAGAAGCTCAAAATTCGACAGAGATTTAGGCCTTTTTCAGTTGTTTCTGCTGTTCTGTATCAGTGCTGATGCCAACAAGAGTCTTGGAAGTTTGGTGTGTCAGCTGGGCAGGCTCTTCTTGGCTAAGCTGTAAAGAAAACTTCCTACTTCCTTTTGTGTTTCTAGTAAGGTTGAGCTTGTCATCCTGTGTCTGTGAATGTGGCCTCATCTGTATTCCAGAGACAGCTCAGGAAGGAGGATCTCTTTCATAGTAATTTGACAAAAAGATCAAACAGAGGAGTAGTCCTATGGAATTGACTGCAAGGATTCAGTGCTTTATACTCTGTCCTTCCCTCTTCACTTCTCTTACTGAAAGAAACCTGAGTATGATGTAGATCAATAAGTAAATGTACCCTCACTGAAGGATTTTGAGTAAAGTTTGTTTGAATGTCAGGATTGCAAAGAGAGTTTAGGTGACCTGAGCTGGGGATGAACCATTTAATTTGTTGCCTAGTTGCAAAGTAAGCAACAGTGAACCAAGTATGGAAAAAGAAAGGCTTTATCCTCTAGTTAAATCTTTCAGGAGGCTCTTAGGAAGAGATATTAGATGTTTTCTTAATAAAAAAAAATTGCTTTTGCCTTTTATATGTTTTATGTATAAATGCTATATTATTCCACATTTGCGTTACCTCAGGTTTTTCTTCTTCTGGAACTTTGTGTGAATCTTCAGAGCTATCTGAAAACATGGCCTACCCATCATAGAGAGTTGTAAAAAATGAGCAAATATTTTATAAGAAATTCTTCTTGTGCACCTTCCAGGATCTCTGAACCTGTTTGAGAAGGTTCAGAATATCAGCAGAACTGATCTTTAGTAATAGAGAGAATGTATTTTAAAAGTGGTCCTTGTAAAATTTGGCCAAAAATCAGCTCAGCCTTCTTCTAATCCTACTATCAGTGAACTGTAGAGATTCTTAGTTCCATCAGGGATCTTCAGTCTTTACTGGGATTAGGCTTGCCTTTCCCATTCAGTTGGGCTTGCTAAACTGCTGCTGCTTTTGCTGAAAAGAAAAAAGTAAGTGCAGATCATCTGAGAAGTTCAGCTGAAGTTGGCAGGGAGTGTTTGTCTCGAAAGGGACACCTCTGTGACTCCACTGCTGTGCTCTGGGCTTTGATGTCCCACATTGCTTCAGGGAGGGTTTCCCTCCTCACCCTGCTGGTAGGGACTGAGACCTCTGCTTGTAACCAGCCTGTTCTTGGAAACTGGTGGAGAATTCTAAGCTAAACTAATGCTGCATTGCTTCATTATATTGATTCCTCCAGGAAGTTACTATTGTTGGTTGATGTTGTACCTGTGTACCACTGATTTTCAATGTTGTAAGACAGAATGAGAGCAGGGGATCCAGAGGAGCCTCAAGGATTTTGCTGTGTTTTGCTTTCTAGTAATTTTCTTTAAAATATTATTTTACTTAAAACAGCTGTTGCTATGTTTCAGAATTAAGTGGAATGAAGCAACTTGATTTGCTCCTGAGGAAGTTACTTTCATGTACATACAGCAACTGGCTTTCAGCTAATTCATGGGCTCTATTTGGAGCTTCATGGGCACAGAAGGTGCAGGATGAGCATTAAAAGTGTCTAGCTTGATCCTCCTGTGGCAATGTTTTGAGAAGGTTTAGAAGACTGTGGTTCCACAGACATTTCTCTTGGTGGCACTGCTGGCTTAATTTTTTTTTAACCCTGAACAGTTTCCTGATCCTTCACCGTATGGCACTTGAAGCAGTTGCACTGAGGCTGGAGGAGGTGGTATGGGATCAGTCCGAGGGCAGGAGCAGCTTAAGGTGGAATTGTGTCCAGGAGAAATGTCTCTGGACCATGGTCTGAATGAAGTTGAAAACTGACTTGAATACCTTTGAGGGTTGTGTGCAGTAACTAGCAGATGTGTTCAGTTGTATTAATGGTACTTATTTACATAGTAGGAGTAATTTCTTCTTTCAGCTGAATAAAGAAATAAATGTTCACAATAATGCATGACATGATCATTTGATGTCTGCTGATGCAAGACTTACTTACAAAAGCAAGTTTTGGAAGAATAGATGTGAAACTAAATGCTCTGAGGGAAACCTAAGCATCTAGATCTGTGTTAAAATGCATAAACCTCTGATGACTCAGTAAAGTGTTGTCTATAATATTTCTGCATCAAGGAAGATCTTTTTGAGTATTCTGAACAGCACCACAGCTGATGCAGATGTTGAAATGATTGCAGCGAGGCTTCACTGCAGGTAGCTCAAGTAGACCCTGCTGACTTATTATTTGGGTTGGCTCACCATGGTTTTAGTTTTTGGCTAAGGGACCAGGGCTCTTCAATCAAATGATGGTTTAAAATCTGAATTTTGATTACTTTGTGAAAAAGAGAGCACTTGCTGAGTCATTGCCAGGTGGCCCAAGTCAAATCTCTTCAGTCCTGCATGTCTGGTGAGGAGGGACTGGAAAAGCTGTATTTTGGAGGAGTGTTGGCAAGGACAGTTCATTTTGAAACATTCCTCCAGCTGATTTCCTTATTTTTTTGTTTTTCTTGGCTTCTCTTCTTTCCTGAAACGTGGAATGTAAATTTACTACCTTTCAAAAACAAACAAAGCAACCCAAAAGCCAAGCAGACAAAGAAACTTGTTGGGGTAATAATGGAAAATATGTGATCTAAACTGTTCAGTCAGTATAGAAAATCTCAGAGAAGGAAAACCAGGAAATGGTATTGAAGTCTTGGGCTGGAGTTTCTCATTAATCTGTACCTTTTCTTGCACCCTAATTCTTCGTACAACATAACTTGAAGACTTCGATTTTTCAGCCTTGGTCTTCATCAAAGACAGGAGCAAGAGCATCCAATCAAGACATGGTGCAAGCAGCTTTTAGGGGGCAGGTTAATGAGTTTTAGGCTGTAGACTCTTGGTGAGATTTAAAGAGTTAGGAACTAACAGTGGTCTAGTTGTCAACATTTTAGTCAAAAGTACAAAAGCTGTTATAATTGAAGACTCAATGGAATGAGGTACTGTGGCCTTCAGAGCCATTGTGATGCTTTGTTGTCACACCTCTACAATTCTGGCACATGGCTGCACTTCCTCAGTGTTGTGTTAGAGGGATTTGGAGCTCAGGGACTTCATCCAGCTGAGGACTTTGAGGTTTGTAGCCCTTCCTGGGTTCTCATAAATGAATTAGTGGGAAATCTTTTTGAATCTCTGTGAACTTCTCAAAAGCCTGTGACAAAGAAGGGTCAGGCTTTACCTGTGCATCACAGTCAGGATTCCCTTCTGTTGTTTCAGATATGCTTTGGTCCCTGCATTGTGAGGTACAAGTCCACGGTCACCCCTTTTTCACCATTCATGACTGTTTCATAATTGTTGCATGGCACTCAGGATTTTATTAGCTCTGCTCTGTGACTTCATATTTGTCTCCTGGAGCTTATAAATGTGGCAATTTTCCTTCACTATTTCTTAACCCAAGAGAAAAGGAGTTATCTCTTCTGCCAGTCCCTACCAACCCTGTCCAAATAAATGTCTCTTTGAACTAGATTATTCCAAAGAGTGCAGTTTTTTTGCTTATCTTAAATGGCTCTCCACCAAGATGTGTATCTTCACATGATTCCCTTTCTGCAGGTTGTTCGGAACAGATTTAATTTAATATTGTAGAGTTAAATTTTTTTTTTTTCAGGAAATGAGGTAACATTATAAATTAGTATTAAATTTTAAAAAATTATAATTTATTTCTTCACTGGAGTATATAATTGATTTTTCTTTTTAGGTTTGGTATCAAAATTGTCTAATGCAGGTGCATTTGTGTTTAGTATACCCAGATGATGGTCAGACCTTGGTGGTAATCTATTTAAGAGCAGTTAAGCAGTGAGTAAGATAAAAAACAATGTGGAGATGATAATGAAATATTTCTGGCTTGCTAACTGTTAATTCAGGTGTGCTGTCCTAAATACACCTGAACCTCCTATATATTGTCATATTTTAAAATTTGTATGTAGGTCAGAATGTGATACGTGAATATTTTTAGATAATGTCATGATCACTTCTCAATTAAATAGGTAGCTTTTCTGTGTAACTGTGTACTTACCTCCTTCTGTGTGATCTTTTAGAAGAGATAATACATTTTGACTCATTTAAAGAAAGTTCAATTTGTTTTTATAAATTGAAAATGTTTCAAGTGCTTTGTTACTTTGTAGTATTTTTTCCTCTAAAAGTATGTAGTCTAAATTAATCCATTTCTTTTGTTACTGATTGCTTTTACAAGATTTCAATTTAGTGAGTCAGGCCTAGGACTATAGAAAATGAAAAAGCTTGTTTAATAAATTATTCATTGACTAACTTTATGATTCCATCAGATGGTTTCTTTTAAAGCTGAGTGCAGTACTTTAGTAAATGATTGCAAAGATTTTTGTATTTGGAATTAAAAGATTTGGTTTTCTGTTGATGCTTAGAAAATGGCTTGCTGATACTGCTTACTTTATTAGGTTTTTTTTTTTGAGTTCTCTAATATTGCCCTTTCAGATCAAGTGAGATGTGTGTGTATACACCTTGGCATATTTTTCCCTGTCAAAAATTTTTGACAGTAAGTTTTCAGATATCTGATTTAAAACTTTTTTTTTAATTTTAACTTTTAAATGCATTTGAGCATGGCTCATGTTTCACTAACATGGCAGAATTGATTGCTGCTTAGTTTCAAATGTGATACACAGGATACAAGTGTTAAGTTTGCCCATATATCTCTTTTCTGCTAGAATAATGGTAGAATTTAATAGGGCCCTTCAGTTGGTTCCTCTGAAATGGAGGAAGTTTGTATCTCCAGAGGGTTCTTAGGTTTGTTGGCTGAAGTAAAAGGACTGCATTCAATACCCTCTTAGGTTCTTGTCTAAGATGTGTTTTGTATTATGGTAACTACCCATTTCCAGGTATCTGGAACCTGTGTTCCAGCAATGTTTACTGGTGCATTTGAAAGAGTTGAAGGCTTCAGTTGACATAACCAATTAGTTTTATGTCTATGTTTTTCCTTCCTTTTTTACAGAAGTCTGGTTTTGGTCTTGGCCTGCACTTTAGGAAATATGTCTTCAGTTAAGAAGAGGACAATATAAGGACATAAGGACTCAATCTTAGGATTGAGTCAGCTAGTGTTTGGAGGCAGGAAAGAATGGAAAAGAGCTTTTCTTTTTTTCTTCCTTTTTTTTTTTTACCTGAAATTTTTTTTATGAGTTCTTGAGCTCTTTAATCAGGACTTCCTATGGAAAGCCCAGGCAGGCACATTGGGAGTGGGGCTGTGGCTGAACCTCATCCCCAATGGGCCACAGCTGTGAGAAGCAGGGGAACAGCATTGAAAGCAATGAGCCTTGGTGTGCTGGGGTGTGCTGACCAATCACCAAAGGGAGCAGAGGGCACACAGGTGCAATGCATGAACATGAAGGCATAAAAGTTTGGGCTGAAGGACAAGATGAGCAGAGACCTGAAGCCTTCTGAGGTGTTACTGTGTGTGGGTTGAAGCTTTCTGAAATTGTTTGATGATTTTCTGTGTTTTGTGGCCATCTCAACTGTGACGTGTGCTGTGACATATCATAGACTAGAAGGTATGGATCAGTCAACAGAGGAGGCAAGGAAAGAAGAGAGGACTCTACTTGAATGCAGAAACCCACACATAATTTGATGTAAGTTGACACAAAGAAGGCTCCTCCTGTCTGCACAAAAGGCAGTATCCCTTCCTGGGAGGCTTCTGGCTGCTCTGGGTCCATTCTCTAGCACAAAGAAATATTAAGAAATTTGTAAACAAGAAAAGTCTACGTGTTGAAGTTCAGTACCTGAATTGATAGCTTTACTCAAACCTAGTGGTTTTTTAAGCTCAGGAAAGAAGGAAATCTCAAAAAGCATTGATTACTTAAGGTCAGAGCAGAGACATGAAGCTGGTATTGCTGTGTAATTAATTACAGCTTGGGCCATGTGCAATTCTTGTTCCTAAAGCTGTCAGTTTGGTATTTCTTATGTCAGTTGTAGAACTGAGGGGGTTTGTGTGGCTGTTCTTAATTGCTTTGTTTACTTCTCTTTCCAGGACTTAGCTGTATCTGCTTGTTATTTGTCAGCTCTTGGCTGCAGAGGAGACTCGCTTGTGACAGAGCAGGCATGTGCTGCTCTTTTGGGACTGCATGTGTGGGACAGAGAGCCTGAGCTCAAACCTCACTTAGAATTGTAGGTTTCTGGGATAGAGAACTATAGGCTGGTGGTCTGAGTACTCTGGATAATGACACAGCAGCATAAGTCTGGGAGTTAGGAAAGTTTTTGCAAAGTTAGGTCTTGGAAAATGCTTCCTTAAAACACATTATGGTAGAGAGACATGGTGCCTCATATTGTGGTAGGTTTGGACTACATGTGGCACACAGAAAAGTGGTTTTGAGTGTGTCTGTGCTAATGCACACACATTTTCTCTGAATATGTGCTGCTTGATTGACTTCCCTTTCAGCTGACTTTTTTAATCTCAGATTTTAAGAAAAGCTGCTGTTGAATTCTTTTAGTTATGAGAACTCAAGCAGACAGGTAGCCTTGAAGGGGATTAGTTTATCAGATGTCTGGTAAAGTGCAAACTCTTTCTGCAGCTTTATCCACCTTCAGGCTATTCAAGTGTGAATATCAATCTTAATGTCTGAACCAGTGAGGCTACAGAATTAACCTTTTTCTTTAGCGTGGAGAAGTTGGTGTTTTTTTTTTTCCTTTAGGCCTTAGAAGACAGTGATGTCTAACTTAAATATGTGTTTTGCTGAAAGCTACTTTTAATTAATACCAGGTGTTTTTTCACCACATCAGTATTCCATACCTTTCTTTATTGGGCCTGTCAGCTGGGCAGTGGCAACATGAGGTTTGGAGCTGCAGGCCTGCCTATTAGGCAAGCAGCCAGCTCACCATCAGCACATTGTGTGGATTTTCAAGTCATTTGTTTTGCAAGCCTCATAAGAAATCCATTTGTGGCCAGAAACATCCAGATCCTCTGAAATTTGTCAGTAGCTGAAAGTTCATAAGGAAATCTTGACTGGGAAACATGCTTAAAAAATTTTATATATGTGTGTGTAATTATACACACACCTAGAAATAATAGTAGAAAGTAATAAATTTGTGTGGTGATGATATATTGCCTACTAGTATTGGCACTTGTGGTGATAAAAACTAGAGATATTGAATAAGAAAATAGATATATCTGCTTTGCAACAGGAGTTGAAAATTTCTGCTGTAGTGTTTGTGCAATGGAGTGTGCAGGCCTTTCCTCTGCTGTGTGTTATTGGCTTTGTTGATTGGGAGAGCTGAGGTGGTGGGGTTTGTGCTTTGTGGCACTTGAGTAATGGTGTGGGGAGCAGTAACCATGGGCATGGGGCAGTGCATGCTCTTAAGTTGTGCTTTTAAATCTATTTCTCTATTGGTTGCTTCTGTGCAATCCTTTTATCTGTTTTCTACCACTAGTGACATTATCTAAAATGGAAACTGCTTACTCAGATACTCTAATGCAAGATTTTAGTAACTATCTGGAAGATTTACTAACAGTCTGGAAGAAAATGAAGTCCTGTTTTAGCAGTCATGCCAAACTTTGTAGGGTGTTTAGCCTGTGACACTGGTTTGAGCTTGCAGTGGTCTTTAAGTTAAAGTGTATGTGCATTGTGGGAAATGCACTCCTGAGGAAAAGAATACAATTAAAATTTTTCTACAGGTTGCAATGTATAAAAGTAATTTGCAAAGAAGTCTTTAAACAATTTATTATCATTTAATATCACAGTCATTCCAACTAGAAGGCATTGTTGATGTGCTGTTAGATAATGTCCCCATGCATCTTGCTGTGTTTTATGTTTTTCCTCAGCTTCTAATTTTAGAAATATCAAACCAAGGTAGCCAGCATGAGAAAACTGGCAATGGAAAGAGTTATGCAGGGAAGAAGGTGTCTTAAAATAGCATATCAGACTGAGATCTTTCTGAATACATGAGTGAAAATTATTGACACTGCTTTTAATCTTCTCTCATCTTGTGCAAAGCACTCAATCCTGTTTAGCACCCGAGTCTGTTTAGCATCAAAGCACCAAGTCCTGTTTACCATTTTTTGTACCCTACCTACCCCAATGATGAGCTATATTTTAATTTCTCCTTAGACCCTATCTCTTTATTGCATTTTTCTATGGTTAGAGTATTTCAGGATTCTCATAATCATCTAGTCCAGTCCTCACAGTTGGAAGACTCCAAACCTTCTTTCCCTCAGGAAATAAGATAAAGTTAGCTAACTAATAACTTTTATTTTTATTGTGAAGATCAAACCTACTGAAACTACTGATTTCTCATTTAAAAATAAAAGATATAAATGCTGCTTCTGGTAATGGTAGATGGTTGCATAGGTCTGTTGGCTCTTTGCTTCTGTGGGCAGTAAATTGATTTAGTAGTGGTATATTTTTGCTGAAGGTGATCTGATGGGTTGGGGGTGGTTAACTTCAAAAATGGACTTGTGAGTATGTGATTTTGTTTGTCTGAAGGTAAGACTGAGATGTTCCAGGGTAAATAGACTGTGTATTGCATGATAAACTTTGGCCAGGTCTGTTTTGGAATTGCTGAGATTAGGGTTTCTGTATCCATGCAACTCTGTTTGCTTTGTAGGACACTCTTTGACCAAGACCTCGCTGTGGTAGGTGCTGTGCAAACTCAGGGCTAAAATTGAGTTTCTGAAATCCAGAGTGACAAGGAGCTGAAATGAGCTTATAATGATGTATTGTTTGTGTCCTGCAGCCTAACCTTTGGGAAATCTTCTGACAGAGGAGAGTAGGAGACATTTTTGAGGTGTATAGCAAAGTAGCTCTGTCGGAGTTTCTCAGTTGTCTGTCAAACATGAAGGATAGCCAGGGATAAAACTCTGAGGTGGCAGGTTGAAATGGAATTTTCCTTTTTTTTTTTCACCTTTCCTTTCTTTTTTTTTTTTTTTTTAATGTAGCTAGTGACAGGTTCTAAGTATGATCAGAAGTGGGATTTGGCATTTTGTAGCTGAGTCTGAAGTCTTTGAAACCAAAATCCCAGTAAGTTGCATTAATAAAGGAAGGAGGCAGAATGATGTAGAAAAGACAGATACTGTCATTATACAATTACTGTATAACAGCATTGTGAGGTGCTGTGTGTGAGCAGAGTTCTGTGGAGTCCAAAGGAAAAAATGATGTAATAACTGAATTGCAAACCTAGGGGAGGACTTAAAGATACACAAGGGTAAGGACATTGAAGGAGATGATAGAAACAAAAAGTATTGGGATGAGCACTGAAAGTTCTGTCTGAAACACAATATGCTTGAGGTGCAAAGTATGTATGTTAGTATCACTGAGGGAGTTTTAATGGGTTTTGTGACCCTAACCATAGGATTGTGCTCAGCAGTCTGATTCACCTCCTTTTATAAGTATATTCTGAACTTATTTCCCCTCAGCACAGAGAATGTATTTTTCATTTCTATCCCACTTCTTTTGTTTCTGTGGTATCAACTCAGGAAATGACTTTTGAAATGGATTAAACTTCTGACTTTTGAATTCTCTGCATATAATTTGTGGTCTAAGAAACTAAGTGCTAAGTGGAATGAGGTATTTCTAATAAAAGTTTAAATGAATACTGATCTCAAAGTTTGAGTGCTACCTTTTCACTCCTAAAGGCTTTGGATGATTTCCTGATTATTTATAAGGCCCACCATCATTGACTTCTTGATGACAGAGGTTGGTGGCAACTTGAGTTGCCAGCAGACTTTTTCATTTATCACTTGTGATGCTAGTTGTGTTTTATGTTATAGATGTAGCAAAGACCACTTGGTTTTGACTTTATTGTAGAGGTTTTAATAATTGAGAGTGACAGAGGAGTTGAGTAATAATCAAATTAACCTGGATTGCCCAAATATCAGTCTCAACTGTAACAGTTGAGATCCTTTTTCTGTGAGGAGCTGACTTGATTTGTCAAGATGTCAAATTGGTCACAAGCCAAGCTTATCACTTCTGTGGGTTGCATCAAGAAAAGCAGAAGAAGTGCTCCATATGTTCTGATCTGTATTCATTCAGTTTTGCCTAACAAAATTTTAAGTGTTAAGCAGGGTTTGTGGCACCCCCTTGTTTTAACATTTCCAACCTGGAAAAGTGGTAAAACATGGTGAAATCTGGACTGTGCTGTTATTAAATGCCCTCAGGATTAAGTTCTTAATTCTTTTACAAGAGAACAACCTGTGGGAGTTGCTAGGGGAAGA
The DNA here is from genome assembly GCF_027579445.1 of Ammospiza nelsoni. NCBI lineage: Eukaryota > Metazoa > Chordata > Aves > Passeriformes > Passerellidae > Ammospiza > Ammospiza nelsoni. Next base: position 29,971,443 of record NC_080640.1, on the reverse strand, counting down.
AGCAGCATTGGTGTGCTTGCAGTTCTCTGAGACTTTATGCTTTTTTAGTTGGGAGGGAGTATTTATCCTAATTTGATAGATTTGGAACTACTATGAATATTTTATATTGACCAAGTTATTGGAACGCTTAACTGTGTGAACATATTGGTTTAGTTTAATGGGAAGGAGGAGGTGGAGGTGTCTAGGGAAAATAGGCAGGAACAGAAAGAATTTTGTGTCTTGGCAAAGAATTTGAGTGCTGTTGAGCCAGTGACTGTGTTATCCCTTGTGTTTTGGGGTTTTTTTTCCTTTGCTTTTTTTGGCTTCTTTGTTTTTAATTAAGCCTCCAGGACTGCTGTTGTAAAAGAAGATTTAAAAAAAAATTTTTGCCCACATTTTCAGCTCCCACTCACAAGTGTGGGTTGTAATAATTCAAGCATTTGGACTGGGATGTAGGAGTCCTGAAAATGGGTGTGCCTGAAAAAATCAACATAGCCTTAAGTATCACCACAAGATGTTAAAATAGACATTCTTTAGACTTCTTTCTCAATCTTCCTCTCATTGTGCTTAAAGAAAAATGGGAAATCAGTTTGGTTACAGGTTCCAAAATAGGAAATCAGTTTGGTTACAGGTTCCAAAAAGATAATCTCAAGTATTAGTCAGTAAACAACATAGAGCCAGTAGGTGATGAACAGTACTGATGATGGGTGACAGGGCTTTGTCCAAGAGCACAATCAGAGGAATTGTATGAATAAGTTCTGTTGTAGCATCTGGGTCTCTGGAGGGAGATTTGCTGAATTATGAGTGACACCAAATCTTAGTTCTGTAACTAAACCAAATTTTTTACTTCTCTTCAATTCTGTGCTCAGAGAATTGGTAAAGTTTTTATGCCTCATGGTGGGAGGGAGTCTGCCTTTTTAAGGTAAAACCTTGGAGAACCTGCAGCTTTTGTATCCTGTGCTTATGGTATGTGTATATATAGTAAGCTGTCAGTTAAAAGGGCTACTGAGAAGGGAGGTCATCCAGATTTAGCAAATGTGTTAAGAAAAAATAGGAGCTCTTAAAAGTTGGCCATTATTGTGTGACTGTATTAGAGTATAGCCAAACCAAGATTCAAAGGTAGAGAAACCATTATTAAATGTTTTGCTGTAGGTGGTTGGTAAAAAACTAGATATGCTTTTCATCATCTGAGTCTTTGAAATAAAAGCAGCAGGGTTGAGGGGATGGGAGGAGGGAGTGAAAGAACTGCTAAAATAGGTTGATTCTCCAGAAAAAAAGAGAAAAAGTTGGTTGTTTGGCATGAAGAGGGGAGTAAAATTACTGGGTTTATGGCACTTTACTGAGTTTATGGTTTTTGGTGTTCACTGAAATTTGTCCCTAGGCTCATTTTTCCAAATAAATAATTTTGTAGGCTTCCCTGGTGGATAAGAGCAGAGAGGGCAGAGATTGTTATTTGCTGAATGATGTCTTGCTCTGGCAGCTGGGTATTTCTGTCCTTTGTAAATGTCTCTTTAATGAGCTCCACTATTACTGTGGCTTCTTAGCTTCCATTAGGCACATAGTGCACTGGATGAGGAATGTGACATTCTGCAAAGTGCAGGTGCAAGGATTTGGATGTCTGTGTTGCAGAATGTGTTTACTGTGGTGGCATTAGATGTGCTGGCAAGTCATTGTCTGGCACTAATGTAGCTGCTAAGCATTGGGCCAGAAGCCAGCTTAGTATTTTGTGTGAAAGAGAACCCTCTAAAACAAAACTGTGAACTGATTCAGGATCTTCTGTGCTAAATAATAATCTGTTTATTCACCATCAGTCCTTCTCACAGTTTAACCTGTTGTTGTGCATTGGTTGAGAATCCTGACAAATCCTAGGTTGCACTGACTTGTAGGTTTGAATGCTTAGGTATTGCATTCACTGATCACTCTGACCAACTTGTGTTTTATGCTTTCTTGGCCAGTCTTTGCCCACTTTTCTTCCAGAGTTGGTTTTTCTAATGTGACACTCTGGGCTAATAAATCTGCTGCCAGTTACGTACCAAAACTCTTGAGTTTACTTAGGCAAATGGATTGCTGCACTCCAGATGTGAGGCAGCTGCAGATCCTGTATAATTGGCAATTGCTGGTAAATCCTGTTCTGGTTTATTGATGAACCTAATCATCATCAAAGGAAAATCTAGGTTTCTTATGTTAGAAATGGCTCTTTGTTTCTCAGTTCAGTATACATACAGCAAAATTCTGAGCCATAGTGTTCAGGACTCTTGGCAATAAATGTAATCCATTTAGATAATCTAGTAATGATCATCTCTTGAATAATTGAGGCTCTGAAGCTTTATTGAAGGTTGTCTAGCTGAGTTTTCACAGCACATTTAATGCAAGCATATTTTCCAGAAAGGGCATTTAGGCTTGATTTGAAGGTTCCGAGTAGTGAGTCCATTGTTCTTTGTTAGTGGTTAATCATTGCTGTTAAAATACTATTGAATTTCCTGTTGAGAAGCACAACAGGGTGAATTTCAAGTCCTGTGATTCCCCTCTCACTGCTTTGCCACCTGATACCAAAATTGTCTAAGGTTTTTGTGATTCTCACATTTAGTTCTTGAGCTGAAGCCTTAACAGATTGAAAAGTCCATGAGATCTTGGAATCGTCCAGTGCTTTCCAGAGGCAAGCTTTGAATTGAAAACAGCTGAATTTTCAAGTGAATAATGTGAATAATGTTTAAGTACAAAGCTTTTTGAAAGATACAAATCATCAATGATCGTTGCTGGTATTCTTGGCCTGGTTTTCAGTCAGCTGAGAGCTAATGGCAGAGATCTGCAGGCTGTTAGAAAGAAACTCAGTTCCTCAGTTCATCTGGGCACTGTCTCCCCCAAACTGGAGCTCAAACCTTATGAAGATCGAATGTTCATGTTTGCTGTGGAACTTCCTGTTGCCCAGTCTGCAGAATTAATTACTTGAGGATATAAATGTATTAGCATTCTGCTAATGAAAAGCTGTCTGGTGTAGCATTAGGTTTTTGTCATGCGAGAACGTCTCAGATCCTGGCAGCACAGACAGCATTATCACTGTCTTCTCAGCAGATGATTTGTTTGGGTTATGCAAATATACTTTGCCTTCCCAAACAGCAAAGGAGAAGAGAATCACATACCAAAGAAGTTTCTGTGAAACTTCAGTACCTATCTATGTAAAAAACTTGGGAGCTGCTGACTGTGCAGACATTTTAATGATGATAACATATATATTTATTCGTTATTTTAGGCAGAGAATAAAAAGAAAAAAAGAAAGTAAAAGAAGTCTCAAGGAGCCCTAGTTGTGACTTTGTCATAGTGGCCTATTACTATCTAGTGTTTTTCTGTGAAGTATTTCCTGGTAATATTTGCAAGTTAGTCAGATTTTTCTGTCTTTGCTAATAATTAGCTTATATGGGACTAAATGGATTTTCCTGCCTGTTTTCAGCACTCTTCTGCATCCTCCATTTTTTTAGCATGCTTCTAAAAATGTGAGCCTCTGGAATAGATGCAGTACTTTAGCTTCCATCTCAGAAAATGTTGGGTAAAATGATTTTGTTGGTTTTGGTCTCTGATGTTCTTCAGAGTTTCTTTGAAGGAGTAGGTAATCACTGTCTGTCACTATGGCAAGGTGCTGTAAATCGTTGATGTCTTCTGGTCTCCTGTGTCTCTGAAAGTTGGGCCTTGGGCTCCTGATGGGTTCCAAACTCTGTGGGAATGTTATCAGCATGCTTAACTCCAAGGGTAAGGGAAAGAACAATACTATCTTAAGCACTTTGAGAAGTTGCCAGTTTTTCTTCTGGAAAAAGAAATGATAGTAAGCTGTGCTGGTTTCTCAGCCTGAGAAAGAAGGGGTTTTTTGTGGGAGTTTCTGGTTTGTTTGGGGTTTTGTTTGTTTTTTATATATTTATTCACATTTCCTTTTTTCCCCAAGGTTTTTACTTTTATTCCAAGAGATAGCGAATTTCTACATTCAAATCCACGAAGAAATCAATACCAGAAAGAAGCAAGCTAACACTTGTTAGTATCTTTTTGATGTGGTTGTGACTGAAATTTATTGTCTTTCTTGGTCTACTTCTGTTCTACAAAGTGGACCACCCTCCTACTATCTGCAGTTTTTGTTGTAGAACTGACCTGGTTGGCTGTCCATCTTGACTTCTCTTTGTGTGGCTCTTATAATGAATTCTCTACATGTGTTTTGTTTCTGTCTTCAACATATTTCTTATATGGGTTACTTTGAAACCATGTTGTAAATTTCTGAAAAATTTGTGAATTTAAGAACTTCACAAAAAGATCTGTTAACGGTCATTTACCTTATTTTCCATCTTTACACAAACACCCATTTGTGTGGGCAGCTTTGTCCAATTTGAGAGGCTTGACAGACCAGAGCCAGCTGTGATCAAATAGACTCTTTTTCCAAAATACATTCCAAACTACAGGACCCACCTTGGTTGAGGAAGGAGAGCGCATAACTGGTGAGGTCCAGCACCAGGGCTGGGCTCTTTGTCTCTTTCTTGCTTTGTGGAACCAGAGTGGCGTGACAGCAGGGGCACAGGACTGCACAATTCCAGTGCTGTGAGCAAACTGCAGGAAGGACATGGTGAGGAAAAAAAGGGAATTTGAGCACTAAAATGGCTGCATCTCCTCTTCCTGGAGTGTGCTCACTTTGCTTCAGCACAGACATTTTCATCCCAATTTGCTCTTTCCTTGTCTCACAGCTCTGAGACCCTGGCATTGCCTATCCCATACTCTGACAATAGCACTAATGGGATCCAACCTTTTGACCTGCCGATGGTCTTCTCTGTTTTCCTTTAGCCCTTTGTCTTCCTGTCAGTCTGGAAAACAGCAATTCCTTTGTATTTCACCAAGGAAGATGCACCTGAAAGGTTGCATCAATACTCTTTGGAGTGTCTGGATAGGAAAAAAAGTAGGATTAGCTAAATTGATTTGTTTAGATGGGAATAGAGGGTTCCACCTAAGCCACCAGTGTACTGAAAGTAAAAAGACCAAAGCAAACCATCCCCAGCCCCATCTGGCACTCACTATCTCTGCTGTACCTTGCTTGTTAGTTATAGTAAGAGTTGCTTATGACTGCCAGCTCTCTGAAGTGAGGTGCAAAGAAATTGCACTGTCTTGTCAGAAGAGGCTGGCTTTCACAGGGCTTTTCCCAGAGGAAACTTAATCATAATTTCTTCCTAGTGAAGGAACTTTGTTAGGTATGCATGATGTGCATTTCATTTCCCTCCCCAGTGTTATTGCACACTCAGATCTTATGCTTTATTAAATAGCATTTGTAAATTGTTTGGCAAAAACATCCTGTTTTAGAAAGACCTACTTTTAAAATGAAATGTTTAACTAGAAGAAATCCTTTTGAATTTTCAAACAGCTATCAGCATTAGAAGCACGGTATTGCTGGAAACGTGCTGTGTGGTCTTCATATAAATGTATGAATTTCTCGCTAAAAGGGAACAGTGGAGCTATTACTGGTGTACTGTAGTATAATGGTCTCAAATGCAGTTGTGATTTAGTAAGCTGTACCAGATTTCAAGCTGTCTGCATTGCAGCCTTTTTGTTATTAATAGTTAATGATACTCTCTGTCTGTAAGCAGATCCTTGCTTTCAGCCTTCCCTCCCCCCTCAATCCTTAGGACATTATGTTTTCCTCTTAACTGGGAGTGGGGGAATGGGCACAATTGCTTTCAGAGCTATCAGGGATGTTTTGGAGGCAGTCTGGGGAGATATTCCTGGGGAACAATGCGAGCTGCCTGTCTCAGGGTGGCTGGGCTTGCCTTGGCTGCAGGCACGCTTATCACACAGCCACTGCTCGCCTGGCAGGGCAGAGCCGTGCGCTCCCTTAGCCCGCTGATGACCCTGGATTATGTTCTTGTTCATGACATGTCTGCAGCCAGTGCAAGGTTCCAATTATATCTGCCTTCAGGCGGTTCTCAAGAGATGGTGGGGGGAGGAGAGGGCAGGAAGAAGAGAAATCGTTTGTGTGACTTAGAAAAGACTGTTTCGGGGAAGAAATCTGAATTTCCAGCGTAATCCTCATCTCAGACTTGTAAATCACAAACACAAATAAATTCAAAATTTGAGACTACCTCTTGGATTATATTTTTTGTTTTGGTTCTTTTCCTTCACAAAAGAAAGTCTACTAAAGTGCTCTGCTTTTGTTTTAAGGATAGTTTAAGGAGACACTACATTGCTGAAAAAACTCACAATTTTCATGTCTTTGGAAACAAGTAAGACAGCAATGAACTTTGAACTGGAGCTTGGAAAATGTTTTATTTTGCCACGTTTTTTTCTTTTTTGCAGATTGAATAATGTTACCAAAACTGCTTGGCTAGTACATTCTTTTTCATTACTTCTCTGCTTGCCTGTTATCTCTTCAGTTTCGATTAGCTTCAGCTTTGCTACTGCTTTACTGATAAGCAATCTCTTTCAAGACCTGGGGACAGAGAAGGCGTGAACTCTTCACATAGCAGTGAATGAGAGATATTGTTGTGCCAAATTCATGACAGCATAAACTATAATTGAGCCATCAGTGAGACTTTGGAAGTGACTATTCATAGCTTGTCCTGCAAACAGACATTAAAGAAGAAAAGACGTGTTTTCAGTTACAGCAACAGTTCTACAAGCTTAGTTTGTCATTTCAGTTAGAAGATTTTTCCTAGTAAACATGTTAAAAGCAACTTGTGAGGAGAAGACTTTCCAAAACTTTGGAACCAGTTGGTCATAACTTTCATGTTAGTGTTCAGGTGACTGATGTAGTTTATTTGTATTTTGCAAACTAATTCAAGTGGAAAGACATTTGGTTTTTCATTTCCAGTATATTTCCGTTATATATATATATATATATATATATATATATATATATATATATATATGTATATATATATATACACACAGAGAAGCTATGCAAAATAGTGATTGAAAATAGTGATTGACACCCTGTAGTGAGAGGTTTGGCAAGTTTTCATTTAGAGTAGCCATGAAGGGCTGTGTGTGGAGTCTTCCTGTCCTTGTGCTGCTTACAAGGCCATAGAGGGCACTTTAGGCTGTCTGTATGTCCTGCAGTGCTTGGGCAGACAGTTGGAGTGAACTCATTGTGTCTCATATTGGGAAGATTTGTTCCAGTAAACTCTGACTACAGTGAGTGGTGTTTGATGTGAACAGCTAGCAACAGCTGCCTGGTGTGTGGCAGTGTGCTGGTTTGGCATTTTCCCTTCAGAAGAGATTTTTGTATCACTGGTGGGCCCCAAGAAAGCAGCAAAATGTCTGGGAAACTTCATTGCCTCTATTTGAAAAGACTTAAATTTCATTAAGGTATTCTGTGGACGATACACTGAATGCTGCCACTGGTCAGAACATTTGGGAGTCACTTAAAATAGATAAAAACTAATAAGGTTTAACCACTTTCCTGAGTGAGATTTTACAGACTGTTCCTCTTGCTGAGCAGAACTCCCATCTTTTTATTAGGATGTTCAAAGTTCAGAGGCAGATTTCTAAGGGAGCATATACAGAAGGCTAGGGAGCCTTCTGTGGTAAGGTACCTCAAAGGGGAATACAAATGCAAGAATTCAGGCTGTCCCAGAAAGCCTATTTAACTTGAACCCAAATATTTATAAGCAGCATATCCATTCCAGATCAGTGCAACTTTGAGAAACATCATGTTCTGTAGGAAGGGGGTTGTGACCAGTGATTTGATGGCTTTAATGGATACCATTCAGGATCAGTTTTTTGCCATCAGGGATTCTCTTTGCTTTAAGGGGAAACAATCAGCCTTCAGTGTTATGAGTTCTGTCTCAAGGACAAAGGAGTAAAAAACTTGTTAATTGCAGGTTGCATCTTGCATTGGCTGAGGCAAAGCAAGCAGATCCTCTCACGTGCTGTTGTATGTGCTTTGCTGTTGCAGACATCAGTGTTGCAGTCAATTTGGAATTGCTTGCAGAAGAGCCTTTACTGCTGATTTGCAGAGCATTAACTTGTGACTTGTGTCCTAATCTAAAGTGACTTTATTCAGCAACAGGACATGCAGCTGCTCTTCTACTTTGAGCGACTTTAATTGGTACAGCATCTCTCCATACCTCTGATTTTGATGTGTAGCCAAAAAGTAGTCTGTTTTTCTAGCTTTACCTGTAACTATAGCAGTCCTTTACCTGTATCAGTGCTTTTGTGAGCTCTCAGGCAAGCAGTGTGAGGCTGATGCTATTCCCTCACTTAGGGGTTGTGGCTCCAGGGAACCTGTGGTGGTAGAAATACTGGGAAAACTTAGATTCATGCCTTTTGGATGCAATAGGGATGAGATGGGAAAGAAGCTGAAGATAGGTTAATAAAAAAGAAAGGGAAGAAAATGCCTCCTGATTTAAAATTTTGTAGTGCTGTGTTGAGCGAGAGCTGTGCAGCTAAGTGACTCAAGTTAGAATGTACCTTGCTGAAGATCTTAACTTTCTTGGATACTCTTTCAGAAGAGGAGGATCTTTAAATGCCTCTTGTTTTAACAAGTTTTAAACCAGATTTCTGCATGTAGCTTCTAAAGCAGGTTTTTATGGTTCCCTCAGGGCTGACTTGTAACCAAGACTTTGTTCATTTGTTCTCTGCTATGGCCCCAGTAGGAGGAGTGGTATCAGTGAAGTAAAACAGGTGGTTAATCCAACTTGGTTTTTAGCCTTACCCTGACAGAGATCTCAACGTGCTGATAACTGCTGTACTAGGTAATGTTAAATAGAGGACTTTGAAAAACTATTTAAAAGAGCCAGGACTCTTTAAATTCTTCTAGAAATGCAGCAATTTTCTCCACAGCAGTAGACATCAACCCAAATGCCTTATTAGTACCTTTCAATCACCCACTTAAAATAGAGTAATTTTACGATGAAAGATGATATTTTAAAGCCTGCCAAAGATCTGTGGGCCACATTATCTTCTGTTTCCACATCATCACACCATGCTAACCACATAAATTGGATACCTTCCAAGAGGGTTGAGTATCTTTACAGTACTCTCCAATTTTCTCTAGCAGTCATGGCAATTGAAAATTAAAACAACAATGCCTAAGAAGTCTGATCTCATGGGCAGATGGATGTCAATAATTCTTTTTTCTCTTTTCCTCCCCCCTCATATTTTCTAGGCAGAACAGTTTAATATTAAGTTGTACTTTCCAAGAACTAATTCCCCAGTTCTTTTGTGAAACCCACGGGGAGCTTGATAGCAAACTTTGCTCGATTGTTCTGGGTGTCAGTGAATGGCCAGAGCAATGCTTCAGTCTTTTGGTGTTGCAGATACTGGTATCACTGCAAGGACAGATTTCTGATTTGCAGTGCTTTGCTGTTCCTCAGGGATACTAGGTGATAATGCAATAACTCTCCTTTGAACAAATTTTCACTTAGTGCAAAACCAGGGAAAACTGTGGTATGGTTTACAGACTGAAATACTTCACTTACTGCATGTCTTTGTGGTTAAGCAGCTCACAAAACTTTATGAGCTGTCTTTTGGTAGCAAAGTCTGTAGGTGTAGTTATCCATTGACATGAGGATGCCTGAAATGTCCCTAGTCAGAAAACAGAGTAATTTCTCAGTAGAGACTTTGTAGGTCAGTGTTACAAGGTTAAATCAGGCTCTCTCAGTCCATAATTTTCTGCAGCAGTTGAGCGGTTCCAGGAAGTGAAAGATTTCCATCAGGACACGTTTCAAATGCAAATGTATTTGTTGTTAAGCTTACAAAGGCATCACAACTAGGGCTAAATAGACATCACTGCCTGCATTCAGTTGTGTGCATATGTGATACTGCTCACAAGGGTTGCATTGGTGCATCAGCCTTTTTTTAAAAATGCAAATGTAACACAGGTGGTTTTTCAATGGTGAACAAAGTGAGAAGACGTTTGTTTCTGGAAGTATATTCACTTTTGCATTGCCCAACAGTCATTCAGTCAGTGTTTACTAACTTTCACATGGGCTGTTTGGAAAACAACCACTTGTAAACGTGAGGATCCTTCTACCTGACTGCATGTGGAAAACAGAGATGTTCTGAGAAACAGCTGGATTAGGTCAGTGTTACATGAAAAGGGGGACAAATACCCTGTCCAAAGCAATCCAGGTGTGGGAATGGTTGGTTGTAAATCTGCAACATTTTATGGCTGTGGAAAGATTGGCTCATTTTTCAATCTTCTTTGTGGCAGATCCTCTGGTTCATTTAATAGACAGAAGTGTTCTGAGCCTGCTGGCCCTCAAATGAATATCCTGGAGTAGGTCAGCTGCTTCTGGAGAGGTCTGTGTTCTGGCAGGGGAAAAGCCCAGTGTTGGTTGTGGATCTTGGCTTTACTATTGTGTACTTCTCTTACTTGTCTGTGAAACACCCAGGTAATCTCACTGCTTCTGGCACAGCCTCACTGGTTTTGTTTATCAGACCTTACAGTAAGATGTTTGTGGTTACAGCATTATTTTTTGACTGAGTAGCAATCACACTTAAGATTTCTCAAGTTGTCTTTGAGCCTCTCTTTCTTCAGTCCAAAGGGCTTGCCTTTTGCTTGCCAGGATGAAGCAGAGTGATATAGTCTGATTTTTTGAAATGCTGGGTTTGTGTGTAGCAGAATCTGTTTGGTTAAAACCTAAATAGTTTTGTTTCTTTTGGTTGTAGAAGGAGTAGTTTTTGGCAGACACTACTAAAGTGGATTACAGATTGAGGCATAACAAAGAATGATATCAACAAATACTGTATATTGGAAGTTATTCAGCTGGGTCTCAGACTGTCTTCATAGCTTATTTTGGTGAGTTCCCTGTGGTGAGGGGTTGGAGAGAGGATACGTGGTCTTCTTGTATGTGCTAACCAAACAACGTGCTGATGGAAGCACTGGCAACAGATGCAGTGAGAGTTGCCTCTCTGATCTTTCAGATGAATTTTTAGCTTCCATCTCCTACACGACCAAGCTGCTAAGTAAGAGTCACATGCATGGATACTTGAGCAAAAAGCTGTTACTTAATATAACAATTGTGCTTAGAAATGTTGTGTATTTGTGGATCCGGCAGTTTGCCCTCTGCTCACGCAGCTCAGTTCTATTTGCAGTGGGGCCCATGTGGGTTGCCTTGACCCTTCTGTGCTCAAGCCTGGGAGCTGAGGGCAGGGAGAGTGTTTGTGTGACCCCTAATGGAGGCTGCTGAGGAGCATTGCCTGAACTCAGGCTGAATGCACACATATGTGATGTGTAGGATCCATAGCTACCAAATAACTGGAATTGTACTTACTACTTTAGCATAACTTTGGGGTGATTATAATGTGGTGTAAATGGTTTTGGCAGAGATGAAGCAGATACAATTTTTTAATTTCAGTATATAAGTAGATTTACTGAAACAGCAGAATTGTCCTTATGATTTAATGTAATTTTTAAAAGATAATTCTAGAATGTGAATTCAATATAAGTGTACTTGAAAATACAATGGATGTTCTTTACTGCAATAAAATCAAGTTGTTGCCTCCTTTGTTGTGTTACTCAAGAAGTTTAAACTCACTTTGACAAGGAATTATGATCTGCTCCCGTGAGGTTATCTAGCAGAAGTGATAGACAGCTTTGTTCACAAATTTGGTGGCAAACATCTTCAAAGTTCTACTGGTAGGGAAGTAAAAAAACCTAATGAACCTTAAACTATGGTTGTTTTTATTGTTCTGCACTTGTAGATCTGATTTTTTTCACCTTCCCAATGTTGGCAAGCATTTTCAAAAGAAAATAGTGTTACTATATTGAGTCCTTTTTTATGATGTCTACATGATCCAGTTCTTTCCAGTTCCATTTGAATAAGAGGTCTTACAGTCATTCAAGTATGGTAGGTTTAACTTGCTCTCCTGACTTAAAGAGTCCTTGCCTTACACATGCAAAGCTTATTTCTCCTTAATGCTTGATTATTCCATCTTCTAGCATGAGCTTTCCAAAGTGTGTTTAACTCCTTCCACTTAAAAATATAATTAATCGATATTTTCTTGGTCATGTAGGCATATATTTTGTTCCTGTTGACTATTCTTGCTGATTCTTCGCAGCAGGAAAATGAAATTAATCAGGAGAGTCTATTTTTAGACTTTGCTTTCAGCTGTTAGGTATGGTAGTTTTCAGACTAATGCAATGATGTTCTGCCTTTAAAATGCAGTTTTCTAATAGTAAATTCCATTTCTTCGTCATAAACCTATTGCTATTATGGATTTTTTAGTTCTGTGGAAGAAAGTTGGTTGGTAGTTTCTGTTTGGCCCATTTAATTGTTGGAAGAAATCTGATGCCTGGCTCTTGCCATTTTGGCAGTCTCACAGAAGGGCTAAATTACACTGCAGGTCCTGACTTGCCAGTTGTATGAAAATATCTTTGTGCACAGATAAATCAACAAGCTCTGTAGTATTTTTGTACCTAGTACTGCTGGGCAGGTACAGTATTCCCATGTAAAGTTTCCTTTTACAGAAGGAAGCGTGCCAGGTTACCAGGTTGGTTGTTTCTCCTTACTTTTTGAATTTCTGACTCTCCCAGACAACATGCTAACCCATTTCAAAATGTTTTAGGATGCAATGTCTGAAGGGGGAAGGAAGTGACTGGTTTTCTGTGTATATATATATATACATATACATGGAGGTGGCAGCAGCTAGCTGTTTGATGCTTTAGCTTCTACAAGATGCCTTTTTTTTTTCCTGAAAGACTTAAAAACCTCACTCTTGCATGTGGGAGTTCGAGTTTTGGGGTTTATTGTTGTTGAGGTTTTTTCTTCCCCAAGAAAATGTTGTGTTTAAATAATTACCTTTCTAGTGCTCAGTTTTTTCTTGGCACTGTGTCGAAACAACTGACTGTGATCACTTTGGAAATGCCTCTGTTCCCAGTGTTGTTGCAGCACATGGGGGCTCCTGGTTCCAGCTGACCCCAGCAGCTGTCAGCTCAATGTGCCACAGCACTGATGGATGTGATATTGCTCAGATTCCTTGTGGGATCAGGGTTGCTGGTGGTTGGCAAGACTTCTTGCCTGCTTGTAAAGTCAAACCTGAATTTTATTGGGTAGAGGAGCCTGTGAGAGATGGGGGAGGATGTTCAAGATACTGCTTAAGTGTATGACTTTGTATAGATTTTTGCTGTTTTACAGTGGTTGGATTATTCTCAAAGAAGGGTATTTGAAGTGAGTTTGTGCCCCCTCTGCCAGGTACAGTCATCCATCCACCCAGGAGCTTCTTTTCCTAGTGTATTTTTGTGCTATTGCTGCTTAGACATCTCCCTTAAAATGATTAATTGGATGTACCATAGTCATACACTTGAGGAGAAGGAAAGGGGTTTATTTTTGACCTTCAGTTGGCAGAAATATAATTTTCAAGGTCTGCTTTCTAAAAGTATATGGGTGTCTGGCCAAGAGTTTGTCAAGAATGCAGAGAAGCCCTGTTCTTTCCTGCTCTATAAATGTTAACATGGGTAGATGGGAGGCAGTTACTAGGTAGTAGGTATGCTGTCTTAAGAAATGGTTTTATAGTAAAAGAAAGGATTTAAACCTGTAGTGCTGAGATTTTCCACTTTTCTTTATCCACTTTTACAGGCATTTCAATTTGTAGTAGCACAGTTTGAAGTAAGGACTGCTTAGTGTAGTAGATGCTGGATGTAAGTGTGTACATTGCCTGGTATTGCTGCTTTAAGACTATTATGTATAATAAGAACCATTCCATCTCTTCATGATTAAAGTAGAAAATTGGAAAAGTTTCTAGACTTCATTGGGAAATAACCATCTGTACTTGAAGCATCTTGTTTGCTGTGCACGTCTGTCTTGATAGACAAGAATTTCCTCTTTTCTGTAACATTCAGATTCACTATCCCTGCCCCTTCTCCTCCACCTCTACCAGCTTCTCCTGCTGGTAGCTTTGGAGGACACTGTTGGTGGGCACATCTACCCATGTCCTTCAAGGGCAAAGGTCTCCAGTAATTTGCTTTAATAAATTTATTTCAGGGATGGTTGTTTTCTTACGGACTGATATTAGGACAATGCAAAGAAAACTGTGACAGGGGTGTAGAAGCTTAAGCTTCTTCCATAATTTTGTCTTGGTTCTTTTGCCTCTTCTTGCTGATGTTTGAGTCCCTTGACCGTTTACAGTGCATGAAACTATGGTAACTAAGAGAATTCAATGAAAACTGATGTTTAGTAAGTGAATGAGAGTCCAAATGAACACTTTGCATACAAAGGCAGAGGGAGCTCAGTAGGTGATGATTTAATTTGGTCAGCAACCACTTGTGCAGTCATGTATGTTCTTAAACCCCAGCATGTACTGTCACATCCCCAATGTCCAGGCTGGATAAAGCTGCAGGACAGTGGTGTGGAGGTAAGATCACAGTGTAAGAGAGGAAGATGATGTAACATTTTGGAATATGTTATGAGAGGCAACTCAGTTTTGCAACACTTGTGGAATTCAGAGTACTACAATGAAAGTATATTTGGGAACATAAGACACCGCACAGTTGTCTTCTGCTTCTGGGGGAAAAAAGTTCAAAACAATCAAAACCAAAACAGTACAAAGGCAATGCGTGGTATGAAAGATGTGTTCCTTATAAGCTACTATAATTCAATACAAACAATGAGGCAAGATCAAATTCTTGAAGCAATTTATGTATATGATGTGGAGAATGTAACTGAGATTTTTTTTTTTTTTTTACATATGTGCACCCAGGTAATGTGGTTCAAAATTGCACTGCCACATATTTTCTTGATAATTGCTGGTGTGAAAATGTTGTAGAAACTCAAGGTTTACTATTGAAACATCATGAGAGACTTCAGGATATGTACTGACAAATCAAAATTGAAGACTTCATGAAATTTGTTCATGCTTCCTGAAGTCTTTGCTGTCAGGTGATGACAAAATAATTTTTCAATGTATGGTAGTATAAAACTGAGGACTAAACAAAATTAAATGAGCACAGTCCCTTCTATATAGAGCATTGATTTTGTTAGATCTTCTGTGCCTTCTCTTGCAGGTGGAAGGGAAATTTAAATATTTAATTGGATTTCTATAAGACTTAAAGACTTGGAATTTGTCCATATTACTTGTCAGGCTTGAGCTATGCACAAACACAGGCCAGGCAAACCTTCCACTGTCGGGTTTTCAGGCTGTTGCTGTTTAGGTGGCCTGGAAAGGCCCAGGGATGGCCTTGGAGAGCCGACGCTTCAAAGAACGAGGAGAGACTTCTGATCTTGTCTCGGTCTCGGTGTTTATTAATTGTTTATCTAAAAGATTTTCTTTCAGCCCGACAGAGGTCTGCACAGCAAGTCAGCCATGGGCACACTGCGAGCCCCCTGGGCGGTCACTTATCTTTATACTCGAAGTTGCGTATACAATATTTACTATTTCTCCCCAATACCTTCTACTCTTATTAACCGGTGCACTTTTAATAATGACCAATCCCAAAGTGCCACCACCACCACAGAAGATGGAGGCCAAGAAGAAGAAGAAGAAGGACAGGACACGCCCCAATTCCTCCATCTTACTTCTTTAGACCCCCCTGTACCAAAATCCTAAACCCTGTGTTCTACACTTTAACTAACTTATCCCTTCACCATTCACCCAGTGAATTCCTCCCAGCCCTCATACAGGTCTCATCTCCTGTGTAGGATCAAAATCCTGCCACCAGACACTTCTGGCAACATTCCAGGATTCCCGAGCCCCCCAAGGGTGGTCTCGGCCTCTCTGCACCTCCATCCTGAGGTGCTGAGATCCCACATTCCACTGCAGCATTCATTGTTGCCAGTGGTATACCTTAGTATTTGCATTTGTGCCTTTATTTCTGTCAAGTGTTGAATGCTGTTTGGGAAGGTAGGCTTGAAACATCAGAGTAAGGTTCTCTAGAAAAAGCCTTGTAGTGCTAATCACTGGAACTTGTTTGTTTTTTCCTTTCTTCCCTTCCACACATGGAAATTTAGCTGACCAGGTGATGCTCATTTTTTCAGTGAGATTGTCCTGGCAGGCCAGCTGATAGGTGGGTTAAATAAGAAATTGATAATTACAGTTGGTAGGTTTTTGTGATGCTGTTCTGTGAACTTATTACATGCTGCCTGGGTGTTTAAAGAAATATGGAAAGGTGCTAATTCTGGGAGGCAAGAATAAAAGAAGCCTTCTTGTGTCAGAATTGATAATTGCAATACTTTAGCCTGTCTGTCAAATAATCCTGAATATGCTTGCATTTCTAGAATAAGGGAATTGTCACCATACCAGAAATGTTGAGGTACTGCACACATACAGGATGAACAGCAGTGAATTGAAAAGAGATACAAACAGGGTCTCTTGGGGCTGTTTGGGGGCTTCCCTTTGTTTTCTGGGGATGAAGCACTCAAGTGGAAAAACCAGTGCAGCTGTACATGTAGGCAGCTGTTGCCACCTTGAAGTGGGAACAGCTTTGCTCTTTTAGTCTGTAAGAGTCTGGGTAAGGGACCTCTAAGATCCTTCACCCACTGGGTTGCAGGGTGGTTGATCTCTAATTCTTGGAGCTGATCACTAATAGGTTGTGAGTATAATTGGGTATATTAAGCAGAAGTTATACTCATTCATAAAAAGTCTTAGAAGATGTTAATGTTTTTGGGTTGTGCCATAGCCAGAGTTTATGTCAGCTGTGGCGAACCTCTTGGGTGTTGGCTAACTTGTCACTTGCATAATGAATTGGCCCTGCAGAGTCTCTGTGAATTACTGGTCACATGATGATGCCAGAGCAGTGATGAGATCTGGCATTTGCAAGCTTGGGTATGGTGAAACTTTTTCCTTGCAATAAACATGGATTTATTGCATTTGTGCATCTGTTGTAAAAATATTCTTTGTACTGTGTGCACCGTACAGAGTGATAATTTAATTTTCTGATCTGTGTAAGCAGATGATGTTAGACTAATCCCATTTTATCTGCAGTGAAATAAGAGGCACCATGTGTATGATGGCAGTTTGGCTGGATCTCTTGGTGTTTGTGTTGCAAGCAAGTGTTCTGCTTTCTGGATTCTGCCCAGCTGTTGGACATGCAATGTGGACTTTCTCAGTTTCCTTGGTGCTTTGGGGACTTTGACTTCTGTTTCTTTTTTCTTTCCAATTCTGCTCTTTTGTCTTCTGAAGGAGTAAATTGCTCTAATTGTTACTTTATATGACATGGTTGATTAACTTTACAGGCTGCTGCCTTTGCTGACAGTTTAAGTAGGAATCTAAGTGTTTGTGTGCTCACAGATCAGAGTGTAGTTATGCTTTCTAAATTGATTTCATTTTGATACTTCAATTAACCTTTCTTATAACTGAGTATTCATGTCCCTGCAAGTGAGGAGAGGAGGGAGTATCACAAGTGCTACATGCAAGAATAGTTAATGAAATAAAACCCATTAAATTAGCTGGCTGCCTGCTCCTTAAAATTTTCAAGAAGGTATCAAACTAAAGTGCAGAAGTCCTGCAGGCATCTCTGAGATAAAAACATCTTGACAGCTCTAGTTAAGAGTATCATGTACCAGTCTTTAGCTTTCATTTCATTTTGCACTGGACTATCAAAGGATATAAAACAATATGAATGCAATTAAAGATAAAGACTACAAAATAGAATGTCAGTACCACTAGAATGTCAGGGAATGGTATTGCTCTTCCAGCTCAGCAGAATAATACTACCTTGCCACACTTTGTAGTCCTGTGCATTGCAGCGAGATCTTAAGGACTACTAAGTTAAGGCAGGGAGTTTCATTGGTATTTTAGGATGGGGGAAGAACGCAATCACACAAACAACTGGAATACTAAAACCATGAACTTTCTAATGTATTTTACATAGAAAATTGCATAACAATTTTTAACAGAAATTTTGAGGAAAAGTGTAATTGTCTGTGTCTGTTGTTTAAGTCTGCATTTCTCTATCTGTGCAGTTAATTATGGTAAACACAATTAATGATGTTTTAAACGTCTCAAGGTTGTTCTGTAAGTCTTTGTCGTTTTGTCCACGTGTCAGTGTTTCCCCAACCCCCAACCTACCCCCAGTAAAATGCTCCCTTTGATTCTGAAAGAGTGACTTGACTTGAGGCTTTATGTAGTTCTCTTCTGGCAATTTCTTTGGTTTGACCCATCTTTCACACTTCATGTAGGCAGCATTCTTATCCGGTGTTCATACAAAAGGAAATCTTTCAGGAGTGAACCTGTGTTAAATAAAGTAGCCTTCTCACGGTCAGAGGGTCAGACAGGCTGCCATGTGATAGCTGTTTTATGCATTCTGGGGCTACAAAGCAACTGCAGAAGGCAGAGCTGATTCGAACAGATTTACAGCTGCTTTGCCCCACTCAAGGGCAACAAGACCTGCAGTTTATTTTCATTCTTGATACCTTATGAACTCCTGAATTCTCTCTTCCTTATTTCCCTCCCCCCCTTCACATACATATCTATTTCCCCTTTCTGTGTGTCTATCTTGTTGATGAATTCAGATGCAGCAGCTCTGAGGATGTTTAGGACTGAGATTAATTTTTAGCAAAAGGATCCTAAAAGTGCATTTCCCTCCATTGTGTCTGCAACTTCTCATTTTTCAGTCTGACTGAAGTCACAACTGCCTGAACAAAGATGGTCACTACTTGCCTTCTGTTTTTGCTACTGGGAATGAAGCCAATTGCCCCCAGGGGAGAAAGTGGCTTCCTATCAGTAGGGATATAGATGATGACTTTGAGAAAGGATGAAAGCAAAGTAAGTTATTCTTTGCTGAGAGGCAGCCTATGGCATCCATCCTTTTGAGAGTGTAAGTAAATGGCAGCTGTTGTGGAAAAAGGGCAGTTGTTTTAAAAGGTTCTCTGGAGAGCATTATTCTTCATTCTCTGAAATCCATGGGAGAAAATTACTGCTAAATCTAAAATTTTCTCTATTTCACTTAATAAACTGTAAGATGTTAATCTTAAATATACATGCATGGAGATGATTTTGGGGAGCTATTCTGGTAGCACATACTTAAATAACTTTTTACATGTTTTGAACTATTGAACTTTTGAAAATGCTTTAAAAATATCCATTCAGTACAGAATGAATAAGTGCTGTAATTCTGTAGGGGATAGCTGTAGTTATGCATGGCTAGAAGCTTTAAATCTTAGATTTAAGTACTGGACCTCCTTCCCAACTATTTGATGCTAGGGTAGTGGATATCTAATGGTGACCTACTTGAGCTTTCCTTGGGTAATCATTGACTACCCAGCTCTTGTGGGAGCAGCATTTAGGCAGCTTTTCCCCTCCTCTTTTCTCTCTCCTTAATTGAGGTACAAGGTTCCATTGTGACTTAGGTGTGTCACTGAGGGTTGTTACCGACTAGTTAAATAATTTGCTTCTCTGGGATTCTCTAGGAGCAGCCTGAGTGAGTGACATTAGAGCACAGCAGAGCAGGCTGAGTCTGTGTGCACTGCAGTGCAGAGCAGATGTACTTGAGCTGGATTGAAGCTGTCGTAGCCACGGTAACACAGAGTTCAAAGTAAATGCTTTGGCAGTTGGCCTGCACTCATAAAACTGGTCTTTACAGATCCTCTAGCTCTCCTCTAACATCCCTCTTCCTCTATTGTTGGATCATGTCCAAGCTGCACACTCAATCAGTAAAGGTAGTGTAGGTGCACTCTGCACGTGCAATTTATGTTTATCAGGCACATAATTTGCTGTTTTGTGGGGTAATACCCTGTCATCAGCAAGTCCCTGGAAACTGGCACCCTCTCTGAGGTGGAGGTGGACATTCATGTCCTGGAAAGCTGGAGGAATTAACCCTCTTCAGTATCCTTCCCAAAAGTAAATTCTGCTGGCTGTTACTAGTACAGTTCAATTTCAGAAGTGAGGGTTGAGCATGCCTTGTCCTGCCTTGTGTAGAAGTGTCAGTAATAGGAATATCCTTCCATGCATGTGTGTGTGCAGTTGAACTAATGTAAGTACTCTGGGTTCTTATATGTATATATTCTATATTCTCATCTGGCCAGGCTGCTTCTTGAGTACAATATTTTAAAAAATTAAATTTATTCTCAAGTATATCCATGCTGTTGCTAATGTTTGCATATAAAAGCATCCAAATTCTGCAAGCTGTCACTGATCTGTGATCCTTACAAAGATTTGCCTTTGGTATGTGTGTTGCTGGATCTTCCCTTATGGGTGATAACCCTGCTAAATAGCATTTGGAGAAACCCCTTTATAATGGGGACTTGTACAGATCTGCTGAAAGAAACACAGAGCATGGCAGAGACTTATTGGTCCTTGTGCTCTTCCCTGAAGCATCTCACAGAGATGTTTGTTCATTTTCTTGGCTTCTCTTGAATGGAGCATTGGGTGGATGGTTGAAAGTCAGGAGACAGCTGGATACTGATAGGCCTTTCTTGGGCTGCCTTCCATTTTTTGAAATGTGACCAAACTCTGTACCCCTAAGTGTCCCACAAAAATTGGATCAGCCCTTACACTAACAGGTGGATCAGACAGGAAACACTCAGGAAAAAAGGTTGCTCAAAGGAGCTGAATGCATTTTTCAAAGAATAAGTGCAAGTACTACAGAGAAATAACTGTCTCCTTGAAATATTCTCATGCCTATTGCTGTTCAACTTTAATAAGGCAATAATTAAAAAAACCCAAACCAACTAACAGAGTCATTTATCCAAGAGACATATTTAAATTCAATTTTAATAATTTCATTTTTGTGTCTTGGATGATACCAAGTTTTATCATACCATTAAAACTTTCTGGTGTGTAGAAGCAGCCTGTATTTCCATTGTTTTGCCATTTGTGCTGTGAGGCAGGTCTTGCTGTGGGAGTGCTGGTCCCTTTTCCCATGCCCCCCTGTATGTGCACAGCCCTCTCCTTTCACACAGGATCACATCTTCTCCCAGCCACCCACCATGGTCCTGGTTCCTGGCATGGTGCTCCTGCTGGGCTTTGCCCTCTGGAAGGAGTGTGGTGCCCCTGGGACTGGCCTTTGGGCCATTTGGTAGGACTGTCCCAAATGGGGGTCAGGAGCTAACTGAGCACCACTGGGCTGATTTCAGAAAAGAAGCCTAAATTTGTAGTTTGAAGATCACTTAGTGACACATAATTAACATAAAATAATGCCCTGAATTCTGTCAGATTGCTTTGTTACTGGCCCTTCTCTTCTGTGTACAGAAGGCTTTACTTGTAAATCAGTGCCAGATTATCCATCTATAAAAATAACATTTTATGTGTAAAAATAGAACAAGCTCAGCTTTTCAGCAGTGTTGGAATTGATCACTTATTTCTTCTGTGTGGACTCTTGCTAAAGCACTGGTTTTATGACATGTGATAAGCTGTTGAAATAAAAAGCATGTTGTTTTTAGCAGGAGCCTACAATTCCCTAATCTGCTAGCATATTTGGATTATATTTCTGAGGTTGCTTAGTAAGGATTTTAGGGCAGAACTTAATGATTTCAGACTGTTTTTTAACTTGGAGATCTGTTTTTTTAGAACTTGGCGGGGGGGGGGGTGTTGTTGAAGTCACTGAGTTGAAACAAAAGCACCAATTATGTCAATATTCAGTTTTCTGAAACTTTGTTTTTATGTTGATTAACATTTAAGTAAAGCCAATCTTTTTTCCCCCCCTCCATAATGTTTCTCTGTATGTGGTATCAGCTGCCCACTATTTAACAATGTGGAAAAATGGGCTGGCATTAAGTAACTCTGTTCTGCTGTAAAAAGCAAAACCAGAATAAATCTTAGCAGCCCCTGCCAGGTAGACAAGCACTCTGTGGGGATGGGAGGGAGGACTTTGCTGGTAGTGTTTTGGAAGATTGCAGGCTGAGTTTCTTTGCTTATGTAAAACAGTGGTCTTTGTTTGGCACTTGCAATGGCGCTGGGGCTGTTGTGTAGCTTCATTGATTGGTTCCATGCAGTGGAAATCTGACCTTTAGCAGATGTTTGAGAAATTGCCAGCATTCAGAGTGATCAGCAGACTAGACAGTTTTTTCCTTATGTTGATGAGAACTTCCATTAGATTAGTAACGTGCGTGACAATGTAAAGCTTTTAAATGATTAGAAAACTTTTTGAAACAAGGCAGATTTTTCTGCAGTGTAGAGCTGCATCAAGTAATTTATTTTCTTCTATGCATCATTTTGCTAATTGGTTAGCTAATGGAAATATTTTGATAATGTAAGTGGTGTGGGTTTTTTCTTTTTGTAATGAGACACTTGGATTTTAAGTAAGCTTTAGTTTGTCTGTATTTTTCTTAAAAAGGTCAGTTTTAGCATGCTGTTGTAGCAGCAGTTTGGGCTAAATGCTTTCAAAGAAAAAAGAACAAGCTGAAATGGGCTGGGGAGGGGGAGGCAGCAGTGAAACATATCCCATCTGGAGCATTTGGCTTGGAACAGGATGTTGCATGACTCCATGTGAAGCCTGCTCTCACGAACAGTATCCTCAGCAATGTAGGAGATTCAGCTGCTCCGTGGTGGGAGTGCAGCATGAAACGAGCTCTGTTTTCTCAAACTCCAACGGTTAGAGCTACAGGAAAGAGGTGGGACTTAATACGAGATTTATGTGTTGAATAACTCAACAACACCAGCAGTTGCCAGATTAAACCCTTTCCTGCAGGTGCTGGCTTTCCTCAGACCTCTACAATTGTTTTTCAGTGTGGTGCATGTGGAAAGAATAATTATTTAAAGGATTAGAGGTTTGAAATGAGAACAATACAATTACTAAGATGTCTGTTTCTGGTTCTAAATTTAAAAATCAAATAATTGCAAGAGGACTGATATTGTCTTGGCACTAGATATCCTATATACATGTGTGCTTTAA
This sequence comes from Ammospiza nelsoni, assembly GCF_027579445.1. NCBI lineage: Eukaryota > Metazoa > Chordata > Aves > Passeriformes > Passerellidae > Ammospiza > Ammospiza nelsoni. The sequence goes on along the minus strand of NC_080640.1, from coordinate 29,948,735 downwards.
AAAAAAAAATTGACTGGGTGAAGCTTCTAAGTTTTTTATTATCATTTTGGGTGCAGAAAACATGTTAAGGAAATAGACTATATTGAGAGCAAAGGGTTGTCTTGACAACCAGTCCTGCTATTGTGGACTCTTGGGCAAAATGTATCCAATGTATCCTGTGAAAATATGTTGTGGGATTTTTTTTGTGGTTTTTTGGTTTGGTTTTTTTTGTTGCTTTGTTTTTTATTTTAACATGAGTATTAGGAGGGAAGGGATGTGATGGTAAGAGAAGACATACATTACAAAGCCTGGAAATCTTTGCCCTTTGCTCTCAGTGCTCAAGAACACTTAATTTTTCCAGTGCTATGGAACTTGTCAGGTATGTCTCTTTATTTTACGATTCCCATGAAATTGTGCCAAAATTCCTTGGCAGCTCATTTTATCTAATAATCTATGTACCAAATCAGATGAAGTTTTTTTGGGATATAACAAATATTCTGATTCCTTTTTATAATCAAAACTAGCAAAGCTGTCCTTGCTTATATGCAGCACATTTAATGCTACTTCTGAGTCTTGTTTATTCAGCCTTCATTTCCTGAGCTAAACATGAGGGAGTGGGAGATGGTAGAAAAGAACTGATTCCCTGAGTGGGTGAAATATTTGTTTGTCTAGTTCATCAGTGGTGATCGCCTTCCCACCCTGAGAGGGAGACTTAACAAAATAGGTTTTAGCTGTGGCATTCCATCCTTTTTATTTTTTTAATGCAGTGACTAGGGAATAAAGGCTCTTGATCTTTCTGGGAAGATTTTGAGGGAAGTGAAATGCATGGGAGAAAAACCTGGCTTTTTTCCCCATTGGCCCTCTGTCTGCAGTTAATTTTTGTACATGCACTGAAAAAAAAACATTGGTATATGTGCTTGTCTGAAATGCTGGCACTGTTGTCTTCTCAAAGTGTATCAAAGTTGCACAATTGCAGGTCTTGGCTGTGCTTAAAACTCTTCATAATTATGGTACGTGAGTTATTTGTATCACAGTGACATAACTGAACCAAAAAGCTGTAAGGAATCCAATAATGAACATTACTTTCCAAAGTATTTATTGCATATTCCTTTAATTTATTGCAGTATTAATGTCTGTTGACTGTAGGAGACAGACCTCTCTGTCTTGAATGCTAAATGGACCTTTTCACATGAGTAATTGTTCCTTTCTTATGCACAGTAAGTTGATTGCAGCAGAAGGTAAATTTTGCATACAATTCACAAGGCAAAGAGACTGACTGTTAGAAATAACATCCAGATTTTAAACAGTTTATAGAGAGAAGTGGAAGGTGTTTTGTAAGACAAGATAGAAACCTCAGTTGTCATTCCCTGATATGTTTTGAAAACAGATTAGCTTCTTTATCACTATCAATGCAAACTGCAGTTATCTGATACCACAAATAGTTCTGCAGCTGATAGTTGAAAATGCCATCTCACAGTGTTCGTTTTCCTGAAGGGAACACTTGTGTCCCTTAACTTGAACAGTAATTTTATTGCTCTTTCCCTAGGGGAATGGGAAAGTCTGATGTGACTGTGCTCTATCTTCTTGCACTGATTTATCATAATACAGTAAAGCTGTCAAATTCCTCACTGCAGGAAGGCTGGGCTTGCTTCAGTTACCTCTGCAGGTCATGGAGGCCCTACCTCATTTCCTGATGTCTTTCCAAAAGTCTTGTTTGTATTCTGTGTAGCTGTAGGTACACAATCAGTTGCAGTTTGTGGGATGGTTTTGTTTGTTTTCCAGACATTTTCTGACTCAGCCTGGAATAGATCAAGTTGTGCTAACATTTGTTACAAGAAAGGACTTGGTTATGTTCCTAAGTTTTTTTAAAGATTCTGAGAGTAAATAATTATTGGAATTCAAGGAGCTCCTCAGAAAATAAACTTGCAAATAGAGATGGGAGCTGAAAACTTGGAGAAGTTGTCCTGCATTTTCTGTGTATAGGAATGGTTTATTCAGGGGACACAAAAAAAAAATCATAATTTTAAATGAGCAAGATGATAGTGGGGAAATAAAGGGGAGAAAAGAGAAAGTAAAGGGTACCAGCCTTCATTTTGTGGTACATTTATTGTGTGTATAATTTCTAGCATTAAAAGCTCTCTTGGACATACACTAAACCTTGTTTTGTTCCAGAAACTTGAACAGATGGTGAGAAAATTATGTACAGTTCTGAATTAATGCTTTTTTATTCTCTCCTCTGCAGCATTTTCAATTGCAGGGAGGACTTTTTTTAAGCCCTTATAGTTACAGTGTATAAAACCATTGTACATAAACAAATGTTTTTTAAGAAATTATCATCACAATCTTCTTTAAAATGCTATTTCTTCAAAAATATTATCCTTACTGTTGTGACAAGGAGTGTCTGACTTTTTCACTAGTAAGTTACCCAGAGATGGCTAATGCAGTAATTAAGGTGATTAATTGGGTTCATTAGGCAGCTTTTGATGTATGGTCATTGCCAATATTTTGTTCTTATGTCTTTACTTGTGGCCTTAAGCACTAAGGGTTTGATTGTGTTATCTGTGGGATCTGTTGTTCTCTTGGTCTTATCAATGGATCTATTGTTCCTCCTTTGAAAAGACCTTTGAAAGGAATTACTAGGAGAACTGAAAATGCAGAATATTTTGTTGCCTTCAGTTTTTTGTGTTGTTGTACGTTGGATATTTCTAGGACAATTTCTAATTAACAAGAGTTATGCTGAAAGCTTTAAAAGAATTATGCCATTAAGTTAAAAATCAAACATTTCTCTGTAGTTTGGACAATTGTGATACTGAAATAGGTTAGTTAATACTCAAGATGTAAAAGGTTAAATGACCTCACATTTTTGAGAAATTTTATTGAAGAACAAAAACTGATGTTAGAGAACAGAGCAAAAGTCTCTCTTCTGAAAGACAGTAGTAGAGAAACACATGGAAAGAGAATTTTCATCTATGTATTGTGAGTGGCTTCTGTAACCTTAAGTGCTTTTCACCCCTGTTTTCCTGAAGCTTTTCTGCATCAGTAATTCTGTTTATTTGAAGCCATTCCTCCTGTGCTGTAGCCTTAGCAGCTGCAACAACAAAGTGGGCAATTGTTCAGAGGAGCTGGTTGTGTTTGTAGTTCTATGCTCCAGCACAATTTGTCTTGTAACACCTCAGCTGCACCTGAAAAGCCCCTGGCATTCAATCTGCAACACATTGAGTGTCATGTAAACATAATCTCAGCTCCCAAGGAATTTGTGGTCAGAGGAGGCAGCACTGGGCTGAAGTGACTGTACTCTGGATCTAGAGGATGGGTGTGAAGCACAGACATTGTGACTTGCTTTCTGTCAGGGAGTGAGGGCAGAACCTCCCAACTCACCATCAGTGACTGAAGTTTTTTGTTTATTTTTTGTTAATTAAAAAGCCAAACACATGCAAATTACTATTAAAAGACTTTTGCAATACATTGACAAAATGTAAGTGCTTTATTAAGTTGGGACCAAACTGTCCACATTACTAATGTCTTCATTCTGATGTAAACCATCTCCTTAAGATTGTGCAATGGGAAAGAACATTTGCTAAATTACTTATCATGCTACTGTATTTCTGTATATCCAGAGTTTACCTATTATTTATATAAGTGTAATTTTTTTGCTCAGACATTTGGATATCTGTGACTCAGGAGTGGCCATTATGGCAAAGAGGAGATTGAGGATGTGGATTAACACAGTCTGAAACCCCAGGAAGCCATGGTTACATTTCCTCTCCTGCTCCCAAAACGTTGCTTACCTTTGTCAGGCTGTTTCCTGATGTCATGTTTGCTCACATGTGCCACCAGCCCTGCTCTTAATCTCCTCTGACCTTTTAGTAATTGCTGGAGATATCTCAGTGCAGAGTTGAGTGAACTTTGATCCCAGTTTGTGGACATTTATGCACTGGTGAACTCTGAACTGTAATGACCCAGTTCTTCTCTGTAAAGTCTAGCCTTGCAGTTTGGTGCCAGATGGAAAAATAAAGGAAGCTCATATAGACCTCAAAAGTCCGTATGTTAATCCTTTGAAGCTTCAACCTCTTGAGTACAGATCTTACTTTGCTGTTTTATGCTGCACCAAACCTATAAGAAAGAAGTAGACCTGGGTAAGTTTTGTTTATGAATCTTTTGTTAGCAGATGTTTTTAAGTTTTTAGTTACATCAGAAAAATTTTATGGGAGCCTTTTTGAGTGAATGGTGACTCTCCAGTGTGAAGTATTAGACAAGTGTGAGGGAAACAGATGTAGCATTGAAAGATGACTTGTAGAGGAGGTTGAAACTCAGGCTGCAGTGGTAACATGAAGTTGACTCTTAAACAACAAAACAATAATTCAGCTTGTGAGATAGCACTGAATGCAGTCACAAGACTACAAGGGAAGACTTTAATAATTCAGATTATAAAAAAATGAGAACTTGAACAAAACAGCCAAAGTCAAATACTCTGAATCTTAGCTAGGAAGACCTTAGAAACTGTTTGTCTTTATTGTTCTGCTTAGAGGTGGTTTTTGTCAGGACCAGGAGAAACCAGGACCAGTTTGCAATGTGGTTATTGGTAGCATGTGAATTGGAGGAAAGAGGACAGCAAATTACTGTTAAAACTGTAACATGTTCTCCAATAAAAGGTAAAGCTTTAAAGTAATTGATATGGTACTACCTTCTCTACTCAAATATTCTAGTCCTCTTATAATGGAAAAAAGGCCTGAAAAAATCTCAAAGGTTTCAGCAGATGATCAATGAAGTAGATAAATATTTCACTAACATTTTGTCTTGCTTCAGAAGATTATGATTATTGTTGCTATTACTGCTATTTTCTCATCTGCTTGCTGAGATTTGTTTGGTTGGCTGGTTGCCTGAGGTTAACAGTCTTGGTTACAAGAGCAAATGCTGTTGTTGTCAGAATACAGAAAATTACCATTTTGTAATGGATAATAATTTATAAAAATGCCAATATAATGTCTCTTTTTGGTAGCTCAATTTTTTTCTTGCATTTCTGGTTACTTTTGGAATAGTCCCCCATAGTTCTCTTAATTCCTGTAAGATGACCCAAGAAAGCAATGAATTAAGTGAGTTTGTCTGCTGGAATTTTTGCTGTTGATATGAGCTAGACCTTGAGAAAATGTCTCCAGTACAAACAAAATCTACCAGCCAGCTTCCTCTGGTGATTTGTCACTATGCTAAGGATTTGCTGGTGTCTTTTTGATATCTCTGGCTTTATCTGACAAAAAGGAAATAGTTTGTGAGCCCACTCCTGGTTTGTTTGGCTTGCTGTCTGGAGACTGATGTGGGCACACAGAGCAGCTGAGAGGCACTTGGTCTTTCCTAGCCTGGATTCCCAAGTAAGAGTATCAAAAGTTCATCTCCAAACCTTAATTTTCTTTTACAGTGTCTCTTCTGTTCCACTTCAAATAAAGATTTGCTGTTCCAAAGTGCAGAGTTTAATCGGTGTCTGCACTCTGGATTTGGGAGCACACCACTTGTTGTAGCAGCACATGAATCAGGTTGAACCTCTGTCTGGGCAGATAGTGAGAAGTACTTTCAGGTCCTTAGGGTCAGTCCTTTGAGCCTGGGAGGGATGGCTGGTTTGGCTCCTCACCTGTTGAGGATGGCTGATTGGATTGTGTTGGTAGAAATAGGGAAGGTCCTGTGCTTTTAGCTCTTGATTCCCTTTAGTAGTGCTTCAGCTTTGGGCTGTTCAGCTGCACTGAGACATCAGAAAAACTCTGTAGCTCCCTGCTCAGGTCCTGATCATCTCCAAAGTGCCAGCTTTGTGCATTTAGACTGTGAATTTGGACTCTCAGGAGGGCTGAAGCTGAGCTGTTAGCCCATGGGTGGCTTTGCAGCCATACCTTGCTGGCTACAGTAACAGCCAGGTTGGTTGGTTAAGTTTCCTGCCCCACAAGAGGCAGAGTTGTTTCTCTCTCAGACTGGGGATGAGGAAAAATAGCAGTTGGTGAATTCTGACTAGGAGGTGACCCATTCCTTTCACCATTCACTTCAATTTAGCTTCCTGCAGTGCATTGTGATTGCTGATGGCCAGGTAGACAAGCTTTGTCTTCATTAATAAGCCATCACATTGTAAAAATTGACTTAAATCCATTAATATCTAGTGTTTTAAATAGTCTGGTAGTTATTTTTTTGTTGGTTTTAGTCACATCTTCAAATGACAGATATATGCAGTTTAAAGTCAGCATAATCTTTTAAAAACTAAAACTTAGCAATAATGGTTCCTTATTAAATGACAGGTGTTGATCTTTTTAGTGTGATATTATGAATGTTAGTATTAGCACAGATTAATTAACAAATCATTTAAATCACTAAAGTTTTTAAATTGGCTTTTAATTTACCTTATTTAAATTACATCTGATTTGAAAACAAATTGTAATATAATTTTTAAATTGAATGTGTAGACTTCCTATAGTATGTGTGCTTCTTAACTACTGTTTTTAGACATGATAATTTAGAAATTGAGGTATAGTAAATTTTTTCTATGTTGTGTAATAGTGAAAAGAATTTGAAAGATGTTTTCAGGCCTGGAGGACCAGGAGGTTTTTGTGTGATGTGCATACTTTACCTAGTTATGATTCAATAGGCCGTGGTTTCTTAAAATAGTAAGTCACTTCTATTTCTCACTTGGGATAAGTAATTCAGGAAATTTCTGGAATGTAAAACATCTTTCAAATGGGGCTACTTGTGCCCCATTGGTTTCTTTGTAAGTCCAGTAGAGTCATGATTTAATTTCTGGTTTGTGTGTCACTTCACTTTGCTGTTAAGATCTGAATTTGGAAAAATATTTGCAAAATAGGTATGCCAAATAATTTAAACACAATGATTTAAGTAGCTTGTAAAATAAAGCTTGGCACTCCTGTAGATTGTCTTTTTATCAGAGGGAAGTCTTTTTCTTTTGAGAAATTAATTTAAAACTCACATACAAGAAGTATAGGATTTTGTTCTCTTTCATTTCATTGTACATCATATTTTCTCCCTTCATCTTTCTGTTCAGAATATGCATTTTAAATTGTGGGATGAAAGTCACATACTTGTGTTAGGTGGTTTTCTTTATTTTCAAGGCTGCTCTTGGGCCTGCAAGTAGGATGCTTTTTTATTCTGTCATCTTCTCTGCAATCTCTACTCTGTGCTCTACATGATGTGCTGGTTGCTTAGCAATCCAAGCCACAGACTGCAGCAGGCTGTTGCAATACTACTGGTATTTTTCCTCAGTTTTGAAACCAATTTTTTTGCTGCATTTTTCTTCTGCAGAGGCTACTTTATTGTCAGTGTTCTAGCATGCATTTTGGGGAATGCAGAATCAAGGTTTGAAAATTAACCATAAACTGGAAAGAAATAATTGTTGTTGTTTCAAGGCCTCTCTGTATTTGTAGGATATTTATGTTTTAAGGCTTGATATAAGGAAGCTACCTGGAAAATCCATGTTTATTGGAGCATGTATTTGCTACATCTGGCCCTGTTCCCTTGTGCACATGGCACATATTTGAGATGTCTTGCAGTGAGTGTGCAGCTCTGCTTTATTCAGGAGCCTGGTGAGAGAGCAGGGCTGTCTTCCTTATTCTGCCAGCCCTGAAGTGTTGAGCAATGCTGGCAGTGCAAGTGTGGCCTCAGCTTGAGTGTGTCTGTCACTGTGTGACTCAAGCAGTGACACAGGCTCCTCTGGAGTTTTAGACATCTTCAGCAGATGATCCTGAGGCTGCAGATTTTTTTCTTCTCTAAGTAATGAGAACAGTGTTTTTAGAAGTGTTGTCTCCTTGCATTTCAGAGGAGCTGTAGCTGGCTGCTATGTGTGGTCTTTCAGTGGGAGGAAGTAAATCTTGGTGCTTTCCTGCTGGACAGACCTAGAATCATTTTGTACTAAAAAAAAAGAGGGGGTTTCCAAGCAGTTGTGAATCCTGAAGCAACAGAAACTTGATTCTCTGCAGATAATGAACCAACCTCTCTTTTTGTGCACTTCAACTTTCCAGCTTCTGATTGAGGACTGCTGCTGAGATACTACACCTATTCAATTTTCTTTTGAATAAACAGAGAATTTAAGTATTCAGAATTATCAGCATGTTTCTTCATGGTAGAAGGGTATATCAAAACAGGATTTAATCTTTGAGGAATTGTCCCTTCGATTTCCACAGTAAATCAAAGTAGAGCACTTTCTCTGCTCATTAAATAGAAAATTAGATCTTCTGCCCTTAAATTTGTTACTTCTTGCAAACTTCACAAATAATCAGAACAGATGTGCAGATTTGAATATTCGTTCAAACAATTTCATGTTTTAAGAGCTGAAATAGCATAAAATAACTCGCACTGCTGATTTGTCCCATCTTTTAAGGAGCTTTCAGTGTTCATGTCTATAAAGCATCTATCTGATTCTACAGCTTTTTTCCTAGTGCTTGAGAGTTAGAAGCAGGGCTCTTGCATTTTAGAGACAAGCTATTATGTTCCTTAAATTGTGGCATGCCAGTTTTGTCAAGAACATTTTCAGGTCTTCTAGAGACTTTGTGTGGTATTATGGGTATCTGCTCACCCTGCCTAAAAAATACACGGTACATTTAGTACTTTTTGTCAAAACTAGCTACTTTCTTGACTGCAAATATAAGTGAACAAACACATCTGATCTGCAGTAAAAATGCTGCCTATTTTAAAGAATATATGGAGGCAGTAAACCCCATCTTTTAATACTAAAATATTTGCTAGTTGAAGACAAATCTATTGCTATTATTTCAGCTGTTGCAGTTGCTTTTAGGCTATATGGAGAATGCCAGTGTACTTTAAAATGCTTTTTATGAGCTTTTTATATTGTAGAGTGACTGTGAAATACTAATGTGAAAGACTGAGGAAATTTTGGTAACAAAAAGCAACATTGAAGCCCTTTATTGAAGAAGAATCCTGACTGCTGCCTTTGGTTGCTATTTCACCACTTTTCCATGTGGAAATGGGTAGCACTTGCATAAAAGAGGAATAATTTTCCTGTGTTAAGCTGTTTTGCTTTATAGTAACTTGTGCTTTGATTGCATTTGATTAGGTTTAGATATATTTAGAAAGACTTAACTGCTGGGTAATGCCATCTCCATGAAAGAAACAATTTGTAATAACCTGAGAAGTCAAGGATATTTGGAACAGGATGGGAAGATTAAGTTTTATAAAAGCACCCTTACTGTCTCCATTCTCTCTGTACTTAAACTAGCCTTAGTTTGTACCAGCTGGATGTTTGGCAATCCATCAGGAGATGGACAACTTTTCCAGAGTCTAGTGTAGTTTGTTTTAATTCTCAGCTGTGTACTATGCTGAGGATCACACCAGAGCTGAGCAAGGGGTCAGAGTTGTCAGAGGCTCAGAATTCCAGGAGCAATCCTGGCAATTTCAAACCCCACCACTGCCATAGGTGGCTTGGTGTGGTATCCATGGACTCACTGCCTCCCTCCACCTCTGTGGCAGCAGCAGCAGGAGGTTCTGCCTGCTCCCTTGGCTGTCTGGCTTTTCTTTCCTGCAGGTAGATTTTCTTTCAAAACCAAGAAACTCCCAGAGCCCTTGTTACTGGGCCAAGAATAAACCTTTCTTAAACATCCCATAGAATGCTTGTTCCCCAGAATGAAAATGTGCAGGTTGCACTTAACATTGGGGAATATGGAAAGGGAAGAACTAATTTGGACTTGTATTTTGAATTTTCTAGTTATTTTGCCTAACTTTGTATAACTTCTGTCAAATGGAAAATTTTTGTTTTCCTTCATCATTGGAAATTGTGTGTTTTTAAGTAAAATTTTGTGGTTTTAAATACATTTCCATTAAATTACATATTAGATTTGCATTTGTGTGTTCACTTGGCTATACATCACAAGGTTGGAAATTTGACAGCTAGTTTTTGAATCTTGATTACATACTAAGAGGTCTATCTTAAGTTGCATAACTAAGACATTTGAATTGCACAGATAATTTTTAGCATCTGAGTCTGCAGTTTTCAAGACTTATAATTTTTTAATGAAGTATATATGTGTAATAATTGATCATGGCACAGTATTCTATCTGTTGTAATAGAAAAGTGTTACAAGGGAAACCCAGGGGGATTCACTCTGAGGCTCACCTTGAAGTCAGCAGCCAAACTGGTGTTGATGAAAAACCATTTAATATTGTATAAAGTAGTGTTTTCTTGGCCCTATTGAAAACATGCTCAGAGAGGTAGCTTGATTTTTTTCTTCCTAGAAATAAACATTTTGCTAACAATCATTAGGTAATGAAGGGGAAAATGTCCTCTCTTCCCTTAGGAGGGCAAACAGAACTTGGATAACAAGGCGCTCAAGGAGTTTTAACAAAGTGGATGATGCATGGACTATGCTTTTTAACATTTTAAGTCAAATTTTTTGGAAGTCAGCCTTGCTTTTGTGGCAGTTCTAAAGGGTTTCAAAATTTATTTTGTCAGGCATATTTATTTGGAGCAGAAATGACTGGAAAACTCTCGATTACAGTTCTGCATGTAGAGGATTTCACCATGGTTGTTGTGTTTGGGCTTAGAAATAACAATATTTTGTTGCAATTGCTTGGCTGACTCCATTGGAAATAAATTTGTTGTCTTGCTTTACTTGGAAAAGCATACTAAAGCTTATGCTGCTTCCTGTTGGAAGATAGCAGTGAGTTACAAAATTAGCACATTAATGCCAATTATAAATATAATCTCATCCCAGTGGGAATTTCTCCTTTTTATTCAAGAGAATGCATACGTGGTGAGAAGGCTTCAGCTGCTCTGGGAACACAAACATATAATATCTATCCACAAATAGCTGACAAGGCAATGAAGCAAAATTTGGCTGAAAAATCTCAAAATCAGCATTCATTCTTAGGGAGGCAAATGTCATAGAGTTTCTTGCTGTATAGTGTTCTGTCAGTGGAGCAAAAAAGATGAAATATTTTTAGGCTTTGCACTCCTTAGAGGGTCTAACTTTGACTCTCTATTTTATTTTGTTGGCGTAGGTTGCTGGATTGCTTCCTTTCCTCATCTTTTTCCCTTTTTACTCCCTTTCATAAACTGTGCTGTTTGAGATAGTGCTTGTCTCTGTGTGGGAGGTCAGTGTGCACAGAAAGGGGAAGCCTCTATTTTTCAGAGCCTTTACTGTTGCCTTAGAAAAATTAATTTCCCAGCCAAACAGAGAATGGGCAATGAACTGGGTGCTTCATTTTGTCTCTATTGCTTCTGCTTTTCAAAAATCAACTTTAAAAAGCCAGCAGATAGTTAATAGGCTTGGCATGGAAACCTGCAAGTGGTGGAAGCTGGCAGAAGTGATTCCCAAGGATTGTGTGTGGAACTAGAGGAGGAATATGGTGCCCTGAGCCATGGCAGACTGGCTCTGTGCCATGCTCCATTCTCCACTTTTCTTGGAACTGCTCCTTTGAAGATCTAATTATATGGTGCCAGGAGACTCTGCAGATAGCTCAGCAGTAACTCCCACTGTCGCTGTGCTGAATTTTGGTTTATTTGGGGTGCAAAACTTGCACACAAACACTAGATTGTATCACAGCTATCCACAAGCTTTGGCCAGTGGCCAGAAGATACAGTATGTTTTAGTGTGGCTGTTTCTAAACTGCTAACTCTGCTTTAGACTTAACTGTGTTTTTCAAAAATATTTATTCATTTGATTCTCCTTGCCTCCTATTTTTTTTTAATGTGCTGCTGTGGGAGGTCTGCTGCTTAACCTCTTCACACTTTGCTACAGACTACCCAGGTGAAGTGTCTTTCCAGATACTAAACCAAAGTTATTTGACCAGTCTGAAATAATTGAGTGAAATTTGCAGGAAGGAGGTGCATTTTAGAGAGTGATTTTTAACTGTACGGTCACTGAAGATTGTCTTTAGAATTGATCAAATGACAAATTTTACAAATAAATGGTTCTCCAGAAGGCTTCAAAATAGCTGCAAATACAAGATAATTAATGCTGCCAAAATGATTTGGGATATGATGTGCTTTCCTGCCAGTGTTTTACAGTTTTACTCTGTTTACTGTTCCTCTTAACTCTTTAGATTAAGAAATGAATATTCTGCAACTTTATTACAGATTTTAGAATTAGTCTCTAGAAATGAAATTATTAAAAAGTGGAGTTTTTTTAGTGGTAACAGTTTTTGCTGCTGTTTTCTACTTGCTTTGTTAGAAGAAGAGGCAATTGCTGTAGTAATGAACAGTAGAGGTGAGAGGATCTTCTTGATCTGATGCTTTAAAGAAGAAAGGGAAGAGGAAAGTGTGTGGGAATGAAGTGGGAGTAATATGGGTCAAAAGTATCTGTGGAGAAAACTGGGATGATGAACTTGGGTAGAGGAGTGAGAAGTGGCGTGGTGAAAATTGAAGTTGTGCACTCAGAAGGCAGAAGGACAAGATGAGAAGGAACACTCTGTAGTACACGTTTGATAGTGTGAGACAGAAAGTCTAGACAAGAAAGTATGTTGTAGGCCTAAAATTAACCAGATCTAAAAGAGAAGAATATTTCTGTGACAGTGATTTTTAGTTCTCAGAAGCAGATACAGGAAGAAACTCCAGTTTTGGAAATTGCCTTGGGTGTGGCTGAGGCTGAAGTTCAGAGGTGTAGGAAAGCATCTTCCCTTCTCCATTTAGTGTAACAAGCAGTGGCATTTTTTGTATTTTACCCGCTGCTTTTTTCTTAGGATATTTCTCATTGAGAAAAGAGAACAACTTACTACTTTGAGTTATTTTTAACTTTAAAATGAATTCTTTAATTTTGAAATGTAATGGGTTTAGCAGAGATATGCAGATAGCTTTTGGATAGCTCTGAGATCCCTCTGCGCTCTGCACAAGAGGAGACAAAAGGTGTGGTGTATTTAACTTAGTGGTTTAGTGAATGCAGCTGAGGGGAGAAGGTACAGCTGTTCTATACTGGGATAGCACAAGATCAAATAGTTACAAACTGGTTCCACATTAACCTAGCTGGAAGCAAAACGTGGTGGTATTGTTTCTTGTTTGGTTTGGTTTTTGAGCCAAATTGCAGGAGGAAACTGAGCTGCTTCTGTGAGCTGCTGTGTGCTGGACTTGCTTGTAGTAGCCAGGTCTGCAGGCTCAGGATGTCCTTTCTGGTGCTCTTCCAACTGACTTCTTTTTCCCTTAAAACTATATCACTGGTTAGTTGGTTTGTATTACATCACATATATTTGAACTGAAAATGAGAAGTATTCATAAAACTTAGTGATTATGTAGATAGCTGTATGTATTACTTGAATGCTATTATTAAATACTTAGTGTAATGCTTGTTGTTCATGTGATAAGACACCCAATGTTAGTGGTAATGTTTTAGTAACTCTCCTCTTTACACCACAAATGCACTGCCAAGAAAACTGTCTTCTGTGGTGTAGGAACTGAATATATAATTTCAAAACCATAGCATTAAAATGGGTAATAAAAAAGATCTTGCATTAAATTTTTTAATGTATACATTAAAAAGTGCATGTAGATGAACACATGCTGTGTATGTGCAATAATGTATGTCCTTTCCTTTCTTCAATTTCCCCAGGTGTATGTGGAATTTGATGACCTTGAATGGGAAAAGCGAGAATGGGTTAAAGTTTATGAAGATTTTGCAGCCTTCTTGGTGGAGTACCAGCTGGTCTGGGCAAAAAGAAAGGACCCAAGCCAGACTCAGGGATCAAAAATCAAACAAATTCAATGGCCTGCATTGGTAAGATACTTTAATTGCATTTACTAAAGCATTTAATTCTCTTTAATTCTGTCCTTAAGAAACTGTCTAGGTTACTCCTGTGGTAATGGGAAGTGGTGAGCGTGGAGGGGGAGAAGGGTAAGAAAAGGATAAGAAAAATCTAGTAAAGCCTGTTGGTGTTGGAGTGATGTGGTAATAGTCACTCATCTTCCTTTTTGAATCAACCTAAAGCACTGCAAAAGTGGTCTCTGACTGACATAACAGGATTAATGTCACTTTGCATAGTCAAAGCATCTTACAAATATAAACTTGCCAGTAACACGTTACTGCTCTGGGGAGAATTGAAATTAAGGTGAAAAATAAACCCTTAAGCTTGTGATGCCCTCAGTTTCCACGAAGGAGGTAGCTGAAATTCAGGTCAGAGTTCAGAAGGATGAGAAAAGATTAATCAAGTAAGTGGTAATTGTTTGCCTGGTTTATGAGGTGATCTTTCTGGATTGGTGCCCAAGCATTTAAAGCTGTTGAGATAACTGCTTGGAGGCTGTGTGCATTTGTGACATGCCTTTAGATATATCTGATGAGATAATCTAAAAAGCAATAAACATGTGTGCCTTTTTTCTCCAAAGAATCTAGTAGTGCTAGCAAAGTCTTCAGAAGAGCCAAATAGATGTGAGATTTTGGGAACCTACTGTGTTGGATGGTTTTGCTTTGTACACAGCTGGGGAAGATTCCTCACAGACTTGTGGCTGAAAGGGGCTCCAACAAATTTGTGAAAATGATGAAGGGAAGTCTTAGATATATTTGAGAATAAGCTTAATATGTGTAACTCACTCTTTAAAAAAAATGTTTACAGTCATAATGAATTTAGATGATGACTTTTTTCCCCTCTGGCTTTTGCTGTATCTGTTTCCTTTCAATATACTGTTCATATTATTGTCTCTGAGCACCTGATGGATTTCTTGGAATGCTATTGTGGGATAGTTTTTCTGAAGCTGGGGTGGGAACAGTCATGCTGATGGTCATGAAGCAGTCTGGTCAAAAAAGTCATGGATGATTTTGGGTTGACTTACTCCTCTTCAGTTAATACTCCTACTCAGCTTGTGTGTTTGAGTAAAGCAAGGAAACTTTCTGGATGTACAGGCTGAGTCATATATTTGCTTTTACAGGCAAGTTAGTCTATCCTTGAGCAAGAATTTTTAGTTTTAGGGAGCCATGTTATTTGCTCTTTGAAGCCACCCATCACTCCTTGATTGAGATGGGTCTTTTAAATTCTGTTCAAAACTTATCTTAGTGTCTAAGTACTCTGCTATTTTACATGCTTTTAATCTCACCCTCTAGGATAGAGATCCTTGTTGGGTTTAGAGGGGGTGTATTTCTATAAAGCATTCTAGTCTGGCTGCTGATCCTGTCCCCAAATTAAAAGTGTGTATTTGCTAATGTGTGAAAGTTTTGGTTGAATCTTTCTCCTAGCAGACACTTTTATCCAACTTGTGCTGGTCCAGCAAAAGGCAAAAACCTTTTTTCTTCCATCTCTATCTTACAAATTCTGTAATTTTTTAAAATGTTTACATTCTTGAGGCAGCTGATAGGCATGAGAAGGAAGATTTTCAAAAGATTTGCCTCGTGCTTTTACAGTTAAAAATCGAAATAGTATAGGCTGAAGCGAGGCCCAAATAGCTTCAGGTCACAGTTTTCAGATGTTAAGGATGAGAAATCCTCAGAAATTCTCTCATTTATACTTGGCCTGGGTACAGATGTTCTACCAATTGTTTCCTGAGTCAAACCCTCTAGTCATCCATTCCAGAAAAAACATATTTGAGGGAAAGTGCAGATACAGGATATTAGCTGTAGTTAGAGCAGATTCTCTCCACAGAGACCTCCCAAGGTTTTGCTGTGTATCAACAGCAACTCTGAGCACACCATGGCTTGGGGAGCAGTGAGGGTGCTCAAACTGCCATGGAACTTTTGGCTTTTGTCACCAGACTATCAAAACATTGCAGTGAATTGGAGTGGATGAGCTCTGTGAAGGTTTGTGGTGTGTTTTAGTTGTGGTTTTTTGTTTTTTGTTTATTTTCCAAACAAGACTCACTAAAAATAAGAAAGCATGAAAAGGGTGGTTAAAAAAAAAGATTTTTCAAACAGCAATAGGAATATTTGCATTTTTATGTGAAATCCCAAGTGTGGACGTGGTAATACACATACTTGGAAAAAGCTGAGTCTTTATGTAGCCTTTAAAGGAAAAGTCTCAAGCATTCCCATGCATGTGAACAATATTGAAAAAAAAATCATACCAAAATAAATGGTTTTGATACAGTTTTGTTTTGGAAGCTAATGTAAATGCAGCAAAGCAATATTTTAGAAAATTTTATGTAGTATTTCTCTAGGATCTTTGGCTTCAGTGGAGTGAATGAAAACTGCTTGTTCATTTCTTTATTTCTGCTTGTTCATGGTTCTTTATCACCTTGTCTTCTTTGATTAATGTAGCCTGTATTTACTGTATGGTATTCAAGCCTGATCAGAAGACAAGGTCTGCAGTTGCTGTGGGGCTTTTTTTGTGGGTGGATACCAGTCTGGTGTCTGAGTACTTCAGTTACTGATTGCTTTCATCACTCAGTTGTGTGATATGATGTAATCTCCACTTTATAGATGAAATTTCTAGAATGCAAGTTGTTTACAAGTGTTGCTATTTTCAAATGCCTGAGTGCCTGAGGTGTAGCTATTCCTGAAAGCACAGCATCTATTGACCTTGTGTAATGATGCTTTGAGATTTTAGGCTCTATAGTCAGGCTGAGAAAGGGGGAGATGGGAAGCACTCTCTTTTTCTCCTTGTTTAGAAACTCTGTAACAGGAGAGGGGTAGGCTATCATCTGAATTCAGTTTCTCTCATGATGAGATTGTATTTTTTTTAAGTGAAATTCCTGCCTCAGGTGCAGACTTGTCTGTAAATGATCCTGGAGCCCTGTTGCCAGTAACAATCTTCATTGTGATGATTTCATGTGATGGCTTAGAGTGGATACCTCTGCCACTGTGCAGGGCTGGGAAGGAGGGAGGAACAGCAGTGCCTCAGGTTGTGCACACTCTAATAAAATGCTTTTTCTTCCTGGGAGCACTGGAGGACTTGGCTGCCTAGCTGGTATAATTAGAAATCACTTTGCAGCCTAAAGAAATGGCAGTAGTGATAAGCAATGTCAGGGTATGTGTAGCCTGGATAATGGGAAAAAGTAAGTTTGGTAAACAGTGCTTGTTTTATACCTTAAAGTAATAGAGATGCTTTACTGATGGCAATGCAGGAGAAAACTTCTTGGCCAAAGTGTTAGCATAGGAAAAAGTGAAAGTATGGATTCTGAAAAAAGTTGTAGGTAAGTGGAAATGAGTGGTGTGCCTTCTCACATTAAGTGATTTTAAAAAAGTAGCCAAAGATAAAGTGTTGAAATTGAAGGCATCCGTTTGGGTTGATAAATAAGGGGGGGTGCATGTCACAAAACCAGAAAAAACAGGAGTGATAGGCTCCAAGTGATGGGTTAGGGGAATCACCAGCACTTCAAAAATGAGGCAGAACAGGGTTTTGAATTTCTCAGAAATAACTTTGCAGCAATTAACATGCTGAATAAAATTATTTGACCTGTAGGTAGACAAAGAATAGTTGTATTTTAGGGAGGGTAAATTAATTTTCCTATGTAGAAATAGTCTAGGTACTGTGATGTTAGAGATTAGTGATAAAATCATGCATTTGATACAATTCAGTCTGAAGTCTCAGGAGTATGGGGGTATCCTCTCAGCAGCCAAGAGGGGAGAGGGAAGTACTTGTGTGGGCAGGGTGACAAATTGGAGCCAAGTTTTTAATGTGGAACTGAACAGAATGCTTCTGTGAGCTGTCAGCTTGAATTTAATTACTGCCTCTCTAATTGCACATTAAAATATCTAGAAATAAAGTGTAGAGGGAGAAAATGAGATGACAAAGGAGAGAAGCAGCTAGAGACATTTTAGAGAATAATAGAATAATGTGCAGGAAAAGTTTTAAGGTCACAGACTTACTAGCAGAGGGCACTATGGTAGAATCATAGATAGCAATTCACATTTTTTTCACAGCATCAACTGTACATGTTTTAAGTACAGGAAGGTGTGGGCTGAGTGTCTTTTTCTTAATAATTGTGTTTGGGAAGAGGGTTTTGGAAACATAAATGATGTGCTGAACTAAAAATTTATTATTGAAGGTCTACAGAAAGGAATGAAAGACATTTCAGACAGACATTTTAAGAAGCCTGTTCCATCATCTTGGAAGGAAAATAAGGGAAGAAGAATAATGGAAAATGCAGTTATGATTAAATGAGTTTAAGGTTGATAGGTTATGGCAAATCTGTACTTTCGGGTAAAGGATCTAGGAGAACATGAGAGGTTGGAAAGAAAAGGATTGGAATTGAATATAGAGAAAAGTGAATGCATTGAATGAGAACATATATGAGAAACTTCTGCAACAAGAAAGGAAGAGGATGTTATAGAACAGAAAAGGAAAAGTATCTTATTTTGGAAGAAACTGGTGGTCTTGTGCAGGGTAGATGTCAAAGGAGGAAACAGTTTGGCTCAGTATACTGTGATGAAAAACAGGACTGGGGAATGGTACATTTAGCTGGCAGGGCAGAGCTGGGTGCCTGGGATGATGATGAGTCAGAGTGTTTCATGTGTTCCTCTGGGTATGCCTTATTTTGTGAAGCATGTGTTGCCTTTTTTTATACCTGTAAACTAAGTGCTGCTTGTGAATTCAATATGAATCCATATGTAATAAATCAGAAGAAACCATGTAGTTTGTTGCTCTGAATATGAGGACAATGCTTCATTAGCTTTACAGTACTTGCCTTGTCAGACCAAGAGATTTGCCCTTTGGTCTCAACTAATATACAAAGGTCTGCAGTAACTTTCACTCCCAGTTTCATGCTGGTATACTGCAAGAACTGGCTCTCCTGCAATTCTGTGTTTTATGTAGATAAAAGCTAAAATACATTTTCATGGGGAGATCCTGAATATGCATATCTCTCCTAAGGTAGGGAGGCTGGAAGAACAACTCAACCTCCCCCCTGCTCCAGTAAAAAAATGAGCATGCCTGTTAGCCTGTCTCTCTTGGATCAAGTGAAATAATTGCTAAACCAGTGGCTTGAGAACAGTCTTTGCTGGGACTCTGTGCAGGGCTCTGCAAGAACACAGAGCTTTAGCCAGACTTATAGTAAAAACAGGGACAAAGAGAGAAACTTCACTGGCAGTGATGAACCCTTTTCCATTGTGAGAATCTGGAGCTGATTTACAATGGCCAGTGCCAGTGGCACATGTGGGACTGTGGGCCTTCAGTCTGACTGTCATGCTAATGAGGAGGTTGTCTTCAGCAGGAGGAGATGAAGTTTGTTTTGGTGGCAGTGGATGTGTTTGTTCTGGTTGGACGTGAATGAGCCCAATATGTTCACGTGCTGACTGCACATGAGGGCACTTGGTGGTAAAGTTTGTGAGGTGAAGCATTCCTAGATACATGGAAGAGAAGACTTGTCCTCTGACCTTATGTAGCTTTTTCCCCTCCTCCCTCTGTGCCCCTCTGTCCCAGCGGTCAATTGCAGAATCCCTTGGCTTGACTGCATTCTGCTTCAGCTGGCTTGATTCTGCTGGATTATGAAGCAAATATTTTTGAAGTGCCAGTTTATTGGCATTTGTGTCAGGATTAAAGAAGAAAGTGTACAGTCTGTACAACAAGCTTCTACGGGGCTTCCAGAAGTTCTTGAGACAAATAAAATTCTTTCTTTGGCACAGTAATGGAAAAGGAACAGGTTCCTTGTTCATCTCTGTTTATACTGTGACACACTACCACTTTTTCACTCTCTCAAGGATTTGTTTTCGTCTTTTTGATGATCTAATTTTAGCATTTCTGAGTAAGTTTCTCTTTTATATGTTGATCCCATGGCTCAGATTGATCCCTGTCAAAATCAGGAGCTTCTATAGATAATGCTGATGTTCCTCCTTTATATTCAGTACTTCATTGCAGCCTGTTCTCTCTGCGCAGTGAAATATAGAGGTATACCCTGCCAGATACTATGATTAAATCCTCAGTGGACACTCAAAATACTCCAGCAGTAAAAAGAAATTAATTCACAGAGGATTACTGTGTCTATGGAAAGTAAGGCAGAGAGAAGACTTGGTCTTCTGAGTCCTAAAAATAAGTAAAAACTTTGAGGATATTTCAAATGTGAGGGGAGGAAGTGCTGTAGCTTCCAGGGAAAACAATCAAAAACTAATAGTGTTTTTTTCTGGTACTCGTTTCCCTGCATCAAAATTGTAGTGCTTGTATCCCTTGGTAATATGGGGTAAAGATATGTGCAATAGAGGTGAAAATGCTTTGAAGCTGTCAGCTTTTTGGAAAACTTCAGAGCTTGGGGAAGAGAAAATTAATGCAACTGACTCAGCAGAGCATAAATGACCCGATCTTTGCTGCATTGTGAAAGACAGTAACATGCAGAAACAGCACTTGGAGATGGTTCAAAGATTACTTTGTTGGAGAGTACATTACTGTAATATTCCCACAGAACATAAATGTCTCAGGCAGTACCACATCCTGCCTGTGTGCTTTGGCACCTGCTCCTTTTGAACTGCTGCTTACTGGGAGTCTGCTCTCCATGCAGCCTTCCAGGGAGAGGCCCTTACCTTCCCAGGACATGCCTCAAATGCAGAGCAATAAACGGGAATCCGCCTCCCCAGATGATTTGTTATGAAATATGGGCGTTGCCCTGTGGCTTCCCACTCTGGAAATGAGTGATGGGCTGGAAAGCCTCACTGCTGTGCTGTTTTCTGCATGGCTCTGGTACTTTCTGTGCACTTCCCGCTACTGCATTGGTTGTTCCAAAGTTTTTTCTCTCAAGATGTTGGCAAATGGCAGCCTTCCTTTTACTTTGTTGTTAAACTTGCACTTGTAAGCAATGGGGATGATTTTTTTGTGTGAAAGGATTTAGTTTTGAAAAAGCATGCTTATGTATATAAAATAAATGAAATATCTTTTGGTAGTTAAGTGCTGTGCTAAGAATAGTTCTTAATGTTAATTTCATTTATAGAAGTTACAGAATGCCAAACAAAATGGAGTATTTTCAAGACTTCAGCAGTAACCACAAATCACATAGATCATACTGGCCTGGGAGCTGCCATTTTGGCAGCTCATTTAGAGAAATCTGCTTTAGTATGTCACTAAACATCCTAGATGTCTTTGAACCCCAGGTTTTTTCCTGCTAGTAAAGCACTTGCTGTTCTCCAAGGGTTGTGCCAGGTAAAAAGCCTTACGTAGTGTTTAGCATCCTCCAGCTGTAAGTCAGCAATGGTCCCAGTTAAGTGTGCTTCTGTGTCTTGCACCTGCTCCAAAGTCAGACAGCAGTGAAATGCTGCTGATGATTTACATGTCTTTCTGTAAAAGACAGATATAAAACATCTCGAGGTTCCATATTCAAGCTCTGCACTTGAAGCAGAGCAGTTGAAGCCACAGCTGCAGGGAGCTCAGTGCAGGGTGACTGCTTGCATATTGATATTTATAACTGAAACCCGGGCTGGTTTGGGACATGGTTATACTCCTGCTGCTAGCCCAATCAGCTAGACTGCAGTTAGTGTCAGTGAATCTGAACTGTATTTATGTAGAAGAGCCACAAGGTATGCTGGGTTCTCTGGAATTCACTTGAAACTCTTAAGTATTGCATTTTGGTTTGGTTTTTTTTTTTTTAACAGCATTTATGAGAACAAAATTTTCACTTGTGCTGAAGAGAACAAATTACTTTGTAGCTGTCTAGATCATCTGCACTTTTTCAGTGAATTAGAAAGATCAGCTCTATTTTGGAGATACCGTAGTGAGCAGGATATAGGCTGGTGGATGCAGGTGGTTATTTCAGTACAGTATTGTGGAAATTCAGCTTCCAGAGCTTGAGCTTTGGAAGATGGCTCTGTATCTCCATCAGACTTATCATTGTCTTGTTGCTGTTTATATAAATATGAATTATATTATAAATCTATAATATCTATAAAATGTATAATTATATATGTGTGTGTATTTGTAGATGGTGTGTATAGAGATATACACACAAATAGAATATTTGTCTCTATATATTAAAAACATTTTGAAAAGCCTATCTTCTGAACTATAGCTGTTGAGAGTCTGTACAGTGAGAGAGAGAAGTCAGCCTGGTGCTTGTCCTCCATCCCAAGAGTGGCTGTCCAGATGAAGGAGAGCTGTGCCAAAGCCCTCCATCCCCACATAGTGCTCAGTGTTTCTCTGGTGATGGCAGGAGGAGCAGCTGGGCTTTACACCTGTCAAATCCATTTAGCAGCTAATTTTGAAAGCCACCCACTCTTCAAATCTCCACTGCTGTTTCTGTGCATTCATAAGTTGTCAGCTGTGCAATACTAAAGCACTGCTCACATCATGCTTACTTGAGTAAGATAAGTTATGGAAAACATAATTAGAATTTTATGAGCTTTGTGTTCTTCTTTCCCAGAATTTCAGCAGTCTCTTCTGTGCTTATCAGTGAATACCATGATGTGTAGTATGAAGTCTCAAAATCCAACTCAGATATAGCAGTGTGCAAAACCCACCCAAAATGGGAAGGATTTTTTCTGTAAAAGGTACCTCAGTAGGTTACAGGACTGTGTTGATACACAGGGCCTGGTGCATTCCTGTTCCTCCCATTCTCATACAGCTGAGACATTGGAGCTTCAGGTGAAATTCATGTCTCAATAAAGCAAAAATGTTGCAGTCAGGACCAGACACTGTGTTTTCCTAGTTGGGAGTAAAAAGTTCTGTATTTTTCAAATGAACAAGGCTTTTTTGGTATTCCTAAGAAAGCATATCCTTCAACGCCCTCCGAATTTCAGTTATTGACGTACAAACAAGGCAACTGTTGCTGCTTAGATCTCTCACCATGCTACCACCTTCCCTTTTTGGCACTGTGGCTTAAACCCACCTCAGTCTCAGTTAGATCCAGAATCTCTGTCCCCTCCATTACAGAAATGATTCTTTCAGTGTACACTAAGCACTTGTGAACTAAGCAGACATATATGTGAGAATGAAGTGCTATTGTTTATTTCTCTTAGGCATTGTCTGTACTTGAATTGTATTGATCACTGCTGATTTATTATATTTTTTGTTTCATTTTGTCATTCTCAGGGCTTTGCATTTGAAAAAGATTTTGAAATGAGATGTTGGTAGTTACGTGCCGTTAACAGAAATTTTTTTTGCTGGCAGATGTTGCAGGTCTTCAGTTCCACTAAAACATGCTAAATCAAGTATTTGGAGAAAAATTCATAGGTGCTAAAGCATTATACATGGGCTGTCCATGATATATTTATCATGAGCAATCTTTCATACGTGGCAGTTTCTTGAGGACAGGAAAAGTCACATTTCCATAGCAACCTCAAACACTGCTGAAGTTGTTCTAGCAACAATTTGATGTTTTACTATGTTTGCTTTTTAAATTTATCTTAACTGCTAAGGAGAAAACTGAACATAAAAAAGTTCATGAACAGACTGGCAGCTTGAGGTATTTAACTTGCATGAGGAGAATAGCTGAGTGGAATCTGTATTTTGTATTTTTAGCATCCTAAACTTTCTGCTAACTTCATTTTGTAGCAAAGTGACCATCGTGTGCATTTTTTTGAAAAACAAACCCTGAAGTAGTAAATACCCTATGTCCTCTATTCCTGCCTTCACTGTCACAAGAGCAGCCTCCTGAAGTATTTGCCCGTTCTTTACAGGTGCATTTTTGTATGGGAACATGTTACTTTCTGCACTTCATGTTGACCATTTATGTTGGTTTATATTATAATCGGTGTTTCTGAAGCCTTTTTTGGATTTGCTGGCTCAGCATTTGGCCCAGCTGGGCAGGAGGAATGGAAGTGTTGGTTGGCTGCAGGTCACACCACTCGTGATGACAACTAAGATGTAGTTACTGCTGAATCACAGATACCTGGAATTGTGAGGGAGAATTGATGGGAGAGAAGGATAGAGGAGAAGTCTGCTGGAGGCACAGGTTGGTTTCTTCTGCTGAGCCATTTTCCTGTCCCGTCTTCCCTCCTGTCCTCACAGGTTTTATTTATATGCTGTGGGTTCAAAATCCATTTGCTGTGCACATGCAGGGGCCAGGGCTGGGAGCATATTGTTTTACCACTTCCTTTCTTGTACCCTTGGATTAACATCCTTCCAGCTGCTGGCCAAATCAGGAAGTTGAGTCAAGGGCTAGAAATGGCAAAGATACATCCAATGACTTCTTGGAAGAAAAACAGAAACCTACACTGAAGCTGCTTATGTTTCTCTTTGCAAAGCCTCTCCTGTTAGGCTGATGTCAGTCCTAAACAAATGATAAAACAACACTGAAACCATTTAATTTTTTTAAATGGATCAGGTGTCAGCAAACCACTTCATGTTCTCTGTGGGTTTAGAACACTTCTGGTTTTCTGGCATCTGCTGTGTGATAGATTCATGTGAAACTTTGGTTTGGGATTGGTTTTCCCCCCTAACTTATCTGCACTTCCTTGCAGCAAAGCCTGAGGTTACTTCAGCAATAGTTATTTTTAATTTTTTGAGTTGTTGTATCTTATTTAATGTGCATTGCATGTTTAAAGAATTGTTACATACAATGTGTTTAATACCAGAAGGTGAATCAATGGTAAGAACTATCAATTCAGGACTATATGAAGTCTTGAGAAACCAAAACCATTTCAGAAGAGTGTTTATTAAGCTGATTTTGTAAGCAATCAACATAGACTCCTATTGATTGGGGGTTGATCTTTGTTTACAAGTAATATCCTTTTGCAGTAAGTAATGCTTTACTAGAGAAATACAGCAGACCTCATCTAACCTTGAGTAAACCTGACTTCTTATTTACAGATAGGTGAATTATTAACTCAATTAATGATATAGTGTTTATTTTTTGTCTACCAACTCTCAGAGGGTCCACCAGTCATGGGTGAAAAAAAAAAAAGTATTGTATTCAGCTTTTTTGTCTTATTAGCTGCTATTGTATTTCATTTTGACTACTTTATGGAAAAGTCTTGGTCTATTAGTTAGCCAATTTTTGAATAGATCTGTATAAGAAAAAAATTAATTATTCTTGCATATAATGCATAATTCTGAAAAAATCCTGACTATTTTAATTTGAAATTTCCCATCAATTTTTAGTCTAGGACATGGGGTAAGTACCTCATTTCTTTTAATAAATGATGCAAAATTATATTTCTGTCCTTGGCTCTAGTTTCAGATGACTCTGAGAAGTTCTTACATATTTAATTTGAAGGGTTTTACTGAGATTTTAAATGCATATACTGAATTGCTGCAAACTGTAGTAGTACCATCACAATAGGAATAAACTACTGATTAGTTGGGCTGATTGTGAGTGGATAGATGTTGTTGGAATCACTGAAACATTTAGCTGCATCCTGAAATGAGCTGAATAGAACTTATCACTGGCTGATATATTTAGTTATTTTGGAAGTATTATAATAAAACTTTATATTAATAAAAATACAGCCAAAATCTCTTTGTGTTGCATTTGAGGGAAATCAAGCTTTTTAGGGAACTGTGTTCCTATTTATTTGGGTGTATTTGCTGGAATAGGATGATCTTTGTAGGTTCCTTCCAAGTCAACATATTCTGTGGTCCTATGATTCAGTGCTCTGTAAGGCTCAGTTACCAAGTTAAAGCCTGTTGGTTTTGGTTCAAGAATTTCTATTTGTCCACATATGCTCTTGCTTGTAGTAGCATTTTTACTATTCTAAATCTCAGTACTTTTATTACTTGTAGTACTTCAGTCCAAATTATTCATTAAACCTTTTTATTGGTTCTAAATTTGAAAGCAACTCTTTTTCCACATCATGATTACATCAAGAGCTACAGAAATGACAGGGTATATCTTCATACCTTACAGAAAGCAGAGTTTGAAGATGCACCATAAGACATTTCCCTTCAGGAGACTTGTGAATTGTACATGAAGAAGCACCAACACCTCTGTAAACTGCCTGTATGATGTTGCTGGAATCAGATGCTTTACTGAAGTTTGAGGCAAGATGCTAATCCTTTAAATCCTGAACAATGGGCATCACCACTCCCCATCCTCCCCTTTTGAACTTTCTCCTTCTGTTCCATCACTTAGGACAGACCGAATCGATTTTGTTTAACTTCCTGGGTAGGACACATTCACAAGGTAGTTTGAGAGGTGGTAATGAATTGATTGTTTATGGGCAAGTAGAGTGATAGGCATTTCTGTGCTTCTAAGATTCCTGGTCCAGTTTATTCAGGAGCAGCACTCAGTTATGGACAGTTATGGACCACTGTGGAGGAATTGCATTAAGTCAGAGAAGTCAGAATTACATTAAGTCAGATTTTAGAACTCTGTCATCTCGAAAATAACATAAAACTACTACAGACTGTGTGCATTTATTTATTGATGTGTTTCTACTGTTTATTAGATGTTGTCCTGTGGAAAGAAGCGGTTTAGGGTTTGAAATGGCATCAGAAGTTGTGTTGAACTTCTTGTCAAGTTGATGTCAGGCTGTCACCTAGACAGGCAGAATTGAATGAACCTGCAGCAAGTGCCACCAGCTTTGCTGGTGAAGGTGTCTGCAGGCAGCAGCAGGATCTGGGCTGTCAGCACTCTGGTGCACTTGCAGCTCAGAAATGTGTATGCCTGGATCTGCAGGTGGAGGGATCATGGATGGTTTTTATAAGCCTGATTAATACATTCAACATACTGAGAACTTGCTGTGACTCTGCTGTTTTTCTTCCAGCCCCAAAATGTGGTCAGGCAGAAATGCAGTTCTGATGTGTGCCTGAATATGCAGCAATTTGTGCTTCTTTTAAACTTGGATAATCTCAAATGAGCTTTTGTTAGGGAAGAATTTATACAGTTTTCCTACGGTCTCTTATCAATAGTTTTGATTTTCTGTCCTTTATATATATGAAACTTATAGTTTGGAAGTTAACCTATGTAAGGGCTGTGTACACATACTACTAGAGGGTTATGCTTCAGGGGGGCTTGATGGCATTCTTTATTGATCCTATGGTTTTTCTATGCCAGGCTATTTTGCTGTGTTACTATCAAAATACCCAGTGAACTGTAATTAATCACATTTTTGCACACAGCTGTGAAATTACTACCACTGCTGTAGAATGATGTTTTCAACATCTTTGGCTGCTGCAATTGCACAATCTTTTAATGACAGATGTACTTGGAGTTCCTTCAATACAAATGACATTATTGGCACACTAGGATTGTATGCTAGATTATTCATTACAATAACCAGTGCACTTCTTATTGTGCCTTTTAAACCCTCCTCTGAATATCTAACTTAAGCTTCCTCTCACAGTGACAAAATGACCAGTGTCATACCCTTAAATGCTACAAATGCACTTAAAATGTACAAATGAAAGCAGGAAGGGCAACTATCCCACACATCCAGGCAGGGAGAGTTGGTGCTATTGGATGTCATTTGACTGCTCCTGTATTTGCCTGCTTTTGGGGATAGTGTGTAGGACATCTCACCTGCCCAAATCACTGGAAAGCTGTGAGCTGTTCTGTGTCTGTACCACATCTTTCTGTTAGTGTTATTTCAATCAAATTTTGGATAGTAGGGAAGATAAAGTGGTTTTTTCCCTTCTTTTTGCAGCATTCTAACCAATTCCTTTTATATGTTAATGGTATTGTAACATATATTTTGGTATATCTATTTGCAGTGAGACACAGACAGGTTTGTTTTTGTAATCTATATAATTGTACTGTATAAAAACAGGTTTGTTACTTGGCCATGGATGTTTTGGCACAGTGACACTATTAAAGGTAGTTATTATTAGGGAACTGGTTCTCTTTAACATGTATTTACTTTTTTTACTGATGTTAACCAGGGTCTTAGCATCTCCATTGTGAGTTGAAAACTCTAGCTGCAGTTTGCTTTCTTGGTACAGTTTCAGTGTAGTTTTTTCAACTAATGTAGTCCAGATTTTTGTTGGTTGCCTTTGGATTTGAAATGAGCTAAAAGATTTGTTTGTCTTAATAAATGAGAGATGAAGATGGGAGGTAACAGGGAAGTCATTGCAAAATTTATAAAACACAATAAATCACAAATATTGTTGTTATGTTGGCCAGCAATAACATTTTGACTATAAAAAGTAAATGAAGAAACCCCAGTAACTGTTTATATGAAATTTCTTATGGAAAATAAGTCATTAAGCCAAAGCAGATACTTGCTTCTCCCTTGAAATTCTATTTTCAACTGTGATTCAAAACTGTGACAAGCTGAAGAATATTGGTAACCTTGTATGCATGTAAACACATTAATTTTTTATTTATCAGAAATTGAACCTTATTTTCCATTTCCAAGGCAGGCATGAGAAGATGTGTATAAATTACCCACAAATTAACTGTAATAAGTAAGGTTAGTAACATTAGAGTTTCTTTTTCAAGCAGTGTGTTCAAACAGCCTTTGCATTAGAGTAGTGAAAATAAGTTAAAAAAATCCTAATGTAAAGTGGTTTTCAGTCCTGTGTTTCTTCAACTGTTGTAACTCTTGGCCATTGGTTTTGTCATGCTCTTCAAGCCACTTGTTGTGCACAGAGCAGTTTGGGTTTTGTTAATGCAGGGTTTGAGTGTCCCAAGTCAGAGACTGTAGCTTGGATCCACCTTCACTGAATCTCCCAGTGCCCTCCCCCATCCCCGCTGACTTTTATGAGTTCACCAGACCATAGTTCTGTCTCTGCTGCCTTGCAGACAAAACCTGTGCTCTCTTTGTTCTTCACATTTTACTGCTCATTGAACTGTCCTGCACATTAGTCACCCTCTGAGGGAATGAGTCTGCAAGTAGGAGAAGTTGTGGAGTGGGGAAATAATGTAGTTCCTGTCTGAGACTAGGTGATGAAATTCATTAGCCAAAATTTCTTTTTCATACTGTACGTTTGAGAAAGGCCAGAGTTCTACCTCATATCTATTGACTCAGTAGTGCTTGGCTTTGAGATTAACAAGGCAGTTTACAGATCTGATTAATTTTTCCAGATTCATGAAGCCATGATTTGCAGCCTGTTCATAGTTCTAGGCTTAGCTTTCAACCATGAAGTCTGGAATTATACTTTTATTATTGAGAAATCATTCTCTTGAGTAGTTTTGTGAGAAGAGATGAGCTCAATTGTGATTTCTTATGATTCAAAGGAACAGAACGAGTAAAGACTTCTTTTCCCCACTAATTGTCTGAGTTCAAATTTTGATATGATTTTAGCAGTCATGCAAAAAATTTGGCTATATGTTGTTCTATAATTCCTTCATTTGTCTGCTGGGATTGCTGCTCAGCTGAAAAAGGCACTCTTCCTGTGCCTCCAGGATGTGCTGCACTTTGTCAGATAGGAGGTTCCATCTCACTGTTTGAAAGGAGATACCACCAGTAACAGGATAGGTGTGAAAGAAATGGATTTGTCTACTTGAACTGCTCATCTTTGGTTCCAAGCTATGACTGGAGCCTGGTTCAGTTCTCTGCTGCTGTTTGATAACATTGCAAGCAGTGTTGGTTCTTCTGGAGCTGTCTGACAGGCTTGCACTGGGATCAGTGCTAGCAGAGGAAAAATGGGAATTTGGAATTCATTGTCAAAGAACAAAAAAACCCCGTGGCTGTGAGGGGAGCTGTGGAAAGAATGCTCTGTACTTGTGCTGTTTACCACTTCCTCACAGAATGACTGGGTTGGAAGAGACCTTTAAGATCAATCTGTGCCCTAACATCTCAACTAAACCCTGGCACCCAGTGCCACATCCCAGCTTTGTTAAACATACCCAGGGATGGTGACTCCACCACTGCCCAGCCAGACCATTCCAGTTCTTTATCACCCTTTCTGTAAAAAACTTTTTCCTAATATCCAACCTATATTTCCCTTGGCACAGCTTGAGACTGTGTCCTCTGGTTCTGTCAGTTGCTGCCTGGAGAAAGAGCCCAACCCCACCTGAGCACAGCCACCTTTCACGAGCTGCAGAGAGTGACAAGGTCACCCCTGAGTCCCCTTTTCTCCAGGCTGAGCACCCCCAGCTTCCTCAGTGGTTCCTCACAGGGTTTGTGTTCCCAGCCCCTCATTGACGTTGTTGCACTCTAACCTTCCTCAGGTTGTTTTGACTTTTTGCTTTTGTCTATATTAAACCCGTTAACACACAAGACTCAGTCTCCGTTGCTGGTTTACTCTGTTCCCGAAGTAGCCAGAATGAGGTATAAACTAAAGCAAAGCTTTCTCAGGTAAGTGACTGCCAGAGTATAAGGTTATCATCTCCCAAATTCAGAGAACTGTTGCAGGAGCTCACTGGTGTCAAAAGGGGGAGTCTTTGTTCTCCCTGTACTTTTCTCTGAAGGTGATTCAAATGATTGTGCTCTTTAACTAGAACACATAGAGCCAACTTGCTGAGATTAATAGAATCATACAATATCTGGGATAGCTGCTGTCTCAATTTTCTCTTTGAAAGGAGAATTACTGCTGCCACAGAAGACTTCAGAACATAACAGGATGATGTCGAGTAGCTGTTTCCTTTTGCTTCCTTGTAGTGACGTTTTCATGTTGTCTTTTTTGCCATTTTTTGGAGGGAAGAATGGGAGAGAATCCCTTGCCTTGATTCCAGCTGGTGGGTTGAATAGAGGAGTGGGTACTGAAAGAAATACATGTTTGTTTGTGCAGAGCCCCAGATTATCAGTGATGTACAGCTTTCATCAGAGCTCTAGGAAGAAAAACTGAAAGCAGGAAACCTCCCCCACCACTTCTGCATAACAGAGACTGGGGTCATGGTCACAGGCAGAGCAATGTTGTAATTTCACAAATGCATCACAATATAATCCAGGTTTGAGGAATCACTGATCCCTTTGCTGTGATGCCTACAAATTCCTCACTTTAGACACATGATCAGTTCCATTCTCCTGTTTGTTCTTTGTCTTCTTCGTCATTTTGCCAGGTCTTGTGCAAGGATCTGTTTAACAAGACAGATAACTGCAGGGATGTAATCTCAGCCAGCCTGGAGATGATTCTCCATGTAACACAGCAAAAGCTTTTCATTCCCAGCCACACAACCTCTCCTGAAGTGGAGGAGTTTTAGAAGAGGCTTACCAGATTTCTTAGGAAATGCATATTTAACAGCCTTGTGATGAGTTTCTTTCTGTGGCCATAACAGATAAAAGGCCCTCTGGACCACGCTTTTGAATCCTGTGCCCATAGTTTGGTTTCCCAGGGCAGTGTACAGAACGTGCTCCTTGAGGTCATGTCCAAGGCTCAGAGTTACAGACACCTTGTCCTGTCCTGGTTGCTAGAGCTTTGTCTTAAAAACAGTTCTTAGAACTCTTCTTCTTAAGGATTTCTCACTAGTTTCAAAATTTCCCTTCTAAAAGTGCTCCCTTTGTGGAACCTGGTTCTGCAGTTTGCTAACAATTCAGCTTCAATAACCTTAATTTTGTAAAGAAACTCAAAACTGTAATAGTCTAGGATAAAAAAGAAGTTGACATACAAATGCAGACACATGTGTCAATGTGCCACTTGTTTCTTTTCTCTTAGTCCTTTTACAATGTCTGGGAGCCATTTGGTATTTCTTCACTGTCCTGGATCCTTGATCCTTCTTGTCCTCCTCAGCTGTGTTTTCATGGAGCTGGTAGCTGTCTCCTGCACAGGGTGCATGGCTCTTTTATAGCTCTGCTTTCCACATGAGTCAGTCCAAGGACAGTGGAACAAGAGTTTTGCATTTTCTGTG
Organism: Ammospiza nelsoni; assembly: GCF_027579445.1. Taxonomy (NCBI): domain Eukaryota; kingdom Metazoa; phylum Chordata; class Aves; order Passeriformes; family Passerellidae; genus Ammospiza; species Ammospiza nelsoni. The sequence goes on along the minus strand of NC_080640.1, from coordinate 29,917,327 downwards.
CAGTACAGGATTATTAATGAGCATCTCCTTTATGTAGTCTTTGTTTTCCTCAGAGGACAGGATGTTTGATTTGTGCAGTTCCTCCCCACAGCTCCCTTTAGGATCCTGAATGCCATGTTCCAGTATTGTTGGTAGATGGTCAGTCTCAGCAGTTCACAGGACACACAGGATGCAGCTGCCTCCAGGAAATGCCTCTCTGGAGTGATGAGGGGCACATTTGCATGAGACAACTCGTGTTTGGTCACCTGACAAGGGTGCAGTCACCATGGCTAAAATGCAGCCTTTTCCCATGTCTGCTCATGTGCCTTTGCTGCTTTGTCTGCCTGCTGAGGAGGGTGCTGGAGGGCCTTCAGTGCAAGGAGGTGGGCTGTGCCTGGCTGAACAGCTCTGCTGTGCATCTCCTCTCCCCACACAGCTGCAGAGGCTGGCACAGCCTCTCACTTGCTCTGAGTCACAGGTGGCTCTGCTGTGCTGTTCTCTTCTTGGGTATTGCCAGGATGGGAGCTGACTCCTCACAAAATCCATTTGGGGCTAGTGGTGCAATCCCCAACATGCTGTGCTGACACGTCACAGAAATGAAATTAATAGCATCTCTGAGAGGAGCATTCCCAGGAACTTCTGAGAGCTTGAGGGCTGCCACAAAGCCTACCATGCTGCTAGGATGCTGAACAAAATGTTCAAGCCTTTTGTTGATCTCAATTTGAGAGACAAAGGATCATCATTTGGATGGGAGGGGAATAAGTTACTTGAGGAGTATAAGCAACTCTCACAGATCCTTGGACACAACGTGAAATATTGGCAGTTTATGTGTTTTTAGTGGCAAAACCATTGTGAATTGATATTTATTACAGTATGCAGGCTGTCTTAATTTGCCAAGTTTTCATTAATTGTAAAAACAGAGGCATGAAAAGGCTCTGAATTAAATGCCAAAACCACACAGTGACTTAACACATCTTGAATTTATGGAGCCCAAGTTGGGGAAAGGGATCAAAAAACTAGAAGGATACAGATATGTAAACAAATGGGTATTTCTGTTTATCAAGTCATGGAGTGCAAAAGTCCTGTATGTCTTGGTCATACAGGTGGCATGATCCTTAATGACTGACTGGGAAAAAAGAATAGATCTAAATTTATATCCATGGATTTCAAGTAACACTGGACAAAATTGTTGTAGCCATGTAAAATGTACACACAATTACTTGCTGATCTCCATATTAAGAACAATTTCAAAATTTGTTTCCTGATGCAATTATTTTTTGCTTTACTAGACTCCCCCCCCCCAATTTACATTACTGAAAACTGCAAGTTAAACTTCTTGCTAGTGAAACCTTTTTTTTAAATCTAGGCACCGAGATCAATTCTTCTGGTTTGAGAGTCTGCATTATACCACAGGAAGGGACTATTTCATCACATATAAAAATATCAGCAGATGAAAACACTTGGTTTAACACATAGATTTGTTCTTTCTTGAAGGAAAAAAAAAAAACTGAGTTAGGAAATGCTGCTCTCCCTGGATTGCAGTATTTTCTTGAAAAATAGTGCAAGTGATAGGTAAGCTTGTAGCAGCTATTTTGGGGGTGGTAATGAGCAGTGGAAATTGATGCATTTTTCATGATTTATTTCCAGCACTGTAGGTTAATGGAGTCAATAGTGTCTCTTTTATTGTAGAACCACATCCTGTCTGGTTGAAAAGGATGGAATTATTAGCCAAGTCTGTCTCTCTCTGTGACTTTTTTGTCAAGACAGGAACTGCTTCATGCCATGCTGTCTGACAGCATTGCTCAAAAGCTCTTCTGTCACATGTCCTCCTTTCTTCCAAAGGCACTGACTCCTTTTCTGAGGGGTAGGCATGAATGTTAGATTCTCTCAAATCTGAAGGTGTTTTTTGGACATGGTTTTAATGACTTTAATGTCAGTGCTTTCACCACAGTCTGCTAATTACCAACCAACAATTATTATTATTCTGTAATACCAGTTGATGCGAAACACTGGCATATATTTACCTTACTTTTTTGTCATGCATCTCTGATGTTTCTTTTTGTGTGTTTCCATGGTCAAATTGACTGTGGGTTTGTACTAAAGGTGATAAATTTGTAACATCCGTACTGAGGTTGAAGGGCAGGTTGCTCTATGCAGAATTATACCAGGTTATTTGCATGTAATATTCAAAGAAGAGCAGGCTTAGAATTTACTGTCTGCTAATGTTTATCTGTTCTTTTGATTTTGGCACAGTGCTGTGTATGAATCATATTTAATGGCACAGGGAAGGCACCGTGCTCGGCGAGGCAATGAGGCCGTGTTGCATCTGTTTGAGTCAGCAGGCAGCGCGTTGTGCTGCAGCTCAGCTCTGCTCAGAACAGTCTGGAGGTTATTTCAGGGGACAGTGAGTCACAGCAGTGCCTTCTTCACTCATCACCAGGCTGCAGGGGACACGCAGCTCCAGTGCAAAGCTCTGCGTGATTGGAAGGGAGCGATTTAAGGTTAAAAAAGGAAGTGTTGTTACTTGAAAAGAAAAAGATTTCTGGCTATACAGATGGGAAAAAATAGCCCTAGAGTCTGAGTAAGTCATTGAGGGTCTGCAGGTGGTAAGATTTCCTTAATGTGATCATGGTCTAGCCACTCCATTTCTGTAGAACTTGCATTTTCTTTATATGAAAACAAATCTGGATGATAGATCCATAATACTGTATCTGAAGTTATTGTTTGAGCTGCCTAGGATAGTTCATTAAACATAAAACCACAGTTTTAAGTATGAAATTAATTATCAAATTAGTTCTGGTTGTGACCACCTCTGCTGTGGACACAAATCTATGAAAAACAATGCAAGTATCAGTTCATTCCCATTTCTCATAACCATGATGGGAAAACCTGTGAGCAGCTGAACGAGAAGTTCTGTAATTTCTCCTCCTGAAGTGGTAAGAACAGTGAAAGCAGAAAGAGGCCAACTGGGATTGACCATGAAAAGCATGCTTCCTTTCAGAACTAAAAATAATACCTGTGAATCCTGAGTACCAAAGCTTGTCTACCAGATAATTATGACACTCATTTGCATAGTCTTTTATCTCCTTCTAGGGACTGGTCTGAACAGTCTTCTCTTAAAAACTCTTCCAGCTTCTGTGGTTGCCTTGCAGCACAGGTTTTCAGGCTCCTTAGCTCAAAAGACATCTGACAATGTAGGTTGGTTTTAAGCAAGGTCTTGTGGGTTTGTGTTGTGTGGCACCCTGCCAGGGATTTCTGTGCCTCAGTTACAGGCAGGAACAGAGCTCTGAGCAGAACAACACTTGGTATTCAGTTGTGGAAGCTGAAGAAGATCCTCATCTCAGGCTGTCATTTTGTTTTAGAAGAGAGAGTTTTTTAGAGTAGGTGAATACATGTAGTTCCAGACAGGGGCCCCCATGCCTGCTGTTCTTCCATTCACTTAATTTGGCTAGTAAATTAAATATGAAAGTTGAAATTAGCGTTGTGAGCTCTGTGAGGTCACTGTGCTCCCACATGATGGAATTTCTGTAATACCAGTTTCCATTTTGAGTTTAGGAGATCACAGACCAAATGACTTATGCTTTTAGAGTCATTGCTCGGGTTGCAAAGTCAGCCACTGAAAAACTGTAAGACACTGTTTTCCTATATGTGGATGAATCTGGAGGTGTAAATTGTCTGTGCAAACTTTCAATCCTCTGTTCCCGAACTTCAGAATTTTGTTTCATTTTAGCTGAATAAAATTATACCTAAAGCTGCATACATAATGAAAGGATGACAGTATCTATGCCTGATATTCTTCCTCAGTCATCTCAAAATCCCCCAGTTAGTGGATAGATGATCCACCAGTCCTTCTGTCAGTGGTGTAAGGTGGTCCTTACCCAAGGCCTACTGATTCACTATGCATTTTCCATCATTTTCAAACTCTTGAGTATTTTTGAAATTTGACATAATGCAGATGATGTGTTCTTCCTTCTTCCCATTACCCTCCACACAGGGTCCAGAACATGCTTATTCCTAAAAACTGAGAAGTTTACTTAATAGCTAGGCTGGATAGAAGACAAATGAAGAAGTTAATTTTGTTGGTGTTCTACAAAATACCATGGTGGAATATGTCAGAGAGCATTATATGAGTTGTAATTTAATAACTGTAGCTGAGATATAGTTGGTTGAAGTATTTCACACATCATAGAATTTAGAATGCCTCAGAGTTGTTCTGCATAAAAGTATGTTAAAATATTCAGAGGATGAATTTTGATTATATTTTTTTACTAAAAAAAAACGGGCAGCTGAGCAGATAGCATTGTAATACATGATATATGAAATATTATTCAGTAATGGAATTCTTCTGTTCCATCACTGATGCTATAAAAATGAAGTGGTCAGTTATCTTTTTAATATAAGTATTGCTTTTTTAATGTTTACTTTAGGTCAAGAGTTATATAAGGCTTATTCCTAGTACTCCTCAAATATAATTTCTGCTCTACTTTCCAATGCCCAAAATAGTTTTCTGGTTAAAAGGCATTAATTATGAAGATGGCTATACCTTGTAGTCATCCTTTATAAACTTTCGTATCAATAATGCTGTATTCAGGTGAAAATGAAATCAGGCTAATTGAAATTTTTTTATGCCAGTATTGTAAAACTTAAGCACATTTTTAAACTCTGAAAAGAAAATATGTTTTTATTTATACTAAAAGCCAAAGTTGGAGAATCAACTACAGTTGATTGTCTTGGTTTGTGACAAATTGGGAGGAATTGTCCTGAAATGCAAGTGTTGTCTGATAGAAGGCAGAATTCAGCAACCCCTCCCTTGTGGTAGTCATATATCTTCTGAACAGAGAGACATAGAGACACAGCTCTCCCAGGATTTTCCTGGGAAGCTGTGAGAAAGCTCAGAGAAAAAATTGAAACAATTATCTCAGTCTCTGCACCTGGCAGGCAATCTCTGTTTGTCAGAGATCTTTACAAGAAAGAGTTATCCCTTCTTGACCAATAGATAAGAAAAGATTCCTAAAGGCCAGTCAAGTCTTAAGTCCACCATTGTTTCTATAAGAACTGTAGATTTCTAATAATCAAGTGTCTTTTCATGCCCTCTGAGGATGAAGTCTCTGTATCACCTTTGTCTATCCCCATTACCCCTTGGTGACACTCTCCCACCCAGATTCATAAAAGAATCTCTGGAGGAAAGTGAAAAAAAACCTGTTTATTCAACAAGCAGGATGCTCACAGGCATGAGAAGACACAAATAATGTGAAATAATAAAACCTCTTTCTGAAGAGAAAGGCTGGTAGTTTGGGAGTCTGTTCTGTAGGTGTGGCTCAGCTCTTTTAGGATCTGGAGCTGCCCTCTGGGCTGGTGTGGGAGCCCCTGGCAACATCCTGGGGTTTCAGACTGGAGAAAAGCTCAACAGTTCCAGAAGAAGAAGAAGTCACAGTCCCAGGAAAAAACTTCTTGCCTCAGTTTACTAGAAATCCAGCTAAAAAAAAAAACAAAGAGAAACTCTCCGTGCCTCTCTGCGGAGGAAAAAGCCGTGAGAGCTGGAGAAGACAGCGAGTTCTGAGTTTTGAACAATGCTGCTGAAAGAATTCCACTGCTTCCCCCTCGTTCCAGCTTCAACTACAGGACTCATGCCTGACAGGGGATACAGGACCATAGAGTCACCCCAGGACAAGTATGTATGATCCCCTTTCTGATCCAAAAGGATTTGCTGAGAGATACTCAATGGGATGTGGCTGCCATTAAGAATGCACTCTTGCAGCTAGAACTTTATAAACAGCTGTCTTTAAATGTTCAGGAAATATGAAGAAAAAATTTCTCTTCCTTGGCTGAAGTGTATAGGGGTCTTTGGTATGATCTTGAAAATAATATCAGTATATCTTTCTTCTGCTCAGTCTGCATTTTTACAAGCTGCTTTGTTGGCAAATATCCTTCTGAATAGCCTCAGGAAATATGTTCAAGCAAAGTTCACCCAAGGCAATGATTGAAAATGCTGTTTTGGTGTTTGTGCAGGACACCAAGGTGAGATTTATCAACTCACAAAGACTTAGTGAAATAGAGGCATACTTTTTCCATTTCTGTTACTTTTTCTCTGGTAAGAGGTAAGGATTGCTGATGGTCCAAAGGTACAGTATTCTTGCCATTTCCTTGTTCCAAGTCATCAGGTTTAGTCCACTGTATTGTTATAGTTTCATCTTTTGATAAGGCTCCCTACAAGCCATGTCTTGATAAGCTGGGGGTTTTTTCTTAATGTTTTGTCTGTAAGGCTGTGAAAATTTTACAGCAAATTTAAATCAAGTTTTTGTATGGCAAAAATAATTTTAGTATTTTTGAGTTTCAAATACATGCATTGTGTTTACCTCAGCCATCTTTTTCAATTGTGACTAAGAAAGGAATCAAAACCATTACAATAACCTTCTTTCTCAAATATGAGTTTTTACAAATGCAGGCATGTTTCAGGACCCTGGAGTAACACTGACAACTTAAAAATGTCTTGTTAGTTTGGCTCATATCTACCTCTCAAGTGAGATATTTATTTGATACAGGTGTTGACAGTGTCAGGCACTAATAGAAATAGATTATTCTGGTAGATCAGCCATTAATCTAAAATAACATTATTTCAAATATCTATGATCTTGGAATTCCATGAAATGAAGAGTTTTTTTTTGTCAAACTCTCCACTTTTATGTATGAAAGTGTTTCTTTGTCCTGGTTTAGTGCAAATTTGGGAGGAAACCTCCAAAGAGGTCCCTCTAGAAAGCAAATTCAAGATGCTCCTTCCTGCACCAGTTCGACAGACAGAAATCTCCTTCAAGACAAGTGAAAAAAACTGTTTATTTAACAAGCAAAGTATTCACAAACATGAGAAAATGAATAAAATTCAACAATGGAACCTGTCATTGTTCTGAAGACGTGGCAAATCCAGGAATTTTCGTGGGGTGTAGCTTGGCGCGCTCAGTCTCTTACCAGTCCTTCCTGTGCTGGAAATGCCTCAGTGGGCCACAGGTGTGAGCTCCTGGTGTTTTCTGGGTTTTCAGTCCAGAGCAGGCTGATCAGCTCTAAGATAAAGCAAAGCCACAGTCCAGGGAACTTCTCTGTCTCAGCTAGCTAAAAAAGCTATCTAAAAGCAAAGGAGAGCTTTCTCCTGCTGTCCATGCTGCAGACAACAGGCACCGAGAGCAAAGGAATTCCGGGGGAGTGAGAGTGAAGCTTCTGCACACACAAACTGTGCACCATCACTTCCCCCTCCCTTCACTCCTGACTCTAGTTTTAAAGGTGCAGAACTTAATTCTGGGCTAAAGAGACGAATGGGATACAATTCAGCATCATAAAGTCACCCTTGGACAGTCTTTCATTCAGAAATGCATTGGGGGCATTAAAAAAAGAATTTAGACAATAGAATAACTAATAACTAATAGAATAATAGACTAGCCCTCTAAAAGATATGTCTAAATTCTCATTTGATGTTTACCAAGCATTTAAGCATCATTTTAAAGAGCAGATAGTGCTTACATGTCCTCAGCTGACCTTAACTATGTCTTGCCTTTCCCATCTTGTTTTAACTGTAGTGATCTGCTGAGTAACAGCAAACAGTGGAAAGAGACTGAGTGTAAGGAGAAAGCAAAACTTAAAATCATGTTTCAGTAGAAACTAACAGTGCGTATCTACCTGGCATAGCAAATGCAGCTTATCTTAAGGCTTGTATAGTAGAACTGTAAAAGTAAAGAAGGCCAGAAGAAAATATTCTTGTCAGGACTCTTAAACAGGCTTGGAAGGGGCTGCTAGGGGCAGCCTTTTGTACAGCCATGGATGCTGGTGAAGGAGCACGTCAGAAATGACTGCCTTGAGTACCAATGGAGGCCCAGTGAAACATGGAGCAGCAGGTTCACAACAAGCAAAAGGAAATACTTCATCAGCAGAGGGAATTGTAGTGACTGCCATGGTGCCCTTGCTGCTGAGTGCTGTGCTGCCGGGGTAAGAAATGTTCATGGACAGGGTGAGTGGTTATGGTGACTCAGGGGGAGGATGATGAAATGGGATGCAGATTCCATCTCAGGCAGTCAGTCCATAAACTGCGGTTTGCCAGGAGCTGCTGCGTCATTTTGGGTGCCCCTTTCAAGGAGGAGAAGAGAGTGTGTGTGTGGGAACTGCTGAGACCAGATAGTGACCTGGTATCACTGCTCATAGTCTTGTGAGAGAAGAGATGGGAATAACAGCAGTTAGCAGTTTTGTCTGCTATGATACACCACTTGGACAAGATTTTGTCAGTTTCTTTGGGAAATGTTTTTTTTTTCCCTTCTAGGTTTTTGATTTCTTTTTCCTTTTAACATCCTTTGATGTGGTCTAGTGAGCTGTGTGTGTGGTCAGAGAGGGAGTTATGCTGTTCCATTTTGATATGCCTTTTCCAAGTCTCTGTCTGCCCTTTTCTGCTCTTGGAAGTTTCTCTTTATGTCCTCTTGTGCCCCTGCATTGAAGTGAACAACTCTGCAGTGATTTCATCCTCAATGAAGACAGGACAGATGATGCTAACAGCACAAATTAGTGAAGCTGTAAAGTAACATTTCTCTGCCTTCCCAGTTTTCCTTCCTTCCCCTTACTAGCATGAAAAGTCAATTGTTTCAGCAGCTGCCTGGGTTGTAAACTCCCTCTGCTCTTCCCACCCCCCTCAGGACCATCCCAGCTTTAATTGCACAGCATTAGCTGCCAGGGATGGCCATGGGTATTTGTCAGCCTAAAGTATTCATACCTAAGATTTCATAGCATGTCATGTATCTGAGAGTGGCTTTCTGATAAATAAAAGTCTCATCCAAATATTCTGTGACCAGTCAGAAGTACATTTTACTTGGAGAAAATAACAAACCATACAACAAGACAACATAATCCATAGTTTTCAGTTTGTGATTTTCATGGTTTTTGCAGGAAATCCATGTAATCCATGTGTTTGGATATGGTTTATTTTGGGCTTTGGAAATGTGTGCTATCTTTGCTGGCCTGAATTAGTCTATGCAAGAAGCCCCTCACCCAACAAACCCCAAGAATAAAGCTGTTACTGAGGTTTAGCTTTCAGGCTGTCATTGTCAGCCAGTGCTGAGGGCTAGCAGCACATGTTGTGAGACACAGAGGTAATCCAGTGCTTCAGCAGCTCCCTGATGGAACAGAGCTGAGCACACCTTGTCAGCTCTGGGCACTTCCTAAGAAAGAGTCTTTGGCTGGAACATACAATTATCCACTGCTGCTCTGTGTGCCTTGAACAGAAAAATGGAGCTACTTGAAGTTCCTGCCATCAGGTAATAGACATCTGCAATTAATCTGTTCTGCAACCATCAGAAAAAGCAAAAGAATTCGTGGAGCTTGCTGATGGAGGTACCAGCTAACCTCATCACCACAGCAGCTGCAATAAAGCCTCCCAAAAAGATTTGAAATCTCAGTGCTGAGAGAATTAATATGGGAAAGCAATTTTTACTTTTGCAAAAAAATGCAAAATTAAGGATAGTACATGGTGAGGCCACATTACTTTTGTAAGCTTTTTTAAGGAATGGTAGCCCATGCTCTCTCCATGTGCACTTGGCAGGTTTTTTCAGTCTCAAGTGGGTCCAAGGTACAAATCCAGAGATGTTTATATGGAGCTCTTGAAGTGTCTCTTGTGAAGCTGGGCTGTACAATTGCTGTGTGGATCTGCAGGCTGCTGCAGTGTGGGCTCTGGGATCAGCACTGCATAAACAGACACCTAGAATTTCACAGGTACGATAAGTAAGCATCCACCTGGGGTGCTTTGTGATTTCCCACAGCAGTGTTGGATGCTGTGATTGCAGCTCTGCATGTTGAGACCTGTGATTAAAGCTGCTTTTTGTCAGCCCCACCTGGGTTGCTTTTGTCAGTCAGAGCAGTTCTCATGTTTGAGGTTTCTCAGCTGGGGTGATTATCTTGTGTGATTGGAAGAGGTTACTTGAATCTAGAGAAATGTGAAAGGCTGATGCAGGTAGCAGTCTGACCTGCTACCTCACACCTGCAGTTTTGAGGAAGACAATATTTATTTTTTTTCTTTAATAATTCTGGGGTAAAAAAACCCAAACCTTATGTTTGGAAATGAAGTCCTGAAATGTGGTGTGAATGTAACAAACACAAGGACATCTGCTTGCTGCTTCTGAGAAGCTATAAGAGGAACCATATACTGCCTTAAAAGAGTAAATGCCAAAACATGTGACTTCCCAGGCAGGCTTGCCAGCACCAGTCCAACAGAATACCTCTTGTAGGGAAAAGAAGGGTGCAGTTGCTTACCAGTCTAGCCCAAGGCTTCTGGCCTTTCAAAATGTTAAGATTTCTTCACATCAAAAGTGTGCTAGTAAAAAGGCTGTGAATTCTTGCTACCTGCAAACAGAGGAGGGATGCTGCTGTGTTTAACACAAATTCCCCATGAGGCCATCTCTGCTTCTGCAGGAAGGAACACACTTGCTAAGACAGTTTTAGGGACCTGGAGCAGCACAGCCATGGCCTCAGTGCAGGCTCTGGGCATTTTCTCTGCTCCTCAGGAGCTTGGTGTGGGTATTGTGTGGCTGCATGTTTTGTGTTCTTTGGGTGAACTGGGGGGTTTTGTTCCTGCCTGTGCCCAGCAGGGTCTCCCAGAGCTGACTGCAGCTCCTCCAGTCTGGCTGTAGGGGATTGTAAATATGTTGGCTACATGAGCCAGCTGCTGCTGCCTCTGCATCATGAGCAACTCTGATGAAAAGAGGTGAATTTTACTGACAGACTTCCAATACATTACCATTGGTTTAAATCACTTTTGAGTAAGAAAGTAGATAACCTACAGTTAAGGAAAATCTGACAGACAAGTTAGTTTCTTTCCAATTTATTCTCAAACAAATCTGTTTACTTGGTAAACTTTGTTGTGTAAGGTATGTAGGGGGGAAAAAAATCTGGTTGCTTCCAGGCATATGTTAGTCCATCTTTTAGCATAGGAGTAAATAATTTTCTGAAAAGCATCTAATCATGTTTAATATTCTTCAGTTTTTCCTTCCTAACCTGTCTGTTTTTCCTTATTTATTATGGGAGGAGAAAAGAGCCACTCATACACATTAATGAGTTTTAGCTAGCTAAATTGACACTCTAACACAATAGGCCTTTTATTAAAATAGAAAAAAAAAAAATAAAAGTGCTTGAATCTTTTGCATAGTTTTTTCTTACTTTAAGCACTGAAAAGTTAGTATTTACTGTAACTTGGTGTAACCTAGAAGAAAACATACTATGGAACAATTTATTTTTAAAAATAAATGTAATTATTAATTTAGTAAGTTTTGATTGGTCCCATTTTACTTATTTTCTTTGTAAATATGAGAATTTGAGCATTCAGTTAACAAACATGAATGCTTCGGAAATTGATGGTCATCTGGGCTCCACTTTTAGAGTACGAAAAACTGTGGTCATTTCACACGTCCCAGTGTGGTAACTGTTGTTAAAACAGATTGCCCATGGGAAATCCTTTTGCAAAACTTGGTGTAAATATCTGTTTTCTCTGGACTAAATGCTGCCTTCCACTGAAGAGTATTCAGACTTCAGGGCTGATGGCTGATACCGTCCAAAAGTCAGTATGTTGTGCCTGTTGGGCAACAGGCAGAAAACTAACAGGCAATTCAGAGGCCAAAAGTTGTCATGAAACAGATTGAAATTGTTTAATCTGTTAGCAGATTTCTTTCTGTCAATACACAAAGCCTGAAGGAATCCAGACCTTATTAGTGCTCAGGAACACTCCCCCCCTGTCCACCCCAAGGGCCACAAAGGAAAGCTCAGGAGGAAATGCCTAAAGGACTCTTTGGCACATAATGCAAAACCTGGCTTGATTGCTCTTAATAATCCAATATTGCACTCACCTGTCAGCAAGTAGAAATTCAGTTATTGCCCATGCTTTTTAATTCCTAGTGATAGGCAAAATATATTCAAATATATTTATTTGAGCTGCATCCCTTAGGAAGCATTCGTGAGTGTCAACCTTTTCCATGCAGCATTCAAGAGGAGAATGAGAATTTGCTTTCAAAAATGTTGCTGAGGAATGAAAAAAAGTTAATTTATTGCACTTTGATGACTGCAAAGGTAGCCTGTGAGTATTCAGGAAGGCATGCTCCAGTCAGGAGCACTGGTGACAGGAGTGCTGACCCTCCACAGTTACTGGGGGCTGACTGGCTTCTCCTTACTACCACAAATCAGGTTATGGTCTTCTTTCTGTGGCACAATACCTACACTAGCAAAGTTTGCATGGAAGAAAAAAAATTTAAAAAAAATTTTTTCCCCTCCATATATTTTTCTTATCTTCATCAACCTTCAAACTACTGTGATCCTTAAAATGTAGTTTTTAGCCCAGTGTTAAGGGGTCTCTGATTGGAAAAGTAAATTGTGCAGCAGAATGTCAATTCCAATAAAGCAGACATTTCATATTACAAAGACTGTTACAATCTAGAGTTCAGTGGGGTGTGTCTGTGCATCACAGAGAAAACACTTCTGATAAATTGTGAGTTTTTGCATCTAAGAAGTAGGGCTGTGAGGTATGACCAGACAACAAAACAGAGGGCTTTCCCTTTTTCTTGAAAATGATTGAAAATTTATCTTGGGAAGGTCATAAAAAGCTGATAATGGAATGAATAGCTTTGTTCTTTTATTTTCTTTAAAGATCTAGAACTCAGCTAGTTAAACTTCACTTTCAAATTTCATATACCTCCCATCTTCTACAAATTAGTTTCAATGTTGATATAATTACATTTGATACACATCACCATTACACATTACATATAAATTTCTTTGCACTCTTTTGCCACTCACTCATGTTCAGGAGCTTCTGCACCAACTTCCTATGAGTTCTTTTGCCCTTCAACTGAAGCACATCACTATCCTCAAAAGAAAGGTGGTGCTTCTAAATATAGAAACCTAATTTAGATTCTGCTGTGACAACTAGGGGTCCATTTCTTTTTCATTACAATGATGAGGTATTTATTGCTGAAGTCCATTGGTAATGTTACTTAGGTCATTGTAGGCAGACAAAAAGTTGCCAGTATGGGGGTTTCTTCTATTATTAAAGCTACTATTAAAGCCACTTAGTGCAATTACTTCTGCTGAAATAGACTCAAACCTGTGGATGTATTTTTCCTTATCCCCTCTCTTTTCAGGACTAGTAATCTTACAGAGAAAGTCATGTATAACTCAGTTTTAGAGAAACCCAGAGAGTTTCAGAGGCTGAGTAATGACAGAGAGAAATGAAGCATTTCTCTGCAGGTGTGCTGGAATGATTTTGTCATATGGGAAGGTAGTTCTAAAAGTAAAGTAACTGTGCTTCTTTCTCAAAATGTTCTTAGCTTTTTATTCGTTGGAAAACATCACATTTATTTCTTTTTTTCCAGAGCAGGTTGTGGGGTGGTGGGGAGCAGGAAAGGTTATGTTTTTTGCTTTTTATAGGCCAAATGGCTGTGTGATTCACAGCTGGGATTTTGGACTAGAAATGGGTCATTTATTTTATAGATTCTCCTGAAGTAATTCACTGTGCAGTGTTATAGCACTGTGCAGTTGTGGGGGGGAGGGAGGAAATGTCCCAGAGATTTTAGTGCTTGCTCTATTGTCTAGCTCTATTTGTGAGTCTTGGTCTGATAGAGCTCTCTTTTAGAGAAAAATAAAAACCTGTCAGTGAGAGTTATTCTTCTGTTCCCTCAGTACCTGGCTGATGTAAAGCTTGGTCTTGTTACTTTGGGGTTGAGGAAGAAAGTAAAGTTCTTTAAAACATTTTATGGGTATGAGACTATAAAGACCAAAGGGAGGTTTTGTTCTTAAATGTCTATCCATTGTTTATGTCTGTAAGCTCAACTTGAGAATATCTTAAATAGAAGTAAACCCCCACAACTTTTGAATACTTCTAGATTTGAAGCTGTTATCTGATTTATTGGTAGTTTTGTGTCAGTTATGCCTGGCTAGTTGGGCCAGAAAAAGAGTATTTTAATTTAAATAGTAAATTGAAATACTATTACAAAAAATTGAACAGGAGCAGGAGAATTATTCAAAGTAATTAATTACTACACTAAGTTGAAAGGCAAAAATAAAGGACAATGTTCTCATCCTCACATGTGTGTCTTGCAAGTGGCAAAAATACTCAGAAGTGACAGTGGCCAGGAAAGAGAGGAAGGTACTAAGCAGAACAGTGTATGAGGAGAGTGCCTGGGTGATTTCTGCTTTGACACTGCTGTGAGCAGGCAGTACTTGCAGAAATAAAATGCTGCTCCTTCCTGTCAGTTTGGGGTGGGGGGATCCCTGAAGGATACCTGTTTTAAGTGATGGAGAGAAGGGAGTGGGGTAGAGAGAAGCTTAGTCCCTCTTAGTACACAAGCATTTTACAGAGCAAAGTGCTTGTTCCCACATCACTTGGCTTTGGTTTTGTGGCCCAGGTACAAAAGAAGCAGTAAGTTGTCTTTGTAAAACACCAGAGGAATGTTGCCTGGGGTTTCTAGGTGTGTTTCCAGCTTCCAAGGGGGATGTGTGGTGGCAGTACACAGAGCTTTCTATTCCTGTTAATCCACTGCCAGCTGGTTTGTGTGTTCATTCTTTCTCACTCACCTGGTGGTTCCTTCCCTGCCCCTGTGCCGCCTTCTCTGCTTTTGTCTTCCTTTTTCTTTAGTGCTGGGTGCTCTTTGTCCTGATCCCTAAGGCCACAACCCTCAGTAATCTGGAGCAGTGATTGTCAGGAACTGAAACAGCACCTTCCTTGCAAGCATTTCTCAGTCAGACATCTGTGAACTCTTTTTTTTTTTAAGGCTTTTAACTGTGCCAAATTTGGATAGACTTGCATGGGAATAACCAAATCAGACATCTTTGACACATCCAGTTTATTATAGAGCACTGAGCTTATAGCAGAGGTCAGCCAAGCCAGCACAGCACCCTCTCCTGAGGCATTGGGAAGCAAATCTTGTTTCTTGAGGATCAGTGACAAGTGTTTGATTTGAGTGTAATTTATGGACAGCATTTGAACTTAGGTATGAGGCTGTTCCTGTTGCTACCCACAGCTGATCTAAATGAAGGGCTGAAATTCCTTTAGACAAGAGGTTTCAAAAGTCAAGCAGCTGATAAGTAGTTGCTGTGTAACTGGTGAGTATATCAAGGGAGTTTAGTGTGTCCTTTTTAAAGGCAGGGACTCGAAATAAAGGAGAGTTAATAATCAAAGAATGATGGAGGAAACCTGAAAAATATCAGATTTAATAGAGATGACTAAATATAGTATGCATGAAATTGCTAATACTGTTCAAAAGTGAAGAGGAAAAAAGCTAGAAAAGCAGGGAGGCTCAAGATGCAATTGGCAATGAGGCTGGAACCTAAACCAGATCCAAGAATTAAGGGAAGGCTGAGAAACTGCAGATTTCTTGGTGGAACTTTTGATGTTGCTGAATGGGAAGATAAGAAGGAATGAGAAAGCTGAGAAAGATCCTGAAGGGATTTGAGTGGGAGTGGGAAGGAAAGACTCCATCATTAACCTCCATGATAGGGTAAATGACAGTACATTTTCTCTGTGGTGGATTACAGATGTGCACACCATCCTGGAGAAGGCAGAGCAGATGCTCTGACAGTCCTAAGTGGAGTATGGGACCTGGTGGAGAGAGCTCTCAGGAGATAATCCTAGAGAGGCTTTGATCCCAAGTACCTGGAAAAAACCTGCCTTCCCAGCTAGTGCCATGGCTGGGAACATCAGTGTAAGGAAAAGCTTTGACCAGTACTGCAACCTCCATTCAGACCTTGCTGTTGGGTAAATGTTTCTTTCTTGGCATATGGGAAAGTGCCAGTGGGTAGAAGACTAGACTGAGAAGGAACAGAGTTCCAAGATTAAGGAAAATGACAGTCAGGCATTGCAGCTCAGGAAAAATTTCCACTGCATAATGGTATGTGATTACTAAGAAATATCTGAAATGTTGAGAGCCTGGACAACAAAATGGAGAAATCTGAGTTTCTCATAGAGGTCAGGGTATAAAACATCCAAGCATCAGAAGGTTGGCAGAATGCTCTTACTAACTGGACTAGATGTGTTTAAAAGGCTTTGTGCTGTTCAGAAATAACTGAACAAAGGCAAAAGTTGTGCAGTAGTAATTATATAGTGGTCTAGAAAAAAAACTTTGGTGTAAAAAGGTCAGACTGAATTCAGTTTGGCTGAAAATCACTTTGGAAAAAGATGACAGAAGGAAGAAAGAATCTGTGTTAGCCCCAGGGTTAGACTCAAACAGGGGTAGGGATCTTTGTATGTAGTGTTGTTAGATAAATACTGCCTTATTATCAGGTGGTTTACTTTCCTGGGTGGAGATAAGAGAAGTGATAGGGCCAAGGTACTCCTGGATTTGATTGCTGGCAAGTTTCTTCCTCAAACTAGTCACTGAACCAACAGGAAGAAAGCGCTACTTTAGCCTTCATTTTGAAAAGCAATGAGGATATTCTAGAAAATAATTTTGGATTGAGCATTCAGTTTCCCTTTATGCTTTATCATCTGCTGAAGAGCTGGCTTCCCTCCCTGCCCCTGTCCAGCTCATCTGAGCAGTCAGGCAGCCAAGGCATGAGTTACATCAGCAAGGTGACTCCAGTGGGAATGAGTCACACTGGGGTGAGCTCTGATGGATGGATCAGATCTCCAGAGAGCTGCAGCCACTGCTGGGGGCTCCTGAGCCACTCAGGCATTCCCAGCCAGGGGCAGCTCACAGTCCAGCAGATGAGGTGGAGTGTAAAATTGCACCCTTAGTAATCATGGCTTGATTCAGTTGGAAATATGGGAAAAAAATGTAGAGTACTGGGTTTGGAAATTTAGGTTTTGAATCTTAAGGGCAAATTTAAATAAGCAAAATTGGTCACAGGTGTAAGGAGCCTCAGGACTCAATTTCTGGAACTTACAGATATATAAAGCTTGCCTGGAAACTGATTCCTCAGTAAAGAGTTATCCTGGTCTGTAGTTCAAAATGGATGAATAGCCTGAGAATATATAGTACAACTAATGCAGGAATCTTGCAGGCAATGGAGGGGGGGGAAGGACAGGACAGCTTAATTTGGGTTTGTTTCTAAAAATTAAAATTGATCTTGTAAATTATGTGAAAGCAAATAAAAATAAGGGTTTGTTCTTAAGGATGGTGGTGAAAAGGATAGAGAATAACCATAATCCAGAAATAAAACATTAAATATATTGGGCCTAATTTTCAGTAAGGATAATGATAAATAGAGGAGAATACTCAGGAACCATGAGACATTTTCATCTCACAATTAGGAAAAAATTAGTGTTGATTGTAACTATTTTAGCTAATTTTTCCTTCAGGGTGATACCAATCATTGGAGAAAGAAGTGCCAAAAAGAAGAGGGAGAAAGGAAGAATTAGGCAAGCAATTAAAAGCCTGTCAGTCTATCCTCACAATATGTGAAACTTTGGAAGGCATTGCAGTGTGTGGGTGAGGGGCTGTCAAGGATTTAGGATATTAAAGAAACGAAAGTAAACTACCATATATCTACTTCAGAGAGTGAATTTTGTTGACCCTATACTTGTCTTTGGGGAGAATTAATCTTCAAGACAAGGAAGGCCATTCTATGGCATTCAGGTCAGGCATGATCTGCCAGAACCTTTCCCAAGGTCTGCAGGTAAATCTTCGTGTTCATCTCCCTGGTGGGAATATGGAGGCTGGGATCAGAGCAGCCAGGGAGAGCTGGTACCTCCTAACTCTCAAGAGCACTGCAATACTGCTGCCAGTCTCAAGACTCTTTTTTGCTTTGCAGTCCTCTCAGGAACAATGGTTTGTTGCTGTGGAGAGAAGCCATGAAGTAGCTGATGTTGGGCAGAGAGGTACATGGCATAATAAAAGCAGATTTAAAAATATTATTAATTTGGCTGTGTGTTTCTAAATGCTGTTTTATTTGGGAGAGGTCAGTGACTCTGCAGATAGTCTAGAATCGTACGACTGAAAAAGACCTTGAGATCATCTAATCTAAATTAAGGCAGTTAAAATTTGTTGTGTCTGCTGTAGAGATTAAGAAATTATTCCTTGCAGCATCCTGTTTTCATAACTGGGGACACACCCAGATGTTTTCCCTTCCCAGTCTCTTCAGTCTGTATTAATCTACGGCATTTTCCAAAACTGTGTTCCTTTTATTGTACATACCTATCTTAAGGAGCAATATCCAGAACTCTGCTCACTTTATAGTACTATAACTGAGGCTTTATGAATGCTGAACACAGGTTGTACAAACATTCATATATCCCAGTATTGTGTTTATATTTTTACAGCATGATACTGTTAACTCAGTCCAGAAATTGAACCTAACCTCTCTTTTTCTATGGAATTTCTTCCTTAGCCACTCAGTATTTTTGCTGTTGACTTCTGCCTATGTGCAGTGCTTTGCATATCATCTTTTTTCTCAGACCACTTGTCCAGTTTTCCTTTTTGTCCTCTAATATAATTTGCAGTCCCATCAAGCTGGTTGGTTGTCAATTTAATAAATGTAGTCTCTGTTCCATGATCTGGGTCACTAATAAATATAGTGAGTATGACCAGACCCAGTGTAGGTGACTTTGGGAACTGCGTTCTACATACATATTTTGCATATTTTGACAGATAGTTAGTGGTGATTTCTGAATATTTGGAGGTGTTTGTTTTTTGGGTTTTTTTGTTTTTTGGTGGGTTTTTTTGGTTGTTGTTGTTGGGTTTGTTTTGTTTTGAATTGTTTTGTTTATTCCTTCTTTTTTCCTGATATGCCTCTCCATTAGTTTCATTTCAGTCTAATATGTTTAGCTTGCACACATGAGTGTCATAGGAGGCAAAGTGTCGGGATATAGATCTGCTTCTCTAGCTTGCTCTTTTATTTGGCAAGGAAATTTGCTTTGACATTTTTGATTTAATGCTGGCTTTTACTCATGGTCTTGTATCCTTTAAAGTCTTCACAAACAGACTGATTATAGCTACTGTGTGTTTCCTCCCTCTGCCCTTAATCCTGGTCAACTCTTAACCATCAGCACCTTGAAGTGCTATATCATGGACAAACCTGAATAAAAACCTCAGTTTGCTTTGTTATGAGGCAAGAAAATGTAATTAATATTATTCATTTAGACTTTTGTAATGCATCGCACAGTATGTCAAACACTGAACAATCAGAGGAAGACTGGGATTAGTAGAGTGAACAGTAAATCAGGTAGGAATGAGTTTCTAAGATGTTGGCTATGTGGTATTGAAACAGGTGGAGTGTTGTGGTGAAATAGTTTTGTCTGCCAATAGCTGTTAGCACATTTTGGGAATGACTTGCTTCGTGTTTTTACTAAAATGTTTGGACTAATTCATTAAATTTGATTAAAGCACTAGATGGTGCAGAATAGGAGAAGCCCTTAACACAGAGGATGAGGATTTTTGATGCAAATAAAATGGAATGTCCTTGAGAAACAAAGGAATAAAAATGGAACAAAATGTCACTGCATAAACCAGAAAGTGGTGGATTTAGGAGCAGATGGCAAATAGAGATGAGAGCTTATCCAGGAGCAGCACTGGCAAGGAGAAGCTTTGACCCTTCTGGCTGGTCAGAGGAGGACTGAGAACCGGCTGTGTGGTGATGGCAGGGGTGATGCTGGGGTGTGTGAGAACAGAGGCAGGATTGTGTCCCCCTGGGGCTGCCCCACAGCCCTTTCACACTCACAGACATAATTCTGCTCATCCATGCTGGAGAAAGATCATTTGAAGCCATAGAGGATGCAGGGGAGGAGGATGAGGATAAGCAGAGCACAGAATACAGTCTAACATGACAGACTACATGGAAGTAGAAAATGCAGGTTAGTAACAGTGCCATGTATGCCAGTATGGGAGGAATGAGGGAATGTAATCTATAAATAGATCTTGGAAGGAAGTACTCTCTGATACACTATACAAAGGGATCCAGAAGATCCCAAATTCACAATACAGACCTGAGACATAACTTGGAAAAAAATGCATTGCGTTTTTCTAAAATACCAGTGAGTTTAAACTTAGAAAAATGTTCCACATTCTGTAGAAAACTTCTGAGTGAGACGTGTTTGTGTGACCTTTCAGAGACCCTAGAGAAAGGAGATGAACAAGATCTGGATCATTTTGATTTTATCTTTAAACTCACAGCTGTCACAGTTTGAAGATAAGTGAATTTATAAAAAGCGGAAAACTTGTTATCTCGGAGAGAAATACTTTGAACGCCATCTGTCCTGTGTTTTCCTGAATGGAAAAAAAAGTGTTTGTCCATCAAGGTTGCTACTGGACAAGCATGTAGGGCAGATGTGAGAATCTAAAAATAGCATTGGGCGGGGGGAGAATCCATTATGATATCTAGGTTATTTTCTAATTTGTTTACTAGATAGACTGATGGTGTTTCAATATTATTTCAGCATTATCCTGATGCTGGGATATATTGACTAAAACCCTGTCTGTTCCATCAGACTTTTTATTATCAAATGTTAAACTTTTAACCTCACCTTCTTAGTGGCTTATGCCTGTAAGAGTTTTTTTTTTTATTTGAGAAGTTCTCCCAAGCCTTTAATGCTGCAGATTCAGGAATCAAACCAGTGTATTAGCAAGTGTATCTGTGTAGGAGGTCTGACAGAGAGACAGTATGATTATAAAATAATTATAGCAGGAGAAAATACTGCTCAAGAAGGCTAAAATACATTTCTGTGTAGTCTGACACTTGATTGTTTCTTTCCCTCTCTCACACAGGTGAGGTGAACAGTCTGGTGTTTTTATTTGAGGAGTACTCAGTAAGATGGAGCTTTTTATAAAGATAATTAAAACATGATGCACACTGTTACTTAATACTTAAGTCTTAGTGTTTGGAAATATGAAAATACTACTTTTAAGATACCCTTATGGGTAAAGTGTACAATGTTTAGAATATAAAAAAGATGTATTGCAAAACACAGACCAATGTTCCAGTATGACCTTACTCCCAGCAAGCTGGAGCTAAGAACAAAGAGGCACTGAGTCCAAAATGAGTAATTCTCTCCCTCCATGGATGGCCTATGGGAATCCATGGACAGCCAGCTAGAAAGCCTAAAGAACTGCCAACTGGGGTTTCTGCTTTTCTGGAGACAGTGGAAGTAGAAAAGGAGGAAGGAGTAGAAGTTGCAGCCTTTTAACTATTCACTCTCCCTGGACCACCCTCTTCCTCCCCAGAGGAAGTATGTTGCAGATTGAATTGCTTATTCTACAGCTCTTGTTGTGTCTGATAAACAGTGAAATGCACTGCTGTCAGTAACAGGGAGTAAATGTAGACCTCGAGAAGTGGCCCTGAGGAGTCTTTTGCTTCTCAGAAACTGAATCCAAATTTATGTACAACTTTATTCACATGATAACATGAAGGAGGTATTCCCCTCTTTCAGCTTCTATGATATGTTCTTTTAAAATACTGCTCTCAGTTCTTGATGTTTTTTCAGTATTTTTCTTCTTCACCTTCTGTGTATTTTTGAGGCTTTTGCTGTTGCAAAAAACTCCAAACAGGAGCTCCTCTTTAACATATCCAGCTCTGTTTCATGAGCCAGTTCCACTCTCTGAACTGAGCTGTCCCAGCCTACTACTCAAGTGACCATTTTATAGCATCGTGTCAAGGCTACGTTGCATGCCCTGGGTGTGGTGTCAGGCATGTAGGGAGCATTTGACGTTACGAGAGTCCTGTGGGGCTGCAGGAATGGAAAATCCCAGCACTGGTGCATGCTCACCCCTGCTGTAAGAGGAAGTGATGCCTGCAGTGAGGCTCCCTCAGAACCACACCCTGGCTCGCCTCCAATGGAGCCAGGGCTGCTTACCAGGAGTCCCTGACAAAAGGCCTGCCAGCAGCCTGAGCCATCAAGCAGCCTCAACTTCAGTGGGAAGCTGAGCTTTCTGTGGTGAGGATGCTCCCCAGTTGTTTTGGTGAAGAGCAAGCAAAAAAATGCAAAATAAAATACAGTCCATTTAAAAGACAGGAAGATGACTAAGCTGGTGAATAAGATGCTCTAGACAAAGGACAGGGAGGGGCAGGGCAGAGGAGCTGAAAAAACCAGCAGAATTGGGAAAAAAAACCCCAGTGCTCTGGAAATTCAAGTTAACAAATATGTAGGGGATAAGATGGAAAAAGGTGAGGCGGGTATTTAGGTTCTGGGTAATAAGAACAGAAAGGGACCTTAAGAAAGCTAGATCTGGGTGACTCAGGAAGCAAAATGAGCTTCTGAGAGGCAGTTGGGAATGTTGTCTGAGAGGAACAGGAAATAGTAGGAGGGTGAAAGGTGGACTCCTGTTCTGTAATGGATTTCAATTAGTGGGAAGCATGAGAGGGACACGACAGTGCCGCTGAATCAGAAGAGCAGAAATGCTGTGGATGTTTAGAAGCCCGAAGCTGATTTTCTTACTTAAGGTTGTTTTACTGGAGGTGAGGCTGGAAGAAGGCCAGATAAATGAATGTTACAACCTGTAAGTTATAGGGGAGAAGGATGCAAGAACATTGTGAATGTTGCTGATAGGGCTGGATGAAGAAAGAAAAGCCAAGGAAGGAGTTGGACAGAGTTTGGCATCACTGTGATGGAAGCAAGAAGGCTGAAAAATCATGAATACTGCAAAACATGGATGGCACCCAAGTTGAAGAGGGTTTGATGAATATTGCAGACGGAGTGTGGGTAAGAACATTATGAACTTCAAGCTGTTGTGCTTTATGAACTTGAAGCTGTTGTGCTTGCTTTGCAGAAGACAGAATCTGTCCCAAGGTTAATGAATGTTAGGGCACATTACCATGACAATTGAAAACTCACCTGAAAGTCCAGAATTCCCTTGTCCAATGAGTTCTACAACAAGCACAGAATGAAAAGGGTTCCTTTCTGCACAGAGTTAAAATCTGAGAGTGAGTCAAGGGCAGATGACACACAGAGACAGGAGGTGGGAAATAGAAGGCATTGTTATGAGGGAAGATGAGGCTTCCATCAAGCAGCGCCCAAGCCATTGTCAAGGTTTCAGAGGTCAATACAGCAGGCAGAGTTTTAAAGAGAAAATGGAAAGATGTCAGTGAATCAGCTTTGCTAGCGTTGTCAGTAAATTGTTCCTGAAATTGGTAAATGAGTGATACCAGGATTGGAAGGTGCTGTGTCGGGAAGTGCAGTGTGATGTAATGGGGCTGCTGGGGGAAGGAGTGCAAAGGGTGGCTGGGAGTGTTTGTGACAGCATTTTGCATGGTCTGAACATGTGTGCATTTATTAAGGCCAGAATGAAATGCAGAATGAATATAGGCAATATAGGCTGGTGCTCTGAACTATGGGGATGGGTAGAAAAATGTATTTTATAAGCTTTGTTAGAAAGACCTGCAGCCAGAAGTGAGAGAGAGCAGGTCACACATAAGGTGACATTGATGTTACTCAATTTGAGTTAGTGGCAAGGATCCCAGAATTTTGGATCAATTAATGAGGGAAGGGGGATTAGGAAAACACAAGTCTTTTACAGTGATGTTGGGCTTAAAATGAGACATCCACAAAGTGATGCCTGAGAGACTGCTTGATATTTTGTATTTGAACATAAAATGTGGAGTTACAGCACTGTCCAGCAAATAAGAAAACTCATACAATTCTATTGACTACAATGATGATTTTTCTTTAAGGCCATGCATCTGGTTTTTCTTTTATCACAATTATTGGTCTCCTGTTACAGCAGGGACACTGATTCAGCCACAGATATAGCACCAGATCACTAACAGGGCTTATTCCCACAGTTGTGTTAACAGTACTGCTATGATGAAGTAGATGGGGATGAAGTAATGGGGAAAATTGCACAGTCATGTTGATGCATGCAGCATTAAACCCCATGATGCCTGCCCAGGGAAGGACAAAATTGGTTTTAAAAGTAGATTGAAAACATGAAAAAAGATAGACACCATATTTTAAATTGGATTAATTTGAAATATACTGTAAAATCAGTTAGCACTGATCCGGAGTGTATTAACTGTACTGTTGCATATGTTCCTTCATGTACACTCTTGTCCTCAGCTTCTCAGTTTTGAAAAGTTACTAAAGATAGCCTGGTGAAGTTTTTGCATGTCTGATTTGCCCACCTCAATAACCAAAAAAGGAGAGTTAAATGAAGAATTTGCCAAATGAACTGGCACCTGAATGCTAGTTACTGCATTTCTCATGTTGCAGTTCCAGTAGTAATGATTGTTTCACACACATTAATTTCTCCTTTGGACTTTGGCTTCTGCACTTAAGTACAGGGTCTGAACTCGATGGGTTGCACAAATGCATAATGAGAAAGTTAATTTCTCCACTAACATAAGGCTGACCGTGGCTCTGCCCTTACACTGCATTATTTCTGCAGGAAATATCTGCAGGACTATCACTATGAAACGGTTCTGCTTGCTAAGCAAATGTGGAGCAGCACAGACAGGAAGAAGAAAAGTAGAAAAAAATGCTAATTTAAATACTGAAGACCGATTTAACTAACCTTCATTTGTTTTTAAGTTTAAATATTTACTCATTTGCAATATTTGCATGTGCTCTTTGCTGGCCCGCAGCACCGCGCACGTGCGTTTCCCTGGCGCGGCGTGAAGCACAGGAGCAGGGTTTGCAGTTCAGGGGTTCTCTGCCTGCAGGAAACCCGAGGGGGTGACAGCAGAACCCCGATCCGTGTGTGCTGTGGCTGCCCTGGAGCCGGAGTGGCATTCCCGGTGGCCGTGGCTCCCAGCAGGGCGGTGGCACCGGGCCCGGCGCTGGCTGCCGGCCAGCCCGCAAGTGCGAGGGCTGCAGCTGCCACCGGGCCCTGCTGAAAAACCTGCCAGGCCCCTCGAGGGGAAAAATAGCAGGGGAAAAAAAGAGCAGCTCTTGCACAACTGTGCCAGCACAACCTTCCGCCTCAAAGCAAACAAAAAACAAACTGAAAACGTCCAGCGGAGGACGGCAAAGCCAGCCACCACCTGGAATTTTTCGTGCAGTCGCTAAAAATACAAAACCTGCAGTGTTGCTGTTCTCACATGCGTGGCCTGAGCCTGGGCTAGGCTGCAGCACACCTGGGAAGTTACAACTGCGATTTTAGGAAGGGAATGTTTGCATTTTTCCGTTGATTTTCATGATTATCTGTAGTTCTAGTGATTATCTGCAAAATAGGGCACGCTGTGTTACCAGTAATACATGTATCCTGTGGCAGTGAGCCAAGGCAGTAATTGAAGGTCAGGGATTGTTTGTCGAGTGCAGTTCAGTGTGCTGCCTGATTCCATAGGGGACTGGCAGTGCCAAAGAACAAAGGCAGCTCTGTTCTGCAAGCTTATAGTATGGCTTGTTTGACAGAGCTCAGGCCCAATTGTGAGAAGAAGCAAACAGTAGTGGAAAACAGTGCTAAAATAATGTGACTACTAAATAAGCCTTTTTAAAATGTAGTAGTTTGCAAATGTCAAAACCAGGCTTGGATAGATGCTAATTTTTAAAATTCTTATTTAGAAATTTACCTCTATGTGGCAAATCTGTTTTGTTAAGAACATACACATATATATCATAGTAAATTTTGCAAGTAGTAATGATATAAACGTCACTTTATGTTGCCTTAGCCTACTTAACATTAACAATTATACCAGTAGCAATTTCCTTGTGTTTTTTTTTAACTTCCAAAAGATGTTTTACCATTTAGTGGGTTTTTCCTGAGGATGTCTTTGAGTGAAACTCTTGTAAATAAGAGTTGCTGAGTTAGTACTCCATGCATAGCTGGTGCATCTTGAGAATTTTTAGCAAAATCCCTCTGTGGTAATGCATTGGTGGTGCTGGGCTGGGTATTAATATTCCTTGTTACTAAGTGGCCATCTATTAATAAAGCTTTGTCCAAACGGGCAAACTTGCCTGTCCTCCAGACCGTCTTGTGATTTGTATTTTAATAGTGTCTGTCGTGGACATTATTAAGGATTGCCTGCTTTGACAGTTGCACTACATACCACCCAGCTATCACAGCACCATTAGTTCAAGAGTAGCATGAAGTATGTTGTGCTCTGTAATAGGCATTTTTAATTTCTTTGCCCTTCCTGAAATAGCTATTAAGTGTCTGGGCTCTTAAGAGAAATTGTAAAACAAAACCTAAAAGTGTTTGAGAAAGAGGGGAATCTAGTGGTGGAAGTAGTATGCCTTTGGGTGCTCAGTACTTCTTGGAAGTAATCTAAAATGTGCTTTAAAAGTTAAATTGAAGATCATACAGAATTAAGTTTGGAAAAATACTTTGTTTATTGATTACTTGGCAAAATCTGAGTCCCAAGATATTTTCTTGTGTCAGCTATTACTGATAGGTCAAGTTTTATTTCTTAGTGGTGATGAGGCCTCTGAAGGACCAAGTCTGTGAAAGACTGTCCTGCCCACTTCACAAGTGGCCCCATTGCTGTTGGGTGGTGGAAAACAAGGCACACTTTGCTCTAAAGGGGGAAGAGCAGTGCAAACTGCAGCCCCAAACCTGGAATAAGGCTGCATTTCAGTCTTTGCTACTGCACGACCTCTCTCAGTACTGGTGAAAGTCACTGACGTGTTATTCCCCCCTACCCAGTGAGAGGTGATCTGGAGGAAAAGGAAGTGAAAGGAAACGAGGTCAGAATGGTGTCACTAAGATGTTTAATTTTTTTCTCTGGAGCTAAGGCAGTGCAGCCCTACCAAGGCATGGCTCGGGCGGGAGGTGTGTTGTGGGGGAACCAAGGAGGTCAGTGAGCTCTGTTCTGCTGGTGGTGAGCCCTGAGTGGATCTGGTGAGGGGCTGTGGCAGGGGTGCAGAAAGCAGAGGAGCAACTGTCCAGTCTGGGTGGTCAGGAATAGATGGAGGCTGCTCAAGGCACTGCTGCCTCCCTGCAGCCTTGCTGCCATATAAGGCTGCCCAGCTGCCTTGAGCCAGCCCGGATGGAAGACCACTTAAAAAGGAAAATCAATACAATAAACTGCCTCAGCTAGTGTCCTTTCCAAGTGAAATCCAGGAGCCTTGCAGTTATGTGGTTTGAGCACAGGCTGGGTAGTGTACAAACACCATGTACAGGTAGCCTGGTTCCTGCCCTTGCTCGTGTGCTGTTATGGAAGAAAACCAGTTTGCTGGAGAAAAGCCTCTGGTGGGTAGAAAGCATTCCAGTTCAACTTTAATGTTTAGCTGTACTTAAGTATTTTATTTCAGAGCTTACTATGTTATAGCATTCCAGTACACCTTTAAGCTTACATCATTTGGAATAATTCAAGATGAGAACAGAGATGTAGTCATGCATTGATTTCCCATTATTCTCATACTTTCTTGGCAAATGACACACCTTGTATTTTTTCCGTGAAGTGAAAAATGTACAGCTGTTTATGTTTAAAGAGATCGGGGAAAACAAATGTCTCTATTGCAACCTCCCTTGTGATTATTTCTTTTTTTTTTTTTCTTGCTATCCATGTTTATCTATGTGACCTAAGCTCAAGGAGTATATTACAGGTGTTTTTGCTACATTTCTCTCAGGAAATAATTTTCTCATTAGTAAGTGTCCCCTGAACCTTCTCCCCCTGGACTATTCAGTTGAAGTTTCCATGTGAACTGTAAACAACTAGTTAGTGGCATTGGCTAGTGTTGGAAAGTGTGAAAACACGTGAGTTTTTTGTTTGGTTGGGGTTTTTTTTGGGGGGGGGGAATGGGGGGGGGGGTCGTCACGTAAAAAACAGGTTATATACTAGAAATGATAAAATTGTGCTTGAGGTTTTCCGCGAGTCCCCGGGCTGAGCCCCGCTGAGCGCTGTGCGCTGCTGGTGAAGCCTTTGGGCTGCGCACCCCGGCTCTGGCGGCGCAGGGGGGAGCGGAGCCGCCCACCGCCCTCTGCTCCGGCTGCTCCTGGACCCAAACCAGGCACTGAGCTCATGCCTGACCCGCCCTTCCTCTTTATTGCCTTTTTTTTTTTTTTTTTCCCTTTGGTTGAGTGTGGACGAGCTGCAGCCCTCGCTTGCTAACTTTCCAGAGCCCACCCGCGGGAGGGATGGAGAACAGCTTTCCAAGGCCGGGCTCAGCTCCGCGGG
This sequence comes from Ammospiza nelsoni, assembly GCF_027579445.1. Lineage (NCBI taxonomy): Eukaryota > Metazoa > Chordata > Aves > Passeriformes > Passerellidae > Ammospiza > Ammospiza nelsoni. The sequence continues at coordinate 29,889,364 of NC_080640.1, read as the reverse complement.
GGGAGGAAGCACCGGGGCTGTAACGGAAGTTCGAGCTTGCGGAGCAGCGGCAGCAGGAGGCTCCAGGCCGCCGGGTGCCTCGGCCGCTCTCCCAAGCCACGGCCACACGTGTCCCGGGACTCCGCCCCCGCGGGACGTGGCCGCGGGCCGCGCCCGCCGAGCGCCGCCTCTTCCCGCGGCGTGCTCTCCTCGCCCAACGCTCGGCTCGGTGCTTCCCCGCCCGGCTCCTCCCGCCCCGGCACCGCGCACTGCGCGCCCGCCCTTATGTAAGCGGCGGCATCGGCAGCGCGCCATGACCCAGCAGCGGGGACGCGCCGGGGCCTCCGCAGAGCGCACAGCTGCGCGCTAGTCCGCGCCGACCCCACAAAGGGCGGGCGCTGAGTCGTCGTCGTCCTCCTCCCCGCCGCCTCCTCCTCCGGCCCCGCAGTCTCCGCCCCCGGCGCGGCCGCCCGGCCCGACCCGGAAGCGGCGCGGTGAGAACCATTTTCCTTGTGAGTTCAAAGGCGGAGGCGGGCGCGGAGGTCCCGCGGGCTGGGCCGCCGGGCGAGGTGCGTACCGGCCGACGGGGCGGGGGGAGCGGGACAATCCGCCTCTGTCGTTCGGAGGCCCGGGGGGCGCCTCTGCGCCTTCTGCCGCGGGATACATACCCGCGCGGACACTTTAACTTTGCGACGGGCGCCTTTGTTTGCCCTCGGAGGCTGCTGGGGCGGAGCGGGCCGCGCCCCCGGCCCGCGGGGCTGTCGCGGCCCTCGGCCCCGCTCCGTCCTATCCCTGCGGAGCGCGGAGCGGCGCACGTGACGAACGGGCTCCCGCGGGGGCGCGCGCGGCGCGGCACGCGGCCGGCGACGGCGGCTTTGTGCGCGGCCCGGCGGGGACGGGAGCGCGGCGAGCCCGGGACACCGTGAGTACTGGCCATCTCCTGCGCCCGCCGAGGCGCTCAGGGCGGCCTGCGCCCCGCGGGAAACGGGAGGAAGGGAGTTCAGAAAAAAAAATGAGGTTTTGTGGGGGTTTTTCTTGCTTTCTTCGGTTCAGTTTATGCCGTTGAGGCGGGGTGCGGGAGCGGCAGGACTCAGTGCCGGCCGTTAACGGCACTGAGGCCGCCGTTGGAGCCGCCGTGGGCGCCGTTGGTGCGCCCTGCCATGCGGCAGCTCCGGCGGGCAGCGGGCCCGGCTGGCGCTGCCTTCTCCCCGCGTCCCGACGGGTACTTCCTTCTGCTCCCCCCCCGCCAAGGGCTGCGAGAGTTCCGCCCGGAATAACGCCTGGGCTGGAAACGGCCGCTTCCGTGGGGATTGCAGGCAGGGTAATCCGCGAATGAGGAAACCCCGTGCTCGATTCTAACGTCAGATCTGCTTTACTGATTGTCCGCTCTTTTCCACTCGGTAATTCTGCCTTTGAGTACAAACCATGGCAACAAACGGGCGTTGGAAGAGAGCTACAGCTGTTTCGAATGATTAAGTGTCATAAAGAAAAGGTGCCGGTGTCTGCCCTATTGCAGACTAAACAGTAAGGCTAGAGAACAATATGTGGAAAAGTTTACTGAATAGCACGTAGAAATTAGGTTTAATTAATCTTTTCAATTTTTGTGCTTTAAAGAGGAAGAAGTATAGAATGTAGATGTTTTAGTGAAAGAATAGCTTTCTGAATTCCATGATTAACTCTTTAAAAGTCTGTTTGGCTTACGGCATAAATTCCTCTAGCAAGATTTTAAAAAAATGGTCACTGCGGTAGGTGTGCATTGTAGGATGTGCTTTTGTGGTGTGGGGAGCAGGCTTGCGGCACACAGTGCCCAGCTAAGCAGGCTGTGAGCTCCAGGCAGGCAGCTGAGGCAGTGCTACGTGCGGGATGAGCTGGGCAGCAGCTGCGAGCTCAGCTGTAACCCGAGCATTTGCTGCATTGAGCCTTCTGGGTGTCACAGCCTGGCAGCGCCCAGGCTGCAGCAGTCAAGGTGCAGCAGCTCCTGGAGCCCTGGCTGGTGCCAGGGAGCTCCCTGCTCGATGCTGGAGGCACGTTACCACCACTTCAGCTGCCTAATTGCACTAGGCAGAGGTAAAAATGCACTGTGTGCTTGCTTGCTGCTGCTTCCTTGGGAAAGTGGGTCCTGTGATTGCTATGGGGGTTTTGGAAAGATAAATAAAGAGATGACTTGTGTTACTGGGCATAAGAAAAGGCAGTCACTGGGTAATTTGCTGTATTGGTATTTGGTGAATGCTGTTGAATGATTTTGTGGTTGTTTGCTGTGAAGTGATGCTAATTTATGTCTTCTGAAATAATATTTGAATTTCCAGAAGATCCAGAATCCAATTCTCATACTCAGTGCTGTGCCAGCTGCCTCTTGTAAGCAGGTTATTTCTGGCATGAGCCAGGGTAAAATGATGGTGAGGGGCAGAGTAAGAAACACCCTTTATTCAGCATCAGGGAACTTGTTAGCAAAGCAGCCAAAGAGGAAGAGTGTGTGTGTGTATGTTCATGGAGATCCCTTTGGCTAAACAGGGAAATCTGGTGGGGGAAAAAGTGGGATTTATATATTTTTTTTAAGCATCCAGTTGGAATAGTGGTAAAGCCAGATGTCACTTAAAATTGAGTGCTTGAGTCCTCTGCTCAGTTGTGGTCTTTGGGGAATCGGGTTAACATATAAAACTTCTTTTACAAGCTATAGGTTTGAAAGGGAGATTTTAATTTACAGAGGTTTAGTTTTTCCTGATTTCTGGCAGTATGCTTGGTTGTCCTTAAAGTTCTCCTCCACTTTGGGAATGGAAAGAGGGGCATCTGCAAGGGACTTGTTGGACCTTTTTATCTATATTTTCATGTCGTTACATGCCTCATATGCTTACCTCTAATAGCTGACTCTTGCCTGCTGTGCTCTCAGTCTGTTTGTCTTTGGGCATGTGTGATATGTAGTGTGAAATTCAGTATTGTCTTCCATTTAAAATTTTTCAAATCCCTAACCTATCCCAGGCTGGGTGTCTCCTTGGTGGCCTGCCTATCTCGTGGAACTGATGGAGTCTGGACTTTGCTTTTCCAAGAAGGCGTTTCCTTAAGGGTGGTGTTTTGTTGTTGATAGTGGGAATGTTTTTTACTGTGCAGCTGAGTGGCTGTCCACATAGGAGGAGATGTGTGACATGGCATGGTTTTGCTTTATTTATTTACATATTTTTGCTCTGTGCTTGTGGGATAGCCTGCATCCTCCACATGAGTATTTTGGGGGCGTTGACCTGTCTAGAGGCATAGATCTATGAAAGTGAGGGAGAAGGCATTACGTTTCTCTTCTCAGAATAATCACACTCACAGATCTATATTTGGAATTAGTTCTTTTAATACCAGTAGGAAGATAAACCAGTGGCTCACATGTACCTTAATCTGTAGTGTTGTCTAAGTCCTGAATGATAACTGCAAGCCACATTCCACACAGTTTCGTTTTAGCTGATGATTTGGTATGTCCTGTTGTTTGTAGTGGGAAACTCATTTATTGACCTGAATAATAGCTCAGAAAGTTAGAGAGAAGGCACTGTGGGAAAAGTAGAACAGTGTGAGGGAAGACATGGGGGCAGTTAGAGAGCTGAAGGACTACAAAATTTGCTTTTTCAAAGAAAAATCTGCTTATGAGTTTATACACTCAACACTTTGCAATTTCATGATGTGAACTCCACCCTCTCTTAACCATTAGCAATACAAGATCCATTATAGGAAAGTGATGCAAGAGCAAAGGCCCTTTCTTAGCTATTAGAGGTTAAATAATTATTTACTATTTGGACTCAGTAGTTGGAATATTATCATATGCTCTTGCTCCTCCAGCCCTTTCATCTAGTTACCTATTGGTGGAGAGGTTTGGCTTTTTTCCTTCCTTGTCTGAGAAAGAGTAGCAGCTGAAGTGAAACCTTAAATAAAATGGAAACAAGAATGCTGTGCATTCAGTCGGAGCATTTGTGAAGTTTGATAGGTTTATTAGAAAGTATAATGTATCTCCCATGAAGAATTCTCTCATTTGTTTAGTAAGTGCCAGAGCTGAAGCTCCAGAGACACTTGGGTTATATTTAGCCTAATCTCGAGGCAACACCTTTGAAAGTAGGTAATGAAGCCTGATAAAACCTTGAGTGCTCTCTTAGGAGCTGCCTGCAGACTGGCTGAGGGCAGGTCACTGGCTCTGCTGCTGCCCTGCTTAGTGGCTTTTGTCAAGTTATGGGATTGCTTCGTGCCTCAGTTTCCCCATCTGTAAATAGGTCGTGGTGATCCTGCCTTCCCTTGTAAGTACTTGGGGTCTGTTGCTGCAGGATGTTGCATGCGAGCTGCTATAGCAGCATTTTATAGATGGTGGTAACATTTGCACAGTGCTCCATGTGGTTTGACCTGCCCTTGTTTCTCCTCTTTGTCTTTTTCTCCTGCCTTTTAAATTTAGAATTGGTCTCAAAGGGCTTTTTTCTTTTCCTGTTTTCCCTCATTATTATTTTTGTGTCCTGTAAAATAACTTTCCTCTTATTTTTTTCTGTCCCTCCATGCTTTTTCCCTAGCATCCTGCATGTTCTTTCTGCCAGTCATTTCTTTTGTTCACAGATGTCTTCCTCTTGCTGTTCCTGTCTGTCCTCAGAGCAGCATTTCTCTCCCCTCCATCCGCTGGGATTTCCTTTTCACCTGACTCATCCCCAGTAGGTACATCCCCGCTCGGCTGGGCTCTCCTTGTGCTTCTGTTCCAGGAAACCCAGCCAGCAGGGAAGGCTTTGCCTGCTTGTCCCCTCTCAGGGGAGCTCCTGGAGCCATGGCGCCCTCCCTGCTGCATCCTGCTGTGCCTGCATGAGGGCAGGGGCTTTGGGCAGAGGCTGTGCCAGGGTGCCGAGGAGCCTGCTGCCTTTTCTCTGTGCCTGGCTTTTGCAGCAGGGCTGGGAGGTTCCTTGCTTCCTCCAGCAGCGAGGGTGGGCAGCACCTTGTTGCTTGCCCAGCCCGGGGGTGGGTGAGGGAGGCTCCCGGCCCTGTGCGAGCTGCCCGGGCCCGGCGCTCCGGGCTCGGGGGCGGAGTGCCGGAGCAGGGAGCAGCCGGCTGCTGCTGCTGCAGGGAGGAGCGGCTGCGGGGGCGGCAGGAGCAGAGTCAGAGCAGTTCAGAGATGGGCAGGGAAATGAGATGCTTGACTTGAGGCAAGGTGAACGATTTCAGAACAGGAAGAGGGGGGAGGGATTTCTCTGCAGTCTGCTTCCACTTGAGCTGTCCTTAGTATAATCGCTGCTGTGCTAGCTGGTCCTGCAGGCAGGGAGAGAGGAGCTGCGGGCTGAGCTCTGTGCTTAGGATGGAATGGTGCTCCTCTACTTTGAGCTTCTGTGGTAAACAATCTTGCTCAAGCATAGTGAAGGAAAGGAAGAATGGATGGTGTAGTTCTCTTTTCTGGCTGGTTTTCCACCAACGGCACAAAGGAAAAAACCGACAGAACACAAAATCCTCCTTTTTTGTATAATTAGTAACTGTTATTTTAATGGAAAAATACATCAGTATTTATACAGTTTTGGGGGTTTGATATGCTGAGGGGCTTTTTCAATTGCTTAATTTTCTCTTTTTTCCTTGACAGACATTCAAGCCATTGGTTGGAAAAAGTGTATACAATTCAATTACTGCAGTAGAATTCCTTGTGGACAAACAGCTGGATTTCATAACTGAAGATAGTGCCTTTCAGCCCTATCAGGTAAGAAATTTGACTAGTGTATGAATAATATCCATTTAATTTATTTCAAAGCCATGATTTTACTATTGTTTAAGTGCATTTTATGTTCAAGTTCTGTGTTACAGGAACAATTTCCTATTGGTTATTAGCAGAGATTGTTCCTTGTTCTGTGAAAGGTTATATTGGGTACTCTATTATTCTACTTAATCTGATCATGTCAAGGTGTGTACTGTGCCACGAATACTACTGTAGTACCTTCAGATAAAATACCTGACCCCTTTAAAGGTTAACCAGTACCATTAATTGTAGAGCAGATAGAAGATAGTATCCTTCCTTCTGAAGCTTTCATTTTCAGGTCTTTGCATGATTACGGTTATATTCCCCTTCCTGATTTTTGGTTCTCTTGGGAAACGAATAGCAGAAAATGTTAATATCTTAAAAAAGAAATACTCTTCTTACTATTGCCTGCAAAAATTTCCAGTATCCTTGATTTTAATGCCTCTCCATTAATTAGAAACACATTAATATAATAATGTGTGTGTATTTAAAGAACAAGAGAATTAGTGATTCCCCCCCTTGCTGCTTCAGAAGAAGATCTAAAAATCTCTTCTATGACAAATAGAAAAATACTTGATACTGCAATTTGTGCTGAACTGATTGCAATTACAATAGCCATAAACTCTTCTCTATGGCTTGGATGGTACACTGTGGTGATACAGAAATAGTACTTAGAGGCTTGGAATAACAGATGGCCCTGAATAAATGCTATGTAATTTTGTCCTGACACCCCTTCTTCCCTCCTGCTTCACCAAGATGTTTTTTTTTCCCCAGTGCCAAATACAGAGCTAGAAAAAGAGAGTGGCTGAGAGAGAATCCTAGGGAAAGGGAGAGGGAGGTTCAGTTCATGGAAGGGCTGGTGCTTTTGTGTGTCTGTGGTAGAGAAGCCAAACGAGTTGAGCATTTCTCACCAGGGTGAGGTTACATGTTATGACTCGAGCTGCTGGAACAGTTTGGCTGTGCCGCAGACAGCAGCTCCCACTCTCAGCCCCTGCCTTCAGTCCTCTAAAGCAGCACAGCGTGGATTTTGGAGCAGGGAGGGGGGCACGGCGCGGGGGAGAAGCCTGGGATGTTGATGGGCTGAGCTGGATTAGCCGGGGTGCCGGCAGTGCTGCGGCTTCCTGCACGGAGGGGGTCAGGATGACGCAACACGGAGTGGGATATCCTCCTTTGGCAGCAGGGACCTCTTCAATCAGCTGAGCCGGGGAGTGTCAGTTCACCCTCCCAGGCCAGCCGCAACCTTCCCGATTCGTTTTACAAAGCAAGTACTGCTGCTGCAGCCTGTCCTCTGCCTGAAATCTGTCAGGATCATGTGTCTGGTGATGCTCGTTCCAGTAACAGTAATCAATCTCCTTTTGGCAGTGGATCATTTCTGATCTGAACAAAGCAAACTGAGCATAGGAGGACTGCCTCTTGTTAAACAATGCCATTGCCAGGCAGTGACATAGAGATGTTCTATGCATTTTAGGCCCTCTAAAGAATATGAACTGATAAAGCATTAGACTTGGAAGCACCTTCATTTGGGAAGGTGCATTCAGGTTGAAGGTGTAATTTTTAAAAATATGTAATACTGTCTTGATCAGTAATACAAAATTTGAGTGTTGACAACTTGACTTCTCCAAGACGTATTCACCAAAAATTGCTATAAAGCAGTAGCTTGTCAAAAATTTCCAGAGATAAGCTTGTTCTCCTTAACTGTTGGCCTCTATTTTTGATACATAGAGGGCAATTCTGTGTTAGATCAGGCTGTTTGCTCCTCTCATGGAGCAATTAGTTACCTATTGAAACCTGAGATGAGGACTGTTGATCTGTATCCATCATGAGTAGTTTGGTGACAAGATACTTAAATTGTTTATTTTAATATTACAAGAAGTTTCCTGACAGAGATTCCTCTTCGTACTAAGGCACCCAGAATTTGCATTTTAACTGGGTATTGCTTGGATATTGAGTGCAGTAGTATAAAATAGCATTGTGCTCACTGATGAATAGTGCAAAGATGTCTTTATTCAAATTGTTATAAAAAGCTTGAGAAGTGTTTTTCGTAGGAATTTCTCTTTGCTGGGCTGGCAATATCTCAGTGCCGAATTTCACAAGTTAATTGTACAGATAAGAGCTTTACTGAATGATAATGTCTTCAAGAGAATAGAAACTGTATGTACTAACAGTGTGTTAGACAGAAATATTAGCTTTATTACTGAGACTTTTTTCTGCTCAAAGATAGCCGAAATGGGAGGATTGTTTCTATTCCTTTTGCATGCTGTTTTCTGTTAATGGTAGAAATCACATTCCTAGCCATTAGTCACTTAATGTAAGGTAGTTTGTGCTTGTATGTTTTTTGTGAAAGACCTCCCTTTTCTTTGCCATAATACCAGATCCTAGATAAGTCTTTGGTAAACTTCATGTTAGTATCTCCTTTTCAAAAAAAATTGTGGTTTTGCTCCCTTGTTTAGTCTGGAATAGCATTGATCTGCTTGTGAGCAGAAGACAGAGCTGGGGCATCATTCTTTGCAGGGATGAGTTAACTTTGAGTCTTCTGAAACGTGTTTAGTTTTTTGTTCAAGCTCTCATGGCTGCACATTTTCAGTATGAAGTCCTTAGAGACCATGTTGACCTAAACACTTTTTTATTGCATTTTGCTGTTAGTGCCTAAAATTCCAGTATCTTCCTGCCAAAACAAACAAAGTTTGAATTTGTGTGGGAAGACTCTATTTCACTTCAGATACAATTCTTAACTACTGACTAATTTTTCCCATCATTACACAGACTCATAATGCTGGTAATGGGCAGCAGACGAGTATTTGGTATGAATTCTGCTCACATCAGTTCTGACCAAGAAACAGTGGTGTTTCACATAACTCTTGGGCCAAAATGCTTCATGAATAAGGTGCTGCTGTCCAGTGTAAAGGTGACAACTGCTCAAAGCAGAGAAAACAGCACACTTGGCATCCTTTGAGACTTGGCAGGAAAAACAAAGTTTGAGTAGGCAAAGAACTAAATTACTGTCGTTACCAGAAGTGGTTCTTCCAGAACAAGATTAAAGAGACTTTGGCAGGACTTCTGGGGAATCGTGACCCATGCATTCCCATGCCATGTCTGCTCTTTGCATAAATAAACATGTTTCAATTGTTAGGAGATTCAGTGACCTTGCTGAGGGCTAGATGAATATCATTATTAAAATCAGGGTATGCTGCTGCATTATGTGAGCCCACTTCCATGTCTTCACAAGGTTTGCTATACCAACTGTAACACTTGCCAGTGAATTTGTTCTTTACTGCTAAATATGTGTGTGGTTCTTTTGCCTTTTGTGTGCTGCTTATCCTGCCCTTCTCTTGAGAAGTTGCTTGGATTCTGTATGTGTGGTGCCTTAAACACCAACCTACAACTTGTTTCCTGTGGCTTTTATCTCTGTTGCTTCATGGAGGATGTAAACTGTATTATTCTCTATGTGAAACTTGTGTGTGACTGAGTGACTCATTCATTAATATGGGATGGTCAGACCATTTAGTCATGTAGCTCTTTTTATGGTGGTGACAAGGGGATCTTGAGGATAAAGCAGATGTGAAGGTTTGCTGTGGTACTTGCTTAGTAATGGAATGAAAATTCTGTGCTTTGTAGGAAATAGGCATAAAGTTTACAGTATTTTGATATTTTTTATATTTAATTAGTATCTGTAGGAAGTTTAGTCTTGAAATGGACATGTTGATTAGGTCCTTAAAGTGAATTCCACTTTGCATTTATAATATCATGCATGTTCTGTGTTCAAAAATTCACTAGTGTAGTGAGTCTAATAATGGCTCCTGGTATAGTATGAAAATGAACATTTCTTCCAAAAACCTGTTTTAAGGAAAAATTCCAGTTAAGTGTACACATACAAGTGTGACCTCAATCAGATACTTTGAGGAGGTTTTTTGTAATAAGTTATTTGTACTGTTCTGTGCCGTCTGTGTGCGTCTGTTTTGTGGTACACATATTAAGTTAGGCAGCAGCAAAGCTAATCATGCCTTAATTTGTTTAAGCACTGTCGTTTACTTGAAGGACTATAGATGGGGATGTGAAGCATTAAAGTCCAGCATATGTTATGTGTGACCTCATCAGAGTGGTGTTTTTGTCTGGCTGGTGTTTGGCAGTGCCCGTCACGGACACTGTGGGGCTGAAGTGTGTGATTCTGCTGTTGCTGGCTGAAGCAGCTGGAGTCAACTGCATTATACTTTGGACAAGCAAATGAAGAATAACAAAAAGTGTTTTATATTGTGGTTTTTTCATAGTAAAATAGGCTTGTGGAAAGATCTGGAAAGACTCTGCTTTGCCTTAAGCAGTGAGTGCATTTCAGCTGTGTCTGGGTCAGGCAGAGCAAGGGTGCATGATTGATTATATACTTCCAAATATGTACATACTGTGTGTGATAATGTATTTCCAAAGGATTTCTGAGCACACAGCACTGGAGCAAATGTGCACAGTGGAGGCAGGACAGAATTCAAATGAAGTTCCTTCACAATCATTAAATGTCCTGCAAAGGGTATTTTACCACTCAGGGAGGAAAGTGGAAGGGTGCACAGTCTTTCAAAAGTCCTCTTGTTTATTTGGTTTAAAGAAAAAAAAAATCTTGCTAAGAATGAATATTTATAGTGAAATCTCTCTTCAGGCCTCACACTCTCCTTCAGAACTTTTTTTTTTTTTCTGGAAGACAAGCCTGGTTGCTTTAGTGTTTCAAAATGGTACAGTCTGCCTGTCTACCTCAGTGCTGAAGGTTGCAGATGTAAAGATAGGGCAATGAGAAATCCCCCGTGGGAGGTGTTGCATGAACAGTGATAGGCACCTGTACTTTGCTCTTTTTCTAAATGTGTGTGGCACATCTGAATGCTGGCAGGTCAAATGTCTAACACGCCTTGGAGATTGTTGAAATAATAAACTTTCTCACTAATCATGAAGCAGGTACATCAGATACAGGAGCTAATACACACTTATCTTGATCTATTACAAATTCAAGTCGTGCCATTGAGAAAGACTTGAGTGAAGGGCCATGGGCAACACCACTGCTCTGCTGTTCTGTTCATAATGGGCAGACATTGGATATTTCAGGCCTGGATGCCTTTGGGTTCTGTGACTTGTTTGCTTGTAGGAGCAAGTAAGCTGGGCTTGTATAGTAATGCCATGTGCACATAAAAAAATTCTTTAAACATCTTGAAACAGGGATAAAATAGTATTTTTCTGTCTGTATTTTAAGCACCCCATAATTATATGTGCACTCATCTTTCAAACTTCTTACTTTAGGCTTCAGGCTTAAAAATAACTACTGCAGCTGAAAATTGCTTTTCCCATAAACTTTCACCTCCACTGATGGGCAGGCAGGAGCTTTTTGGGGTTGGTCCCACCCTTTGAGGTTGCCAGAAGCAGCTTGGGAGCTCCGGGTGCCGGCCAGAGAACCTCTGTGCTCCCCTCCTGCTTTTGGTTCCTGCACAGGGAACCCAGGCACACACAGCTCTGTGCATCTTGAACTCCTCTCAGTGTTGTGCTGAAGAACTGTCTCAATTCTTTCCCATGTCTCTGGACCACCCATAAGGAGTCCAGCTGGCTTCCCTGGCAGCCTTGTAAAGAGGATGGTCTAAACAGCTCGTTACTGACACTTGGAGTTGAAGTGCTGGGCTCCAACATGTGGGGAAGCCCAAAGCTGGTCCAGCTAGAAGTGGGTCAGATGACTCACAGCTCTCCTCACTCCCAGCAACACGTGCAGGACAGGAGAGTTTCATCCCAGCTCACAAAAGGAGAGCAATGAGGGAGGAGGGGTTGGCACCCTCCTTTTGCAGAGTCAGAGGGACAAGTACATCATCTGCCCCAAGCCTGTATTTGTGCTTCTCTTTGAACAAGAGCTTCTTGTTTGAGAACCTCCTCTGTCTTCTCAAAAGAGGTGGAATAAAATGGCACCTTTCTGTTTTACCTTGATCTGGTAAGAAGTAAGAGCTTCAGTCACTTTTTTTGTCTCTCAGCAAGGTTTGGCTCAGGAGTGGAGTTGTTAAGATCTGATAAGCCTTAGGGAAGTGAGCAGTGTGCAGGGGAGGCCATCAGTCACAGGAAGGTGACACAAATAGTGTGGCTGCACCAGTTCAGGTGGAGCTGCTGGAGCTGTGGGAAGGTACACAAAGAGCAATGGGGAAAGAGTTGAGAGGTCCTTGGGATAAACTGAGGTTACTGCAATGCAGATGACACTCAGATCCATAGGAAAACAGTTTTCCTTCCTTTGTTATATTCTTCGTACAATTTCTGAAAAACCAGTTCAATGATTTGATTTCATTAATCCTACTCTAGGAGGTAGTATTTAAGTAAGTAATTAAAAGACTGGATTTCAGAATGGAAGAGAGAGAACAAAACCTGCTTCGTCTTTGAAAGTGAATATTAAATCCTTTTACTAAAGTATTTTGGTACTTCCGAAAGGCCATGCTTGGGATTACTGAGTTTAAAAATCCATCCAGTGTTTCTGGGTAAAAATTTCCTGTGTTTGATCACAAGTGTTTACTTTTTCACCAGTAAAAATCCATGGAAAATATCTCTCAGTAGTAAGTGAAGGAAGCCTTATTTTTGGTCCTTAAAATTTCTGTTTCATCTATTAAAAATGAAAGTTTAAAGTAATTCTCTTATGTGGTGGTCCTGACCAGCCCTGCTTCTGTAATCCAGACTCAGTCAGCTCCTAGAGAAGTCTGTTTCACATTATAACCAGTTGTAGCTTTGACCCTGTGTTCTTGGTTTCCCAAGCTGCTCTTTGTTGGGATTGGGAATCCTCGGTGCTTTAGGGATCCCAGAATTGTGAATGCAAGTAAATTCTGCAGTGTTGCATGGGAGTTGGTACCCAGAGCAGGAAGAGAGTAGGCATTCCTGCATTTCAGGTAGGGGCAAACTTGAGTTTCATGAAAATGTGTTCTTACCCAAATTAAGCCTTATCTTGAAATGATAACACAACAGCTTGTTTGGTGAAGTGCCCGTGGGTTTGTTTGCTTTCGTTCCTCCCTTGGATACAATGTCCCTTTGTTCTGGCTGCAGCTCTAGATCTTTTTCTTACAGAATGTATTTTTGAAATTACACTAATAGAAGTAATAATTTGTAGTCTGGGGTTACTGCTTCAGGGGAGCTGCTCCACAGCCTTCAGCAAGCTAGGAGAGTTAGGAGAGGTTGAGAGCTATAGCATTTCCAGGTCTGTGTTCCTAATTCTTTTTCCAGGCCAGACATCTGGGGAGAAGCTCAAGTAATTTTATACCAACTTGAAGTTTTAGAAATAAAACCAAGTATGAATCTTGCTATTTTCTTAGATGTTGGAATAACTCTACCAAGGGCTTGTGGAGGACTTGATGCACAAAGCATTATTTATTTTTAACAGTATACTAGTAATTACAGTTCTAAAGTCTTTTCACTACTATTGTTTGTAAATACTGAACCTCCCCCTTTAATCTAGCAAACATTTCCTGTCTTTTGAATGGAATTAAAGTTAACTATTCCCTTTCTTCCCCTGTAACCTCCTCTACTTGAGTGTATCTGCCAGTATTATTGAGAGTGGTATTTTAATGGTTTTGCTGAGCAAATGAGTTTGAATCATAATAATTTCTGTGCATGTCACATCATTACGTTTTTTGTGATTTTAGTTGTGAATTTTAAGCATGCAGTTTAGAAATTATATTTCAAGCATAGAGGCAGGGGTTTTACCCCATTTGAATGTTTTCTTCCCTTTCATTGTCTTATCACCATGTCACACCATTTTGGTATATGGGAGATAAAATCAGATTAAAGCAGATTTCAGAATGCATAAGACTTGGTGGCTGAATTATGGTGCTTGACAGGCTTGAGCTTTTTTCTTCTTTTTTTTTCTTCCCCAAGCAATGTAGTTCAATTCTGAATTATGTCTTCAATAGGAATTTTTTGGTTCTACATGCTAGGAGATTTGTCTATGAAAAAATATGGTGAAATAGAAGATCATTGTATCAATTTTAAACTCTGAATGACTTACCTAAGTTTACCCCAGGGAATTTATTGCAGCAATAACTGAAACATCCCTGGTTTGTGATTAGCAGTTTAATCTTTCCTCTCTGCAAGACTGTTATTCATCAGTTCTATAAAAGGCATTTCCATTGCTTTCTCCAGGGCTGCAGAGAGCTGTAGTGTTAATCCAGCTATGATATATGTCCCAGCTGGTCAGATCTATTATTTATAGGGAAAATTCCTAAAAAGGCTCCAGCAGGTCATTATGAGCTCTCTACAGTAAAAAAAAAAAAGCTAGGACTGCTTTCAATCCTGTTAGAAATTAACTTTGAAAAGTTCTCTGCAAATACAGTGGTACTTTTAAAATGTGAGAAAAATGAGTTTTATTTTGATCTACTTTCATAATACCAGCATGTGGGCCAACATGTATGTATTTGTATTCTAAGAAACACATTATCAAATAAATCTCTGAAAGTGACTTGAAAATAAAACATTAATGTAATTCAGTGGACTAAAACACGCTGGGTTTCAAGAACATTTGGATGGTATTTGATGTATTTTTTCTGCCTTAAAATATTTTTATTGTTTGTAGGGATTTGTCTTCTGCCCATAATCCTCATGAGTTATAGAGGAAAGGACCTGGAAAGTTGTAAAGTTGTATGTTGGCAGAGTTCCTGTTTGGTAAATAGGATTGAGGATATCTGCAGGAAAGACTAGGGTAGCTGTGTGATTACTGTTGGTAATCTAAGCTGGTGGTAGTTCAAATTCCAGAGCAGGGAGTCATTCACAAGAGTGATACACTGATGGATATCTCTAGGAGGTGGTGTTGATTCTAGGATCTGTCATCACACTGGCACGTATTGGACGGTTTCCTGCAGTTTTCTTCTGTAGAACTGGATTGAGAGGCCTTTGCTCTTCACTTCAGTAAGCTCTCAGCAGTCTTGTCAAGGAATATGGTATTGCTGAGTAATGCAGCTGCTAAAAGGTTTGATGGAGGTGACTGCTGTGAGCTGAGATGACCTGTGTGGTCAGTCATTTTCTGTGGTGGTGGTACACAGCCTTCTAGCTGCCACAGATAACCTCTGCTGTCCCTTATGCAAGGAACATGTGTCTCTTGTAAAGTGGTCAGTGTCTGAGCAGACCTCTTGGCTTGGCTTGATTTCTGATTGCCCACTAGTCCAGACAACTGGTGATCCACAGAATGTGGTTTTCTTTTTGGCTTAAAGATGCTGACATCCATACAGCTTGTCCTTCAGCTGATGTGATTTGGGTCTTGTTGAATACCTTCTGAAAGCTGCTCACAATTCACAGGGTGTCTGGTTCTCAGTTTAAATTTTAATATCAATGTACAAAAGAGATTTCTTCAATCTACTTACTTAGCAGGTCTCCTTGTTAGCATCAACTTCACTCTGCTAATTGCTTGCTTCAGGGAAATGTCTGCGCTTTGAGGTTTCTTTTCCCATAGTGGCACTGAGTTGCTTAGTGACTCAAAGGCTGTTCCAGTATTGCCACATGACTGAGTGGCTTAGGACCAGTACTCCCTCCCTGTTTCTCTTACAATTAAAAAAACAAAATGCCAAATCAGTACAAGTTGCATATTGCTGAGATGGTGGTGATAAAAATGTGGAGCCTGCCCTGAGGAAGCGGAAGGAAATATGATTCAGTGGAAAATGAAAGAAAAGCAAATGTGTGGCTGTGTCAGCAAAATGATAGGGAAGGTGGACATGGAGTAGTGTACATTTGACCTTTATTTGTCTGTATGTGGAGCATGTAAGTAGTACAAACGGTCACCACAGTGTTCTAGGTGGAAGCTGAAAGCCCCTCTGTTTTGTGCATAGGAGCCACTTTTTTTGGGAAGTCTTAGATGCTAAAAGATACCTGACTTTGGGGGAAGAGTTTGCTTTTCTAACCCAGATTGTCCTAGCTGCTCAGAGAGAGTAGCATGCTTTGTGGACATAAGGGTCATCTATTTTTTATCTCTATTTTCAAGTGCAAGACTACTGTAGATGCCACTAGAGCAGTTTTTAGGCCGGTTTTTGACAATACTTGTCTAGCCCAGGTTTGGTTTTGCTTATCCATTGGTTGTTGTTTACTTTCCTGCTGGATGTTCATCCTGTCCATGTTCACATTCTGATTTCCCCTCTGCCTTCCCACACCTGATTGTCATCTACAGATAAAAGAATAATAAATTGACTTGTAAAATGCAAGTTTTAGACGATACCCATTTCACCTGAGGTATTGATAGTTTTATAAGAAGGCAAATACATCTGTTGATTTCTGTAAGTTCAAATAATGGAGAAATTAGACTACAAGTCAGATTTCCCCCCCCCCCCCGTATATTTATGTTCCTAATGTTAGTATACCACTTATGCTTCCAGAACTGAACAAAGCAGTGTGATGATGCATCTTCAAGCCTGAAATCAGGACTTGGAGAAGTGTATGTGGCCCTGATCCTTTGGTTCTCAAACCTGATAATTAAAATTTTAAAATCAGTTTCAGCTCCTGAGGTAAAATGAGGAAGGGAGTAGGAGTGTGTGGGGAGGAGTATTATGCATAGGGAAGAGTGGGGAGCAGCAGCAAAATCGTTGATAGCTTTTCCTGAGAAATGTTAACTTTACTGACAGTTGGAAAATCACTAAATTTGTATTCTCATCTTTTTTCCCCCTTGTAATTTTAACTTCCTACTTACAGAAACATAGTCATTGCTGTTACACACTGAAAATAACCCTTCATCTTTAAATGTTTGTGGTCTGAACTATCTATAAACATTTGTCCTTGGAACAGAGCATTCAGAGCCCCTTGCTGGGTGGGGATCAGTTATCCCAGTTGTGTGTCCGTGCAGGGCGAGCGTCACTGCCCAGCCCTGCCCTCCCCTGCGGCCGTGTGGAGCAGGGCTGACCTCGGCTCGACTTTGTTTCTGCTTTAGGGGTCAGGGCTGTGCCTTCAAGCTTGACTTAACTGGTTCAGATGTAGCCCAGCAGCTGCTGGGTTTGAATGAGGTAAATTGTGACTGTGCGCTCAGAACAGCAGAAAATAGGTCAAGTGTGGGTTGGGTTTACATAGAAAGCGCTCGCGTCGCCTGCTAAGCCTAAGCCTCTTCTCTCAGCTCAGACAAAGCCGTTTAAGGTAAACTGGGAAGTTCCAATCTCCCCAAAAAACTTTCTAGCCTTTCTAGCTTTCCAGCCTTGGTGTCTGTGGGTGGCGTTGCCCTGGATGAGGAGCGTGGAGCAGGAGAGAGGTTGCCCTGCTGGGCTCGATGGGTTCCCAGAGCCGTCCCCACTGCTGTGCCTGGCTGAACTCCTGGCAGCTGCACTGCCCTGGCAGCTGGGGTAGCCTTTCACTTGTCACAGGGAAATCAGGAATATGCTGCTAACCAGTGGTTTATGCATGCTGTGTGTCTAGGAGGAAGCTGCAGGAGATCTGTATTTAGACTCATCTAAATTTGGTCATTTCCCTCCTCAGTTGTGGTGTGGTCTGTGTGGCAGCCGCAGTGCCTGCCTGGTAATACCCTCAGGGGTGGCAGTTGCTGCCAGTTTTTTTGTGTTTTACTTAGATTCCTATCTTCTGCCACTGAAAAAAGTCTGGTAGCAGGGCAGAGGGATTCTACCAGTTCATAGGTGATGTTCTTGTTATGATAGTTGGTATTCTGCCTGTCTGCATTTTGTGTGTATTTTCTCACTCTGATGTCAAGTAGGACAATGTTAAGATTGAAGGTTTGTTAAAAATCACTGTCAGTGAAAGAAATTACAGATCAGTGATTTAATCAGTATGTCAGGTGACATAATCAGTGAAAGATGAAAGAAAAGGATTTTTTTGCTGGTTATCAAGAAATGAAAATGAGAGAATTGTACAGCCCTGCTTTCAAATGAGGGGTAAAAATTGGCATGAATGTGTTTGAGGCTGGGTGCAGGTACAATACTTGATCTTTTTAATGGAAGAAAATAATCAAAAATTGGCATTAGGAGACTAGTATAAATTCTCAGCAGTTTAGATTTTGAGAAGTGCTTTTTGCTGCTACTGTACTGCTCTCTAAAGACTTGTGGCAATCAGTAGGGAAGTGTTGGCTTGTTTTCACTCTGCAGTTCTGATACCTAATTTCTATGCAGCTGAAGTTCAGTGCAGTTGTACAAATGACTTGCTGCAAAAGGAAAAAAAAGGGTTGGGGTCTGATTTTATAGAAGCTAGTATTCACTTATGAAACAAGAACAAAACTGAAGGTTCAGGACACTTTGAGGTTTTGTTTTGCACTGTTTGAATTTAAATGTGGTCCCTCTACCATTAAACTCCTGACAAAATGCTTATTTCAATGTGCAGTGCACACTGTGTAAGCATTGTAAACAGGACTGTCAAGTTGGTTATGTACTAGTTTTCATCTAATTCGTGTCCTAAATTATCAGAAAACCTCTAAGCAGCCAGAGGAAGCTATAGTTAATTAAGCCACAGATGGTGAGGACTAATGTGGCGTTGACCTTTGCGAGGACTGCAAAATCTACTTAGTCTTTCTCTGGAAAACACTAGCTGAAATGAGTTCCTACTGATAGCATGTCCTTGATGCATGAAGCCAAATGCAGAGACACCATGACCAAGGAAGGAGGTTTCCCAAATAAAGGTTTGCAGGTTCCTGATGTGTGATGTGTGTTGAGATGTAGTCCTCAGGGCTCTGATTTAAGCCTTTTTAATGCCAAAAGCCACTGTTTTTCTAGGACTGGCTTACCTGGAATGTGTATTGTCAGTTCTCCTTCTCTTCTTCACTGACAGTGGGGAGCTGACAGCTGACTGAGTGTGTGCACTGTCCCATAAGCAGCATGTAGGCTCTGTGACTGGGGGTAGGGGCAGCTACTGGAATCCACTTCTTTGTTCCTCTTTGCTCTAGGGTTTCATCTCTCCATGAACTCATTCTACCTCCCAAGCTTCTGAATAATGACTTTGATGAGTATTTTGAAATGCTGAAGCAACAATTTCCTCAGAAGTTGAGGTCTTGTGGAGGAGGTAGCTGTGGAAATATCTAGGCCTTCCTAGCACAGTCATACCTGGCTGCCCAAAATGCAAAAGGAGCCTCTGGTCATTTGAGCCTTTCAGAGCACTTTGTGTGGTCTTTAGGCAATGGGCTAACACATCTGGAGATAGCTCTTAGTGTCTTGGACAATATTTTTTTGTGCATGAAGAGCAAGAAGAAGAATTCTCATTGGGATTTTGACTTGTTTTTATGTGGTAACTATCTTGAAATTCCTGTTTGATCTCAAAGGAATTTTGATGCATGGCAAGTGATCTAAGCACTGCTTCACCTGTGACTCTGAATGATAAATTATTTTTAGTTATTTTATTATGTCTGAATAAACTCTTTGAAAATGCTTCTCTGCACAAAAATTTCTTCCTGGTTAGACCAGTGTGATATCTTAACCTGATGATATGGCCTATGGTTTCAACCTGCTTGTATCCTTTTGCACAAGGAGAAAGAACAGATCAAGTCAGAAAAACACAGCACCTTTTTTGATACTTGGGGGAAAATTTCATTCTCTGTTGTTCTCAGGACTTGCCCTGAGTCGAACACATCCCCAGCAGGTGAGAATGATCACCTAGAGAGATGTGCCAGCTGACCCAGTTCTTTGGATAATTAAGCATAAAGTCCAGTCCACTGGAAGTGAATTCTTCTTTTGATCTAGAAAGAAAGAAGAATATCAGTAAAGATGTGAAAAGCTAGTCACAGACTGGCAAGCTTCTGATAGTCACGTTGCCTCACGTGACTTTTCCAGAAGGGCAGGAGGGGTTATCTCAACCGTATTTTTCTAGCCTATAGGTCTTTTGTCTCCTTCCAGAGTTGCATCTAGTCATTTGTGGAACCAGAGGCACTGCCACTTGAAGTACATCAAGGGCTTCCTCCAGTAGACTTGAAGGAGAATATAACAGTCCCCTTTATTTGATTTGCATCCTGATTTGCATAAGGATTTCAATCCAGTATTAACATCCTTCTGGAGGAGATATTCCAGGACTTGTGGAAAAACTAGTTTAGGAGAGGGTACCATAACTTCTGTTTGTAAAACTACTTTCAAATGAGGAAAAGTCTGGAGGAAAATCCTGCAGGGCATTTAAATCTTCTGGAGGTTAGTCTGTCAATCGTGCTGCATTAGCTAAGAAGAGCAAAACTGAGGGTTACAATTGCCAAGGTTCAAATCTGTAGACAGTAATTTTTCCTTGAACAATATAAACACAGGGTAAGGAAAAGAACTGGGAACTGCAGTGTCACCTGCTTGTCTTCAGTGTTAAACTGGGGAAGAGACTGCAAGTCATCAGCCTTGCCTGTTGTTGTCCTCTCCCTCCTTTTGCCAGAGTTTGTGATGGGTGCTGAGACTGTGTGGTTAAGGCCACTGCTTCATAGTTTTAACACATTATGCAGTGTTAATTAATGCATTAATTTCCTGGGTTTTAGATATTCAGGTTTAAGACTACAGATGGAAAAAGGTAAGTCATGGCACACACATTTTTCATAGGTACATGTACACAAAATAACAGAATTCTTGAAGTTACAGAAACTTGCTCTGTTAGTATTGCCCCCCTACCCTGTGATTGATGTGTTAAATGTGTATTGTGTGTATATTTAGAAACTCTAGGCTCTGATATCATCCACATAATCCCAGTCACACCTGCATGCAGTTTGTGTAATGGGTCTCTGACCTAACTTGTGCCTTTTGTAGCTTATCTTTGAGCTCGTCTTTCTCCAAGGGTGAGGAGATAAATACAAAATGGACTTTGCTGGCTCCTTTTCTATCTGTTCTCAGGGAGCACTCTCAGCCAAGCATGCTGATGTCATGCATCTGAACAGGAGGTGGAGGTTCAAATGTACTATATGTAGGATGGACAGTATCTTCAGTGTTAAGTTCAAAGAAGGCCTAGATGCTTAGGAAGGATGTGAAATCTTAAGGAAAAAAAGCACCAGTGTGTGTTGCCTTCAGGAAACAAATCAAAAGTGGCTTAAGATGACATAGAGACTCAAAAACTTTCTGTCAAGAACTCATGAAAATAGTATAATGTTAAGAGTAACAGGTTTGATTTCATGGTACTTAATCAATGTGTATCATCTCCAAATGAGGATACAGATTTTCGTAGACGCAACTGAAGTGATTACTCACAATGTCAAAGAGCTGCACATCAGCTGCATTTGTAGGTCAGCCAAACTCAGTATTGCTGTCCTCAGTCTGTTGCTTAGATCCAGTGCATGTGGATCTGAGTGGGGAAATTTTTGGTGCAGGAGTCTCTTGCAGCTGCTGTCAAAGACAGTGCATGGGAAGGAGGACATGATTGATGATCACACAGCTCCAGTTCCAGGATCTGCTGTGTTCCCCTGGCAAATAATTCCCTTTTCCCAGTGGTGATGTTTTTTCTGTATGTAGGATCATTGCTCAAATGGACTTGCACATGTAGGCAGAAATAGCCAATGTTCTTTTTTAAACTGCTTTGGGAGAGGCCATCCTTGAATAAATTTTAGTTATGACCCTCTTGTGCCTCTGGTAATGCTAACAGCATACTTATCTGGTTGGTATTTTGAACCTTGTGGCAGAGGTCCTGTTGATCTTCCTTCCCTTTCACTTTGTTCCAATTGACATGTATTAAAATGCTCATCTTGACCATTTCTTCAATCCAAGGCTATGTTCTTTGTAGAAGCATAAGGATAGAGAGCAGTAATTTTCTCTGATAACCAAAGCATTGATGCATTCTCCATAGTGGAGCACAGCAAATCTCCAAGTGTCAGGAAGTGAATTTTGAATTGGAAATAGATATCCTGTGATCAGTGGGTTAGCAGGAATAATCTCATCCAGATGAATAGAGGGAAATTGCTTGTGTCACTGGAGGGCCTGGCAGCAATGCACCGTTCACTGGGTGTTACTTGTATCTTTGTGTTCTGTGGCTGGAGCTCTTCATAATAAATTGTGAAACATCAAGGAACTTGCTGGAGATCAAGGAATAAAATTGCTTTTTCTCAGCTGCAGTACTGATAAAACATTCTACATTTTGTATGTGGAGAAGTGCACTCATTATTTTAGCTGTCTGAAGTTCTCTTGCTATAAATGAATGTTGCTGCTGCTCATGGGTTTTCAAGGCCATCTTCAGCCTGAGGAGCCACCAGGCTTTTTTTCTCTGCCACAGCCTCAAAGACAGAAATAGCAAGTTTGCTCTGAAATAGAGAAATAGGTGTTCTAGGAGTCCAGAGATGAATGGTGATTCTTAAGCCATCCTTGCAAGGGTATGAACCAGATTCTGTGCCCAATTTTTTTTTCTGTTAGAAGGAGCCACTGAATATATCTTCATTTCCCAGATGATATCCTACCAAATACTGGAAAATAATCTTTTCCAGGAGAACTGATTGTAATAAACATAAAACATGTCTTATTTGAAACTACCTAATTAACAAAGGCCAACATATTTGAAAATCAGCAATGGTGTTTATCTCAGAATGCTTGTTTCTCCTAAAATATTGCTTATGTGTTACATTTGTAGGTTTGATATCTGTGTTTATGCTCAACGTGTCCATATTCTTACATTTTACAGATATGGAAACCAGATTTTTTTAAAAACAAAATTTAATAATTATTTAAACAATTTGTGCATACCTGTGAGCACCTAAGTCTTTAAGAGGGCATTTTTAGCTTGTAGTAAGACAGTATGAAAGTGTGATCCTATTAATAGCTTACAAGTCTCGCCACATGTGGGATCTGACATACTGTGTTCCCATGAAATAACTTCTAGCACTATGTTATGCTTTTAAGTTTTCTCTAAAAATAGCACAGGGATTTGTAGGCAATCAGTAAAATTAGCATCTAACAACTTAATACTGTATTTTAAAATACATCTAGGAAAATAAACAAAAATGTTACAAGTAAACATAACATATGGTTCTTTTTTTAATCTCTACTTTAGGACGACGTAGACAGTCTAAACCCAGTTCTCAGGGATAACCCGCAGTTACATGAGGAGGTAAAAGCCTGGGTAAAGGAACAAAAGGTTCAGGAGATTTTTATGCAAGGTAATTATGTGGGAAATTGTGTTATTTATATTCTGTGTTAGCTAGTTTAAGGCCATTGCTTGTGTGGGATTCATCCCATAGCATTTGTGATATAATGGAGAATATATTTTTTAACTTGGAAGTTATTTTTTGGAAGTATTTGTTAATACAAGGCAACAAGATTGTAAGAAGCTGTTGGTGTTTGCTTCAGACTGTTCTTAACTTGTTTGATGTTTTAGTGATTACAGCAAAAGCTGAATATCATTAGTCTGAATGTAGATATTTTATGAAGTTTGTTGTGAAAATAAGTGTGTATGAATGGCCTCCACACACATTTTGGCATGTTTAAAACTGTTCTGTGCTCTGTTAGTGTTACTGTTACGTGTGATAACTTCTCAGATACCTGTCTGTGCTTGTAGTTCTTCACAGTTCTGTCACAGATGAAGAATACT
This sequence comes from Ammospiza nelsoni, assembly GCF_027579445.1. NCBI lineage: Eukaryota > Metazoa > Chordata > Aves > Passeriformes > Passerellidae > Ammospiza > Ammospiza nelsoni. The sequence continues at coordinate 29,866,254 of NC_080640.1, read as the reverse complement.
TTCAGATCCCCACCCCACGCTCTCCCCCCGAGTGAAAAGTTGCTTTCAAATCAGTTACAATTTGTAACTCAGTTCTAATGCTGGGAGGCTGCAGAAAAAGCTATGTACAATAATATGTACATTGTAGATACAAGTTACAAGAAAACTAGCATGAATTTGAAGAAATTATATTGGTGCCATCTTGCTGATAGTAAAAATACTGGATGCATTTGCTACATATTTATTAAGTTTCAGGAAGCTCTGCAGAGGAGTTCCTGTTACTAGGAGGCAGAAACCACCCTCTGTGTCTGGGCTAAAATCCCCAGGAAAGAAGTTTGAGAACAAAAATGCTTAAGCAGTCATTTTGTAAATGAAGATTAGGAGGGAAGCTGTAAATAATGAGATATTTAAAGGATGGCTCTGAGGTTTCCTTGCTGTCTAGTCTCTTTGATAAAACCAAGATCAGAAGACAAAAAGAATATGGTAAGTATAATACTGAACTTAAGAGTAAAAAAACTTGTGTTTTTCCTTCTGTGGAGTTTCTCATTTGACTAGACATGGTTCTTATGGGCCACAGAAAAAGGATGCTGAAAAAATGAACACGTGGAATTGTTTAGATAGTAAGTTGGCATGTTGGTGTTAGTCATTTTAGATTTTACTTTTGATATCATCAGATGCAATACAAGTTAATAGTCTGTTGATGAAATTTGCAGACAAAACTGGATTGAGAGGTGATGCACAATCAAATCAGAGTTATATGAAAAGGAAACTGAAATTGAGCTTGTTTATTGTATTTCATTAGAAGAACTACAGTAAGGCTATTGTAAAAGTCTCCATGTACTTTGGTACAGAATCAATAGTTGAGCAAAGCTCCAGCAGTATTGAAATAGTCATCTCGATGAGACTGCCAGCCCATCACCCACACAACTCTCCCATCATTCCAGGGTCTGTGTTTTTGCCCTCATACATACAGATTCTCACACAGAGGTTTCTGTGCTCAGAAGTGCACAAATGAACAATAGTATAGATGAGAAGATGTAATATAGATGATAAGATGAATCTCATGCCAGTGTTGTTCTCATCTGAGGAGAAGCTTTAGATCCACTTGCTCCCCTGATGTGATGTGTGACCTGAGGGGACACGTGCTCCTCACTGGGGCCTCAGCCCCATGGGTGGTGGTCAGCCAGCAGGGACTGCTGTCACATTGTTCCTGCCCAGAATCTGCTCATGCAGACCTTGCATTGGCACCAACCTTCCAGTGGCTTACAGACAGCCCTCTGACAATGCTACCCGCTGTCATCTGGTCATGTTTTCTTCCTTTTCTCCTCCTCTCTCTTCTCTGGTTTGCTTCACCTCCTCCATTTTCTTGTTCCCTGCAATGTAAGCTACATTTTCGCCTCTGCCTTGTCTAGATGCATCTGTTGAGGTTATTACCACATTCTCGTACTTCATTGTCTACAATATTTTTAGTATCCAGCCTTTTCCTTGTTTTCTGTGATGCTGAAACCTTCATACCACAACTTAGTATTTTCTACTTTGACTTTTGCAGTTAAAACACAGTTTATTTGAAGAAAGAGGAGGGTCGGATAGAAGCGTTAAAATCTGGTTCCAAATATTTAGAAAGGAGCATGCCAATTTAAAGAGGGAGAATTTTAGTCAAAACCAGTCCAATTATTTACAAGAATGAGACTAAAGAAAAAAATTGGCCCCTTTAACTTCTCCTTTGGGCAGCAGTCACAGCAGCATGCTTTGCAGTGGAGATTGTAGCTTTGGCAGGAAAGTAGTTTGTTCCTTGTTTAATAAAAAATGAAGCTCCTCCCGAACTTGGCCAAGTTGAAAGCTTTTGGGACAAATAAAACCGGTTCAAGGAACATAGTGAAGTGTCTTTGATTTTGAACAATTAAAAGATTTGATTTCTTTCTTCCGATTAGTTTTTTTATCATTGCAATCTCAGGCTGCATGTGTAATAATCCTCCTGAAACACTGAGTGTGCTTCAGTTCTGAACATATTTTCTCATAGTACTGCACAGGCTGTTTCAACAATGTGTAGCTGGAGTGATTCAGCCAGGGACTGGAGACAAAGCCAGGCTTTTCCTGTAATGGCTGCTTGTGGCTGGGCTGGGCTGGGCTGGAGCTGAGCTGGTCTGTGTTGTGTGACTGCAGTTCAATCTTTCTCCTTCTTCCTGTCATCCCATCAGCATGTAAGGAAAAAACTCAACCCACTGCTTTTAAAGGTAGATAAACTCTCTTTTAAAAATAGATAGGGTAAGAGCTGCAATGAAGGATGGACACAGATTAGAACAAGGAGTAAGAAGAAAGAAATGGGCACTGAGTCAATGTAAGGGAGTATGGGAGAAGCTGGAAGCTGTTGGAGAAGGAAAGATGGAGCTTGTAAGCTGAGAAGACTGGGGGAAAGGACTTAGAAGTAGTGGCCTGGAGTCACAGTAATGCTCAAATGAGACAAGAAGCTGGGGGGACGCTGGTTCTGCTTATGCAAGAGACTGAAAATCATTGTGCTGTTAGCCGTAGGGTGCAGGAGAGGAGGAGATTGGATAGGAAAGTAGGAATGGCAAATTTGCACAGAGACACAGGCAGAATTTTACTGAGACTGTCTGAATAAGGCAGAGCTTTGGGACAGCCCTTACAAGTTCAAGATGTGAGAATGTGGATGGGTCAGGCAGTCAGAAGTGTGGGAGCTGAGCTGGAGGCGTTCTGCAGGGTCATGTGGAGTAAGGGTTGGAGAGAAGCCATCAGGAAATGTGTCCCCATGGGAACCCTGTCTGGTCCAAGACCAGAAATGTGAGACGTAAATCTGTAGATTCTTCCTCCTTTTGTGCCCCTATGTACCTGTGGTTGGCAGTGCCTGTGCTGGCACACTTGTGGCCCTTGTCTGTGCTGCTGGAAACACAACTCTAGGGGCATCAGCTCAGGGGATTCAGGAGGTCTCAGTGTTTCAGTTGTGCCATGAATGATATGGATGGGGGTAAGAAGAGGTGGTGTTTCTCTTCCCAGCTGGTTTTACAAATTATATAGTCACATGCAAAAAGTATTTCAAGGGACCACTTGGAAATTACTGAATAATTACCACTTTTGCTATTCTTTTGATCTGTCAGATGTTGACATTAAAAACAGTCCTTGCAGTAGCACACTGTCACATGCAGAGGGGATAACAGACCCAGTTGTGTGATCCTGGGTATTTTTTACTAGAGAAAGCTGTCACCTCTGAGGTCCTTGGCCTGTTTGCTGCAGATGTTTGAGCTTGCTTAATATACTGGGCAGGGCTTGGAAAAACTGAGCTTTAGGAAAGACAGGGAAATTCTGGCCTTGCCTGTGTGGTTCAGCAACTGAGCAGTCTTAAATCACTTAAGTGAGGCTGTTTCTAGGTTGTCACTGACTGGTTTTTCCTCCCTTCCTGTTTGCCTGACCTGGGGTTTGATTGCAGAAGTAGCAAAGCCCACACAGTTGGAACTGAGCTTGGTGGCAGTGTTGCTTGGTTATACAAAATGCCATATAAACACCAAGTGCAGTGAAACTTAAAGAGTTCCAGTGATCAAGTAAGACATTGAATATGAATAAAACTTTTAAATCTTGATTTCTGGGTCTTGAAACAAACTGTAAAATAGGTACTGTATCACAATAAATCCCCATCCCCGTGGGCTTTTGGAGGTGAATTAGACTGAGCTTTGCAAAATGTGTGAGGTTTCTTTGGATTTGGTATGTCTGAAAACAGGAGCTGAAGTGTTCATAGTGTGTGTGTGTGCTTGAATGTTCTGTGTGGCCATAGCAGTCACGGGATCATTCCACTGCCTTTCTGCTTGCTGTAATAGAGAGAAACTCTGTGGTCACTTATGGGAAAGATTTGGCAGATGCAGAGCCTAACCACCAAGATGTAAATCTTTTAGCCAGCAAAGCAGCTGGGCATGTGACTAGCCTGTTAGATGGCTTCTGTATAACCTGCTGCTGCCACTTTCTAGCCTTTCAGATTACTTTTCTGTGGTTGCTGTTTGTAGGCAGGAATTTTCCCATCATGTGTCATCATGGTTGCAGAAAGATTTAGTTAGATAAGAAAATTGTATGTTGAAAATGTTAGCAGAGTTAACCTTAAAGCATACTTACATGGATCATTTGCATTTCAAAATGTCTTCCTGAATCTCTGGTTAGCTGTCCATGCCATGTGCACTATATATTTGCTGTGAAGCTTAAAAATAAAGTAGGAAAATTCGTGTATGCCTTTTTTTGTCTTTTCTTTTTTTTTTCTGCGTTCCTCAATGGCTTTTTTATTTCTTCCCCTTCCAAAGGTCCGTACTCCTTAAATGGTTATAGGGTGAGAGTGTACAGACAGGATTCTGCCACCCAGTGGTTCACTGGCATCATCACTCACCATGATCTCTTCACCCGCACTATGGTGGTTATGAATGACCAGGTGAGCATGACCATGACCATTGATGGATGATACAAGAAAAGCTGCAAGTCACCTGTGTCTTGGGAGGTTCTAATGTTTGTTGGGAGCATTCAGAATCACTCCAAGCTGGTTCAATTCCAGCAGACTGAGGGTATCACTGCACTGAAACTACAGCACAACTGCATTGGGCTGTCAGTTAAATCCTCCTGCAGCTGAGTATTTGTGCAGTGATATGATTAATACCAGTCCTACACTTTGTTCTGCTGCTGCTCTTTGACTATTGAAGTCTTTGAAGTAAAGCAATCCAGTTTGAAGAACTGGTCTTCCCTGTCTGCTCTGTTGAGAATTTCTTTTCCCAAGAATGAAATCTTTCAGCACTGCAGTAATGGTTACCTTTTCCAAGCCATTGAAATAGTCACTTTCTGCAATTTATTGAATTAAGCATTTACTGCAGCCCCAATTTATATTTGCCATGGTAGGTTTTAGTTTTATTATGGAATTTGATGTTGCAAAAGAAGTTAATACTGGTATTTTTAATGGCAGTAATGAATTCTATTTCAGGAGAGTAGGGTGATGACTCAACAGTAATAGAGTGAATGACCCATCTGCCTTGAAATGACTGACAAAACCATGTGTGACAGTAAAAATTTAAGACTAGTCTATTACTCAGATATGTTCTTTCCCCTAATTTGCTCAAATTAGTATTCCACAAATGGTCCTTTTTTCACTTTGTGCTATGTCCTTTGAAAATATTGTTAGCATTTCCTACTTTATGAAGTATACCTCACTAATAATATTCAACAGTTCTAGAGTTGTTCTTTCCAGTCATTTTGGTTCTGGTAGCAGTTTTGCTTCTGTTGAAAGCAGTACTGTAATGTGCTTCTGCTGTATAATTTATAGTATATAAATTTTATAAAATATTTGTATATTGTAATTACTGCTTAGGAGTTATTCTATGAATAGCTTGTTAAATCTCAAATTTGCAGGTTAGTGAAGGGGAAGGAATGGGTGGTGGGATACTTTTAGCTTTTTTAAAAAAATTATTTTTACAATGGCACGTAAAGACACATTTGCTTGGTTTGACACTGTTCCCAGCATTTGTTGTGTCATATGTCAGTTCTGCTTGTCAGGATTAAGCAGGCTTTTCTCTGATTAGTCTTTAGCACACAAAATAGACTGGTGAACACTGGTACAGAAAATACAGATTAGGCATTGTCTGAACATCTGTGGATTGTTATTTTCTCTCTTCTCTTTTTTCTTTTTTTTTTTTTTTTTTGCATAAACCAGGTGTTAGAACCTCAGAATGTTGATCCTTCTATGGTTCAGATGACCTTTCTAGATGATGTTGTTCACTCTTTGTTGAAAGGTGAAAATATTGGAATCACTTCACGCCGACGGTCTCGTTCCAACCAGAACAGCAACACAGTTCACGTAGATACATTTATCTTCTTACCTAAATATTTTCATATATTGCAAATGTTAAAAATACATGTTTAAAGACACTAATTAACATTGCATTTAAGTCAATTAATAACAAATTATTTTTAGGGTCATTATACACGTGCACAAGCAAATAGTCCCAGACCAGCAATGAACTCCCAAGCTGCAGCACCAAGACAAAATTCTCACCAGCAACAGAGGAATACTCGGCCAAATAAGAGGAAAGGCTCTGATAGCAGCATGCCTGATGAGGAGAAGATGAAAGATGAAAGATATGATTATATAGGTCGAGGAGGTAAAAGTGGTTAATGGAAAGGGTGGGAGAGCTTCCCAAAACTGTATTAGACTGAAAATCTGATATATGTGTTTTTATCTTTTGCAGAAAACCCCAAAACCAAAAATAAACACTTTCTTAGTAAAAGAAGAAAACCTGAAGAAGATGAAAAAAAACTAAATGTGAAGAGACTGCGGACAGACAACATCTCAGATTATTCTGAGAGCAGTGACTCGGAGATTTCAAATAAAAGATTAACAGATTCATCTTCGGAGCAAAATTCAGAAAATGAGTTAAAAAGCAAGAACTCTTCAAAGATAAATGGAGAAGAAGGAAAATCCCAAACTACTGAGGGAGTAGAGCAAACACTAACTGATAGACAGTCTCCATGGGATGAGGTGCAGCAGGATAAAAACCATGAAGAGACAGAAAGACTGAAGTCATCGGTCTTGGATCATCAGGAAAAATCTTCACTCCATGCAGCGGAGCAGCCAACACTTTATGAGCAGAATGCCGAGGATCCACCTGTTCAAGAGTGTAATGCAGAAAAACATCATACTGTGGAGTTAAAAAATGAGCAGTTTTTACCCAGGCCTCCTACTCCTAAGTGTGCTGTTGATGTTACTAATAAAAACAACTCTGAAAAGGAGAACCAGGATAATGCTGCAAGTACCTTTGGTTTGCAAACAGTTCAGAAAATAGAATCCCACAGCAGTGATTTAAAGCAGCAATTTGCAAATGCAAATTTCCTTGAAGCAAGAAAACAGGAAGGCGATCAAAGTTGGGTTAGCAGTGTTGGTAAAACGGATTTGACACAACCTGGGGTTGTAAAAACATTACCAGTAAATGAACACTTAAATTCTGAAAAATTGCAGTATGGCTCATTTATGTCTCCGTTAAACGTAGCTTCTCTAGCAGAAGAGAGTAAACTGCGTAAACAAAGTCCAGTCCCCGATTCTGTGAAGTCAAAATCTAGTGCTTCAGTTGATCATCCTAAAACAAAGTCACCTGATGTTAAGCCTAAATTCACCCAATCTTCTGATACTGTGAAGTCGAAGGTTAGTTCCCAAAACAGCCATGCTACTGGATTAACAAGGTCAGCCAATAAAACTGATCATGATTTGCCTAGGTCTAGTTTTCATCCGGTTCCAGCTAGAGTTAGTGCTCTAGAAGCTACTAAGAGTCCTCTTATCATTGACAAGAATGAACATTTCACAGTATACAGGGACCCCACTCTGATTGGACAAGAAACAGGAACTAATCACATTTCACCTTACTTGCATCAGCATAATTATCCTCTGCATTCCTCATCCCACCGAACCTGTTTAAATCCAAACGCACATCATCCTGCATTAACTGGTTCATCCCATCTGCTCTCTGGGTCTTCAGCTCAGGCTCCCTTGTCTGCTATTAACCCTCACCCCCTTAGCAGCGCATCCCACCATTCTGTTCATCACCCTCATCTACTTCCCGCAGTGCTGCCCGGAGTGCCTGCTGCCTCCCTGCTGGGTGCCCACCCGCGACTAGAGACTGCTCATGCTAGCAGCTTAAGCCATTTGGCATTAGCACACCAGCAGCAGCAACAGATGTTACAACACCAGTCTCCACATCTTCTCGGACAAGCTCATCCTTCTGCTTCCTATAATCAGCTAGGGCTTTATCCAATTATTTGGCAGTATCCAAATGGAACACATGCTTACTCAGGACTCGGTCTGCCCTCCTCCAAATGGGTCCACCCAGAAACTCCTGTTAACGCGGAGGCTTCCTTGAGAAGGGTAAGTTGAGATCCTTTATAATGACGTATTTAGCTGGGCCTGGTGTCTCCCAGCAGTGATTTCCTTAGGTACAGATGTGGTCGTTTGTGTCACACTGAGTAATGTTGTGATGGTGGAGTTTTTAAGTAGGACTGGAACTGCAGCAGTAACTACTGTCTCATGGTGGATGTGTGTAGGGTGTTTTTCCAGACCTTTATTTCCTAAGAATTCTAAAGAAAGATGAAATGTTTGATTTTAATTTATAACTAAGGGTGAGGTCAGCCAGCATGTTTGGGAACTCAGGTTCACAGGGTAAATATTTGCTGCCTGAAACTGTGTACCATTGTGTAAGTGAAATACTAGGAGAGGTGAGACAGTCGTCTTCATAGTGAAATTTCATACATGCTCACTCAATAATGGTGAAAGACAGAGAAGGAAGGAGTACTAAATCCAGTGGGAAGTTCTGGAGAGAAATACTCTTGCATTTCTAAATGTTTCAAGCACACTGTACACCCATTTCTCTTGTCGTTACACCTATCTGTGTACCCTTTCTTGGAGTGTTATTTTTCTCCCCTTCTGTTTCTTGTTGACACACATCTCTGCCTTCCCATCTGCTTTCCACTCCTCTGTATTCAAGTCAGGGTGATTCCTCTGTCTGTCTGCTGAGTGTAACCACTGCAGTCTCAGAAGAGGTGGTTTGTGTTTTTCAGCCTAGTGCCCAGTGTGGTGCTGGGGTTTGGCAGGCAGACGTGGCAATTACAGGAAAGGCTTTCTTAGCTCCTGAAGGCTTGGGATATGGCATGCTCATTGCAGGGGCCTCAGAGGAATGGTGTAAGATGAAGCATGTGTAGTGCAGACAGAAACTTTGGAGAGCTTTACTGCCAGCTTCAATTAAACCACCACTGAGCATGTGCATACTGATCTTCAGAGGCTTTCAACTTGGCCTAATTTGGGCAGATTTTCACAGGGACCACAAAAGGCATGTCACTGACAGTGGTCCTTCTGCCAAATTGCAAGCCTTTGTGTCAAAGCTTGACCTTCTGAATGGTTAGAAAGATTTTTTTTTTCGGTTTTTTTTTTTCATTATGGGGAAGGCTGTTCCTCCCCAGATTCATTCTTTAAAAAAGCCAAACCATTGTGGCTAAGTCTTTCCCAAAACAGTCAGTTTGAGTTGGCCTTGTAATATGAAGTGAGTTTGATCTAAAATGTGATAAAATCAAAATGTAGCAGTGAAGAAAAGCCTAAGAGAAAAAGATAGGTGGATTTATCTTTTCGTGTTGCTGCCTGCTCCACCCTATACAGAAGTCCATTTGAAAAGAACTTAAGATAGATGTTGTTTTCACTTTGGCTGCCTGAAGAATGCAGCCCTGCATACTGAGGCACGTAGCTTTTTAATTATGTTGATATGTGGCAATTGTCTTGTGGTGACTTGTCTTCTGGCTCTTGCACTGGAGGCCTTTTTTAAATAGATCTTAGAAACCCAGAATGGGCGTTTCCAAGGTCGGTTTGCATGGATGCCACAATCACAGAAAGGGATCTGTGTTTGAGCTGTAAGAGCAGCAGCAGCAGCCATCCTTGGCTCAGGGCTGAGCCTTGTCTCTGAGCTGAGGGAAGGGTGCCCCAATCCCACCTTTCCCTGCTGTCCTTGGGGGGCTGTGGCAGCTCCCTTGTTTGGGCTGGGCACTAGATGGTGCAGGTGGAGTCAGGAAGCTGTTTGAGCAATGCTTGGTGCTCAGGGAGATGTTCCCCAGCTCCTCTAGGGAGAAGGTGACGGGCCTTCTTTGCATAATACTTTAATGCAGCTTACAGGCTGCTCGTGAGAACTCCCCACGGCGTGGGAACTCCTGGCCGAGGAAACGTGCGCTAAAACTGTCAGCACAAACCCAAGTGGCTGCTTTAAATATTCAAAAACACAGAAATCACAGCTTCAAAGTTGTAGCACCTGCGGATCTATGCTGTGCTGTGTGCATGTGTCATGAGAGCTCTTGGCTCCCCTTCTGCTGCTGCAGTTCCCTACTAGAGTTGCCAAGTCTGAGGAGAAGGATAGGGATGGACTGGTGAGGAGTGTAGGAAGGGGAAGGAGGTAGGGATGGACAAGCACCTGAGGCTTTGGGGTGTGCACAAAAGCTCTCTCTTGTCCCCAGTTCCTTCTTGGCTTGTCCCCAGCACTTGAGCCCCACTTAACAGGTGTCCTGCTTTTCTACTCTGCTCTGTGCACTTTCTTGTAAGCAGGTCTCCTAAGCAGAGGGGAGAGAGAGCTGCTCCTGGTCTTTTCTGCAGGCTGTTACTCAAGTTTCAGTAAAGATATGAAAACAGAAACTTAGCAAAGTAGTAGATTAAAAAGTAGTTTCATAGATTAAGATTTGCCACTGTGTCTGAGCAAGGAGGCCCACCTTTGGAGTGTTTAGGCACACAGCATAAAATTGGGCTGTGTGTTTCCCATGCTGCACAGTATGGCAAGTGTGTACATCTATGATTTTAATAGCGTGATGATGATGATCAAGCCAAATAAAAATGCCTGACTAAATAAAGCAGATTAATTAGGATTATCATACTTAATCATTTGGTTGGGGCAGGAGACGAACAATCCAGGAAAGAGATACTTACATCCCTTTTACTGAGATTTGTCATAAGGCTGGAGATAAAATTGCTTTTAGAAATATCAAGCCATATTTGTATTTTTTAAGAAATACTTAATGCAATTCTTTGAAGAGGTAATGGTCTTTTTACTAGTGAATATAAGTGTTGTCAGATTGTCATTGGTTTGTTAATTTTGATGAGCTTGAGATGCTGTTCTGGAATTAACTGCTCATCCTGAGTACTGGGAAATGAAATGGTTCTAAGAATGCTTCTGAAATGTGTAAACTGCTTTGTATGCTGAAAGTCTAGAGGAAGTAGAGTCATATTTTATTTAGTTGGTCAAAAAAAGTGACTTAAAATGTTAAATTTTATTTACTATCTGTGATTTGGTACTGAAATATATTACTTTACTTTGATCATTGGTAGGACTTGGTAGAGTTACCCTTGTGGTCCCATGATTCTTTTGAAATCTGATTTTATTTTTGTTTTGGTTGATGTCAACAGAATACTCCCAGCCCATGGTTACACCAGCCCACCCCAGTGACCTCAGCTGACAGCCTTGGTTTACGGAGTCACATTCCTGTGCGGCCTTCCAGCGCAGATCCCCTCCGGCCTCTCAAGCTGACCACGCATTCCAGCCCGCCTCTGTCCAAAAGCATCGCAGAGCATCGCAAAGAGTGCGTGTGCCCTTGGTCTCTGTGTGTGAGGGTGCATTTCTGCAAGTGATGTTGCCTTTCAGCTTCATTTTAGTTTATTCATAATTGCGGGTGCCTGTGGGGGACACAGGCTTGTCACTGTGTTGCCTTGCTGGGACTTGGTGTGGTACTTGAGTTTGTGAGTCATTTGAAGACTTCTGAAAATTGTACTTGATATAGAGGAAAGTTTATTTTGTGTTAATAGATAACTTGGTTCAGGGCATGGGAAGAAAGGTCTTCCGTCTAGCACATGGTACTACATTGAGGCTAACCTGTGTTTGCTTAACCTTTCTTCAAACAGAGAACTGGAGAGGAAAGCTTTTGCTGAACCTTTGCGTTCTGTCACCACTGCGCCAGTGAAGAGTGAGCTGGAGCAGAGCAGAGCACAGACAGCAAAGGAGAGCCATATGCACAGACATTATGCAGATCCAATGTTGAACCAGCTGCCAAGGCCACCGCAGGAGTCTGGGGAGCGACTGAGCAAATACAAAGAAGAACACAGGCGGATACTCCAAGAAAGTATTGAAGTTGCTCCTTTTACAGCTAAAATAAAGGCACTGGAGGGGGAGAGAGAGAACTACTCCAGGGTAACATCCTTATCTTCAAGTCCCAAAAGCCATTCAGCAAAATACGACAAAGATGCTGAACGCTCTGTGTCAGAACTGTACAAAATGAAACATTCAGTTCCACAGAATTTGCCACAGAGTAACTATTTCACTACCTTGTCTAACAGTGTAGTAAATGAACCACCAAGATCGTACCCATCAAAGGAAGCTTCAGGTGTATATGTTGATAAGCAAACTAATTGTCCTTCAACAGCAGCTAGTGCCCAGGCTCTCCCCTCCTACATTTCTTCCCTTTCAAAACCGCCACCTTTAATTAAGCACCAACCGGAAAGTGAAGGCTCTGCAGGCAAGATACCCGAGCAGCTTTCACAGTCGGTGCAGTCTCACTCTCTAAATTCTTTCAGAAGTGACAGCAGGAGCCCTACTCAGTTGTCAGTCTCATCTACAAATACACTCCGGAGTATGCCTGCCTTGCATAGGGCCCCTGTGTTTCACCCTCCTGTGCACCAGAACCTGGAGAAGAAGGAGAGCAGCTACAGCAGCCTTTCACCTCCAACTCTAACCCCTGTTCAACCCGTTAATGCTGGTGGTGGCAAAATACAGGAGTTGCAGAAACCACCAACTTTAGTACCTGAGCCCAAGGAAGCCCAAACTGTTTACAAAGGCACTTCTGAGCAGAATTTATCAGAAATGTGGAAGTCTAATAATGCCCCAAATAATGAAAAAGTGGATTGGCACACTGAAAGAATGAGTGGAAAGTCGCAGTCCGCTACAGCATCTGTTATTGTGCGTCCTCCTTCTAGCACAAAATATGAGAATGTACCAGTAATGCAGTCTGCTTCCAAAGAGCGAGTTAGTGAGAGATCCTCAGCTGTGACAAATCCAGCAGATTGCCTGAAAACAGCGGAAGCCAGGGAGACTGGAAGAGTCATACTGCCAAATATGAACTCAGACAGCGCTCGTACACAGTATGAAAAGAAATTTGCAGCTGTCTCGCAGGGCAGCATTCCTCGTGCTGGCACTCCTACCACAACCATCATCTGCAGCGCCAAGACGGATGTCACTGCACCGGCAGCAGTGACCACCAGCGTGTCGAGCCGGGGCAGCTCTGCGGTGACGGACTCGGCGTCGAGCGCGGTGTCCTGCGCGCCGCTGGAGAGCACGGCCCCGAGGGCAGCCAGCCAGGGCCAGGGCCAGGCGCAGCCCCAGGAGTGCAAGGTCAGCACTGCAGCTCCGGTTACATCCGCCGCTGGCAGCGCTGCTCAGCCCAGCTCGGCGTTCCCCACCTCTACCGACTTTGTCCATTTGAAAAAGCACAAGGCAGCGTTGGCCGCAGCTCAGTTTAAAAGTAGCAACGCCGCTGAGGCTGAGTCCAACTCTGTGAAAAATCAGACATTTTCAACCTCGCTCTCCCCAGACAGTGCTATCGTCTGTAATACAATAAACAAAGCGAACTCTGTAGGCAGTGGGCAAACTTCCCAGACGAGTCAGCCAAACTACCACACTAAACTGAAAAAGGCTTGGCTAACAAGGCATTCAGAGGAAGATAAAAACACTAATAAAAAAGATAATTCAGGGAACAGTGTTTCAGAAATTATTAAGCCGTGTACTGTCAATTTAATAGCTTCTACATCAAATGATTTGCAAAATAACATAGATAGCAAAATTTTGGCAGATAAGTTTGCGAAGGAAGATAAGCACCCGAGGAGAAAAGGAAAACGAACGTACGAGTCTGGCTCTGAAAGTGGTGACTCTGATGAAAGCGAGAGCAAGTCAGAGCAAAGGACTAAACGGCAGCCCAAGCCAACTTACAAAAAGAAACAAAATGATTTGCAGAAAAAAAAGGGTGATACCGAGGAAGAAGTGAAGCCAAATGGTGTTCTTAGCAGGAGCGCCAAAGAAAAAAGCAAGCTGAAGTTACAGAGCAGCAGTAACAGCAGTGAGTATATTAATCTGATTTGGAAGACAGAGAAGTGTCTGAAGTCCAACACTGTTAATCCTGGAGGGTTTGTCATGTACCATAGCTGGGAAAAGAGCTAAAAAACATGCCTGTGTAAATGAGTAGATCCTGATTTATCTGTCTTGAGGCCATTTGAAATAGCCTGGTGTAAGAAATAGACCATTTTCTGTATCTGTGTTAACAAACTGGTTCTTGGCCTAAAAATAAGCAAACCATCTTGTTTATGCTGTCCATTGGAATTGAGCAGGCTGGTGCATATAGTTATGCCACTTGTATTGAGCTCTCTCTCTCTCTCTCTATATATATATATATATATGTTGGGGTTTTTTTTATTTTAAGATCTAATGCGTTTATTTTTAGAGCACTGCTGGAGGGAAAGATTCTCTGTTGTTGAACTCTAACTCATCCTTTGATCAGAAAGCCAGAGGCAGTTCCTTGAGAGCCTGGTGCCACTCAGTTATGATTTGGTTCATGTAATGAAAGGTTTAAGGGAGAATAATTTCACACTCCTAACTAGCATGTGTAGTACATGGTGTTAACATCCCTCTTGTTTAAGGAATAAAAAACTTTAGGGAAATACAAATTTCCATTTAAATTTAATACTGTAACATATAGCAGATCGTAACTAGATTAATCTGAAAAGAGAAACTGGTCTGCCAACATAAGGGATTTTATTTAAAAACTTGCCTTATTTTTATCCCAATTTATTCTTCTCCAAGGATTCTTCTTTGTCTTTGGTCTGGTTAAGTATTTGAGAGTCTACCATTAAATTACTTCTTGTAAGACTTTTTAAGCACAGGTAGCAAGAAAATGAGCAATACTGCCTGTAATTACATTCTGTGGCTTTTCACTGTCTGGTGTATAAAGTTACTCTTCTGGTATCTGAGAGTACTTGATCCTGGATTGTACTGGGTGCTGGAAGTGTTGTAGTCCATCTGAAGTATTCTAGATATTTGGTCCTGTGGTAATAGTACTACTTTTCCTTTCTGCTCCCAAGTAAAGGGAAGATCAAGGCAAACATGCCTGTAAAATGTTTTCCAAATTCCCTTCTTAAAGTAAGCTGTGTTCTGATGCTGTTTTGGAGAGCCCCCAGGAGCACTCAGAGCTCCGGGCTGTGAGGATCCCTCCTGCACAGCCAGGCTTTTCACAGCTCTGCACGTGCTGAGGGTCTTCCAAGTGCCTACCCACAGAGCTTGAAGTCTAGCAGCTACCAGATGACAGCCAGGATCTCTTCTTCCAAGGCAGAAATTATTGTTTTAGACTAGTAAACCTGTACATGTGCCCCTTTTACTCCTCAGGTTTCAATCCAGTTACTGTCATGCCTTGGGTGAGTGTGGAATGTGGTTTCTAGGCCAAGAACTGAGGCATGGGCAGTCTGTCACTAGTAAAGTTTGCACAAGTCATCTCTGGCAAAACACCAGTCTGCATCCAGGTACCAAGTCCAAAGTTAACACCCTGACCCTTTTATCATCCTACATCAGATCCCTGTTTACAGGACATGAACTTTCAAGAGCAGTGGTAGATGAAATGACAGATAATTCTCTCTGTCTGCAGATAAGAGTGGTGCCACTTTCAAAACTCCTTAAAATGAAACTTGGTTAAATGACAACAGGGTTCAGTTTCAAAACCTGTATGTGAAAATTGCACTTATTACTCAATAGACTTGCTCCTCATGTTACTCAGTGTCAGATCTGCTGACTTCAGTATTGAAAATAGAATTATACAGCTTGGCCTTGCAAAGCCAATGAACCAGAGTGTAAATGGATTCTGTGAATATAGCTGCTGTTCTGTAACTTTAAAAAAAAGTTTTAAAGGAGTTGGAATTTGGTTTTAGGTTATTTTTTTTAAGCTCTGCTTTTATACATTAAAGTGTGACTCTTTTTGCCTACACCTTCAGAAAGAGAGTACAAACCTAACTTTCTTGCAGTATTGTATGTCTTTGCTTTTTTGTCAGAATGAGATTTTGAAGATGGTTTTAGTAGAATATCTGGGGAATAATGCACCTATTTTAAGGAAAAATGTAGTGTCTTGGGAGCTTAGCAGTTACTTAAGTGTGCTCCTGCCTGTGCAAGTCTTATTGGTCCCTTTGCTTTTTTCACTTCGGTGCTGACAGGCAGGCAGGTGGAAATAAAAATGAAATACGTTATACAGGTAACAAATGTACCAGAAAAAAATGTTGAATTCTGACTATCTTGTCTGTGATGTGTGAGGAAGCAGTGCCAGTACCTCATCTGAAACTGTCCTTCCTTTGCAGCTGGGATACCTCGCTCTGTGTTAAAGGACTGGCGCAAAGTCAAGAAGCTGAAGCAAACAGGAGAGTCCTTTTTGCAGGATGATTCTTGTTCTGAAATAGGACCAAACTTACAAAAATGCAGAGAATGTAGGTTAATAAGAAGTAAGAAAGGAGAAGAACCCACTCACTCACCAGTGTTTTGTAGATTTTACTACTTTAGGAGGTAAGTGTGCCTAATTTCCTGGTAATGTGGTGCTTCAGCTTTTAAAAATAATATTGGCAAAGGGCTGGCATACTTGAAAGCATGTCTGATTTTTCTGGCTCAGTCTACCTGATAAAAGAAAAAGCATCTATTTTAACAGTATTTACATTTGCATTTCTTTTGTGGATCGACTTCATTGCTGTTTTAAAAGCTTCATAGCAAAGACATCAGAACATCTGCCTGCTGTACCTTAGGCAAGCAGAAAATACAGCACATCACCATTACACAGGTGTCTGACATTTGAAGTGGGATTTTCAAAAGGCAAGCTTCACTTTTTCTGGACAAGTTGTACAACCGCAGAGTTGCACTTACTTGTAATTGTTCTTATGCCAGTATATGGTGGGAATGTTGCTCAGGGTTTTCTGGGAGTTTTCTGAGGACAGAGAGGAGTTGTGATCTCCTCTTTTTGGAATTAATGGCCCATCAAGGAAAACTCATAAGGAAGAAAATTTCCTGGGGTTCAGGAAGCTCCGAGAAAGGATAAAACAGCTTCAGTTTGTAAATGAATTGTGCTGTCAATATTAATCCAACTTGTATTTGACAAGAAGCTGTTCCCTAAATGTGGTTTAATTTTTTATAATGAATCTTCAGTTACAAGACTTGGTAGATCTATAGGAATCATTTCAAGGTCAGACTCTGAATACCTTCTCTGTAAGAATATTTCCTTCCACATTTGGCAAGGTTGGAATTTTGGTTGATTTTCTTATTTTCTTCCCCCGGTATAAAGGAGAGAACATAAAAGTTTGCCCACATTTAAAAAAACCAGTATGGAATGTTTTTATTGTATTGTGGTAAATTTTACTGCAGTTAAATTATTTTCATTGTGTTTAGTTAGTAGGTCTCGAATTGCAAAAGAAGTTTACACTTCTTTTAGAAATTGTTGTTTTGGAAGCTGAAAGTTGATAATTTCATTTTGTTCATTTGAATGCATGTCTAAATGTTGTTATTGATATGTCCAAATTCAGGATTGTCTCGATGCCATAAATTCCTTAACTGTTATAATCACATCTGTATAATGACTTATCCTGTTTTGGATAAGATGGAGTGATTGTTACCACTTAAAAATAGGCTAAGTACAGTCAGGGTCAGTAGAATGGCCCTGGGTAGGGCAACAGGAAAGCCTTTGAAAGGTCACAGTGGATACAAAAATTTCTGTTGCTGATTTGTTCTGCCTAGAATAATTTAAATGTAGTGTTTGAACCCATGTTTTCTCAGTATGAGAGCAGTGGGATACAAGAATCTATAAAATACAAGTCAAATTGAGTCAGTATAAGTCAATGTCTGCTGTCATAGACATTCCAAAAATTGAAGTTGAGGAGGGAAAGTGGGTGGAACCAAACTTTGACCAAAACAAAATAGAAAGAAATTTTTTCTGTCTGCAATTTTAAAGGAGTAATAAATGCTAGAGGGAGAGAATGAGTGAATGGAATGGAAAAAAGTTCCTAAAAGGTTAATTTTAGTTTTCATGCTTCCTTATTTACCTTTAAAAGGTATTTTCATTAGTAAGATTTATTTTAAATTTTAAAGATTATGTAGGATGATAATGTGAAAAGAAAACTTTTGTGTTGTAAGATACAAGCAGCAAATAAATTGTAAGTCACAGAGTATACTGATACATGCAGTCAAACTATCTGTTTTCATTTTTAGGTTGTCTTTTAGTAAGAATGGAGTGGTTAGGATAGATGGTTTCTCCTCTCCTGATCAATATGATGATGAAGCGCTGAGTTTATGGACACATGAAAACTATGAAGATGATGAACTGGACCTAGAAACTTCTAAATACATTCTAGATATCATAGGGGATAAATTTTGTCAGTTGGTAACCTCTGAGAAAACAGCCATGTCCTGGGTGAAAAAAGACGGTAAGGAGCCCTCAAAGCTCTCGAGTGTTCTGCAGTTTTTCTTGGATGACCATTGCTTCCCTTTGTACAGCTCTCTTCCCCTGGCTGTTGGATTTTCCTAGGAGGACATGCTGGGGAGGGTTCCTTCCTCAGTGGGCCAGCCCCATCCCCTCTCTGTGCTGGTGGCTGTGCCAGGCCGGGCCCAGGCTCCTGGTGGGCTTGGAGTAGCCTCCATTGCCAGCTTGGCCTCCAGCCAGAGCAGGCGGCTCCCAGCCAAGGCCTGTGGTGAGCCAGCAAATGATGTTTGTGATGTGTCTCCTTCCCAGAGCAGAGGAGGGGAGTGGGGCAGTGTAGGTCCTGCAGAGCTGTGCTGACACTGTCCCCTCCCCTCCAAAGCAACCCTCCATCCTTCTGGCCCACAGCAGATGAGCACAGCCTGGTGGCTCTGCTGATTCCAGGCTGTGTGAGGAGGAAGTGGAGCAGAAAACATGTACTAGCCAGGTCTCCGGAGCAGGCACCTCCCTCCCCTTCTGCCAGCTTCCACTGGCCAGCTCACTGCTTTGGCTGCCCTTTAGATCAAACATGTCCTGTGGGCAGTCAGGTGAAAAACCCCCCTGAGTGCATGGGTTAAAAGTGTATGCTGAAAAAGTTCTTCATGCTTGCAGCAATTTATTTTCTGTATTACTTTAGTCTGTGCTTTCTGAATGCCTTATTTCTTTATAATGTGTTGATAATAGGTAGCATTGAAGGGGATGCTGTGTAATGGAACTAAGAGGCCAGCTCTTGATGGCCTGTTCATGAAGGATCACTTTCCTCCCCCAAAACCCAGTTGTGTCTGGGGGGAAACTTATGAATGCTTCATCTATAAAGACTATTCATTCTGTGCTTTGCATTTAAATTTCAGTCCTTTTATTCTGCTTATTTTGTATTTCAGCCAAAATTGCATGGAAGAGAGCAGTGAGAGGAGTCCGTGAGATGTGTGATGCATGTGAAGCCACATTATTTAACATTCATTGGGTCTGCCAAAAATGTGGAT
This sequence comes from Ammospiza nelsoni, assembly GCF_027579445.1. Lineage (NCBI taxonomy): Eukaryota > Metazoa > Chordata > Aves > Passeriformes > Passerellidae > Ammospiza > Ammospiza nelsoni. Next base: position 29,847,232 of record NC_080640.1, on the reverse strand, counting down.
TTGTGGTCTGCCTGGATTGTTACAAAGCAAAGGAAAGGAAAAGTTCTAGAGGTCAGTTTTTTATGAACTAGAGTATTGTACAGGCTGTTTATTCTCATTTGCTGCAGAGCTGCTGATTCACTAGAGCTGTCTTTCTGTAAAGTGTTAAATTACTTCTTGTGTGTATTGGTTTCTCTTAGATCTTTTTTGCCTCCTTTTTTTGCCACTAGATATAGAATCAGTCATTCTGAAAGCAACTGCTGTGGGGGCTATTTTAGCTCTTTGTCCACGTTTCAGTCTTTTTGTGGGGATTGCTTTGCCTTGCCCCTCAAGGTTAAATCTTGTTCTTTGGTTGAGACTGGTGCTCAGTCACACCTCCCTGTTTATGGTAACTCATTGCTGTTAAGACTTGCCTTGATTTAAATGTTTTCTGGAGTCCTCCCTTCAGAAGTGGCTTGTCATACTGATGTAGCATCCTATTTTATAGTTTTATCGTAAAAAAGAAGGAGAGAAAAATACTTGGAGGGTATTTAAAATGAGTGTTAATGGAAGTTTCACAATCCATAAGCCTACACATATATGTGGTTTATCCTGTGCTCTAATGGAAATGTCTGCTTTAATCTGGAGAGAGAGAAGTATAATCAGCAAACCTCTGATTTCTGGGTGACCCAGCTGGGTTGCAATTGAAAGGGGGAATGACTTGGAGGATTGATTTGGGCTTGGAGCCCTCAGCTGTGACACTGGAGTGCAGGCTGCTTGGTGGAATGCACTGCCTTCCCTGGGAGGCAGGCATTGTGCCCTGGCACAGTTCTGTGGTCAGACACTGTGCCAGGAACTGATTCAAGGATAATGCTGTTTTGAAAAGCAGTTCCATGTTTGTCATAGCCTGTAATGTCACAGATGTGAAATGTTAGTAAAATAAAGCTTAACTGTTAGGTGGCAAAGCTTTGCCAAATGGAGAGTCTCACCCACTTTGTCCCCGGCTTGCAGTGACAGGCCTCCTACACTGAAGTTTTTAGGGAGCTAATGTCAGTATTTTCCTGCACTGAGAGCAGTTGTTACTGCTTTAGTGCTGGAGGCTGCTTCAGCAGCTCTTCAGGGGCTGCAGTCTGTGTGTGCCTCCATCTGACGTGGCTTGGGATTCATGCCAAACATTATTTACCCTGGTGGGAACACACAGTCAGAGGCTTTTTATAGCATGTGTTAACCAGCCAGGAAAGTTTTAGCAAAATGTCTTAGAAGTTGGAACAAGCAGTAGAAAGAAGGAGGCTTCTCTTCAGTTTTCTTACAGGGAGGACTTTCTCCTTTCTGTTGATTGCAGTTTTACGTGTGAGAGCAGAAGTACAGCAGCTTCCCTTGCTGCAGATTAATTTCTAATGATGCTGTAGGATTCATGTGAACTGTGTTGCTTCTTTGGTACTCTCTGAAAAAACGTTCAGAACCACCCACCCATCTCTGTATAATAGGACTTTATATTACACCATTTTTCCTGGAACCAGGAGTTGTTTTTACAGTTGCTGAATGTAACAGAGAATCCCCTGGTTTTTCCCTGCTTCAGCAGGAATGTTAAAGGTTTAAATATTCCAGATTCAGATCCTTATCAATGACTTCTCTTATCACTTTACTACATGAGTGAGTGAATATGCAACCATTGTTACCTTCAGACAGTTTATGGCACCATCAAGTGGGATGCCATTTTATGACATTTCCATGAGGAAATAGATTAAGTAGATACATACTGCTTTGTTGTCTTGATTTATTTATGTTTGTGACCAGTTGGATATTCAGATGTTTTAGGTGCAACAAAAACTACTGACTAGCTTATAAATTTAAGGAACATTTGAAACATTATCTGAAGGAACATTTGAAACACTGGATACCTACTACAGTGTAAGAAAATGCTTTAAATGTGTTAAATGCTTCCTGTGTTGTGTTCCTTAGTTTAAATTGCTGGAGTGAGCAAACTGGTAAAAGACTTGAAAAAATTTCATAAAATTAGCAGTTCAGTGAATAGGACTGGGGATGGAAAGAGAAATTGTGTTCTTTCTGTCCCAAAATCACATAACAGGTTGGTGACCAGTTGCTTGGCCAGACATTTTTTACTCTCATTCTTCTTGTGTATTTTTTTAAACATTGCAGATTTCAGGAGAGTCTTCCTTAAAGTTTTTAGAAAGCATCTCCTACCAGTTAGGCCCCTTCTGCTGGCATCAATGATTTTCAGCCAGTACATAGAGACTTAGGGTTTCAGGGTTGATTTAATGTGCCATAAATCAGTGATGCAACTTCCCTCTCCTTTGTGCCACCAGCACCTCTGGTATAGCTGTATCATAAGCTGAATCAGAGAGATGACTTGGTTAGAAGTTCATCTTTTTGGCTTCTCTGGGGAACTCTGGTTGAAAGAGACACTTCCAGTTGGAGTGTGGACTTTGTTAAATTAGATGAACCATAAAATCACAGCCTAATTATGTCTCTTTTCCATGGTAGGATTCATCCAGGGAGGCTCATGGCTTTAATAGCAACTGTAAAGGATTTCAGCCTGTGTTAAATTGGCAACTCACTAAATGTGATAAAGGGAAAACACTTTGAAATTTGGAGGTAATTGGCAAGGGCCTGTGTTACAGATGCAGCTGTTTCAGATTTCAGTATTGTTAAACTCTTTTCATTAATGTGAAAAGTAGCTGTTGTATGCAAGTCCTTGTCACACTGGATGCCCAGACAGAAGGCCTGTATGTGCAGAGAAATGTTTCTAACCTCAAGCAGTCTGAAAGGCCTTAGCTCTGTCTGTGTGCAGTGTAAGGCAAGTAAAACACTGGCAATCCTGTTTTGCAGATAAGGAGTTGTATGCCTGGATGAAGTGTGTGAAGGGACAGCCTCATGATCACAAGCACCTGATGCCAACACAGATTATTCCAGGCTCTGGTAAGACCATATGCCAACAAGCAGAAGCTGCTTTTTCCCCAGGTCTTTCTGTGAAGCAGGGCCAGCGTTGTTTCAGAAAACTTCTCATTTTCCATTTAAAAACCTGGGAATTGGGTTAAATCATTTCAAGAAGGCATATGCCTCTGGGCACTTACCAGCACTGGGCACAGATGATGGTGAGAGTAAGAGGAGTGTGCTGCCAGATGTGTAAAGGGGTTTTGGGGACAGGCAGTGAAGAATTGGAGGGCCTTTTTTGTGATGGATTTGTACCTTTTCAGAGCAGAGTAAAACAATCAGAATGTACCTAATAAATCTGACCTTAGCTGTTAAAAGAAAATGGTTAAATAGTACCACTGAGGCAAAGGATTTTTGGGGATTTGTTTTTCACTGTTGTCTGTCCCATACCCAAAAAAGAAAAGAAAGATTTTGGTTCAGCTGATTGGGCAAAATGCAATGAATGAGCTGATTATATTTGGAAAACTAAGCAGGAATCACAAACGCATCTAAATTCACATTTCTGCTTACAACCAAGTAAGTTCTCTGAAGTTGTGCCTCTAGGTGTGGTGTAGTGGTTCTTAGCACAAAATTTCTGTCAGCAATGATACAGACCAGAAAACAGAAAACTGAAATGTGCCCTTAAACGTACTAAGTAAATTCCCAGGTTATTTTAAGCTGAAAATACAGAACCAAGCCATTATTCCATGAGTTGTTGCATGTTAGTTCAGGTAGAAATGAAGGTTGGGTAGATTCCATAGCAAATTCAAATTGTGACATTTCCCAGAACAGGTTCTAGACTGAAACTGGTTTGAATTTTAAATTGTGAAAGTGAACCACTCATCTGGAAACATCACAATGAAGACTGCCTACTTAACCTCAGTTTTGTTCTTCTGTGCATGCCCATTACCAAACAGTCTTCATTTACATGCTCACATAGTGATTTTTTTGTCAAGACATGGCTCACTTCAATCTGTAGCTGATGGTTTTATTGAATGAAGCAATGATATACCCATTGAACAATGAGAAGTAAATAATTACTGGCTTGCTTGGTGTGTGCCATGCAATGGGAGTGCAGACTAAAGCTCAGATGATTCAGAAGAGTAGTGTACAATTATTTAATTGAGTGTTTCTCTGAACAAGCTTGAAGATAAACTGGGCAGTCATTTTGGAGTAGTTTTGAGTGGTAAATTCAGGATTTTTAATAGTTTAAAACATCACTCTGTGTATGTGGTAAAGAGGGTCACAATGATTGACAGCTAGTAATGTTTTTCTCCTTAATTGTCTTTAGTTTTGACAGATCTTTTAGATGCTATGCACAATATTAGAGAAAAATTTGAAATTAAATCCCACTGTCAGTGCACCACCAAGCAGAACACACAAGCTGGCAAGCTCCCTGCAATGAATGGTGTGTCTCAGGTGAGTCTAAAATGTGTGTATATATTGCATCTTGTTCAAGTGTTCTGATCCTGGTGGATTTTTGTATTTGAATAGTACCAGTTGCATTTCAGTTTGCATATGTGGGGGTTAAATACTGGCCATGTCTTTGAAATACTTTAAAGTGAAGCTGTGTAGTTAAAAATAAATTTGTTCTTCACAGGTTTTGCAGAATGTCCTTAACCACAGTAATAAAATTTCTCTGTGTATGCCTGAGTCTCAACAGCAGAATACTCCTCAAAAGTCTGAGACAAATGGTAACACAAGTCCAAGGAGTGATGTGAGCACAGACAGCAAGTTAACACCGCCTGAATCCCAGTCCCCACTGCATTGGCTGGCTGATCTTGCAGAGCAGAAAGCCAGAGAAGAAAAAAAAGGTAAATATTTGAAATTGTCATTGCATGTCTGTGACTTTGGGGGCACTGCTGGTTATTTTTCAGATGACACCAAGCTGCGAGTGTGTGTTGATCTGTTGAAAGGTAGGAGGGCTCTGCAGGGAGGCTTGGAATGGTTGGATGGATGGGCAGAGTCCAGCAGGATGAAGTTCAGTAAGTCCAAGTGCCGCGTCCTGCATTGTGGCCACAATAACCCTGCAGTGCTGCAGGCTGGGCACAGGGTGGCTGGGCAGTGCCCAGGCAGAAAGGGACCTGGGGGTGCTGGTGACAGCCGGCTGAACATGAGCCAGCAGTGTGCCCTGGTGGCCAGGAAGGCCAAGGGCTCCTGGCCTGGATCAGGAACGGTGTGGCCAGCAGGAGCAGGGAGGTCACTGTGCCCCTGTGCCTGCAGTGCTGTGTCCAGCTCTGGCCCCTCAGCTTGGGAAGGACGTTGGGACGCGTCCAGAGGAGGCAACGAGGCTGGAGAGGGGCTGGGAACACAAACCCTGAGAGGAACCCCTGAGGGAGCTGGGGGTGCTCAGCCTGGAGAAAAGGAGATTCAGGGGTTCCCCCATCACTCTGTACAGCTCCTGAAAGGTGCCTGTGCTCAGGTGGGGTTGGGCTCTTTCTCCAGGCAGCACTGACAGAACCAGAGGACATAGTGTTAAGCTGTGCCAGGGGAAATGCAGGTTGGATATTAGGAAAAAGGTTTTTGCACAAAGAGTGATAAAGTTCTGGAATTGCTGCCTAGGGAGGTGGTGGAGTCATCATCCCTGGATGTGTTTAAAAAAGATTGGATGTGGCACTGGATGCCAGGGTTTAGTTGAGGTGGTGTTAGGGCATGGATTGGACTTGATCTTAGAGGTCTCTTCCAAGCTGGTGATTCTGTGTCATTCTCTAATTGAATTAATAAAAAAATCAGTGCCATTTGCCGTTCCTAAAAAGAAAAGACAGTGTTCTTTCTCTTCCCTGGTGGCATCAGAATCCATCAGCAGAAGGTAGCTGGTGGAATGCCTGTGTGCTGGGGGAGTATTTCCAGCTACAGAGAATCTCACTTGTGACAGGCACTCACTCAGCTGCAAGTCTGAGATGCTGAGAGACACCTTTGCTTGGTCACACTGTTTGACTGTGTTCTGAAGGATGCAGTTCATCCTCTGGTGTGTTTCCAGGTGAATAAAGCTGGATAAAGTGAATAAAGTGCTGCACAGTCTGTTAGCACCACTGGGAAGTGCAGGGTACTGGTGCTGTTCCTATGTGTGCATTATGATACAACAGCATAAACTTGCAATGATTATTTTTGTTTTAGAGAACAAAGAATGTCCTTCTGGAAAACATTCGAAGGAAGGGAAGGACCAGGATAATTTGGAGTCCCCAAACTGTAAAAATTCTCCTCCTTCATCCCAGAGCAACGAGCAGGGCTCAACCTTACGAGATCTGTTAACTACAACAGCAGGCAAACTGCGCCTGGGCTCTACAGATGCTGGCATTGCTTTTGCTCCAGTCTACTCTACAGGAACAGCAGTAAGTCTTTACAAGATGCAGTTTTTCTCTTAGGATTTGAAAATCTCTATCAATCTGTTCTGGCACATTACAGTTAGAGCAGTCTGATAGGTGTATTGCTTTAAATACTCATTCATATTTAAAACTTAATATGCACACACATATTAACATTTTATTTGTTTTTATATGTGATGATAATTGATGCAACATCAGAAATGCTACTCTCTTTCAAAAGGAATTGCATCAAGTTGCTTTTACACTGTTTAAGCATGCATTTGTTTTCTAACAGAGTGGCAAGAGTGGAAGGACTATGCCAAACATTCTTGATGATATAATTGCTTCAGTAGTAGAAAACAAGATTCCACCAAATAGAGCACCAAAGATAAACGTGAAATCTGAAATAAAAGAAGAGCCAAAGGATGAGAAAAAAGGCATTCAGGATGACTGCAGTAAACGGTACAGTGATATCCAGTACTCGTGGATCTGTGACAAGCATGTTCTGTGGCTCAGAGATCATAAAAACACCAACAACTGGAAACTCTTCAAAGAGTGCTGGAAACAAGGAAGGGTAGGTATTGAGCAGGTTGGTCAGTAAAGTGCCATCAGCAGGAGCTCTGGGGAGTTGTGTATTAAAGGACAGAAATGCCTAACTAACTCCATGTTTAAAACTGGGGGTAATAACAGGTTGTCAGGTGTAGCCCACAGGTGAACCTTGTGTAGTTAAACTTGAGGTAACCAGTTATAATAAATGAGACATTTCTGTTGTGGAGTTTCAGATTCCAAAAAGGGGTGGCACCTTTGGATATGGGTGCTATTGGAGAAGTATTAACAGCTCAGTAAGGCCAAGGTCTTTATGTGTGTTCCAGACACGTTTGTATTCCAGTTCAGTTAAAGAATTTGTCTACTTGTGAAAGGATAAGTACTGATTTTTAAAAATTATTTGATTTTACTCTTTACAGCCTGTTTTGGTGTCTGGTATGCATAAGAAAATGAACTTCAGCCTGTGGAAAGCTGAGTCAATCAGTTTGGATTTTGGAAACCAGCAAGCAGATATCTTGAATTGCAAGGACAGTATAATTTCAAACACCAATGTCAAGGAGTTCTGGGATGGTTTTGAAGATGTTTCAAGTATGTTCCTTAAACATGTATTATGGTATTGATTCTGAACATGATCAGTGTTAGAAACTGCAGTTAAAAATTGTCATTATGGATCTTGAGGCTTTGAAGAAACTTTAAAAAGAAAGCTCTAGGTAATCTGTTTCCAGAGAATGTGGTGGAAACTTGCAATAAATATCTCTGCAGAATTAAGGATCCACTATTATACTAGCTAGGTCTGACTAAGAAACTGGACACATGTCCTTCTTACTTAACTGAGTTTGGTTTGTATCATTCTGGAGTCTCAAAATCAGCTATCTCCTGTTTATGTCTGAAATTTAGATTCTTGGCAGATTTAGAGTTAATGTTTAGGTGAGTAAAGTGTAATGCCTACAGTACATGAATTTTTAGTTATTTCTGTTACTTACAGAACGGCAGAAAGTAAAAAATGGAGAAACAGCTCTGCTAAAACTGAAAGACTGGCCTTCTGGTGAAGATTTCAAGACCATGATGCCAGCAAGGTATTTTGAGTTTAATATTTGATGTTCTTCAGTCAGTCTTAAAATTACTCTATGTTCTCTCTATATATAATGACACAAATTCAATTCTATTCTTTTTTTCTTCTCCAGATATGAGGACTTACTAAAAAGTTTACCCTTGCCTGAATATTGTAGTCCAGAAGGAAAACTAAACTTGGCTTCTCACCTGCCAGGATTTTTTGTCCGTCCGGATTTGGGACCCAGACTGTGCAGTGCATATGGTGAGTGTGCCCTGTGAATGCAGCTGTTACCTCTTCCCTTCAACTTGTAGAATGTCACACATTGCCATGCTTGACAGAAAGATGAGCTTGATCACTGAGTGTAGGGAAATACTGACTGACTTGGGTATTTAACAGTACTTGCACCTGGGCCATGAGAGTCTATTTGCTTCTCCATTTCTTTCCATCTTTTTATGCTATTATAGAATTCTGGAGCATATAAATGATTAGCTGCTGCTGCACAGTGATAGAACCTGTCTTTACTAATGCTGTGTGACAAAATACTTCATGAAATATCATTGTATTCATAATTCTGGTCATAAACTAATCTCATCATCTTTCTCATAATTTATTTTGTGTGCTGTACACTCAAAAACCTGTTTAGAAAAGGTAATTCCCACAGACACTTTCTGTTTGTTCCTTCTTTTGCAAAGAATTGTGTTCAATTCTGTTTTACAAATAGGACAAGAAATGAGTAGTAATTTGTGACACAATGGTTTTGATTTTAAAAGTTCTCCAAATATCCTGTGAAAGAAGCATATTAACAATAGTGATATGGCATGGGTCTGAGAACTGAGTCATTAATGCCACTCTGAGGTATTACTGCTCTAAGGCTGTGTTCCAGAATGTCCTTTTGACTTAAAAATGTTCATTTCCACTTCTTAAAACTAAAATTAATTTTCCTCTTTGGGCATAATTTTGATTAAGGACTCTCTTACAGCCAGACATAAAAGTGACAGATTTGATAACCTTGTGTATTCATTGTGCCTGTATTGCCTTTGATAACCTTGTGTATTCATTGCCCTGAACAACCTGAAGGGTTGAAGAGGAATGGAACATAGTGGTCAGGAAATGTCCCTGACTGCTCTGCTGGAACATTTTGTTCTGTGTGTAGAGACAGGTACCTGGGCTAAGAGAGAATCTCAAGGACTCTGTTAAAAAGTAATGTTTTCTTGTTTAGCAGAAAACATTGGTATCACCTTGTTTAGCAGGTGAACCAAAAACATGTTCTTAATTTGTCTATCTCAGTGATGCCAAGTATACTTCAGAAATTTCTTCACTGTTGTTACATGTTCTGATTTGAATATGCAATACAAACAAATCTTAATTTTATCTTGTAACATAGGTGTGGCTGCTACTAAAGACCATGACATAGGAACCACAAATCTCCATATTGAAGTTTCTGATGTCGTGAACATCCTTGTTTATGTTGGCATAGCCAAAGGAAATGGAGTACTTTCCAAATCAGGTAATGTGAACCTCACTCACTGTAGGAGGTGTAGAGGGACTGAATGTTCTGCCCCTTCTAAAATTGACACTCTTCTTTGGAAGGCAGGTCCATAAGAACCTGCTTGCAGCTGGGTGATTCTTTGTTCCAAGGGTTTGCACACACATCAGTTCTCTATAAAATACTGCAGTTCATGAATTATGAAATGGTATTTCAAACTCTTTCCACTTTTTTTGCCATTGCATATAATTGATGCACCATTGCTGTGCTGGGGCTAGCATAGCTAATGGAAGTGCAGGGTGAAGGATTTTCTCTGGAAGCTGTGCTGGTTCTAACAGTTATGTCAGGATGATGTATTTGCCAAACCTTCTGTTTATGCTGCTTCTTCTGGATGCATTGTGCTTACTCTATTGAATTTGGGCTGTAATGTAATTTTTCAGCACTGGAGAGCTTAAATTGGTGTATGTTAGTTGTCTCTATGAGGTTTATTGCTTATGTGAAACAGTCTTTAAATCACTGAAATAGTTTTGTTTCTTTGCCCTTTTTCTTTTGTCCTCTTATTCCATAATCAGCAAATGTAGATTTTGGGTGTGACTAATAGAGCTGCAGTAAGGTTTGTCTGTCATTTGCTTTGTTTTCACTTGTGTATGCATGGAGTTAATAGCAGCAAACTTGAGCATCCTGGGAGAGCTCTGGCTGCAACAACAGCATGCTATACACTGCTTGTGCTGACTGCAGGAAAACACCTTTTTCATCTTTTTGTTTTTGGTACCAGCCCTGCTTGTTTATGTCAGGTAGGAGATTGTGTTCTGTGGAATTCAGGAAACGTGAAAAAGTTCAAAAATTAAAGGTATTTTTAAGGTACCCACAGCATTTGTGTTCTAGTAATGAGTTACAGACACTGAACAGCAAGATCACCTGGTGGCTTCTGTTGTATTCAGCAAACTTCCATCTGCTCAATCTCACACAAGAATTTTGCAAAGAAGATATTTAGTTTCTCCATTTTTTCTCCTTCTCACATTTAAAGAATATTGTTGTTGAACCTTAGGAGTTTTGAAGAAGTTGGAAGAGGAAGATTTGGATGACCTTTTAAGGAAGAGGTTGAAAGATTCCAGTGAATTACCTGGTGCTTTGTGGCACATTTATGCTGGCAAAGATGCTGACAAGATACGAGAGTTTCTGCAAAAGGTTAGCTTTATTACACATCATTTATAAATATAACCTAAGTAATTGGTCAATCAAAAGGGACTGGCAAAAACCACAAACCTCACCTCAGTGTTAGAGAAGGGAGGAAGGCAAAATTATTTCCTTGAATAGCACATAAAATAAACTATACTTGACCTGCTGCACGACCAACAAATAAAGGATGTAACATGTAAAGTTTGTAAGAGTGACAGGTGGCCTGTAACTGAAGGCTTAGGAGGGCATGGAGATCTGCTCTTGCCCTGCTCTAATACAGAAGATAATTTGTGGGATGGTGTTTTTCTGTCACTGATCCATTATTGTATTATTGCTGCTGAATTTTTGGTGGATTTTCCCATGCCAAATCCCCTGGCCTCACCACCCATGGGCACCAATCTTTGCCAGGACTGTCACATCAGCCAGCACAGGACCGTGGCTGGGCTCTTGGTGAAGGTGGAAGCAGTGGGAGAACATCCCCAGGGGCAGCAAACTTAACCTGGCTGTGCTGCAGATCATCCTCCAGTGGCTTGTGGTGATCAGAACTCAGAGCCACATCAGAACCTTTCCAGTTGTTCCCTAGGATTATCTGTCAGTGCATTAATTGTAGGGATCCCATCTTGGAAGCAGTGTTCTGTGCCCTGCCCTTAGCACATTTTGTGCTCTGGAAGGTGGCCTTGATAGAAGACACGGAAATACCAAAGTATCACTGAAGTGATTGCTTGAGAAAATGTCTTTATTGTCCTCTTCTGTGAGGAGAGATCAGATGAGTGTTAACTGGCTGCAGCAAAGGGGTTCATAAACAAACTCGAGGCCAAGGGCTCTGCTGTGAGCAGGGGGAGCCCAAGAAATTCAGCACTGAAGATTCCCTTTGACAATAAAGCAGCGTCTGTACCAGGCCAGCTGTCCTCCAGTGACTCAAACATTTGCTCTTTGGCAGACTGAGCTGTGGGGAAAAATGAGCACTGGTAAGTAAAACAAAGCTAATTCCAGGAGATTAGGAATTATTCAGCAAGACTTTTTGTTCATTCAGAAAGTAGGTGCTCATAAATGAGATGGTGGCTTTTCAGTTGAAAAAAGAGAGTTGTGAATAAAGTCATGAATGCAAAGGAATAGGTGGACATAGAGAGGAAGTGCTGAATATTCCCTCAGAGCACTTTTGAAACTATAGAGAATAGCTGTGAAAATATTTGAGCAACAGGTTTAAACCAGCCCCATTTAGGATGCTGTGAAAAGAAGTTTGTCACTTGCTACCACAGTCAGCCCTGGTATCCCAAGTGAGTTGTGTGCCACCATGTGTTTTAGGAGTGGTGGTATTTGGGAAGTACTGAATTGGAGATTACTGATGAGTAATCATTGGGACCACTTTGCTGCTGCTAAGATATAAAATCTCAGAATCTTGTTAGAAGGGTGATAATACTCAAGGAGAGTTTCAAGTTCTGCATCACATAGTCACATTCATTTAATAAAATAAAAAACCCTCTTTTTCTAATGAGATACTTGTTTCATGACTCATGACAGGTGGTTTAGGTCTGTGTTCTTTATATGTAATAACTTTTTTCTTTTTCAGTGACTAGGATTGATTTAGTAGCAGTTGATTAAGAGTAATATTTGTTCCCTTGTGGTTCACTTGATAAGAAATGGTTGTGCCATTCCATTTACTGATGTCAGGAAGTATTTTTGTGTTCATCATTTTTTCTTAATACCTTCATAGGGGTGGTAGGAAAGCAGCTTCTTATCCCAGCGTGGCTGAGGTTGGAATTGGGACTCTTGAGGTCCCTTCTGTCCAGCCCTGTGCTCAAGCAGAGGCACCTGGAGCAGGTTTCCCAGGACTACAGCCTTTGGCTTTATTGGCTGCTAAAGTGGTGATATTGTGTGTGTGTGTCAAAACTGAAGAATTTGTAGCACTCCTGAGCTCAGATTTTATTTTCTGCATGAAAGAAGTCAGACAGAGAGCGTGTTGCTTATTAATAAGTTATTGTGCTGAGTTCTTTAAAGCTCTGCACTTTGGAGTGGGAGTGTTGCAGATGTCCTCAGTTCAGTGAGACCTCCCAGATCTTTCAGGGTTGTTTTGAATCCCTAGCCAGAGCTCTTGTTTGGTATTGGGAACTGAGTGACATTGCTTGGCAAGGTGGGCATACATAAAATTGATCAGCTAAAGGTTTGGTTCTTTTGGAAGTTATTTGGGATCTTTTCTGTACTTAACAGATTGCAAAGGAGCAAGGCCTGGAGGTTTTACCAGAGCACGATCCAATCCGTGATCAGAGTTGGTATGTGAACAAAAAACTTCGCCAAAGACTTTTTGAAGAATATGGAGTAAAAACCTGCACAGTTATTCAGTTCCTTGGTGATGCTATTATTCTACCAGCAGGAGCACTTCATCAGGTAATGTACATTCAGTTAAAGACATGCAAAATGAATAACTTTTTTCCAAAGGCATGGATACATCTGTGCTCAGTTACATTTAGTTGTTTTATTAGTGTCTGTTAGCTTGTAGGAATGTAAAATAAGATACATCTGCTGGTGTAGCAAATGGAATGCCTTAAGTATGAGTTCTTTTTTTGCTTTACAATTACAAATGAACAGACCATTATTAACCATTGTTTTCCACTTTTCATTTCTGTAGCAAATTTCTAAACAAACTGAGTCTAGTTATGGCAGAGTCAGGTTAGTAATTTTCTTCTTCTAAGCCAGCAGTTAACCTAATTGAGGAGGGGCAGGGAGAGCAGCTTGAGCAGATATGAATGGTAAGCACCTGGATGTCAGGTGTCATTGTTTCTGTCTTTAGCTGTAGGAGGATTGTAGTGGGTGTTCTGGTGTTTCTGTAACAGAAATTTGGTTGTTTTCCCATGCCAAATGTAAGTTCCTTTTAACCTAGGAGGCACATCAATCACCAGAAGTCATCATACAGAGTAAGTTGTCTCTTACTCTGAGAAGGAGTGATCCCACCTTGGCAGCAGCTGGGCTGATCCAGTCTGTAGTTGGGTAGGAAAGGTACTGCCAGTGGGGCAGTTCTGGCGTAGCAGGATGAATTTTATTAGCCAGCCTCAGTTGCCCCCTGGCATAAAAGCTTTGTTACTGCCTTTAGGCCTTTTTTTCCCCTCACAGCCTGTAAACTGCTGCTCTTTGGTGAAAAGAGGAAGAAAGCTCAGTTGTTTAGGTGAGATTTTTTAGGCCCTTCTAGATTTATTTCTTTCCTGCTTCAGCAGGAGGTGGAGCTTGCTGGCTTGGCAGCTGTCAGGCACCACTAATGAGGTCCTTGACTGTCAAGGAATGAGGAGCATCCCCACCCTGCAGTTGGTTGCAAACCATTGTGATGTGAAGATCTATCACTGATCTCCCTGTAGGTTCAAGTGAGGCCAAGGCTTTCTGAAGAAGGTGCTGTTTGGTTTCCAATCTGCAGATCAGCTTCCTGCAGAGAGGAAGCAATGGCTCACCATGTCCTGTGGCCAGGGCAGTGGGGTTTAGTGGGGCTTCCTCTGTGAAAAACTGATGGGGTGTAGTGATGGCAGGGGTCATGTCCCTGCTCTGTGTCTGGCTGTGTCTGTTGTGGGGCATTGAAAGCAGCTGGTACCACACCTGGACTAGGCTCCTCATCCCACTGCCTTTCTGCGTGGGTTGGACATGGTGGTACATAGCTCTGGATGGTCTGTGTGGATTTGTTCTCTGGCACAGCAAAGACCCAGACAGCCCCAAACAGACCTTGCTGACCCAAATCTAGGGAGTTGTAGGTTGCCTTCCCCCTTACAATGATTCAGGGCTTGATGTTGTTCCACAAATGTGGAGGAACATCTGACATTGCTGCTGTTCTTGGCTCCTGTTAGGCTAAAGAAGTTGCACTCCCAGAGTCATGTATTGCATCCTCCAGCAGCCTTACTCTGATCCCATGAAACAGGAGAGATACATCCCAGATAGGAGAGTGTATGGGAACCCAGGAGAAATAACAAATGTCCTGGGAAATCTGTTCTGTATAGCATGTGCCATTATATAAAGGCATACAGAATATAAAACATGAAGTAGTGGGACTGTTCCAGTCTTCCCTCTACTTTATATGTGTAAGGACCAAAAATAAGACCACTCTTATCTTTATCTCCTTGGCTTTAAACTGCAGATTGTGTTTGAAGTGGTAATGTTGTAGCTTCTGGCACCAAGGAGTTAATAACATGGTGTTTTTAAACCTTGGTGGGTGAAGCTGAGAACCTTTTCATCTTCAGTAAGAAGTTCCTGTGAATCTGCCACGTAGGAGGAAATAAAAGCATCGTGTTCTTTCATGTATGTGCATAGTGCTCTCCGCAGAGATGCGTAAATACTGACCTTAGGGATCAGCACCAGCACTTCAGAGATACAAAGCACATTTAAAAACTGAAAAATAAGTCTGCACAAGAGTACATACCATGTTGAGTTTACACATTAAGTGTTTCAGATTTGCATGCACATTATGAACCTTTTAATTATTAAAACTGGGTAAAAGTTGATGCTAAATTAGGTGGTAAATTATCATTTTTATTTGCTCATGAGTAATGTTGTGGAGCAGAAGGAATCAGACTGAGGGCTGGAGCTGGGGAGCCTGGCTGCCTGTGGTCACTGCATAAGTGTAGTTCTGACTCTTCCATTCTGGAGCCAGTTAGGATTGTTGGCACACTGCTGCTTCTGATGTGCTGGTCTAGAATTTACTGCCCTAACATGGAGGAGGTTCTGTGTATTTCTTCTGTTTATTGTTTTTCCACCCCCCTTCCCTCCCTCCGGTTCTATGGATTCACGTCTGGCTTTTTAAAGCTTATTCTTTACATTTCATGGCAGCATGTAGCATTCCTCTTGCTTCCCAGCTTTCTCCCCCTCCCTGTGTACTTGCAGACAGCAGTCACATTCTTCTTGTGATGCCTGCAGCAGGCAAAGTCAGACTGTTCCCGGTGGGAGGGGAGGGACAGCCTCTCCTGTGAGCTGTGACGGGCAGGGCAGCCTTGTCTGTTCCTCTTGTGGAGGGAATTGCTCTCTCAGAAGGAGAATCCAGAAATAGATACAGTGTTGGATCAGTCACCTCTGCAGCTGCTCCCTGAATGCTCTGTGAGGGGCATCTCCTTTCCTCTTGCCTGTGCAGGCTGGGGGCTCAGCAGTGTCCCCGGTTGCTGATGGCTGGGCCTTGTTACCCCTGTGGCACTTGTGACTGGGAGCCCCTGAGCTCTCCTTGCAACTCCCCCAGCTAAAAAAGGGTGTTGGTACTGTTCTTTTGAAAGATTCACTCTTTCTGCTGCTCCACTGTGGGTTATGCTGCATCATAGGCATCTCTAGAGATGGCCTCCCTGGTTTTAACTTGGTAGCTCCAAATTGGTAAAATACTTGAACTAAAAAAAAAAAAAAAAAGCTAGAAATACTGGAGTCAGTAATTGAAATGTGGTGTTCAGGCACCCTGCAAAACTTGCTCATAGTGGAACAAGTTATTATAATGTTTTTTTAATCTTGATTTAACGGCAGGATTATGTATTGTACAATAACACGCTCGGAGGCAATGTGACATCCTGGCAACGCTCCGATAAGGACTGTAGGATAAAGGTCTGGGCGTCGCACACGCAGAGCTCTGCGAGCTCAGCCTTGCAGGAAGTGGCTGATCCTGTGGCCATCAGGATGGCTGGGTGGCCCTTTCTTCCCTGCCCACTCCCCTTTCCCTGTCCCAGCCCAGGTCTGGGGCTTTTCCAGCCCCGCAGCCGCCTCCCGGGCCCTGCTGGAAGCGCCGGCGCTGCGTGGGCCGGGTGTGGAGCTGTTCTCAGTTCAGCTGGAAGTGGCACAGGCGTGGGAGTGCTGCACTCCTCGCCCCACAAACCTCAGGGGAATCGTTGCTAAACGTTTCTGTGTGTGTGTCACTGCATCAGCTTGTGTTAGAAATGTTATAAATAGAACTGCCTGGGGCTGTCAGCGGGGCATTCCCATGCTGAGCACCAGAGCAGCCGGGTAAAATCTGTCCCTGCAAACTTTCACACGGATAAGACAGGCCCTGGAAGGGAGGGAAGAGCAGACTTCAGGCACAGCAGAATTAAAGGTCTGAGGGGAAACAAATGTTTGCTGTTCTGCCATGGAGGGAGAAATAGGGAGTCAGCAAAACCTTGTCTTAGTGAGGAGAAAGTGAATGAGTGCTGTGGGATTTGCATGGGCTGGCAAGGAAACCAGGGGCAGGCAGAGACTTGAAAGAGGTGGGAAGCCTGGGAGGGAGGGGAGGGGGCTGGAGCTGCACGAGGCAGAGGTGCCTCACCCCAGGCTCTAGGAAATTCCCTGAGTGCTGGTGGGAGCCTCATGCTGGCACTTCTGCAGCTGCTGCCTCTCTCCTGGCTTTCTGCTGTTTGCAGATTGTGTGGCATCAACAAACCCTCCTCGTGTCCAGAATTAGTTGTGTTTTGATGAATTCTCAGGAGGGACCAGCACTTTGTCCTTGATGATGATGTTGAGCCATCAAAAACCCCATGTGCAACATGACTGCTGAGCTGGGGGTCACCTGCTGGGATTTCAGCTGTAGCAGGGGCACTGCTGTGTAAAATCAGACTCGGGCAGTGGTTCTGAAGAAGAAAGAATTTTTTAAATTAGGTCCTGTGTCCTCAACTGTGTAGACCCCAGTGGTTTCTCTGAATGTCAGGTAAAATAATGGAATTTTTAGAGTACGCATTTAGAAACTCTAGATTTTGCTAGGTTTCTCTTGAAAATACACAGATCTCTGATATCAGTCCTGAGCAGGGTGGGATGGGGTGTTTGCTGGAATGGCTGAGGCTCTGCCTCCCTGCCCCCAGGCTTTGGGAATTCAAACTGTTGCACAGCTCCTGAGGAGCTGTTGGTGTTCGGGGAAAAGAGGATTTTGACTGCTGAATTACTAATTACAGTGTAATTTGTAAGGGTTTAGGGGTGAAAACACAAATGGTTCTGAAGGGGGTGAACTGGAGTTGGTGGTTGGGTCACAACAAGGAAGCAATTTCCCTTTCCCCTGTCCTCCAGGCACGACCCGGGTGGCAGGAGATGGTGTCTGTTCCTCAGTAGTTGTCTCATGTCAGTAAGAAGAAATGTTCAGAGAAAGAAGAAAAGTGCTCTTTTCCCCCTGCTTCTCAGCCTCCCCTTTCTCTGTTCATGGTTGTTTCTTTCAAGTATCTCCACTGGCAGTTCCTTGTCCATGAAGGTGGCAGCTTGCAGTGTGTGTGCGTGGCAGAGGAGCCGGGTCCTGCAGGGCAGCTCCTGCCTCTGTGGGGCTGGGCAGGCTGAGTGCAGCTGCTGAGGGAGGAACAAGGCCTCAGTGTGGGATTAATGCCGAGCACAGGCAGCTGTGCAGCCTTCAGAGGATAAGGCAGACACACACAATTGCTCTCTACCTGTAAAGGTGCCCGTTAGTGCCATAAGGCTCTGGGTAAGGCATCTCAAGGCCCACTCTTTCCTCAGGTACCTCTGCCAAAGAATAACCCCACACACTAATGATCAGTCTCTTTCTGTTATTTTGGATAGGTGCAAAATTTTCACAGCTGTGTTCAAGTAACGGAAGACTTTGTGTCTCCAGAACATCTTGTACAGTCATTCCACCTAACACAGGAGCTGAGGCTGTCAAAGGAAGAAATCAATTATGATGATAAACTGCAGGTAGGAAATGAATGCTGCTCTGGAAGGGGCTGGAAAGGCAGGGTGTGCTCGGGCTCATTGAAATGCTGTGCAGTGCGTGGAGCTACTTCCTTGCTGCTGTTCACACAGAATAACAATGAGCAGCAGCATGAATGCCAGGGCTGTAAATGACTCTCCCTTGAGCTGCTGGCTTTATTTCACTTTACATTCTAAAATGTGTAAAAAGCTGTTCCTTTTGCACGGGCTTGATGAAGCCTTTCTTTTTTCCATCCACTAAGCTTAGGGCTCAGTCCTAAACTTTGCAGAGTTCCTCAGGTCATAGTCCTTACTGATATCTGTCCCATGTTCTTGCAGGTTAAAAATATCTTGTATCACGCAGTTAAAGAAATGGTGAGAGCTTTGAAGATTCACGAAGGTGAAATGGAAGATATGGAGGAGAACTGAGCACACTCTGCTATTTGGAGGTAGCATCACCCAGAGGTTATTTCACCTGATCTGTGAACAGTAAACACACTAATTTAAGCTTCACAAACCATCAGTGCCAAGAAAACACAGTCATCATATTTACATGTTAATGACACTGCAATGGTAGAGCTTCATATCACAGCCACTGTGATTCCATGTTCCACTTGCAAACAGTTGAGCAGCGTTCTGCTGTCTGTATTATAATGTACATGAAGTTTGTGAAATGTCAAAGATTTAAGATGATGTATTTATTTTTGGAAAAAACAACAAAATTCTATGCTATATTGTTGATCAAATGTAAATGTGACTTGTACAGTTTGCTAAAATAACTCAGATCTTTTTCACTACATTGAGACAGTTACTGTGAGAGTAGGACACAAACACCAGCTATTGCCTGCATTTGGGATCTTGCTGAGTCCGCACAGCAGTCATGTCATATTCTGAAAATTACTGCCAAATAATTGTAAACTTTGTAAAATATAAAGTATATAAAGTAGATATTAAATACAGACACTTCAGTATTTTATTGAAGCTATTCAGTGTACAATTAAACGTTTTCAAAAGGTGTAATTTATTTAAAAATTGTCTCATTTTGGTAAAATTTATGTGAACTTTTAAAGCTTAAATATTAAACTTAATATGCTATGTAAATATATACATATATACATTCAATGATGTATTTTTTTAAAACATTGGCTTGCTTTAATTTGTTAAAAGTGCAAGTGTTACACATGCTTTGTACATTGAAGTTGAAAGGGGTTTTACATTTTCCATTAAAATGACTTTGTCAGACGTGGCGGTGTGGCTTTGTTTGTTCGCTGCTGCCAGGGCAGCCCCGTGCTGCCCCCTGCGGGCCGCGGCCGGCACTGCCAGGGGGAGCCTCTGCCGCCGCCCCTCCCTGCGGGAACCGGCCCTGGCTCTGTGCAAGGGTTATTTCCTAACGACTCGCCTTTGGTCCTGAGGGAGTACTACAAAATAATGGATGTCTTTCATTTTATTTATTTATTTAATAATGATAAAGGTTAGCAGTGGAGCATTATTCTAGGTTTTGGAGTGAGTTTGAAAAGCTTCACAAGAAGTGTGCTTTAAGTTATTAAAACTATTCAGATATTTAGACTGATTGTCAAATGTTAAACAGAGCCAATGGCCAGCTCGTGAGGTGTCCAAAAGGGGATAGTAATGATCCTGGTTACAGTAATGAGGCTGGTTACTGTTTTCAGTCTGACTGAAAACATCTGACTGGGTTTGGGGTCACCAAAAACCCCAAATCCCCTGTAAATTACCTTTGAAAATAATAAAGCACAAAAGCAATTCCTCACTCCAAAAGTCAAAATATTTAGTTGGCTTGAAAACTTGAAATTTATCAAGTTACATACCAGGGAGTTAATGGTGCTGCACTTAGCAAATGCTTCTCAGCTTTGTACTCAGTTCCATCCATTATCATCTTTATTCTTCCCTGCAGCATTAGAGCATTGGCTGAAAGTGGAAGATTTGCCAGTGTACATTTGCTTAATGAGAAGCGGACTCTAGTTGTACATACTTTTATTTTTAAAGTTCAAGATACATAAATATTAGAAGTATTTCCTTCTTCAATTGAGTTTTTTTTTCACATGCCATACAAGTTATGAAATTATGGATCCTGCTGCAGAGTCCCATTCCCCTTGGTTCTTTTCCTGCAGCCAAGAGCAGTTGCTGGGCCTGGGCCAGGGCTTGGTGTCCCAAATTTTCACATTGCCACGCCTGCCCTGGCCACAGCCTTGGGTTTTCTCCTCTGCCTGTTCTCCAGTGCCTGTACAGCTGACAGCACCTGTGCCTCGAGGGCTCAGCTTTGGTACCACCCTTTGGGCCCCACTGACAGCTGCCCTGCCACCCCAGGGTGCTCAGAGACCTGGGCAGGGATCCCTGGCACCTGCCTGTCAGGCTGAAGATGTTCTTCTCTCCTTAAAGGAACTGGAAGAGTGACTAAACAGTGCCAGAAGTTGTTGAAGTTCACAGGTACTCCAAATACCACTAAAAGACACCAAAAAAGTCGTTTAAGTAGTTGGTGTAGCACATTCTGCTTACTCAGTACTTCAGGTTTCTGGCTCTGTCACAGTGAAGCCAAGCTCTCCTGCAGGGAACGGGAGCAGGGAGTGGGGCTGGTGTTGGGCTTGTGGCTCAGCATGACCAGAGGTGTTCACAGCTGAGGTCTGAGGGGTTTGTGGGAAGCTCTTTTGTTCTCAGGTTAGTTTTTCCCTCTTGACCGTTTTCCATGTTCTGTGATGTGTTTCTGGGCATGTTTTTCCCATCTTCCTTTGCTGAAGACTCTTGGGGGATTTTCTGCTCTACAATCTCAACTATTTTAATACAGCCAGAAGTATTCAGTGAGATCAGCTGAAGCTGTTGGAGTGCAGGAATGTTGTCAGCTGCTAGAACATGGATATGCAATACTGTGTGTCATCTTCTGCCACCTTCCTGTTGAATACAAGCTCTGTCTTTGTCTGCTTTGCTCTCCATGAAACTCTTCCTCCTTTCTCCTTTCCTGTCATTTGAAAGATCACACCTCAGGAGTCAGCAAAACTGTGAGCCCTGCTCCCCACACCCCTCTTTCCCTCTTTTCCAGCTCCTTATCATCATCCCCATCCTCAGCACTGCTGTACAGTAAGTGGCCACAGCAGTTTGTTTCCGGTTGGAACTGCAGAGGTACCTAATGAAGAAGTTGTTAGCAAAGAACAAAGCAGGGCTGTGATGACCTGAAGTTTTTCAGCACAGATGGCTGCTGCATTTATGGTTTAGCAGAAACAGAAATTGCTGGCAGGGAAATGGTGGTCCCTGTTAGGGAGGTCACACAGAGGGGTTTAGAACAGTCTGATTTGCAAATCTATTTATTCTACTCCAGCTTCATGCAAGTTGCTCAGATCTCTGTGTGTAGGCCAGCCCCCATCTGATCAGCCCTACGTTCTCATGCTCCCTGACCTTTTTGGTAGGTGGTAATTTTGTTGGTACCCTCTCCCGTGACATCCTGTCAAGTCCTCTTCTGCTCTCACAGCTGACAGCCTTCCCTGCCCTGTGCCTGTAACTGGGAATTTCCCTTCCTTCCTCCTTCCACAGCCACCATAGCCTGTTGTGCTGCTTTCCAGAGCAGGATGTTTGTGCTCTCCCCCACATCCGTGCTGGATGAGCTGCCTCACCCTGTTGAGATTCCTGGAGTTGTTCTCTGCTGTGCTTTCCCCTGCTCAGCCGCAGCTTTGTTTCAAACAGTGTCAGCTCTGACCCGTGCTTTGAAGGCAGGAGCGCAGTGTCTGTCCCGCCGGTGTCACCGTGCTCCGTGTGCCCAGCCGGGCAGCGCTGGGGGCGGTCCCTGCCTGCAGGGCACCTCCGCCTCCTGCTCTTCCATCGCAGCAGGGTGGCCAGGAAGCTGCCCCAGGAGCAATGCCCTGCGGCTCAGCAGCACACACAGACCAACCTCTGGGCTTCTTTCGTTTGTTCTCACCGGTTTTGAAAAGGAAGTCACCGTCTATAAATAGCTGCTAGGAAAGTCTTGCCTCATAGCAAACTGAAGATGTAATTCACCTGATGTGTTGTGGCAAATAGCTGCATTTTAAACAAGGGCCTTTTTAAAGGTAAGTGGTGGACTGAGGGATTTTTGCTGTTATGTTTCAAGGTGAGCATTTTTGGTACCTTCCAAACATACCAAGGCTCTATACTCTTGTCCCAGGTGCCTGTTTCCTCTAACAGTCCCTGGGTCTGTGCTACCTTAGTGAAAATAGAGAGTAGGGTTTAGTAGCTCTGAGGCAGGAAATCCTGTATTTTCACAGCTCTAAGGATGTCATATTGTTTGATCTCAATAATACCTTAAGTCCTGCAGCAAATGGACCTGAGGGAACACTTCAAATGATTACAAGACAAAAACCCTGAGCAAGCTGAAATTACTTTTGGTAAAACAAACATGAGGAAAAAAAGGTGGAGGAAAAGATGTCCACAGCTCTTGATTCTTTAGGGAACAATGAACTTTTTATACAATTGAACTTCACAGTCCTCATACTCAGGCAGGAAGGTGTGGCAAATAATGTCCAGCCTGTACCTGACTGCTCTGATTGCTGTGGAACAGTTTGATTTTGTTTTCTGCTATTTTAGCCCAGCTCAGTACAGGATGTTATTAGCTGTTGTGGCTGTATTTGTTTTTGTCCATGTACAGAGCTGGACTGGAAGGGGTCTCGAAAGATCCAACCTTTTGTGGGAGAGTCTAGATGAGGTGTAGCTCCTGTCACTGAAAGCAGTCATCAGGAACTGCAGATGGCTGAAGAGCTGCTGCTGAAAGGACAGTAGGAAGGAGTTCACTACCAGAGTTCCTGAACATGAAAATGCTCTCAGAGGAAGCAGTCACAAAATCCCTTTTAATAAAAGCAAAATGTAAAACCCGTCATGTCTGTATTTTGGGTTTAGCCATCATTTTAAGTAGCAACTGGTAGTGGTGAAGTCTGCACAATTTTATTCTCAGGAGACTCCACATTGCTTCCCAATAGCCTTTCTTTGGTTTCTCTTTCTGTGGTGATACAGCCAGAGATTGGATAATTACAGTTTCTTTCGGCATAGCATATGTTGGCAATATTCAACGGGGCCAGTATTTCTGTGTGCCAAGACAAGGGTGGTTTCTGTGGTTAAAGTAAAGTCTATGAATAGAAGTCAGTGTCTGGATGTGTATTTAAAATTGGTTCTTGGTGAGACACTTTGAAACAACGGACCACAGGATTCTTTAACTCTGTCCATTACAGAACAATGCAGCCCAGGCTGAGCACCCCGGGAATGTTTGTGTGTGCTGTGCTAGGCTTTGGTGACGATCCCTGGGACAAAAGTGACTCACGGCTTTGTTGTTGCTGGTCGGTCACCTGCTGCATTCCCGCACCACCCTCTTACTCACCCCCTCCCGGCACGGGCACGGAGCCCATCCCATCGGTTTGGCGGCGCAAGGAGCGAGGGCACGGCCGGAGAGGGAGCGGACCCGAGCCGGGCCCCGGCTCCCGCCAGGTGGCGGCCGCGGCTGCGGGACCCGCCCGGACACGGACACGGGACACGGCCACGGCCACCGGCCGGGGCGCCGCGGGACCGCGCCCGGACACACGAGTGCAGTAACTTAACGCAGCTTTAAATTGCTGTGACATAAATTAATTGCTGACATCTATGGAGAAGGATTTCCTTGGCTTTACTGCTGTGAATCTGTAAAACCTGTCCCCTAGTGGTGAGTATTCTTGGTACAACCTACCTTTCTTCCAATGCACTGAGTAATTGCTTAGCTCTGGATTCAGACTGAAGAGTTCTTTACTTTAAAAAATTCAGCATCACTCACGAGAGTGGAACACACCCGTGGAGTTGGGATTCAGCAGCAGTCGTACTAAGTAGGCAGACTGCAAGAACAAACAAACATTTGCATTGCAGGAGAGAGAGAAGTCTTAACACCACTTCCAAAACTGGCAGTATGGAGTTTGCCCCTCCTCGGCCACTCTTTCCTCAGAGAAGCAGCTTCTTTCAGATCTGGTGTTTTGTTTATGCAGCTACACATGAAGGGACAGTTTAATGTTAAAATCAAGACGGTAGAGCTTGTAATTCCAATGCTCCCACCTCTGAAGAACCCTGACTTCAACAGACCTAAAAGCTGTTTCCTTCTCCTCTAGCTGACATTTGCAGACACCACTGACATGTCTGTCTTGTAGTTAACAACCCTGAGCGACCACCCCAGCAGTGGCATGAGGTAGGTGCTTAAATAATTTTATCTCCAGCTTGTGAGCACATGCTATTTTCTTTGCTTAACCTACATGACTAGAAACAGCATGCTCCTCTGCCTTGTTACCTGGAATAGCCAGGCAGGGGCCAGCAGAGACTGGCACTACCCTTTGGTGGGAGCAGTGATCTGGGCCTGACCTGGAACAGGTCACCTCATCACAGCTGGATGGGGCTGTTTGCTAAACTGCTCCCCTTAAAAAATAACTTCCTTATTTCCCAGCACAATTCAGCACAAAGCACCTCCTCTAATGAACTTGTCTTACCTCTGTTTTTATAGACTTTCTCTAACCCTCAGTCCCTATGCTCCTTCAAGCACAGAAGATGCCAGGTGTACAGAGGTAAGGGGAGAATTTGCACAGCAGTCAGGTGTTCTTGCTGCACTTCCAAGTCTATTCTGGAAGAAAAATGCACTCTTAGAAAGCAGGCTTACCTTTTAACAGCATAAGAATAACTTTAAATGCCATAGTTTGCAATACCGAACACTTCACTAATCAGTAACATCTGAAGGTAGTTAATGCCTCCACTACACTAAAACACCCCTTGGGAAAGCCCCAGCTGGGCTCCAGGGCAGGGGCTGAGCCATGCTGGAAGGGACGGGTGTGAGGAGGCTGCACAGCGCTGCTCAGACCCAGCACCCTCAGAGTGTGTGCATGGCCCTGCTCAGACCCAGCACCCTCAGGGTGTGTGCATGGCCCTGCTGAGACCCAGCACCCTCAGGGTGTGTGCATGGCCCTGCTGAGACCCAGCACCCTCAGGGTGTGTGCATAGCCCTGCTGAGACCCAGCACCCTCAGGGTGTGTGCATAGCCCTGCTCAGACCCAGCACCCTCAGGGTGTGTGCAGGGCCCTGCTCAGACCCAGCACCCTCAGGGTGTGTGCATAGCCCTGCTCAGACCCAGCACCCTCAGGGTGTGTGCATAGCCCTGCTCAGACCCAGCACCCTCAGAGTGTGTGCATAGCCCTGCTCAGACCCAGCACCCTCAGGGTGTGTGCAGGGCCCTGCTCAGACCCAGCACCCTCAGGGTGTGTGCATGGCCCTGCTCAGACCCAGCACCCTCAGGGTGTGTGCAGGGCCCTGCTCAGACCCAGCACCCTCAGGGTGTGTGCAGGGCCCTGCTCAGACCCAGCACCCTCAGGGTGTGTGCAGGGCCCTGCTCAGACCCAGCACCCTCAGGATGTGTGCAGGGCCCTGCTCAGACCCAGCACTCTCAGCACTGTTCCTACAGCTCCTGCTGGGCTGTGTCCCAGCAAATCCACAGAGCTGCTCTGCTGATGCTCCAAGGCTTTAAAGGGCTGGAACTCAGCTGACAGCCAGGTCACTCCACAGGTGGGCAGGGCCCTCTGAATTCATCCCAGCTTTCTTGAATTTGCTGGATGATGAACGTGGAAGCTCAGCTGTAGGTGTATCCTAACACTTAGTACAAGTTCTGATTTGTTCTTTATACTTGGCAACATTTGTACAAATGTAACAGACAGTGTCAAAACACCTTGGTTTTTATTTTCCTATCCTTTTTGAATCAGGTTAAGCTGTAAACAATTTCTTTTTCAATCAAATACTGCCAGCTAGAATTATTTCCATTCATGCATCACTGAAAACAAAAAGGGTATTTTACCTTAAGTATGGATTTTTCATTTTAAACCATGTCACTTTATACAGAAACCAATAGCTAGATTCAATGCACCCTGATTAGTTATGTAAACAGATAACCCCCAAAAAGACCCACATCGATAGAATGAGTAAGTTGGTTCCTTCATAGCATGGAAATTAAAATCTCTCCTGACTTGAGGTTAACATGGTCAGGAACACAGAGTGTGGCACATAAATCCATCTAGGAGGTGTATAAATTGCACTGTATCTGAATTAACAAAGTTATGCATAATGAAATGCACAGTTTAAATTCATGCTAGAAAGCATTTTTCAATATGAAGTGGCAGCCAACTGGCAACCATAACAGTTAGGTTCTGCACCATCATTTATGGCATTATAGATAACTATTACATATAGCATACTTAAAAACCCTGAAGGATTGTGTTACTTGAAACATTCTCCAGGCAGTCATTTGGTTTGAAACATTGGGAGAAAGACTAAAGAGATCACCATCTTATACCAACTATGGTACCTTTCACTTCCATGAAGTAAATCAGATATGATGTGTATTTCACAGTAACAAAGTTGCTTAATGCCTTTTCTCCAACAGTAGGATTGTGGTAAATGTTTCTGCCCTCAGATCACCATTGTCCTGGTGGCTTTCCCTTTTTTCAAGTTTGGGTAACTACACTGAGCACTTTTCCTGGTTTTTAACTATTCATCAGTCCTTTGAGAATATCATCAGAGAGTTCCAGCAGCGGGAGTTCCGGGGACGGGATGTCCAGGGGGGGAAGGTTGGGTATTGGAATGTCCTTTGCCTTCCCAGCAGTTGTGGCAAACTTCTGCCAAGTTGCAGCTGAAGAAGCAGATTCCGAGTGCTGCTGCAGACCCCACAACTCTGACTTCTCCACAAAGTCAGTGTCTACATCCAACTCCTTGTCTACTGGAGATTTTTGGAGTCTAGCTCTTTCTGCTTTTAACTGCTTATTCTCTCTCCTTAACCTCTCGTTTTCAGCTACAAGAGATTCTATGAGCTGCTTCAAATCTGCAATTTTGGTTGCCTGCTCCTCTATTATTGTTTTGTCATCTTTTGGCGCTTTACTCCCAATACATGCTTCCACTGGCTCCTTTTTTTTCTGCAGCAGAAACAGAAGTGTATCTGGGTCCCTGTCAAAGACACCCCGAACATCCTGTGAATGTTTCTCTGTGGAAGAGCTGTATTTCTGAGCAACAGGAACCAGTATGTTTTGATCATCAGAGTCTTCAGCAGATGGCCTGTAAGAAGTCTGAAGATGTGCAGATGCTTCCTTGTCAGCACTCTGCTGGGCTTTCAGCTTTTCCTCCCTCTTTGCCCTTTTCCACCTCTCCTGGATGAGCAGTAACTGTTTCATATGACTATCCCTTTGTAATTCCAGTGATAGCTGAGCCTGAGTAAGAACAAGATTAAACAGTTTAGCTGGTGATCCCTAATACCACCCAAATATTCACAAACACTGAATTACATGTGTGTAAATATTTACATCAACAGCATCACTGCATTCAGACATTAAGTCCAACAGGAAATGTTCTCTGCTTCTACAGTGCAAAAGATTCAGATATGTCAGATTTAGCATAACCACTGGTCTGTTTGTTTGTAAGTCACTGACCAGGCTACAATACCTCTGGGCAGAGGCACCCAGGGTTTAACTGACCTATGACCAACACCAAGAAGGAAGAGATTCACTTGGCATGCACAGCCACACTCTGACTAAACAGTGCACACTTTTTGTATGCTTCTGTGATGGTATCTGTGTAGCTGTATCAATAACATCTAAAATGAAGCAGCAAATTGCTCCAAGGCCAGGTATGGACCCAAATGATTCAGCCATATTTAATGAAGGAGGTGGCACAGTGGTTATGAACTCACCTGGATCAAAGACCATTTTTCTACAAGAATGACCCACTGGAGCAAAGACAGATTCTGATCTCCAAGGGTTATTTGATTTCACAATATTGGCTAAATTCAAAGCCTGCTGGTACAAAAGTACTGAGCAGACTGCACTACTACATTCACAGATAAACATGCAATGAATAAGAAAAAGTGTCAGGGCTGTTGTTCTAGAGATCCCCCAATCAGGATGCATTAAGCCAAAATGACACACTGTAGGTGAGATGCTTGGTTTTTTGTCTCAGCAAAATACTAACAGAAAAAGTTAATGACACATGTTTTGTCACATACTTGAAGATGTCTGGCAGACTACAAAGCTGGAGACCCCTTGGGTGGGTTAAGGTTTCTCTTGTCCTTGGAAAAACTCTCTAGGAAGGTAAGTATTACCACACTTGTGAAACTCCTGGTGCAGTTGCCAAGGGTTCAGAGAATTTTGCAGAGGTTAATGGCCAGGAGGGGTGTGATCAGACCCAAGGGGACCCATGGGCACACCAGGGGCTGTGGCTGGTTGTGGCAGCTGCTGTGCTCAGGTCTCACCTGCTCCGACTGGGTCAGCTTCATGGCATCCGTGAGGTACCCTGTGGGACAGAACATCATCCATCAGCACTCAGGGCAGCCTGGGAAACCTGAACACCTCCAGAAAAGCTAAGGAAAGCCTTCAGACCTGTGTGCTCAACTCCCACATAAAGGCAGCAGTCTAGAGGGAAAGTATTTACAAGTTACAGTGGCTGGAAACACCTGCTATTTGTCAGAAGTCTGAAAAAAATCAGTGTAAGACCTTGTAGTGCACACTACACCCTTCCCATGGTAACCTGTTGGCTTGGGTCACTCCAGTTTGTTTTTAGAGCAGCAGAAATTTCCAGAAAGACTTTGAGCATATCTTACTAGTGCTGAAAATGACAATGTATGAGCAATTCTCAACCAAATTTGGAATGATGCAAGACAAAAGCAAGAAACATTCAGTGTAGTTTTGGGTTTGATCTTGGTATATGAAGTGAAAGAAAACAAAAAATATGCATTTTAGAATGTAAGTGCAATCCCTCATCGCTCTGAGTATTCATAAATACCAAAGAAACTATTAGTTTCTCACTTCATGGGGTTTTCTAGTATTTATGAATGGAGGCAGAATGCCTGGTATCCAGGTTACCACATTCAGAGCAGCCACTTACTTTGTCTCCACACAAGCCCTGTCACTGAAAATGCCCTACTTGTTGCACCAGTTAAGACCTCCTTTCTTCTTCTGCCAAGGAGCTGCACACTGTCAGAGAGCTGAGGGACCCCAACACAAAAAGTGAAGCAGGACTGTTTAAAGGGACAGGTAAAAGCACAAGATCTCGCAGAGGAGAGGCTGTCCCTGCAGAGTCAAGGTCTGTGATGGAAGCTGCTGTTTAGCTTGAGTTCTGGGGAGCTCTCACCTGTTCCTAGCTGCCTTGATGCAGACATTAGGAAAGGGAAGTTTTGTAAGCATTTGTCCTTTACCAACAGAGAAAGCACTGTGCCCTCGCCTATGAAAGCAGTAAAGAAAATGCAGAGTATACAGTGAAACTGGCTTAGAGCAGGTACACAACTTCAGTCTGTGCACACCACAAGGTGTTGGCTTCATCTTCAGTCAAGAACTGCCTTCACAATGATAATCACCCCCAATCTAAACAACTTGGAAATGTCTGACTTTAGCTGCTCACGTGAGAAAAAAACGTTTTCAAAAGGGTTCTTGATCTGGACTGAAAAACAAACTGACATTTTAAAAATATATATTTTTCAAGTTACTAGACATTCTGCTTACACAGAATCACAGAATCTGCTGAGCTGGAAGGGACCCAGCAGGACCATCAAGGCCAACTCCTGGTGCTGTGCAGGACAGCCCAAGAATCCCAATCAAACACTGTTCAAATACTTCTTGAACTCAAGACAGGCTTGGTGCATGCAAATCTAGAAATGGATTTTAAGAGCTGAAATGTGAGAAATAACCTACTCACCAGCAGCTTTTTTGTGACAGGAAATTGCTTCTTCATATTTCCCCGCTGCCAACAAGCGGTCTGCTTTTCTGCTTTGCTGGTGAGCCTTAAAATGAAAAAAACCAACATTACATCAATGAGGGTTAATGGGCAAATAGTTACACCTATCTTTAAAGTAACCAATACATCTGAAAAACCTGTACTGATTCCAGTTCTCAGGCTTTTAGGCTCAAATTTTCACTCCCTTCCCAGCTTTGTAACTGGACTTCTTTAATAGTATCTTACAAGAGTCTGTACTGGTAAGAAGTGAAGTTTGTTAATGTAGCAAAACTGGTGTGTACACAACAAAATACTTTTGAAGCTGTTCCTCAGAAAGCACATGTTCCCCTTTCTAGGCAGGCATTTACCATAGTAATGCAAAAAGAACACTGGGCCAAAAGAAGTTATGAGAAGTTAGAAGTATTTTGGACCAATTTACCTGGCAAAATGCAAGATATTTCAATTGTGTTACATCTTACAGCTGATTTGATATTTTCTGCTGCCCTATGCTCAAGACATTTTGCCTCTTGGGTGAATAACTTGCTTTTTATTTTTGTCTGCAGCTTACACCAAAGAATGGTTGCAGCACAGCCATAGTTAAAAGTATCAAAGTCACGTTGTTGCTGCACAACAGTTAAATCTATATGAGTATTTGTAAACCACTAATGTAAACCACCAACACAGACTAAGGTTGTTGCTGAAAGCAAACATTTGATGCAAGTATTTGCATATGCTTAGTGAGAAACCATTGCATAACCAGCACTGCAACACTCATGAAAGCAAGGCTTTTTTCTGTCATTACTACAAGACATGGATTTTATGGCCCTTCCTCCAAGACAAGCTGTGGAATGTGAAAGGCTGCAAGCACTAGCTGGTGAGGCTGTGTGTCAAAGGAAGGGGACCAGGACACCAGATGGTTCATCACAGGTCCAGTTTATTGAAGAAAGCATCAAACACTTATACAGCAAATAATAAGCTTATGAATATTCTGTAAGCCAAGCAATCTATAGGTTAAACTATACCATTAACTCTTCCTCATTCCTTAGGGGTTATATCTCTCTTTTCTCATGTCTCTTTCACTATTTGTTATCATACTACAGCTAGGCCCAAGGACACACTATCTTACAGGTGCAGGACTTGGAATTAGCCATGGCTTTGTACTTTTCCAGTCTCTAGTCAGCTAAATTTCCCAACAGCTGTGAGTTACACACACTGCTCAGCACTGCTTCACTACAGGTGGAGCTTGAGGTAAACAGACATCAGGTACTGATACTTACATGGTACTGACATTAACATGCATTTAAAATACAAGTCCCAAAATGAACATCAGTTTATCTGCCAAGTGGAGTTATGCCCTACAGTATTACAGTAAGTTCAGTGTTCTACCAGAATCTTAGCAGCTCTGACA
This sequence comes from Ammospiza nelsoni, assembly GCF_027579445.1. Classification (NCBI taxonomy): domain Eukaryota; kingdom Metazoa; phylum Chordata; class Aves; order Passeriformes; family Passerellidae; genus Ammospiza; species Ammospiza nelsoni. The sequence goes on along the minus strand of NC_080640.1, from coordinate 29,816,045 downwards.
CCACAGAAGAGAAAACTTGTAGAGAAAACACCTGTTTGGGCAACAGCTGCTCTTAGGCAATCCCTGGCAGTAACATCACTCTATGAACACATTTGGCTTTCCTAAAACTGATTTCATATGCTAATATGGTGTGTTCTTAAAAAACCTAAGCCACAACTCCCTGATTTTTCACAAGAAATATTCTTTGTTATATTCTTCTTCCTCACCTTCACTGAATCCCCAGAGCATTGTTAGCATTTCCCATTTCTTCTGAGGTTAAATAATCTCAGAAGAGGAAGCATTTTCCTATTGGAAAATCATCTGTTTTATGGCCTTTTTCTATGGACTCCTACGAACAACATATGCCAGAAAGATAAACTTATTTCCCTTTGATATGAACAAACAGTATCAGCACAGACAGAGCCACCTCCTTGGTTATTCCTGGCAGCTTGTCCCATTACAAATTAGCTATGTCATGGACATAACACCTGAGCTAGTTCTTTGCAAAACAATTTTTCAGTAAATTAGTATTGATACAGCTGCTTCTGCAAACTGCATGGGCGGGTCTGAAAAAACAGGGAAAGAGGAAATAGAATAGCCAGAGACAGAAGAACTGAGAAAGCAATTCAACAAGTCAGAGGACAAGTTTCATTTTGGTTTTTACATATGAGAATTTGAGCCCCATTGTTTTCAAACATTATTCATGTATGTTTTAAACTGCTGGAGTGTGATCTTACTCAAATCACTTAAGCACATGCAGAACATCTGAGGACATTCAGTTCTTATTTGAGCAATTAAATTATTTCCATTCTCAATTAACTTCCAGTGAAGCTGAAGGGAGTCTGAAGAAGTTGGGCTGAACTGTGAATAAAATTAAGAAAACAAAAGTCCATAGATGTAGGCAAAAACAAAACCTAGGGTTCTCTGACAACAAGATCACAATGCCTTTCTGGCTCTTACATCAAAATACACGTGTCAGGCTATCTTACTCTGATGCAACAGAATTCTCAATAGAAAACAACAGGAGCCACACCAGAAAAAAAAAATCAGTTTTCAGCAGAGCCCTGTGTGAGAAAACTAGCTGTTTTACAGTCAGTCATGGGCAAGGAATTCCTATTTTCCTATCTTTTCCTGACAGGCTGACAAGAAAATACTTGCTCATTTATTCTAATTCCAACTAATATAACTAATTCCAATTAGTTGATTGTGGAAAGATCAAGGAATTTCTCCCACTTTCACATTAGCTTATTTATGAAGAAGCAATTGGAAGAAATTAATGGTGCTGTTTCCTAGCAGCAAGTGATGAAGCTGCAACAGAAGCATCTGGATGCTTACTAGCCATTATCATGGATGAACTTCTGCATCTTGGCTGCTCTGATGGTTTGTTCTTAGTGCTCAGTTACCCTCAGCCATGCAGTTTCCACCACTGTTAGCACATCTGTTTTGAACTCAGAGTGGCCTGTGTCCCACTATAAAACTGGCAATGGAAGAACTGGTCCTCTGTCATACAGAGAAGATAACTCTCAAGTTTATCCCTGCTCGGATGTCAAGTTAGAGGAAGGTATTTACACAACAGCTCTGGAGCTCAGTGCTGGTTCCCAGCAGACAGAGGCAGGATTGCTTTGACTTTGGTCTTGCTGCTGTGATTACAGAAACACCTGCTGCTTGACTGTGGTGGGCTTATAGATCTCATTTCTCTTTCCTCTTCCACTGCTGGAAATTAATGCAGGATGGGGTGTAAGTAAAATTATACTTTATTAAGAAGCTATAGAATTGAAAAGGGGAAGCAGGCTGACAACTACTTTCAGATGTCCCTCCCAATCCTGATGAGAAGGAATTCCCAGTAGGCAAATGGACAGGTGTAACAACTTGACTCTTGTAATAGGAAGCAGGTGTGAGTGAAGGATGGCCAAGCTATAAAGCTTCCTCACCTTGCTCCAATGTAATTGGTTCTTAAGAGATTTGGGCAAGCCTTACTGTGTGACTTGGAGCACTCTGGATTAACTGGAGAAGGTAAGTGAGACATTTTTCCACACCCTCTGTAAATGTAGTGAGATGCTGAGGGATGATTCTTGCTTTACTAAGTTTTAGTGCTATTCTGGAAGTGTTCCTATTTGATCTTTCCACCTGACTAGCCCAAATCATTGCCTATGTAATCTCTGAACAGCAGGATAAAACCCAATCAAATAATCCTCTAGAACAGCAATGAGGGTTTCCTCTTTACTGTCAGCTTTCTTTAACCAAAATTTAACATTCCACTTCTTTGTTGGTTTGGTTTTTTCCCCACTATAGACTAGATAATGATGTGACTGCAGGCGGTGAGAAATGAAGCCACAAGACCACAATTACTGTTCCTTCAAAGGAAAAAATAGCAATGTTTTCTTTCTAGACACAGCATCCTCTTACAACTTAAAGGACTACCACAGTGTGATCCTGGCTTAGGTTGTGGGGATAAGGAAGGAAAGCTGCTACTCTTCCCATACAACTCTAGCTGATGGTTAGCTATCATGGAAAGGAGCATAACAGGGAAAAAAAAATAAAAATAGTGTTCTAAAAAAAAAAAGGGCAGATGTAGTATACATTTTCAAACAGGGTAGGCCTACTACCCTCTCCTCAGAGTAGTCATTTGCAGCAGTGCTCCTGCAGCTGAGACAGGTATGTTTTGTTTTTCTCTGTTCCTCTAATGGAACAGCTCTTCACTGGACAAAGCCTTGCACAAGATGTTAAGCTTACAGCCTTCTTAGTATATTACAAAGGACTCACCAGAAAATGATGTATTTTAACAGGATTAGGGAGCACAGATTACAGCACTTTGCTTAATGTGACAAAGGCAGGAAAAACCCAGCTGCTAGAGTAATGGGGCCTGATGAAAGTTTAACTGCAAAGAAGTTTCTGTTTGTAAATGTTTTAAGTGAAATCACTGTTTGATGCTGCTATCATCTATTTCATGTTATGGACTGTGTATATCAGTTATTATTGCCTGAAAATATTAATACCTGTGCTCTCCTACTGCTGAAAACAAGGAGGAAGGGTTTTATTGAGCAATGAGGGATCTATTTTAGGATTTGTTTCCTTAAGGCTATAGGTCTGATTTCTATTTTGAACAGTCAAAGTGCACACTGCATTGCTGCCCTACTATCCAGAAGAGTGCTGAGTGTTTTCCATGTGGGTGTTTACAGCAGCAGGCCACAAAGGGTGGGACAAGGTGGTGCACCATGGCTCTCCCCACCCCACACACACTCGGTCAGAGGCCACATATACAGAAGCCTCTTTCAAAGCCCTCCTTACCAGGAAATAGTGAATTTAGAAAGGTTTGAATGTGTATGTCCTCATATGCACTGAAAAATGTAATGAGAGAATACAAGTGCAAAACTTGATCTGAGAGGTCTAAGAATAAACTATGGCCGTTCATTTACTAAAAAAAGTGCAGCCTTGATCAGAGTGACTATGGAAAATGCTGGTATTCAGTGGCAGTTGCACTAAAAGTAAAAATAATAATAGAGTTGTACCATAACTTATGCTAAATAATGAGAATATATTTGCAGAAAAACTAAAGAAATGGGAATGGTTTTAGTTTTACCAAGAGAAGCAAGCCCCCATTTTTAAATACTTCTGTTCTGTAGAGAAACATGACTAAAGGTCAACCAAAATATGGCAGAACCCATTGTGGCTGTTCAACCAAGACCACTAGTCACATGTTAGCTCAACTTTCTGTTTTTGAAAGCCTGTATTTAGCAAGGTTGACAGAACAATGACTCAACTGTGTAAATTATAGGTTAGTGTTCCTATAGAGCAAAACAAGTAAGTGACACTATCATGAGAACGTTAATGTTGAGAGTACAGACCCACTTTGAATCACTTTGTATTGAATTGTGAAGATGTCAAAGTTCACCTTGCATGTAAGCAATAGCATTAGACCTTAAATATGTGGGCAGACAAGCAAGCAGCTGTTTAGGCAACCCCATTAATTGACTGAATAGCTCTAACTGACTATGCCTGTGCTCCCAACCTATTCCAAGTTTCAGATGAAATGGTTACTCTGAGTTCCTCACCATGCAAATGCAATTAAAAGATCTGGAATGAACCCAACTTGCATCCATACTGCTCAGGTTAGGTGGAGCATTCCAAACCCCATCCAGGCAGAGCTGTAGCCCTTTCCCTGAGCACCTGCACCTTCATTAAGGTGCTGCACAGTCAAATCAACCTCATTCAGTACCTTTATTCAGTATGATAAAAGCACTAAATGCTTCCACTTGTTTTTCAGAGCATTTTCAGACTCCCAGAATAAATTAGGTTGGAAAAGACAGTGAGATTAAGTTCAGCCTGTGACTGAACACCACTCTGTCAATGAGACCATAGCAATGAGTGTCATGTCTGGTCTTTCCTTATCCAGAGATGGTGACTCTACCACCTCCTCAGAGCATTTTGTGTGCCTGCAGATCTCAGCTGCTTTGGCTATGTCCTTTTTGTCCCCATATAAAATGTGACACAGCTGGTACTACACAAGTCTTGCTAACTGAAGGTTAAATGAGAACCATTCCACTGCCCTGATAAACAAAACCAGTCTGGGCTTTTGTATGTAGCCCTAAACCACAAGGCTCACGCTGTTACAGCAATTGAGCTGCCTCTCAATAGGAGCATCTGAACCATTGCAACAAATTGTCCAAGTAAACAAGCTTCCAAGAGCAACAATTTCAAAACAAGTGGGGCAGAAAGGCTTCAGCTGTGCCTTCAGTCTGTCTCACCAGGCTTCTCTGAGATGGCTTCATTTGGGTCTTTAATCTGCTGGTCATGCTTACTCAGGGCTGAGCTCTGTGCTTGATGAGAGCCATGCAAGGCCAGTGTGACACAGCAGAAAGGCACAGCTGGTAGGTACCCAAACAGCACAGGTACAGTGAGCAAATAACACCTGCAACCACCCAGTGCTTAGCTAATGATGTTCTTGACTGGAAGCTGCTGCAAGTTGTTTTATGTGCCACAAGGAACAGTTCTGTGTGGTGCTTTTACAGCAGTTACATTCCTGCACACAACACTGTCCAGCTTTTCCAAGGTGGCTATTACTGATCTGGCTGTTCAGCTGAGTATCTGATCACCTCCAGCCACTTCACTCAGATATGCTGCAGCCTCTGTAATTCACACCTTTTGGTTCTTCCACACTGTGGTAAGAACAGATTTTGTGTTAAGCATGTCTGTCTAGTGATACTTCCCCTTTTGTTACCTTACAAGCTTGTTCTCTGTAACTGGACTTCAGAACTGAGTGCATCTGCCTTTTTTTGGTTTCATTCTACACTGGAAGATGAAGTCTAGCAGCTGACTGGTTAAGACTGAAAAAAAAAAATCAAAGAAAATAAATGGGGTTCCATGGATGTTTCTGTAGATTAACATAATATTCCTGGTTTTCCAATGAAAATAACAGAAGTGCAGGCTGGCATTAAGTCTCAAACACATTAACATGTGTGGTTTAAATTCTCTGGTCTCTCATGAACTTCTGTAGATGTTTTCTATTTTCTCCTCCGACCCTTCCATGTTGCATATTTATTCTGCTTGTTATTTTGCCTTTGTGTGGATGCACTATTACCTCATTTTGAAATAATTAAGTTAACCATTGATTGGCTTGCGCTGCAATGGTTGCTAGTGATGGCTAGCAGCATTAATATTAAAAGTTTTCATTACATGAGATTCTTGGAATACACATTTTGTGCTGTTCTCACTCCAGCTATTGGTCTGTGCTTTCTGGTTTTCACTAAAACAGCAGCTCTTCAAGCTGGCTCCTTTTTGCTTCAGGAAACTTCAGAAGTGACAGATATTAACCAGGTTTTGGATTGTATTTTATTACAAACCATACAAATACAACTACCTTGCAGGAAGAATACAAGGTAGAGGTGCTATGGCTCCTTAGCTACAGGACAGAACTGAGCTGTGAAAGTAGAATCTGCAGAATTATGAAGTTCTGGGTGTCAAACTCTGTTTAAGGAGCAATTTCTAGTCTCCTCCTGAGGTTAATACTATTTGCCTCACTTTTACTGTTATTTCTAAGCTTCTGCTGGTCAGCAGTGTGTGGTTGTGCTTCTTAACTTGAACTTTTGCTCCTACACCTAAGGGTAAAATTATGGCTGGATGTGGGATCAAAATTCTGTGCCAAAATCAGAGGGCAGTAGGAAGTGTCCCAATAGCAAGCAGCACAGAGACGCTCTCAAGGTGCTCTGTAAAAACATGCAGTGTTCATAGAAGAATTATCTGCATGCTTTTATAGTGTAAGTTTTAATTTGTAAATAGAATGTTGAGGTGTTTTTGGTCTAGATTATGTGTGAAATAAGTAATCAGCTGTGCATGGCTGCCTGCTGGTGCAGGGACTCCACTTGCTTCATGCTGCTTTTAAGTTCCATGGCATAACCTAAATTCTTTTTTGTGTGAGGTTGAAGAAGACTCGGTTCCATATTTATTTTAGGGAAATGTATCTTTCAGAAAAAGAGCATAATTGAAGCCAGGAAAATAGAAGATATGGCATTAGAGTGTAAGGGGTGGGGTGTGGTTGTTTTGGTTTTGTTCTGGTTATTGTTTTGTTTGGGGTTTTTTTGGTGGTCAGACCAACTGGCCAGGAAAATCAGGACAATATCCATGCTTCCCAGTAACTAAGACTAGATGCACCAATCCACTATCAATAGACAATTTTTACAAGACAAAGCAAGATTCAAGTACTGTAATAATTCTAATGAATAACTTTAACTGATGAAAAATGGGTTTTGTGAAAATTGTCAAGCCATGATATATTGGAAGAGGGAAAATAACTTGTATTTAAAATATTGATAGCAGTTAAATAAGACTAATGATTACTGTACCACTTTGTAGTTTAGTTGTTGGCTGATTTGGTAGCTTTGGTTGGTTTTCCTTTTTTTTTTTTTGGTAGCTTTATTTTCCTCATTGGCATATTTGGAAAAAGTTGTGCTTTTCCAATTCACTGGAACTAGATCTAGGTTAGAGAAGAAATTTATGGGAAAAGAGAGTGCAATAGGTAACACTGGATAGTATCAAAACCTTAAATGAACATCCTTATTTTGGAGTTGGCACCTTCCCTGAATGATGCTGTCAGTCTGAAGCTCCACAGCAGGGAGGGGCTGTGAACAGCAGAGCTTTGCAGAACTGAAGTCACTCCTTCCTGTTCATGTCCTTGTAAAAATCCAGGCATGCTCTAACCATGGTGCTTACCCACTCAACCCTCTTATCATGAGGAGTTTCCATGGTGCCTGACACAGCCTCAATGGATGTGTCACTCTCCTGTATATGATGGTCCATGACTACATTGCACAGCAGCTTCAAGAAAAGTTTTTGTATTTCAGGACACACTCAGGCAGTAGGAACATATTCACAGGGAAATTCAGAGTTTTGTGTATCAAAGTGTGTAAAGCAACTCTTTTTCCTGTATCATCCATTACATCCAGAATTGTCTTGACCTTATTGTCAGCCTGGAGCTAGACAGGCATGGTGACTGCACACTCCTGTTGTGCTTGCAAGGTTATAAACCAGACTTTAGTCACAGTCATGTCACTCCTACAGTCCTCCTAAGTGGTCTCAGTAAGAAACATTACTGGCTGGTGATATTGCCAAAAAAGTTGCTACTTTCAGACATTTACTAGTGAATGTACAACTATAATTTTCTCTTTAGAATCTTATGAACTACTATCTACTTTTTAAAAAGGTTTTTACAATGTCTGTGAAATAACTATAATTTAGCCCTCCTGTTTTACCATGCTTTAAGCTTGCCTGACTTTAAACCCCATGACATCAACAGGTCACAAGAGCTTTCCTATTTCCTGTTGTTACTTATTTCAATTAGTCTTTCAGTAGACAGAGTAAAAAGTGAGACAGTATGATGCTGACATACTTGGAGTGGTTCTGCACCACTGCAGAACCCACAGATCTAAATAGACCAACTTCCTATTACACTGCCAGCCCTAATTCCATAGGTGGTCTGCAATGACAGCTGTGTAAATCTTTCTGAAACTAGGGAGAGCAACCTAGGAATACCTGATTGACTCTGTAGGCAGTGATTTGTCAGGGCTGCCCCATCCTGGCATAAGTATGCTTTGGTTACAACCTAAACTGACACAAGTCTCTGAGGTTTGCATGCCAATGTCTAAACAATTCCTGGACCTAACTGGAAGCAATACAGCTGTATTCTCAGTGTGCTGCCTCTGGCTAACTGGACTGCTGGACCCAAACTTGTTTTCTAAGGGAATGCTCTGTGTATCACCACATAGCCAAGCTACAGCTCTGCTAAAACCCACAGGGAAGCAGAGAATTCACTCTTCTTGACCTGGATCTTGTCTATGGGACAGAGACCTGCCAATTCAGACCGTTTAACATCTGATTAGCTTTTGTGAAGAAGCATGTTTTAGACTGCGTTTCAGTTCAGGTTTCTTAGAAATTTAGTTTAAGCAAAACAATGACTGACTTAAGGTTTTAAAGCATTTCACCTTCTGAAATTAGAGGAAGCACTAAGCCAATACCAGGCCCTGACAAGCCTCTAAAACTCTTGAAACCCTCACGGTTACGGCCTGTGTCATCTAAACGCTTCCTCCAGACGCTTCCTTCCTGAGCTGCCCTTGTCCCTCTCTTTTGCAAGGCGCTGTCCCCACACGTCTCCAATCTAAGCATGCCACGACACGCACCCGGCTGCTTCCCTCTCCGTGCCGCGCTCCGGGCCCGGGGCAGCGCTGTCCCCGGCGGCACCGGGAGCGGGCCCGGGGCAGCGCTGTCCCCGGCGGCACCGGGAGCGGGCCCGGGGCAGCGCTGTCCCCGGCGGCACCGGGAGCGGGCCCGGGGCAGCGCTGTCCCCGGCGGCACCGGCCCAGCGCACCCCGCTCCCTCCCGGAGCCGCCGCTGGGCCCCGCTCCCGTCCGGACAGGGCCTGGCCCGACACCTGGACAGGTGTTTGGGGGGAAGAAGGGCAGCAAGAGCTCCTTGTTCTGTTCAGGTCGCGCCTCTCCGCCTGCTCACCCGGGGCTGGGAGCCGAGCGGTGTCACCCTCTCCCCGCTGTCTGAGCGGCGGCAGCAGCGGCGGCACCGGCTGACCCGACGCGTCCCCCCTTCCCCTCCTCTCCCCACGCTCACCAGGTTGAGGGGCCCCTCCATCACTTCCATGGACGGCGGGGGCTGCGGGCACATGGGCGAGGGGCGCTCGCCGGTGCCCCCGGCCCGGCGCGTCCCGGCCCCGGCGCGGGTTGTAAACACGGCGGCCGCTTCCGCCCTGCCCGCGAGAGCCGCGCGCTGCCTCGCGAGACTTCCGGGCCGCGTCGCCGGGGCAACGAGCGCCGCGCGCGCCGCCCGCCCTGAGGGCAGGGGGAGCGGTCTGAGGGAAAGTTGGGAATGGAGAGAGAAAAAAGAGGAGGAAAGGAAATGTTAGAATAGGATATCCTAGGATATGCGGAGTTGGAAGGGATCCATCAGGATCATCGAGTCCAATTCCCGGCCCGCACAGGACACCTCAGAAACCACATCCTGTGCCCAAGAGCGTTGTCCAAATGCTCCTTGAGCTCTGTCAGCCTTGGGGCCGTGACCACTGCCCTGGGGAGCCTGCTCCAGTCCTCAGCCATACTCTAGGGAAGAACCTTTTCCTGATATCCAGCCTAAACCTCCCCTAACTCAGCTTAGTGCTGTTTTCTCGAGTCCTGTCAGTAGTCACAAGGGTGAAGAGATGAATGCCTGCTCCTCTGTTTCATAAGGATGTTGCAGATTGCAATGAGGGATCCCCTCAGTCTCCTCCAGGCTAAACAAACCAAACTGCCTCAGCCACTCCTTGGGCTTTGCTGCTTATGATCTTGATTTAAAGTATTTCAGCACTAATGGTTGTTCTGTAAGGATGAATAGTCTTACAGAGAGATTTCTAATCCAAGTTTGTGGTCGTGTATGCATGTTTATGTCAACTTTAGAGTGGCTTTTGACAATCTCCTGTAACATCACTGTATAAGAAGTGATGAGGTCTGATTTAGATAAATAAACATGGAGAAGGACTGAAAACTGGCTGAGCTGCCAGGCTCAGAGGGCTTGCTTTTATTATGATCAGTGGCAGAATTGCACTGGTGTCCAGTGACTACTGACATACCCCAAGCTATGATACTGGCTCCAATATTATTCAATTCAATCATTATCAGTATTACTTCATGTCCTCCACCACCCTCCTGCATGGAATACTGATAATGAGCTTGCTGGGGTGAGCTAGTCTGTGGGGAGAAGTGCCCCCAGCATGGCCCATACAGGTTCTTAGTGCAACACCAGCTAAATAAGTGCTTTTTACAGTGCAGCATGGAGAGGCTGTATAGAAATATGCATGAAAATATGAATGTCTGGTCAAAACCTTGCCTAGCAATACGTGATGTGGCTCCCAAAGAGTAAGAAATAGTTGTGTTTGAGTTGCATCATATTCTGGGCAGCATCAAGTCAGCATTCCCAGGCCTTTAATAAATGTCAGGAGGATATAATTCAAAATAATGGCTGTAAGTCAATATAAGGCTGGAACTGGCTTGTAAAATTTGGGTGTAGTTGTACATGCACACCAGAAACTAGCTGCTAAAGTGTCAGTCTGAGACCTCTGAAGCTCTGCACCCAGTCACTGCCACACAGAAGCTTTAAAACTAGCATGAAGACCAGCCCTGGGTGAGTTTAATTGAAATGCTGTAAAGAGAGAACTACCTTGCTCACCTTTTGGCTATATTCTTGCTATTTTTCTCGGACTTCTAGTTAATGTTATAGCTCTCTCTTCAAGAGAATGCTTATTGAGGGGAATAGAGCAAAATGTGAGGTAATAAAAAAGGCTATGCTACTAAATGCTTCTATTCCATGGTAGCTCAAAAAACACTTTACAAGTTCTAGGCAGAGACTTCAGGGACCAAGGGCTGTGATGAGGAGTGAGTGGTATTCCTGTGGGGAAAAGTTCCCCCAGCAGAGTCACAAAGCAGCAAAAGTGCAAGGGCTGCTCATGGCTTTTCATTGCAGGAATGCATGGAAACAGGTGACAATGGCATGGTACTAAAATGGCCATAGTATGTGTATGAGTGTGTTAACAGCACTGTAGTGTCAACTCTCCCACATAACAAGTGATAGAATAAGAGGAAATGGCCTCAAATTGCACCCAGGAAGGTTTACATTTGATATATAGGAAAAAAATATCCACTGACAGGGTTGTCAGGCATTTGGTACAAGCTGCCCAGGGCTGTGATGGAATAGCAGTCCCTGGAAGTATTCAAAGAACTTGTAGGTGTGGTACTTAGGGTTTATGGTGGACCTGGCAGTTTTAGGTTAATGCTTGGACTTGATCTTTTCCAGCCTCAATGATTCTGTGATTAATTATTCTAAATACACTGTCTTGAGAGGGACCAGTGTTACTGACCTAACAGAGCAGTGAAGCAGAGCACTGAACATGGTGAGGGTCATGGTCCTCACAACTTTGTGCTTTGTGAAGACCAGAGAAGCAAAGTGTGATAGAGGGATTCTGTGCAACTTTGTCAGCTGGAACCAAGGGTGGCAAGAGTTCGTATAATAGTCTGAAAGGGGGAAGAAGGCAAGAAAAAATAGGGAGAGATAAGAGAAGGTAGGGCTGAAGCTGAGACATCCAGAAGATCAAAAGTGGAAAAGCTAATTAGCAGCAAGTGTAGAAAGCCCAGAGTTCCCTCTGTGCCCTTTGTAGCTGCAATCCTCAGCGGTGAGTGGCATCTGTGGGTCTCTGAGGGAGCCCACATGGGCTGATATTGCACAGCTCCCAACTGTGCCTGTGCTGCAGGGACTAGCCCTGCAACATGGGAGTGCTGGGGGGAGCGTTCCTTCTGACATATGTGGTTAGACAGGATAGTCTCTTCTGGCAAGGAGCTTCCCAAAGACACCTTGCCAGTTCCCATTTTCATTTGCAAGAGTTTATCTATCACTTTGTTTCATTGTGTATCAGCAAGTCAGATCCCTGTAGTCCAGAGGGGTTTTGGTCTAGAGCCCATTGATTGGATAGGAGATAGGTGAAAATGTCCTGTATCAGTTGTTAAAGGCATTGGTTGGCCTGGGTGAGGGAGAAGGGTAACTGGCACTTCACTGTCAGCACTTACACTTAGACATGAGACAGTAAAATTGAATTATTTCATTGTACTGAACCATTGTGTTTCCTTTCCTCATGGACACATACTCATGAAAAATTAATATTTAGCTGTTATTTGTGGTAGTACCCATTTTGACCATCCCACTTGGTCACTGTACCTCTTCACAGTGACAAGCCCTTCTCTAATCCTTAGCCCTCTGCAGCCTGGCCTTCTCCTCTCACTTCTGGTAGGGCTACAAAGGAAGAAGTTTGCCAAAGGTCTTTCCAGTTGGTCACAGAACTTGGTTGCTCAGTTGTTGATGAAGTTATGCTGAATTTAATGTGTCACAATTTACTGATTTTCTTGCATGTAAACATCAGATCTTACGCTTAACTAGCTGATTATCCTTCTCCATAGTGCATTAATCCAGAGGCAGATGTTGATGATCTTGTTAAACACTATGTATGATGAGATTTTCAGTACCCTGGCAGTTAAATTGCATACTGTCAAGCTGCTAGTTCCAGCACCTTTACTAACTTTTGTTTCATCTATTGTGATGGAACTGGAGATTTTAATTTATTTATTTATTCAAACTGTATTCCTGATCTGTTTGTGTATAATTTTTAAATTTTGTATAAAATATCTGACTTGTGACAGGTAATTGCATAGCTGGTTTTTGCTGTGTGCTTATCAGTTATCTCTAAGTCATACCAATTTGCTAAAACACATTGTTATGTCAAACACTTTTGTAGAAATTAAACAAACTAGTTCTGAGAAATGTTTTCCATTACTCCTGCTGCTAGCTGAGGAAAGACAATTTAATTTATTGGATTTTAAGACACAGTCAATGTTCATTTCAAGACACATTATCTTCAGTGGAAAAAGGAGTAAGATGCTGGGCCAATTTACCATTTGTGGAATGGGAGCTAAAGGATTAAGGGCTATTGTATCAACAGAGTAAAGGTTTTAGTGCTGTGTTGTTGAGTCAAGTTGTGTGGATAGGTAGTACTTTTTGACTTTAGCAAAATGAAAATATAATTGTCCCCGGTCCTCCAAGAAGCATCATGTTGCAATGTCCTAAAATGGCTGCAGAAAGCAAGTAAAACCTGTAACCTCATCTTTGTGAAATTAGATTTAATGTGATGTAATGATGTTATTGCTACTTCAAAAAATCTAAATTTAGATGGAAGTTTTTTTACTTAGAAAATAGTCTTGGGGCATTTTGTGGATTTTTGTCCAAAATACCAAGATCCTGGGATGCTGAATGTCACATATTCATTCCAGATGGTGTGCCAACCTCTGCTGTGCTGCTCTGAAAATGGCCACTGTTTTCTGCCAGAGTCTACAGAGGTGATCCAAAAGATAAAAAGCTGCCCTCTGGAAAAAACCAGAACCATAGTAAGTAATCTGCTACATTATCTGCAAATTTATCAATGAATACAGATTGGCTATTCCTTTTCATTACCACCCTTTCTGTGCTTTGCATGTTTTGCTCCTCCCGAGGGACTGCATGGGAATAGCATGTTGACTAGAAGTATAAATTAAATGTTTGTGTAAAAGAAGAACTATTAAAATGTAATCCTGGGCAGGATGTGCCTGTCAGCAGGAAGCTTCCTAAAATACCCTGTGTTTTAAGGGTGGAATTTTAGAGTAGGAGGGAAGTGTAGAATTGCTATTTACCTGTCTGATGCTGCTTTTGACACACATGATGAGCCAGCTTCATTTGACTGTCACCTCCTTAGGAGGCAGAATTCCTCGGCCCACACTTTGCTCAGCATTGACTACTTCTTTATTTACTCTTTGTGTCTTTGCATTTTATCTGGACTGTGCATTTTCAGTGAAGCTCCAGTTAAAGACAGGCTTCTCAGTCATGGCATTGTAGGAGGGCCCACAGAGCCTCCCACACAGTGCCTTCCTCAAAGAGAGATAGGGATGTCTGTTTCTTTGAAGAAGCACTTTTGAAACAAAAGGGATTCCCCTATGCCTCTGACAATTTTTTTCCCACCACACATGTACAGAGCCATCAAACTGATGGGCCTCCTTCCATTTGTCAGATTTTTCAGAATAACCAGATTTTAGGATTTCCTGGATGTGCTGTGTCTCTTTGGGTTGCCTCTGGGGAATGCCTGAGAGGAGCTGTGGGTGAAGGAGAGCTTTGACAACTGGGGCTGAAGGAACCTCAGTCAGAGGACTGGCAGGTTCAGGACAGTGAAATCCTGGAGAAGGTGTAAACTAAATCAAAACCTTTCCCAGTCCCCTTTACCCCTTTTGTGTCTATTTGGATTTTGCCTTCTCAAGGACTTCAGTGACCTTTTCCTTTATTGCTGACATGTGGTCAGCAATAAGAACCAAAAGAGCAAGTCATTAAAATCCACTGAAAACTTGCAGTTACAATGCCTTGGCATGAGAATTTTGTCTCTGAAAGAACTTGAGCGCAGCTTAGAAATCAGCAACCACAGTTTGGCACTTTTCTTAGCTACCAGAGCAGCTGACAGAATTTGAAATCAGTCACATTTGCAGGGAGGAAAAAACTGGTGAATTAAAAAACAAGAACATAGCAAGACCATGTCTGAATAAATTTCCAGTCGTCTGTACATAGACCATTTATTGAGAAAGATAAGAGAAACTAAATTTTCATAATCCTGATTACATGCAGAGGATTGACCCAGATGCATGATTTTAGCTGTATTTATTATATTTAAACACAATGAATGCCTTCACATATGTTTACTGAAATGAGAATCCACAACCACTTAAATGCTTCTTAAATATTCCTGTTTAAAAAAAAAAAACTATTGGATTCATGCATACTAAGAAGTAATGTATATGGCTGTGGTGTTCTAGAATTAATTAGGTCTCTTATTTTAGTTTTAGAATGAAGAAGATATTTTCTCATTGCTTGCAGAATAAAATAGTTAAATCCTCTGCTTAGATCTGAAAGTAGTTTTGCCCACAGCAATCAAACTAATATTTTCTTTATAGCTCATTCTCTCTGTAAGCCTTATGCTGATTTCATTAGGCTTTAGATCAGGTTCCAAGTAACTAATTATATTTATAGTGTGATTTCTTTGCTCAGAACAACTAATTTAGTTAAAGGAGTTGGTGGGAATGGTGAAAGGTGAAGTAGTATTACTTTGTCCAGGTGCAAAATACCAGGAAAACTTTTGTCTTTGTGTTTATGAGCCCTCAGTATTAAGCTGAGCAGCAACCTTCCTGTTTTCAGTATTTTGTGAGAGCATAGTGATGAGCAGTTGATATACTGACTCTTTCTTTTATATTGAGTAGGGCAGATACATTTTTGGCATTAAAAAATAGTGTCAAAAAGAACTGGCCATCTGAAAGTGATGAGAAGTCAAAATGTGAGGATTCCCATGATTTTCACCTATGTTCAATGCCCCAACTCTCATCCTAACGTTTCCTAATGCATTTTCTCTCACACAGCTCTACTGTAAAGCCACCACCCTTCCTTTCATCACTTTCCCACTCTTGGTACAAATCTCCTCTCACCTACAACCCACAGACCTGCCCCTATTCCTCAGCTCAGACCTGCTGCTCCACTCATGCTCATCTTTGAAAGGGCCTGTGCTGCATCCATGCTTCTGTTACTGCCTTCCTAAGCACTGCCACAGGCAGCTGAATGGTGCTTCTCTCAGCTGGCCCTATCCACAAATGTAAAAGACTCTTTGAGCTTTGGTTTTGGGGATTTAAAAAGCTTGGACAAAAGTAGGTTTGTTCAGCAGCTTTACTTTGCTAAAGGATATGAAGGTTCTGTTCTTGCATCACTAGCACGGATTCTGTTTCTCTTTCTCTAGACTGGCTCTCTGATCCTCACTCCACAGCTGTGTTTCTCTGCACAGTACATTATTGCTTTCCATGCCCTTAGAAATCACCATATTTACAACACTCAGTGAACATCACATATCCAGAGTGCTCAGTCAAAAATTTTCTGGATTCTTTTGTTTTTCCTCTCTGAAGCTGTAATGCAAAGAAATAGGCCCATTTCAAGTTGAATTTCTGATAGAAGGTCTGGTGTTTGACACAACCCTGCAGACTACAAAGCAATGTTGGGTCATTAAATGCTGGATTTTATTAACTTTCTAGTGGAAGCCTGCAGAATTTTGAAGGCCTGAGCCATAACATCATGCTCTAATCTAAAATTTACTGAGAACCTTGAGTTACCTTTTTTTTTTTTTTTTTTTTCCTGGTATGTTTCCATTCCTGAGAAAAGCAAGAGCTGCAAGACTGACTTAGATATACTCATTCAATTAATCAAGTGAGAGTGAATCAAACCTTTCCAGGCAATTTTGTTTGAAGTGTCTGCACTTTTCTCTGTATTGCATGAGGTGCCAACACCAGTGGGAGTTTGCCTGAGGTAAGAGCTGTGGGTTTGGATGTATTCTTCCATTTTTATTAAGCCTTACACTCACAGGAATTTTGTGCTTTTTAATCTTGTAACTGTACAAAACTTATCTGGGTATGGAGGTAGATAACTTAGTGAATTGCTTTAATTATTCTTATAACTAGTCACATTAGGTTTTATGAGCTAATCACACTTAAAAAAATTCCAAACCCACTTTTATAGGAAGAAGATGTTTAACTGAAATCCTTGTGCCATACATCTAACCAGTAATAAACCAGTAGCTCAAGTGATCTACCAAGATACATCAGTACTACATGCTTCTTCCCAGTTGGTCCTTAGTTTCAGTGTATCCATTTAAGCCTTGTAACCTCCTTTTCTGCCTTTATTATCTGTAAGGTTTTCTTTAAATCCTTTATATGGAATGACTTCTAGCAAAAAAGCAAGTTATCAAAAATAAAAATCCAGCTAAGCATGTTAAATATTTATTGCTCTTAATATTCAGAGTATGGCTGCAGAATTGAGTAGTATTATTTGCAATGCAGTAGCACTGAGATTTCCCATCCTGGTAAACAATATAAGGCAATCTTACACCCCTTGTAATCTTTCAAAACAAGAAAAGGGACTGAAAGTGAGACCAGGACATGAAGAAGCATTTTGGAAAGGTCTTGTGCCAAGTACTGTGCAATGCATTCATTTGTGAATACAATTATTCAGTTAAGCAGGACTTGTATGCTACTTCACATAATCAAAATTAGATCCAGTAACATCTGATATCTTGGCATAAGAGTCTACCAAAAAGGTGGTAATATGACAAGACTGTCCCTTTTATTTTTGTATATAAGGTACAAACAAATGAAAGAAGAGACCTGTTTAGTCTGTACCATGGGACTGAAATTCTACACAAGAATAGTCATAGATTAATTCACTGAAAGTTTTGAAATTAGCACCTCAGACTATCTATTTCTAGGAGCTCTCAATTCTTTGGAATAAGTTTTTTCAGGACAGGTTAATACTTGAATTGTTTTGTTGCAATCTTTTAGCTAGTATTCCCTCCAGTACTGGTTTCTAGAATTCATCATTTAGCTTCTAAAGAGGAATGCTCAAAATCACAAGTTGAATCTTTCAGTTGAGGAATGCTCAAAATCACAAGTTGAATCTTTCAGTTGAGGAATGCTCAAAATCACAAGTTGAATCTTTCAGTTAAGAGTGTTGGGGACATGGATGTTCAAGGCAGACAAAGGACAACACAAGCAGATCCCATCTGAAATTTTACTAGAATGGGAAGTCTAAATAGATGAATACAATTAGATCTCTCTCAGCTTCAAACACAGCAGTGCAAAGACAGTTCAGTGTTTTATTTCCTGTCTGTCAGTTAAAAGTGCAGTGTAGAATTATGGCCAAATACAAGTACCAAATTTTCATAAGAGCATGTGAACTACTGGTATAAAGCTGAAAAGAAAGCTGCTGTGTGCAGCAGTAGAGGCACATTCTCTGGTGTTCCAGAGTGAAACCATCTCACATTTGTAGGTATAGGCTGTGAACATGAACCCCCATTTTTCTCCCTGCACACCTCCTGCAAAGTCACAAAAGTGTATTTTAGGTAAAAATGAACAGACCAAGGGCATTCCATGCTGCTGCTCAAAACAGAGCAAGGTTTTAAATAAACTGGGCTAATTTTTCCCAGCTGTAGTGGGGAATAATGTTTCTTTTCCCTACACAGGCCATCATCTCTTAGTAAAGGCCCTTATGCAGAGTATATGGTAATCCATGCATTTTAAAGAATGAGATGACTTGTAGTATAAAACCCAAAGCATTCATATCAGTTACAGACACCAGAATACTTTTGATGGATCTAATATTCAGCCTTTGGCTGGAAGGCAATTTTGAAAGAACCAACTAGTTAAACTTGAGATACTTCTATTTCCTCATAAGATTTACTTCTCCTCCTTAATCTGTAACTCCATAGTGAGTTTCTCTAACCATCAATACGACAGTACAGCAATATTGCCTCATCAGTCATGATTTACTTAATGTTTTCTGAATTTAGTAATATTTGATTAAAATTTAATGTGAACATATCATATCATGCCACATATATTATTGCATCCATTAATCAGGTAACCATAATAATGAAATGTCGGAAGATTGGATGAAAAAGGAGCTGAAGTCTTTGATATATGTTTGGCATGGGTTTGTGAGTGATTAACGAAAAGATACCCAGTCAATTGTGTAAAGCTTCATTAATATACATTTACAATCATCTATGTACTGTATCATCAGATATTTTTAACCTTAGTTAAACTTGATTTTTTAATTTACTGCATGACACTAAATATTAATAATCCTGAAAAATATATAGTATTCTATTAACTCTCATAATGCCAGAATTATTCATAATGTGTCCTAATGCTTTTGTAGCAAACTATGTACTAAAAATATGGTCAGAGTTAATGGATCAATTTTGTTAAAGGTGGAATAACAAATGCTTTATGCATGGCTCTATAAACCTCAAATTACACAATCTTATTAAAATAAATGTAAGTTGGTATTTCCATCTACTTTTTTAATATGCAAAATTTTATATGATCTAATACAGCAAAGCATCTACTGCAGTTTGCTAGAGGAGATATTGGTAACAGTAACACCTGAGTTCATACTCATAAGTATTTTGTTAAACATATGAAAACCAAAATCCAAGCCAAAGTTGAAATCCATAGGCTTCAGCTCATTGTGAAGCAGGATTGTGACGTTCTCCAGGTGAACTTTGAGAGACATGTCATTGTTTTCTTGCTAGTTGTGAAAGGAAACAATTGAAGCAATTCTACAGCCTGGATCCATGAAGGAAGTTCTTCATGGTGCAATGGATCTTTTCAGGGTGTTTGTCATGGCAGGAGTGCACAGGTGGCTCTTGAGCCGTGTGTGTTCTTGCACTCAGGGCGGGCACAGCACAGATCAGAACACCCCTTGTTGGTACCAATGCTGAATGTTCCCAATGGCTTGCAGTGTATTCATTGCATACAACACAGACCAGGCTTACAGGGAGTCCTGGAGGTACCTGTTGAAAAGCTGCAGCTGTTGTACATCTGATATTTGTCTCATATCTTCTCTCACTTTTGGTGCGAATTCAATTTATTTAGTTTTCATTGATCACTGGGAATCATAGAGAACACAACCATTTTTTTCACTGCAGGTAGCTAAGTACATGTTTACCCTACAACAACTTCAGAAAGCAGTTCTCTTCAGAATAGTTTCAGAACAGTGTTGCCATTTGTCTTTCAACATGGCCTGAGATTTTGAAGTATGTTTGATTAGAAGTTGGATGCTGAGCTCTGAATTGAAATATTGTCTCTTTTGATGGCTGCTTGGAGATCACTGTTGTGTGGTGTTGATCTGTATAAGCACCATGCAGTATATTGGCATCCAGTTTATATTTTTATCCCACAGAGTCTTGTTTTCAGCTGATTTAAGGACGCTTTCTTCAGTACTGTCCAGTGGGGAAAAGCTGACAGCAGTGTTTGGGTACTGGGGCAACAGCTTAGTTCTGAGCAAGGCAGATGAGTGTCCCCATCAATACACTGATAAAGGGCATTGAAAACAGTCAGGCCAGGATCTATGACACTTCTAAACTAAATTCAGCCAAAATAGGCCTATGTAGCTGCATCTGGTACCTGTTCTGCTAAGAAATGTGAAACTATGAATTGAAGAAAACATTGAGGCTGGTTACTACCAATTTAGCATTTGTAAACAGTCTGACTGGATGTTCTACAGAGCCTGCTTACTTGGAGATTGACAGACATAAATAAAATATTTATTATTCCACCTATTTATAAAATGATCCACCTGTGCTGGCAATATTTTTAATACATGCTTTATAAAACAAATTGATGTGAGTGTACAGGCTCTGTATCATGTTGCATTACTTATTTTACACCACCTAGTTCACATACTGCCTTTGGCACCAATAGGCTCAGCATATATCTTGAGTGTGCAGACTAGTGATGAAAAAAATGCATTGTGTTCTTTCATTATGTACCTGTGAAGAAGAATTAAGAAGACACAGGGTACAGAATTCTTTCTTGGGCTTAGGTGGACTTTTGAAAATGAATTTGCTTCTGAGCTCCTGTCAGCAAGAGTAACCATAACTCATTTTCTGTGGCTGTTAATCCTGCTTGTGAGGGAGTAGGGATAGTCATTTTCTTTGCAGTTGAAGGCAGGAACAGCATCATAACAAATAATGACTTTAGGATAAGCCTAAATGGATGAAGTGCAATTGCAGTTGTCCTTCAAAATTAAGAACAGTAGGACAAAAAAATACAAAAAATATGATCTAAACTAATATTACTTTAGCTTTTGTTGGGTGCTCTCTAGTCTAGGACCTGTCCAGGCTTGCAAATGCTAAGGCAATGGATGTTTAAACTTCTACAGTAAGCAGTTATTTATTCACTCTCTTACAGGTGGGAAAATCAGAAATATACAGAAATGTAGGATACAAGTGTCCCTTGTAATAGAACAGGGGGTTGTACCCCAGAGATCTGTGGTTTACTTTTAGACACTGCAGCTCATCACTGAAAGAGCACACTGAATATAACATACATTCCCAATCTTTTCAGTAAAGCAGGCTTTTTCCCTACACACTCACAGATTTCATACAGGAGAAAACCTATCAGAGATTTGGTGATTTTAAACAGTGTTTCCTCTTTTCATCTTTAGTTATAGCTGGGCAAATGGTGTCAAGTGTAGGTATCAAAAGCCATGGATAGGAACCTCTAAGAGTATGTAGAAGGATTCTATTTTGGTAATTCTTTTTGATGAAAGGCATGAGAAGAAGTTGTCTTTGGGAATGTGACAATTGCTGCAGTGCACAAAGTTATTTCCTCCTAGTGGCATCTGTTTTTCAGGGCAGAAAAATGCTGAGATTATGCTACAGCCTGAAGCTCTAGCATGTTGATGAGGTAGAAGGAGTCCAAATAAATTAACTGTTGTCAGACTCTGATTCCAGTGACTGGGATTTTATGTGGTTGGGGAAAAAATGGTCTTACATATTTGGAAAATTGTAGTCTGCTTTGGCAAGAAGGAAAGTGAGCAGATCAGAGCCTGTTTCTCATGTCATTGAAGCGTTTGAGGACTTGCCTTCTGCTGAGATGGGAGAGAACTTTCTGCAAAATTAAAAGTGTTTGTTACATCTATCTAAAGTGTGTAGCCCTGTTCTTGATGTAAGATTTGCATGACTTCAATCTGCTCTTCTGGCCTAGGGAGGTCTGCCTCTAGCAGTTAAAGGAGGTTTTTTTCAGGAATGAACTCTGACAGTTCCTTGAGTTTATGGTGCTGAATTATGTAAATATTGATGTGGGACTTGAGGAGAAAGAGCAATGTGAATTTGCCAGTGCGTATGTCCTTGCCCTGTCTTTCTGCAGCTGTCTCTGATATGATGACTGAAGTATTGCACCTTAAGTTACTCCTTAGTATTATGGTTGCAAAAAAGGGAGGGGGGATTGTTTGTTGCTGACTGCATCTTGGAAGTTGAAAATTTTTTCCTCATCTTCATGCTTCTGTATTTTTATATTCATATCCAGTGTCTCTCTGATGGGCTTATGAGAATGATGGGGAAATCTTACACTAAGATTTGGATATGAAGATGAACTCTGAGTTTGGAATTTTCATTTTTATGGACTTGCATCTTTTCAGCATGGTATGGGAGAACCTAGTGGTGCTTTAAGCACAGTTGCACAAACTGGGAGAGGAACTGCATGCATCATAGGCCCTTTTACACAGCATAGGTAGGGCTTTAGGTAGGTGCTGTAAAGCTTTAGTTTGTTGATGTGGAAATGAGGGTGCTGCTCTCTGTAAATCAGGGAGACCAAGGGGATGGAAGGTTTCTTAGCAGAGTGATTTAGCTGGGATAACTGGTAGATAACAATTCATGCTGCACACTGAGAGCCAGCCATTGAGAAATTTCTCTCTTCTGTAGAAACACACAGCCACTCAGTAGAGATTCGTTTGTGCAGCACTGAGCTGAGTTACAGTACCTGAGATTTCACATGACAAAAGAATCTTGCTGTCAGACTCCCTCTGCTGAGCTGCTGATACAAAGGGCTGTGGGAGGTGAGTAGGAACACCAAAGAGTCTCCAATTGTTCCCAGATAGCTCTTCACAGAAAGGTCTTCCCAGAGTTTGCTGCATAGAAAGCACAACCCACACATCATTGTTACTCATTCGTTCAGTTTAAGAGGCTTGTTTTTCGCAGATGTGCTCTTCCTGTTTGGCATTTGTAACTGAGGATTGTTGTTAGTTGTAGAAAAGTGTCATCCAACTATAAACTGAGATTTTCAGCTGATTCATGAGCCCCTTTGTTAACTACAGTATAAAAGGAATATGGTTCAGTGTGGAATGTAGGTTAAGCTATTTCTACCCCAATATATTATACTACACAGAGAGGGTGAAAAATAAATCTTAAGAGCTATGCAAAAAATCCCTCCCCACCTTATATCAAATAGAATTAGTAAACCAATTAGAAAATAGAGTTAATTTCTATATGTTAGCCTGTATTATTCATGTGGAGCCTAAATATAGAGATGTGTATGTATATGTGGATTTTAAAATAATTAACCAAAACTGCTGTACATGGTAAGTAAAGTAAACAATCAGTATGTTTGAGTAAGGCTTTCATGTCAGAAAATTGGCCAGACATGCTAAGAAAGGCAATAAAACTTGGGAGAAGAGGAGAAAATGAATTATCTCAGAATAATGGGACCAGGACCATTCATGTCTGTATAACAGATAATTTGTGGAGCTTGAGAGTTTTTATTTCTGCATTAATACTACAGCCAAGTAGGATAATCACAGAGAAGCAGCTGTTTATTGTTGTTCCAGGGAATATCAGATGTGTGTTATTTCTGCCCAAGTTTTCTTCAGTATGTACTTATCATCTCATGTCTAGCTTTAGAAAAGAATCTAGATTAAAAAAATAGTAAGAATGCCTTTTGAAAGTGATTTAAAAATAGTTCTTCATACTGAAGTGCAACTGTGAAAACACTTCTGAATTGGAAAAGCAGCTTCCTGTTGGCATATGGATGAAATGTGCTCTCCTAGGCACATCTGTATCTGGCTGTATCCATCTCTAGGAATTTACACTCTTCAAAAACAGCATTAGGTGTGAATCTGGCTGCTTGTCAGAAGGCTATCCTTGCTTAGGCTTCCTTAGATCAGTGAGTTTTTTAAAAATGAGGATATTTTTTAATGCATGAGTCTCCTAAAAATTGATAAGCACATAGAAAATGTTAACTATCAAAACAAAAAGGAGAAATAACAGCATTGGCCAATACGTTTGCAGCAGAGTGAGAACCCAACACATACCTCTGGAAAGTTGGTTTACTAAATTAAGTGCAAAATAACTATTCTGAATTATCTAATTGTCTTTTCATTCTTAAGGTTTTGGTTTATTGCTGCAAGATTTTTTTTAAGCTTACAATAAAGGATCTAATATCTAGCACCTGAGCATTGGCAACACATTGGAGAGAAATATCCAAAATGGAATCAAACTTATTCACTCTGTAAATTACAGCTGTATTTAACATTGAGTGTTCTGGTATTCTTGGAAGTCTTCCTTTTCAGGGAGTTTAGGACTAAAATGTCAGCAAATCAGTTTTAGTGGTGTTGATATGGTATGTGTTCAGTTGGAAAGAATGAGTGGAAGAGGGAAGAGACATCTGGATGGTGTTACTTCTGCAAAGAAAATATATATGCTCCATCATAAGGCAGAATGAAGCACCAGAGTGACTTTTCTTATGCTGTGCAAATTGTGGTTGTCCTCAGCACATTCAATTTCTGATCTGAGCCATGATTTTTAAGATCTCTTCACTACTAGGTCCATACAATCCACACAAGGTTGTTCTCCTTCAAGATTCTGAAGATGTTGTGGCTTAGGCTGAGATTTGGAGGGGTAAATCAGCTGGGGGCTGTGATCTGTAACCCAGTGACCTCCTGCCTGTCCTGGGGAAGAAGGGCACCAGCACTGTGCCTCTCCAGTCAGCCCTTCATTACCCAAAGGGAGGTGTAGTTGTTATGCTTCCTTCCCAAGTGTCCACAATGTGTGTCTGGTATCACACCAGTGTACTGTAAGGAAATAATCCAGGTGTGCTCTCCTGCCCTCAGCCCACAAACAGGAGACCGTGGGACTCCTCACCCTCAGATCAAAACATGAGAACTCTCTTTACATGAGCTTTTCTCACAACGACTTTGCCAAATGTGCAGAGCAAGGGGAGCCCTGAAGCAGCCTGTCTGCTCATCCCTTTGCAAAGCCACCTCCTTAAAGGATCACCTCATAACGGGGACTGATTGCCTGTTTGATCTTGGTGAGCCTCAGTTTCACACTAAACCACACAGATGCCTCAAGGGCCACCACAGAAGCACGGGTGATGAGGGGATAGTAGTGTATACCTGCATTCCTGCACAGTGGCTGCTGTATAGTTAAACACATTAAATAACCCTTGGAAATTATTCTGGCTGTATTAAAAAGTGGTAGCTTAGCAACTGTGGGGTTTTTTGGTGGCTTTTAAATTTTTTTTTTTTAACCAAACAGTAAAGGAAGTGAGTTCTAATCCTCTTGAGGGTGCTGTTTATTAAAATTTCCACCATGGAAATTAGACAGTATCTTCCTCTTTCCCAAAACAATTCTGAACTAATTGCCACAGAAACATTTCTTTTAGCTGAGGTGACAGAAATAGATGTTAGAGACAGTAAACAAAGTGGTTTGTTTTCCCAGAAAACTGGAAAATACAGAAGTTTGTTAGTGCATCTGTTAAATAATGGCTTCAGGAGGTTAGATAGGAGAGTATACAGGCTGTTTACATGCTCTGTATAATGGGTCAAGAACCCATAATGAGAATTAGGGTGCCTTGTAAATATGTGGTAGTCACAGCCTCAAGGTTAAATGGAATTGCCCAATCAGCAGGGTGGTAACAGGGAGTTGATGTTCTTAAACCCATTCTGGGCTTTGCTTTCCTGTGGTTGGTAAGGGTTGAATTCTGTGGGAAGTGCTCTGGGAGTAGGGGAACTAGATGAACGTGAAGTTGGCATTTGGGATTTAACCATCTTAGAAAAAGAAAGCTATATGGTTTGTTGTTATTTGGGGTTTTTTCCTCCTGATGAGTATGTATGTTCTCTCTTGCTCTTTTAAATATTAAATGTCTTAATATAAAGCACTTCTGCAAGTTGTAGGCATCTAAGTGTCAATCCATTGAAGAACTTCATCCTGTCATAGTATCCTTGACTTCAAAAATGCTTCTTACTTTGGTGGAAATGCACAAAAAACTACAAATACAGCTGAGTCTGTGCTTTACTCTGCTGCACCCTCAGATGTTTCCTGTGGAGACAAATTTGTACTTGGCTATGTATCTTGAAATTTGTAATTTCACACCTGAAATGATTATATTGATTAGTTTTCACTATATGTGCAAGGTATTTAGAAATGTATTCTGTTAATGATTACTTTCACATTTGTGACATTGAAGCCAGTTAGAAATCCTTGTGTGGTTTTGAATGTTTGAGATGTCACTGATCCTGGAATGGCACCATTTGGTCAGTTAATAACTTTTGTTATATGCTTCTTTTATACAGTGTTTTATTGGTGTTCTGTGGGGAGACACAGCATAGAATTGAGCTGCAGGCTGTGGAACACACCTGCAGAACTCCATGGCAGCTCAGGGAAGTTTGTCTCCTCCTGACTTTGGGGCAGGAGGTGCCCCATGGCAGAGCCCTATGGAGAGCAGCCTGTGGAAGCTGACAGAGCCCTGAATAGCAGGTGATCACCCCTTTGGGGACATGAGGAAAGTGCTGCTGACATGGCAATGTGTGACAGGTTGCTTAGTGAGACTTCCCATATGGGGAATACTGTCTCTTGGAGAAGTGTATAAACCAGCTTGTTTCTTTGGATAAGCAATTCAGATTCTCTGTCAGTCTGAGTCCATGCCTCAGTTGTTGCTGTGTTCCCTATTGCAGACATTATCCATTGAAATTCAGTTTACTCACCATACTGTAATTGTTGCTTCCTCACACTTGTTTTGCACCCATTGGAGAATGCTTTAGGGAAGGAAATGCCAGAATATAGAAGGGGGAGAAAGATCAGTGCTCAGTCGTCCCTCTTGACCACTTTAATAGAGATAATTGCAATAATCATATCTATAGTAAATATGCTAAAAAGCAGTAGTAGGTTAAAATTATAAAATTGCTATAACTATCTGTTGATAGCTGAGCTGTGTCCAAATGTGTAGTAATAACCTTATGATTCTGAAAGCTTCTCTTGTACCTAGGGTGCCCCTTTTCCCTCCACAACATTAACAATGTGCATCTAATGTCAGTCCAGACAGGTTTTTTTGACAGAAGGTAAAATAAGGGTAGCTGTGGTACTGAAATAGATGTGCAGGTGCACACAGAAATGCAGCTGTAACACAGGACATGGTGGCATGCTCAGCTGGGTAACCATTGCTCCCTGGACAGTGGCAGACCCTACCCAGCTCCAGATACCCACACCTGTGCCAGGCCAAGGCACAAAGGCTGTGTTTCATTGGGAGGACTTGGCAGTCTCTGGGCTGGGAGGTGAGGAAGGGCACCGGAGGGCTCCTGCACAGTCTCTCCCAGCTCTTGCCAAGGTGTTGAGTTGTGGTGCCACGCTTGCATCTGTGTGCCATAAACATATATGGTGTAAAGCATTGAAGGCTCTGGCAAAATACCTGTGCTGCTCTTGCTGGATGTAATGCTCCAAGGCCAAGACCTCACAGGGAACTCGTGTCTCCAGCTCATCTTCTGCAGGGCTGGAGTTCATAGAGAATAAATTCCTGGAGTGTTTCTGCCTTGCAGCTCTGCAGGTAGAGCAGGAGACAGTGTGGCACGATGCTATGGCAGGGTGCAGTATCCAGGGGAACTGTGAGGGAATATACTTCCCAGCTCCAGTGGAACAGGACAGTCCCTTTTATTCTGTGACCTTGCAAATGACCCACTGCAGGTCAAAACAGAGGGTCTGCATTTGCTGGTGCTTAACTTTAAGTGCTTATACTAATGTTGCTATGAATACTCCAAAATAGCATTGAAACTCCTTAGTATTTCAAGCCCATATTGCTTAACTAACCCCTTGAAAACCCATGCCCAGGGAAAAATTATTCTAAATCTCCCATGTCCAAATTCCAGATTTGAGTGGAAAGAATTACAAAATTGCATGCAAATGTTTTGGATTAAAATGGATTTTTACAGTGAAGCCTTACAATTATTATAAAGTAACTGCTATAAACAAATCCATTATTTTAAACTAGTTTGCAAACAGAAGTAATGCATTGGCTCTTTCTTCAGAATCAGAGGTCATGGTTTCTGAAGGGCTTTGCTGTTAAAGCTCAAGGACCATGTTCCATTTGAATTGGGAAGAAGCTGGTATCAGGTACCCTCACTTGAAAAGACCCACCACTCAGCAGGACAAGGATGTCTGGCTGTGTGTTGCTAAGATGGAAAAAGAGAAATCTCTTCTCTCTCCCTTGGCAATGGTTTATGGTGCTTACCTGGAACAGGCTCTTCCCATTTGAACATCTCCATAGCCACATACTAGATGAGAGCACAAGATTAAAGCAGAAATCTTGTTCTTCCATCTCAAGAGACAATCTGCCATCTGTACAGCTTGTTTTCATAATACAAGCATAAGTGAAATTTTGTAAATGCTTTTCATTTCAATAATTAAAAGTTTATGTCGGTGAAGGAAGACATTTTTAATAATTTTGCTTTTAAGGCTGGGAAGGGGAAGAGGGGAATATGCCAGAGACCAAATGGCTGGAATTTTTGTGTGAGTAAAAGAGACAGGAAGGATTTGGTGGTTCAGCCTTATCAATGTTACAAAACATGGGGCAGGTGCTTGTAGTAGATGCAAACAGCATTAAGTCAGTAAAGATCAAGTAATTTTTTAAGGGGACATGAAGTAGCGTAAATGTGACAGAGCGCCACATACTCCTTGCAAATGTTTGAACTTCAGCAGTTTCTGTAGTTTGAACTTCAGCAGGCTGCGTTAACCTGTATTACACACAGTTACAGGGCAAATGAACTTCATTACTGAAAGGTGTCTTGGCTGCCTGTGTCAGTAATGACGTAGGTCAGCCTTGGATTTATCATATAAATACTGCTTAAGAAAACCACGTGCCATGTAATAAAAATGTTCTATCTAAAACCACACACTGGCTTAAATAAGAAAAGGGTTGTGTCCTTGAAGAGGCTGTGAAGAACAGGAAACCTCACAAATTCTTGTGTTTAGCACTACTTTTTAATATCCTTGCATTAAAAATGAATGATTACTTTTTAATATTACTTGTAGCCGACTATCCCCTACCGTATAGATAAATTTCTTGTATGATTTTATTATATGCTCAATAATAGTACCTATAAGCTCAGATTTCTTTTGAATATAAATGATTGGAAACAATATCTACCCTAAAGCATCTTTAATGTCATTATAGATGGGTAGGAGTAAATTAAGCGGTATTTAGCCACCGAAGTCTTTAATTTCATTGCATTTGAGTAGGAGTTAGACATTATGAGGTCCAATTAAAAAAGTCACTAATGTTTTTACATCTGAGTAGGAGTAAATTAAACAAAATCACTCCTGAGCTGCTAATATCATTTTAATTGAATGTCATTCAGTTTCTAACTGCTGTTACAACACAGTAGATAATGAGTCAAGCTCAACAAATCTTCTGAGCTCCAGGTACCATGGCTACTAGGGGTGAGGGCAGAGTTTAGGGATGGAGAGGGAAACTGTTGGAAGTTAGGAAGCTGACAGGAATGATAGCAGGCCTGACATCTCTTGGTTGATGAGACCTATGTTCATCTAAAAATATCACCCTAACAAGAGCTAATCTAGCAAGGCTGCAAGCCAGGTCATTATTTCTAGTGTTCAGACATAAAAAAAAAAAGGCAAAAAAGGGCATTTATCCAGAAGATGTGATTTACAGAGTGAATGCTAGAGAGGCTAATGCCATTTATTCACACCTCATGAATAATTCATTGTTTGATGATGAGACAATGGTGAAACAATACCAGACAATATATAGATTAACACATGTGAAAATATAAAATCATATCCTATCACAAGCATTATTTTTTGATCTGTAACCGATAATACTGCATTTTCCTCATACATGGAAATCTTTTCACTTTGGTAAATAGCAGGTTAAGACAAGCTGTGGCACTTCTTATAGTGACAGTTAAAGAGAATGGAGTGAAAAATACCCTTCATTGTAACTGAAATTACTATAAAACAGTAGATATTTTGCCCTAAAAGCAGTTCAAGCTGTTACACAATGCTAGGCTTCCATCTGGAAAAACTGCAGGGTTTTCAACTCACTATTAGTTTGTGAGCATCAGATCTGTTCTGATGTTGCTTGATGTGTACGTGCTTGACTGCTGAGAGCAAATATTCCTTTAAAGTGTGCATGTAAAACCAAGAGACCAGGGTCTCCTGCCTGAAGCTCAGTCCTTGTTCCAAACTCACGTTGGGTGTTGGCTTCAGGTACAATCACACACTTGTGTATAGTCACACCCTTCCTTTTGGCCTATGGGGTAGGTGTGGCTCTGGTCTCTGCAGAAAACAGTGAGGTCAAAGGGCCACCATGGTCTGTGTATTCACATGTGTCTGGTGCTACTTCTTGCTCATGTTCAGAAAGTCCCATCAACTCTCTTGGCTATGTACTCAAAATCATAGGGGGGAAACTTTTAGTTCTGACTGTTTCTTTCTTTTGTATGAGAAAGGGTAGAGAGAAAGTCAGTGCTGCTGGAGGGGGAAAGGCACTGCAGAGCTACAAACTGTCTTTCCTCAGAGCCCTGAGGGGAATAATATTCTCCTGTTATAGAAGAATAGGTTGCATGTAGCCACTGCAGCACCCTTTTCCTCAGGGTTCTCCTGTAACCTCTGTCTCCAGATAACAGAATGTACCAAGGCAGCACAGAGTTGCCACAGAAGAGATGTTGTGCCTTTCCAGGATGGACTTCCCTGTATTCTCCATCCTAAAGGTCAGTTACTTAGCCCAGGCACTGCTTGGCAGATCTGAGCTGTATTCCAACAATGTCCTTTCTGTCATAGATCATTCCCCAATTTTTGCAGAGAGCAGCAAAGGGTGTGAGGAGGTAACTGTAGAAACTTCAGTAGTAGGAAACTTCAGATAGGAAAGCTACAATTCGTTCTTGGCTGGAAGGACAGATTTCCCAGTGCTAAGGACACTGCCTTCTCAAATATGGTGCTTTGACAAAGACAATTGTCAAATTCTGCTTCTTCCCAGGTGTTTCTCATATTTAATTGTGAGATTCTCCATATACTCTCTCAGCTCATGCTATATGTCATTGTGTAGTTCTGCTTTTACTTTTCTTGCAATAAATGGATGTCTGACAAGACATCCTGGACAACTTGAAATTAGTGAGTAAATTAAAGAAACTGTCAGTGGATGTAAAGAGGGAGGCAGTCCACTAGATTCTGGTGAACTTCTCAAATAAAAATCTGGAGTCTGTAGCTGTTAGTTTCAGATAGAGAAAGAGGATGGGAAGTAAAATTGTTCATTAAGTAGGTTTTGCTTTTACAGCTGATTTTCAAATGAGCAAATATGAGCAGAAATTCCTGCTTGGGATTCAAGTCTGGCTGCTTTTTGCATTCACCTTCCGTGATGTGGAACACCAAAGAGCCCCAGTGCTGAATTTTGGTTCAGTATTCCCAGCAGGCAAGAGAGTGAGCTCTGTGAATTTAGACTTAAAGCTTTCATGCAGGGTGTGTGAAGAAAAGTTTGAGATTGAGCGTGGGCTAAACTCTCTGTGTAGATGTATTGTTGCAAACATGCTCTGGGACATGTGGAATTATATTGTTACTTGGGGGAACAATGATGAGATGTTTTGACATAGCCTTTTGTCTTTTCTGCGTAGATTGCACTGGAACATGTTACAGCTTGTTTTAACTAATGTGCTACATAAGTTGGTTGTGTCTTGTGTCTGTGAAATTCCAATGGTAGCACTGCAAAAATAATTACTAACAAAACTCTTACAGCATTTACTTGGGGAACTCCTAAGAAACTTAATAACTTCCATCATGTTAAGATACTTAAATAGGTAGGAGTTTACTTATTGAAGGGCAAGGATATAGACTTTGCTTTGGGATACCTGTTTAATGCCCTGCCTGTGCCTAAGTGGCAATTTGTGAAACATTTTGCATCTGCACATGAAGTTGTTCCACTTGATCTCTGTGTCTGTCAATCACAAAACAACAACACTTTTTCAAGAGGTCTAAAGACTACTAATTCAGTATTAAAATATTAGACCTGGATCTTATTTCTTGAAAAAAAAAATCTCATTGCAGTCTCATATTGCCATTTTTCTCAATCTTCCACTGCACTACTGCACTTCCAACCTCCCAGAGTCCAAGGGGTTTGTGAATTGCACTTAGAAGCACTATGGAACTAGGATGCATTCCTGGGTAAGCAACAAAACTCTGTCACCTATGGAAGTATTGCTAGGCTAGAAGTCATCATGGCTGATACTTCTGCTTGCAAAGAGAGCAGTTTGCTTCAGTAAAGAAAGTTGTCACAGTGTAGTAGAAGATAAAGTAATAAATGTTTTCAGTTATTCTTTTTTCCTGGCAATCCTGATTTGAGCACTTGCTTCCTTGAATTTTGTTGGTCAGGTAAAGTTCCTTAGCTGTTCAAGTCTCTACTCTCTCTTATTTAACAGTCATGTTGAATGTTTTTATCTTAAGCTTAAAGAGGTAGGTCAAAACCATCTTTCTTTTCAAATGGGCCAATTTAAATGAAAAGGGTTATGTTTTTCAAAATTTTCTAGTTGTAAATGTTGTTAGGCATGTCTAATGTAAATTTAGATTACTAATGAATCTGCCTTTGCCTCACATTGTTCTTGTAGTCAAGCCCTTAGTTTCCTATCTCAGAAATATTTATGTCTTTCAAAGCTGAAAAGTCAAGTTTTGCTTGGTGTCTGTTCAGAGCCCAGTTACTCTTTCCCCTGTGACTGGAACATGTAAGCTGTTCTCCACAAATAACAAATACCTCTGAAGTCTGTGGGCATAAAACCAGGTAGAAGAGCTCTTGAAAATGCATCTGGTATCAAATGAGGAACTTTATTTTTTTTTTTCTGTAGCCACAAGTTATGGAATTAGTTTGATGGAGTTATGTTTACAGTGTCCTTAGTGCTTGCTTTGAAATATGTCAGTAAATATAAAAATCAAACTACTCATTGTATTGATCACAGGTGAATCTAGTTTGACTGTTTGCAAATGGCAGTACCTTCAGTGCTAGCTGAAGATAGGAATGCTGATCTTGAGAGAGCTATTTGTTCACAAAAATCACAGAACTGGGTATTTATGCCCTCTGCTCAACCATGGCCTATAGAAAGCTGAAACAATGAGATACTGGGGGCTCTGTGCTTGAACCACCTCCCCTGTAAACTAATGTGCTGGAGTTGATGAAGGCACACTCTTTGTGGGTTTTGCATGGTTCTGACAGGTGACAAAATCACTGCAGGTTGTGATCCGTGTCATCTGCTGCAGGCATTCACTGCGTGTGCCTTTCAGAGCACTTCTAGCTGGAGCCACATGAGGCCAGCCTGGGTTCCACCTGGGCTCTCTGGGTGTCTGTGTGCTTTTGAAGTGCTTGGGTTAGAGACAAACCTGACCATGAAAGGTCTCTATATAAAAGACTCAGAGCTGGTCCTTTTAAGGAGGAAGGACTGCTCACCTCCTCCCCCCAGTGCTGCCTGTGACACATTGTCCTAGCTGAGTCTCAAGGAAGAAGAGATGTGACTTTGCCTATTCAAGCAGCTAACAGTCCTAGGTGGGACCTTGTCTTTCTTTAGGGGTACTGGGTAGAACATGCACACACCACTTCCATCCTAGATTTGAGCCCAGACAGGCAAATTCTTCTGCTTATGCAGCTGGAGAAAGATGCCCTCAGAGTACAATTTATGGCATTTAAGTCAGATGCTTAAAATGAGACAGTCTGTATGCATCCTCTGTCTGTATTTTGTATACTAATCTGAAAACCTGGATGGTAGGAATCTAATGCTTTTTAAGCCTGTGGGCAAGACTGCCTAAATATCTGCCTATCCACTGCATGGATACTGACACAAAAACACTCTGTGTTGTCTTTCATCAGCTCTGCCAGGGAACAACAAGACTGAGAATGTGTGAAGTTTGCTGTCCCTGCATCTCTGTCTTTCCCAGGTATGCAGTCATCAGAACTGCTGCCCAAACAGGACTGTTTTGCTTACCATCTTACAGGATGCACAAAAGCAAAATTTTGCCTCTGATTAGTTACACAGCGTTTTCCTTAGCAGTTAGGAGGTTTTGATCAGCTTAGAGAGTTTGGTATGACTTAGTGCTGACTTTGGTTTGAGTATCTAATTCTGTTAAAAGGAACAGAAGCGTTTTGTGCTTTTGGTGCATTTTAAATGTTGCTTCTTTGTACCCCTTAAGATAAAATGCAAAATGACCTTTTAAACCTCAACAAAGCAGTGTAAGATATGGAGTAGTGCATTCTGAGTACGAGTTAGACTAAAATTCTTTAATCAACATCCAGAGTGTATAACAGACTTAAATAGCACTCTTTGGAACGCAACTCATGAGCTAGACTTTCACATTATTTTAATTGCTTGCATAGGAAAGTACATACCTATTCTTGTGGTTATTTTCTCTGGTAGCATCTCAACTTTCACAGTCTGTGTACCTGTGTAATAAACATGAATAGATGGTGGCAAAGGGGCATCACAGCACAAATACCCTTTTCCTTTTAATGACGTTTAGAAAGACTCATTCTTGTCCAAACCATTAAAAGCTGAATTCAGGCAGTCAACAACATAAAAGAAATGTAGCTGTCAGAATGAGTTTCAAAATATCCTCTTCCCATGTACAACACACGAGACATAGCTGTTCTGTCATCCAGGTGCAATTGTGGCTGTGGTTCCCTGGTAGAGACCAAGCACAATGCATTGCTTTTAACATCTTGTTCTGAGGATCCTGGGTATGTTTAGAACATGTTGGTGCCAGCTGGCAGATTGCTGTGAGGCTGAATACACGAGGCTTCTGCTCTTGCAGTGTCATTGCAGCTCCACTATTCCTTCATCCATTTTTGATTTCTGTAATTCAAGGGACTTGCTTTGCATGCACCTTCACCTGAGTTTGCCAGGAGTGCTTTTCTGTATCAAACCTCACCTTTGATGCAATTTTTTATTGCAGGATTAAAAAAAAATCACATTAAATCAAAATCATGCAACTAGTTTCTTTTTTTTTCCCCTCACTAATTGCTTTTACGTTAGCCTCACTAATCCATAAGTGCCAGTAGTCTCTGAGATACTGGATCTCATTTAATTTCCAAAGAAGCAGAAGAGAGCTAAAACAAGAAAATGTCACAGCATAAACAGACAACAGAAGGGAAGAAAAAACTAGATAAAACAGTTTCTTATCCTCCTACTTTACATTCATTCACTCAGCCATATCACATGTAACATCAGAGCATTCTCATCTTTTGAAACTTCCTTATCACTCAAGAGGAGTGACAAGTTGATCTCCCTTCACATACGTAATTGTGCAAACGTCACAGAGCCTGAGGAGAGAGGACTCTCCTCCTGCCCAGTAACCATTACAACTTTAAAGGTTAGTAGAGGCAGTCAACATTATTTCAACATTTTTCCCCAGAATTGAGAGTATAAATCAAAGATGGTTTGTTTGGTTTTCTGTTTTGGGTTTGTTTTTGTTTTAAGGATGATTTTTAGAACAGTATTGGTTTAAAAACAATACAGAATAAAAGCCTTGAAACTATGGGAATATTTCTCTGGATTTTTTTTAAAGTTAAATTTTGAGTCCAAGTGACTTTTTATTTAGGAATTTAAATTGATTTTTAAAAAAATCAAAGTGAAATGTTTAAAAAATCTTGAAGGATTTTGATTGACTTTAATCAGTGTTGTATCTGGATCTCCATTTGTGGAAAGTTTCATCTTTTTATTCTGATTCCATTATTTTCTAAAAATAGAGGGCATATTGAAGAAACTTGAGTATTATAATTTGAGCCATTGAGAGGAAGAGTTAATACTGACTTGAAATTATAGTGCCCCATTTACTTGAACAGGTAGCAAAAAAATAAAAAAAATTGCACAAATTCTGTCTAGTTCATAGGAGTATTTGGTTAAAAAAAACTTAGGTTATGTATATAGGGAATTTTAATGAGAAAATAATCAGAAGATAATTTCCTTGTTTAGTCACAAACCCCTTTCAGCCAGTGCTATCTCAAATTTTTTTTATATTTTTGAGAGGTTCTTCCATTAGCTTCCCAGGTTAGCAGATTTGCATCTGCTCTTAAGAAGTGGGATAACTTCTATTGTTTCCTGTTGGCTAAGTCAAACATGAATCTATTTTATCCATCCCAATCATAATTAGCCTAACCCCAAAGTTATGTGATAGCCTAGGTTAAAAAAAAATGTAGCTAAGGATCACTATTTTGAAGTAACATATTTATTTAACTTTGACAAATGCACTAGAACTTCTGATTTCAATCCTTGACTTTTATAAATCAATATTAGTAGCAATATTTCTGCTGTTAAAAAACAGTGCTATTTGAAACAAAAATATTCTATTCAAAACCAAATGTGATGTAAAAATGTAAGATATCCATTTTGGAAATTAAGTATTGCAAATTTCATTATTGAATTTGTTTTCATTCAAATAATATGTCGAGATTTTGGCATTTTCCTTTCATTTGAGACAGAAACTGTTTTAAAATCTTACATTCTCACCAAATGGAGAAAGCAATTTATTCTAGGTAGAAATTATAAAGGTAGTGAGAGTAGCTCTGTGATTTATCCTTCCCAGAGGCATTGA
Source organism: Ammospiza nelsoni (assembly GCF_027579445.1). Taxonomy (NCBI): domain Eukaryota; kingdom Metazoa; phylum Chordata; class Aves; order Passeriformes; family Passerellidae; genus Ammospiza; species Ammospiza nelsoni. Next base: position 29,779,762 of record NC_080640.1, on the reverse strand, counting down.
CTTAGTGGATGAGTCTAAGACTGAAAACTTAAGAAATATTAGAGACAGCAAACATAAAGACAGTTCTTTATCTGGACATTCATCTCCGAACAACTGTGTAGTGGAGAAGCCATTTGGCTCACACCTGCTTGAGGCTTGCCACTTAGCCACTGTTGCTCTTCATGTTTTCTGAGCTATTTTTCCAAATAATACTTGCATAGAAAAGTATATATAAAACATATAGGTATATATATGTTGCCTGAAATGATCATGTGAGCCTGAGACAAATGGCAAAATCAGCCCCTGCTCAAAATTTCTGAAGTGAAACTGAGCACAGTTGCCGATAAAGCCAAAGGTAAATTCCAGAGTATGAGAAGTAGTGTAACTCATAGTATAATTTTGAAGATAGTTGTCTGAGTGGATCTATAGATTGAGGAGTTTTTGCCTGCTGTGGATATACATTCATTGTAGCAGAAAATTATTTTGTAGTCAAATTGTTAGCACAATACAAAACTGCTTGAAGAATCATAACTCTGAGGAGAATTGCTGAGCACATACATGAGGGCAGATACTTCTGTTCACAAGCCTTTGTTCTCATGGAGAGAAGCCAGCTGTAGTGTAGTGCTAATGATTAGCTCACTTTTCTCATATCAATATAAATAATACCCATGAGAAGTACTCTGCCTTTTCATTTCTTTTGATGATCTGCCTACATGGTGGGTAGCAATGCCCACCCTCTTTTCCTCCAAGCCCAAATGGATGGTCCCCACACAGCTCTGTAATATAAGGGTCTGTCATGGACAGGATTAGGCTCTCAGGAAAGCAGAGACTTTTGTTTATCTTCACCAGCAAGAAGATGTTTAAAAGCCCCTCAGCCCACAGGCTGTCATGCTGACAGTCCTTATCCTCATCTTGCTACTCTGGCTGGAGGGTTGGGCTTGTGGTCATCCTACAGCAGCTGTAAAACAGCAGATGAACATGGGATGGGCATCTTTATTGCTAGAGGAAAAAAGACTGCTCCTCTAAAAAGCTGAATATTTACCTAATACCTGGGAGCTATTTGAGGCATGAAGCCCCTCACAAGAACATTGCAAATCCAGCCAGCTAGTTAATATTGCTAATATTTTTGAGCAGGTCTGCTGAAAATGGTGATTATTTGTACAGTGAATGAATAACTGAGAGGCTTGCTGTTTTAAGTTTAGAGCATATTTTATGGTGTAATGGTTTCTGACAAGCAGTGTGAAAAAATGCTAAATTGAAAAAGGCAATAATATATGGAAGCTCACAAATGTGAGTGTCAGTGGCAGCAATTTGTTCTTTCTTGTTTGCTACCCAGCCACCTCTCATTATGTTATTCTTCATGTCCTAAAGTCGACCAATTCCAGGAACAAATCAATACCAGGGAAATCCTTTTGTCTTCTTCTAAGGCATAACATGTAAAGAAAGCTCAGTCAATATGTCTTTTAATAACATCTAATGGAAATGCCTGGATTTCCCTTCATGTTCTATAATTAATTGAGCTCCTTGCCACCCACAATGTATAGTTGTTCCCCTCTATATTCTCTTTTGGCCTAATTGTCATTTGTTTTTCTGTTTGATTTGTCTTCAGCTTTTTTCTTTTTTTTTTTTTTCTTTTTTTTTTAATGGTGTTGGATGTGCTTTGTGCTTAGTTTTATCTTCCTGTGCTTTTGCTTCTAAATGTCAGCATAATTTTTCTGCCTTATAATATCGGAGAAGTTATAACCATCAATCAGTCCAATAGAAGAGCAGAAAAGATTAGATACCATTTATCTGTATTGGTTGCCCATTGTAATGACCCAGTGGACAACATGAACAGATAATCTGTTGCTTTGATGGAAACTAATTATTCTTAAGAGTGACAGCGTTGAAATAGCTTTTGTGACATGGTTTTTAAAAATGATGACTACCTAGTCATTGCTAGTGTAAGACTGCATTTTCTGTGCTGTTTTCCCTATATTAGCAGCAGGAAACTTAGAATTTTTTTTTTTTTAAAGGAAAGAACCCTATTTGCAGAGACAAAAATATCTGACATCCCATGTAAAATGCCTATTAAATTTAATACAGAAAACACTGCTCTAGCTGCTGAAAAGTAAAAATGCACTGCCATCTTATTTCTGTTGCATGTAGTTGATCTTGTTGTTCTGTGAATATGAAGCCTTTTTTATTTTGACAGCTAATGGTTCTGCCAGTGTACTGTGCTGGCATTTCACCTCTTGAAAAGAAAGTTTCCTGCAGCTAAAAATATGTGTCTAATTGAATGATGGAATTAAAAGCAAGTGATACAGTTAAAAATAGCTGTTTCCATCCTTTCCAGGCACATGTAAATCACACAACTTTTACTCTATGTCAGTTAAAGGACTGGGGGGCAAAAAGGCAAAAAAGCAAAGAACTTCAAGAACTTCCTTAAAACTTGCCTGTATGAGGATTTGGTAAATGGCAGGATTCTTCAGTGTGTCCTGAAATTCAGTACATGCAAGCCATTGTTGTCTAGGGAAGCATGAGGAAAGAGTCTGGGAATGGGGTCTCCTCTCTGGGACAGAATCTGTGACCTCAGATCCTTCTGCAGTGACAGGGCTGTGTGTGCCACGTCCCAGCTGGGCAGTGCTTGCCTGGCAGGGACCATGTGCCTTGGCCAGGCAGGAGCTTGCTGAGTCTCCTACAGCTGCTGCTGAGCTTGTGACACTGCTGCTCCTTGGGGCAAAGTGAGCAGGGGAGGTGCTGTTTGCTAGGTTTGCACTTTGGCTGAGAGCTGGTGCTGTGCCCACTCCCAGAGGGTGTGATGGGAAGCTGGAGATGGAAGTGTTTTTATCTCTGCTGTCTGGCAAATTATTGACATGGCTGAGAGGAAGTAGAGCAATATTCCTGTCTTCCTAAAGAAATGGAGGGGTGTACTAAGTCAAGAAAGTTCAACTGACTCCTCCTGGGTAGATGAGTGCTTTTTCAGTACTGTCATTTTATTTCTCTGCTCTGTGGGATGTCTGGACACACTACCTGGCCTGGTCAAAATGTCACCTTGGCCACTTGGTCAGCTCTGCTGTGACTTAATCTCACTTGGGCTGTTGTAAATCAAGATGTCAGTTCCACTATCCTGCAAACCCATGGATCTTGGACCTCTGCCCAGCATGAAGTGCAGATCACCACAAAAGGTCTGTGGTCTTGGGTAGTCCAACCATCATTTGATATGGCTAGAGAAATTTGAAAGCTTTGAAGCAATATCAAGCATTGATTGCTGTGCCCTTCTCTGCACTGTTTTCTTGGAGAGATGGGAAAAGGAAGCTCAGAGGTCAGAAGAACTGGCTGATTAATTTGAACAATTAGAACTGATGCATACTGTGAATAACTAGTAGACTAGATTTGTTTATATGGGCACTAATGAAAATTTCTTAGTTATATGGTTGTTTTGAGTTGGGAGCAAGTAGTAACTATAAAGGTCTAGACTACTAATGAACTAATAACCTAAAATAACTTAAATGCATAAAATATAGCAGAGCACCTATGAATCCTTCTGAAGCATCTGAAAATTAAATTGTGATGGTATTTCAGGATGAAAAGAGTCAATGGTAAAGAAAATTTCAAGTGGTTCTGCAGTGAACAGAGCACATTTAAAATACCTATATTAAGCAGCAAACTTAGTTCAGTGTGGCTTCTGCAGACAGTTCTCTGCTGTTCAGTCCAGTCCACCTTTTCATCCACAAGTGTCTCTTCTTCCCTCTGCAAAAGCAACATAAGCCTATGGACTAAAGAATTTTGCTTATTGGTTCTGCATGAATTCTCAGCAAGGTTTGCTTTAATCCTGTGTATGTATTTTATTAGAAATACCCTCAGCAGAGACCTCTCTACACACTTCTCAAGTGTGCTTTTGTGTGTGAGTATGCATTTTTAAAAAAATTCTCATAGAAATTCCACTGTCTCTTCCTATGCCTTTCTTATTCTTAAGTTGCTCTGGAGGTAGAGACTTGTAATCAGCCCTTTTTAAAATACACAAAGCAATCTGTCATCTTCTACACGGCATTTCAGATCTTTCCAAAGTGTCTATCTTAGCATCACTGAAAGGAAAAAACCCTGATGTTAAGAACTGCCAAGTTAATGGTTAATCAGTGGTGTCTGGTCCCCATCCATGGGACATCTTGTAGAACAATCAAGCCTTGCTCTGTCATAGTCCCAAGCAGTGATTGCCTCTGCATCCTATGAGACATGAGGCACTAGGGATGAAGATGGAACGCCTCAGTAGCTAATTAAACAAGGCAACTACAACTGAAGTACATGCCTGAATAAATAGGCTGGAGTACAGAATCTGTCAAGCTGATCTGTCTTTAAGTGCTTTGCACCCTTCACTGTACCTGGTTGAACATTAACATCCCAGATTTGCTGATTTTCACCAATATCCTGCCACATGCAGAGAACTGGCTGAAAGGAAGCTGGTATTTTTTGTAAAGTAGCTCCTTGAAGCATTATCCGAAAAAAGACATCAATCTTCACTGTTGTAAAGAAAGAGCACAAGATGTTTTAAACATTTTGAAGACAAAATGCACTGTCTGTACTTTCCTATTTCTCTTCTACTACTTCCTTGCTCACTGAGGATGTATGTTTTTATAAGAATTCAGAAAAGGAGTATCATAAAGAAAATGAAGGAACAATGATAAAGCAAGTGCTCTGCTCTTCCCTGCCTGTTCACACATTTTCTAACTTTGTCTATGGCTGAGCCTTCTAAAATTCTTATCTGTGCATTTCAAGGGTCACCAGGATTTCTTTCCAAAGTCCATGAAAAAAGGCATGCAAAATAAAAGCAGGAATAAATACAGGAGGAAAGCTTTTCCTCAAAGCATTTTATCTTCTCCCTATCCTGTCTGGAACAAAAAAACCACAACTGCAAAATCTAAAGGAAATAACCAAAATATTTCTTGGAAATATACATTAAAAAAAGATGGGGAGAGTTGATACAGTTGAAACAATACAGATGTAGAAGCAGGAATGTGAGGAAAAACAGCACCAAGAATCTACTGCTACTGAGGTTGTGAATAACAATCTTCTCTGAGTGAGGACAGCAGAGATCACAGAGTGGTATTCCAAAAATCTGTGGAAAAGTCTGTGCTGTAACAGAAAGATGTCAGTGTAGAGAAAAAATATTTAGCAAATTTGGCAATAGTTACTGAAATAGAGCTGCAGATGAAACTTTCCTTTCTCTAGAAAAGGTTGCACCTTTAGAAAAAGTTATCTCCTTAAATGTATTCATTGACTACGGACAAGGAACTGTGCTAAGCAATTGGAATATACAATACTGAGGCTCAAGATTCTTAGATGATTTTGGTAGGAAGCTCAATTCTTGTTCAGAGTTAGGAGTCCTCAGAGTAACTGGAGATTTTGGAAGGTTTGGGATGAGCACCCAATTGATGTGGGCAAACTTTGTTGAGAATTAGTATTGACTGTGCCAGTGAAAGTGTAGGAATGGTTTTGAGTGGAAGATTTTGAGCACTTATTGTGAGTGATGTGAATTTTAAGGGATAAAAACAGGATAAAATTTGTGCATATTGCTGGGGAAAGTGTACAGGTAGCTGTCACAAGGAACTGTTTGATGTGCTTGAGGAATGGAACAAATATGGCAGGACAGAAGTACAGAAATTGTAATAACTGTGCACACTTTTGTACCAGTGTTCCTAGGAAGTACCAGCAGTCTGGGCAGATAAAAGTTATGAAAGTTTGTGAGTGAGACTGGGAACCAAATTCTGCCTTCAAAAAGGGTTTAGGCCACAGAAGGATCTGTGTTGTCTGAGCTGAAATCAGGATGTCATATATAGAGTACACAACTAGTCCTTGAGCAGGGGCTGGGCTCCAAGCCTTGCTCCAAGTATTGTACTATAGCTCAGATGGGCACTTTTCTCTGGCCCCTTTTGTAGAGCAGCTTCAGTAGGAAAGCTGGGAATTGCCTTTTCTGCTGAGGAGGTCATAGAGCTCTCTCAGGTGCAGCTGAACACATTTCAGCCATTTGGCAATTGCAATCGTAGACATGCTCATTATTACATCAAAACCACCAAATGCACCTCAGGTGCTGAGGAGGAGTGTACAGAAGGAATAGTCTCTGCATTGTTTGCTGCTGAAAGACACTCTGAGCAAGTCATTCTCTGGGCACTTTGACAAGATCTCAGTTCTATAATGATGGAAGTTCCTGGATGTTTCTGACCCCAAGAAATTACTTTGGATTTGTTTAAATGTCTTAGTCCTCAAATGTCTATTTCTATTTATTTTTTTTCAAAGCAAAGATATTTCTAAAGCTATATTTGAGACCTTTTATAGAAAATGGTAGGAAAATGGAAAGCTAAATTTTACTAAACCATGGGCCAAGGAAGTACACTATAAAATTACTGACATAGGCTGAAGTCTGGAAGTGCAGATGTATCCTTGCAATAACTTTCATTTTAATTGTCTGTTTCTGTTAAATCAGAGAGAAAATGCAAATTGCCGTGAAATCAGAGTTAATTTATATTCTGTGTAGCTGAACTGTTTTATGAATGTTTTCCCCTACAAAAAAAAGTCTTTTGAGATATAGAAAATATTCACAGCCGTTTTCAGATACATGGAGATATTCCCACTTTCAGTACAGCAATTCAAAATGGAAAATGTTCTAAATGAATCTGAAGCTAAAATAAAAGCATCTGGGATTTGATTTACCCCAGTAATTCCCCTCCTCTTTTTTCTCTGTTGGGGAGGGGGGATGAAAATCCCAAAAGCAGAAAACCAAACCATGAAAACTTTTTAAAATTTAATTTGTTTCAAATCTTCTTTTGTACCTATGCTAGATTCCTAAAATTAAAAATACTCACAAAGTAAGTGGAAAAGGTTTTACTCCTACTGACATTTGAACTTTGCTACTTGTTTCTTCCAAAACAAACCTGGCAGAAGACTGAGCCAGACCATCTCTGTTCAGGAAAAACACTTTTCAAATCAGTTGATGTATCAGCTGTGGTTTCAAAGGTAATAAGGTGCTTAATGCCCCTCTATCTCCTGGCAGGTGTGAAGATTTACCTAATCATTCTGCATTACTGTAAATAACTGGCCAAACCATGATTAATAGAGAATTTGTCCCTAAGGCTTAATCTTAAAGCACTTGCAATGCAAGTGCTATAAGAAAAAGTGATGTCCCAGTTGTACACTGGAGCTCAGTTTTGGTCTGAATACTGAATGTGCTGAGTTTGGCTAATAGCAGTCAAAGTTTTCTCGTTATGTGGATGCTCACTTAAACACCTAAAGTAACCCTGGACTGATAAAATTAGAAGTGGAATCAGCAGAATGCTGCAAGACAATATTTCATTTCCTGAAAATGTTTTTCTAGCTAATAAACATCTGCCAGAAAGGACTCCGTGGGGGCAAGAGCATCTACAAATACGGAAAATTTAAAGAAGTATTCTTCCACATTGCTAATGACTTGGTCAACTGAGAGTGTGAAACACAGCTCATTTTAGTTTGTTGTTAGGCAAAACATGCTTGATTCCTAAGTACAGAAAATATGAGCTTTTGATATCACTAGTTAGTCTAATTGACTCATCTGAGTCCTGTTTGAGCTCTATGATTCATCATTTTTCAAATTAGTAGGGACATAGGTAGGATAATATGTGGGTATAATCAGTAAAACATTTACAATGCTTTCCACTGTAATGGATTATCCTGTCATTTACAGTATCTCTTTTTTTCTGCTATTATCAGTGCTTCATATGCCAATTAAAAGCTTCATTAGCTCATTCTTGAGGAAGCTGCCCCTCTGCATTGCTGCTGACAGCTGAAGGAAGTGTGTCAGCTCGTTGTGCAGAGCATTATTTGCTTGAAGACGGCAGCTCACTTTAGCACAGACGTCCTCCTGCTACACAGGAGATACTCAAGTGTCAAACGTTTTCAGGCCATCCATCTTCTTTGGCCATTCCACCCACCCATGCTCGAGCCACGTCCACCAGTGCTGCTGCCCCTCTCTGCCTTCCATTGTCATCATGTCATTGTCAGTTGTTCAGTTTATTCAGTGATTAATCATCATTTGGAAGGTTCTGCTGGGAGTAAACAGAAAAGGGGGTATTCCTGCAGGTGGTTTCTCTCTGATTAGTTAAAGCTACAATGGCTGGCTGCTGAGCCTTTGTTTCGGCTTCTTCTGAAGATTGCATGGGGTTTTTCCTTACCAGAATCTAACTGGGCTGGTGAGTGTGGGGCTGCCTTGGGTGTCCCACTGGTGAATGCTGAGAAGTAGGCCTGTTAGGCTCAGTGAATTTGTGTCACTCCAACAGAGGAATCAGCTCTTTTGCAGAGATTGCTAGAGGGTTTTTGTAAGGAGTCCCTTGCTCTATGTCCAGACTAACCCTGTTACAGGTTTAAAAGCAGAGCTTTTCACTATTCATTTAGAAACACCTGCCTGGCTGCTTTGTGCATAAAGGATAAAATATTGCCTGGAAGATGAGGGCAATTCAGCTTCTCATGCTTCCTTTGTATTTGCACCAACTATTTGACGAAGTCAAGTAATAATAATTTTCAATAACCTTTGAGAAGTGAGAATGATAATATTAAAAAATTTGGAAAACAAGGGACTTTAAACTTTGCTTATGTCTTCTGCATAATGGCCTAAATGCAACTCTTTCCCCATCTAATAAAGCATGGTTAATTTTGCACCTCTTTGGGTCACATGAAAAATCATATAAATTCCATGTATTCTGTCTACTTCTGTATTCCTTGACAATCATACTGAGCTTACTGAAACTTATGCTCAGTTGGAATGGTTGATGACAGTAACAGCTATGCCATGGTTCCAGATCTGTTGGCTTGCCTGAGTATTAAATTGCTCTTCATATTTCTCTTACAGATTAATATTTCTTTTTATGCTGCAGCAGCTTTTAATGTCATCAAAAGGAGACAAGATGAATAAGATACATGTGGGAGGATGAAGCAGTGGTCACTCAAAGTATCCTGCTGTTTACTCTGGCTGCAGAGTTTATTGTCCCTCCCACAAGGCAGCTGGCACTGGGCTATGATTTTAGTACTTGCATTATTTGTAATTCACAGCCTCCAGTTATAAAATGACAAACTCTGAGCATTCAGGTAAATGCAGCAGCTGTACTCTGACAGGCAGACTCGTGAATGTGATGGGGAAGCTCTGAGTGACACGGTGAAAGGATTCTGGGTTTGCATGTTTAGTGTTTGTTTTATTATATGTGTAGGAAAGGGTGGATGGCTGGGTAGCTGTGGGTGGAAAAGGCTTGAAGGGCTGTGCAGAGTTACTGAAACCTGAAGAAGATACAGTCAGTAGCTTAGGTGGTTGTATGTTTAACTAAAAGTATCCTCAATTTTTGTGCAAAGAAAAGGCCTTCTTTTGGTGTGTTTGACCAAATCACGATGTGATTCTGCTCCACCCCTTCTCCATATGTAGGAAGTGAGAGGCAAGAAATCCAAGGCAAGCAAATAGCAGTGGTGAATGGGATAGCTTTGAGAAGAGTTTTGTCATGCAGACCTGCTATTCTAGCTCTACTGGGTACAGCCATAGTGAGCATTCCTGTGCCTGGGAATGATTCTCCGGGGGTGTTTCAAAGAGTAAAGCAGCAGCCTGCATGCCCTTTATTGTCCCAGAGCCTAAGCTGGGAGGACATTTCGGGGGAGGGAGGAGGGAGAGGACGGGCCAGCAGCCGCATGTGTGAGTCTGTCCCTGGTCCCGTGTCCACAGCAAGTATGTGGGCATGGGGGTGGGTAATGTGCCAACAACTGCTGCTCTAAGCTGCTCCAGCAGCTCTTCAATTCTGCTGAGAGAGTGTCAAATGAAGGGGGGAAAAGAAAAGAGCAATCTTTAAAATAATGTAAGATTTTGAAAACAAGTTGTTTGAGAGTTTATTTGCCCATACTTCTGAGAAGTGTCTAATATTTTTCACCAAGGCTACATTTGCTACCTAGCAGAATTTAAAAAATGGAAATGGACTTTTCCAGAACCAAATGCCTCTAAGAGGGAGCAGCACCTCGTGGAAAAGCACCAAAATCCACATGGTTTTTAACATCAATACAAGACCTGATAGTACTATTGGCTGTTGCAATGATAGGGCTCACCCAGCTGGCTGCATATGCAGAGCCCTCTTAGAGTTTGTATCTGTGAAGCACTCCCAGGGTACCTGCAGAGATGGGGATTGTGCTTTGGCTTTTGCAAACCCACATAACTGTTCAGCCCAAAAAAGGAGTCTTGGACTAAAAGTCAAGCAGGAGGAAGTCTTGAGAGTCAGGTCTTGACAATCAGTAAGACTTTTCTTGCAGGAGTTGCCTGAGTCACATGCAGAAGGAATCGTCTTTGGCAGTTCTAGTCTTGGGCCTTCTTTGTATTTTGCATTATCAGAAAAACCTGTCTGCAAAATACTTGTCCCTCGTAGTATTCATGTTTTTCCAGTTAATAATTGGCTTGTGCTATATCCCAGCAGTTTTAGTCTTTTGCAACTGTTGTTTATTGTAGTACACAAATTAATAAAAATCAATAAATAGGCCTAGAGAGTAACAAAACTTCATAGAGACTTAGACAAAAGTGCTATAGAAAAGACTTGAATTGCTCTTTTAGACCTCATATGGGTCCTTCAGATAAAGTTTACAAAGTTGCCTGCTGTTTGTTTTTCATCAAACATAAGGAAACGACAAAGATGGTGGCATGGGGCAGCTATTAGAGGACCCCTCTGGTGCTTCCCCTCCCTTGCCATCCCAGGGCCAGCACAGAGGAGAAGCAGTCAGCAAAAGGCAGGAGCAGGGACACTGGGGATACAAGGGACCTTCCCTCTTTGGAGCAGCAGGCATCTTCTCTGTCTCTCCCGAGGCAGGAGCCTCCAGGAGGTGTGGCCAGAAGCCATCCTGGCTGTTGGGGTCACCATCAGCCTGTGAGCACGGGGTGCATTCACTGCTGCTGCCCCCAGCTCTGTGCTTGGGGGGGTACTGGGCACTCCCCAGGGCCAGGAGTGGGTCCCTGCAGCCTCAGGAGCTGACACAAAAGCAATGGCTGAGTAATGCTTTTGTCTTGGATACTTTATAACATTACCATTTTCTTTTTATGATTATTTTTGTTTACTCCAATTCTACTTAGTGCATCATAAAGCAATGTGAATATGCCTTCACTCTATTATAATGATTATTGTCTTTTAACCAAGTTATACAATCAGGTGGACTTTGTATGCAAGCAGAGGTTTTACATTTTTCAGTGAAAGGTAGGTTAATTTTAAAAACATGCCAATTAAGTTGGTGTGTTGTCCATAAAGGGTATCTAATTTGACAAAGTTCTATTAGAAAAATAATGTTATGTTTCTAATGGAAGATGATACTGTGGAATTTTTTTAAAGGCCCGATTTAAAAGAAAACCACTTAAAAACATAGAAATGAGGTACCAGGGAAAGAGAGATCAACAAAGCAAGCTGACTACAGGCAGCAGATATAACTTAAAAATAGAAAATTATTATTACATTAAATGCACAAAATAAAGTATACTCTGGCTTATGTACAGTACATACTGAGGAATTTCAAAAGTTTCTGGTTTTGTTTTTGAGGTTTCTGTTAATTGATTAATGCTGTTCATATGCCTGGTACTGTACAGTGAGCTGTACCTGTTGATAATAGCACAGCCCCCTCAATGTAAGAACTATACTAAATTAGCATATAGCTGCAGGTGATATGGCATCCTATTTTTACACAAATCAAATATGCACTCTGATCCATCTATTAGATGCTTTTCCTCAGACCTCCTGTCACTGAAGCCATTTGGGGAAAGGGGTTTGGTGTTGTGATTAATTCTAGTTCAAGCAGCTATTTTTGGTGTTTGGATATTTCCTATAATGCAGAGCCCAAAACTTCACTCAGATGAAATCTGAACTGATCTGGTGACATGTGATCTGTATCTGAAGGATACTGGAATAGTAAAGGAGTGTCATGCTTCAAAATGGAAGAAAAGCCATGGATCCTAGTCCCATCAATTTTTAAACATGATCAAATGAAATTATTTTACACACACACATGCATCTGTAATGCATAAAATAATATTGTTTTGTGTTTTTGTCAGTCTGGTGAGTTTTTTTGGATATTGACAGCCAAATAGTAGCACCAAATTATATTTTATCCTTCCTATAGTGGTGTGCTTTTTGAAAATAAGGTATTTTGGAAAGAGGGTTTAACTGGTTTTGTCCAGATAGACTTTATGAGTTGACTTTTTGTGGCTGTGGTTCAACAGTGCAGCTACATTATGGGAGAGCTGAGGGTACTTAATCCTCTCACCTCTTACTCTCAAGCAAATTATACATTGTAAATGGCACTGAATTTGTCACAAATGGGAACATCTCAATCAATATACTGAAAAAAGAAATAATTTATTAATATTTTACTTCAAGGATAATTTCCCCTCCAGTTATTTTCATTGTTTCTAGCAATATCTTTTATGATCATAAACCCCCAAGAGAGCTCATTAATGTGCATTGTGTGCATCAGTATATAAATAGCTTCTACTGTATGTAATAGTCAGACCATTTTTGTGGGATGGAGCAGGCAAATAATGTTGGTTGTCTTTATTCATTCTTACAATCTCCCTGTTCTCAAAGTTTACACTTATACATTCTCCCTGTTGAAGCAATTTTGACTCTGGTGGTGATGGCAAGTACAACTTTTGGGTTTTCAAATAAGATAATGAAGGAAAACAATTGGTTCACTAAGTATTGTTAACTATATGATACTGGAATTTTTAATAGGAGTATGATATGGATAAAAGTACAAGGATCCTTAATTAAGGGCAGTTACTTTCTTGGAACAAGAGAACAATGCAACAAATGTGTGTACAAAAAATGTGTTCCAGAAATGATTTGCAAGTGTGCTTATTTGTGAGGAAAAGGAATTGTATTTAGCTGAGCCCATGGAAGACTTTGAACTGCATGAGGACTATTTCTATGTAACAAAGTACTAGAATATTAAATAGAAAGATAGAAATAATTCCATTATATAGAAATAGTCCTCATGCAATCCAATAAATACTTCTTCCTATAATGATGAAAAGGGAAACACACACAGTGACTGGTGTCTGCTTTCTGACCCAGCAAAACTGATGACAATTTTTCAGTCAAAACAATATCCAAATGGAAAATAGAATTTTGTTCAAAATTGTATTTTCCTTGTGTAAAGATACAGATTTTGGTGGGAAATTTTAATGAAGTGTAAAAATTTCAGTGCCTTGGGTTTGTGGTTTTTGGTTTGTTGTGTGTTTTTTTTTTAATCAGAACCCCTAATTACATATCTAAGTCTTAATTTCACTTTTTTTCCCCTTCCCTCTGTAATGACTTTTCAATGTACCTGTCTCCTCAGACTTCAGGAGAAAAGATAGATAAAATGAAATTATTTTTTATTCTGCAAATCTTAGAGGTTGATGGTCATAAAAAAAGTATTTTTGCCTCTCTAGGCTCAATGTCCAGCTTCTAGGCAAGATCCCTACCCAAACTGGACTGGCCTTCAATAGTTAAGAATCTAGAATAAATAAAATCTAATAAAACTGAGAGAATTACCCAGTTAACCAAGAATTATTCATATGAATATATATTGCAGCTTGAAATACCGTCCCTCAGCTGATAAAATGTTTTATAGCAATGATCATAAAACCACATGTCATTTCCTTTGTTTATATCTTTTTGAGCTTTGAGAACACACTCCAGAGAGGCTGAGTTGTGTCTCCTGGAATGACAAGCCCACACGAGGCGAGCGGTGTCACACGATAGGAGTTTGAAGGAGCGGAAATCTCCCGGATCCTGCTGGCAGCGCCCATGCCAACGGCGTTGGCTGGAGGTGTGAATGCTCCTGCAGGAGCCCTTGTGCTGGGAATGTGCTCCACATGAACAGCTGCCCTCCTGGCCCTGCAGCACAGCCGGCCTGCTGAAGGAGCTGCCACTCTGAAAGAAAGCTCGGAGAGAAAAGAGCACATAAGCATTATTTCAGCTGGAAACGACAGGAAGATGTGCTTCCTGTTGTAACTGTAAAAAGTATTTGAATATTTATGTAGGATTTATGCTCATCTCTATGAGTAGGGGATTTATATAGATTATTTACTGAACATAAAGAGGAAAATACCCCAAATATACCATTATGTTAGTTATGCCTCCAGAAGCATCCATTATGCAGTTCATTTTCCAATTAATCTTTACTGTCAAACACATGTCATTCTCCTACTCCATTCCAGTAGTAACTTCCATCCTTTGAAACAGTTTTGCAATGGGTGAATTAATGACATTATGTTAGATGATTTTGTTGCCAGTATGTACTATATATAACAGCCACTGGGAACCTTGCTGTTTAAGAATGACCATTTACAATAGGACAAAATACAACAGTCTTCAAAAAGGTTGTTTTTGTGACAAATTATAACCAAGATGCATGTGTGAAAGAGGGAAAATGGGAGATAAAGAAATGGCAATGGTTTGTTTTCTGCTTTCTTCTCTTCCCCAGTTTTAGACTTTTAGTGTGGCCACTCCCCAAAGCTTCCTAAAAAGGCTGAACTGTCAAAGATGGAAGTACTTCATGTGGATAAGGGAGTTAATTAAAGGTAGAAAACAAGGAGCAAGAATAAATTATTAGGTTGCTCAATGAAGAGACATCGCAGGAGAGTCCTTTGGAAATGAGTGCTAGTCCTGGGCTGTTGTACATCTTCATAATCACTTGTAAGGTGAGTGGTGGTGTAGTGAGAGTATTCACTGATGTGGCATTATTAGGGCAGTTAACTAAAGATATTGAAAGAGTAAAGGTTTCAAAAGATAGATAGAACAGTTTCATCCTATAGAATGTCTAGGAAATTAAAAAAGGGGGTGACATTCAGTACAGATTCAATTAAATTAAGGTACATGGGGAAAACACCTGATGCTGCATGCACAGTAATGGGTTCTGAACTGCTTACTGTCATGATGGGATTATCACAGCTCTTGAAAACATTTAATCAGTGCTCAGTAGCAGGCAAAACCCACACAAAATTAGGAAAAGAGCAGGAAACAAGATAGAAAAACAGTTTGATCATTGCAGTTAACCATGAGTTCAACTGAACAGTTAGCACTTCTCTGCACAGAAGAGAGGGAATTGAGGAAGGGATTATAGAAAGCTGTAAAATCCATAAAAAATGGAATTGGGAATTACTGTTCCTTGTCCCCTCTATGACTCTTAGGAGCCATTGAAAAAACCCTCAGGTTGTGGACTGAAAACAAGCAAAAGAAGTAACTTCTTCCCACAGTGTGCAATTAAACTCTGGAAGTCACCACCATGGGATGCTGTAGATTGTTACAGCCTTACATGTTCTAAAAGCAATTAGAAAATCGATGGAAGAAAATCCATCTACTCAGTGTAAAGGTGCCCTGCCTGGCCTAGGAAGCTGCTGTGTGTACCTCTAGCCTGTGTTACCTTCTTTCTGACCCTCTGGCTGTGGCAGGGGCACAGGATTGTTGGCACCTGACTCAGTGGTTGCTGCTGGCAGGAGGTGGGTACAGCCAGGAAGGTGAAAGAAGCAGGTTGCTTTTCCTCAGAGCTCTGGAGGTCCAAGCAGGTAGTAAAGAGCTAAAAGGTAACACAACTGCTTCATGCACTTTCAGAAATGAAGTGGTGATAATGGGAGAAGAAATGGAACAAGATACAGTGAGAAGGGAACTGAGAATTGAGAATGTTGAGAATCATCTGTTCTATTGATGCTGGCTTTTGCAAGGAGGTGTGTGTCACTGCATTTTCACAGAGTTACCTGTTTGAGGCACGTGAAAATTGCTGCTGCAAAGAGCTGAGCTGGGTCATCACCTGCCATGGGGACCATGGCATGGCTCAGAGCCAGGAGTGCCTCTCCTCCTGTCCTGCACAGATGATCCTCAGCAAGAGGCTGACTTGTCAGGGAGAGAGGCTGACTTGTCAGGGCTTTTGCATGGACTGACCTCCAGGAGTAGGGTTTGAGTTCACAGTCACATTGCCTATGAAAGCTCATGTGATTGGAGGTTTGCAAGGCTGGATCCACAAAGAGCCTGGTGGACTTTGGTTATTTTCTTATCTGTTTAGGTAAGGATTACTTCATTTTATTCAGTTTATTATTCAAGTTTATATTTGTCTTGTAAAGAACAAGAGTTTTGCTTTATTCTCTGAAGAAGAATGCAAATAGGTGGGGAGTGTTTTTTACATAGTGAGTATCTGGTGGCTTAAAGGTTGAGTTCAGTTGCATAACTTGAGGGCTGTATGTCTTGATGTACTGAACAGTTAAAAAGAAGTAATTGTTTCTGATCTTTTCTCTTTTTTTCTTTTTTTTTTACTAAAATTCAAATTTGAAATATCTTTTGAGCAATACTTTGAAGTACAGTGTAGCTCCCAGAGGTGGGTAATCTTCATGCTAATTTACTATACAACAATGTGCATTATTAAAGCACATGTGAATGATTCATCCAGTGAATGAAGAAAAATTATTCCAAATTATTATTGATGAGTTAATCAAGATAGCCATGTCAACTTTCTTTTGTCCATTAATGTGAACAGTATTTCACAATCATCATAATAAGAGCCAAATGTTAATGGCTGAGGTAATCAGACTCTAATGAAGAGCAGTGAAAACTGCTCTCTTTAAATAGTTTACAGTTTTCCTAATCACTGGAGTGGTCAGTTGGTCCCATGATTCTTCATATTTCATAATGTATTCCACTATCAGCTTTTTGTTTTCATTTACTTTTTCTTTCTTCAGAAGGTGAGTGAAAAAAAAGTAAGAAACTTAAAACCGTGTAATAGCAAAACAAATAAAACTTTTTGTAACGTGAATCCTTTCTAAAAGAAAATTATTTTACATCTGGAATTAAATGTATGAGAGCTTCCTTTTGCCTTTAATTTTTATTCTTCACATAATTCTTTCATTGAAAATAATAGCTGTAAGTGATTTAAGAGTTCAGTACAAGCCTAAACCTCATCCAGCAGACAAAGATCCTTGACCAGTTTTGGGGCAGAATATTTTAGCTGCTATCTGTGTTTCCCAAGTAGTATGCATGTGATCCACAAATAGGCAGTTCAGGAACTGGTTTGTGTGACTGATCCTGTGAGTAAATTTACTCAAGTGGCTTTTGAGGTTCTATATCTTTCTCCTTGCTTGTATACTTGTCTTTCTCTCCCTGTCATATCTGAGACTGTTCTTTGAAAGTATGTTTTCTCCTTGGGTGTAATATTTTAAAAATTAGTAAAAAATTATATAATTATATGTCATCTTAGGCCAACAAATCTGCCAAAGGCTTGTAGTTCTGACTGGTCCACAAAATATCTATCTAGCTTCCTCCTTCTTTTCCCAAGGGATGGGACTTTCTGTCACCATCTTATAAAATAGAGACCATTGGTATAAAAGATCTGAAGCCACTAAACTAGAGCCACAGACATGTCCTAGGTCACTGCAGTAGTAGCAGATAGCAAAAAAAAAAGGGTAAAAGTAAGCTTGGCCTGGGGGAAAATGTCTTTCTGACTCCAGTGTTTCTTTCCAGTTCTCTTCCCTGGACAAAAACCTTACCATCCATAAGGTTCTGATTTGATGGATTGCTCTGAAGGCTAGAAGGAGTAACTTGAATAGTTCAGTTACTCAGAGTTTGTAAGGTGGGACAAACACAATGTTGTTTTGCTGCGCTACGTATCTGCACCCATTCTGAAGACATTTGGCCCAGGACATGGCATCACTGAGTCATTCCTCAGGCTGCCAGGGACCAAGCACCAGCCAGGGAACAACTTTCCCTCAGCAGGCCCAAACACAGCTGTTTGCCAGGAGACATTGACCCTGCACTTGCACAAGGCTGAGGTGTCAGAGTAGAAGGTACCTGCTTCTCCTGTCAGATACATGTCACAGCCATTTGCCCTTGAGGGGGACCACTGGGCAGGAATACAAAATCTCCTACTGTTTAGAGCCTGCCCGGGCTACAAGGAGGCAACAAGCGTTCTTCTTTTTGTTTCAAATATTTTATCTGGTTTTCAGACTAAACTATTCAGGAATGTTCTTGCAAATCTGGGGGAATAGTAGTTTCTGGGGATGCATAAACTTGTCAATAATTACAGGAGCTGTTTGCTGTGGCTCTTACCTATTCCAACAACCTGAGATCATAGAGACAGTGTCAAATGAGAAGCGAGAAGGAAGATCTGACAAGGTGTGAGAAGCCCCTATGCAGATAGTCAATGTACACTGTATTTTGTTCTTCCCTCCCCAAAAACAGAACCTCTTGGATTGTTCAAATGATCAATACTGTAATGTAGGTCACAAATAATCTAACAAATAAAAAGTAGAGGCAAACATTTCCTTTTAAACTGGTCTAAACTATCATAAATATATGTCCATGTGTATACATCAGTGTGGCATTGAGAAGGCCAGGGGAAGATGGTGTTTTTCCTGTTAGGGGCTTACCAGTAATAACTTTTCATGTTTTGTTAGCTTCTATTGCTAAGCTGAATGTCATGGTGTGTGTGCATTTAATGTGCTCTCTAGGGATGGAGGGAAAATGCAAGCAGTTTTTGAAAGTGTGGCCTGTCTAAGGCATAAGGCTGCATGTGACACCAGACACTGTCACACGTACATCAGAAGGCCAGCTTGTCCTGGCCTGACCTTCAACTTTTGAAGTCAGGCTTGCCTGACAAGCTATAGAATAGAGGTAGTGTTGTAAATTCAGAATTCCTCTTATGCTGGGTACTGCAGGTTTTGGAAAGTGAATTTCATAACTAGTTCTCATTTTATGTCCTGAAATGACATGTTCAAAACACAGGATGTGGCCTTTCCCAGACTCTGGTGGGAGTGAAAATCAGATCTGGAGCCAAAGCCAATGGTTAAGCACATTGTACTAGAAAAAGAATATACTTTTATGTTATAATCATTTGATATACTTGTATACTGTATACCCAAGAGTAAGCTCCCTTATGCTGTTTTGTACAATGGTAAACTTGGGATGAACTGCCTTAATGGGAATTTCCTGAGTTTTAATATTGATTCTGTCACATTACTTATCCTTTCTCACTTATATACTGCTTATTTTTTTTTTATAAACACCATTATGTTAT
Source organism: Ammospiza nelsoni (assembly GCF_027579445.1). Lineage (NCBI taxonomy): Eukaryota > Metazoa > Chordata > Aves > Passeriformes > Passerellidae > Ammospiza > Ammospiza nelsoni. The sequence goes on along the minus strand of NC_080640.1, from coordinate 29,760,733 downwards.
GTAAGCTATCAGTAGGATACTCAAATTATCACCTGGGTAAGCTTTTGTATCCTTTTTATCTCTTCTTTTTTGCATTATCTGACCTTTAGAAAAATAGGATTAAAATACATTTTAAGCTGTTCATAAGTGATTTTAAATGAATTGTTTACTAGATATATGACATTCACATGCAGTATGAGTTACTTATGCATGTGAAAGAAGAGATTAGGAGAGCTGTTTATATCAGGCATACAATATCACATTTATGTTAAGTGTCCACCTGCCATCAGTGGCCTTGTAAGACCTTTGATGTTCGATTTACAGGTTACAATCAAATTTCTTGCCCATTGCTGTGCTGTTGATGGTTTTACTTTCATAAACCCTTGTTATCTTGAGATAGTTTTTTGTGACCTTAGTCAGAGATGTACACCATAATGCTGAATTCTCTGTGAGCTGGTTAATTCCACCTATTCACGGGCCCATCTGGTTCCTTCAGAGGCTGCTGCCTTGGGTTGAACCAAAGCTTTGCTTTCACACTCTGTGTAGTATAGTTTGTGTAAATGTAAATATTGTTCAGCTCTCATGCTCCTAGGAATCAATTAGTCAGTAGCAGGGGCATATCTTGCCTCAGGAAAGGAGCAGGGGCAGCAATGGTGTTCTGGAAAACAGCACCTGATGCCATATTCCTGCTGGAATTTCAGCACCCTGAGCTGTAGGAACAAAAAGCAGGTCTCCAGCTTCTGAAAATGCAGCCCAGGAGATAAGGCAAGCCTGCACAGAGTATTCCATGGCCATTCCTTGCAACCCCCTTTTGTATCTTCATGCATGTTCCTTCTCTGTTTGGAGCAGTCCTGTTCTATGACATAGCTACTCAAACATGGCACATGAGCAGCTGGCTGTAAAGCAGTATGAGACTGAGTATGTGAGAAAGATAGAGGTTAAATAAGGTAGGTGAAAGCCCTCCTCAAGCTTTTTGGACCACTCTGGTGTCTTCCAAAGGCATCAAAATTGTGTTTACAAAGTGACACAGCTTCTTCCTGTCTTTGGGGCCTCCATCATCAAGGTGCTTCTAAAAAACACACAGAATACAATATTGGATTTTCATATATTTCTGTTATTTCTGTGCTTGGCTTGGCAGATGTTCCTGTGTACCCATTCAGTCTGCTTCCATGTATCTTCTGCAGACACTAATGTGCAGCATATAGTCCTTGTAAGCATGTTGGCTCCCATTTACATGCTGCTCTCATTTCCTGTGCTCCCCTGCTTCAAAACCCTTCACAAACAGGGGTACAGTGATGCCCAGTATCTCAGAACGCACAGTATGGGAAACTTCATACTTAGACAAGTGTCTTTGCTACAGCCAAATCCTCTGCCAGTTTTCTTTGGCTGTGATTACACTAGAGCTTGCTGTATTGAGAAATATGTTCTGTCAAATGATTCAGTGCTGTTTTTTGTTTCTCTAAAGGTTCCTTTTTTTTTTTCCCAAAACAGGGAGTACCACTGACCATCAAAGCATTTGTACTTCATGGCCTTACCTGATGGTTGATGTTCATATGTCTTTGCTGCTTTGATTCAAGCAAATACTGGAATTGAATTTGGATAATTAACATGACAAAGTCAATGTCATGACCCATTGCAATGAAGAGAGGGTGTTCTTATTTGCAGGGTAGTTTCTCAACAGTCTGGTTGCAGAGAAACATTTTCCCTCCCTGAGTTGTGTAGGTCATGTAGTCATGAGGAAAATAGCTCAGTGGTGTTTAATTTGTTGATTTTTTATACTGGTTTGTTTTCCAAAAGAGTTCCTAAGAAGGCAACAGAACTGTCATTTATCCTGTTCCCATCACAGTCTTCTAGCTTAATTTTTCAGAAGTACTTGAGTAAGCTGTTTTGCATTCCTGAAGTTCTGTTCAATTACTTCAGCTGAGGAAGACTGGCACCTGGTAATGCCCAAGTTTTCTTTTTCCTTTTTTTCTCTTGAGAGTGGGATTACCCTCTCTGGAGGATCTCCCATCTGGCTGTCTGCACTTTCAGCTGGCTCCAATGGCCATACCCTGCTCCAGCTGCATCTGTGCAAGGTTTGTCACTGGAACTTCATTGTGCTCACCTGCGTGTCATAGAGATGGGTCTTAAAGAGCCTCAGTTAGTCCTGGCATTTAAATGGGTTCTTCCTCCTGACTATGAGGACTGGCATACTGCTGGTATTACTATAAAGCTGTTGGCCTCCCTTTGTAGGGACAGAAGGATATTTTCCATTTTTTCAAGGTAAATGCAGGTGGTTGGCCTTGCTGAGACTGCTGCATGGGGACATCAGTGGTGAAGTTTGTCACTGAATCCTGAGGCTGAGGATGAGCAGTGTTGGGAAACCTGAGCCATCAGCTGTCTCTTCATTTAAGAAAATTGTTCCAAGTTTGTTGTAGTTCCCCGCTGCAGAGAATTAACTAGTTATGAAATTAAATGCTTAAAAGGGTTATTTCAGGGCTTATAAAATCTGTATAAAAACAAATAGGAATGATTCAATTGTTTATATAAAGATCTTCTTCCAGGAATATTTGATCTCTTTACTACAGTCCTCACTATTTCCTACATCTCTGCTTAGTGAAAATAGAGTCCTAAATTAATAGTTTCAAATCTTCTTCACTTACCCCTTCCTTTCCATTTCTTTTTACTACGTGATTGAGTAGTTCCATGAACACAGCATGTTAACAACATGACACTGTCTTCCAAATACAGCTTTGCTGAGGGATATCTTTTTCTGACTGTTGATATTTGGGTTTGTTGCTCCTTTGGCCCCTCCCTTTGGATCTGTGGGTCTTTTCTGCCAGCTTTGGGTAAAAGGAGTGTGTGTTTGTATGTGTGCATGAGCGTGCATGCAGGAGGGGGGTTGCTCTTTTTGGTACTGCTGTGTCAGTATAATGGGGGTTTTGTTATGGGTTTAATTGATAAAATAAATGTCTCCTCTTTGATAAAAAAATACTGCAGTGTTTTGAAAACTTTAGCTTGCAATTTAAGACACTGATTCGTTAATGAAAAAAAAATATTTCCAGTGATAGCCTTTTAATTCCCTTCAAAGTGCTGTGGATTCTAATTCTATAGAGCTAGGTTTTAATAAGATGATACAGCTTTTCTCTTCAATGACAACTACTCTATTTTATTCCTCAGTACTGGTCTACATTTTAAAACAAACTGAATACAAAGGTTTTGAACAAGAAAGAATTACCAAAATATCTTTCATGACTACTTTTTTTAAAGCAGGTAACTTTTTGAAAGGCTGTATTCTTGGGTCTCCAAAATATTTAAGTTGCTGTCATGTGAACTACTGTGAGAGAAGGAAGACAGAGAACTCAAGTGCCTCATTCTTATAGTGTGAAATGAAGTTTGTGGGTGGACTTTTCACAGAGCTGCATTATGCTTTGTCTCCATGTGACATGCTGGTTAAATGGACAGGACAAGCCTTTGTAGTTTTGCAATGTCCCAGTGTTCTTTAGCACATAAGAAGAGTGCAGTATTGGTGCAGCTGTTCATAAACTGGTCATTGAAAACCTTGTTCAGGGCAAGACAGAAAATGCTACATCATAATTCTGAATCTGAGTTTTAAAGATGCTTCTGGCAATGTGCAACACTCCCTTTCCTTAAAAACATGACTACCTCTAATCCTTGTTGTGTGATACTGCAGATGGAGACAGTACTATGCATCTATTAGCAATTCAGATACACAGGGCTGAGGTTGAGTTTTGATCTTTTATGTTCTCTGAGGATCTCTCAAGAGTATTTTTGGCCTGGGGCTTTTACACAGCCCTATTTTGTGAGAAGTGCTGAGCTCCCATTTCTTTTCTTTCTGCTTTGCTGAGGGTGGGGTTCTGAAAGCCACTGCTGAAAACTTCAGTTGTAGTTTGTCTTTTTGAAGTAGTTGCATTTTAAGTACTTAGTGGGCTTAAAGTATTCTAATTTCTCTGGTAATAATAAATGCCTTCCTTGAATGGTAGAGAGGAGACTCTCTAACTCACGTAAAATCACACTCCTTCCCCAACTCATGTAAAATCTCATACCCTAGGGTACCAGAGCTGCTCTTCAGTGCTGACCTGGACACCAACCTCTTACTTTAGGAAGGAAGGAAGGAAAGGTTTGGCCTGAACTGAGAACTGGAGATGTTTGCTGGAAGGCTGGAGTGTATAAACTAATAATGAGATGTTAGCTGTTGCAGCTGCCACCTTGCATCAGGTGCTCCTGTGAGTTTTTGCTGTTTGCAGAGGCCCAAAGAGCTGGTGCCATGCAGGGAGAGCAAACTCAAGGGCCAAGAGGATGTCAATTATGAAACCCTGAGGGGTTTCAGATGTCCTGGAAAACCCATATAAAAATGCTAGGTTTCATCTGATACCATCTCACATCCCTGCCCAGGTTGTGGGGTGGGGGAACACTATTTTGTGGCATTTTAACCCTGATCTGGGGAAGTCTTGATGTTTGTCTGGTAGTTCTGTGCTGGTGATTTTGAAATTTTCTGTATACTGAGAGACTTGTTTTCTGCATTGTCGTGGGTTTTAACATGATCATTGAAATTCAATATGAGAGGACAAATCTGTCCCTGCTATTATTTTTTTTACTCGTGGTTGGTTGGTTTAGGAAGCAGCTATCATGGAACAGGGTGAAAATATCAACTGGCATGTAGACCACATTCATACATGTATTTCCTCTGCTGGATGTGTACAAATATGTGATTCATGAGATATTTTCTGTTGCACTGGCTGCTGTATAAAAGATTAAAGCTGGGAGCAGTTTGTTTAATTAATTCCACCGTAGCAGAGCCCCTGCTCGTATGTGACCAGAGGCACAGAGACAAAGGAGGGTCTTCAGAACGTGTTAACGGCGGGGCAGCGGGGGCGGCTTCACAAAGGTCACAGCAAAGAGCCCATCCCAGCTCGGGGCTGAGTGATCTCCCTGCAACGGAGAGCAAATGCTGCTTTCACCTACATCAGGCTCTTATTTGCTCACCATGTGACAGTACAAAAGAGAATCAAAATTAGTTCGTATATTCATTCTTTTATTTTTTTTCTTGATGACTCCCTGTCGTTACTGAAAACTAATGTGTTTTCCAACATTAAAATATTGGATGGGCTATCAATATTCTAGTGTACTCTTTCATGTTCAGAATGTGGAAGGGGGTTGCTAGAAGATAACATCCTGTATTTAATTAAGTTGCTTATATATACGTGGTAGTTTTCAGAAAAATGAACTGAATAATCTCAGGATATTTCGGAGTGCATAGTATGAAATGATATATTGCACCATCTTACAATATCAATATTTGTTATTAAAAGAAATCTTAAAAAACAGCAACAACACCCCCAAATGATGATTATTTGATAATTTTACCAGTTAATTTTCTCACATCTCTGTATTTTGGTTTTTTTCTTGCAATCAGAAAATAGTGTGTACAAAACCTCCGTTGATCCTTTTAGCTTTGCACAGGGTCACCTGGAATGATCTCAGCATTTTCATACAAGCAGCAGAGAGCTGCTCATTTTAGTCTCAGACTTGCTTTCTGGCCCAACAGGTACTGGATTACATGCTGAGGTTCTATTACTGTCAATTGTATATTTATAATCTTTAAAGCACTTCTTTTCAGAAGCAAATTAAACTCCTTGGACAGAATTTGTAAAGTTATTGAGGTTCCTGAAATGCAGATAATCTCCAGCTGGGACTTTTAAAACATTAATTGGGACTCCCATATATCTCTGAGAATTCAGGTTAGCACATTGCTTGCATCTTCAGGCCAAATGAGGCCTCACTTCTTGAGGAAAGCCTTTAGGAAATGCTGTCATTTGGAGACATGTCCAAAAGCATGCAAATATTTTGCTGAGTAAGACCAGACTTTAAAACGTGTGTTTTAGTGTTTTGTGTTATTGGGCTGACAGACCATGCTTTCACTTCTGGGGGATGTGTCTGGCTGAATTTCAGTTCTGTGTTTCCTGAATATGCAGGCTCTGAGCAGAAAATGGTGAACCTTACTGCTGGTACTAATGTAGGAAAGGAAGGTTTTATTACAAGCTGCCTGATGTGTCACCCAAAGCCCCTTAAAGTAACCACTGCTGGTGGGCCTGGGCTTGCCTGAATTTCATAAGCAAGCAGCTTTAGACTCTGGGTTTTTATCATATCCTAAACAGTCTGAGGTAATCTCTAAGACTCACATGTAAAGACCTATATAAATACTAAATATTCCCAAAAGTCTGTCATTGTGGGCATACTTGTTCCTTGCTGAAAAAACAAAATAATGTCATTAACATATTTTATAGAAAATGTATCCTATCTTTGTTTTTTTTCCCATCTATTTCTTTCTCAGTCATGAGAAGAAAATCAACCTCTTGATGACCAAGGTATGGTTACAGATGATACATGTTATAGTTTTGGAGTTCTTGGCACTGCCAGGACAAGAGGTTTAGGATTATGAACAGCTTCAAGGTTCCTCTATTTAGCAAAAATTCTCTGCAAAGCTGCTGCTGCAGTATCTTTAAAGAAACTGAGCTATTCTAGCCTCATGTTGACATTAAGAGTAAGGATTAAATTTCTCTAACTTTCTCCCATTTTGATATAATTTGGGAATATTTAGGATTGAATATACTGCCATTGGAACTTTGCAGTCAATGTTTCATCACAAAGGTATTCACAGTTAGAAGACAACTTAGATCTGATTCAGAAATACATTGCATCCATGGAAGTGACAATGTGTTTGTTAGAATTAATTTTAATGGGAAATCCTCCATTCAGGAAGATGAGCAGCTTGGTGGCTGAGACCTCTTTAGTGCCACAATGCACATGCTGGCAGCAGCCACTGCTCAGCATGTGCCACATCCAGGGGGTCAGCCTGGAGCTGCTCTGACTCAGGTGAAAATGCAATGTGTGCAGCAGCACCCAGCATATGGCATTCTCCCTTGGCTGAAGGAGCCTGGCCTGAGAGCACATGCATTGGCAGTACAAAGTTTGTATAATGCACAAACAAAGAACATTTATTCAATTATGACAACTGATTAGAGATACAACTATTGAAACACTGAACTGGGGATTCTGATTTACTTGTGTGAAGATAATTTGTACATCAATCCAGCACAATCCTTGGATGGATATTTGGGAGTGTCCCTAAGGAAGTATCAAATGGGGCATTTGCAGAACAATTTCTAAAATCTTGATAGAACTGGTGAGAGATGAGGAAGCATCCTTGTTGGTGGGGACACATGATTGGGTGCCTGCTTTTTGTGGTTTTGTGTTTTTAGAAAAGAAACAAGCAAACAAACTGTGTAGGGTAGAATAAAAAATCATAATGGTAGAAAGATTCAGCAGAAAACCTGACATTCTTCTGGTGTTCAGCAGAACTCGTAACAATAAATGTTGTTCTACTGCAGTGTGCCAGCCATGGAGGGTATTCAGATCAGCAGTGGTAAGATTCATGGTCCTGCAAGAAAATTTATAATCATGACACAAATGGAATGAAATCCAATTCCCCCCCTTTTTACGTATTTTATCTTGAATTGTATCTTATGTGACAGGACTGCAATTAATATCTCTTGGAAAACAGAAGGCTCGTTAAATTGGCCTTGTTATGGTTGCTGAGGTGCTGTACTGCTGCTGAAAGGGATTCCCCCATTATCTGTGTTTGACACAGAGTGCTAATCAACCAGGCCAATTCTGCTTTATCAAAGGTCTGTCACATGAGGGGAGATAATATTTATTCTGACTTGTACTAGCACAAAAAATGTGGGTTGCATTGGCAGATACACAACCCTCTGTCAGAACCGGTCACACAGAGCATTTATTGGGGTGTTCCCTTTCTGCAGAGCTGATTCCAAATACAGCTCACTTCACCTTTCACCACTGGGGATCCAAGTCATTTCAGTTTTTAAAACCTCTTCTTTCAAGGAATATTTATGTAATGAAATCTCACAGCAAGAAGTGTTAAATGGCAAGATTAATAACAATTCTGCAATTTCCTCCACACTTTATTGATAAAAAAAATAAATCTGTCAGCCCTACATATCCAGTTTGCTTTGGAAGCTTGTTACCAATATATATACCCTCCTTTCTGAGAGGTGATAATATGTGTCACAATATTACCTCATTTGCTGAAATTTTTCTGAACACTTGGTTTTGCTTCATATTGATACTCAGTTTATCAGGGACAACAATTTTCTCTGTTTACAAACTGCTCATGGAAAATGCATGAGGTTTAACTGTTTCAGTCCATTTGGTTTAGCAACACTAATAAACTAACTCAAGGCTTTAGAACATCACCATTCACCAATACTTTCATACTATTACAGTGTCGAGTGCTCAAACCACATTTGTAGCTGTAATGCAGCCTCATATGTTTGCATGAGAAACCACCTGCCCCAAACCACAATCCAAATGCTCTCTTATTTACGTGTAATAAATTTTGGATAAGAGGCTAGATCCATACAAATTACATATATATGTGTGTGTGTGTGTGTGTGTGTATGTATGTAGGTATAACCTATACAAATGCTAAACTTATTTTTGATTCTTCAACCAGAGGAAGATGCTTCCTTGTCTCCAGTAACACAAAGCATTTTCTGCTTTGAGGGAAAAGATAGGAACTGCAGGAAGGGCAATTGGCAGTGCTTGTGCCAAAAGTTGGCTGCAACACCCTGCCCAGGACTGATAGCTGGAATAATGCCAGGGAGTTGAGGCAGAAGGGTGGTGTTTTCTATGCAAGTCATTATTTGGTTGTTTAAACTTTTCCTTTTCAGCAGTACAATTTCCTGGATTATCAGAAAACACCAACCTGCATTTTGCCACAGACCTTTTGGTACAGCAGTGCCAACATCCACCAATATTGGCAGATACTTCGGACACTGAAGCCAGGAGAAAAGTGTTCTTCCCCTTCAGAAAGAGGTGTTGGGAGTGTGCTTGCTGCAGAAGTTGCCCTCACATCAAGAAGGAAGGTGAGGAGTTGCAAGGCTGCTGAGTCCAAATGAAAGCAGATACTGTCCTACAGGTACCTGGAAAAGGTTTTGCAGCAGAGTCCTTCTGAGCACAGCTTTGCACCAGGGCCCTTGGCCTCCCACTTCCTTTTGTTTTGGTGCTGATGGCTGAAATGCTGGATGTCCAGGAATCAGATGATTTCCCAGTCACTATTCTGTTCCTGCAAAAGCTGCTGCTGCTAATGAGGGCCTTATGTTTCTGATTTGCTTCACTATGCAGAAAAGTTTCTGCTGGGACTCCAATTCAGAAGACAGCATTTGTCTCCTTCTCCAAGAGATGGTTTGAGTCAGTGAACTGATGCCAAGAGATTGGGTCCTTTATTTGCTGTGGAGGAGAAAACTTCCCTTTTTCCTTTCTTTCTTCTTCTTCTGAGGCAAAAAGCTCTTTAGTATTTCTCTTGTCCCACACAGAATAATGAGGGAATTGTATTTTACAAATGAACAGAGACACAACACTGCATTAGAAAGACTTCAATCTGATTGTTCTTACGTACAGTGTGCAGAATGTTGAAATATCATATGGAGACATCACATTTTAAATCAGTTAGTCATAACTTGGAAATTATTAATGCAATTTTGAGTCAAATCATCCAAAACAGATGAAGCTAAAACAAATTTAAGTTTCTGATTGTGAAGATAATAATCCTTCCTTTTTTGCATGCTCATCTTCCATGAGCTCCAGTACTGGGTGTACTTCTAACATTGTGCATCTTCATGCACAATTTACAAGCTTAGTATAATGCCATGTTTGTTTATACATGTCTGCTTCAGATTTATTAGATGAAATATCCTGAAGGTCAGTGTTGAAACAGAAAGCAGGGAGGTAAGTTTCTGATGAATCATTGGTTGTGAAGTTGGTGCTTTTGCAGACGTAGATCATCAGTTAAATAAACATGATTACAGACAACAAATTGATCCTGGTGGGGTATTCTGCACCCCCTGAAACACAACCAGTCCCATTTGCACAAAGTACTTGCAGACTTGCAGAGCTGCTGCCTTGCACTTGCAGTGATCTGCTGCACCATGGCAGTCTGGGACAGCAGAACCTCCCCAGGCATTGCTGTGCTGGGAGCAATCAACACCTGCACCTGGAGCTGAGGGGAGGAACTGCTCCTGCCTCCAGCAGGGCTGGGAGCCAGAGAGACCTCTGAGTCATTGACAGTACTCAGAGCTGACACCTCCATGAACTGGAGTTTGCATGGATTATCAGAGCACAGCTCTGCTTGTGCTTTCAAATGTTCATTCATTTCTGTTGCACAATGTCTTAAGCATTTTGCAAGATGTGGCAGGAAGGATGCAGAAACATGTGGCCGTGTTTCCTGCAGTAAGTCAATCTTTCCCACTGTAGTGGACTGAGGTCTCAAAGGGAAAATCCAAGAATTGATAATGGCTGAGAATAAATCAGTTACTCAAGACTGAGTGAGCAAATGCTGAGAAAATTGTAATTCCAAGAATGGTCTGCTGCAAGAGGTTGATGTACTGTAGGCAATTCTTAACATAATTAGCAAACAACAGTGGCCAGATTCTTTCCTCTGAGTCGTCCTAATCTGAAGGAAAGAATGGAAAGAAGAATCTTGCATCTGCAAAGCTCAGAGCTTGTGCCTTATTCCAAAACAGTGGGGCTAAAAATACAACTTTAAGTGTTTAGACAAAGATAACCCTCTAAAGAGTCTTTCATTTAGAGATCTGACAAATGAGAGAAATGGAAGTTAAGATCTCTGCTTGCACTGAGAGCTGATTTGTTGAGGTCAGCGACATTGGGGTCAGTTTTAGCTGATGGTGGGGAACTTATGTTTTTTAAATAATTGCACAGAGGCATCTCAATATTTTGTTAAAATAATTTAATGGAACCAAATTAAGTGGTTTATCTGAAAATACTGAGGCAAAGTATTTGTGTTTTGAATGTTAAACTGTAGGAGTCAGGCTGGTATTTTGCCAGAAAATGTGATTTTGGGGAATTCTGTGGAAATTTCAAGAGATTGTAAACAGAAGCTGACTAGCAAAATGTATGAAATCCAATGTTTTTTGTCAGCTGAAATACACTTATTTAAGTAATACTATAGATGTCAACAATTGAACAGTGCAGGGAGTGGAAGAGTCACTCGTGTTTGTCCTTTAATCCTCCTTTATTTCCTTCTGGTCAATCTAAGTATCAAGCTGACTGATTTCTAACTGCACCCAGCAAAAAAGAGATTTGTTTCTTTTTACTCTCTAAATTTTAAGCCCGGTGTGGATTTTTAGAAAGGAATGTCTTTATGGAAATTGGCTATGCCAATGGACATAGAATTTTTGAAGGATGGAATTCCAAGAAGTTAGACTTCAATGCAGCACCTTATCTAAATATTCCCCACAGGTAGTTACATATTCAGCTGACTGCTGCTAAATGAATAGCTGTCCTGGAAACACTGTCTTTACACTTCAGAATATCAGAAACATTTTCTGGTTTAATTCCTTATACATAAGGAAAAGCAGAATGTGTTCCAATATGAATAGGACAAGAAAATGGGATGCACATGTGTGAGAAGTTGAACATATGTGTAAGTGCTCAAAGTATAGCAGCCTGTACTAATAAAAATTACAGATTTTTAAATTTTCAATTGCTTTTTCACTCTGAATGGTTGCTGAATGGCTTTCTCATCTTGTTTGGAAATACATTTTCTTTTAGAGCTTACACAGTATTTCAAACTGCACAAAATATTCCGTTCTTAGCTGTAGAGAACAAGTCATTATGCTGGAAAACTACTCTGTCTGCTTGAGTTTTCTACCAGTTTCTCTTAGCTATTACAGACAACTTGAAATACCTTCCTTTTTTGCACTTATGCCTATCTTGCGTCCATATTTTCTATCCTATAATCATATTATATTAAAACAGTATGGCAGTTAAAAGTGATTGTGGCAATGTATCAATGTTATTTCAGGAGTAACCTGGTTTTTCATTTTCTATTAATAGACAGTATTTTTATAATATGTTTTTTTTTTGGTCTTTTTTCTGGCAGTCATTATTTATCAAAAATTGTGAGGAATTGTGAAAGATTTTTGTGTATCTCCAAAAGGGGTAGCCCAGTGCATTTTTATTGGCTTTAGGCCTAAACTTCAGCTAGTGTGTGATCAAGTATACCGGAAAAATCCTTTGTCTATTGCTAAACCCTATGAAATTATAGATCAAAAGAGTTTTCCTATCTTACAAGGACTGTGGTACCATTCATGAGCTGAAAATGACTGTCAAAGTAATAAAACAACTACTGTTGTCAGGGAAAGATTAAAAGCAGCAGCTGGATTGTACACAGTCAACTTGAAAATCTTTCTCTGGGAAGGTAGATGCTTTAGAAAATGATCTGGCTTTTCAGTTGATATGCCATGATTGGCAGCCCTATAAAATGGCTACTGACACAGGAACTTACAAAAGAAAGAAGCCTTTTTTTCCCCTATAAAGAGCATATTCTGCTTCTTGCCTTCTCCCAGATTGGACTCTGCACTTGGAAGTGAGATGTAATGCAAGTGTCAGGGTGATGATGGCTGCCAGCCTTTCCTCTGTTTTATCCAATTTACCTATACTAGTTTTTTTTCCTGAAATAATTCCTGCTGTCAGTTTTCTGCAGCTTGTGTTTTAACCTATGCTCATTTTACTGTTTTAGCTTAGTTCCTTGAGTTCATCTGTACATTTTGCAATTCTCCTTAAATTCAGGATATTGCCACATCTGTTTCCATGTTATTTTTCCAAGATCATAATCCACTGGAACCGTACCAAATACTTTTAATCTCCATTCAGATTCTACCATTATGCCTGGTATAGAGGAGTGAATATTTTTAATTGTCTCCATACCTCTAGCCATCCTGATCCTCAAATTAGCATGTGTGCAATCTTTGAAACTTTGTTTATGCAAGGTCAGCATTAATGATTTCTTTAATTAGTTCCTTTCTTTCCATTTAATGATCTCTCTTCTTTCTAGCCATCCAGACTTTCTTGTTCTTTTGAACCAAGTAGATTATCTTTCTATCTGTATCACAAGATTTGGCCATCTGCCTTCCACTTGGTGATTTTTCCCAGATTGTAGTTGTCTTTGGGGTTTTCTTTCCTGGTATCTTTTTGATTTATATCTATTTCTTAATGTCTTCCCTCAAATATTTCTCACTACATAACATTAACTTGGAGAGTAGTTCATCTTTCTTGCATCCTGACAACACCATTGGAAATTAACTCAATGGTTTGCCATTGCTTTGCCAAAAGCTTTTTCTTCCTGCTTTCTGATTCCAGCTCTCCTCATGTTGTCATTTTGGGTTCCACATTCCCCTGGGAGCATTGCTGGATCTCTCCTCACCTCTGCTTGGCCACATTTGCAAATATAAGACGTGTTTGTGTTGTTTTCCCTTAGGATTATGTGCAATGGAGATAGGAAATGGACAGCTTTGTTTCACTGTATCCATTTTCTGTGCACTGGTCTTAAAGCCATTTATGTGTTTGGCTTTTATGGGTCTAAGAATGGGTGGGTGTTGCATAATTGGTCACATCTCAAAGCCACTGGTGGTGGCCATGCCAGGCCTGCAGAGTGCCCAGTCCATGAGCAAGGTCGAGTTCCTCTTGCTCATTCACACACTGGGCTCAGCACACACTGCCCCAGCTTCATGTAAGCTCAGTTCTTCCTATATGTGATGAGGATGGAAAACTTCAGCTGAGAGCTAAAATCTACTGTCCTTTCTGATCTTTAGTCAGTGCCCTGCCTGAGAAAAACATGCTGCCATGGTAGGTGACAGTTTCAGAAGGAATGGTGTTCAGGAGAGGGGCTGGATGCAGCCCCTGGCACAACGGCAGGCACTGATCCAGCCCCTGGGCACTTACCCTGCTCCAAACTCCTCTGCCCAAACCTACAAACACTCTGAGTGCCTTCAGCTTCTTCTGTGGCTCAGGCTCAAACAGTCTCAATCTCTAACTCTAACAACACCCTTGCTGACCGTGGACCTTGAAAAAGAAAAGAACAATATCTGAAGGGTTTTTTTCACATCTTTCTGAAGGGGAAATGCAGATAAAAGCAAAGCTCTTTGTGACTGATTTTTTTTTTTTTTTTTTTTTCACTATCTACTTGAAAGGCAGTGGGTCAGAATTAAGGCATTTTTGCTGCGGAGGAAACGTGTGGGATGTTGGCTGCAAGCCAGTAGCCACTAACATCCCCGCTGCACCAGGAATACTTGAATGAAGTGGGCGTCACCCTCGGGAGAGCAGGCATTTGGTAACAGACTACCTACATCAGAGGAAAACCTCTTCATTGAGATTCAAGCAGTAAAAATACTGAATGAAGATAAACGGGTTTGGTAGATTCTTCTGAGGGACAGTGGAAATGGAAGAATTATCATCCAGTCTGGAAGATCATCCTCTAAGCTCCTGTGTTTGTCAGGTCCCATTCATCCCCAGAGAAGAGATCCATACAGTCGCTGACTTTTCTGACAGTATTGAAGTTTTATCTTCCAGTTCTGTTTCCTCAACACAAAGAATGATGAAATAACATCTGGAGCTTTCAGACAGTAGTCCATGCTATCGTCAGTCTTCCAGAGTTTTTTTCCCAAAACCAGATTAAAAATCTGAAGTGTGTCAAAAGCCACTATAAAATATAATTTATTCAGACACTAATTCTTCTTGCGCCCAGCTGGATATCCACTGGGAAAAATAAAAGTAATTTCTAGAGTTTCTTTGTATCACTAGATTATGAATCTGAATGATCAAATAGAATACTCCCAGTGATATCATTGATATTTGTCCTAGTTAAGCTATCTTGCTGAGTCAGTCACCAGTGCTATCCAGTCAAAATATGAGCACATTTCCCTTGGATCAAGTCCATCATTACAACATGACATCTATGAAACAGTTTCTCTTTCCACCTCCAGTAACATGATAGGTAAGCTGCAGATTTTTTTTTTTGGTCTGAAACAGCAAATCTTGTTTCCAGTGTGTGTAACAGAAAGGAGATTTCCATCTTATTCCATCACTGAATTATTAGAAAGTAATATATTCATTTTTTTCAAACACAAAAATGACACCAATGGAAAAAAAGGAAGGAAGCATTTTGGGTAAGAGTGGGCAAAGGACAAAAGTGGCCATAAAAAGACTGAATGGCTAGAATAGAATATCCCAAATATTTTAAAAAGCTCTTCTCCTTGTAGAGAAAATAAAGAGATCCTGGATAAGTGACAAAGCTATGTCCATGTAAATCTAAATGTTTACATGGTAATAATAATTTGGATTTTGGGTGCAGTTGTGCATATTGGGTCTGGTCTAATAACACTGAGGTTGCAGAAAGCTAGGGGATCTATGACAGCTAGGTGACATGGATGAAAAATAAGTGAATTTGAGCAGGATTTGGGAAAACCAGACCCATGAACTGGAGCAGGTCTACCAAAGTAAGGTAATTATTGGTTTTAGTTTGGGTAATAGGTTTGTTTTGACAATCTGCCTTTCAAATTCTGGTTTTGGAAATGACCTGTACAAGGTATTCGTGGGCAGTTGATTTGCAATGTCCCACCCCCTGGGCAGAGAGCCTGGGGCAGGGGAAAACAACTTTAATGCCTCAGGGCTGCACAGTTCCTGTGGCTGGCAAACTGGAAATCACCAACCGACCTACAGAGCAGGTCTGGGTGGCTTGATGGCAAAAGTCTGATAGGAATCAAGCCTGAAAGATTAGGGATTCCACCCCACTTATAATGGGGTGGAAAAGTGAATTCTGGTTGCAGCTTGAAAAAAGGTGTGAGGCTGACAGGTGTGTAGTTAAGAGAAACTGGGAGAAAACTCAGGCTGCAGCCAGGAGAGCCCCTGGACTGACAGATGCCATGGAAGCAGCAGATCCAGCATAAATGGGGACATCTGTGAGAAGACACTGAACAGAGCTGGGAGTCAAAGTCTGAGATGAGGAGAGGGACCTGGAAGAAAGCTTAAAGGCAGCTAAACAGGAAAGAGGGAGGGAATGATGGAGAAGGTTTGGATGCAATATTGGAAGTTACTTAGACATTTCAGCAAGAAAAATGGTCTGAGGGAAAAATGCTCAGGAAAATGGAAGAAGAAAATGTAACTGTGATGACTTCTTCTGTAAAGAACCCTTCTTTTTCTGAGATCCTGGAGTGGCAAGCAGCAAATTAGCAAATCCTCAAAATTAATTTGGAAAGTAACCACACTATCTGCTCTGAGAGAAAAGTTTAAACTGTCTAACAGAGTTTTTCTAAGGAAAAAGAAAATGTGCCGGAGGGTTCAGTGTTCTTAAGACCAAGTGATGAACCTTTGAAAATAGGATTTTATAATGGAAATGCAGAGATCATTAACTATTGTAAGCACCTCTAAGAATGACACCTCTATAGTAAATTACATTCAAATTAATATAAAACTGTAAAGATTCTCTGACAGCTTTGATTATGTAAGTTGATTTTAGTAGTTAAATGTTGACTTTCTATAATGCATTCTCCAAATATTATACTGAATGCTGCATCATATATAACAATTACCATGTCACAGTGCTATTTTGTGTAAATTAAATTATTGACAGCAATATAATTTTGTATTCACTT
This sequence comes from Ammospiza nelsoni, assembly GCF_027579445.1. NCBI lineage: Eukaryota > Metazoa > Chordata > Aves > Passeriformes > Passerellidae > Ammospiza > Ammospiza nelsoni. The sequence goes on along the minus strand of NC_080640.1, from coordinate 29,744,222 downwards.
TATTATTTTGATCCATTTTTCTGTCAAAATATACAATGACTCTTCACTAGATTTAGAAACCAGAAAAACTCTTTAGATGGTGAAGTATTATTCTCCATACATTATTTTTCCTTAGCCTGTAATGAGATTGGGGAAGGAGGGGGAAGCAACATTTCATTCCTCCTCTGACATTGTGTGTGTTTTTAGACATGTTGTCAACTTTAAATTGTGTTTCAATAATTGTGCTTATCAAAAAGTCTGCAAAGTCCATGGCAGGCCTGGTCAGGCTGTCCAGGCATGTGGCAGAGATGATGTTTTTAGTGTGCTCCAGCACAAGCACTGTCCTCAATCACAGCATGGAATATAATGTGGTTATGAGCATAGGTTATTATTATAGGCTGGACTTGATCATCTCCAAAGTCTTTTCCAACCTAGTTGATTCTTTGATTCTGTGATTCTATGATTATTCAGCCTAGCTTTAAGGAGATTCTATTGTACGTCCCAGGGTGAATACTTCCTGTTCCTTGATATCTCTTATGAGTTAAAGTGACAAACATCATCTGTGTGGAGCAGCTCTTTCTTCACACCTTCTTTTCCCACATCCTTTTGGGGGCTGGGGTGTGAGTATGGCAGCAGTGATTGTCCATCCTTGGATGCCTGGGGAGTGCTTGCAGGTTGTGGTTTTAACTACTTGTAATGCAGCACTTAGAGTTTTCTCATCCACCTTTCCACAGATGCACAGCCTGTTGGCTCCTTGTGACCTGCACCACACTGGAGTGCAGAAATTGGAACACAAGCTCTGTCTTCCTGTTGGATCTCAGCTCTTCTCCAGGCAAGTACCCTGACCCCCAGAAGACAGTGCAGCTGGCTCACTTCACATAAAACCCAAAGCCTTAATCATAAAGACATGGGGAGGCACTGAGAGTGACTCTGAAACAGGGGTTTGGGTGCTATCCTGTAAGATTAAAGAAATGGGCTGAGATGCTTTGAGGCAGAAAGGAAGACTGATACCAGCACATCACATACCATGGGCAAGGACTCTAACTCTGGGTACAAAAACTCCCTCCATTCTGAGTGGTGGTAAAAAGGCTCAGAAAATGCTAATTTTCTCAGCTTGTGCAGATCAGGGAGGTTGGGGTGCCCATCTCAGTGGGATTTAGTTATGGCTTAGGTACAACCAAGCCATAGCTATATCCTATATCTGCTTGATAATAAAAATCAGAGACATATTGGCACTCCTGAGAGCCTGGGAAGCAGTTTCTGGTCCCTGGACCAGTGAAGCACACTTGTTTGTGGCTGTACAGCTGTGGGCTACCTACCTCTTCAGTAAACTGGCCGGCCCAGGTCTGTGCCCTTAATGCCCTGTGAGCCTTAAACTAAAGATTATTTTTCAGATGCTCTTTGCAGTTTTTATTCAGCTGAGCATGTGGAATCAAGGGCACTGAGAGGAAAGCTGCAAGTTGCTAGCATGGCAGGGATAGGACAGGGGTAACTGGGAGGGAACTCTAAGTTCACCATTTTTACCAGTGCTCTCTAAATATGCCAAAGCTCATTTGTCTGTTCTCCTCGGGTTGGGAACACATAAATAAAATATACTTCCTTTCTGTGGCAGCACAAAATTACAAAAACTCATCTGATACTGATCAAATGCACTTAACCATTGCACATGTACTTAATTCAGTATGAAATTGTTATTACATTGTTATGTCTGCATGCACCAAATTCCCTTGTGCTCAGTGTTAAGGGACAGAAGCCCAGAAACACTTGGCAATCTCTCCTGGGAATTGCTGCTAATGCTGAAAGTAGATGTTGCTTCTTAGTCTAAGTCATTCATTTTCCCCTTTGCTTAGGCTGTTTGTTGTTGATCTACACTGCACATTCAAGATCTGCAGTGTGGTGGCAGTAGTAGTAGTGTGAACATGGAAAAGAATCTGTTTGCTTGAAGACTGATCTGTTTTTATATTATTCTGATAGAAAGGCACCAGAGTACCCTGCTAAGATACTGGTATTGACTTATATTCTGTAGGCAAACTGAGCTTTTTAACAATTACTGCAGACACAACTGTTGAAGTACCAAGTCAGAATGACCATTTTTGTTAGCTGGAACATTTATAAAATACCAAGAATCATCAATGGGTAGAAGAATTACTTTTTTCTAGCTTCTTGTCTAACATTAATAGCCATCTCTCCTTTGTATGCTTACTTTGTAAGGAAAGATCTTGTCTTTGCACTTTTCTGCATGTAATTTCATGTATCTTCCCCTCTATGAAGCTGTTTGACACACAAACACATTGCAGGAGTAGAGTTCTAACAGAACCAGCTTCACTTGGTACTAGACAAATAGACTTGGGTCTTTCTATGGCACAAGCTAAGCCTTGATGCTGATTTTCTTATTTGGCCTAATTTCTTGTTTGATCTGCCAGTGTGGGAGTTAATTGTATAAACATAGAAATATGGGAGATGGGGAGAAATACATTCTGTGCTGCCCTGCTCGGGTGGCTCTGTTTCTTGCTGGCTTTGTTAATGTGTTACTTACAGCAGTTTAAATGGCAGGGGGGATGAGGAACAGTTGGTGATGAAAAGGAGTTAATGTGAGAAGACATCAAGAAATCATATTGCACAATAGGAAATTGTTCTTCCCAACATATTTCTGTGCTAGCCCATGTAAGTGGGACTCCATAACAGTACCCTGTGCCTACACCAGGAAATGCAATGGCATTGAGTTCAGGTGTTAAACAAGTCTTTAACCAGGTTCATCTAATTTTGGCATTTGATTTTAGATGGCAGTCATTCCTCTTGATGTCTGAGAGCCCAGACATTGTGGTGATGAGCTAGATCTCTGTTAGCACCTCAGGTTACTAACCTGGAGAGAGGAACTATGCACAAAAGGAGGATTTAAAGCTACAACACAGCAAACAAGACCTAACACCTGATTAAGTTATCCTGAGAGCTGGGAAAAATGAACCTGCTGGGCAGGTATTCTCTAATGATGCTGTTTTGACTTTACTAGCCTGTCTTCTCAATGTATCCTCTATTTATTCAAAGAAAATCATCTGCTCCTCTCAGTTATTTCAAAGTAAAGTCACAAGAATAGCTTGTTCCCACTCTATTCCAAATATAGATGTTGGCAGCAATTGCTTAGATAAGGGGGAAGGAAAGGAACTACCAAGGAAGAGGAAAGACAGGAGGAGGAAGAGGGAAAAGAGAGCTGAAAAGGTTGGACAAGGGAGTAGAGAGAGACATGAATGAGAAGGGAGGTGAAAGAATAAGGACAGTATATCACAGCAGAGAAAACAAATCAAAGATAGCAACAAACTCCTGTGAAACAGGTGGAAGCAGCCCAAATATAGGATGAAAAGGGCTATGCCTGCCCTCAGGAGAACCTGGAGTTTTAGCCTTGAAAAGTAACCCAACTGTAAATAAAATAATGTCAAATTTTTATTCATTCAGATTATAGGGGTTACATGATCAGAAAACTCAAGCTAACTTATGCCACTTAAAAATCTGGCCCTAGAAATGTTAAAACAAAACATGTTGCTTATTTTAATCTCGGGGGGGGGGGGTGTTTGTTTGTTTGTTTGTTTATTTAATTCTCTGCTGCAATAAAATTCACTGTCTGTTCTGACAGAAAGCCATCCATTGAGTAACAGCTGAAAATGAATCTGAATCCCCGTGTCCTAAAGAATTCACAGTCAGGATGGTCTTCTGGTGAAACTGGAACATGTAGTAGTCATACCCTCAGGAGCAGAAAATAAATGCTGATAAAAACTAAGGAAAAGGCAGAACCACACACAGATTGACTTACCTAGAGCAAAGAGCTGAGGGTTTCCAAGGCTGAAGGCAAACTTCTTTAAGAAAAAAACACAGAGAAATGAGACATAAATGGAAACAGGTTCTGAGAAGTGGCACATAGAGCAAATGCAAACAAGTGCTTGGAAATTTAGAAGTCATGTAAGTGGCTCCAGCTTCCTTGGAGGGAAGTTTCTGGGAAACACCCCACAGAGCTCTTCTCAATCTCTTCTCAAGAGAAGACTGCTTAGAAAATGGTGTTAGAGGCTTGTTTTCCCTCCTGGTTTGCTAGAGAGAGATGTTATACCTGACTTTACTCGTTACTTGAGGATAAAAGCTATGGCCAGTTCTGAAGACACTGTTTCCTAGAAACTGAATGTGTCCAGAAACCCTTCTGACAGGCTTTCTGAACACTCAAACACTAGGTGATGGGACCAAGAGAACTGAAAATGTGACTCTTGCTACATTTCTTTTATTTCAGTCCTTCAAGGAAGAAGGCCACTTGCATCATGAAGGCACATGCTCGATTAGTCTCTCTATGGACTGAAGCGCCAGCCATGGGACAAGGCAGTATTTACACAAACACAGGAAGGCACGTTGGAGCAGGAAATACAGGGTAAGTGAAACTAGTTTCAGAAGGAAGGACTGGAAAGTGAAGCTTTGCAGGCAGACTATCACTATTTAGAAACAAAGTTGTCATTATTTTGAGTCTTGTCTCATGAATGACATGTGTATCCCAGCAATTTTCACAGTTGAGAAGCAACTTTTTTTTTTCTTTTTTTATTTTTTTTTTCTTCTTTTCTTTGTCCCCCCAGCAAGCAGCATGCAGAGCTGATATTTTAGCCTTTCAGCAGGGATGCCCCTCTTGTGGCTTGCTCTCAACACTTCACACATCGACATTGTTGGGGTTGTGGGGGTCACAGGGATCTCTGACTCAACAGGGCTAGAGTCTCTCTATAGGTAGCACGAGTGTGATGAAAACCTTCAGGGGTGGTATTATACGGTGAAAGAGCAGCAGAGCTCAGCCCAGAACATCGCTCTCTGCTCAGCTGCTGTGTCCTCGCTGGCTCCGGGAGCGCCTTTCCCCAGGAGAGGGCAGTGGAGCCCGCACACGCTCCGCGCTCCCCGCCCGACAGCGGCGGGAGCAGCCGCTCCCTCTTTCCGTGGGAAACTCATGGGGTGAGTGCAAGTAGGAGCACGGATTTTATATATATGCTGGAAACCGTGCACAGGAACATCCAGGAAACGTTCTGTGTATTTAATAACGGGAATAAGTTTTGAGCAAACAAGTTTGTTGCTGCTTTTATTTGACTGGAAGTTTTCTCTGTCACACATACTTGTTCACAGCCACACGAACTTAAACTAGTAGTTTATTGATTCCACATGGGTTTATTTAATTCCTATAGCCCGAATTAGAAAAAGTTATTGACATTTAAATAACCCTTCAGAATGCTGCTAGTGCTATCCTAAGCCAAGGACTCACAAGAAAGTTATTTACTTATTTCAAATTTACAGGCACTCATCCTAAGACAACAAGCAGCCTTGGCTGAAAACCACAGAGTGGTTTCAAGGTACTGTAATTAAGGGCAGACTGGGATGCCTTCTCTGCTCCTTAACCATCCCCTTCCCCTAGCATGCCAGCAGCCAGCCAGATGTTTTCTGTAAGTTCATGTTTACAGCAGGTTTCCCTGGCTGGATTCCAGGTTTTGGTGACTGGCCAGTGCAGACTAAGAGCCTATATCAGGCCTGTGAGGGGCAGGCAGGGCAGACTGAAGGGAAGTGGCTTTTGCCAGCAGCCTGGGAATCCAGCAGACAGCCCTGGCCAAAACAGAAGGTGAAATAGTAAACAAGCATTTCTTCCTTGAGGAAGACATGACAAAGACATGAGGACATGACAAATCTTTCCCCAGTGAAAAGGGGGAAATTTAGGAAACTCTGAAATTCAGCTTTGGAGAGGAGATTTTCTCTTTTACATGAAACATTAAAAACTCACCAACCCCAACATTAATCTAGGCCAGATTTAGGACAGACAGACATTCTTTGCTGTTGTCATTCATCTCCAACCTGAAAACAGCTCCCTGTTCCCAAATGAGTTCCTGCTCCCTAGGGCACCTGCTGAGCTGGGGCCACCTTAACCCTCCTGAAACAGCAGGATGCAGAGTGGAAGCTGCAGGGTGTGTTTCCCATGCAGGCCTGTTAGCACAGGAGGTCGGCTGAGTTTTGCTGCAAAAGCATAGTAACCCCCTGGAGAGATGACTCAAATGTGTGATGCTAAGCTGGTTAAATGTGTTGCCAGCTCCACAGATGATAAACTGCCTTTTCTTCCTCAGCACTCTCAACTCAGGTACAGAGGCAAAGATGATTTTATTTCTACAACTCCTGTCTCAGGTACCAGTGGTAGACAGTGACTGCAGGAAAATATATCCCCAGTGCAATGTCAGCTACCAGCTTGTTAAAAGGGTAAATACAGTAAATCCTGTTTCAAAGAAGCTGGGAGTAGGAGAGAAGTTCTGCCTTTCAGCTCTGAAACATCCTCAATCACTGCTATATCCACTAAGAGGTCATGCATATTCGAGGCTTTTGGTGTGATTGGGGATTTGGCAATTTGCACCAACAATCTGTCTGTCATATGAAGCCACGTGTTTTACAGAAATCAGTAGGATATTTCTGCATGTAAGGGCCATGGATGTCAGTGTGAGCTGGGCAGTCCAACCCTCAGAGTCTGCTGTAATCAGCCAAACAGGAATCAAAGGTACAAAGCACATGTAAAGCAATACAGCAAGGATATCTGAAAAGGGCCCAGAAACATTTGAGTTTCATCTGTCAACAACTTCCTGAAAATGAGCATTAAGTATGCTTCCATCTTGCCCCATACCAGATCCTGCTGCCATTGAGACAAAGCCCCCATTGAAAGATGTCAAGTGATTTGATTGTCCCTGGAAATTTATTTCATTCTTAAGAAACCTTTTAAAATTAACCAGCCAAGTCAACTACAGTAGTATTCCTCGGGTGAAGTTAAATTTTGTGTCGGTCTTTCATTCAATCCTTTTCCATAGTGGAAGAACATTAAATTTGCCAAGTAGTTCAAAGCTAGAGTTGATTCATGGTGGGATTAAGGTGGGGTGTGAAACCTTGGTCCTCCTTTTTTCATGATTTCATGTCATCTGTGGGCATATGGTATTTTGAATTAATACAAGATGATGTAGAATATCCATAAGCCCTAAATCTGAGATATCTGCAATGTTTTGCAGTAAGGAGCATACTGCACTTAGAGTTACTGTTTCTCAAATTCATGTAAAGTAACTCACCCCGCTGCACAACAGATTCCAATATTTTGTTCTTTCATAGTAGCGATTAGACCAATTATAGCTCAGCTATAACAGAAAGGCACAATACAATTGCTCCTACTTCTCAGTCAAATTTCCCAGAACCTGTCTCTCTGTCACATTTTTAAATTTTACTTTCAAATTGAGATGGTTTTTTAAATGAAAATATCTAGAATCCCACTGAAAGCTTGCTTTCAACTAAATCTCGTACGTCAAACTGTATTGGCTGTACATTAAGTGCTAGAGAGGACAGGTAACAAAAATTTATGTTAAAAACCACTGTTAAATATTTACTAATTGCTGTGCATACTTCCCTGATCAAGGCAAATATCTATCTTTATGCCTACTATTCCTTAGCAAATGCCCCTAAAAACCTTTACTTTTCCAGTGATGCTGTTGTCTAGTCTGGACTCTGCTGCCTGGACAAGTAATGAACCTGGAGCATCACCAAAGGCCAGGATCTGGAGGAAATGAAAGAGCCTTTCTCAGCTGGGGTGTGAGGTGTGGCGTGGATAAAGAAGGTCATGAGAGACACCGTGACAGTGCTTGGGAGCCAAGGCAGAAGGTAAGCCTATACACCATAGGGATGCCTGAGCACACCCCTCTTCTATGGCACGGGCAGTAATGTGTTAGACCTGTAAACATTGATATCTGCAGTTAAAAATGAAAGGGAAGAGTTTTTAGGCTTCCTATGTATTCTCTGGCTTGCTGCTTTGGAACAGGAATGCACTGTCATAATATCTCTCATATGTTGCCATGTCTTGCTGCTGCTTGGGTTGTCAATGGGTTGTTTTTTTCACTGCAGACTATTGAAAAGGGGCCTCGCACGCTACAGACCATATGTGAGAGTTGCTTTCCTAAATGCAGTAATAAACAGCCACGAGATGAAATATCCCCAAGTAATGAGATTAGTGACACGGGATACAGCTTTCAAAAATAATTACATCTGACACCCTCATCAGCAAGAAGATGTAGGGGCTGCAAGCTCTAAGCTTGGGAACAGCATATGAAAGATTGGCTTCTCCTGGGAAGGGAGGCACAAGGGAGGTTATTTTTAGTACTTTGGAGAAAAAAAAGAAAAAGCCAGAATTTAAGCACTCTTTGGGTTTGATACCCTCGTTATGGAGGAGATCGCGGAGAAATAAAGCAAAAGCGGCGGTGGAAATGTTACTGAGGATGGAAACTGTGGGAGCACGGGGTTGAACTGAGCAAAGCGGGAACGGGTAGGGTCAGAACGGAACGAGGGGCGGGGGGGCACTCCCGCCACCCTCCCCGTCCCGTCCTCGCCCGTGCCCGCCGATACAATAACAACCCAGCGACGGCGGAGCAGGCGGTTCCGTTTTCGCGACGGTATATATAGATCAGACACTTTCCAAAACAAGCAGCGCCGCCGAGTCGCTCTGTTCGGCGGCTCTTTCCACCCGTAATTCAGAAAGAAAAAAATTATTTTTTAAAATGACTTTTTCTTTGACAAAGGAGAAGCTCTATTCCGTGAATGCGGCTGTTTCCTGACCCGCCGCCGGCTTGCGGTTACAGGCTGCTGAGAAAGTGAGCGGGGTCTGGCGGGGCGGCCCCGGGACCTCCTCTGCTTTTCCGAACCTTTTAAAAATTTCCGGAACAAGCCCTAAAAGGGCAGGCGGGGCGGGGCCGGATCCTCGCCTTTTTAGGACAAGGGCCCCGCCACCGGAATACCCCCCTGGGCGGCGCGGCGGGCGGCGGCGGGGGCCGAGCGGGGCCGGGGCGGGTCGGGGCCGCCCCCGCGGGGCGCGGAGGGTGCGCAGGGAGGGGGTCGGGGCGGGCGCGGGCCGGCGGGTCCCACACGCGGCTTCCACGTGACCGGGCCGGGCCCCGTTCCTCAGTCCTTATATGGGCAGTGACGTCCCGGGCATTCAGGGGGCCCCCATAAATAGTTACCGCCAGACTTGTCCTCCAGCGCGAGCTGCGGCGGGAGCGCGGCGCTCCCGGGGCACCGCGGGCACCGCACCGCCGCGACGGGGCGGCCGCCCGCCCGCACATGCCGCGCCGGCTCCCCGCCGTCCCCCCGCGCTGGTAGTGGGAGGCAGGGGGAAGCGCCCCCTCCTCTCCCTCCCCTCCCCGCCCCGAGTGCCCACCGCCAGCCGGGAGCGCCGCTCCCCCGGCCGCCCCGCTGTCCCCATGATGACCGCCAAGGCGGTAGACAAGATTCCGGTGACCCTCGGTGGGTTCGTGCACCAGCTCCCCGAGGGCATTTACCCGGCGGATGACATCTCCGCCGCGCTGCCAACTTCGGTCGCGATCTTCCCCAATGCCGACCTGGCAGGGCCGTTCGACCAGATGAGCGGTGTGGCAGGAGGTAAGCGGAGCCCTCGCAGGTGCGGGCCGGGCCGCCTGCGGAGAGCGGCGGGGCGGCGGAGACTCGGGGCGGCGGGCGGGGGTCGGACTGGGACGGGGCGCCGGGACCCTCTCCGGGGCTCTCCCGCCGCCCGGCCGGATCCCCGCCGCCCCTTCGCGGCAGCCCTACCTCCGCACCCAGCTCGGGGGGGAAAGTTGCAGTCGGTTCGGAGCCCCCCTGCCTCCGGAGCGCAACATGTGCGCGCCGCAGCCCCGCGCTGGGCCGGGGCGGGCGGTGGCTGGGACCGGTGCCGGTCGTCCGGCGGGTGGCGGCGCGGAGGGCTGACCTGCTCCTTGCCCCCCCAGACGGCATGATCAACGTGGACATGGGCGACAAGCGGGCCCTGGACCTGCCCTACGGTGGCGGCTTCGCCCCCAATGCTCCGGCTTCCCGCAATCAGACCTTCACCTACATGGGCAAATTCTCCATCGACCCGCAATACCCTGGCGCCGGTTGCTACCCCGAGGGCATCATCAACATCGTGAGCGCGGGGATCCTGCAGGGGGTCAGCACGCCCTCCTCCGCCGCCTCCTCTGCCGCCTCCTCCGCCTCCTCCGCCGCCTCCTCGGCCACCGCCGCCTCCGCCACCTCCCCCAACCCGCTGGCCGGGGCCCTCGGCTGCACCATGGCACAGGGCCAGCCAGCCGACCTGGAGCATCTCTACTCGCCTCCGCCGCCGCCCTACTCGGGCTGCGGTGACCTGTACCCGCAAGACCCCTCCTCGGCTTTCCTGCCCGCCGCCGGCGGCGGGGCACTGCCTTTTCCCCCGCCGCCCTCCTACCCCTCACCGAAGGCGGCGGCGGCCGACGGCGGGCTCTTCACCATGATCCCCGAGTACGGCGGCTTCTTCCCGCCGCCCCAGTGCCAGCGGGAGCTCCACGCCGGCCCCGACCGCAAGCCCTTCCCCTGCCCCCTCGACTCGCTCCGCGTCCCGCCGCCCCTCACGCCGCTTTCCACCATCCGCAACTTCACGATGGGGGCGCCCCCGGCGGGCGCCGCCCCCGGCAGCGCTCCCGGCAGCGGCGGGGGCGAGGGTGCGGGCGCCCGGCTGCCCGCCGGCGCCTACAGCCCGCACCACCTGCCGCTGCGGCCCATCCTGCGGCCCCGCAAGTACCCCAACCGGCCCAGCAAGACGCCGGTCCACGAGCGGCCCTACCCGTGCCCCGCCGAGGGCTGCGACCGCCGCTTCTCCCGCTCCGACGAGCTCACCCGGCACATCCGCATCCACACGGGCCACAAGCCCTTCCAGTGCCGTATCTGCATGCGGAACTTCAGCCGCAGCGACCACCTCACCACCCACATTCGCACGCACACCGGCGAGAAACCCTTCGCCTGCGACTTCTGCGGCAGGAAGTTCGCCCGCTCCGACGAAAGGAAGCGGCACACGAAGATTCACCTGCGCCAGAAGGAACGAAAAGGAGCCGCCGCCGCCGGCGGGTGCCCGCAACCCGGCGGCGGGAGCGGCACGGCCGCCCTGGCCCCCTGCGCGGCGCGGACGCGGACGCCCTGACGGCGCGGGACGCGCAGGACCCAGCGCGGAGCCGCCGCCGAGCGCGGCGGGCGCGGAGCGGAGCGGGGCCCGGCGGGGCGCGACGAGCACCTGGCGGCGCCGCGGGGCTCCCCCGGGCCGGGGCGGGCCGGAGCGGCGGGTGTACATAGGGGCTGCGGCGGGAGGATGGATGCATGCAGTGCCGTCGTGGTGAGGTGTCCTTGGTGCCTTGTGTGGTGTAGAGCCCGGTCCCCTGTCTGCATGTGGGGGGTGCCTTACCGATCCGCTCCGACGACAGCGGCGACACCGAGACCGGAAAGTTTTTCCCTCCCTGGTTTTAGTATGGCTGTACATTTCTGCCTATTAATATTGGGATTTTTTTTTTTTTTTAGAGACTATATTTTTGTACGCACTGGTTTGGGGTTTTGGTTTTGTTTTCCTTTTTGGTGACTTGAAAGTGTTCCGTTTGTAGTAGGACTTGGGACAGGATGTAAATACTCGGGCTGGGACCGGCGCCCGTGGTCGGCCGGCACCCAGTGCGCCGCAGGTAACACGAATAATGCACAACCACTAACAGGGGCTGGAAGGAGAGGGGGGTATCTTTATCTTTCTGGCCACTCTGTAAATAAACTTTTCGACAATAGGGTAGGTGCTTACAAAGTTTATAAAAGACGACAAATAAATCTCTTAATTATGCTAAATTGACATCTTTATTTCCGTAGGTTCCCTGGCCTGACCCAGGGAGGGGTTTATCCCCCGCTCGTCCCCGACCCGCGCCGGGTCCCGGCGGCGGAGGGCTGCGGGGCAGCCCAGCCCGGGTCCGATGGGCGCACCGCACCGCCCCGCAAAGCCTCGGCGTGGAAAACCTGCGGCCTCGGCCCCAGCGTACAAACACTCGCTTTTGGGCGCGGGAATTTCCCTCGGAGACGAGAGACGGGATAATATTAACCAGGGAGCGGGGTGGGTTTTTTTTGACTCATTCTGTTTTGTTCCGCGGTTACGATCCGCCCCAGGCAACCTCCGCGAGTGGGCTCCGGAACAGTGCGTACCGCCGCCCCGACGGCCGCCGCTCGGGGGAAGCGGCTCCTGGCGGCGCGGGGCTGCGCGGGCGGCGCCGCGCCCGCGCTCGGGGGCTCCGCAGCGGCCCGGGGCGGCGGCGCTCACCCCCGCGGCACAGCCCGACTGTTTTTCTGAACCCACATGGCCGCAATATCGTGCCTTTTTTTTTTTTCCTTGTAAGCTTATTTTGGTTAATGTTTTTTTAAATGCTATCCCGGCCTCGGCCCACCCTCGGATCCCGCCATCGGCGCAGGGCCGTAAGCGCCCCGCGGGCTTGCCCCTCTGCCATGCAGATCCCTGGTGCGGCCCGCACTGCAGAACTGAGCTGTGCAGGATGGGCATCCCTAATGCCACAGCCCCGCACAGCAGGGCGAAGGGGTTGAGTTCTTTCTTGGTGGTTCCCGGCCTCTGCTTGCCCAGGTGTTAGGTCCCATAGTGCAAAGCCCCAGCAGCACCTGCCTTTTCTGTCTGATAGAAATCCCTGCTTCCCATTTTCTGGAAGTCATGCCGGCTTTTGGGGCAGCTGCTCTTCCATGGGAGCTGAAGTCACAATCTGATTCTGAATCAAGACAGCTTTTAAAGTTGGGCATGGATCAGCCTGTGCAGGGGAAGCCGTGCTCACTGCCCCACCATCCACCTTAGCAGCACAAGTAAGCCTTCACACCCTGGTTTGCAGTTTTGCCACCTATTCCCACGTGGTCCTGGCTCCCAAGAGACCACAGCCTGCTGCTGGAGGGATGTCATACAGAAGCTGCAGCCTCCTCAACTGCTGGGCTTCTGAAGGCACCACCACAGCTCGGTCACAGCCAGAGCATCTTAAGAGAAACTGGTATCTCAGCCACCCAAACACACAATCCAAGGCTCCCCCTGCACTGTCCAAACTACTGTCACCAGCCATGCTACAAAATTAAAACCAAAATTAAAAGCAAAAATCATATAAACAACACTGAAATAGTAAAAGAGGTGAACTAAGGAAACTACTGGTGACTAGTGTACGGCTACAAGAGCATCATCTCACATGGCACAGTATCAATGGTGCTAGACTCCTGTGTGTGCCTTACATTGAGGGGCAGCTTCAAAAGCAGCAATAGTGTATGTGCCTGGATTTGCCTGCAGGATCTGGGCTGAGAATCCAGTGCTAAGCATCGCCTCCCAAGGAAAAGCCGGTCCCACTGTTCGGACTGTCAGGCAAAGGAAACTAGAGCTCGGTACCGTGCTTGGCTCAAGGCTGTCTTACTTGTGAAGGAAAGTAATGACTGGTCACTGGTGAGATATCCTGTATTTATTCTACAATTCAGCAATAACAGTTATTTTGCTGTTGTGAAAACACAATAACCAGACTGCAGAGAGAAGGAATGGCATTACAGACTTAAACCTTCTGCTTACAGATATCCAGAACATAGGAAGTAAGTTTCAACTAGTGAGTAAGCAAGAAGTTACACAAAGAGGCTTTTAAAAAAAATGCATCTCAGGTTTTCTTTGCTATTTTTCCAGCTTTAAATATTTTGATAATAACACCTTAATTAAAAAAAAAAGGAAAAAAAAAAAAGAAAAAAAAGGAAACAAAAGGTTTTGCCATGGTTAACAGCACTCTGCGGCGTGACCATGCTGTCCTCTTCAGAAAGATGCATTAAATACTGTCCCACTAAACATCTTGACTAGGTTTTCACATGGAGGAAAAAAATTAAAAACTCAGCAGACAGACCTAAGGGGAGGATAGAGCAGATAGGATAAAAAATGCTCACTGTCGCAGTTTGTTTGTCCAGTACAGCTGTTTGCATGCACCATGCTATCTTCTTTGTGGACTTGTGAAAAAGGATAACTGTCTTTGTTAGGCTTGGAGAGAGGTAGAAACAGGCTGTAACACAGGGAGGCATTGCCTTATAATTAATGACTACATTCGATCAAGAATTGTTAAACATTAACTAATGCTAAGCTGCAGGGGAATTCCAAGAAAAACAGGTAAGCCAGCTGCAGAAATATCAGATACCTTTAAATGCTCAAAGAATAAATGGAAATTGCCTGAAATAATTTCTACCAATTTTTCCTTGCAAAAGAATTAATCCATGGATGCATAATGCTGACTGTATATTACATTCATTCTTTCACAGGCCGGGAAAAAAAAAAAAAGCAGCAATGCCATATCAGAATCATTTAAAAATTCACACATACAAGCCACTGTACAGGAAAAACAAGTCTGCTTTTACAAATACACAGAAAAGTAAAGCCAGTTGTGAAATGATTCCTGGAGCAGGCTGGTACATCACTCAGGAGGTTGCTAACTTGCGTTTTCTTACTCAAATTCTCAATCAGGACTAAGATGGCCAAGGCTGCCCTGGCCTGGGTTTGTGGTATGAAGTGTGCATTAGGATGAACAGGCACAAGACCAGTCCCTGCAGCACAGATGGGGCACTTCACCTGTAGAAAAACTCTCTTCTGTGTTAGAAAGATTGCATCCCTTCCCTTTCTGTGGACAAACTGCATCTCCGGACCACTTCCATCATAGCAAGGCGGAATTCGTGGTCTCTCTTCCACTCTAGGTTTATTTAAAAGCCTTATGAAAAAGTAGTCCTTATAAACAGTATAAAGAGGGAAACTGCAAGGCCTCAAAAGCCCAAAGCGTTCACATATAAAAACACAGACCACGCTTTAAAGAGAAGACATCAGGTCAAATCTTAGCAGTACCTAGGTATGCGCTGCTGTATACTGAGGGTTTGCAAATACGCCGTGTTTCTAGAATAGCTTTCACAACAGTGGATAGTTGTTTTTTCTTTTATGATGCCCAGTTTCTGCCACTGCTGCATTAGAGGTTCCAAGCGAGGTTAATCAGCAGCTGTCTCCTTCTAGCTGAAGGAAGTATGCATAGATGCACTCAGTAATTCTCAGTTGCAATAGTGAGATCTTGTATATGACACTTAAAAGAACTGTTGAAAAATAACTCTGAACCTGACAGTGTCCATTTGGAGCAGTTATTTCCTTAACTCCAGCCCTGGGGATTGATCACTGGCATTTGCTGGAGGAGCATGTCCTGGCTCAGGAGTTGTTCTGGATTTGTTATTTACTAGCAGGGTACAGCTCTTCTTGAGAGTCGCTCTGGAGACAGTCCCCAAAGGCTGTAGCCAGACCAACGTCCCTTCCCAAACTCAGTGGGTAGAGTGCCCTGGTCCCGTGGTGCCAGCTGGCTCTAGAAGAGGGAACCCCACTGGGAAAAGCTGGGGAACTGTGTGAAAATTCTTATTGCATTTACTCTCCCTTTGGAGCCTGAACCCCTCTCCCTGATAAGTGGCCCTAACTATTTACACAGGATGCTGGAATATTTCCCCGACCCTTCAGCTGAGCAGCTTAATCATGCTGCTCCCGCACATCGGCCCCAAGGGCATAAACACGTTCTGGCGCTTTATTTCCCCGACTCACGAAGCCCGCGATCAGAGGAAGGCTCTGACCCACGGCGCTCCCGCGAAGCTCCAGCCCGCACGGGACACCGCTGTCCGTCGGGCTCGGGGGGCGGCCGGTTCCCCTCTCGGCGGGGCGAGCGCACATCGTCCCTAGCGGCCGCCGCCCGGCACGGGCCGCCGGCGGCGACTCAGAGGCAGACGCGAGGCCCAGGGTAGGGCTCGCCCCCGCACCAGAAGTCGGAGGCCTGCGGGGTCTCCATCAGCCACACCTCTCGCGGCAGCGCGGGCGGCTCCGCGCCCGCCGGCGGCCCCTCCAGCAGCCGGTAGTAGTGGCAGTCCCGGCCGTGCTGGGGGTCGTAGGGCGGCGCCAGGATGTCGAGAAAGGCGGCAGGCCCGTCCACAGCATCGATTTGGTGGAGATTGTCGGTGTGCGGCGAGAGCAGGCAGGGCGGCGAGGCGGGCGTATAGTGCTGGCGGGAGCGGAAAAGGGCGCGCAGGCACGGCCCGCTGCCAGCGGCGGGAGGCGGCGGGGCGGAGGCCGCCCCGGAGGGCAGCGTGTCCATGCAGGCGATGCGCAGCGTGCCGTACAGCACCTTCAGCATGCCGTTCATGCCCGGGTGGTCGTGTAGCGGGATGCAGGCGCCGCTCCGCAGCAGAAACACGCCCATGCTGAAGTTCTCCGTCTCGCAGATGTGCATGTAGCTGACGGGAGGCACCACGCCGGCCCACGGCGGACCCCCGCCGGACGCCGCCGCCGCGGCCGACGGCCCCCGCGGCGCCAAGTGCAAGTCCTCGGCGCGCACCTTGTCCAGCAGCTGCTGCAGGCGGTGCAGGTTCTCCCCGAAGGCTGGGCCCGCCGGGCTGCGGAAGGTGATGCGCGCCTGCCGCGCCACCCGCTGGATCAGGGAGGCCATGTTGTCCCGGGGCATGGCGGCAACGGCCCGGCCCGGCCGCGGCGGGCGGGGCCCGGCTCCGCTTCCGCCACTGCCCCCCGGCCCGCCGCGCAGCCGCGCTGCCGCCGGGCACCACGGGGCTCGTAGTCCGGGCTGGGGCCCCGCCGGGGAGCGCGGATGAAGGAAGAGGAGGAGGGCAGCAGAGGTGAGGGGGCGCGGCGGGCCGCGGGGGGCCGCGGGGCGGGCTGGCTCCCAGGGCTTGGGGCTGCTGTCCTTGCGCGCTGAGGGGAGACGGGCCGGCGGGAGCGGCCGCTGAGGGGCTGAGGGGTCCCGCTCCCCGGGGCTCTGGTACGGCTGACCGGGGGCTGCGCTGGGGACGGGGAAACCACGGCAGTGAGTTGCCCATGCCACGGGTTTCCTCCCCACCACTGTGCGGGGCTGAGGAAGCACAGGAGCAACTTGTTACTTGGCTTGGAGTTAAGCCATGTAAAACTGAGCAAGGTAGTGCAAGTGCGGTGTCCTGGGCGTATGGCAACTGCCCATAGACAATTCATCTTTTATCACTAACTGCTTGATACAACCACGTTATTTGGGCAAACTTATCAGATTTGAGTTTTGTGGCACTGCGTCTCTCATTTCAGCATTGGGTCGAGGTCGTGCTGTACGGCACGTCCTGTCCTTCATGCATCTCCTTATGGTCCCTTCTGAGTGTGATTGTGTCTGAATTCGTTATCTTTAACCACAGGTGAACACCGACGAGCACACAGAGTTCCAGATGCCGATCCTCAGAGAATCCATGTGTAACAGAAAGGATGGATAATCTTTTGGCTCAGCTCCAGCCTGGTGGAGCCTGCATGTGGTTGTTTCAGGCTAATGTACAAAAATGGTCCTGCATTTATTTTGCCAGGTTTTTATTTAATTTGTAGATTTGCAGCAATGATCCTATTACCTTCTTTCCAATCAGCGTGGCTGCACGTAGCAGATCATGCCTAAAAATTCTTGGTTTTGAAGTCAGAATTTAACCTGTTAATGCTGGGATTTTTTAACAAGGTTAGGCTCTGGTCACAGAAATATATAGGCTCATTCCACCTTGAGTTCAATTACTTGCATGGATGTGTAGCATTTAAGTACCATGGTAGGTCTAGGTTTTGAGAAACAGCTGAATGATATTACATAATCAAATTTGACTCCAGAGGCTGCAGCCTGTCAGGTTAAAAAATTCATTTTAAAACCAGGTAAACCAATGTATTTTCTTGATTAAAGGCAAACTGAAGTTGTAAGATATGCATTAAGCTTAAGATGCACATGGCTTTACAGTATTCTTACACATTATCACAGAACCGTTTGTGTTGGAAGGGACCTTAAAGATCATCTGATTCTTGGTACATAGCACCATGGGCAGGAATGCCACCTGCTAGATCAGGTTGCTCAGGATCCATTAAACCTGGCTTTGAACACTGCCAGGGATGGGGCATCCACAGGATCTCTGGGCAACCTGTTGAAGAGTCTCAGCACCCTCACGTGAATGATAAATACTCTACATGAATCAGAAATACAAGTGTTGTGACATGTGATGGCCCAGTAGAGGATGAAATACTGATGCTGTAGACAAAGATGTGTCTTGGATCTTTTCCCCCAAAACTATTTCCTGTCCTCTATAAATAAATTTGGTGCACAGAACGCAAATTCAGGTCATGGCATAGTTGCATCTCTCTCCACAGAGGAGGATGCTCATTTGGCTTGCTGCTTTCAAGTTCCACCTGAAGCTACAAAGCACTGCAATCTTCAGCTGTTTGTTAAGTGCTGAGTGATTTTCCCGTGCCAGCATTGGGAGCACAGGGTGAAGATGGGATGTGTATTTCTGTACCTGGCAGGAACAGGTCTGTGTGGCAGGATGCGTAGCATGAGGGGGCATTAATTATCCCAAGTGGAGAGGGAGAGTCTTTAAAGGTCTGTGAGCCTTCCTGCATGGGAATGGACTGCTGATCACACTCATTGCTGTTGCATTGGGTGGCAACTGGCATTTTGTCAGAAGCGGAAGGATTGGAAGGCTCCATGTTCAGTGTGCTCTTCTATTCAGCCCCGTTCACAGGGGCAGGCAATTTAATTGTGAAGATGTGCACTGGAATTTTTGCCAGTACCGTTATCAGTGATAACGATAAATTCTTTATTGGCCATCTATTCGTGTCCTACCCCAACGCTTGCACTCTGCTTGCTGTGAGTGCTAGAACACTCACTTTTGGACACACTGGTTCTTTTTCTATGCAGCACAAAAATCATCTTTTGTGGAAACAAATGCTTGGTATTTGTTGTACATTGTGCTCTTGGAGTAACTTGCAGTTGAAGGAAAGATCAGCAGGGAAAAGCAGGATCCTGAGTCTGAACTCAGCTTTCTCTTGCCTTGCTGAGAGGTGTTAGGTGAGTTCCTTGATCCTTTCACTACTTATCACTCTGTAAACCATGAATCATAAGTTCTACGTATAAGGATGTTTATTAAGATTTTAAGAACATCTTTACGTGGACAATTCTGGTGCAATGTTAAACTGGTGATGAGGTTTATATTTTGTGTAATTGATCACCTTACAATCACCAATGTTTTTAACTGCTGTATTGATTGCCATTTCTAACAGATACACACAAAAATATATTAATGTTCCAGTTAAATCCTGTATCACACCCACATTTTTTCAGTGCAGGGATATTCAAATAAACCCAGAAACCAACCTCAACAGAAAAGCAAACTGTCCAGCCAGCTGGCAATTGAATTGACATGTTTTTTCTTCTGAAAGGCCATATTCTTAACTGGCCTCTACTATCTTGAGCATATGTGAGAAAAAAAAAAAATCACGTGTAGTTGCTTGGCCAGGCTTTGGGACTGCATTGTGTTGGTAATGCAGTGACCAAAGTTCAGCTGGAGGTTTTATGATAGAACCAGTGAGCGAGAGGTCAGGTTCAGGTTTTGGTCTCCTCCTGTGTTTGTTTTGTTTCTCCACACACTGAAAGAGAACGAGAAGTGTCACAGCTGTTTTCTCCTGCCCAACCCCACTACCTTCAGCCTCCTCCCCTTTCTACCTGGACTCTAAACTGAGCAACTTCTTGCTTCTTTGTTGCTGATACATAGTACAGCTTGTGAAAAACCCTGATTAATTCTAGCTTTCTTTTAAGGGTTGCTCCCCATATCCTCCCAATTTCTTTTGAGAAGTTAGAATTCCCTGTAGCCATCAGATAAAACCATCTGTATGTAATGGATGAAAATGTCAGCTGCTTGTGTAGCAAGTCAGTGGTTACCTGTTGCTAAATGTTGTGTCACAAGGCCAGAATGTTTGACAAGAGTCAGAGTTTGGACAGGCAGTACAGAAACCACCCTCTGTTATAATGCTGCCAACACTTGCAGATTGTACTTACATAGGACAAAACCCAAGAATCTCTGTCAAAGAGCAGCTTTGCTCTGTTCCTGCCACTGGATCTTCAAAGGTGTGTGTTGTTTTGTTGTTTTTTTTTTAATAGCTGCCACAAGTCGAGGAGCTAGATAGGAATGCTGGCCAAATGTGACTCAGATGAGAACAGGACTAAAAAGAGGGAAGACAAACAACATGTCTGTAATATCTGCTGGCTCTCCAGTAAAGGCTTATGTAAAAGAAAGTTGGTTATCAATTATTCATCAGAGAATTTATATATCAGCAGAAACACAGGGGAGTGCTAGATATAACTGCACTGAAATCAAAAGGGGAATTAGGTTCATATATATACCAAACATCAAGCAGATCTATGCAACATTAAGACTCCCACCCACCTTTACCACTTCTTTACTGAGATGCATCCTGCATTCCATTAACTGCTGGAGAGAGTCCAGAGGAGGCAACCAAAATGATGAGAGGGACAGAGCAAGTCTCCTGCAAGAAAAGGCTGAGAGAATTGGGTTTGTTCAGCCTGGACAATGGATGGCTTAGGGGTGAGCTAATTGTGGCCTTCCAGTACCTGAAGAGAGGTGGAGATGGACTTTTCACTGAGGCTTGTAGTGGCAGGACAAGGGGTGATGGGTTCAGTTTGAAGGAGAGTAGATTTAGAGTAGATATGAAAAATGTGTTTACTGTGGGTGTGTTGAGGCCCTGCACAGGTTGCCCTCAGTGGCTGCCCCATCCCTGGAGGTGTTCAAGGCCAGGCTGAACTGGGCTCTGAGCATCGTGGTGTAGTGCAAGGTGTCTGCCCATGGCAGGGGAGTTGGAACTAGATGTAGATGATCTTTAAGGTCAGTCCCTACCCAGGCCATTCTGTGGTTCTATGAACCACATAATTCACCCCTTGCTGACTCTTCATGTGTTGTAGCTCCTCAGTTAAGTGCACTGTTTCTATGTAAGGCACATCATTAATGGGTTTTATTGACAGTTTGCTACGGAGCAGCCTAGAGCAGGAGTTGGAGTGACTCAGAGTAGGAAAGGCTGTGCAGCATGCAACTCCCTGTGCATGAATTTGCAGGAATAATGATCCTTACTGTGATCATCTGAGCTCAGCTCCACCAACTTCATGCTTTCCACTGGTGTGAGTCGGGTGTGTGCTGGTGGCTGTGGTGCTGCCCAGGTTAGCCTGTGGTGATGGGAGCTGTGAATTAGCCATGGCCATACTCCTTCTGAACTCACTGGCTGTCCAGGGCTGTGGGGAGGAGGGAAGCTGCTCCCCTGAGGGAAAGCCCTGTGTCCCTGTGCATGTCTGTTCTCTCATTATCACTGACCTCAGTGCCATATTTACTTTTACCTGCTGTGTGATAGGTGCAGTAAAAGAGCACTTTTATCCTAGGCTAGGGTGTGATTCCACTCTCTCAGAGCCCAAGAATTGGCAGTAGGTAGCAGTAGGGTGGTCACTAACTCTGGGGTCCCAGAGGGTGCCAAGTGTGGGACTGCCAGTGCTTGGAGTGACCACTAAGTAGTGGTCACACACCAACTCTGAACAGCCTTACTAGCAAGGTCTAAAGTAATCTGTGTCAGTGGCTTAAAGAGTTACTGCTGTGCCTCTGAGTCACATTGCTCACTCATAGCCTTCCCTCGCTGCCAAAAATGCATCAGCACAGAGTATCTGGATGCTAAGCCTTTGTTTCTCACAATCACGAGTGAGGACTGGGTATGGTTGTCACACAGGTCAAGCCATAGCAACTTAATTGCCTTTGCTTATACATGTAGCACATTATTTTAAGAATAATTTTTCAGCAAGAGAGAGAACTACTTAATTTCTTAATGATTTGGGATCAAGTTTATCCCAGTGGGAATCTATATAGGGCTAATCAACAATGACAAATTTAGGAAGGAAAAAACAGCCAAATAATATTTTTCCAATTTAAATAAATAATAGCTATATTTTTTCATAGAAAGACTTAGTGTTCAGCAGCAAAAGAGTAAAACTTAGTGGGTAAGGTATTTAGTGGGATGGAAATTTCTTTCAGTGTTTTTGGGGTTTGTAAGGTTTACGTTAATTGGTAAATCCAATAAAATCATTCTCTCTCCCATAGGTAAATGATCTGTGTTAGACTCCATGCCTCTGTGAGGAGGAAGGAAATTTTATTCAAGTGTTGAAGCAAGTGAAGTGGACTGAGGGAAGCAGAAGAAAAAGGCCAAGAGCTGCAGAACTGTTACAGCCACCCAGGGTAATAACATATGAAATGCATAGCACTGATCTCTCTTTGAGAGAACAACCAGTGTCTGACTGCATCCAAATCAAAGAACATCAATTAGAAATCATTGGCAATTAGTAGAGAAAAATATCAAGGAAAAAGAGAAGGAAGAGATGCTAGTGAATGAGGTCAGGGGGATGTTCCAGAGAGGCAGCACCAAGAGCTGAGTTGGTGTGGTGCAGGGAATGAGGGAAGTTTGATTCCATGACATACAGCTGTTAAAGGGGACATACAAAGGCCTTTGGAAGATCAGTGCAGTGTGTAGGCTGGGTTTTGAAGTGTGGATTGAAATGATGATATAAAATTTTTAATTTCTTTACAAATTAAGATAGTGGTGGTGTGTTTGAGGACAAAGTGACAAGTCACAAGTTTGGAAATGACTCATCTTTGCCAGAGCCATAAACATGACCTTTGCTGGTTGTGGTTTAATGCTCAGAGTATTTATGTGACCACATGCCCTTTTTCGGGTAGAGTAATATACCTGTCAGTAACAGCTTGGGATGATGGAGGATCCATCACAAAGTTGTCAAGGTATAATGGCAAGTTAGTTCAAATACTAAATATCTTTATTTTACTTTTGCATCTCACAGCATGGTAACAAAAGTGTGGTAGCTTTTTCTTGGAAAATTAGAATGAATTCCATCAGAAACTGATGCAGAAACCACATTTTTTCTGAAAACTAACTTCTACTATTTCCCATAGAAGGATCAGGGCCTAACAAGCCACACATCCTTCTTACTGTTGGTTTGGGTTTTTTTTATCTCCAGAAAAACAAAATTCTCCATGTCTCTGTGTTAAAATGATTGGAAATTAAACTTAGGGGGATCTAGCATGTGATTACTTTTTTTAGACAGGATTTTCTTCATAGCTGGATTGGACTGAGTTTTTTCCCTCACAAACCAGATGGTAAGTGATTCAGTACTTTTAGCAGTAGAAAAATGATTAGTTTTCTTTCCTCAGTAGTTGGTGTGAATGTACTTTTCTTTATCTATTTACATATTACATAAACACATTTTACCAGCATTTCTGTACATAGGTTACAGTCCTGATCCTGCAGAGAGCCTTGCACACAGGAGTTGACTTGGCTCATACAGAACTATTTGCATGGAACTCATGACAGTGTTGTAACTGTATTTGTATCTTTATGTGTGTACTTAAATTTACAGCACTGTATGAGGATGCCAACACAATTTTAAGCCCACAAAACAATTGCGTAACTTTGCATATTTTGCTTTCTTTTCACCTAACAAAGTCTCTGATCTCTTCTTGATCTCTTCTGCTGTGTTCCTGTTGTAGGCTGTAGGTCCTTGTGGCTTTTGAGTTGTGCTAAAAGCTTTGTCCTTATTATACAGTGCAAGTTCTTCCTGGTGTGCAGGGGGAGTGAGGTCCTCATTCATGTAACCTTCTGGACTTGTACTGGTGCTTCTCCCTTTGGAAGGGATTGCAGTCACAGTGGCAAATATTTGGGAGAATATTAAAAAAAAAATCTCACGAGTACTTGATTTATCAAGGTTATTTGCATGTATATTTGTTGGTGTATGCATAATGCTAAATAGAACATATTTGTAACCCATGTATGCTGTGTCAGCCTACGGGTATTGGAGGCAGAATACCCGCATTCTGCCTCTGAAGCTGTTACTAGACTTACACTCCAGGCAAATACTGCATTACAGTATCCAGTCACTCATTCCCTGTACAAGAAGGTGCAAGTAAGGTTGTCCAAGCAGCCTGACTGATGTCCTTGCTAAGCACTTAAGAGCTGTTTTGTAAATTTGCTGTGCTTTTACCCGAGCTTTACCTGGGAATTAAAATGTTGAATGCCTAGTCTCTTACTGCTGCTTTATTGAGATGATAATACTCCATTTCAAACAGTGACCATGTTCTCTGTTTACAAATCTGGCTGTGCACTCTTGGAACACAATTATCTGATTCTTTTCTTGGTTTTCTGCCTCATGTAGGTATGCTCTGGTGGGATTGTGCACAGAGGAGCTGGCTCGCCCCTTGCCTTGTTTTCCAGGCTTACCAGAGAGCTAAAACCCACTTATTAGCATTTTTTCTTGAAAAATGTGACAACCTTCTGCTTCCATGTATTCTAATAGGGAAAAAAAGACATGTGAATTAGCATCAGATACACTGTGCTGTGACATGTCAAGTTTTTCCCTTCAATTAAATTATTCAGTGGAAGGGTGTCAGAAGGAGCTCCTTGAAACTAGCACTATTTATTTGGCATGGATCAGTAGTCAGGCTGGGGTGATTCAGTGTGCCTTGTATTTGTGAAATAAGTTACTTTTCCCTTTGTGCAAGGGGAGGTATCTGGGGGAGTTTGCCTCTCAGGCTGTGTGCTCACACGAGGTGGCAGAAATCTGTGTCTGCAGGGCACACAGTCCTGCAGGATGGGGCTGCATGGGGTGCTGTGTGCCTCCAGTCTGAGGTCACACTGCCTGATGGGAGCACCAAGAGCTTGTTCAGCCACAGCTCTGTGTGTGTTGCATACCAAGGGCTGTACCTTCATGAACCTCATCATGGTCACAAATGCTCACATGTCTTATAACTGGGAGTTGCTTTATTAATTACCAGAAAGAAATAGAAGCACAAAGCAATGGTTATGCACTTCCAAACACCGTGTCTGTAGAGGAGCAGAGCAGTGACTCCTAAGCCAGGTGTTGTGGGCATGCAGAGCAGTGCAGTTAAGATTTCTGTTCTCTCAGGCTGGCTGTGCATGCTCTTGTGCCCCTTGTAATGGACTGAGTGGCAGCAGCATGCTTGTTCCCCAGTGCCCTTGTCCTGGTGCCCACTGGCCCCCAGCTGCCCGTCCCTCACTGGCCAGGTGTTACACCAGGAGTGTTCCCATGGCTGTGACATTTATAGCAGAGGGGGTCCTGCAAGTTAAACCAGGGTGATCTGTCAGTCAGGAAGAATCAGCAAAATTTGCCCTTGGTGTGGAGGGCACTGAAGAAACAGTATTGGAGACCAGTTATTTGTTGGCTCCTTTGGGTTCCAGGGAGTAAATACTGTGGAGAAAACTTGTCTCAAAGCTTTCAGGACCAAGTAATTGTTGTAAGCCCTGGGTTACATAGGATGTAAGCATACTTATAAGTACTGGAAATACTGAGGAGAGTTTCTTCTGGTTTCAATTAATAATAGGGAACGCTGTGTACAGTTTGTTTGCTTGATTGGTTCATTTATTGTGTGTAAATACACTGTAGAAACAAATTTGCCTTTTGTTCAGTGGTACTCAGCTAGTGTTGTTCTGGTAAATCCAGTGAATTAAGGGAATAAGTAATGTGCTCTGGTCTGTCAGTGAAACAAAGTCCATTTAAAATAAAGGCCATGAGTGATATGGTGAGGCTGTAGAAGAGTTAGAAGAACAGTGAGCAGAACTGGTGGCCTGTGCCACAGAACAGAAACCTTCAGGTCACATGTGCCACTGGCAGTGTGAGGTGCCTCAGTGAAAAAGGGGTGCTGCTCTCCCATGTATGGTATGAAACTCTGGCTCCACTGATCTTAATGAAAATGACAGTTTTGCACTGGGACAAATGAGAGCAGAATCTGGCCAGCTGTTAATAGCTTTTTGTATTGGAGGCTGAAATAAAGTGGCTGTGTATGCAAATAATTGTGTAAGTCTGACTTCTGAATGACTCCTAAAAGAAGAATTCAGTATTTAATTGTTGGAAATACAAACTGTTTGGCACAAGTCTCCTGGTTTGGCTGAGCTATACTTGACCTGTGACAGAGAGAGCAAAGGTGATTTTAAGTCCTGGGATCCCAAGGGGCCAGTGTGTAATGGAACTCAAGTCAGAGTCAGTGTGTTGACTGCTTTGTAATTACAGATGCTTATTTTGTGTACAAAACCAGTTGATTCATTATCTTTTATTTCCATTATCTCATCTCAATCTTTATGTGTGAATCTGAGCTTTTTGAGTTCAAGGGAATGGCATATAGCTAGAATTAAAAAAGGGGCTTGATTACAAAAAGTTGGTTGTTCTGATATAAAGATGTTCTGATGTAACCAAAATGATGAAATTGGTTAAATCTGTCTTCAGAAACTGAAAACTTTGTGAGAAGTCTAAGAAGTTCAAAATAACCTTTCTTCTACTCCATGACCTGCATTTCTTGCAGTATTTTGACCCATGCCTTGGAACAAGGATAGTTTAGCTCTTAGAATATAAGAGACAGTTAGAATCAGCTGTGATGCTTTAGCTTAACACTGCCACTCTTCAGCTGTGCTTCAGGAACCAGCTGAGCTCCAGCAACTCTGCTCTTTATGCAGAAGTCATGTGCTGAAGATGGCTTAAGCCATCTTTATTTTGTTAAATTCTTAACCTGTGGTAATCTCACCATAAGTTATCCGCTGTCCTTATGCCTAGAAACGTGGCCATCCCATTTGAAACTGGAGAGCAGAGAACGTTTTTCCTGGAGCCAAGATATGTAAGTGCTTTCAGTTTCAAAGAGCCTCCAGTGTTTGATAAAGTAAGTTTTACTTGCACAAGCTAAATATTGCCACTTTCAAGTACAAGTCTTGATGGTGTGGAGAGATGTGAAATTTTATTTGGCTACAAATGTGAGTCCGGAGTTGATGGGATATGTTTGAAAGTAGTTCCTGGCAGAAGTTACACTGGCTGAGAATCAGGTGCTCACACTCGTTCCAGTTGACATCAGTGGAAGATACACACATGAAGTGAAAGTCTTGTGTGGCCTTTAAGCTTCTGTTCCTGTGGTATATGAGGTTTGATAATACACAGAAGAAAGGAAACATTCACTTTTCCAGGTAATCGTTACAGAATGGGTGTCTGATCTATTTCAGTCTCCTCTGTCTGGGGAATGTCTCCATGACTTTGATGAAGTGCTGTGCATGCACAGCAAGGAGGCTTTTTGGATGGAATTTGCAATGCAGGACTCATTAGCTGATGATAGTGGATAATTTTGAAAGAGATGAGTACAGTACTTGCTGCTCACTTAGATCATAGAAATAACTTAAGGGAATATGTTCACCAAACTGACATGTTTTCTAAAATGCTTGCTAACAGGTTACTTAAGCTTCTTATGCCAAAAGCAGTAGCTTTTTCTCCAAACCAAACAGAAAATTAGATTATCTTCTTTTTTAATTGTACGAGGAGTAAATGTGCAAATTGTTTGGGTTACATGGCTGTTATGTAAGGGTCACCAGTGGAAAATCAGGCCCAGTGCTTTGTGTGTTTGTCTAAAACAAGTGGCATTTCCATTTTGTTTCTCAAGACCCCTGAGGTCTTGCTTGCAACTGTATCAAGAATACAGTCACTCATTATCCACCACCCAGAAAAATCAGTCAGTCAAGTTTCCTGTTGGTGTGTGTGTCCTCCCTTTGGCTGTTTGTTATTTTAGATGCAGCTCTGTGGGACAGGAACTGTCGGTCAGTGCACCAGAGCCTGTGGGCACTGCTGAAATAAAGACAGCAGCTTTCCTTCCACTCTGCTGCTTCATGTAACTGCGGGCTGAGCTGGAGGGCTGGTGGTTTGCTTTTCTAGGTGAACCCAGGGAAGCAGATGGATTGCATGAGGAGTCCTGCATCACTCTAGCTGGCTCTGAGTGAGGCTGGATACATCAGAAATCCCAGAGCTTCTCAGCTCTCAGCCCTGTCTGTGTGTCCTACAGCACCAGTCTCCAGGGAACTGAGGTTACTAGATTGGAGGATATGAGTTGCATAAAAAAGTCCCAGTCCCCAAGAGTTTAGGAGTGATAGCAGAATAAATACTTATTACTTGCTTTCATGTTACATGGCATGGGACTTGTTCTTCCTTGCAGATGACTTCTCCAGTGCTGTTTGGATGTGCCTGCTGCTCTGTGATTGCTCCTAAAGCCTTGATTTGACAGCAGCCTCTGGCATGCTGTGGGCCACCAGATCTGCATAGCAACAGACCGCCAGTCTTCCTGCAGAGAGTTAAAGGAATTTTGGAGAAAATAAGTGAGTCAAAAATTTGCCATTCTCTTCTGTGGCAATTCCCTGGATTCAGAGTGTCCCCTGTCTGTGGCACAGGTGGGCAGCAGGCCGGGGAGGAAAGCAACACAAGTTTTATTGTCCTAATGCTTGGGGCTGCTGATGTCAGGTGCTTTAAGTGTAAGTTTTTGAGAGAAGAGTTGTAGGTGAGGGAGAAGCATCACTGTTAAGTGAACTGGAGGGATAGTACTTTGACCTCTTGGAACATAGAGCAGGCTGAGGAGAAGGAATAAGATTAAAAGAAAGAAAATCCTCTTAATCTGGGTGATGCCAGCTTGTCATTGTCAGTTGGGTAGTTATGTAGCTGCAAGCTCCTGCTGCCTGCTGTGCAAGGAGCAGATCATTAATTAAAAGGCATGGCAGAGTGCAGCATGCTTAGGGCTTTGAGGTGCTGACAAGCTAATACCTCCCAGCACAACTGCAGAGAGTGTGTCCACATGAGGTATGGTTCTAAGAACTAAAAAACCTGTTAGCCAATGTGTCATCCTTGAAGACATGGAGCATACATGCTGAAACCTAAAACTTCCTTGCTCTCTGCTCCCTAGCAGCCTTGTATGTGCATCCAGCTTCTCCTTAGTGTGAGCCACAAGGCAAAAATCTGTGTAACACAGGCATTGGGAGAGCTTTGGGGTTCCCTAGGCACCTGGCTGTGCAGCAGTCTTTTGATATAAGAGCACTGGAGCACCTGGGTAATGATGCTGGGCATGGCAAAGGGTAGGAGCAGGTGTACTGCTAAGGTGTATAAATGCCTGGCAAGGCTGAGTGCCTGTTCTGAGATGCAGAGATGTGGGTCAGAGAGCGTGGGACTGAGTGAGGTAAGAGAATGTGAGAACAGACTATATGGCTGCTAAACAAGGAGCAGGAAAGGATTTAACTGGTTTTGGCTTGAGGGATTAAGCAAGAAGTGATGGTTCAGATAGAAAAGAATCTTGTTGGACTGTGGTATAATTTGTACAATACTCTCAGCTTGCAATTTATCCCAGACCGGGCTGTAAATGTTCAATAGTGTGTACAAGTGTCTGATCATCACTGTCCAGACAATTTTCCTCCTCTCGTTTGTCATACACACTTGCAGATTTAATACTTTTATTTTAGAAAATACAGCACTTCACTGTCCTATGAAACAATGCATCTCTTCTGCCATTCTCATAAAGATGTGATGCAATGATACCACTTCCTACTGAGGGACTGGTGAATCATTTTGGTGGTGTTCACAAATCTCTTCTTTGCTAATAGTTTCTGCACCAGTCTTTATACAATTTTCAAAAGCCAAATCATAATGTCAGGGACTTTTTAAAAAAACTTTTTGTTAAAAAGACAATACTGCTGTTGTATGTTGCATACCATACTGAACCCAAGCTCTCAGCACGCTGCTGAAATGCTCTCCCAAATATATTTGTGTAGTCAAGGTATTGACACCTATGCAGTCAGTCCCTCTCCAATAATGGGGAGCATGCTCGAAATAGGGTGGGAGACAGAGGACACGTATTTGTCTCATAGGCTCAGGTGGGTGGTCTGATACTTAAAGTTTAAAGCTCTCCTGTGTCCCACTGATCTCGTCCCCGTGTCACACAGATCCTGTCCCTGTCACACAGATCCCGTCCCCGTGTCACACAGATCCCGTCCCCGTGGCACACAGATCTCGTCCCCGTGTCACACAGATCCCGTCTCCGTGTCACACAGATCCCGTCCTTGTGTCACACAGATCCCGTCCTTGTGTCACAAAGATCCCGTCCCTGGCACACAGATCCCGTCCTTGTGTCACACAGATCCCGTCCTTGTGTCACACAGATCCCGTCCCTGTCACACAGATCCCGTCCCCGTGGCACACAGATCCCGTCCCCCGTGTCACACAGATCCCGTCCCTTGCACACAGAACCCGTCCCCGTGTCACACAGAACCCTTCCCTGTCACACAGATCCCGTCCCTGTCACACAGATCCCGCCTGTTCCTCCAAGCGCGCACACAGCGGGCTCCAGCAAAGCCCCCTGCTGCCCTCGGAGGGCGTTCCCTCGTTATTTGTACTGCCCCTCTCTCCTTTCCTCTGATACATCGCACATTGCCAGCTGGTATTTGTAACATGTTCCGTAGAATTCTAAAATGAAACTTCTTTGGAGGAGGTCAGCACGCTGTGCGGGACACATCCTGTGTGTGGGCTGCATCTGACAGATTCCTGTCGCTGTTATCCAACAGGCTTGTCAGAAACGACAGCACCTGCCCGTGGACTGCCCTAACACAGCAATACCAGCCAAAGCAAGAAGTGTTAATAGTATTGTTTGCCCCTGTGTGCTCGTATTTGTAGTCTCTCTGCAGTAGGAGAGAGGCAGTGTAAATATCTGGATGGATAGTTACTTGTTTTGGAATAATGATACCAGGCACCATTCAGGTCTGAGCAGTCACTGTATACAATTATTGCAACAGGAAACAGCACAGAAGGTTGCTTAAGAGTTTTTCAGTTATCAGTGACTTTGCTACCCACAGACAGGTAAAGAGGTAACCTGTCTAAAAGTTTTGTCATTCTGGAAATAGTGCCAAAGATCAGATCTTCCTGATGTATTGCTGGGAAGATCTGTTCTCACACTTATGCCTACATGCTAGAGATTTTTCTGTTACATTTCTTTTTTTGTGATGGATGAAATCACTTTTTTATATCATTATATGAGATCGTTTGACTCCTTCTGCCTGTGTTGCAGCTGTTAGTGCATTTGATATGTTATTAGCATTCTATAGCAGTGCCCAATAGGGGTTCTCAAGACAGCCATTGCTTCACCCTCTCTCTAAGCTTGTCTGCATTCCAAACCACTTAATTTTCCATGTGGTCCACTGTTAGCCTCCCATTACAAATTATCTGATCTCTTAACTCACAGCCTGATTTTCCTTACTATATTCAGTGGAACTACTGACCACTGAGTTTGCAGATCCAGGTTATACCTGTGAGAATTTCGTGGTTCCATGATTTCTGCTTATTTTGTAAGTTTTGCACGGCTTTTTGGTTCCTTGCTGCTTTGATTTCAGATATGTGACCTTGAAATCAGTTGATTTGAACATGACTTTTATTTTCATTTGCAGTCCCTAGAGGATTGTACTTGCAGAATTACCTTGTAACTGTGCTGAATGAAGACCCAAAGCCCAGCTGAAATTCCCAGACCAAAGGATATGATAGGCACCAAGGTTATTAGAGACTTTCTTATGCTTTTTTCTAAAAAATGCCTTTTTGTCTTGTACATGATCAGTGATTTGGAAAAAAGTAGTTCCTTAGTTGCCTATTACAATTTAAGAAAATAGGTGTTCTCTTCCGGCTTCTGTGCACACTTTTTCCTTCCTTTGGTGTTGTAAATTGGTCATCTTTTTCCATTGTTGTGGGAAAACATTGAATAGACATCATTTTATAGACAAAGTAAGGGAAAATCTAACAACTTGGTATTCTGCCTGTGGGAACTCTCAGTCTGAGGATGGCAAAATTGGCAAATATGAAGTGTAGGCCAACAGCTAAGGAGAAGAAGGGAAGAGTTACAGCCACTAAATAAAGACAGGATGGGGCAAGAGGAAGGGCAGGGGATGCTTGGCAAGAGAGCCCCAATGATATGGGTCAGCTTTACTCCCATTGAATTAGTGTTATCCCAAATTTACTGAGATAGGACATGCAAAGCCTTCCCAGAGGGGGAGGTCTTAGCCCAGAGAGCAGCATGGGATAAGGCTCAGAGCACAGAGAACAGGAGGCACTAAAGGACAAAAAGAGTGAGAAAAGCAGAGTGAGTGAGTAGGGGGGAAGAAGAGCAGAGAGGTTTGGAACAGCCTGAGATAGGACTTTGTAAAGCCAAATTGGGATCTTGAGCACACAGCTTGAATTTGACCTGGAAGTAGAGAGGATGGCAGCATTTCTGCCCTGTGTTAGGTCTGCATTCAGAATTTCAAGCTTTGTTTTGCCTCTGGAGTCCTCAGTCTCACTCAGTCCCATTGCAGCGGGGGTGGGCAAGTCAGGTTTTGGTGACAGTCAGTTTCCATCCTTGGGCACCTGCACCAGTCGTGCCTGGTAAATGTTACTGGGGGAGCCAACAGCAGCTTTTTGGAGAGCAGCACTGATACCATAGTCATGTTTTCCCCAGGCAAGCACAGGGGCTGTGTGGAGAGCTGGGTTTGATGGCACCTGGGGCAGCAGAAGGGCACACAGGTTATTCTGCTCTTTGCATGTCTGCTGGAGAAGGTGGAGGTGTCCCTGTGCCATGCTGGTAATACCACAAAACCGCCGTGAAAGCTCTGATTAGAAGATGAATTGTGGTGCTATAAAGAAGGTAACTTACTGAATGGAGAAAAACTAATAATGAAATGAGCAATTAGCTTATCTTTCACCTTTCTAGATACCTTAAGAGCTAAAGATTTAGAATTAATCTAGAAGAAACTGGAGAATTAATTTGGAGCTGCTTAAGGCTTCTTGATTGATTTATGGTACTCTTTTGGAGGAAGAGACTTACTTGAAATTAGCTTAGTCCTCCCTTTATTATTGTTACTAGTCAAATTGATTGCTGTGTTTGTAAGAGAGCATAAACCCTCAAAATTCTGATAATATTTACTTAGGTGTTTTTATTTCTTGAAAGGTGAAGATGTGTAAAAAAAATAGGAATTTTGGAGGCAGTTTGTTAGAATGAGGAATCTTAGTAATATACACGAATCTATAGAACGTAATCTGAAATCTTATGCCTTTTGAAGTTTGCACTTGTTCTACTTGTGTTTTGTCTTTTTTTTTCCAGCCACGGTTTCAAAAATGTCAGGGTAGCCACAACAGAGCATTTCTCCTGTTCCCACCTGTGCCCTGTGATGTGAAAAAATAATGTTAGTACACAGAGATCTTGACTTCCTCTTGAATGCATCTGGATGATTTTATTATGCAGTCCACTGTGCCTGTGATCTATCTGAGAGCAGCTGGTGATGAGCATTGCCAAGATATTGGACTGGGCTGCTGATAATTTTGTGTATTTCAGAAAACTTGAAAAACCAGATTCATGAAACAACACTTGTGCACCACAGCCTCACCACGAAGACATTAGGGTGGCCATGGCTGTACAAAGTATCATAACCAGCCATCTTTCACCCTTTCACAAATCTTTTCTTTTTGGAGGTAACTGTGGGTGGTCTTCCTTTGTCCAATTTCTGTAAATTTGGTACATCATTTTCTAGTTATGCAGCTGATTCTTGTGTTTATGTGAATGGCTATTTAAAAAAAAAGGAAAGATCAGATGTTTGTTGTTTCATTTCAACATAAATCAAACTTTGTACTCACATAGCAATTCTAGTTTAGTCCCAGGAATAGCTTTAGTATTGCTAAGTGTCTGGAGAGTATTGACTACAGAGACATGATTTTAAGCAGGCTATAATAGTTTCTACAGCTGTTAACAGTTCTCAGAAGAAAGGCAGCATTATTCATCGGTATTTAAAATGTGCATGACTTGCATTGCACAGAAGTCAGATTGGGAGAATGTCAGAATTTTTTTTCTGAAATTCTGCCAGGAAAATCTTCAATAACTGGAGAAATTCTTTTCACTGGTGAAATCAACATGCAGCACATTGTGTTATTATACTTGCTTATAGCTCACCATGAAAGTTGTCTTTGTATGCGTGGATGTACGGCTTGTACTGTTTTGTTTTTATTTATTCTGCATTCTTTATTATAATGTTCTTTCCTTTTTTTCCAGACCAGAAAGATTGTTATTGAGCCTTCTACAAAGCTGAAATAATGCTGTGTGTTAAAAAAATGTTAACAATTCTAAGAAGTTATAAAAATTTATAAGTTGACTGAATACTTTGGAAATTTCTGCATATTTTAATACAAATAGGTAATGCAAATGTTTGTTCTTTGCATTTAGAGGTGGGTCTCTGTTTTCTAAAGGTCTTGTATATAAATTTGATTCTTAAAATTACATTAGAACAAAACCAGTATTTTTTTTTGATTGTATAATAGGAAAAATGTATTTGCTAAAGACACAGAACATACATGGTTATCTCTGAATGTCAGATAGTCATGAAATTCAACATAAATAGCATCAGTTGTTTGAATGACTTCATTAAGTGAATTTAGGGGACTGCCTCTTGCAGTCAGCTGAGGTCCTTCCATTCAGTTCTGTGTGTCCTGGGTTAGCCCACAAAGAGATGCTGCAGTTAATGGAGAGAGAAAAGGACATGATTTCTCTATAGGTAATGGGAAGGTTCAGATTGTGCTGGTGGAACTCACATAGAAATTCAGTCACATGAAATCTAAGAAATCACAGAAAATTGTGTTACTTCATATTAATTTTGTGTTAGTGATGAATTTGAGATTTATTCATACCTAAAATCATAATAATAGGGCAAGTAAGTCCAAGAGCAGAAATAGGTCAAAGTGGGGGATTCTAGCTTCAGAAGCACACTACTTGAAGTCCTCCACAAGTTCTTCACAAGCTACTTCAAACTGGAACACCAGTGTAATGGGAGGGGGCACAGGGAGTACTCAGAATGTGCTGTTTCATGTTACAGGTGCTGGCAGCACGGGGAGCTGAGAGCAGTGAAAGTCCTGAGGACCAGGGCACCAGAGGAGGTCACCAGGAGCTGTCAGGCCTTATAAGCCCTGCAAGAAAGAGAAAGGGAGAATGATTCATTGGTTGATGCAAGCCTCTGTAGGTAAAGTTGGTGCATATCTGAAATGTGCTGTGATTTAGTATTTCAGGATGGATTGCCTTCTGACATATTGCCTGTGAAATTTTGGTATGTCTAGAAGCACTTTGTAGCACCAGCTCCATTAAGTGTGCAAAACTAATGCACAACAGGCTTTTGATTGTGTTGGTTTTATGTATCTTTTTCTCAAGACATCCTGGAACATGCTTTGCTGAGTTGGAAGGCTTCCATGGTCATTGACACCAGTGCTATGAAATAACATTGCTGCTAGCTGGCAGTTTACTCTGTAGAAAGATGCTTATAATTTTCAAAGACTGCTTTCTAAATGGAATCACTATGGTAAATGAACCCTTTAAAGCTTACACTCACAAAACTGAATTCACTTCAGGAGAGGGTTGATTCTTCAGTCTTTTGTGAGTCACTTCCACTGTAACATTCTCTGGAATCATTCATTTTTGGGTGTTTAAGATGACTGATTGGTAATGTGGAGTTATAGATTCAGAGGTATTTCCATGTTCCCTGTCAATGTGCCACTTCAAACCATATTCTCACAGAGACTGTTATATAAAAGTACCATTTTACAGAGCGGGGGCACAGAGAGAATAAATGATGGAGATAAGTCTGTGTAAGGAAATATGTTGCAGAACTGCTGATCCTAGGTTTCCTTATGTTACGATATATAGCCTTTGGACCAGCTCTCTTGTTCTGCAGCACAGGTTCATCCCCTTTGTGCTGCAGCTCCTGGTCACCCCATGCAGCATGGACAAAAAGGCTGCACAGCACTCAGGTGAGTCTGGAAGCTGATAGGATTCTTGGCTTTAGTAACAGCATTATGTCAAATAATGTGCTGGTTAGCTGAGACAAATGTATTTGTGCCTAAGTATAGTGTGTTTCTGTATGCCAGTGCTTTGGAAACAAGCAAAGTAAAAAATGTATGGTGAGATTGTCAAGAACTGTTCTTCCCACAAGTACTGGGCACAGCACTGCCTTTTAAAGTTTGCTGAAATGATTTGCTGGTAAGATTTTGGCTGGTGAAAGGCGATGAAATGCACCAGCACAACACAGACATCGTTACTAGATCTTATCAGCAGCTGTGAATACACATTTTAACAATGTTAAGATTTTCCAGGCCTCTTTCAAAATGGCTGTATGCCTCCCTAAATGTGCCCATTATCTGTCCAAGAGCAGTTGACTTTAATTGCTTCTGAGCAATATTTCCTCTGGTTATATGAGAGGTTCCAAGGCAATCCAGAGAAGTCTGAATGGATTTCTACTTAGAAACTGGCCATATTCAATCTGTAAAGTATGTAGATTTTTTTCCCTTTGGGAAAGGCTGAAGAGGGCAATAGGTGCAGGATGTGGAGGGAAGAAGCAGTGCTCTGACCCTACAGCATTTCTGCATGTTGAGTCAGGGAGTGACATTTAAACAATTCTCACTGCACCCAATATGAAAAACTGTGGTGCAGATCAAATTGCTGGCTGTGCTCTGAGAGAGATGAAGAGGAAAAAGATCAAGGCATCTGTCAATAGGTAGCCTCTTTTATGTTTTAGGTGTTGGAGCAGCTTACCAGCAAGCTAAATGGGTCTTGAGGGTCTTTTTTTCTTTTTTTTTTTTCTTTTCTTTCTTTGAGGTAATGAATGGCTCCGGACTTTCCATCTTTAGAGCTGGTGGTTTCCACACTACAGTGATTCAGCCAGCATGAACTCTTGACCAAATCCCACTTTGTTTCCTGGTTTTGTTTTTCTAAAATATTTTACATTTAGCAGGGCATAAAGGCCTCCCTACAATGTGACAGAGCAGGGAGGAGTGCAGTGGAGAGCAGTGGTCCTTCTACTGGCCTGCTTTCTAAGGACAGCTCACTGTTCTTCTGAAAACTTTGCAACTGAGCAGTTAAAAGGAATCACTGAATTTTGACTGAAATGCAGGCTGAATTCTTACATGCTCCTGGCTTTTTGATGCTGTGTTTTATGTGGAATTTCCTTTGAGGGTTAATAAGGTCTGATTTTCATTTGAGAAATATGACCTGCCTGAAATGCTCTAAGTTTAATCAATGTTTTATTGCATGGGAAAGTCATGTACATTTGTCTACTTGCAAGATAAGTAGATTAGTATTGCCAATGATTTCAGGGGATAGTAGGTTGTTAAAATAACATGGAGGGCCCTGTTCCTTTGCCCTCTGAATGTGTTTTGGTGGCTGAATTCTCTGGGCTGCCCTGTTTAGGGAATATGCTGGTGGTTATCCTGTTACCTTATAAGTGGTAGGCTCAGTAAGGACTTAGAATAGCTTGGCTGTGGAGTTTTAAACACCAAGAGAGTGATGATAGACAGGAAATCTATTGCCTGGGAAAGCTACAAATGAAAGAAATGATACCCTGAAAATACAAACTTCTAAGTGTTAACTGACTTTCAGACTTGCGTGCTTTGCAAAATCAGGCCTTTCACTGAAGGAAAGCATTCCAGGCTGCTTTTGAGAAACCTGGTGTTTGCTTCAGGTGACAGAGAATGTTGCTAAATTGACTTATTGAAAAGGATCCTTCAGGATACAGTGCTGTCACTGTATTAGGGTGCTATGGCCACAGGTGGGACTCAGTTGACACCTGAGCCAGCACAGGCAGCTGTTCAAGCAGTGCCCTGTCCCAGATTAGTCAAGGCATAAATGCTCTGCTCCATTATAGTTTCCTGTCCCTCCCGGGGCAAGGGAGTTTCCAGGGCAAGAGCCCAGGCCTTGTGTGATCCAAGCTGGTCCCCCTAGCCTGCTGAGGACCAAATCCCCATCCTGACACCCTGAAGCTGTGACCATACCAGCTGCTTTCTCTTGGCTCCTGCCAAAGGCCTCTGGCTGCCCATCCAGCTGTGTGTAAAAGCATCTTCCAGCCAAGAAAGTGTGAATAATCTTGCCCAGCTTCTTGGCGTTTCTTGGCATGGAGTTAACCTTATGACTCTGAAGGAGGTTTCAAAGGACATGCATTAACCAGGGATGCAGTGGTTCTGGGGGTGAGTGAGGCATGAATGATCAGAGCATGGTTAGATAGGTTGAGATTTAGGAAACTGGTAGGAGACACCACCTCTGTATGAAGATGAGGAGTTACTGCTGCCCCTGAGGGTCAGGGGTGAGTAGGTAAAGAAATGTGGATCTTCATGTGTGGAACTGCAGTGGGGAAGGGAGAAGCCAGAGCTGGGCTATGGAAGTCTGACATGAGGCTGGGACAGATCCAGGGGTATAAAAAGATATTGAGAGAGATGACTGGAGGGGGCCTTGGGGTCTGTGGCTGGAAGAAGGGCACCATGCACTTGCAGGACTACAATACAATATATACTGTTCAGTACCTGCTTCCCCTACAAGCAGGAGAGAGATTCCTGTGTTGATCTGCAGTTTTGAAAGCATCTATTTATTTTGTATACCTCCATGATTAGGAGGCAAATTTAGGGCTTATCTACATGGGGAAATCCCTGTAAAATAGGTTGGGTGTGAATTTGCAGCCTACTTAAGACCCAGAATAAATGCAGTGTAAATTCACACTTCAGCTTACTTCACAGGAGCTCCCCCGCAGAAACAAACCCTCAGAGTCACCTCTGTACCTCAGTCTGGTGCTAAAAGTGAGTGGAAGCTTTTCAAAATGTGGGCCTCCAGTTCCATTTTTATAGCTGGGTTTTTCTGTCTCCTGGGGCTTTTTGCAGCTGCTGTAAATCACTGTTGCTCTGCTGAGGTTGGAGAAGCTGGGCCAGTTTGCACTGCTCAGGATCTGACCCTTTGCCTCAAGTAACCTTTTATTATCAATTGGCCAGAGGGTATTTTCCTTTTTACTGTTTTACTGCCT
Organism: Ammospiza nelsoni; assembly: GCF_027579445.1. Classification (NCBI taxonomy): domain Eukaryota; kingdom Metazoa; phylum Chordata; class Aves; order Passeriformes; family Passerellidae; genus Ammospiza; species Ammospiza nelsoni. The sequence goes on along the minus strand of NC_080640.1, from coordinate 29,705,821 downwards.
TCATTATTAAGCTTGTTCATTCACTCCCACCACTACCGATGTCTTTTTTTTTTTCTATTTTTCTCCCTGTGAATTTTATGTTGTGTCTTTCCTCCCATGTAATTTCCTAATAGTGAACTAGTGACAGAGTGGGCTGCTGGTATTTAATCTTGTGGCTAGAGAGGTCAGGGTGTTTTTGATACAGACAAATACTCCATTACAGTAAACTCACAGAAAGTTTCCTTTTCAACCTGAAAGGAGAAGGAAATGCAGTGTCCACCAATGGGCTTTCAAGAATTACTTCTGTGAGCTGAACTTACACTAAAGGCCAGTTTGGTAATGTTCTGTGAGCAAGGGGAAAAAAAAAAAGAGGAAGACAGAATTTTTTTTCTTTTTTTTTTTTTTGCTGAGATTCGGCTTGAGTCTTGGCTCCTTATCAGATTAGAGTCCTGCAGGTAAAATAACAACCCTTTGCACTGTGAGTTGCTGAAGAAATGGATATTACTTATGTCTAGCTGAAAGAGAAGAAGGATTTAAGCCTTAAAGTTCTCTCTGGTTTTGGTGTTTACATAAACTTGCTTCTTGTCAGAAAAGGCTAAGTAATAAGGCAAATATACAGCACAATACATTTCTTGCTGCACTGTATGGCAAGACTAAAAAGACTGCCCCTGACTACTTTATGGCAGTTTAATTTAAATTTCTTAGACTGCTGCTGGCTATACACAGGAGTGTAACCCATGGATGGTTGTAGGTACACAGTATTGCAGTGTTCCCTATGCATGCAGTAATTTGACATAAAATGTGCTTTCTGCTTCTCAAGGGAGAGGCAAATATAACATCATATTGTCTTACTGTTCACTACTTGGATTTGCCTGAGTTGTCCTTTATTAGAAAGGGTTGAAGGTATAGAAAATGCAAGATAATAAATATTTATATCCCAAACATAACATGGTATCATAAATCATTAATTTTTGAAGGCATTAAATTATTCTTTCTGCCTAATTACTTGATTTGTGGCACCAGTGTGCTTAAATTTGTTTCTGTGGTAACCTGAGTTATTTTATTTCTATTTTATTCAATTAAATTTCTACAGAAAATTTAGTATTGCTTTGCTGATTTCCTCTTTAAATGCAGTCAAAAATCCTATTTGCTAAATTAAGAAAACAATAATTGGAATGAAAACATGCATTACCTTGCATTGCCTGAGCTGCTTGGTTGTTGACTTTGACACGTGCTGTCAATTCCTAAACCACATATTTTTGTTAAAAAGGTACTCTTTCATTTTCCCAACTATTCTGGCATTAAACCTGTACAAAAAAATAGACTGAAGTGTAGTAAAAAGTTTGGTTAATTTAAATGTGGGAGCATGTTATCAGTTGAAAAATGTTATTTGAAAGATAACTTTGAGGTTGAAGCTGTTCTATTACTGGAATGAACATGGCAAGGTCAGATGCAGACCAAGTGAAAAGAAAGTCAATTGATGTGATGTGTTGGCACACATTTCTGGTAGGTGTAAGTCATGACTGTTGCATACACTTGATAGTCTTCTCCCATCGTTCATAGACTGATTTGTATTATTTATGATGTACTTGCAGGGGAGAAACTGTCCTCCTGCTACTCTTGCTTTGTGGTGTGTCTATCCACAGCACATACACAACTTGGTCTAGGCAGTCTGGTTAGTTTATAAGCCATGGAAGTGGGATCCTACAAGGACTTGTACAGGACAAAGTGCTGTAAGTAGTGCTCTCAAAGCATTCAGTTTATATGGCCTAATAAGCATATCTCAGTTGGTGGCATACACTTCAGTGGGACTGATCTTTCAAAAGCTGGTTGATGAGGAATGTTGTCATCAGCATCAGGAGCCCAGTGGAGCAGGCAGTTCCTGGCTGCCTGATGCTGTGTGCTGACTCAAACAGAAACCCTTTTTCTCTCCAGGTGTAGCTGACATAGACATTTGCTCTTCTGCCTCAGCCACTGGGTAGGTACAAGCTGTGCCCAGTCAGATCAATATCTCACTGCCATTGCAGTCTCTATGCCAAATCTATGTGTAAAGAGATCTCTATGGCTCTGGTTGAAATTCCCATGTGAAAGGAATAGTTAGGGTTTTTCAGAGGGAGAACTGTCCACGAGTCAGAGATCAGGGAAGTGTTAAATGAAGAATGATGTGAGTCACTTGCAGTCTTCATACCTACAAGAATTTTTTTCAGAGCCTGACTGTGCTGTATTTAATCTAGCTACCTGCTTTGTGTGTTTAGAATGAAAATGCATAAAATCCCATTCCCTCCAGGAGATCAAGGGACACGTCACACCACACAGCTGGATGTTCCAGAGCTGGTCAGACTTGATCCAGTGCCTGGGCCTATTCCAATGGGCCTTGAGCAGCCCTCTCATGGGCATGGCAGAGCCCTCACTACAGAAAGGGTAGCTGCTCTGGGGACACTGGGGCACAAGGCCTGTGCATGTAAATATTGTGCTTCTGTATGATGTAGTGGATCCCTTGGGTCATTTCTGGCAATGCAGCTCTTGCTGAGAGAAGCCTGGCAGCCTGCCCTGCCTGTGTGACCCACAGAAGCTCTGAAACCAGCAGGAGAGTCCATCTGATTTCCCACTGGCAGAGCCTTGTTCTTCCCTGCCACTTGCCCAGAAGTGCAGCTTGGGCCCAAGCAGACTCTCTCTGGAAGGTTTAAAAGTACTGCAGGAGCTAAGCAAAGGATATCAATCAAAGCTGTGGTGAAAGCATGAGGTTACAGGTGTTTGTCTGGACAGGAAGTTTCATGCAGGACACCAGGATCATGCAGAAGGAATCTCATTACCTGGTTTCCAGACCCTTGTATCAATCACATAATTTCTTTTCTGACTGAAAACATACACAGCATGTGAACTGGCAGTGGCCTTTATATTGGGCAGATGAGTGACACACATCTGCACACAGGCTGTGGCACACTTGAGTTTCATGTGGAACAGCTGCTGACTTCTACAGGAACTGCTGCTTGTGTTACTGTAATTAATACTGGTGTATTTGGATTATTGCTTTTGTTATATCTTTGTAAGGTTATTGTGTCAAGAAGCCACAGTCCAAGTTCCTTTTTCATTGACCACTAGGTACATAAAAGACAAGGCCATTCAGGTAGGCTGTATCTTATCCTTCTTGAGCTGTCTGCAGGCCAGGTCTGTATTCTAAGCAACAGAATGGGAACTCCTGTGTGTCTCCCCTTCACTGAAGGTGGCCAGAGTGATTCATTATGGGCTTAGGAGAGTGAATCATCCAGCAGCACTGCCTGTCTCTCTTGGTGCTGGAGAGAGCCAGGACAATTAGCTAAGCCTAGGCATTAACTCTAGGCTAAAGGGGTGTGCTTTTCTTGCTCAGAGCCAGGGAAGTAGAAGTTTGAGTTCCAATTAGCAGTATTTAAATGCAAATGAGCATAAAAAGAGCCTGGAGTGCTGCATGTCTGCAAAGGCATCTGTTGCCCACAGACAGATTGATTTGCTGCAGATGCCCGAGCATACTGCATATGCCCAGAGCTCCTCTCTGCCATGTCTTCAGTGAGCATCTCTTGTGTGATCAGACAGAGAGATGTTCCCTTCTGCTGACTCTGCAGGGGCAGCTGGAGCTTCTGGCAGGATGTGCACAGACAACTAGGTTGGACATGTCTTAAAGCCTTGTAGAAGGTGCTGGTAGAGTTCATCTATTAGAAACCTCTCTCCTAGTTTTCTTTTGCCAGCAGTATGTCTAGGTCAGGTGGAGGCTGGAGGAGAGAGAAGTGTACTGGTGTGAAGATGCTCTGCACTAAAAGTTTGTTCCCCTCCCTCTGGGATACATCAACACCTCTTAGGTCAACGTTGCTTCATTCATTCACCAAGCAAAGCAGGGGCCACCTCAGAGACCTTTTATGTTGTTAGCATGGGGCAAAAAAGGCATTTGTTATAATTGCACATTGGAATATAATTAAAGTTGTATCTTTACAGTTTCTGGAAGATCTCTCTTTCTCTGAGAAGATGAGGGCTGCTATGAGTCTTATTTCACTGTGATTAAGTTATTTCTATTGGACAGTGTGAAAAACAAATCAGAGAGTCCTAGATACCATCTCATGAAGAGAATTAATCTGGATTCAGTGCAGCTGGATGTGGAAAGCTGAGACCTAGCAACAACTGCAAGGAGCAGTTACTATTCCAGTTGTCCTTCTTCATCTTCTTTTTATAGGTATGTAAATATGGTCTTAGATTATCTGATTTATCCAGTTCAGGCATGATTTAGGGTTGGCATTCAAATCTGAGACTTCTTCTGGAGATACTCTGAATTATTTCATAATTATGAGAAATCCCGGGGAGGTATCTCAGTGTTTACAGAGGAATATCTTGCTTTACCACACTCCAGATATATCAACACAGCCAAATCTCCTTCTAGTATGTTACAATTTAATTAGCTCCACTTCTTGAATCATAATCTGTTTCTTTGGGGCTGAAGCACACACACACAAAAGACAAAATGCAAAATGTGAAGAAGTAATTGTGATCTTTGCTACTTGGATTTGGTACCATCTGTTAACATGACTACTTGTAAAGTCATTTTCTAATTTGTTGAATTGGAGTTTCATGGCATGGATAATACTTCCTTTCATTGTGAAGCTGCCAGATGTAGCTCCCCTGAGAAAACCATCCTACCAGTCTGAGGTCTGGGACATAACTCTCTCCTGCTCAAAATCATCCTTCTTCTAAAAAGCAGCAGCACACTTTACTCCAGGTGAGGATCTAGCCCACAAAATCCTTCAAGGGCAAATTCTAACTGGGCAGTGAGCCAAACTGTCGTCCCAAAGGACCAGATGCCATGAAAACCTTGGCAGAGTTTCCCCAGATGTGCCAGATGCATCTTGACTTCTCAGCCACAGATCTTTCTTTGCCTTCTCAAGAATATTACTATAAACTTGCTCTATTTACCCCTCTGTTAGAAGGGTTGATATTTCTGATTTTTCCTGCTCTTTTTCACTACCTCTGTCTTCCAAAAATGAAGTGTAGGAGGGACTTCAAGAGTTGATATTTCCAGAGCTGGCCAGCCTGTGCCTTGGAGATGCTTGTAGCTGTTGAGTGCTTCAAAGGTGCCTCTCACATTGGCACAACATCACATACAGAGATCTCTGTGCTTACCAGGACTGCAGGGCAGTCTGGTCCCATGGCTGGGGTGAAAGTGATAGATTGCTACACCAGCATCTCTAGGATACCCAAACCATCCTGCTGTGGAAAAATAGGGTTTGATCAGCCTCTCCTCATATCAGTTCCTCCTGGACTTCCCCCAGCTCACAGGTCCCTGAGATCAGTGGCACTTACTGATCCCAGCAGTGTGGTTTGTTAGGCTGGCTGCTCTAGGGCAGTCTGGCTTTTTGTTATTCCTCACTCTGTTTTTACAGTCCTCCACTTTAACCCTCTGCAATTTGCATCTTCTGATGCTTCATATCAGCTTTTTGGAAGATTTTCCTGGAGTGTCTGCTTTTCCACATGTTGGTTACCACTTCTCATGCTTTTCTAGTTATTCTCACTGGTGTGCTGAGTCATGGCACCAGGTGTGACAACTCTCTCCTCTGTCACTGTTGGCCAGCAGTCACATCTCACTCAGCTTGCCCTTAAAACCTGCTGAGGCTAATGGCATCAGGCTAATGTCAACGTTTTCTGGTCCCATTTTCTTTTTGGGTCATCAAGAAAGAGCAGAGGAAGTATGAAACAGTTAAATGAGATGAAAGTCTCTCTTGTAACCTGCACAGAGAGTAACCACCATTCTCCTAGAAAAGGAACAGAAAATAGCAGCTCGTGTCACTCTGTGTAACAATGATTGCAAAAAGAATGGGAAATAGTGCACTTCCCTCGTGTCTTCCACAGCTTCAGGAGTAGATGAATGACAATTTTTGGTTCCTTCTCCTCAGAGTCAGGAATGGATGACTAATATCATTGTGACTGATGCCATCTAATTGGCTCAAAAGAATTTTCTGGTGGTTCTCATGATTAGCATCACTTCTCATCATGTGCAAACCATTGCAGAGCAAAGACCTCCATTTGAACTGTCATGGTATGAAGAAGATGTAAAAGTACTGGGTTTCTGAAGCAATTCAATGTATATAAAGTATGGATGAATCAGTATTCTGATCTTCCTGTGCAGCAAGTCATGATGACTGATCTATTTCTACAGTTGCTAATTATATTATGTTAAAAAATACTTGGTGTTCAAGTGACTTTTATGCAGAAATTCTGTGAGATTGAAATTTAAGGAAGACTTGCCAGGAGGGTACTACTGAAATACTTTGCTTTGAGTCAGTTTTATCCATTTCAAAACAGTTTGTTGAGCTGGGTTGCTGTGTGTTACTTAATATTGAATCTGAGCCATTTGTGTGAACTGCTGTGGTATTTTTGGGACAGGAAGCTTTGTATCCTGATTATTTCTTACAGCCACTCCCATCTCTGCATTATCTAACCAAGGGTGTGTTGCAATTTCTCCTCTTACCTACTGTAGTGCTGGATCATGGGAAAAAGCTTGGACAGAGAGGCTCACTTTGGACAGATGAGACAAACTGAAGACAACCTGGGTCAGATCAAAATATTTTGCTTTGGTTCAGCTCACAGAAATTAAGTGTTTCAATTCAGGAATACCAAACCACTTCATTTTTAAATCAAAAGTGTGGAAATAACATATTTGGCTCTTGCTATTGCCATACTTAGAAGGCAGGGATGTGAATTTCTCTCAGGTGATGAAGAAATAGAGTTCTATCACAGTGCAGCCTTCACCAGCCTAGTGAGAAAGGGACTTTGTGCTCAGTTTGAAAGAGTCAGTGCAAAGGTTTAAAAGAGTGAATATTACAGCAGCATCTTTGGAAGGCTAAGAAGGCAACATCAGTACAAATATGGGAAAAGGACCTGACATTGTAGCAATAGAGTCAAATATTTCATAGATATGTTAGAAATTTGCTGGGATCAGTCTCAGGACTGGAGCATTCATAGAGCTCATTCTGTACAGACAGGCTTGGAGAAATGGAGAAGTGTTATCCATGCTTGTCCTGAAGTTGTGGAATAATGAAGGACAGACTTGTCTGGGTGAGGATAGAAAGAGAAAGAGCAGAGCCTCCTGGACAGGTGGGTTTCATTTAAGCCACCTGCCTGGGACAAGTGGAAAGATGCTTTTGAGCAACTCTTGGAAGCATTTATTAGTGGCAATATCCACACTTTATGTGGATATTGCTTGGAAAGGCAATATGACAAAAGTCCTTAATGTATCACCATGGTAGATAGGAGTTATTAGGGAGATACTTTAACTGAATTTCACCAAGGAAGATTTACTTGTTCACAGCATCACAGAATGGTTTGGGTTGAAAGGGACCTTTAAAGGCCATCTAGTCCAAAGCCCCTGCAGTGAGCAGAGACATCTACAACTAAATCAGGTCACTCAGAGCCCAGTCCAGCCTGACCCTGAATGTTCCAGGGATGGAGCATCCACCACCTCTCTGGACAACCTGTATCATTGTTCCACCACCTTCCCTGTAAAAAATTACTTCCTTACATGCAGTCTGACTTCTTTTAGTTTAAAAACATCACACCTTGTCCTATCCTACAGGCTTTGCTAAAAAGTTTGTCCCTATCTTTTTCACAAGTCGCCTTTAAGTATTCTAAAGAAGGAAGTGTTAATGAAGTTGGGAATCCACTCAAGAAAGAGATTTGGATTCCTGGACAGATAGTGGGACAGATTTGTCAGACAGTTTGTATGGACCTAAATTTTAAAATTATTTTAAAATGTAATTTCCAAGAGTAATTAATATTTAACTAATGTGATTTCTCAGTTTATAGGGCAGCTAGTATGCAGTAGATATCATATATATAGATAATCTGATCTGGGTATATCTCTTGATCTTGACTTTCAACATCTTTCCTTCGTTATGACTCTGCTACCAGTCAAAATCTGGGGGATAAAATGGAGTAATTTGATCCAGTCAAAATTGCCTGGTTGGACAAATATGAGGTGATAAAGTGAAGAAACACAGCTCAAGTGTTAGGAAAATGTTCTCTAATTGCACAAGTAGTGAAATCATGGCATAGATTACTTGGGGAGAAAGTGGCATATTCTTGTCTAAATTTTTCCAAGAAAAAATGTGGTGAATGTTTTTCAGAGATGGTCTAAGTTATTTATTCTGTTTTAGAGCAAGAAAAGAGGTTAAATAATCCCTCCAGGTTGCTTCTAGGCATGGGTTTTTAAGATTCTCTTAAGTGGGCACTTTGGGGTACAGAAGATCACTGCTTCTTGGGTGGGGTCAGCGCAAGGATAGACATTGTACTGTGGAAACTTTCCTTAGGGCAGATGGTCATGCAAGAAAAAGTTGTGGGTTTTACTGAAAATAATTATTTACCTGCTCTGCAGAGCTTCAGACAAGAATGCCCAGCTTCCCAGGTTGAAATACTGTGCATCAGATGGTATAAGCATTCCTGGAAACTACAACAGATTATGTGAAAGTGTTAAAGTGGTTTTGCATGAACATAATTTTTATTGAAGAGTTGTGCTCCAATGATGAGGAACAAAGGAAGGGCATGTGATAGAAATGTGCAGTGTAAACAGCTCACATGGCTCCTAGCAATTGCAGGGTTTTAATTGGATAACAGATCATGAGCTGTATTTATAAAAATTATTCAGCAGTTTCAAAAACCACAAATATTTAGGAAAGCTGTGCCTTTCTGGAGGCACCTGGCAACCAGATAAAGAACCAAAGTCCATTAATAGATGAGTCATTTCTTCTATGTCCTTGCCTGAGATACCCACATAAACTTTCACTGGCTTCAGCAGGTGGTGTGGCCAGATTAAAGGAGAGTGTGGTCTCTTGGCCAGGCTCTGGCCTGACTTCAGGCTCACACTGATTTGTTGGTGATTTTAAGCAAACAGAGAGGAAAGAGTGCCTCAACTGACAAGGTTCATTAGCACTCTTTTTTCTCCCTTCCTCTTCTCACCCCTCCCTCTCATTGCTTCTTCTGTTCCTTGTAGGGCCAGGGACTTGCTGTCCCTTTTTCTGGGTGGTGACCACATGGCCAATGTCTCTGCAAAGCCCTGACTTGCTGGTGATAGCCACAGAACTTCATGGCCATCACAGGTTTCTTCCAGACTACCTTGTCCTTGCTACACAGATGATTGTTGCTCATGAAGCAGGCTCTGATTTGCAAATAAAAAACTTTCAATAGTTCTCTGTATTTTATATTGAGTTACAGAAGTAGTGATCTAGTTGACTACGTGGATTTGCAACTCAGCAGCTGCTTCATGAACCATCCTTCCAGGAGAGGAACATCACAGAGATGGGTGAGTTGGATGCTGAGGAGTGGGATTTGGACTATTCATCCCAAGAGAAATCCTCCCCAGCTGTGAGTCAAAGCCTGCTGTCTCTTGCCTGAGACGAGGGGCATCTCCCAAGGGCAGCTAATCTTGCACGATCTCATCACTTGAAATCAAACATCATGATATTGGGTCATTAGATACTTCTAAAAGTGCAAGCAAACCTCATTCAAATTCCCATATAGCTCTAGCCAAAACACAAGCCAAATCATGATCCAAATAACCTCCTCCTCAGCCCACCTTCGTTGCCGTTCTGTTTCAGTGGCAAATGCAGCACAGAAGAGATGCCTGAATGCTTAATTCAGAAATTTACTGTTTAAGGCATTACTTGTATGAACACCAGCGTAACACATAGAATACCAATGCCCTAAATTTAGTAGTTTAGTCTGAGTCATTTTCACTATGTGGGAGGGCTGTGAAGACACTCCACAGAGTGGAGAAACTTGCTGGTGGTGTCTGTCCAATGAGATTTTTTTTTAAAAGTCAGAACACAGCAGAACTACAGATATGTTTGTGAGTAAAATGCAGTTTGGTTGCCGGCTCCAGCACAGGAGAGGGGCGGTGTTGCTCTCCACCCACTTCAAAAGCTGAAGTCAGGTTTGACTGATATGTATCTCTGACACTGAAATAGGTACAGGATTTTTCATGACAGCAACACACAGACAGAGGTAAACACTCTGGCTGCGTGATTTGGAGGGACGTGGTGTAATCCCAGATTTGTCTGTGCAATTACATCTTATTTTCACATTTCCTAGTGATTGCAGCTGAGCTGATACAATCCTACATGTAACCAACCAGCAGGCAAAATAACACCTGGGTTCGTTCACTGAGGGGTGAAATGTTGTCCCACTGAAGACCAGGTGACTTTTGCCACATAAGTCATCCAGCAGGACTAGAGGTACACACTCACAGCCTTTGAAACAGATGTGGGCACGAGTCATTAGGTGTGGATGAGAAGGAGGCATTTGGGCTTGGTATTCTGAACTGGTGACACCTTCCTGCCAGTCTGGGGTTTATTCTTGCTCCATTAGCCTTTCTGCATGAATGCAGCTGATTTGAAGCTGATACAAATTTAGCAATTCCATTTTGGACATTCTTCCTAGAACCCTATGGAATGAAGCTACTCCTCTCCTCAAATGAAAACCTAACTTCAGTACCTTATTTTAGTCAGAATTGTTTTTATTTTGAATAAAAGTTAGTTCTGGGTCAACCCCTGCTCTCTGTGTTGAGAAATGAAGCAAGCAGAGATAAAGGATGTTTTCATGCACTGTATCCTGTCTGATATCAGCCATGGCAGATGTGTAAACATACTCAGGCTTGACCCTATACCCTGATTCTCATGAGTGGTGCCACAGAGGTCAGGGCTGTGCTCACACAGACTGGAGGATTGGCTGTGATGTGTTTAATGCCAATGAGATGAACTCTGTTCCTACAGAAACTCCAGTAAAATCAAAAGCTTGTTAATAAGAAAAGTAGTTATCTGCTATCCTAAACAAAGCAAAATGCCAGACAAAACCCTGTTCTGCTGTTTGTTCCCGTGCTGGCATTTAGCTGCCAGGAAAGACCAGTCTTATAAACGTGAAATCATATCCATGGCAACATGCAAGCCATGTTTAACTTTGCAGCATGTTAAAAGGTACATTAAAAAAAAAAGTATTTTACTGTTGAGAATAGCAATTATGACTTTTAACTCAGCTATTTTAACTCAGCCTGAGAATGTTGAGTAGTGAGGGTAAGGGCCAGAGGCACAGCTTGTTCCTCAGAGCACTTGTTGCTAGACATTCCCAGAAGGTATTATTGCTTAAATACAGCTTGTGTTTTCCTTACCCAGATTCCTTTAGCAAGGAAGATATGACAGGTTGTGATATTGGACTGCAGTGAAGTTCCACCGGTGCTGTTCTACCCTTCATGAGTGAGCACTGCTGGGCTGTGCAGCTGCCAAGCTGATGCCCTTTTTTTTGGGTAAGTACTGGATTCAAGGAGCCTGCTTTGTGCTATGGCATCCTGAGATTATAAGCACCCTACTCAGGTGCTGTTTGGTGGCTCCTGCATCGTGCTAAAAAGCAGACATTGCTCACAGAGTAGGAGAGCAGCTGAAGTAGGGAGTAGACTGAATTAGTGTCTGGGCTTGAAAATGTATTGGGAAAAGTAACAGAAAGATCCCAACTTGGAGCAAAAGCTGAAGCTGAAAACTGCAGATGGTTTTCTTGTCTGTACGATAATGTCAAACCCAAAAAAAGGGAGTTTTCACACTCTGTTGTCTGTTTAGCACAAAGTGAAAATTATGTACTGGAAAATGGAGCCCTGTGTCTGGGGAAAGCAGCTCTGACTGTGCCTATACAATACCATACAGGGCTTTTTTGGGAGTTGGGCTTGACTGCTTTTGCAGAGGTCTCTGAAGCCTTGAGCTCTGAAGCCTTATTTTCTGTGGAGTGAAGGGAGGGAAAAGGAGCAATGTCCTCAGTAGTTTTTATCTATTAGTAATGCCATTCAAAGTGAATAGTGCTAGGAATCTCTTCTAAAAACCAGAAGTTTCACCTCTAAGGGCGGCAGAACAGCCCGTGTTTGTTGTGAGGAGAGTGCCAGAGGTCACAGTGGCTACAGCTGGATTTCAAAAAGCATGGTGGAAAAGAAGAACAGGATGTTCTGGTAGCTACTGCCATGCGTGTCTTGAAGAAAAAGGCCTGGTAGATACAGTAACCTGTGTATCTGGCTCTGAAAAGACAGCATCATCTTGGAAGAACACACAAAAGTATTTGCTGTCTTCTGTAGCTCTTCATCATGGTTCTAGTTTCTCTCTTCTCTTTTTTAGCTGCACAGAAGTGAGACAAAGATGATACAAGGTGCTCTTCCTATAGAAATTTAACAGCATATATATTAGCATTTACCTCTCTTTACAGAAAAATGGAGGTAATGTATCAGTACAACCTGTCCCCTCACTTTCTAGGAGAATCTCAGACCTGTGTCTAGCTGGACAAGGAGGATTGGACTGTGCTGTACCTTTCAACTTTTGTAAAGTGGACACAGATGGTTTGTTCCAGCAGGATTAATGATTTGACACTGTACCTCAGTTACTGGAAGTGCTGTGTACAGTCTGTGTACTGTCTGAGATGCCTTGCTAATAAGCTGTCTGCCTGCTGGTGTGAGGGGAGAGAGGTGAAGCACCAGGCAGTACCACAATAGCATCCTGGGGACCTGAATCCACAGTACCTCCTCCATGGGACTCCAGTGAGAGTTGCCTGTGTCATAGTCTTTTGAAATACTTTATCTTCAGGTACCTAAAATGAGAGCCAAGGAGCCTGAAGTACCTAATTTTGACGAGAAAGTTACTTTTGGTTTTGGGAAGTTTCCTGAAAGAACTTCAGGAGTTATTCTGCAGTGAACTTTGGATTCTGCCTTGGGTGGTGGTGTCCCTTGTGGAATATGTGTTACTCAGTCTGTGGAGTTGTCAATACAAGGCATATTGCTGTAGCCCTGTGGGTGCTTTGGCCTTTGCTCTGGATCTTAGCTTTAGTCATGCAACTCTTCTTTTGCAGGATGTTGGTATCTTTAGATCTGTCTGCTGGGTTCTTCCTGCTTTCATGCTGAAGAGTGTGTGGGAGAAGGTGGCCAGGAGTGTAGTGTTGGAACGACCTTTTACTGATGGAGGCACAGTGGTGGTGAGTGCTGCCAACACACTCTGGCAGTGGATGCATCTATTTCAGCAAAGCTGTGTCTTCTGCTCTTCTACTGCTCAGTCTTGCGCAGCAGGAGAGAAATGGTACTTGCAGAAGCCTGGGTTGGAGGGCAGTGGGCTGTGTGACAGCTGTACAGGTGGACACTCCAAGTGGGAGTGCCATGTGAGCCATGGGTTTCACCCCTCTCATTCTAGTGTACATAGCCCTACATCTGCTAAAGTCACTTGTGCCCATGTGGCTGGGATGTCTTCTGCTGCTGTCACTTCTTGGGGAATCTTCCTTTAACAGGTCCTTGAGCACTGGCTAGAACTGTGGCACCCATTGGGGCACACAGGGACTCAGAGACCCCATTCACACGAGGACTTTCCCCTAACCTCAGCAGACCTCTGCAAGACCTCCAGCACTTGGATCCTGACCTCAGACCAAATGACTCTGTCAGGTATCCTTGAGGGGAATTTGACAGAATTCTCATTTCATCCTTAAGTGCCCACTGGTGGTCTCTTCTTTTGAAGAGAAAACAGGACCCACTGAAAGGCTGCTTTTCCATGAGGGTAACTTCATACTGGTGACAGCTTTGGTGGGTGTCTACTGAACCAAGAGTGTCAAAGCCAACATCTAAAATGACCTTTAGGCTGTTTACTCAAAGCAGTAACAGACTCGCCCCCGTCTTCCTGATAGGGCCATCGCTTATCAAGAAATAAGAAGAGCAAGTGGCTAGATATGGAAATCATTGTGGGAGTGCCTAATTGAAAACATATAGCATGGTACAGAAGTAATGCTATACACCAGTAACCTTTGCCTCTTCTGTGGAATATGTATGTAGAAACCAGGTATTGGAAAAAAAATTAATTCCAAGACAAATAGAAAATCTTTTCTAGGAGAGACGGATGTGTATAATTTAAATCAAGTTTCTCCTCATGCTTCTGTTTCCTAGATATGTAGTAAAGTATCAGAAATCAACAATTTTCATCTCATTTAAATGAAACATTTTAGAAGAGGAGCCTAAAGTAAGCCAAGAGATAAAGTAGACACTAAAAATTCAGTAAGCTCTTAATTTAATAGCTAGATATTAAATTAATTTAATAGCTATGTAGAAAGCTAAGTACCAAATAGAAGACAATGAGTTGGTTTCAACTCTTATGTAGAAAATCAAGTTCTTTCTCACAAAAAAGTTTTGCATAATCATAAAAATATTCTTCAATACATGCTTTAGAAAGTATTGGTATTTTAATGGATTTACCTCATTAAGGTATATTGTAGCATTTTACCATCTCAAACTGAACTTTGTTTTAGCTCATGTTTACCTGATTTAGTTGTGGTTTTTTATTTTAATTAATTTTTATTATTTAATTTATATTCATTTTTATTTGGGGTGAGAATAGCAGCACCATCTAATCCTACTTTTGTATTTACTGGAGAATGTCTAGACTGGCTAGTGTGAGGGTTTTCATCCTGGAAGGTTTTAGTAAGATCCCTCTCCACTTGCTACATACGTCACACAAGTACTGAAACTGAAAGCTTTCGATGCGCTACAACACCTAGTAATAAACTGTTTCAACTTTTTTTTTTTTTAAGGGGAAAGAAATACCATCTTTTGGCAGTGTTTCCTCTCAAACCTCAGAGACTTGCTGATCTGCTGTGTAGATCTGTGCTGTGGTTGCAAAGTATCAAAACAGAACTAAGGATTTTTATATCTACTCTTCCCACCCAGCACTCACAGCTCCTTCCCCCTTCCCTGTCTGTCGGGTAGGTTCTGAAGGCGTTGAGGAGACAGGAAGGGAAGGGGCACAGAACTGACCATTGGACAGATAAAAAGAGAACAGTGCCAACAACTAAGCCTCATTTCTTTAGGAATACAGCCTGAAAATGCCTTGGTAATTAGAATAGACTGTGAATATTGCAGGTTTTTTGGGGGTGGAGGGGGAAAGCAAGGTAGAAGCAACTGGTTTCCATGTCAGATTAAGGAATTTGCAAGTGTTCAGGGCAAATGGTTCCATTCTCTTCCTTAAACTCAGAGCTTTTTAATGAGAATGTTGGTTTTCTCTGTTCTTGTGCTGTTGTGATACATCATGGGAACATTTGGCAATCATGCATGTTGGACATGGAGCCCAGTTGCAGCCAATGGGCCATGAAGGATAATGACATCTAAACCAGAGCTCCAGTTAAGTCACTGGGATGTTCAATTTCTTATCAAATTTTGGAGTTTTCTTTGCAATTTTCTATGCGAAGCAGGCACTTGGAGTGGAAAAGGTCATTTTGATAAAAATCCAACTTTTCACTAAAATCAGTTCTCTTCAGCACCCTGTCCCAAAATCTGTTATGTTCACAGTGTTCCAGAACAGCCTTGCCATCTGTCAGAAGCATTTTTAGGTAACAAATTATTCAACCTAACTGTGCCCTGTCTTTACCACACCAGTTGTGTTGTCTTTGAACTTCCTTGGGATAGATAAGCCTGAGGCTCACCATAGGCAGCAGGAATCTCCAGACACTGAAGGGGAACCTCTAGAGCCAGGAAATAGAAATGTCCTGAGGATGTGGGTGTTTCTGAAGCCCCAGCCATCTCCTGAGTAGGGATGTCTTTACCTAGTACTGCAGAAAGCAAGTGTGTTCCAGCACGGAGGTAGTGCTGTTCCAGAAAGGAGTGTGTGTCTTGCTCTCCCTTTA
This sequence comes from Ammospiza nelsoni, assembly GCF_027579445.1. Classification (NCBI taxonomy): domain Eukaryota; kingdom Metazoa; phylum Chordata; class Aves; order Passeriformes; family Passerellidae; genus Ammospiza; species Ammospiza nelsoni. The sequence continues at coordinate 29,690,155 of NC_080640.1, read as the reverse complement.
AAATGGATCCTCTTTTGCATATTTTGTATTCTGGTAGGAGGTGGGAGGTCACACTCAGTCTCTTCCTGACAAGATCCAAATTCATATTATCCACCCCCAGCTACTGCCTAAAACATATGAAAAGTTCTCAGATAAAGGATCTTTCTCTTTCAGCCATGTGTCCTGATCACTAGGCTGAGGATTCAGCCCTCTTAGGATCAAAGCCTGAATTTTGGTTTAGAGGGGAGTCCCCCTATCCAAAACCCTGTGGTTAAAGCATTTCTTGAAGAGGTGAGAGACAAGGTTTGAACTGCTGAATGCATATCTCATGCTTCTTTTCAAGAGCATGCTAATTACTAGACTGTGATATGAGAAGCAGACGGCGTTGCCACTATCAAATTGGTTACTCAGCCTGGGTTTCAAAAGCAAGTGGCCCCAGCCAAGTTTGAAGCTTCAGCTGGGTCAGTGTGCTCCCAGCTGTGCTCCGGGATGGGCTCTCTGGCCTTGGCTCTGGGCTGGAAATGGGTTCTGTCAGCTGTCCAAAGCTGGGGAATACCTGGGGCAGGTGGGGTGATATGGGGAGCAGTGAAAGGGCACAGATGGCTCTGGTGAGGGGCAGAGGAGAAGCCTTCTCTAGGCACAGTGAGGGAATTAACTTTCTCCAAATGCTGAGTGAGTGCAACGTGGCACTATGAGAGCTGTTGAATATTTTGTCATGAGGCCACTAATGAACTTGATAGCCACCACATTCACCAGTTGGTGGAACAGATTTACCCATCACTTCTGAGTTTAAGTGAATGGGACTTTACTTGTGGTTAAAGTTGTGAGGTGGGGCTTTTTTTGTTGGTTTTTTTTTTTTTGGTTGTTTGTTGTTTTTTTTTAAATACACTTCAGTTTCACTTAAATACACTTCAGCTGGACTGGAACTTTTAACAGTGTTATTTTGTCTCCTCAAGTCTCCTTCAAGATAAGGTTTTCTTGTATTCTGAAATGATGTGGCAGAAGGCAAAAAATAATCTTGTGACTCATTAGGAAATAAACAGAGGCATAATTGCCATCTGTGTTGCAGTCCATTTAATCTTTTCTCTCTCCAGTCATGGAAAAAAAAAGTTCATAAAAAAAAAGTTGAGGTCTGGTTTTGTGATATTTTTGAGAGAAGCTAGCATAAAAAAATTACAGAAAAGAAAGGGAAAAAAAGCCCCAATACGGGCGCTATACATTATCTTAGACAAAATGGATTAAATTTCTGACACCCTACTCATCAAATTCTGACCTTGATTTGACCCCATTGGCTTTTTACTGTTTGATGTTCTCAAACGATTTGGTGCCACTTTTCCTTAGCAGTGCAGTTAATTTTGAGTGTTAGATAGAGATCAATAGTCATAGCTTGAAATTGGCACTTTTGGACAAAAAATATGTTGTGTGGCAGTAACATAGATTTGATAGTAGTTCAGTTAAGAAAATGGTGTACTCTTTCATTATTGTTTTCAATGACAGTATCCAGAGTGTTACTTCATTCTCCTAGCAAGCTTCTGACAGTCTCTTGTAATATCTTATCTATCAAAGAGTTTTCATTCCTCTCCTTTCATGCTTGGCTTCTGGAGTGGAACTTTATTTAAAAGGTCCCTGAAATTAGAAAGGATGACCATGGCACTTCTGCTCTCAAGCTCCTCAGTAAGAAATAAACCTCCTTACTTCTAGACTTGTGCCTGGCCTCCTTCTTGCCCACATTGAAATCTCATTTACTGTGCTGGCTGTGTGTCAGGTGTGACTGTCAGGAGGATGTAAGTGGCCTGTTGAATAAGATTTAATCTTCTCACAGGTAGGTGGGTTTTGCATACTGCCTTCCCCACCTTTGTCCATGTGAAAGTGCTCTGTGCCTTGCTTTCAGCCCATTACTGCAGTGAGAGGTGGGCCTCCATTCAAGGGGTGTTTGTTCCTCAAATGAAGCCTGGAGAATCTGCCTCTGGAGGATACAGCTACTCTGGAGTGCTGGGCTGGGCTCAGGCAGTCTCTAGGGCACAGGATTTGCCAGGACTGTGCTCCTTTCTGTGGGGTCCCACTCCAGAGCACTTGGTACTGGTTAGGTGTAATGAAGCTCTTCCTCAGGCTTCCATCAGTGCAGGTAGTGAACATTTTGGGGAAGTGACATTTTGTCAGCAAGCCACTAAAAACTGGCCTCTGTGCAGGTGTGTCCTTCCTCCAGTATAACTTTGATTTCCTGACAAGTGTAATCCAAATTTGACAAGTGGTTGAAAATATCTATTTGACCAAATTCAATTAAATTATATATTTGGGGAAGGGAAGAAAACACAGATGGGCTGAGGAGAGGCTGTAGGGAGAGGCACTTGGGGGAGAGGGTCAAGACAGTCTCAGGTTCAGGGAGATGTCAGCCATGGCTTGTGCCTTCTTCATACCAAGGAAGAGTCCAACCTTTGGACACAGATGAATAAGGAACCTGGCTGCAGCATTCTTCTGCTCCTGCAATTATTTGAACAATTTTGACACATTTCCTCGAAAAATTATGAGCACCTCTGTTTCAACAACTACTTGAAAAGCATTCCATAAGTCCCCCCCAAATCTTGGTGAAGTAATTTGTCAGGTGACTTCTGAGGAGCTTTTTAAAATGCTTTTTTAAAAAGCACTAGCAATTTCAGATCAGAAAAGTCCTTAGTTTCTTCTAGGCTGCTTATTTGAGAACCAAATGCCCGAGCAGTTTTACACAAAATATTTTTTACTACTTGGAAGCCAAGATGCCAGTTTAAAACTGTCTCAACTCCTATTGACTGTTCTTGCAGTCCTGATACCTGACCTTGTTGGGGAAGAGATTGCATAATATGCAGAGCAGTGGTTTGGATGGTATACAGGATCTTTGGATGGTATGAATAATTGTTAATCCAGGAAAATCAACAGGTCACTGTCATTTATGGTCACTGAAGAGGTACTCCATGATACTAGCAATAACATCTGTTTGGATCAAAAGAGCATAAAGAGACTTCCAAAGGCAGGATTGTCTTAGTTTGTTAAGAAACCTGTGGTGTATCTTTCCTAGCCAGCATTTAGAAGTTACACGGTCTGATACAGGCTGCAGGGAAAATGGAAGGGCAGCCAGGGCCTGCTTCCAAAGGATTCCTGCATCTGGAGTAGGCACCTCAATAGAGATGGCTCTGAATAGAAGCAGTTGTGGTAGGTGCACCATGATGCTTTTCATGAAGAAGTGGGGTCTTCTGTCCCAGGGACAGGCATCTGCAAATGGTTATATTTTCCTTTCTGTTTTCCTTAAGTTTTCCCTTTCTGTTTTCTTTCTTTTTAAGTCTCTGGAAAGTGTGTGCAGGTAAAATGTGGACAAAATATTTCTCCATGACTTTCTGTCTGTTTAGCAGAGGAGCAATGGCAGTGATGGATAAAGGCTGCTGAGAAGGGATATTGTAGGTACCCATGACTCATGCTCTTTACCTGACAGCACCTCTGGGCCTGTGGATATGAAATGGAGTAACACCTTGTACTAAGGAGCTTCACACTTTTGTTCTCTGGCTCAAGTCTGGAAATGCTTTGTGTACTGCCTTCCTGACACTTATCATGTCCTGAAGGCAATTGCATGTAGCATGCTTTTTCATAGGCCTGTGTTCTTCCACCATGAGCCCCAACTCGTTGTCAGGAGGGCTTGGAGAGGTACCAAAGCAAGGCTGTGCTCTTGTGTGACCTGAGCTTAACTGCAGCTCTTTGAGGAGATTTTCCCTGATGAGCACACAGCAAGTGTGTCGTGATACTGACTTCTCACATGTGTGCCTGGAATTCAAACATCACCTGCACATCTACACAAGGGCTGAAAACTTCATTCCTTTCAAGGATGTGTCTTTGTGTCAGTCTCCATCAGTAATCAATAAGCTCATGATAAATCACAAATTCCTCTCCTGGAGATCAAGCAACAGTGGTGCTGAGTACCAGCAATTGCCATTACCTTCAACAGCCACTGCAGGTGCTGAGCATCCTGGTTACACTGTTCACCTCCCAGGGGGCCACACTGTCCAGCTGTCTTTGGGAATATGTGCTGTTCTTGTTGCCTGGGATTTGTTGCTGATAGAATAAAGCTACCACACTGCTTTAAATCCTATGTAAAACCAGGAACAAAGATTTAATGTAAACAAACCTTTAATGAAAGTCTGACTACAGTTTTTACCATCCTTCAGAAGATTTTAGGTAGACTAGCCTCTCATATATCTTCTGTGACTCGTGCAACCGTGAGCAGCTGCCTTCCTTCCCAGGTTCAATTTTAAACCTAAAAGAAGGCTCAACCTTGCCTTCCCACAAGCATTGAGTGTGTTTTGAAAAGCAGTGCCACTGTGGCTGCTCATGTTCCTCTTGTTTATACTCTTCCTGACTGATACATTTCAGTGCCTAAGTGCATTACTTGTGAGTTTTTGTAGAGCAGCTCCAAAGCTGTGCCAGTGGATTTTTCTAGTTTATAGCATCAGCTATTCAGACAGGTGTGTAACAACCTGATTGGCTATACTTTTAGGTGATGCCATTGATTACTAAAGCAACACATGCACTTACAGGTAAGATATGCTTAAAAATGGTTTGCTCACTCAGGAGTGGAGCCCTTAATCTGCTCTGCATCCTGCAGTTCACCAGGAAGGCTGGATGTTCTCTGGGAGCAGAAGGAAACTCCAGAGCACTCAAGAGGTGAATTGAAGGCAGTGATCACTGGAAGACTTGACATATGAGATTTGATCACCTTGCTGAATTCTGGGGATTCTTCAGGGACAGGATCTGTGAGAAATCCCTGGCATGCTGCTGCTTCGATAAAATTCATATTAATAGTGAATTGTTTTTAGAAGGGAAGGTGATGTGTTGTAAAAATACCAAATGATAATGCTATGGTGGTTGATATACAGAATGTGCATTTGCAGCCTGGATTGTTATGTGCTTCTAAGTTTGCTAGAAATTTTAGGTACACACTTACTACAACTTTTAATGTAGGCAAAATACCCAGCAATATTTAAGTAAATTATTTGGAACAGGAATTGCAAAGTCAAAATAAATGGCTTATTTGCTTTATTACCAGGGACTACACATGTGCTGCAGTTGGGCTGGTTTGTTAGAGCCAGATTAAAAAATGCTGCCTTCAGATAACTCCATCTCTTGCTCGCTGTCTTACTGTGATATCTTGTGTATACCTGTGTTGGTGTGTGGCATGGTTGCACTCTTTGCTTTCCTGTACAGAAGGGAGTGCCTGAGCCTGGGGCTCTGGAAAGAAGTGTTTTTGTGGGCACCCAACTGGTATGTGGGGCATGAATAGCACAGCTATGCAGCTTTGTAGATTGAGAGCAGTACTCTGGGAAGCTCAATGGTGCCTGTGCTGTTTTGGCTCTGCTGTTTTGGTCCATGGCTGAGTTTGTCTGAACTGTGGTTATAGCCATGTTGAACAATGGATTGCAATAACATCCTGGGGCTGATTGTAGCCGTGGGATGAAGGAATGGATTGTGATAAGTGAAGGAAATACTGCACTTTGGTGCTTTTAGGAGTAATAAAATGTCTGCTCTGCAATATGTTTGGCAATACATGCAGAAACAAATAATCTGTGGGGTTGCTTAGTGTTTTTCCAAGCTTTTGTTAGGGTGTTAAAGCTGAAATCTGAGGCATCTTCAATACAGTGGAAAACTGCCTTTGCCTCTTTTGGATCAGGATTCCTCCCTTATGTCTGTGCCTACTGTACTTGGTAAATCATCAGAACCCCATCACAGCTAACCTAGGAAAGCAGAGAGCCTCTGAGCCGTACTTTGGAAATTCAGTGCAGTGCCTGAGGTAGTGCTCAGGGCAGATGTACCTGGACACTCCATTGCTTGTCTCCATGCTGAGGGTCTTCTGAGCAGAGAGGTGGGAAGAGCCAGCAGGAAACATAGCTGCTTGAAAAAGCCCAGAGATGGCAAGGGACTGATGGCAAACCAGGGCACATCTGGGGAGAAACCCTGCTGGCCTGACCACGTCTGATGACATAGCATTCTGTGTGTGCAAGGAATTTAGACAGGATCACAACTAAGTAAAGTTACATTGCATTAAATGCAGCCCAGAAGAAAGCAACTTCTGCTCCAAAATCCTGACAAACAAACTAAGCAGAAAAAAACTCTCAATTGCCCAGAAGTCTTGCTTATAATGGGCTTTAGCACATGGATATTCTCCAAATGTCAGTGACAAATATTTGGAGTTGAAGTGTGTTAAATGGTGCCATACCTCATTTCTGAGCAATGCAAGCCTGGACCAGTTTGGCCATGGGTGCCTCTCCTTTTGTGCCATAATTCTGGGTAGATAAATGGTAGTGACTGTTCATACTTTAAATGCTGCTTTTCCTCTTTTGACCTCAGAGCACTTAAAAAAGGTGGGACACTGCCTCAGGTCAATTGTGGGCTGAGAATTTCTATACTGAATTTTAACCTAAGGGCAGTGACAAAGCCCAGTTTATAAATCTCTCAGAGATCTCAAAACAATACTACTGATCTCCAAATGATAGCCTCTTGGATATTATTGCTGAAACTTTCTGGAAGTAGTGCAAACCAGGAGGGAACAATTAATCCTCAGAGTAACCCCATTTACTCTAGCAGTTTGGCCCTGAGGGAGTAAGAGCACTTGATGTCTGACAGCAGCCCCAAATGTCAGTATTTCTCCACTTGTTCATTTGCTGCTTGCTGTGGTCGATTTCATGCCGTTATAAGCTGTTTATGTACAGCCTGATCAAAGTACTTAATGACAGGGTTAATTTCTACGTATAATGAGGAAGTCAAGACAGGAGACAGGTACTGTGTAATCGAATTTTTCATTTTGGAATTTGTTTCTCTTCATGTAGGGCTTAGCTTTGATTTTTATTACCATTAATATCTGTATTTACTGTTATTTCTAGTTTCTCAGATGAGCTAAACCTACTGCAGAAATAGGCACTGAATTGTTCCAACAGCTTCTATGAAAGTATGAGGATCAAGTAAAAAGAGTCTTTAACTTCTTTACAGCCAGACCTCAAAGTACAGTTTGGTTTGGAGACCAATAAAACTGCACTTCTTTAACAGTCTACTGAGACATCTAATCCTCTTCTTTTGACTCAATAGGTACAGGCACAGACACCAGACACGGATGCTTAGATATCTCTGTAAGCAGCCAGAGAGACAAAGAATATGTTAAAATCTGGAAATCTTATAGTTTATGAAATATATGTCTTCAGCAAGACTTTGCAGACATAAATTAATCCCAAGAGAATCCCTTTGAAATAGCTGACATTGAAAATGAATTGTTCTCCTTTTTCTGGAGATGGAAATGGTGCATTAGATCTGCATTTGCCATGCTTATTTTGGTTTTCATTTTTAGGTGCACTGAGGGCTGTAAATATTTCTGGACATTGAGAAATCATGGGGTACAGAAGTGATGGAGGCCTTACAAAACCCATCTCTGGGGTAGCCAGCTTCAGGAATCAAGCTGCAAGTGGGGATGACATTAAACCTCAGTAAATCCACACTACCCTGCATCCATTGTTTTTCTCTTTTTCTAGCACTCTGTATTTCAGAAAAATAGATATTTAAAAGTTCATGCTAAATTCTCTGGACCACTGTTATACAAGTTTCCTTATGGCTGAGGTAGAAATCCTCCTTTGTGAGGAGAGTGTGCACCTCTATTAGCACCACTGTGCAAGCTGTAGTTTGCAAATGCGGTGGGAGGCTTTGCTCATGCTAATTTGGGCTCAGTCATGCACCTCTTTTCCTCTTTTACATGCAAATAGCAGCTGTGTCAGTCTCTGGGATGCCTGCTTGTTCCTTTAACGGAGAGATTCCAGTTCATACCTTCACCCAGTGCATTTGTGCGTGGGCAGGGGTATAGCGCACTGGTACAGTTGCTGACAAGGGAAGAGCTGTGACGGAGGTTGGAACGAGTTAGTGAAATAGAGAAGTCTTGAAAGAAGACACTGAGCTTTTCTTGTGTGTTTTCATTTATTAAAAAAAAAAAGAAGAAAAAAAGATGTGGGAGTGGAGAAGAGCAGAGATCTACACAAAATGAGAATCCATAATCCTGCCCCCATAAAAAGGGATCTCTTGACTCTCTCGAGTGCCAGAGAGATCCATTTCTTTCTTCTAACCCAAAGGGTTCTGGCAGCAGTGGTGAGGCTGGAGCACATCAGCCACCAGCCTGTGTAGCTGGGATGGCTGTGGGCTGAGTGCAGCTGCTTGGATTCCTCATGGTGGTGCCCTGGTGCTGAGGGAGCTGGGCTGGTGAGCTGCCCTGTGCAGGCATCATGCTCCAGAGGGTCCCTGGCCTTGCCAAGCCACGGGCTGTCCTGTGCTCTGCTCTCCCAGGGTTTTACGTGGCGGTGTGCAGCACAGCTGCCCTGCTGGGAAGACAAGGAAGTTCATTTGCTTGGACCAACAGGCAAATTGAGTACAAAGCATGATGTTATATATGATGTTATTTCTTCCTCTGTCTTCAGCCTTCTCCTCTGCTTTATGGTTATGGCTACCTGAACCTCTCCTGCGCTTGTCACAGAAGTCAGTGCAAAATTAATCAGGTGAAATAATTTCTATGACATCACTTCTGATGCTGTTGAGTTTACTGAAGAAAGTTGGTATTAATACCATGCAGGCCACAGAATGTAAGTGTTGTATGTGGAGCAGTTTAAAAGAATGTTTCATTTAAGGTGCAAGGATTTCCAGAAGTTTGGAGTACAAAATTTTCTAAGAAGGTCAGCTCAAAAAAATATTATATCCCTGTGAAGTTCTCAGTTAAATCTGTGGGCAGCTTGTCACAAGGGTTCTCAGAAGATGGCACCTCACCTATTGGAAAGCTCTGGCCCATGTTTGTTTTCTCCCACCAAAAGACTGCTCTGATGTTAGTGCCACAGATTCAGGACTCAGTGTATAGCCAGGATTCAGTTTGCATTTGCTTCCTTGTGTAAAATGATAACTGTGAGATATGTCTCTGACCTGTTTTATTATCTACTTTATCATATTCCCTGTGTGTGTGTGTGTGTGTGTGTGCAGGTGGCAGAGGTGGGATCAGGGATAGAAACACATGTGCATGCATAGTAATGGCATCAAAGTGATTCCATCTTTGTGTAGGAAAGGCCCTTAAACCCCTCTCTAGCCTCTCCACTGATCCATGGGGAAACAAGGCTGTGACCTGTAGAGTTTCACTGACTTCAGGTTTGACAACACTACATTAAGTGGGTAATATGTTGTGACATAACAGGACAGAATTCTGGCCCTAGTAGTGACTGTGGATTTTGGTATTGATTTTGGAAGTATTTTAGGATTTCAGCTGTAGAAATTAGTGGCAAATTCCATGATGAAATAATCTAGCTGTTTCCTATCAAACAGGCTCTTCAGCAACATGACTATTCCAGAAAATGCCTTTCAAATGGAACATCTTGAGTTATTGACCCCACAAAGACATACATGCATACAATAGAATTACTTCCTGTCTATTTAACATTCACGTGTAACAATGTGGGTGGGTCTGGTTATGTTGCTCTCCACCATAATGACAATTTATCCAAACCAATTTGTTGCCTGGCCTAAATTTTGCAAAAACACCTGGTCTTTAAAGCCTTTTGAGAAAGGGTGATATTTGCACCTGACATGTCCACAAGTAACTTAGATCAAGTTATTGATCGGTCCTGTGTATGTCGCTTTCCAGTGGGAGGATGAGATGGAGAGGCCAATCCGTTACTGCAGCCATCTACCACTGGAAAGCAATAGCACTAATGATACAGCTTTTCAATAGCTGATTTATATTATCCTGCAGGCAACAAGAACTCATGATTTTGTCACTGTACTGTTAAAAGGAACACTCCCAAATGCTGGCAGGCCCCAAATCTGACCCACTGTAACACAGCTGCTGTGTTATGAGCTGGGGAAAACTGAACAAAACCCCACAAGTCCTCCAGAGTATGGTCTGGACAAGGTCTTTGCTCACTGGGCAATGGATCTTGTGAACCCCCAGTTCATGAAAGGCTCGTTCTAGGGAGTGATTCCTGTTAAGATTTGCTTTAGTTCTATCAGTTGTTCCCTGGCATTGTGCTACCCAGAGGGGAGGATGGAGTCACAGTTGTTTCTCTGGGCAAATACTGCACTTGGAATCTCAGTGACTGACTGCTGGTTTGGTGGTGATTAATGAGAACTATGTGTCAGTGGCTATAAATGAGAGGCTGGTTCCCCTCTTCTTCCATCTAGTGATAGGAGTAGCTTGGGTAGCACAGAGGAAGCGTGTGCAGAATCCAGCACGGAGCAGAGCTCCTGAGGGAGAGAGCAGCAGCAGTGAGGAGCTGAGTTTGCAGGAGAAGGCTTTTGATGAACCATGCAAGAGCTGGTCTGGGCAGTCAGTGGGCACAGCCCCATCCTCTCTTTGGGTCATGTTTGAACATGGCTACAGTCACATCAGCTCAGTGAGGCTGAGGTCTTGTTTTGGGCACTCCTATCAACAGCCATGAGGGAAAGGCTGTGTGAGAGCAGCCAGGCACTGAGACAGGGGAATGGAGATGTCGTGTGGAGCTCTGTATGCTCAGATGGGCTGGCCTGCAAGGACAAGCATTGTGTTTTCTGGACTTGTACACACCCTGTTTTCACACAAATATTTCATGTAGATTTGGAAAATGCAATAGCTGCTGAGCGTATTTTACACAGTCACAGCCTAGTGACTGAAGGATCCACTAATTAAGAAGCCTCTAATTAGGCTTTTAAATGATAAAATGTAATGGCTGTAGTGCAGCTGTTGTAAACTATAGAGTAAATTATATCCAGTTGAAAGAGGCCTTAATTATGTAATTATATAACATACTCTAAAGACTTAGAAAGATAAAAGAATTTTTAGTATCTGCAATTAAAAAAAACAAGGGAGTAACAGTAGAGCTCTTAAACCAATGAAAGCAAGGAAATTCAAAGTTAATCTGAAAAGCTGTGCTGGTACTTTCTTTTATTCTCATGTTGTTCTAATTTTTGGAGGGTTGTTTTTGTTCTTTTTGTTTTCATGATGGAGGAGATAAAGAAGTATTGTCAACCAGGAGTTTATGTCCCCTGCTTTTGTTTTTCTTGCTTTTATAGGTCCATGTACAGCATTGATGATACTCAGCAAACCTTCTGAGGCTTCATTTTTGCAGAAATCCCTAGCAAGAACACACTTATTAGCCAGCTTGTCTCCTTGCATTCTGATTTACAGAATGGTTGGTTGTTACACATGATTTTCTGAAGTCAACAGGACTCAAATGTTGGTCACATTTGGCCCTTGGAGTTTAGGCCACATCTAGCCTGCATGTTTTTGGTGCAATGTTGGCAGCCATTTTCCATGCTGGACTTACCAAGTGGAGGAAAGGGTTTGGATATATCTGGGGCAATTCAGCTAAGTGGAGATTGCCCTCTGGGCTTCTTTTTTACAGGGTTTAGTTCTGCTGCACTGAAACAGAGGAGAATTTAGCCCTTGCCCACACTGGGGCTGGGCCAGACTCCAGTCTGCTTAGCCCTTAGACACCAGCACTCTTCCCCTCAGCCCAGCTCTGTCTGACAGTGCTGCCTTGGGAACCTCACCAGCTCTGTCTCCAAACCTGCATCTGCTCTCAGCCTCCCTTCTTACCCAGCCCTGTCTGCTGCTCTTCCTTGCCCTCTCAAATCACTGCTGATGTACTGCAGTGAGCAGATGCCTCTTGATAGAGAAAAGGAAAGATGTCTCTGATGTGAGCCTGGTGGCTTTGCTCATCTCTTGCCAGTTCTTTTCATTTCTTCAATTATTGCTCCTCAGGACAAGGGCTGTGCTTTTTGTGTCTGTGAGCTGCAACCATGTAGAAGATACGGGCTGTAGGCTGGGTTGTGGAGAGAGCTTTGCTCCTACAGCTGTTCTTAGGGGCTGGCCTTCACAGCTGCAGGACCAAGCACCCCATGACAGTCAAAGGAGTAGTGCTTTTCTTGCTTATTCCAGCCACATCCAAGTATTTTTATCTGGAAATGTCACAGTGAGGGAAATAAGGAATACAGATCTCATAGTAAATTTTTATGGCTGATTAATTAGCCCAAAGAGTATTAAATTGTGCTAATGTAGTTTGCCTCTTCGATGCTGTCTTTTGACTTCAATGGAACTAAATACATGCTTAAAGTTAACTACATGCCTAAGTGCTGTGGTGAATCGGGGCCTAGGGCATTAATTAGAACTTGGCTCAGATTTACTTTCAAGGCTTTTCCCCCTCTTTTTTTTTTCTTTTTTTTTACTCTTCAGCGCTCAGCAGTTTAATTGGTATGCAGATGTTCCCCTTTATTGCTGGCAGAGGCCTCTGTCACTGTTCTGAAGGTACTCAGACTTCAAGGCTGGTACAGTGGGCAGGAAGAAACCCCCCCTGAGGGCTTTCAAGCTTTGTGGGAAATAATGATATATGAGACAGGGATTCCTTTGGAACCTGAAGGGAACATGACAGACAGAATAATATGGGAGGAAAACATTGTCTTCACAATTGAGACTGATGGTCTCATCTTGTCTCCTTGTTATTGTTACCAACCAAGACTGAGATGAGCTTTCTTATGAAGAACTTCATTTTGTGGCAGGTTCTGTATGTTGGGCACACTGCGCTCAGTGGTAGCTTTCCATCCAAAGTACAGATATTGACAGGCTCTGAGGAACCCTTTGAGGTGGTGGTTTAGCTTAAAACCTAAAATTCCTTCCAGCATTGAGATGCATTTTGTCAGGAATGACAGTTGCAATTTGATAATCTTTTACCACTTTGCCTGCCCATGTGAAGAGTTGTTGGGCACAGGAGTGTCAGCTTTATGAATCAGATTTTCTCACACTTTATTAATTTCACTTTCCAGTGGTTAGTGCATGTTTTAAAGAGACAATTGATTTGTACGGATCTGTGTAGGATGGAGCAAAGCTGGAACTAAAGCAGCAATGCAAGTTGACAGCAATGCAATAGCTCTAATTGACAGACACCAAAGGCACTATTTAAAGCAACATCTCCTCTGATGTTTAGGTTAAAAATGACCCTCAATTTGTCCTCAGGTTGCTATGTCCAAAAAGAAATGCTTTTATGTGTGCTCGTTTCAAATGGATTAGCCAAAAAATCAAGTGCTCATTTTCTATACTTTTATTTTCAAGTTAGAGATGATTCAAACTGCTCTTGTGCAAGGTACTGGAAGATGGCGGTTTCTGAACTCCTCCAGTGTAAAAGCTGTCTTTCAGGGGATGCTTTGCACATGTGAGATTTCTGTTAGTATTTTTTGGCACCCACAGTTTGCATTCCAGCTAATGAGGAAGAAGGACTAATACACATAGTGTATGTTGTGGGTGCAAAAATGCAAGTAGAAATTACACCCAACGTGGAAAGAGCTAGGAAAATGTACCTTCTTGCATGTGAGCAGGGCAGGTTAGGAAACATCATCTTGCTTTTACAATTGTCTGTTACTCTTTACATTTCTGGAGAACTGGGATCTTGCTGTTAATCTTACAAAAATAGATGCTGTGGTGAAGCCTCAGGCATGAATAAAATTGGATGTTAATCTTAAAGCAGATTTTTTACAGCTATGCACTCAGAGCAGTGAATCCAAATGATTTTGGAAACTCTGTGGTTTTTACTTATTTAGATCAAAATGCTGTGAGGAAAAAGGTCAGTGGCACAGGTACATATTGTAACATTTGGGGCTGCTGAAAGTTGGGCAGATAAGCACAGCAAATATTAGACATCTGACTTGACACAAATAATAGGCAAAGCTGAAAAAAGCCTGCTGACAAGAGGAGTGGGTGTTGGTGGGTGACTTGCTGCAGTTTTAGAGCTGTTAAGTGTAGGTTTTTTAGCATTTTCATTATTTAAAAGTGGAGTGGTAGTTGCTTCACTCCTTCTGAAAAGTTACTAATTTACTCTGAAATATAGGGTAAGCCACAATGATTTAACAGGTTTGTAATGTGCTTTAGAGTGACTTTAAGTAAGATACCCTCCTTCTCTCTGAGCTTCCCACTGTCTCAGCTCTGCCCTCACTCCTTTCTCTGTGTACATCTGCACCACAATGCAAAGCAAGGGCTGCCCCATGCATGACTATCATCTGTATCCTGTGTCAGCTGGAGTGCCTGCATGGCTGTGACCACTGGTGCTCATGCAGCTTTGCCTCATTGCCAGGGCTCAGAAAGACTGCCAGGCTGAGCTGGCTATGTTTGGATATTGGGAATAGCCAGGCTGAGCTAGCTATGTTTGGATATTGGGAATGGCAGCTTGGACTATGGAGTGGTTCAAAAGCTGCTGCTCTGCAGGTGGACAGCCCTTTCTTGGAGGAGCCCTGACATAGAGTCTGCCTCTTGCCTAATGCATGGAAAGTGCCTAGTGGAGCCTGGCCAAGGGCTGGGATTAAGGTCCCCAGGATATTCCTGGGATACAGGCAGCATTAATTAATCTGTGGTCCTCTGTGTCTGGTTCAGAGAAAGCAGCTGGGTTGTATTCCTGAGGGGCTGTCCAAGAAGGGAGGCAGCTGTAGGGATGGAAGGTGCTCAGGACATTCTCTTCTGTTGTCAGGCTGAGGAGCCATGCCTATGCCAGGATGCTTCAGCTGCAGGCCTTTTGCATGGATGGTATTTATTCTGGTGCCTGGCTGAGAAGGAGCTGGGCCTGCATTTACTCAGAGATCTCTAGTGGTTTGTGGTAAGGAATTGGGACCTGGGGCTGAAGCCACAACCTCCAGGACCAAACCACAGACTTTACACAGCTGCCAAGGCCTGCCGATTTACCTCCCCTGCTGAAAGTCTGTCATCACACAGCTCTTGCACTTCTGTCTGCTGTGGTCATTATTGGTGGAAGGAAGAATCTGTTTTGTTCAATATAGTAATGATGTCTAGCTCAGTTTAATTTTATTAGCTGCTGCTGATTTGTTCCTATTCAGTGCATCCATGGATTTGTTTAGTGTAATGTGGAGGGGTGTGGGTCAGAGACAGAGACAACACACATTCTATGGTCCTTGTGACAAACAGCCCTGAGTTTATTCCCACAGCTCCTTTTATAGGAACTCAAATTTCCCTAGGAATGGGATTCATTGAGGTCTTAGCACCATGCAGCTCTCTGGCCAATGATACATCTGCATTTAGGGCTGAATGATGCTGGCTGGGGGTCCCTGTGTAGATTTGAATCCAACCTATCCTTGCCCACCCAGGGACTGTAATGCTACAGTTTAGTATCAATAATCAAGGGTAGGAATCTTGAATGGAAAGCTAGGTGAAAATTCTGAGTTTGTGGAGGACTCCAGGATTTGTTTTGCTCTTCTTTGTTTCCCTGTTCTGGGAGGTGTGAAGTACACTTGTCCATTCATAACTGGAACTATTCAAGATGAACAGGCCTGAAAGGGCACTATAAGTTTCTCTTGCTGTCTGGTGTAGTAAAGGTCTTGTCTTCCAGCAAACATTGTGAGTGAAAGCTTTTGTTACAAGGAGAGGTGGTAAGTTTGTGTGCTCAACTTCTATTTGGAAGAATATTTTGATGTGAAACCTTTCTTTTTCCAGAGGTTTGAGCCAACTGCTTTTGATCTGGGAGCTTACAGAATGGGTAAGTGCAGCTATGTTGGGCTGGGTAGATGTCTCCCTCAGGGATTTGTGCATGGATCTCTCCTTGGCCTGAACTGGAGAAGGGCAAGAGTTTGTTCACTTTTACCTTCTGTCCCTAAGAAAAATGAATGCTGTTCTATAAAGCTATAATTTCTTCCCAAGCAGATGATGACTAAAGAAGGCCTGAACTGAGTATAGATAATCTTATATTTACTTGAAATGAATGTAGCTCATAACTCTTATTTTAGCACCAATCTGGAACACTACTGTGAGCAGATTTACGTCTGCCTCTTCCCTACCTTGGCATTCTGGCATTTATGCACTCACTGCACTGGTAGTGACATTCTTGCAGTGACACTTGGGAGTTTAATGGAGCCCAAGTGTCTGAAAGGTGAGTAGGTAAAAGGTGGGTACTTTGAGATCCAAACCTATTCCTTTTGTGTGCTCCACAATCTTATTTTAGTTCTTAAAGATAGTTTCATTCTTCTGATACTAAGAGTCAGCCCTGATTTCAGTATGTGAATCATCAGGAGAGTTATTAACTATTTTCTAGCTGCATGGTCCTTTGTTGCAGCACTGAAAATACCTAACTTCAACCATGTGTTTTTAGATTAGATACTCACAGGAAGCCTTTTCTGTGATTATAGAAGAGAACATTTAATCTGGAAGTCATTGAGAGAAACCAATAAAGAATTTCCTTGATGTGATTTTTGGAGTTACTTGCTGGAATTGAATTGCATGGTTTTGGGTATTGGAAATAAGGGCACTTGAAAGCTCTAAGAAGCTTAAATGTAGGTGATAATGAAAATGTTATTGGTATTTATAGGTCAGTCGATAATGTCAGCATATTAAAGTGATATGAAATATCTCCTTGATTTCATGGACAGTGCATTACTTTATATAGTTTATTTTAATAACATGATCCTTGATATACACTGATGATAAGTTTAGCTTTATAAAAATTTTTTTAGTAATCCAATTGCCCTGAAATGCCATATCAAAAGTATGTTTATTACAGAACAAGAACAGTTGCTCTCTGCCAGTGTTATCTCTATGAAAGCAACCTAAGCTAAGAAAGCACATTTGGGAAAAACGTGCCAAGCAGAGGTGGTTGGTTTTTTTTTTCTTTTGTTAGACTTTCTGGGAACATTCATTAATAGTTGGAAATGTGGTTTTTCAACTAAATTTCTTTCACCCAGATTATATGCAAATTGCAGAATTCTTCAAGCATAAAGTCATATGCCACGAGTATGATATTAGCATTTCTTTTAATAAAAATAACTTTGAAATAGGTACCTTGTTTGGTGAATTGCCTTCCTTATCATTCATCACTGTGTAACATCTTTGTAGAATGACAGTAACTGGAAGGAAGGAAGGAAAATACTGGACAGTGTTTCTTGGAACTGAGATTGGCAGAGGTGTGCCTTTCTGGAAAAGAAATGCTGATTTTGGTTCTTTATTTTGTCCTGGCCTTTTAATGCTGTTGTGTACTGAAAGAAAAGAATAAAAGTGATCACTAGATGAGCTGTGAGTTCCCTTTGGACCAGACTTTGGGAGTCTCTGCTCTGACATGTATTTTGCGGTTACTTTATCCTGAGGGACTTTATTCACAAAATCTCAGAACATATTCTTCCAATAAGATTTCACATAGTTCGATAAATGTTTGGATAAATTTCATACCATCTTATCAAAGCAGACAATAGTTCTTTCTTGAGGAACTGAGCTTAAGTGAAATGCTCATTTATGTTGGTGGAATAATAATTAAGAGTACAAGATCCAAATCAGTGCTTTGTTATTCTGTTGCAGGAGTAGGCTGAATCAAGCCTCTGTCAAGAGCCACTGCTGAAATACTGAATTAAAATATCCAAGACCAGCACATCAGGAGGATAGCCTTCTGCCAAGAATGGTGTGGAGGTATACCTTGTTCACAGAAGCTCTGGAAACATCCTCAGACTTGGACAGACACGGTGCATCCTCAGAAGGCAGACATGTTGCTGCTCTCTGAGGACTGCACACTCTGTGTTCATGACTGATGGAAATAATGCCCAGTTTTGGGGGAGCTTGGTGGTATGGGAGACAGTCACAGCAGCTCTGATAGAGTGGTTTATCACTTTCTTGTGGAGCCAGGTGCAGCTTCTGTTCTCTTTTGCACCCACAAATCTGGTATAATATTAATTAGATTGTTGATTGTCATTAGGTTTCATTAGTGAAGATCCATAAAACAAAAAAAAGGGAATGGTTCCATAGTCATGCTAAAACTTGGTATGTCATTTATACAAAAGGGGGTGAACAGAGATTGGTAACCATGAAACACTACTTTTCCAGAAATATGAAATGTTTAGGTAAAATCTAACAGAAAATTGATTGCTGCCTGATAAAATGGTGTCTCTTCCCTTCTAAATAGGTTTGATCATTTCCTTTGTGCAAGCCCTGCATCTTCACCTAGATTCCCTCCCAGGCAGCTACAGTGGATCTGCTCACCAAGGGAATTTGTCCCACTGGATTCCTTTTTTTTTTTTTTTTTTTTCTGTGCAGTTGAATGAAAAGTGTGTGCCTTTTGAAGAACAGCAACTGAAAGAAATATTGATGACTGCCAGGGCATCTACAGAAAAAGATAAGAAAATTACTCTAGTACAACAGTGAAAACAAAGGGGCTTTGTTAACACTTTCTTGTAGGTTGTATATATTAATAGTAACAAGTAAAGTTTTGTATTTTTTCAGAGAAACACACAAGGCCTTGAATTGTATTGTTTTAATTGCAACTAACTGAATGAATTAAGTGGAAAATCGCACACAGTACTTTGATTGTCTAATTCTCTGTATGTGAGGCTTTGGGAACAGTTTGTTATTCTAAAAGAACAGCACTAACCAGAAATCAGCCAACATGTAATTGCTAGGCTGAGGGGCAGTTTGGGGAAAGCTGATACTTATTTATACATTATTAAATAAAATCACATAATATGAGGATCATCTCTCACTGCCTCCACACTTCATACATTACTCATCTTCCTAAATTTCATGGTTTTGTACTCCCTTAGTACTTTGCTGCTTATAACCAGTGCAGGCATCAAAACCACCCACATCCAGGAAAGGAGATGCCTTTGCATTTGTTATGATGGCAGATTTGGTTATCGGACTCATCAAAGATTACGAACCTTCAGTTCAAGGAAAGGAATCTTGACTCAAGTTTTAAAGGTTGTTTTCAGTACCTAAAATACACCCGGGCACCTGGGACTGTTCAGGTGGCTGAAACTCTGGCTGGTGTTTCCACTTGACTATGTACATTTAGAGATTCACAGTCAGCCAGTAACCTAAGTAGAAGACTTAAGAGCAATTTTGGCATTCAATTTGACAGAGTTCCCAAAAAATAAATCATTTATGTAATTCCCATCAGTTTTGGTAAGAATCAGGTAACTTCTGGTTACCTCCAGTGATCATCACTGCTCACTTGTACCTTACTCCCATAGGAAACAGCCACTTGCAAGACACAGAGAGGAGATAGATGGTGATGGGACTCATGAAGAAGGTAAACTAGTACTTAGTTCTCAGTGGTTTTGGCTATTTCAGCTCTCCTGGAGGATGGATGGAGCTGCCATTTGTTCCTTTAGCACAAATTTGAGGGCTTTCTTCTTGGAAAGCAAGGTCTATTTCAGAGGACACAGAAGCAGTGTCCTTTTGCCATGTAACAAGGGATTGGGTAATTCTGGCCTCACAAGTGAGATGAATGTCTTACAGACCACGAGGCCCTTGATGATCTGCAGCAGAGAATCTGTGGATGGGAAGGTGTGCCAGCACCTGGGGAGATGGCACTGCTGGACGCATCTTTGGACTTGCTGAGCTGCTATATGCAATGATATTCATGCTGTACAAACAAACCCCGCTATTGAACCACTTAAACACTGTTTATGCAACCTCAAAATGGTAGAGGCTTGATTTTATTACTTCATCTCCAGGCTTGTTGAAATTTACATGTCCACACTGAAGTGGTGTGAAGATTAAATTGCTAATCCTAGTTACCAGTATAGACTGTTGCACAGAAGGTGCCTGAGAGGTGGAACTGGGCAGCGTTCAGCTTTGCACAGCTCTTGCCAAGAGTTATTTGGTATCCCTGTCACTGTTTTTTGAAGTCCAAAAATATTTTTCCCCAAATAACCTATTTTTCTGCAAGGGAACACAGCTGCATTTATGAAAGGTCTTGGCTTTTACAGTAAGTCTGGTTTGTATCGTTTCTTCTCTCTATGTATGTTGTCTGCATAAGTACCAACAGTCATAATGAAAAACACAGTTTTGTTACAGGAATTTTTAACAGTGGTTTTCAGTAGTTTAGAAAACATTGGAGCTACTTCCAACAAATGAAAAAAATCAAAACAAAGCAGCTTTGAAAATGCTGATACATTTTGGCAGATAAATCTTTGGGTTTCACCCTGCTCTATTATTCTTTCTGTGATACTAAAACCAACATAAAGCATTATTGATTTCAACCAGGTCAACAGAAGATACCATATGGCTTTCACCCCACTGTCCCCTGCACTGGGGGACTAAAACTCGGCTGTGCTCTTGTGCAGCCTTTGGCTGGGTGTTCTGAGACAGTTTCTATTCAGTGCTTGTGTGCAGTGTTAAAGCTGTCTTCACTGCACCTCTTTTTCCAGCATGACATAGGAAGTTTCCTGGCTTGAATTCTCAATCACAAAACTCATATGGGAAGCACTCAAAATGTAAGCCCTTTCAAACCCTTGTGAGTTCACAGCATTTAAAGATAAGAGCACAGTATTGCCAAGAAATGTGTCTTGTTGAGGCCCACAATTAACTTTATCAAAAGAAGGAATCTTATTTTTGCCTGCTGCAGATAGAGGTTGAATCTCAAAGCAGCCTAAAGTTAGAGATAGCATCTGGTTCAGATCACGATATGATGAAAGATTCAGGTTAATTAGTATTTATTCTTAGTTGATAGTTATTCCTTTTGGCTTCAGCTAACAAGCAGGATTTGGAGTCCCACAAAGTTGTGTCTCCTGGGATGAGAGATGAATGAGGGAGACGGTCTCCATGGTGAAAATGTATTTAGGGATGGGAATGTCAGTAAGAAAAACTGGCCATTGCTTTGGGTTCTGATAGCCTGAAGGGAGGATGCTCTGAGGGATGACTCAGTGCCAGCAGGGAGGGTGGGATGTAGGCATGGACTGAGGCACCCCATGGGGCCGTGGACAGGGGGAGGTGCCCTGGTTCCCTGCTCGATACAGTGTCCTCACATGCCCCTGCCCGCACAACCCCTGTCCGCCGCCAGTTGCCCTAACTGGGTGGTTTTGGCCACAGGGAGCAGTCAGGGAGCAGCTGTGGAGAAGGTGGCTTCTCAGTGCTCCTCCAAGGCTTTCAGTTCCCCTTTCTTGCCACTGTTTCCTGCAGCACCACACAGGCTCTACCAGCAAAAACACCACATCACAGTGTAAGGGCAGCTGTTCATCTTAGATAGAATTGTTTTTGTCCTGAGGTCTCCTAATTGCTCATGCAGCCAGGAGGAGCCTACCAGATGGAGAGCAGCAGATCCCTTTTTTTTTTTTTTAAATCACTGTTAGTGTCCAGTTGGAGTTGAGACATTTCTAGCAGGATGGCCTGTGTATCTGGGCAGAGTTGCTCTCCTCCAGTAACCTCGTGGACTGTTTTGTTCCCTCAGACACTCCCAGAGAAGATAATTTCTACATGGGTGGGAATTCTCTGACTTCACAGGTTCCAGTGCAAGGGCAGTGCCATAGTGGGCAGGCGCTGGGCCTCCTGCCCCACAGCCATAGGGCTCCCCTTTCCCGCTCTCTCACGGGACAGTCTGGGTCACCCCAGCAGGTGAGGCTGCTGGTACAGAGGGCTGTGGGGAGGCCATTCCTGTCCTGAGGGGCTGAGGCGATGGCCGGAGGGCTGTGGGTGTCTCTGGGCTGAAGTGACGGCAGGTGGGCCGTGGATGTCTGTGGGCTGAGGTGATGGCAAGAGGGTCGTGGGTGTCTGTGGGCTGAGGCAATGGCCGGAGGGCCGTGGGTGTCTGTGGGCTGAGGCGATGGCTGGAGGGCTGTGGGTGTCTGTGGGCTGAAGTGATGGCAGGTGGGCTGTGGGTGACTCCAGGCTGAGGCGATGGCGGGTGAGCTGTAGGTGACTGTGGGCTGAGGTGATGGCAGGTCGAGTGTGGGTGTCTGTGGGCTAAGGTGATGGCAGGAGGGCCGTGGATGTCTCTGGGCTGAGATGATGGTGGGAGGGCTGTGGGTGTCTCTGGGCTGAGGCAATGGCTGGAGGGCCGTGGGTGTCTGTGGGCTGAGGCGATGGCCAGACAGCCATGGGCCTCTCTGGGCTGAGGTGATGGCAGGAGTGCTGTGGGTGTCTGTGGGCTGAGGCGATGGCCAGAGGGCCATGGGTGCCTATGGGCTGAGGTGATGGCAGGAGGGCTGTGGGTGTCTGTGGGCTGAGGCGATGGTGGGAAGGCTATGGGTGTTTCTGGGCTGTCTTCATGCCTTGGATCATGATGTGGGTGCATCTGGGCAGCTTTTTCCTTGTGGACATGGCTGCACAGGCCAGCCAGTGTAGATTTTTGACCCTCCCCTGCATTCCTTTCTGGAAGTGTTTACTTTAAAGTCTCAACAAGACCTAAATTAATTCCCTTAATGTGCTTTTGGCCATCCCCTTTCCCCAGCCCTGTGGAGGAGCTGGGGAGGTGCTGGCCCCTGTGCCTGTGTCAGGCAGGCTGTGAGATGAGGCTGAACTTGCAATACCCCTCCTCATGCTTCTCTTTGCAGGGGCCTCACTGAGGAGCTATGGGGTTGAACAGAGATAGAATAGCAGAAACTGGGGTTTTGGATTAAAGAAGGGGGGCAAAAGGACCCCCAAACTTGCACATAGGTAAAATAGGTGGTATTTCTGCCTTGGGAACACCATGGTACTCCCTGGAGAGATTCCTGAACACTGAGCACCCTCCTCGGGGCACAGAGCTGGGCTTTGCAGACCCCTGGTGTCTCTCTGCCTTGCAGCCTGTGGCAGCCAAATAGGAGCCTCAGTGGACAAAGCTTGTTGCTTCTAGCACAGCAAAATTCTAAACTTTAACCAAGCCATGCATAATAAATGTTAATAGCACCAATTTCAGTGCTTATGGCATCATAAAGAAACTACTGAAAGAAAGAAAAGCAGGAAAATAGTTTTGTTGCTCACTTAATTGTGGAGGCTTTATTATATCCTGCTGTGCTGATGATAAAGGCCTATTACCAAGGCTGAATCCCAATTAGGTCAGGTGTGTTCTATGTCGTTATAGTCACGAGCATCAGGTGTTTCAGTAGTGCAACAAACTATTTGGGATTAGCAGGGCGGTTCTTTAAGAGTTTGCCCATGTAGAGGCATGGACTCTTGATTTGGCCACCATTATTGTCAGCATTGCACACTTACATGGCTGCTGTGTTTGCAAAGGTGTGGACAGATGGCTTGGAGATCATTAAGCTGAGTTAAAAATGGCTCTGTTTCTCCTTTTCCTGCTTCCTTCCCCTGGTCATTAGTTAAATGACTGGAATGTGGGTTAAATAAATACCCACAAACCACCTGTGTCTTTCATTTACTTCCCAGAAAGAAGAGACCAATACTCCTACCTGTTACTTCTGTGATGAAAATGGCAAGACAGCTATGGATCTGCAGTAAACTCCAAGCTATGTGGTAGCTACAGGTAAGGTCAGAAATTAAGCTGTTACTATGAAAAGCCAAAAGTTTGGAACCAATTTAGTCCTTGTGTTGTTTGTTCCTCATGTTGAGTGCTGGAAAGTAAATTCAGTTTTGTGCTGTGCTCAGATACAGTCCTTTCTATAGACTAAGTGTTCTGTAAGTTCACAGGACAGAATGGACTCTTTTGGAGGTATGAGGAGGCTGGATGAGCAGGTGTGGGACAGGGACTCAGGAAAGCATTGGAGCTGGCTTACAGTTATCAGATGCTAGACTTGAAAGAAGTTCTCAGTGTGCCTTCCTCTTCCCTTTCCTTTCCCATGAAGTCTGAGGCCTTGGATTATTAGCTCCTGCCCTTTGTTGTTCCAAAGAGAGGGTGGTCCTCCTGCAGCCTTTGCAGTGTCTGGCAGCTCTGAGAGAGCACAGACCTGCCCCAGGCCCAAACATGGACATAGTCTTTGAGTCTTAATGTCTAATTATTATAGCTAGTTTTCAGAGGGAGCCTTTTTTTTTACTATTAAATGAATATTTATATGCTTTTCTGAACTGTTGTCTCAGACTTTGTATAGATTCAGGAAGAGTGTATTGAATGTTGATAAGTACATACTAAAGAGGATGTGGTTAAGTTCACATTTGAAAATAGCTTTTCCACCACAAGGATTAGCATCTACTGCCTTTCTTTAACTGATAACTTTTATTCTTAGTGTCAACTTCTGACAGCATCTCTGGAATATATTTGTAAATATATTTGCCAAAGTTATGTATTGGATAATTCCTCTGTTTCTAGCGTGTCTGAAATGACCACATACAAAATGTAATTAAAAATTACCATGAAACATGAATTGCATGGTCCTATCAGCTTTTAAACATCTTACTAGGAAACACTTTTTTCAGGATTTTTACATTTTTTATTTAAACTACTAATTAATAAATTACTAATTAGTAGTTTATTTAAATTACTATTTAAATTTACATTATGAAAATAAGTATATGTACCAAAGGGGACTGGCTAAAAGTATTTATTTGTGTTAGAATATTATGAAGGATTTTCACACTGGCAGCCATTACAAAACCCAACTAATCCAGGAGTATGGGAAAGCCTGTGGTTTTCACATTGTTGGGGTGTGTGGAAAGGAAAAGATTACAGAAGATGCTTGGGGGGAAATAAATGAGGGGGAAAACAGGTTTTTTATCTGGTGTATTGATTAGTTGACAGTTTAGACTATATATATTTCTCTGTCCTCTCTGACTGGTCAGGATTAAAGAGGTTTTGGAAAAGAAGGAAGATGTCTTAGATTCTCAACTATGATGAATTTCCACCTGGTGATTATCATATTCCTTTCTTCATAGAGTGCTAAGTTTTTGATTTAGTTTCCTCTGCAGAGAAATGGAACATGACAGAAGCAGACATTTACACTATGGTAGGTTTCAGAAGGTCCGTGAGCTTTCAGCACTGCCCTACACAAACACAACACAAATGTTAAAGTGTTTCTTGAGATAATGTTTCACCAATGTTAATTTCTGAACTTGTATAAATACTGAAAACACTTGGAAAAAATATCATTTTCCATAGGTTTTCTGCTGATGATTTTGGTTGACTCTACCTTACTATACAAGCATGTTCTTATTGCACACTCTGTAAGTAGAGCCCTCCATAATAATAAAAAATAGCAGGACACAAGGGGACATCATACTGTCCTTTCTATCTTTCTTTTGTTTGAGCTTTCTGCCATCGTGGTAGGAAGTCTCCTTTTTATGTGTATTTCTTAATACTTAGCAACTGAATGTAGCTTTTGTCTGTTTATGGGTTTTGCAGCATTTGAAGGATGACACTTTCCCACTGCACTGAATACTCTGCTCTTCTGTATGAATGATGTACACAGTGTTGGGGTATATACATTATTTTTCACCAGAAATAGGTTCAGTTTCATGAAAGTAGAGAATAGCAGAGGAAATTTGCTGATTACCAGCACAACTTAGGCAGATGCATAACAGGACAGTACAACAAATATGTGCTTTAAAATATTTCCTTTTCTCTCTATAAACTGCTTCTTAACTTTGCTAAAATTCCGCCTGTCAGTGTTGGTACCGTCTTCTTGTTAGCCATTCCTAGTGTGTTTGGTAAACTGCTGAGCTGAGTGCATTTGGGAGGGTGGACACGATGCTGCTGTCACTGCAGTCTGTGATAGAATGAGAATTGGTTTTGGAGCAGTATCCTTAGTGCTGCTATTCCCTGTGGAATCAGGAGTGGGCAGATGCTTTAGTGGGCATATAGCCTGCATCATGCTCTATGGATGAGGCTACCATAGTGTGGGGGTTACTGGACAGGCAGCAGTCCCCTCCAGTGCTGTGAGCCCTGCTTTGTTTGGGAAAAGGTAGAAGAGAGGAGGTGCACAATCTGCCATCCCCTTACTAGGCTTTCCTGTCTTTAAGGAACCATCAGAGCAGCCCATTACTTTAAGGTATTGCCAGTACATCACCCTGAAGAAGATGGGTGTCTCATTTGAAACATACCACTTTCTCTTTTCAAAGATCTTTCTCCAAGCCTTGTGGACTGAATGCTTCTGTCCTCACCAAGGAACTACAGAAATACTCAGCTGTGCAATCCCCTCTCCATATTCTTGGGAGAATGATGGACAAGGAATTCCAATAAAACTGCTCTTTTGCTTAGGTGGTCAGGCTTTATTTGTCCATATCTGTGAGATCCAAGAGCTTAATGAACACTTGCCCTCCTGGGACTCAGGAGTTTACCTTTCGGCCTAGTAAACTTATCCCTGGAAGTGCCCTACTTTTTCCCTTGGAGATTGTGGTGTGCAGAATGAAAACTTGTGTTAGAATAGTCATTGCACAGACTTTCACTGAGCTATGAATCCCTCTCCCTAAGTCAAGACACTTCTCCCAATTCTCTCTCTCCCCCAGCACAACAGAACTGTTTGCTTCAGTAAAACATCTGACAGCGCTGTCTGTTGTGTGTCCCCTACTGTGCCACACCCAAACTGTCCAAGATCTTCCATGAATTTTCTTCATGCTGCTCACAATAGTGAGAGAAAAGTGATAATCAATGGAGAAAGCATTAAAGCAGCTGAGGCTTATAGAGCACAGTGAAGGGGCATTGCCAGCACTGTCCTGGCTCCCCAGATGGGATGTCCTAGAAGCTGCAGCTGCTTTCCCATCTTACCTTAACTCTCTGAACAAGGGTGGAGAGGAAGGAAGAAGAGAGAGACATTTCCGCTGTGATTGCAACAGGCAGTGATAGGCAAATTCCCTCTCCCTGCCCAGTGACAAGCCTGGTGTTGGTCATAAACTGCTGCAATCCTTATCGGGGCTTTTGGGGCTGCTTTTAAAAATAATTTCATCTTTGCTGTCACGTCTTCCTCCCTCGCTGAGCAGAGACTGACTAATTAGCAGTGGTTCAGTGGCAGATGCTATTGTGAAAAGGGTTTGATGGTGATCTAACTGGGAATAAAATGGTCTTAAAGGTCCAGGCAGACATTTTCTAACCTCTCTGTGATACAGGCTGTGTTGGCTGGTGCATGAAACCAGCCCACACAGATGTGAAGGATGAGCGCTTGTGCATGCAAATGGCTGCTCCTCTTCCAAGGTGGTACCTGTGGCCTTCTAGTTGCATCCTGCACCAGTCCTCACTGGTGTGTTAAAAGCAATAATGGTGTTGACTGATCTACCTAATCACATTTCCTACCAGGAGAATAAAATGCCAGAGTTGATGGTAGTTTGTTACCTGTGTCACTCCTCCAAACACAGTTAG
This sequence comes from Ammospiza nelsoni, assembly GCF_027579445.1. Taxonomy (NCBI): domain Eukaryota; kingdom Metazoa; phylum Chordata; class Aves; order Passeriformes; family Passerellidae; genus Ammospiza; species Ammospiza nelsoni. Next base: position 29,663,201 of record NC_080640.1, on the reverse strand, counting down.
CAAGCAATCAGCTTTGGTTGTTTTCTTCTCAGTCTGAAATCACATTAAATCACATTAGTCATGTAAAAAGCTATACTGTTTTGAAACAAATATTTATCAACATATCCTATGTGGTTTATTTTTAGTCTGCTGATTTGTTTGACTACTATCTCATATGACCATGACATTTGTAAACAGTGTAGTGAGGATGTGTCACTGCCCTTTATGTTGGTATTTTTCTGTTAATTGTTATCAGATCATGAAAATCGCATATTGAACACTAAAGTCTAATTTTCACAATGCAGACAGGAGAGCTATAACTTGAGTTCTTGTGGCTACCTGCTCTTCCAGTGCTTTTTAGTTTGTTTTGCAGAGGAATGATTCAAGTGTGTAAATGTAGAGGACTAGTGCCATTTGAGGTGTCTGAACTTCAGCTATTGCTGCAGAGGAGCAGTGGCCTCCCAAGTGCCCTGTGCCATGATCTCAGCCCCGAGAAGACCTTGTAGATGCCCAGAAGTGGCCAAAATGTCTTGGACAACTTGTGAGGCAGTGTCCCTCAGCCCAGGTTTGTGCCAGCTGTTTCCTGTGGGTGTCACCAGGGAGATACCTTCAGCTCCCAGCCATCTGCTGATGCCTTGAGGAGATCCTCATGCCTCCCACTGAGCAGGCACAGGCTCAATCCTCTCAGCTACTCCCCAGCTACTGCATCACTCACTGCAAGCTTGGTGATTTGGGCATCCTACAGAGAATGATGTACATAGGGTGTTTTTCCCTGTGATACTATTTGGGAAAGCTTCCTCACATGTATGAGAAAATACAGTGGTCTTGCCAGCAGAAGTAGGGAAAAGCCTAAAAGTGTTAGGTTAAAACTGCCATGCTTCAATGTGTAATGAATTTGGCTTTTTATACATAACTGAAATATATCTGTGTAAGTCAGCTGTACCCATTGGTTGGAGGCTCCTAGAGATATCCAGCAAAGATCAGTGAGCAGTTTGGAGGCACAGGGGCTGCAGCAGTGGTGGGCTGTGGGAGGCCACTGAGAGACCCAAGAAAGCAGATTGGCCTCTTGCATTCCTCCTTGTTTCTAATGGTAAACTGTAGAGAGAGATTTCCTGCAGTACTTTCTCATACTGAGCTGTTTTTCTCCATAGTAACTTCTGCAGCTGTCACAGGAGTGGAATGAGCTTTGAGACTGGGGGATGTGTTCTCCTCCATCTGAGGTGATGTTCAGGAGTTAGGCTGGAAGATTTTATACACCAAACAAGAGGCTGAGGCCACCAGAGGGGACATTTGTGAGTTCTGTCAGGCCTCTCTGAAGGACACAGGTCTGGCAATGCAGCATGGACATCTCATCTCAGGTACTTCTCACCAGTTGTGCCCTCTCAGGAGAGGGACAAGAGCTGCCTTGGTAGGACATGTCCTGTGTATGGGACTGCTGCCTTCTGCTTGTGCCACTGCTCTCAGGTGCTGTTGTGGCACATCCTTCCAGGCTGCAGAGCAGTGTGACACGGTGGGCTGCTCCATGCATGGCCAGGCTGCCCGGGAAACAAGTTTAACTGACCATGGGTGGTGTTTTCAAAATAAATCAAGGCATCTGTCCCCACTCATCTCTATTTTCATCCTGCCACAGATTGCCACACACCTTCTCATCTTGTGTGAGCACCCAGATGTGTCATCCAGACTGTGACAGAACAAGTGCTGTGTCAGAGCAAGTGCTTAATGTGCCTTTTCTAGCCTGGCTGATTTTGGTAAAAATCTGCCCATCTGCTGCTGCAGGGAGGTTTAAGTTCCTAAATCCCTTTATCTGCTTGAAAAAATCATAAGCTGCAGAAATAGAGAACCTAGTAGATGCAACTGCCAGTTATGAGAATGAAAGAAAAAAAACCCGAAGAAATGATTGAGATGGTCAATCAGTTTGTTGCCTAGGAGAGGAGGATTTTTGGGATGCCAGGGTTCCTGCTGCATTAAAGGTATGCAGTGACAGACCAGCAAGGCAAGAGAGAGCCAGAGGACCTTGTCACTGTGTCATACTGATGGCTTGGTTCAGACCTCAGCTGGGGTGGGTGGGTGGTGTCTATCACCTTTGCCTGACAAACTCCTGGTCACCAAACAGCAAAGTGATTGTTAAAACCCTTCAGAATATTTTATAGGGCATGCATTTGCCCATGTTTATTGTATTTTTTTAAGCAGGAGTGCTTAGGGAGTCTCTGTTATTACAGAAGGGAAATCCTCCAGTGTCCCAGCCTATGTGAGATCAGGGAGGCACCTGTACCAGCAGGGAGATGGGTGCTTGGCACACAGCCTAAATTCTCTTGGTTGATAGGGCAGCCTGACTGGCTCTCCTGCAGTTCCAGCCAAGCTGAGAATGGCAGGAAGAGCCACACTCTACTTCCTGAGGAATGGGGACTTTAAAATTCATGTCAGTGCCATCCTTCAGCTCTGCTTAGCTAAAGATAAATGCTAATTATCAAGGCCTTTCTCAATATGAATGGGCATACATCAACTCCTGAAAAATGGACTTGCTGATTTAGTTAAAAAATAAACAAATCAATTTTGGGGCTTTTGAACATTTAAGCTTCCTTAAGTAAGCAATAGATTTTTTAGAAGAAAAAACTTACTAGGAGGCAATCCAGTGAGTCCACTAGGAATAGCAGGAGCACTAGGAGACCCAGATTCAAATCTTAGTTTTGCCATCATTTCCCAATATATTCCTAGAAAAAACAACTAAATTTGTTGGACCAGAATTATCTTTCAGTGTATTCACAGTATACCTTTCAGATAAACCCAAAATGATGGCAAGTTTGTTAAAACAGGAATAAAATCCACCTTGCTGATGGAGTAGTGTGATAACTAACTGGATAAAATGTTTTTGTAGTAGTTTTGTACCACTGAAAAGTCATGTGCTGTGAGTCCATTGCTTGCCTGAAATCACAGAGGAGAATAGCATGTCTTGAAAAGAGCAACTGCTGAAACAACCTTGTAGTGTATCTACACTGATTGAGTGAAAGGATGATTCTGTCCTCATAATCTTAATATTTTTGTTATCTGCTTGCAGTGAACTGATAGGGCTGATGGAGAGGCACTGCCTGATAAGTGCTTGTGCTGTACAGTGAGCTTTTGGTTGTTGGAGGTGGGGTCCCACTCTACCAGGATTAAAGAATAGAGAAGGTCCCAAACAGAGGCACTACTTTTCAAATAATCAAACAAAAAACCACCCAAGTTTTTTGGTCAGTTTGAGGCAGCTGTAACATTCATTTCATGGAAACCTCTGGTGATGAGTAAAATTGTGCTCTGTTGATGAAAGCACCTTCTTCCAGAGACCACTGCCTGCTCCTGATCTGTTGCTAATTAGTCTCCACCCTCTGATGCTTAGTCATTGTATTATTTGCCCTTTTCCATGGCTGTTTTTGGCATGGAAACTGAGACAAATATTGCTCCCCTGCTGGAAATCATTGTCATGTCATCAAGTTTACCAGTACCTGTAAGCCCAAACAAAAGGGGAATAGATTTTCTTTTTGGCCAGTGGTCTCTGAGAGGTATGTTTTGAGGTTCAGACATGTTCTGTGTTATGGTGATGCACCATAGATAGAATCTGGCTAGTTTCTGTAGCATCACAAATTCTTTTATTACTTAAAACAGCAAAGCTATTAATCAGCCTTTAAAGCTACTGTCAGGAAAGGGTGGGGGGGTTCCACACTCAGGGCCCTTCAGTGTCAGCAGCAGGTGCCTGTGTTTGTGCTTTCCTGTAGCCTGCCATGAGGTCTATTGCCTCCAGCCATGACTTCCCAGTTCCTAAGAAGATTGTGCAGGAAGTTGTTCTGCAACTTTCATACATCCTCTTGTTCCATGTATCACTGGCTTGAACGCCTCCAGCCTCATAAGGTAAAGTTCTGTTTTGGTCTGTTTCCTTGGAGGAAGAAGAGTGGGACAAGTTTCCAGCGTCACCAGTGTCTTTCCCTGGTGTGACTGACTTCCTTGATTTGGCAGGCATTGCTACCACAGGGCTATTCTTGACAATGTGTCTTTCTGCTGAGCTGTGCTTGACCAGATCTGGTTCAGGCTTGGTACAGTGACTCAAATGGGCTGGAGAGAGACCCTCAGGACTTATGGAAGCAATTAGCTTTAGATGACTGAGTTGGAAAGTTGCTTAGTGGTAGCATAGTAGGTTTCTGCAGCAGATGCACAAACATCCCATAATGCCTTAACCTCTGAAGTGGGACAAGAGCTCCTGGCTGTGTTCACTGTGATGGGTGGCAGCAAAGCTGTGTGTGTATGCCTAGGCAACAGAAGCAAAACTTGGTCATTAAAAGCTTTAATTAACAAGTAACACAGATAACAATTACCCAAGAATCCGTGTCCTATACTGTAGTGCTCCTTCCCCAGTTATCTCTGAATCCTGTGTCTGCTGTTTTATTTTCTTCAGCACTTTGGGCCTAGGTAGCATCTTACCTTTCCAAATGGGCTTGTCAATTGAAAAGTGTAATTTGCCTGGATGGCATGCATGTGTGCACTACTTGTTCAGCTCTTGGTGGGAAATCAAAACCACTTAAACATGTCTGGGCAGTGCAAGGAGTGTAAGGGTGCTTTCCTAGAGGGCTGAGAGGAGTCTGCTGAGCCCTCTGCACAACAGCAAGTTTCAGCTTTTTTTTTCTTTGTTGTATTTCTGTGGGAATGAGGATGGCTGTGCCATTCCAGTAGAAGCAATTCCACCCAGTACATGTACTGGGCTGATGTAGACAGTGTCTAAAAATGCCACAAATGTGTTGACAACTGTCAGTGACTAATTTGAAGAAAGGATAAGAAGGTCATAGTGAAATGATTTCTCTGTGGCACAGCAATTATAAGAGGTGGAGTAGACCAAGCACCCAGTAGCACACCAAAGACTGGTGGCTTTTTCTACTTTCTCCACATCCTTTTCTTAATAAGCATCTGTTGCAATAAAATCAAAGATCCAGGAAGAGAGAAAGAAAAGAAATATCTGCATTTGTGTGAAATGATAAAATACAGGCAGCTTTTTTCAAACATGCTTCATGAAATAGTTCTGTGGTAACCCCAAGAGTTATGAAAGGGGCAAATCTTCACCACTAAATATTTGTTCCTCTTACAGTGAGCCTTGACAAAACTCAAATAGTCTCTGACCTTACAGAACTTAGTTTACAGTATCAGTAGTTTCCTGCCATGACTCAGTGGCTGGAACAGTAATATCTGACTGTCGTTTTTTTTCCTCTCTATTTCCAGATCTCTTTTGAAGCTTCTCAGAGTGGGCGGGGAGAGGCAAGTGACAGATATAGTCCTGGTTTTTGCCCTTCCTCTTGCACTGCCCCCTCCTTTAATTTTTTTTTTTTTTCCCTAAACAACCTTCTCCTGCATTTTCTGTTCCTTTCAGTCCTCTTATCCATTGGTTTTCCCTTTCATACATGTCCTGGACCAAATCTTACTTTCCTTTTCATTCCTACTGGTAGCATCTATGCCTGCTGATAATGCCTGGGAAATACTGAGATCATTCCCCTGGTTTTTTCCCCTCAGTGATGCTTTTCTACTCCAGATCAAACCTCTTAACATCCTCCCTTCCTCTGCAGTTATCTTGCTGAGCCTGCACTGCTGTAAGAAACTCTGCTACCAGCAGAGATGGATTGAGTTTTGTATAGTCTGGACTGGAAATGGTCTATGAATAAGGTTGGAATAAAAGTTGGCTGGAAGATTGGAAGCAGCCTGACCTTTGTCTTTGGGTCCTCCATAGCTGAGATAATGAGTGATAATGGAGTAAGCCAATGGCAAGCCCCACTTTTGTGGAAATGCTGTGAATTCTGCCCCCTGGCCTTGCTATCCCAAGATTGCCCTGCCTCAAGGCTAAGAAGCAGTAGTTGATGTTTACTCCTGACAGTTGTCAGCAAGCCCTGAGATCTTTCCTGGAGCTTAGAGCGAAATCCTCCTGCTGCTGCAGCCTTCAGTCTTCAGCCTTCTGGCTGGCCCAGGAGAAAGCACTGGCTCACGGTTGGGGCAGCTAGGAGCAGGGAGGGTGTTTCATCACACCAAAGGGTTGGTCCTTGACCCCCCCTACTGAAGGAATTGTCCTGACTGTGTAGTCCTCACTGTGCCTTCTGACCCCATGTAGCCTTTTGGTCATGGTCTGGACAGCAGAGCAAAATTACCTACTTGTCAAAATGAAGAAAAAGACTCCAGAGTCCTGATGTACTAACATCTATTTAACTCCCAGATTTTCCAGTACTGTGTAGTACTGACTCTTTATCTTCTCTTCTGGAGAGCTCTAATCCCACACCTCTGAACAGCACCCTGGGAACTTCCACATTTAACAAGTCCTTTGAATTTGCAAGTGATGGTCCTGAGCCAACCTTCTAGACTGCAAAATTTTTTAATACTTTGAGTTGTGTAGTTTCTTTTCTGCTGAATTTAACTCTTCTTTAGGATATGAATTAGGAGCCATCTTTACTGGAAAACTTACCTTGCTTCTGAAGCCCTGCAGTAATAATCATGGCTCTGCTGCATGTATTCAGGAGGTGTGAATCTGGGAGACTGACTACAGACAGGGGCCAAAATTAAGTGAAAAATATTTTAGTCTGCTCAAGGCTACCTTCAGCTTTGTATGATCCTTTCAATTTCTGTCTAAGCACAGCAGGCCCCAGGCTGGGAAAGTATCTGAGCTCAGTACAAACTTCTGCTATGTGGAGTAGGTTGCTATTTCTCTGAGGGGACCTCTTCAGGACATGTGAAGCTCATTAATGATTTCAGATGTGCAGCTTGTCTCTTACTTGCTGTAGATACCCCAAATACTGCCCTGGTAGATGAGGTGTACAGCTGAGACCAAACTGGAGCTCAGGGTGTTTCAATCTACTGACAGCTGTCAGATGACCATGGTCTTGCAGCCTCTGTTTCTGGGAGTCCTCATGCTCATGGTCACAATGAGTTAGAAATGTGTATCAGACCAAAAATGTGAGGGGACAATCCACTGAGACAGTCCTCCACTTTTCCAGTGGGACATATAAAATTTAGTAAAGTTCATGGTTCTACTGAACAAAACTCTGCACTGTGCCTAATCTGGAACCAGTCTAGGTCTTTTATGTCTTGGTCTGGAGAATCAGAAGATGAGTGAGACTGCAGGTGCTGAGGTTCACCTTGGGGAACATTCAACATCAGTCTGTAATTTTTGTTCTACATGTTCTGTTTTGTGGACAGAAGCTTTATTAATTATATAATTAACCTTGATTTTTTTCTTTTTTTAAATCACATCAGCAATGTATTTCAAGCCAAAATTACTTGGAAGTCATCACAGTATTTTGTTTAGGCTGTGATCTGAGGATGTTTGTGGGGAAATAAATGTAGAAAGAATTATTATAGGATACTGAAATTGGCCCTCAGATCAGTTGTGCAGTATATATGAGGTGTATTCATGCCTTTGTGACCTGTGTTCAGGAGAACACCTAATGGCAAAATAGACAGCAGAGCAGAACAAACTGCTTTTCATGTGGAAATACGAAGAACAAGTGATACCTGTGCACAGGGACCAGACTTCTCTTTAGCTTGCAGAACTCCATTGAATTGGTTTTTAGCTGTGCTCAAGTCTAGAATAAATACTTAGATGAGGAACAAGGAATGTTTTCAGTGCTATGAAATATAAACTAGTTGGATATGCTTTATTTGAAAATGAAGAGGCCAACACAATAGAAAAGGTGATTCTTTTATGAAATCTCTACTTCTGGGGCATCTTCCTTGTCTCTGTATGGATGTTCACGTTGCTGTTTGGGGTGTGATGTCCCTGAGCTGTGGTGGCTGTTGGTGCCTTCTCTGATTGCTCGTGGCTGAAGGGAGAGGCTGTGAGCAGGCAGAGCTGGCCAGCAGCTCTCCTCTAGAAGGAGTAAGAGAATTGTTTGGAGCTGTTTTCAATGTCTCTAGACTAGATATAAACACATGGTGAACGACTGCTTTGAAAATTGCTTTTCTTTTTTACTTTCTTGTCCTATGTATCGTCAATGTTGTTTTATCCTTTTCTTTTCCTTTTTTCCAATATGTGCAATTTCCTATGAGAATTCAGCCCTTCAAAGCCCTGAAAGACGCTTGTGTACATACTAAAAAAAAAAAAAAAAAAAAAAAAAAAAAAAAAAGACTTCCCGTCTTCCCGTTTCCCATGGCTGGGGTTTCCAGAGGGCTGTCACCCGGAGCTGTGAGTGCACCTGCCCGGCCCCGGGCACCTTTCAGACGGGCATCCTTCAGCGGAGCGCCGGCCCCGCCGCTGCCTGAGGCTCCAGCGCCCTCTCTCGGCCCCGCGGCCGGGGGAGCCGCCGGCGGCTCCTGCCCAGCCTCGCCAGCCCGGCGGCTGTGCGGCCTGCGGAGCAACGCCCACCCTTCCCGGCTGGAGACTCTCTGTAAGTTTTCTGTGCTGTCTAGGTGGCCTGGAAAGGCCCAGGGATGGCCTTGAAGAGCCCGGCGCTTCAAAGGACGAGGAGAGACTTCTGATCTTGTCTCGGTGTTTATTAATTGTTTATCTAAAAGATTTTCTTTCAGCCCGACAGAGGTCTGCACAGCAAGCCAGCCATGGGCACACTGCGAGCCCCCGGGGCGGTCACTTATCTTTATACCCGAAGTTACGTGTACAATATTTATCATTTTTCCCCAATACCTTCTACCCTTATTAACTGGTGCACTTTTAGTAATAACCAATCCCAAAGTGCCACCATCACCACAGAAGATGGAGGCCAAGAAGAAGAAGAACAGGACACGCCCCAATTCCTCCATCTTACTTCTTTAGACCCCCTTGTGCCAAAATCCTAAACCCTGTGTTTTACACTTTAATTAACTTATCCCTTCACCATACACCCAGTGAAACCTTCCCAGTCCTCATACAGGCGTCGTCTCCTGTGTCAGATCAAAGTCCAGCCACCAGACACTTCTGGCAACATTCCAGGACTCCCGAGCCCCCCAAGGGTGTTCTCGGCCACTCTGCACCTCCATCCTGAGGTGCTGAGATCCCACAACTCTCCTCACCTGCATGAGAAGTACATGTGTTGAGGGATCTGGTATGCTAGAAGGAATAGAAACCTTCTGAAAGTTTAGGTCGTGGTTAAATTGCTCTGCACAACAGAGAAGCTGCTTCTGGAAAGTTGGTAGCAGAATTACCCATGCAAGCCTTTTGCTTGATAGCTCCTCTTTTCCAGGTACTTCTTCAAAACCAAGTCCTGTCAGTGTAGGTCCTTCCTTTTGATAAGGAACAATTTGATAAGGAACAATTATCAAGACCCTGAAGCCTCTCAGATCTATATACAGCCAGACCAGTCAAGGGAGAGTCCTAGAGAGCTCTTGGGAGACATCAGATACTGAAAGTGAGCGTATCAAGTCTGGCTGATAAATAACAGCCAATTTAGTGATCTAAGTCCTCTACTGCAAAGCTCTTTTTTACCTGGCTTGAAATTTTGGGTTTGCTAAGTAGTGTGAGTGCTATGCTGATTTCAGAAATTTTTTTCCTTGTATTACTTCTCCAAATTCAATTCTCATATTGAACACCATCATTTACATGTGAAATCTTTTATATTCCTGAAGGTAATGAGAAAGTGAATGAGTCCTGTCGTTTCAGAACAGTATTTTGTGATCAGGAAAATGACAGGTCTACTTTCTCAAGCACTGTGTGGAGCATATTAGGCCCAAGCACTGTGGAATTATAAAGCAGAAGTCAGACATCCCTTTCAGATCTTATCATAAAGGTGTCTGTGTGTTTCTGTAGCTCTGTGCTATGGTTACTATCTATCCAATGTCTTTCCATGACTTCTGGTCGTTTGGAATCCCAGTTGCTTGGCATGGCCCCTTAAGGTGCTCTGAGGATGATTCTCTCACGAAGTGTTGGGTGCTTGCACTCAACTTTGCAGTTGCTGTTTTACAAAATCATTGATTCTGTGACCAGACCTTTAGCATGGCAGCACACAAAGGTAACTTGGAGGCACAAAAGCCTTGTAAGTGGGTGCTACATCAACCAGTGTTTTGTACTTTATTCTATGGTTTTTATTATAGCTGAAATGGAGATGAACAGAAAACTCAGATCTCTACCCCTTTCCTCATTTCTTGTCTTTAATACAGTACATATATTTCTGGTATAATCTTTATTGCTGCTATAGATCCTTCCTTCATTCTACTATTCTTATACTATCAAGGGATGGTGAAACTGGTTTAAGAGGTCACCCAGGAGTTTCTGTAGCATGGCCCAGGCTCAAAGGTATCCAGACTGCACTTTTTCCCCAGTAAGGCCACTGTCACAGTGGGCCTTTGCTCTTGTAAGGGGTCCTTTGAACCTTGCAGAAGCAGCCCAGACTCAGCAGCTCTCTGGTGGCCACAAGGTCTAAGATCTCACATTGGTATTGCTCATCTTACTTGGTGTCTTTGAGATCTGAAAGCTGGTGAGAGAGACACCATATGCTCAGGACCAAGTGGGATCTATAAACCCTACAGAACCTTTGCTGTGTTATCCCAATCAAATTTTGGGTTGAAATTGCTGAAAAAGCAAGTAAAACCTGTTTCTTCTGGCTAAGAGCTGAAGTGCTTAAGCAAAGGTCTGTCTTGCATGGAGAGTGGAGATGCTTATACTTCCAATCTTTTCATGCTCCAAGAACACATATAAATCACATTTTTACCAGGAAAAATTGATTTCCCAAATGATTCCCTGGATATTGGGAGGGCTTTGGTTTTTCTACACATCCTTCAGTCTCTTGTCCTGCAGCAGGAGGTGGAAATAATTTTGGAGGAAGAATCTTCATTAGTGATCTGGATGAGGCAATCAAGGACACTCTCAGTGAGTTTGCAGATGACACCAAGTTGGATGGGAGTGTTGTTGTGCTTGAGGGTAGAAAGTTCTTCACAGAGATCTGAGCAGGCCGGATTGATGGTCCTGAGGTCAGTTGTGTGAGGCTTAGCAAGGTGAAGAACTGGGTCTTGCCCTAAGGTCACAACAATCCCATGCCTTGTTACAGGCTGGGGGAAGAGTGGCTGATGAGTGTCCCAACAGAAAAGGGCCTGGGTGTGCTGGTTGCCAGCAGCTCAACACGAGCCAGAGTGTGCCCAGGTGGCCAAGAAAGACAATGGCATCCTGGCTTGTATCAGAAGCAGTGTGGCCAGCAGGACCTGGGCACTGATTAACCCCCTGTGCTCAGCACTTGTGAGGCACCTCAAATCCTGTGCTCAGCTCTGGGCCCCTCACTACAAGAAAGACATTGAGGGGCTGGAGTGTGTCCAGAGAAGGGCAATGGAGCTGGGAAAGGGTCTGGAGCACACAGGAGATGAGGAGTGCCTGAGGGAGCTGGGGGTGTTCAGCCTGAAGAAAAGGAGGCTCAAGGGGACCTTATGGCTCTCTACAAGTACCTGGAAGGAGATTGGAGCCAGGGTGGGTACAAGTACCTGGAAGGAGATTGGAACCAGGGTGGGTGTGTCTAGGAGTGTGTGTGTCACTTCTCCCAAACAACGAGCAATAGGATAAGAGGAAATGGCCTCAAGTTGTACCAGGAAGGTTTAGATCAGGTATTATGAAAAATTTATTCCCAAGAAACTGGAACAGGCTACCCAGGGAAATGAGGGAGTTGCAATCCCTGGAGCTATTTAAAAGATTTGTAGATGTGGTGCTTAGGGACATGTTTTAGTGGTGGGCTTGGCAGGCATGGACTAATGGCTGGACTCAGTGGTCTTAAAGTTTTCCCACATAAATGATTCTATGATAATTTCTTAGCATTTCTCATGTTTCTTCACTTCCTACAGAAAATACAAGGACTCTGAAGTTTTGAATCCTTTACCTTCTGGTCTCCAGAGGATTTCTCTTGGCATGTATATTCTGGGGGCCCTGTCTCAGTCATCGAAAAAGCAGAGGGTGGAATTAGTGAAAGTGGATTTTTTTGCGCAGTTTGCTGCATAGACTGAGATATCAAAATACCACCCATTATAGTTTGTCAGGACTTGGTGTGTCACCTAGTAACAGACTTTGCAATTAGATATCTCTGTTGCCCCTGCATGTTGAAAAATCCTGCCAAGCTTGGGAGGACTCTGCTGCTGTTGTCTCACTTGAAAGATCTGCACTGGCTGATGGGCACTGAGGATTTTGAATTAGCTCCAGTGTTTCAAAGCCATGGAAATTTGTGTCATGTTCTTTCTCACATGCCTGCCTTTGGTATCTTTTCTTCCAGCATGTGCTTTCCCCTAAATACCTTTGGTATGTTGCTATGCAGTGGGATATTCCTTCCCATTTGCTTTCTGGTACCTGCTCCCTTTGGTGGGAGCCCTTCTAAGCTCTAAAGCATAGAGAATTTTTCTTCAGAAAGCCTTGTCACTTTGGGTTGAGGGTGGCTTAACATCTGGAGCAGCAACCTAAATATTTATATGTGTCTACTACAGCGAGTCTCCTTGGTGGATCATCCCAGTTAATGAATTTTCAATATGGCTTTAGGTAGCTGTTGTTTTCATAAACAAATGGCTTTGCTGTGCATATTTCTCCACGAGGGATGGTTTGAGCCAAGTGCTGCTGACAGTTGTGAGCAAGTAGCGGTGCCATCCCAGACATTTCTCGTCCCTTTGATGTCACCCACTCAGTGGTAATGCAGCACAGTGGTTGTTAATGAGAAAGTGGGGAGCACTGTGTGCTGTCATTGCCACACAAGAGCTTTGGTGCTCGCACGTGTCTTCAGTTCTGTGTGTGAGCCCCCTGCTGAATCAGTGGGCAGCGTCAGGGAGATGCTTTCGAGTGATTTGTTTTATACAGCAGTGAACAAGCAGCCTGGCTCAGAACAGCTTCGAAGAATGACATTTTTAATATTTTGATTGACTCAATCCAAAAAGGGATGAGACTCCAACAGCTTGGGAAGACGCAGTCACTGTGGTAGGTGTTACCCAGTGATTAATGTCTCTTACTTTAAATACAAACCTTTCAGCTCCTTTCATACATTTTTGCTAGCAACAGCAGATTCTGTGCCAGTCTCCTTGGTCTGAATTTCTCTAGGTGCAGACACTATTGCCAAATTTGGTTTCATGGCAATTTTGGGCTTAGGAGTTCAGCTCTGACTGTGCATTCAGATACACAAGTATTCTGCCTGGACATTGTTGATTCTTTGAGCTGATTTATAGAATGTGTTATTCTGCTTTTCTGAGGTATTTTTACTGTATGGAAAACATTTTGTGCTTATTATCACTTGCCACATGCATTTAATCTATTTTTGGTAATTCTTCAGGGCCCATCACCATGGTATCCTAGCACCAGTGAACATAATGCTGATATCCATTCAATGTGAACCAGTGATGCACAACTCCTTCTAATATTAACACAGCTTTGTTATGTTAGTGCTTTTTCATTTTGCAAATACAAAGCATTTATGCTTTTTTAGAAAAGGGTTAAAACCACACATACTGCAGACAGAACGATTTCTTAAGGGCCAAATGGAACTAACAAAAGCAGTGGACCAGGCATGCCCATTGCTGCTGGCTACACCTCCTTGCTGTCTTGGTGACACACTGGATGGCTTTTTGTTTGTATTTTTCATTGGTTAGTTTTGGGTTTTGTTGTTTGTTTTGTTTTTTTTAATGCAAGTCTGTATCTCTTATAGTGACACAAAGGGCCAAGTGCCATAGATTTCCATGTCTTGTGATACTCTCTAAATAACTTCTAACATGTAGACTCCTCTGATCTGAAGAGGGTGTAACAGGTTGCCCATGTAAGGAGGGGCACTGGTCTAACACATAGGGGCAGATGGTCACTAAAGCTGATGCCCAGCAGTGGATCCTGGTGTGCTGACTGCTGTCAGTCACCAGTGTCACTCCCTGTCCTGCTTTCAACCCAGATGAGTGCAGAATAGTGATTCAACCATTTCTAGCTTTCTCACAGCTCACACTGTAGGAAAACAAACTGTTTAGGGAACTGTAGAAGATAACACTGTAAGAGGTTGTGATTCAGCTCTTTTTTGTTCAACACAACACAGAATTTTATTAAGGTAAATGTCTCTGTGCAAGACAATAAGACGTGTTTAATGTGTTCAGTATTTCTCTTGCTGCTGACATTTACCTCTTGCTAAATCATTATGCAAACGATTCTGAACTAAGTGCTTCACAACTGAAAAATGAATGAAAACAACGCTATGTTTATTCTTTTGGCAAGTGCAAGCTCAGGTGATATTTAAAAGACGTCTGCATGGGAAAGGTGTAAAGACCTTTAGATCAAAACCAAAGCAGGAGCCTTGTGCTGCTGTGAAAGTCTGTGCTGGGAATGCCTGTTCCTGGTAAATGCTGGGCAGGTGTGCAGAGAAAAGGCTGCTCTGAGAGCCAAGAGCTATGTCCTGGGGCTACTGCTGGTGTTGAGTCTCAGCTGGGTTCTCCTCCTAGTGTACATGTCCTACCAAAAGTGGAAGGAGGAGTTGATGTTTTAAGGCCAAGATCCAAAAAGGCTCCAAATGACTTGAATGCCAACAAAGAAATGGACTCTCCTTTCCTTTTCCTTCTCAAACAGCAGCAGGTCTCCCACTTTTTGTGGGGCATTTCATCAATATAAGGCAAGTGGCTTTTTATTTACATGTCTAGTTGTGGTGTGGCAACTTTTTAAAAGTAATACATGTGTATTTTTGCTATGCCTAGAAAATATTTTTAGAAGGAAGTTAAATCCCTTGACAGAAGATACTTTTAAAAGTTTCTCTCCAGCCATAGGTGTCCAGTCTCTGTTAATTGTGTGTCTTCATGGGGAGAGGGTGAGCACAGCCACATCTGTATCAGGGCTGTTTCCAGCTGCTGCATGTCACTCCATGATTACCCCATTCTTGTAGGAGATAAGCTGTTGTGATTGCTAAACAAGCAACTCCAATTTACAGTACAGGATGGAATTAGATGACAACTTGCTGTAAAAACTTGTAGGCTGACCATGCAGGCAAATGCTACTTTTGTAAAAGCACTATTTCCTGTCCTTGAGTTTTTATGCCCTTGTTCTGTATATTATTGTCCTCATAAAAGAAAGTTTGGTGTTCCCAGTATGTGCTGGAACTCTTTGCAGTGTTCCAGTTGATTCCCTGTTTCTGTGAGTATAACATTCCAGAGTGGCATGGCTCACCAGAGGCCAGGAAAGACCATGCCTGTGTTGTTGTGGAGGTAGGCAGACCTGTAAAAGCTCTTGGCCAAAGGCAGGATCAGCACTACCTCTCAGTTCTGAAGGATGCTTTTCCTGGATGCTAGAAACTTCACATTTTCCCAATGCCAGCTCTAGCTGTTCTTCTGCCCCTTCACCTTTCAGAGGGTTTTCTCATGCCTGAACCACATCTTCTCAGCTGTGCAATAAACTCATCACTTCCTACACTCCTCTGAATATTATGGCTGTTAGAAAGTAGATTATTTCTTTCTTCCAAGCCAAACTTCATATATCCATAACTGTTTTCACAAGTTCCCCAGTTTCCATTTCTTGAGAGAAGTAATCTCATAATCTTCCTTCTTTTCCTTCATTGAAAGGCCAGAAAACTGTCCCAACATTTTTCTTGTCCCCTGTATTCTTTCCAGTCATTCTCATATTTTGTCAGGTGCAGTGCCTAGTCCTGGAAGCAGGCATGAGGGAGATGGGACCTGGGAGCAGGGCTGTGTGCACTGGATGTGTGACTTCATGAGCACTGGAGGCTTCTAGCTCAGTCTGTTCATGCCAGTGCTGTGTTTGAGTCTGTAACACCATGGTGCAGCTGACTCCTGGTTTCCCTGGTGACCCATCCACCTCCAGGTCCTTCTCTGCATAGCTGCTGCCTGGACAGGTTATTTTCCTCCCTTAGCTGTGAACCTGGCTCTTCCTGTCTGACAGAAGCATCTTTCAGTTTTCTTATTGAATTTCCCCCCTCCCAGAGCACTTCTGCAAGCACTCTAAAAAGTTTTAAAGTCCAAACCTGCTGTCCAAGATACTGACAGTCTCATCTGTCTTGCCTCCTGGCTCGTGGTGCCTTGAAAGGCTGTGGTCACTTTTCTTCTACTTGTTTGTGTTTTTCTATCCTCAATCCCAAGCCCAAACAGCAAAATACAGCCTGAACATAGCTCATGAGTGTCAAGCCAAGCAATATTGATCTTGCTGCCATTTATTTTGGCAAGGAATGGCTGGAAATGGTCAGGACTCAGCAGCTCCCTCTTAATGCATCCAAAAGCCCAAGCTTCATGAGCAGCAGGACCTGAACAGTCCAGCACTGGCATGTAAAATCCCAATATCAGTAGTAAAACACCACAATAATCTACTGAGTGACAGATCAGTTTTCTTTCCACTAATACCAAAACTAAGTGCATGTTTTGATTCAAGCTGGCAGTCTAGAAACCAGCTTTCACTCTGCAGACATGTGAAACTCTGACATTTATTCCTTTCAATCTATTGCATGAAATTACCACAACTTCTTTTAAAAAAGAATTACAAGCTAGCTTTTTCCTGTTTCCCCTTCTCCTGCCAGACTTAGGGAAACTGTGGCTTGTAGTTCATGTAAGATATTCACACTGAACACACGAGCTGGGCTTGAAGGATCCAGTCCACCCCTCTGCCTCTGTGTCACACTGTACACTGCTGGCCCACTGCTGTGAGTTTGCCACTGTTTCCACTGGAGTTTGGTGGATAACTCACTGGGAGCAGCTGGAGCTCCAATAAGCCCTGAGCACAACTCAGACTCCCAGGCACTCATGACAGTATTTTTCCTCAGTTAAACAAATGGTTTTTGTTGGATTTTGTGGTTTTGTATTTTGCTATTTTAGTACCAGAATGAGCTGCTTTGGTGGGACACTTACTCCTTGTTACAGGGATATTTTGGTAAGATGTGTGTTGTTTTAAGAGGAGATTTATATAATTTGGATAATTATGAGCAGTGGTCCAGGTCCCTGCAAAGACTTAGGGGACAGTTCAGAAAACTTAAGGCTAAAGGGTGACTCCAGCAGGTGTGGCCTGAGTGTTACACAGCTCTCTTGCTCATTGCTGTTTCGCCAGCCATGCTGGTCTGCTGGTAACATCACAAACAGTGTCCTCAAAAGGGAATAACAATTTACAGCAGACTCCCATTAGGTGGCAGAGGACAGTGAGCTGTGATCTTGGTCTCTCCTTCTGCCATTTGCAAGCTGGCATCTTTTCCTGAGCACTATCTGTATTTTATCCTTAGGTTCAACCTCTATATTCTTCTGTTCTCTGTCTTCTCATTTGACAGTTCACAAATAAAAATCCCTCTTAATAATTGCTTCTGTAACTACATAACTGGAAATGCAAGTGTAAATGGAAGTGTGAAGTTTCTTCCTGTTACTTATTAGTCAATGGAATACATTTTCTAGTCTCAGAGAGATTACAGTCGTATTTCTTGCCACTTTTTTCTAACCTGCTTTCTCAATTAACATATTCCTTGGAGGAAAACTTCAATTCAGCCATCAGAGTAGCCAGAGCTGTTTTATATGCTGTTTCTCTTTAATTACTCAAGCCTGTATCAGGAAGGACAACAAATAAGACTTGTATGAGTGTCTATTCACAGCCCATCAAGGAACACAGCAAAATGTAGGCTGCCTGATTGCTGGCTCAGCCAAAGTCCAGGGCTGTTGTACTATTCAACTCCATGTATTTTTATCTGCTCATGTTTCAGACTTTGTGTGCAAGAATTTAGATTGAAAATGTTACTTAAAAAGTCTGTATGTGAGAGAAGGAAGGAAAGATCCTAATAAAAGGCTAAAGAAACTAGTGTGTGGTTTGACTGTTGTGGTCTGGTCATTTTTTCCTTTAGTCTCAAGGGTTATAGATTAATGACTCTGTTATTTATTTATTTTATTTCTTTTTCTTACTGAAGCATATGATTAGGCCCAGAAACTCCATGAGTCTGTAAATACGAAGAGACTTGGCATTTCATGCCTTCTGTCACACCAGCTAAGTTGCTGGTTTTTGTTTTCCTCTTAATGTTTCTGCTTCTAAACCACCTTTCTGTATGCTCCCTGTGCCAGGGTTATTTTGAGGTGACAGCAATCCTTTCCATGTCAGTCCAGGATCTACTCTTACTGAAGGAAGCAAGACATACATGGCAATATTTTCCTTGCCTTGCAGAACTAAAGTAGTAGAGGAGGGAAAAAGAGATCATAGATGGATGTCAGGCCTGGTTCCTGGTGGTTTTAGCTTAGTTGTGTGGATGATGTGATGTGCAGGGCCTTTTTCAGAATAGTGTGGTTGTGAGAATTGATTGTTCCTACCTGAAACTCCACTTGTGAGCACCATGGCAAGGTGTGACCTTCCTAGCCCTGGGCAGGAGCAAGTCTTGACATTGAAAGCTGGGCTGTGCTAAGATCAAGTGAGGGTTGGTAACACAGCTCTAGGTCAGGAATAAGGGAGGAGGCAGAGGACTCACTGTGTGTGTAGGACTTGAGGTGGAGTTTTGGTTTGGACAAATGCTGTACTGAAAGTGAACAATGGCTTAGGGGATGCTTTTGGATGGATGGGAGCGGTGGGAAAAAAATATGGGTATGGGTGGGAGGCCTCAGAACTGGAACTGCCAGGCTGGTCAATAGCAGAGCACTACAACTTTGAACCCTTGTTTTACTCTGCTCTGCCACTCTCTGCTATACATATATAAAGTGGAAGCAGAAAACATTTACATTCAACCCACAGAGGAGACAGATGTTTCCTCATGGTAAGGGAAGCTTTGAGATGATAGACATTGCAAAGCACCTTTTAAAAGAATTCAATTGGGTGCCAATTAGCTATAATGAAATAAGTTCAGTGTGGATGTTTTCCATGGGAAGTGAGCAGTAGATGCTGCAATGTGCAGTGTGAATGGCAGTATCCTGCATTACAGGGCCTCACTGTGAGAGGGTCAGAGATGTAATTGTTTGCAGGTGTTCCAGGCATGTTTCCACTGTCAGTGTAAATACTGGGGATGAGTGCACCAGCTGGCTAGACTCTGGGCTGACCTAGACAGCTTTTGGAAATTCAGGATATGCCATTCCTAAAAGACTGTTAATTTTCCCATCCCACCCTGATTGAAAAATTCTTTATTCAGCCAAAATGTGATGGAGAGAGTGAAGAGTCCAGTTCAGTTCCTGTTGAGAGCAGTAACAGATCTCAGCCAGGGCAGGAGCTGGCTGACAGTGGGTGACAGCATCCTGCTGCATCAAATCAGTCCAGTCCTGGCATGTAGAAATCAAGGGCAGTGTCTCCAGTATCCATGGATATTCTTTAAAACTTTGGAATCAGATTCTGTTCTAGTGCTGGTGTAAGGACTAGCCAATTTGGCAACAATTTCCTTTATACTATCTTAAGACCTGATTCATGGCACTGGTCTGCAACAACAGCAACAAAAAAAACCCTGAAAAAAAACCCAGCAAAAGGGCTCTTAGGTGAAGCACTCCAGCCCCTGCATGGTGAGTGCACATAGGTTATAGAAACAATATCCTTTGATTCATTCAAAGAATATTGTATCTCATTTCCTGTGTAAAGAAAAAACAATTTAAGAAAGGAATAAAGAACAAAAAGGATTTTATTGTAAGGAAAATAGTTTGAAATGAGCCTGGGCATGGCAGCATCTACAAAGTTGGTGTTTGCTCGCTGTAGTAATCACATCTTTGGTACAAATGGGTGACTGAGGAAACACCACAGTCAGGGCAGTTGATTATTTCTAAGGTGTATCACTGGACTTGTTAATTTTTGCTATTTTTATAAATTGGTCAATTGTAGACTTGTATGCACAGACAAGATGAATTTGTGTTAGATGAGCTGTCTGAAAAGTTATTCATCCAGAGAGAAACAAGTGGGACAACCCTTGAGACAGGTTACTGAGACCAGTGAGATCACTGGAGTCATCTCCATGGATTGCAGCAGCTGCTCCTAGATCTGTTGGAGCCTTTGCATGCTAAGGTTTTAAACACCTGCAATCTTGGAAATGTCTTCAGGAGCCTCTTAAAAACTCTTTCTTGCCTTATTTCTGCTGTTGGGGTAGGAAGGTCTGGCAGCACCCACACATCCTTTCAGTGCAGCCTGGGGATGTTAGGGAGCCCTGGGAGCATGAGCCAGGCTGCTGCATGTGGGTGCAGCCCTACACTGAACATTCTGCATCTCAGCCCTGACTCTTGTTCTGAGGACTCAACCTCTGGAAATCATATTGTACCTCTGCAAGAGTTAAAATCCATGAAAAAAGTTTATACAGTGCTATTGAACAATATGTATTATCCACAGTAATAAATTATGGCCATAGGGCCCAGCCTGGGTGAAAAGAGACCTGGTGTATGTTCACTTTTAAATCTGATTTCTGTTCTCTGCTGCACCATACAACAGGAATGAGCAGTTCTGTGTGAACACACCTGCCAGTTAACACCTCTGATATTGCTGTCCCACTGTGTTAATGAAGAAGAGAATGTAAGATTTTCTACCTCATTTTCGCCACGTGCAAGCTTTTATTTTTGCAACAGGAACTCCATTTGAACAATGTGCTTCTGTGTATGCTGGTGCCCTAATGCTTTCAAGTAGCAACTGCTTTGATTTGGGCACAGGCAAATTGGCACTTCTCCTTGCATGTTCCTCCTCTCCATTTATCACCAGTTTATGTGGAAATATGTTCAGTTGGCCTTACTCAAAGTAGAATTTTCAATGAGAAGGTGAATTTATTTCCCATAGTTAAATTATTCCTTTGCTATATGCTGTTTGCTGTGAGGTGTACAATAGGCTTCTTGCTGGCATTTCAGGATGGAGGGAGCCAGGAAATGTTGATGAGTCTTGCTGCAAGTCAGAGGAACTTGGCATCATACTCCTACATGGGAATGGAATTCTTCCCTGCTTGCTGCTGGAGTAGTCCTTAAACAAATAAATAATGGGACCAGTCAGACTGAAACTAATTCTCCACCCTGGTGTGGAACTTGCTAGATTTTGAAAATGCTGGTAATATAATTTCTGTTAGCCCTTCTGAACTTTCTGGTTACCAGTGGGAGATCTGTGTTGGATGGAAGCTGGGGTGTAGTCATAATCTTGGAGAAAGAGGATGGTGCCAGCTTCTCTGAGGGCAGCCAATGTGAGAACTTCTGATTCAGGTAGCAGAGCAGGACAGTGCAGGAAGCCTCTGTGTTGCACCAGCCTGGGTTTGACCAGGCATAAACAAAAGGTAGTCTTTAAAAAGTCATGGTGCCAACTCCACATGGGTCATCACCAGGCTGCTCATGGTGAGGAAGGTGTGCTCCAGTCGTGTCCTTCATCTTGCATCAGAAGTGTATCACAGAGGGTGCTACTTGAGCTCAGTGCCATCAGAGCACCTCTCCTTGGTAGGGCCGCGCTCCTCACACCACTGACACCAGTTTTAGGGGAAAAAAATCTGTCCATTGATTAACAATTTCCAAAGGGCCCCTTGAAAAATGGCGTGAAATACCCCAAAGAGGTCATTTAGATGGTGATCACTGAGGTCCTCTGCAGGGGAGCAGAGAGGAGCTGCCCCATGTCCTGGGGTGCTGCCCAGGGACAGTGTGCACAGTGCCTTTGGAGGGACCCTGGGTGTGGCTCCAGCATCTGCTCCCCCACCAAGGCATGGAGCAGCTGTGGACTGGGCAAGGCCCAAGGAGTCAGGACTCCTGAAAATCTTGAGAAACACTGATGTTGTGCAGCAGTCTTGCACACTCCTCTGGCTTTTGCTTGTGTTTGGGCTACAAGGTGTGATGGCAGCAAGCTGATATTTCTTTGTGGTTGTTTAGGTGGATGGGAGTTTCTGCCCCTTGGGGAAGGTGCACTTATCCCTTAGGGGATGTGTGTGGCACAGCCAGACTTTTTTGTTTTTTTGTCTTCTACCCCTTATTTGGGTGACAATTCAGAGATGTTTGCAAGCACCATTTAAAACAATGTACACTTTTTGTTCCATTATGAGAATCACATCATAGATTCTCTCCTTCTAATATAATTTGCAACTAAAAATAATTTATATGTTGTCAGCCAAAATGCAAGTCATTTCTAGAATATGGATAGAATACTAGAAAAGTATACATGTATGCTTTTAAAAACTCCTTTTGCCTCAAAATTTGAGCCAAGAAGAAAATTAATTTAGCATCTTTAATATTTCAGTATCTCTTGAGTAGAGATGATTTATTTTCAAAATTCTATGGCACTAGATAATCAAATTTCATTTTTAGATCACGCTACTGCTTTTTAAAGTTGTAAAATAGAAATTAGTGAAATATGCTGGCTTTTACAAAGATATGTTGTCTGTGAGGATGAAGTAAAAATAAGATAGTGAAAAAATATATATTGGGCTGCTTCTTAATGCAGTCTCTGCCACAGCTGACTTCCAAGCATCTTGGCAATCTTCACCTTAAAGAATTTTAGTGATTCAGCATCACTCCAAAAAAAATTTTTTTTAACCCAATTTTACTAAAATTGACAAATATTATCCTGAAAAATTCCCAAGAAGGAAAAGCTTACACAGTGCTGTGGTTTAGCCCCAGCCAAAGCCAGGACACACAATCAAGTAAGAATTCATTCCTTGGTTATACATTGCTTCGTTCATATTTTTCATAGAAACAGATGAAACTTAAATTCCAGAGCATGATGTGAAGGAAAGTGATAGTCTAGTCACAAAAGTTTGTTCCTTTTTTTTTTTCCCCTGACTGTGTCTCTTTTTCCAATCAATGTTTATTTGTATTGCTGTCTGAATTGGTTTTGGACACTGACCTTATGATGTTTCCCTAACTTGAGACCTCGCAAAGTGAAAGACAGTTTCCTTAAGCCCCAGAAGGAAACAAATTAGATGGGACCGGGTATTTAGATCACATTGTGCAACAAAACTGAAGGGAAAAGTCTTGGGCTTGCTGCCAGGCCAGCTGTGGCTCCTCAGATGTAGCTGACTCAGAGCATATCAGACAGTTCGTGCTGGAAGACACGGTGACGGAGTGGTTTTGGACAGGCTTCCAGCTTGTGTTTGAGCAGGCAGGGAGAAGGAAAACAGTACAAAACCATGGCATTTCTTCTGTAATTCAAACTAACCTGTGTGATGGGGGACCCTCAGGTTAAAACATGTATTTACAATACTGAACACTTACAGTTTGTGCCTGACTTGCACTGGCCAAAGCTTCCGGACTAGTGTCAGGAGCTGGGCTGGAGAAGTGGCCAGAGGCCACAGTCTGTTGTGCTTCCATTTGGAGCTTGCTGAAGCCATCCCTAAAAATAGATACCTGCCTGTGAGTCACAAATTACCAGTCTGAAAAGAAATTATATTCATAGCCCTGAACTTTAAGTATGTTGGGACCCTTCCCCAGGATGTGTTTTGGGGAGAGGGTCCTCATCATACACGAGTGCCTGTGGACTTGGCAGCACCCTGAGCTGGGGGCTGTCTGGGTTGCTGGGTGCTCTGATTTCTCCCTGCTGAATTCTTTTGTCCTATCATCACTTTGAATATGAGTTTAATTCCAAAGGAGAAAATACTCAGGGCTGTCTGTGAAAAACACAGCAAATTTCTGCTTGTGGTTATTGCCTGTGCACCCCGAGCACTCAGCATCACTCCCTCCCTGTGTGATGGATACAGCAGTAAGAATTTAGAGGAAAAATCCTCATAAATTGCTTTTGGCATATGCTGTCTTCATTCAACATTAAGAATGCTGCCTGAAACAGTTTTTCCTAAAAATTGAAGTGTTTCTTTGCATAGAAAATTTGAGATCTTAAAAAAATTCATCTCTGTTGGTTCATGTCATACTGTGCCTTTTTGGCAGAGGTTCCAACAGTGGGACTCCTTCATTTGGAGCATTAGGTTGATTGAACTTATAGGTGTGAATAGTATTTGCTTTTAATTTAAGAGACAGTGAAAGGGTTGAGTGGCTTGCCTCTCTCAGGTGTATGATTTGTTCCACACAGTACCTCTCTTGATGTTGGCTGTACTAGTGACTAGAAAGGGGAGGTTTAGTTGCTGGAGTAGCTACACCAGTTAGTGGGGAAAAAACTTAATATGGAAGATATTTAGCCCTGAGCCTCAGAGCTACAGAAAGAAGGTGGCTGTTTCTTTAGGAAAATGAGTGCTTTCAAAGAACAAACAGAATATTTCAGAACACTCTCTTGTTCTGATAAATAAAAATATTTGCAACAGTGTTTTTCAGACTCCCTGCTGACAGAGGGGGCCAGGCCCATATTCTCAGGGCCCCCTGTGTCCCACCCTCCTGGGGCAGCAGCATCCAGGCACACTTTGCAGAACATTCCACTGGCTCAAGCCTTGGTAGAGCTGTGGTTTCTGCATGGGGTTTTCCAGGGCATCCCAGAGGAGATCTGCACTTATGATTCAGATTTGGGGGGGGGCAGGCTTTGGTTCATCTGGATTCTGGACATCATTCAAAACAGCTTGTAGCTTAGCCACTCACACTGGTTTTTCTTTTCCTTTTTTTGGTTTGTATGACACTCACATTCAAGTTCTTCCTATCAGAGCTATTGGTGTGTTTCTGAAATTAGTGTATTCAGGAACAGTTTGTTTAGTTTGTGTACCACAATACATATGTTTTCCCATTAAGGCACTGAATAAATACATGACTATTTGTAAGAATTCAATTCTGTTTCCTTAAGTTGCTTTAAGAATCTTCTATTACCCTTCATATGCAAAGCAAGTCTGTAGCTGGAATTCATATTAAAGGAAACATCCAGCAGCATAATCCATTTCACCTCTGCAACTGTGTTTACCATTCTTAATAATAGTGGTTACTTATCTGTGGTTTGGTTTTGCACTTCTCCACATATGTTAGGCATACAATTTCCTGTTATATTTTAGTTGGCAAAAACAGAACTGACATTTTTCACACAACTTGGTTTTTATTTTCCAATATCTGTATAAAAGACTAGATTTACTGACAGAATGTTTCAGAAGGACATCCAGCTTCCCCCAGACCTGAAACCTTTAGAAGTTTAAAGTGCTGAGGAAAGACTGACATCCTTCTCTTGTGTGTCACCTTCAGCACTGTTAACAAGGCCCCACTGACTGGGGACAGACAGCAAGAAGCAGGGCATCCCCTCACTTCACTGAGTTAACTGTGGGCAGCACTTCAGAAATGACCACAAATACTTAATTAACTGATTAGATCCCCCTTGACTGTCCCACCTTACAGAAACAAGTTTCTGGACTTCTGAGGTCACTGTTGCAGCTTTTGAGCACTGGCCATGGGAAGCACAGAATTGTTTTTTATCTACTAGACCCTGAGAAAGGGTGGGTTTGGACTTCCAAAAGTCCAGATGCTGTCTCTGAGAGCTGTGAGAGAAGGAAGTGAAGTCAGGGACAGACAGCAGCCTAGGTAGGAGCCTCTTGCTAGGAAAAGTGGGACAGGATGGAGGATGTAGAGAACAGGTACAGCTGAAGCTGCTTCCCATCCTTTTCACAGCATGGCCCTTCTGCCTGAGCTTGGTCTGAGGTTTGGTATTGCAAGGAAAAATTCCAGACACATTACTCATTTATGTTAGAGTCTGTTGACCTGATACTGTAAGCTGGGAAAACAGACTTGAAACAAAGAGGCCAGACATGAGTGAACAGAATGGTAATGACTTTACAGTAAATGGTGTCGTTCTGAGGAGGTTAATAATATGCTCATATTTTACTGAATATATTAAAAATTTTAGTTAAATATTGTATGTTACTGGAAGGGAAATAAAATTTTATTTAAGTGGGAGCATTTTAATTTTATCACATTTCCTTTGATTTCCTTGAAGTCTCCAAAAATGATTTTACAGGATTTTTAAAGTTGATAGCATATATGTAGTTTTTCTAGGCTTGCTGCTGAAAAAAAAAAAAAGAAAGCAAGGCTTCAAAATTAACATGGTTAAAAACCAAGCCCTGCCAAAAGTTACACATGTGGACTTGAAAGCCTGCAAGTATTCTCCATGCACCAATTCAAACTACTCACATGAGTAAAGTTAAGAGCTTAATTGCATGCAGGTATTGTTTCCTCAAAATTAGGTAATTTGGTTTCTGAGACTGTGAAGACCTGGTGTTATGCAGCTCCCATGACCCCTGAAATAAGAAAGCATTGTAAAGACTGCACAAAATGACTTCTTTTGTTAAAATATTACTGAGATGAATGCTCCCCTCCCCACTCCGATTGATATAATCTGAACGTTACATCATTTCATCTAAAAGAGCTGCAGGTTTATAAACTTCTTTGTGCAGAGCCATATGAAATGAAAACTGATGAGGTTCAAAAGGTTTCTGAACATTTTTAAAAAGTTTCATTTCAGTTTCCCATCTGGAAACTACCAGAATTGAGGGGGGAAGGGCTCTTCATTTTTTTGCACAAGATCCTCTTGAGATCTTTTGTTACTGTGAATTGGCCCTCAGGAGCCCACAGAGAGTCTATTCCCAGATGTTTTCCCACACGCCTTTTGGAGCAGAACCCCAGGAGTTTTCCCATCCTCCCTCCCCATGGTGTCTGTATGGCACAGGTTAATGCAGGGGGTGAATCCCACCTCCTGGACAGGACTGAGTTGCAGCAGTAGATTTTTGCAGCAGTAGATTTTTGCAGCAGTGGCTTTTTGCAGCACCAGCTGTCTGGCAGAGGTGGCTGTGCCTGCCTGCGCTCTGGGCAGGGCTGTGTGGGGGCAGCAGTGGCTCCTGGTCCCAGCCACCAGCCTGCCAATGCTGTTCACCTTCCTTCCACAGGCCCCAGGGGTCTGTATATCTATTCCTCTATATATCCCCTCTTTCCTTGCTTGTTATTTGGGTTCACATCCTTTATAAAACCTCAGGCTTGGGCCTCTGGCATTAGTTTCAACTGAGAGTACATTTATCTCTTTCCTATGAAGTGATTTTTCCCTGTAAGCAGTTGTGAGTCCAGTTAGAGATGACCTTCTTTCCTGAGTGATATTGTCAACTGTTCTTTAATTCTCATGTGCTGTCTCCTGATGAAAAGCATTTTTTCAGGTACCTCATCAGGCCAATGTCTGTCCTTTCCTCACGGGACAGGAGCCCTCTGATGACAGGGCTCTCCCATTTCAGACTAAACTAATTACTCAATTTAACATCTGCTGGCTCCCTGGAGCAGTCAACTTTTAATATCTCTCCCCAGTTTCTGTAAGATGGCTGGTTTTGTGTCACAGTTCTGGCTCCTGGGAGCTGCCTTTCAGTTGCAACACCCAGTACTCTCAAAGCATTTTAACAGAAGTTGCTTGTGATTTACTTCTGACAGAACTCCCAGCTTAAGCCAAGATCCTTTTAGGTGTGTATTTTCAAGGTTGAATATTAATTTTTAGGGTAGCCAGTTTTGGCCCCCAAGCTTAAGCTGTTTAAAAGTTGTTCTGAACTTTTGGAGTTTATTGACAGGAGTTCATCCTCCAGGGATCTTGGCATTATCCCAGAAAAAAGCTGTTTAAAGTCTGGAAGCAAACAAAATGCTTTCCCTTCCCCTTGCAGCTTTTCCTGCTGTGTATGGGCTTTCACACAGATAGTGTGTGCTGAGGCTGGAGGTGGGAAGACAAGTGAGGTGCAGGGAGGCTACACATTGACAAGTATTTTTCCTAGCCCACCCATGGTGGAGGGAAGCCCTCTGCCTGCTGCCAAAGAGGAGAGTGTTTCTGCCTGCTTCTGCACGCTGGCAAATACAGAGAAATGCCCAAGCTAAAGAGCAATGGCTTCACTGCCCACTTTGCCAGTGCTAGTGCTGCCGAGAGCCAGAGTGCAGCTGCCTTGTGAGATGGAACCAGGGCACCTGTGCCAGTGGCTATGGGTAAGAGAATATGACAGACCACCCCAAATACACCTCTCCTTCTTCCCTGGGGGCAGCAGCAGCACTAGCCAGGCTGTGTGGCTCTGGGCTGCACTACCTCCTTCCTAAAGCTGTAAAATTCCACTTTCCTTGACTTAGCATACCCCCAGCTCCAATGAAGAATCAGGGTCTTGAGGTTAGTCTATGTGCAACAGTGTGACAGCACTTGTGGGTGGCCAACCTCCTCCTTCCAGCCCTGCTCCATAGGAGTGAGCCTGAATAACCCATCCTCTGCCAATGTCTGCCCCAGCTACAGTCTGGCCTCTTCTGCCCCCTCCCACTGAAGTTCATGTCTCATTGTTCTTATAAAATCTCCAAGTTATTTAAATCATCTGCATTCAGCATGTATGGCTCCTGATACTTGATACACCTGTTAGCTCCTTGTCATCCACAGATAGCTGTCAAATTCACATATTCCACCAAGAAATGACACAGAATAAGTAATGGCACAGATAAATAGGGTGAATGACATTCACCTCAGCGCTGATGCTCGGGGAGCTGAACTGATCCTGCTTGCTGCAGCACCCCCTTAATGACTTGCTGCTTCCAGGATGGCAGCTGGGTTTATATTCACCTTTATTGTACTAATAACTAGACAATAGCTCTTCTCTTTCTGTGAGCCACCTCTGTGTCAGAGATTTTGTTAAAACCTGACAAATGACTGCTATTCTGCCACAGAAGTCTTCATTTTCAGTATCTGTGCTCAGCAACTGCTAAGCTGAAAAAAGGCAATCATTGGAGTAATAAGTCCTAAACACAGAGTTAGTATTTGCTACATGAGTAAAAACTGCAAACAAGAGCCATAGGTGACTCACTACAACACTTTGGTGTGATGTGTTTCCAGAGGTTTGGCAGGCAGCAGAGCACTGTAGATGGCTCAATATATGACTGCAAAGGAAAATAAATTAAGTAGCAGGAAACCAAGGAGAGGCTTGAGCAAGATGCTGATAAAATTACAGCAGAAATGAAACCCAAGCACTCTCTGAAGAGCTGAGTAACACGTATGGTAGAACTGTTAATGTACCTGACACAATGCTTTTAAAAGCAAAATCCTGTTCATTTCCTCCATTAGATTTGTTTCATAGCAAACAGGAGATGTAGTCAGAACAGAGCATTTAAGGCAGTGCAAGATGTGCTGGCCAGTGGCCAGTGGCTGCCTTTCCTCCTGTCTGGCCCTGGTGGCTGGCAGAATGCTGTGATGTAAGCACCTGCAGGCAGGGCTGCCAGCTGGGGCTCCTGCAGGACACTGGGGTCCCAAGGAGGCCTGGTGGCCTTCACCCCCACTTGGAAACAGCCTGAGCCTGCTGGACTGGCTAAAGGGCCAGCCTGATGCTGCACCCCAGCCAGTCAGGACCATGTAGCACTCTGAGCAGTGATTTACAGAGCAGCTGTGCAGTTGCCTGGCTTCTCTCTTTGTCTGGCAAAATCTGTCTGCAGCTGTTGAGAGAAGCTTTCTTTCCTTTTTCTCTCCTGGCTTCCCCAAGGGTTACCATGCTCTTCCTTTTCTTGCCTTTGGCTCCCCTTTGGTCTGGACTGCATTTGGCCCCATGGCTGCCTCCCTGCCCTCTCTGGCAGACCCTGTGGTAGTTTCTCCCCAGTTTGGATTCAGTGCCACTTCAGGCAGGTTTGGGGAGCAGCAGGAGAGAGGGAAGCACAGGCCTGTGGTGGAAGCACTGCTGTCCCCAGGTGTCACACAAATTATCTTTGTTAGCCATGGTACTGCCAGCACAGCTCTTTTGCTGGGCTGTGGTTTCACAGGCTGGAGTTTTACAGTGAATCACATCTGAGCATGTAATTGCTTTATCTTCTAGTAACAAATCAGGTTGGACAACGAAGCCCAAATGATAAAGTACCTAATAAAGAAAAGTGAAAAATCAGATTCTGTTACATATTTGACTTTATTAAGTTAAGGAGCAGCAGATTTAAAGCATCTATTCTTGCTGCTGGTATTTTTTTTTTGGGACTGTTATCTCAGCAGTAGATTGTGTCTGTCCTGAGAAGCAGTGGCTGGAGACAGAAGTGACATAGAAGGATAGAAGGAGGTGTAGCCCTGCCTTCATGTAAGCTTCTCATGTGTGACCAATAACCACCATAAATAGATGGAGAACAGGTTTACAGCAGTACTGTCCAATGAGATTTTTGACTGAAGTACAGGTGGTTGCAGTGGCAACATATTTCCATGTTATTTTACTCTCCATGCAATATAGCTCCTCTAGAAGTTGCTGTTCTGAAATTTTGCCCTCCAGAATTAATCCTGAAGTACTCCAGAATGAGGCAGAGCAAGGCAGTCACTACTCCCAGTGGTCTTTTGCAGGTACTGCAGGCAAAGCTGGGGCTCTCAGCAGCTCCTGCTGCTCCTGGTGCCTGAGCCCAAGTGCTCAGCCCTGGGCAACACAGCATGAATGCTCTCCATGGGGGTGTGCAAAATGCCTGAAGGTAGAGGTTAAACCCCTGTGGGGAACTCTGAGCACAAGTGACTCTTTTCTTCTGCTTTATTTCCTAAACAGCATCATTTAGAGAAGGTGTCCCTTGTTTCTCTAGGAAATTGTGTCTTCTGGCATGGAGATTTTTTTTTTAAGGGTAGGCAAATATCGTGAGCATTCATTCTAAATGTGCTGGGTTTATTTTTAGACATGGGGCATTAATGAAACAAAAATATTTTTCAAATGAATGAAAACACTCTTCCTCTTAAATGATATGCAATGTACTAGTTTAGATTAATACCATGAAGGAAAACAAAAAACCAGCAAATAGCATTTCTAATTGGTCTTCTGGACACTTGAATATGAGATGGAATTAAGTGCTCCAGAATATTTTTAAAGGATAATGCTGCTGTTTTCTGATTGTACTTTGTATTTGTCCACAATGACTTGTTTGTCTGTTTGGCAAAACCACATCTAATGGCCTGTGAATCAAGCCCTCTGGTAGACCTGCAGTGTTTCCTGAAAGTGCACACATGAGGAGTCTCCCAGGGACTCTGTGCTCCATGTTTTCTCAGAAAACAAGCTCTACCAGTGTGACTTTTTGAAGAAGAAAAATTCTCAGGTTAAAATAAGGCTCTTTTCATCTCCTTGGAGGGTAGGTCCTTCCCCTGTCTTGTTTTTGAGTCTGGTGCCTCCTATATTACAGCCTCCAGCCCACTTCTCTGTGTCCTCAGGCAAGCCACCATCTCTCCATCACCACTGAGACTTCAGGGTGCTCCCTGTTCTTCCAAGGAATGGTATCCCAAGCCCTCAGGGTGTTGAATTGTCTCTGTTCTCTGTCATGCTCCTCCAAATTGTGGGGGCCTTGAGCTCTCTGAGGAGGGACAAGTCCCCTCTCTTCACAGAGGATCTGTAGTGTGAGAGTTAGGGCAAAGCAAATTGGCAGCTCCCCCTCCATTACCTCTACATCCAGCTGGGACAGAGCTGGGCCACTACATTTGATAATGTGGAATACTCCCTCTTTTGCAGAATGACTGTTTAATGCATTTTTAGAGCTGAATTTTGGAGCCTCCCTGAAGTTAGGGCATGGAAAAGTGATAGGAGTGAAGATGACAGCCTGGTAATGCCATGGCAGTTGTGTTGTCTTGTATATTGCCCCTTTGTATTGAGAGATCATGAAACTTGCATCTGGCAGGGGGGAGGCAGTAAATACTAATTGAATACAAATTGTTGTCAATTCACTGTAGAAACTTGAAACAACTTAGTAATATCCAGCTGCACAAAGTTGTTTCTTTGCAAGTTTATTTACATTTGTTTTATAGTCAGAAGCATGAGGAAGTGCACTGTGGAAGGCAACCAGAGCAACTCAATCTGCTGGTATGGGTTGAAGTGCCTAGACAGTAAAATTGCATTTCTGTTTTTTCTCTAAATAATTGAAAGGGGGAAAACCCTAACATCTTTGTCTGTAAAAACTTAGTTTATATGAAGGAAAGTTTACACAGCTTGTAGAGAATTAATTTGTAGGAAATGAAACCTCTGTATCTACTTCATCTTATATACATGGTCACCATCTCATTCCAAATCATACCACCACTTGGGTTAAAACTTTAGAGTTATCAGGAAGATTTCAGGTTTCAGAAAGAAATGCTTTTAATCTTAGATTGATCAAAAGTTAGAAAGAAGAAATATTTAATCTTACTTTATAGATTTTTAGAAGAGCTTGAATTAGTTTATCAGTAATTCTGCTCTTTGTTGTGGGACAAAATTAATATTGGTGCCACCAATATTAGGTGCAGCTAGGAGCCCATTTTGTGCTGGCCTTGCTCTGGTAAAGGTGGGTAAGAGTTACATTGGTCTCAGCTGGCAGCAGCTCTGCTGCTGAGTTTGGGACATGGATGCTGTAGGGATGCTCAACTGTGCTGGGCAGGAATGGGGAGGCATGGCCAATTTGTGGCCATGGGAACTGGGGGAGCTGTCAGTGTCACAGGAAAGCAGCATCAAAGTGATGGCCTGGGCTCTGTCTGCTGCTTCCCACCAGCTAGCAGAGGGTCAGGAGAAAGCCAAACTTCCCAGTCAAAGCTGAAAGGGAAGCTTAGAGTGTCTGAGGTCACTTTAAGAATGTAAAGAAGACAGACTCCTGAATGAACTTTTTATATCCTCTGATCCTCTGCCTCTGCACATCCTGCTCCCGTGGGCAGTGGGAATGACAAAAGCCTGAACTGTACTTGTAGTATTTTTAGTTCAGGCTGCAGTAAGAGGTGCTGGACATTTTATGGGAGAGCACATTTCCATGTGCCTTCAAAAACATTTGTTTTTATCCATAAGGCTTGGGCAGATGCCAGCTGCCATCTAAAGCCTCTGTGTAGGTGCAGCAGTTAGCTGAAGCAGGTATACAAGAACAAGGTACCTAAACTAAAACTGCATCCAAGGGCACTTGAAATCTGTGGCCAGTGAAGATGTTTTGGTGAATGTGCAACCCTTCTCGAGGTGCAGAGGAGGAGTCAATGAATCCAGGGGTTCAGGTGCACAGTCAGAAGTGGCTCTGTGTGGTTTTGGGAAGCTCCTGGGCTGCATGATGCCACAAGGCCTTGGCACTGATGCCATGTGGGACTCTGAGCAGTTGCCAGTATCCTCCAGCCCTCCTGTGGTGCCAAGTGAAACCTCCTGTTAGTAAAAACCTTCTTTACACCTGGAAGTAAAACTCCAGTGGGTTCATGTGATAAACAGGAAGGAAACAAAAGTGCCATTTCAGTGTTTTCACTAGATTTCCCTTGTCTTCCCAGGGAGTTTAAGTGCTTCCTTAGGCTTCCTTGGCCTCTGAAGCTCTCCTGGCCTTCCTTGTTTAGCCTGGCACAGCTTGAAGTTTTCCACTGAACCATTACCAGGCACTCATGGTAGCATCCACTCCCCCCACTCCATTTCCCTCCCATCCCCAAGCTGTAGATGTCTTTTAAAGCCAAAGCAAGAGCAATGATAAATAAATAGTGCAACCCAGGATTCCTGTGAGAGAGAAGGATACAGACTCAGAAATAATAAGGGTCATAAACATAAAGGAAAGGCAAACAGGAAATAATGGGGGGTACAGGTCGAGACACAGCAGGGGTTGGATGTGACTGGGACGTGGAAGTGGCAGCCACACTGCCAGCTGGTGGCTCTCAGAGCTGGCATTCTCTGACCCAGGTTGCAGTGGGTCATGGTACTCTTGTTTCATGGCCTCTGAGTGCTGGGGGCCCATGTGCCAGAGAAGTCCCTGTGGTGCTGCTGTGCTGCCCCAAAGGATCACCCCAAAGGCACAGTCAAGAGGTGCAGGCAGTCCCACATGGAGACTTGTTCTCCTGCAGACCGTGCTGGAGGTCTGCCATGGAGTCAGTCCAGCACATCTAATGAATACTGAATTCACTGCATTTTCTAAAGAAGAAAAAAAAATTAGATTTATTTTCAAGATGGATCATCATGTCTTTAACTTTTTTTCTTTTTTTTTAAATAAAGACCAGTGCATAGCAGGAGGGAACCTCTGCCACAAAAAATCAATATCAATTACTACCCTGTAAAAGACTAGGCATGCACGCTCGCTGTGGCAATGCCCAAACCCAATCCCCTTTGTGCAGGGAGTACTTAGCTCTTTCATAGCATTTGTGGCTGTAGTGGTGGTTGAGCTATTACAGGAACAATTGATGAGGCTAGCTGACGTCAGTACTTGACAAGAACTTCCTGTTTTAGAAGTAAAAATAAAAATGGGTATCTTTAAAAATATAATTTAAGGTAATCAGAATGCCATATAATAAGAACTCTGTTGCACATAATTGGTGCTCTCTCTCATTTGGCATTGCAGTTTGTCTGTATTCAATTTCCTCACATGGTGTGATTATTGCTTTTGATTATTACTATCTACATCTAATGACAAGTAAACTTCTGTTTTTTTTCCTCAATCCTTTCAAAATGACCTTGTGCCATTCTGCATTTAAGGGGAAAAATACACATGTACCTGGCTGGGCAGCATCATAGATAAATTTTGCAGTCACAGGTTGCTACTTCAGTCAGTATTCATGCTGGTTGGTTGGTTGGCTTTGGTGAGCAGCTGTATGTGAGCACAAGCAAAGACACAGAATTTCACCTCAGAGGTAAATTTCTTGTACTGCACTGGCACTTTAGTGTTTCAGGGTTAGTGGTTTTATGTCAAGGTCAGGCTGCAAATCAGCATTTTAGACTGAGCACCAGAGTCCCCATCTTTATCTCCTAATCTTATGTGCCGTCCAGTATTTCCGTGGATCTCCTGAACTATTCTGCAAAACTCAGTACAATACTTGAAACCCAAATATTACCATGTAACATTGCAGGGACTATATAAAAGCTCACAGAAGCATGGGTTGAAAGGAAGGTTTTGAACACTTCCAGTTAAAGGTTAAAGAGCCTTTCAAGCTGTAAAAAAACCAATCTTTTGTCCTTGTCCCCAGTCATGGCAGAGCTCCCTTTGCTTGGCCACTCAGGGGTGGTGTTAGAAGAACAGGGAAAGTAAGGGAGTGACAACCTTGGATGGGCATGGATGTGAGCTCCTCTCACCTGCCTCAGCTCAGGTGGGAATTTTGGAGGCACCACAGAGCTTTCCCCTGGTGCTGGCTGCAAAGGCAGCATGGTATTTTGCTTCTCCAAAGGCAGGCTGACCTCTCTGTTGCCCTATGGGTTTGGGCAGGAGAGAGTTTCTTTTCCAGCCTCCCTTCCCCAGAACGCTCTTCCCCCACAGCCCTCCATCGTGGCATTAGCTGCTTGTGTTATCACAGTTCGCCCCCAGTTAATCTGTTCCTTGGCTCTCTGTCCAGGGAATATTAATTTGAAAAAGAGGATCATCAACTTTAACAGCTTTTCTTTTCTGTGCCAGCTGCTGTAATTTCTCCTGTCACCTCTGAGGATTTTTCACTCAATAGTGAGACCAAGAGCTGTGCAGAAAATGCAGGGAAGTTCTCCGTTTAAAATGGGCTCTGCTCAAGGAATGCTCCCCCTCCCCAGGCAAAGGCTGAATTCTCTCCTCGGGTGTGTAGAGAGGGCCAGCTGAAATGTGCATATCTAAGTACCATACTTTTCTGAATGTTGACTCTTACAAGATTTTTGATGAGATTACTAGATGACCTCTTAAAGCCCTTTCCCACCCAATTATTTATTATTCTGGGTCGCTGTAAGATTTCATAATGGCTCCTTTATGACTCCTTACATAGTTTACTTGCTATTGAAGTTAAATGAATTGCTTAGTAAATTCCTGGATGCCCCTTTTTATAACTCAATTGAGTGCTGTATTTTGTGGCTCTGAAATCCTCTGGCACCTCATCTGTTCTCCATGAACTTTCAAAAATCACTGCTGAAGGTATCACACTTCCCTCTGCTAGCTCTGTTAGCAATCTCTGATGCTTGTCATTCGGTCCCATGGGTTTATAAATACTTGCCCAGGAATTCTTTTCATCTTTCCTTTTGATTTACTCATGATTCAACCAAATTGTCTGTAGAATCCAATCCTCAAAGTTGTTCCCCCGCCAATCCTGGCCTGTAAAAAGGCAGCAGTGATTGTGTAGAGACCTCAGTTTCCCAGTGTAGGAGAAGTGCTCTTGGTTAAGGCTGTCAGCTAAGACCCAGAAATACTAATTGCTGCTGTACATCAAGCAGCTTTCCTGCTCATGATTGCTAACAACACATTGGTCAGATAGCACACAAATTATTCTTCTATAAAGGAAAGTTGTTCATGAACCAAAAAAATATTTGGTCTGAATATCAAGACTGTCAGTACTTGAAGAACTGACTGCTCTGACCACATCTGATTTGATAATTTTGCTTCAAAATTCAGGTTCCATCAGGTCATCAGCACATCAAGTGGGCTATAACAAAATGTGATTAGGCAAGTTATTGTCACAATTGGAAGAATACCAATTTTTTATCCACTGATAAAAAAATGTCCTGAATTCCCTCAACATGAACACTGATAGTGATATAAATCTGATAAAATCTTTAGTGAACTGGGCTTAGTAAGGAATATGTAAGCAAAAATTCCCTTGAAAGTGTGAACAATCTTAAGTAATTTGGCAAAAACTGTAATAAAATAAATAATTATTCAGATAAGTTTTACATGGTTACCATATGCCACAAGCTAATGTGTAATTGAATTTAGATGAAGGAAATTTCCATTATATAAAGGTACATTTAAGCAGATGAGAAACAAATTTAGTAGCAATCAAAAAATTATATTAAAAAAATGAAATAATTTCTAGTTATCAGGGGCACTTTTGTTGAGGGAATCCTGTGACAATAAGCCATATGGACCAATCATATTTCTGACTATGTGCTGGTATCAAAACACTCTGGCCTGTAGCAGAAGCTGTTTAGCTCTGCTGAAAACCCTTCCTGCACGTTTACAGTCAGAAAATCTTCCATGTGATCTGGAGAAGAAAGGCACTGAGGTCCTGATTCCACGCACACGCATATGTTTACACCCATGAATTAGAGTGGGAACATTCATGTGCAGAAAGCTGAGCATATGTGTTAATCTTTACAGGACTGACATGCCCAGTCCTGATACAGATCCTTGATGGAGCTTGCTTTCCTGCCAAGTGTTTATCCTAAGCTCCAAATGGGCCAGTCCTCCCTCACGGCAGGGTGTGAGCTTCCCCCACAGCAAGATCTGCCTGCAGAGAGATTTCCCACAGCAGTTCCAAAAATATGTCCTCAGGAGAATACTTTTCCCTACCTTCTGCAAGTCTCAGCCCATGTGACATTCAAACTTTTTTCTTATGTTGCATCCCTCCTTTATTGTAGAAAACATCACTGGCTGGTTTTTTCCCTTTCAGGCTTTTCCAGAGACTTGCTCTTCTATTTCAGTAGCTTATCAGTGCAGTTGATCTCCACCTATGGATAAAAGGAGCAGTGGAGTTTAATGTATCCATCCATCGTTTCAGACCTCAAATTTTACTTTAAAATTGGCAAGAATGGGGTAGGACTTGTATAGAGATAACCAACACTCGTGTAACCAAATATTATTTCAGCTTCTGCACTCCAATAGTTACAAGTGGCAATAACTAGATTATTAGATTTCACCAAACACAGGCAGTATTTTGATGTGTGGGTGTCAGTTGAAAAATAGACCATGATCTTTAGAAGAGCCCATGCTGTGATATTTCTGAATAGTCTGAATCCACACCGTCTTTGAGCTCTGCTCCTGTGATCACAGCTCTGTCCCTGTCCTCCCTGATGTGTCCCTTCTCTTTGAATAATTTTATTGTGAGAAATCCTGTTGAGTAACAAACAATATTTTGCTGAGATCTTCAAGTAAAGCACTCATCATTTTCTCTCCTTCTTCCTCCCCCACACTTTCATTTGCTTTCACACTTGTAAATGTCCCTTCTACAGCTGATCACTTACTGTTAAATATAAAATAATGGAAATCTAGCTGGTAGATTTTCCTGAGAGAGATTATAGGTTCTTAAACAAAACCATTGCATCCAAAGACCATACTGAGTGACTGATGCACAACTTCACCAACTGGTGTTTACAGCTGAAATATTGCTGCAACGTTTGCTGTGTATGTGAACAACAACAAACTTTCCATTGTGTATGTAAACAAAATCCTCTGCAATCTTGTGCATCTGTACAACAGACACCAGGGAACATCCACATTCATGAAGGTAATGGAACATTTTTTCAGTTAGCCATTTAAATGGTACTTAGTAGAAAAGCTGAACTGAAATCCAGGCACAAGGGTTTTCTAAACAGGGTGATAATAGAAATTCTGCAATGTACTCAAACCTAGGTCATTTGTATTCCTAGAAGCATCACAGTTTTCTGAGCTTCCTGAAAGTGTGATGTGTATCTCTGTTTCCCACATACATTACTCCATAGACATAAGTCATCTGTTAAAACAGGCTCTATAATAATCCAAGAAGTGCCTCTGTATCTACTGTGTTTGTTTTGGCATTTGTGCTCTAGGCAGATGCACAGGAGGAGGGGGTGATGGCTGTCCAAGGGCCCTGTGACACTTGGGGACAAGGAAGTAAAATCAAGACATTTGTGATGTAAAAGTCTGCTCTCCCAGTCCTCTCATCTTTTATAAAGACAAATGGATCACAAAATCTGGATGACAGGAATAACCAGGTATGTGTCTGTGTTATGTGCATCCACATGGCTTCAGCCCCAGGACCTTTGCTTTGGCACCTCCAGGAGCTTTTCTGCTGTGTTATTAAGCAGCACAGCACAATGGTTACTTTCACAGTAATCACAGTAAAAGAAGAAGCGCGTGTAGGACACACAAAATTGCAGCCCTGACCCTGGGGGCCATTTGTCCAAGCCAAAGAGACAGTGCTGGGATGAGGATGTGCAGTAGCATGTTTTGGAGTGCTTTGCTAGCAGCTAAAGTCAAACTCTTCTGTTGTGGATTGCTCAAGGAACACACTGCCCAAAGCCAGGTATAAGTCTGCTGCTTAGCCCAGGATCTTTCCCTTGGGGTGTAGGCATTGGTATAGTTAACAGGTAAATGTCACACAGGGACCAAAGAGGAGGAATTCTCAGAGTATTGTGTTTTTAATTCAGTCATCCTGTGAGCTCTCCATTGAATAAAACAGGACGTGGCAGATATTCAGTCCTTTATTACTTAGAGGAACTTCCTAGCTCATTGGAAACTTGGGAAGATCTTATCTGATCCCACACTGGTACCTGGTACTATTGCAGTGATTGTTATTCTCTATCTGCACAGACCATGCCAGGCATGGGAAGGGCAGTGTTCCTTGGTAATATGTCGAAAAAAATCGAAGTGACAGGATGTCCTTTGCATGTGTGTTTTCAAAATATCCCATCCCAGCAATGGCAGCATGGACTGTGAAAGAGGAGAATAGCTGTGACTTTCTGTTCCCAGAGGGCCTTTAGCTGACTGGCACCTGAGTATTCATGGATGGTAAGGTGCACTATTTTAGCTTTTTCTTTACATTTCATCCAGCTGTGCTTTGAAGGTAGATAGTTATCAGCATCAGTAGGAGTTGGAAGCAGCAAGGAATGGCATAGCTCAGAGTACTTCTGCTTTGGGATGGTGCTGTGGAATTACTGTTTAGCAATCCAGAGGCTCA
Source organism: Ammospiza nelsoni (assembly GCF_027579445.1). NCBI lineage: Eukaryota > Metazoa > Chordata > Aves > Passeriformes > Passerellidae > Ammospiza > Ammospiza nelsoni. The sequence continues at coordinate 29,624,029 of NC_080640.1, read as the reverse complement.
CTGCATCACCAACATTTAACATATTCAATTACTGCAATCTTTGTAATTTGTTGCAGCATACCATTCATTGGTAATGTACCTGAAACAAGAAGGACAACAAAGAAAGCAGTGAAAAGCTTTGTAGCTCTCATTTTTCCCCATGGAAGGTATTTTCTGTGCATGGCAGATTATACTTCTGATTGAAATTGTAACAAACTAACAAAATGCAGATCTGTTGAATGCAGTTAATCTTTGTCAATAGCACACATACACTAAGGCACAAATCTTCTCCATGAAAAGTCCTCAGCATTAAGAAGCAATTCCTGTAACAATGGGGTTTTTTGCCTTGTGATAGTCCCACACACCTACTTATGTAGACATTCCAGACGTGAAATTACCTGAAATTGGACAGATGTCTACAAAAAATAAACATTCAGAATTCACAGAAAGAGAGAAGTATTAGGAATTATTCTTCAGGCTGCAGCAGTCAGCCCTGAAAATAACATAGCAGGGGCTGGAAAGCATAGCTCAAGTTAATAACTTCTCTATTGTAGGCTTCATAGTGGCACAGACTCTTTTTGAAAGGGCTGAAGAGGAGCAAATTCTCCCTGTGCACCCTCTGGTTGTGCCATTGCATAACTGCAGCAATGTGCAGCCTTTGTTAGCTGTTTTAGAAGTGGGCCATGTCTGCAGAGCAATCCTGTAACAAGGTGGCAGTGAGACAGGATTTCATTCATGTGTCCTCTGAGCACAGTTGCATGCTCTGCTTTGCTGTCCCATCCAGCCTTTTTTTAGTGAATGCAGTGACCAAAATTAATGAGGGAAGTGGGCTAGGTTTTTTACTTTGCATTTGTTTTTGGTTACTTTTCGTTCTTACTTGGCTGTTTTTCTTTCTTCCTTATTCCCCCTTGCCCTCCTTATCGCTGCAGATGATTAAGTGTTGGAGGGAGCGCCTGATGTGCCTTTTCCCCAGGCTGGAGCTGGCCCCACTGGCAGCAGAGCCCCTGCTGTGGCTGTGGTAGGTGCCCTGCAGTCCTTGCTGTGCCCCCTGTGTGGTGCCTCTTGCCCTGCCTCTCCCTGTGGGATGCTGCACAAAGTCAGGCACCCACCCTGCTGCTCCCGTGCCTGCCAGAGGGTGGGAAATGTTATTTCTGGTGTGGAAATGGGCTCCTCTCTCTTCCATGCCTGTGCCCAGGGAGGAGAGTGTGTGAGGAAATGGCAAGTGAAATACTGTAACTCACATCTGAGCAAGTGAGCCCCATGTGCCAGGTGATATGCTAGGTTGAGTGGGTATGTTTAAGGTTGCTGAAATCAGTATCTGCAAAATGAACTCCCACTTTTCACTTTTCCTAACAATGCATTTATTTCTCTATTCTTGTAGTTTTAGTTAACAGTGGTATATGCTAGTGTAATGCAGTAATATCAAATGCAAGTGTGCAATTGAGATGGCCCCAGGTCCAGATCCAGCCTGAGAGAAGGCTCTCAGTGCCTCTGGAGCAGAAGTGCAAGGAAGAAATTGTTGGAGTAGCTTCTGTGGCTACTCAGCTCTCCCCTGTCTATGAGCTGACCCACAATGTGCAAAAGCAATCGTCACTGTGCCCTCATGTGAAAACACAAACCCACTTGGGCAGCTCTTGGGATTTGCATTTGCCAAGTTTATCCAAGTTTCTCGGTGATTTATGCAGTGTTAGTAAAGAAACAAAGAGAAGTGAGGCTCCACTGGCAGGAGGCAGCTGTGAGGCAGGTCTGAGGCAGGTCTGTCAGCTGGCAGGTGCTTCTGCAGTGAGCAGCACGGTGCTGTGGGGCTCAAGCCACTGCTCCTTTGTGCAGACATGGGGCCATAGTTTGGTACTGAAGTTTTGGCAACAATTGAAATGAAATGAAATGCCTTGCAGAAGGGTTCAGGGCCACTGATTTTTTGAGACAGAGAATTGTGTGGTGGGAAGCTTTTGTAAGACTTTGGAGATTATTTTATACTGCTTAGCTTGTGGTACATGTTACTGTGAATGCTGTGCCAGAGTAGCACATGGGCACTGAGAGATGGACCATACACCATGTTCAAAACTGACTTCTCACCTTCTCCTAGTTTGAATGAATGTGAATGAATACATGAGTACACAGACCTGCTAATTTCACTGTAAATACTGAGATACACCAACACAATCAACCAAGCCAGCCTTGAACCAGTTTAACGAACTTAGATATGGAGTGGTTTATGGCAAAGGCTTTAACTCACACCCAGCTGTCTGTCAGCCTAGCTAGAGGGTCTCTGAGATGTTCCATGTGACTGTGAAGAGTACACAATGCCATGGCATAATTAGAGGCAGTGAAATAATGATAATACCTGGATGTCCAAGAACAGAAAGACTCTGAAGACCACTTGAGAGCCTTTTTGGTATACTAACCTGTATCCAGGATCTCCAGAAATCCTAAGAAATATCCTACTTCTTAGGATGCCTAAGAAATATGAGTCCAGAAATTGAATACTTCACATGCAGCTACAAAGCAGAAGTGCCATCTGGTCTAAAAGCAAATACCAAGGAGAACTATCTCATTACTATAATTTTCTCCATCACAAGGAGAAATATCCCATTACTCTTAACCATGTGAGAACTATGTTTTAGGCAGGATTTATGCCAAATCATCTAGTATCAGGAGGGATGAAAACAAAGCAAATCCAAGCAGGTTCATTTCAGAGGTAGGCACAGTCTCCAGCACACCATAGTTTGAAAGTGTACCATTTTTCTTGCATAAGGCAAGAAAATACTTGAATTAGGGATGGCATTAGGAACTGAGCTGCTTTACTGGTGATGAACAGCCATGGAGCTGCTACAAAGCAGCAACCTCTGCCTCAACTGTATGGTAAGGAGTGTGTGACATGGAGGGAAAATCAAAGCTGCCTTTTAGTTATCTTTGCTTTAGCCTTTCTTCTAAATACTAAATAGGTATTATCAATGCAATTATCAATGCAATATTCATGCACACAAGTTTTGTGCCATGCTGGTGGTTTGGAAGTTACCAATGAAGTTATTTTCATACACACCAGGACATCAATTCAGCCCATTCACAGCCCCTTCCCTCTCCATCACTAGCTTTAAACCATATAAATGAATTGTAATGCCAGTCATTTCAGCAACACAGATGTTTGCAATAAGCAGGCAGCTGAGAAGTGTAAAGTGAAGATGAATGTATCATTAGTATGCATAAGTAAACTTTTGTGGCCCATTTGTCAGATCAAGCTGAATTGCACTGAATCAGTCTTTCCAGATTACAAATGTCTTGTATTAAAGCAACAGGTTTTTAAGAAGACTGGGACATGTCCTACTCTGATTGCTCACTGTAAATACTTTAGTGCAGAAACTTTGTCCAGGATGTTCTCTCTCTTGGCTTTGGAGGTAAAAGCTTAGGTAAAAGCTCTATTATTCCCAGTCTGAGACCTCATTGTGTGAGAGGCTTCCAGATCCTTTCCTATCAGGGAGAGGTTCCTAAGAGTTATCAACTACTGCATCTATGACAAGATGTTCCAGTGATATATAGATGTGTTCCTTCATTTGTTTTTAAGTTGCTCTTAAACACTTTTTCTTTGGAGCAATGTTTCAGCCAAACAAGACAGGAAGGTAGATTATTTTTTTTTTTGCCTTTAAACTACTGAACATTTTTAAAAGTGAGCTATGCTTCAGTGTTTTTTGGCACATGGAATCCATCTTAATGTGGAGTACATGACAAAAAGTGCCATGCTTTCTATAAAGATCTTAAGGAGAATGACTGAGCCCCAGTACCACATTGTAAATTAACTATTGTCCTTTGTCAGCATTGAGTGTGCCCCGTCATGTCAAATAACCACAGCTGGCATCCTGTCTATGAGCATGACCCCGTTCATTTCATTCACCCAGCAGTGAATAATTCATATAGCAAGTTTTACCCTGGGCAAAATACACTGACATGGAGTCACTAAACTATAGTCATTCACAGAACAAAATAGTTATTCATGCTTTTAATGTGAACCACTAAATCTTGCCAATTAAATTTGAGAATGAATCGAATTAATTCATTTAACATCATCTGAGCTCACAACACTGTTGTTGCATGCTTGCTGTGCTTGGCTTTACTCTTTCCCTTTTTGTTTTTTCAATTTCTACCTGGAAACTGATATGCTGGGCTGAGCAGGTTTTAGTGAGTCCTGTCTGGGGGAAGATCTTTGCAGGAAAGAAGGTAATTCCTAAGTCATGATGCAGCTCCCTCAGCTGATGGAGTTAATAATCAATTACTAGATGATATTGTGGTTATTGATAGCATTTTATGCAGCTAAGCAAGCAATGATTGCTCCCAGAACTGTCCTTGCCTCCTGATGTGTACCAGGGCAGGGTGTGATGCCTCCCAAGACCAAGGGGATGTGGCTGGAGCAGGATCTTACCTTTCCCCTTGGTGGTGGCTGCTGTGCTCCCAGGGGCTGGGAGATGAGGTGGGCCTGCTCCAGAGATGGAGGGAAAGCAGTCAAGCCCTCGTGCTTCTTGTGAGACCCTGCCTGGCACATTGCTCCTGGGTAATAAATAGGCAATGGTGCTGCTCAGGTGGCAGAGGAACACCTGCAAGTGAGGTGGAGCAGATGAGATAGGAAGGGATTACTGTGCTGGTCTTTGCATAGCTTGATTTTTGATCAGGGGGGAAGAAGCCAGCCACAAAGTCATTTTTGTGATGAGCTGCTAAAAGCTTCCTCTGTGCCTAGCAAAACTAATTGCTGGCTGGCTCTGAGAACAGGCACAATGCTAACCAATTAGAAAAGCTGATAATGCCTCTATGATAACATATTTTAAAAAGACAAAACCATGGGAACTCTTTCTTTCTGATGTCCAAGGGATAGCCATGCCTTGGCTATTTCAGTCAGTCTCCAACAGCTTATATAGTCTAAGGCCCCTCATATTTTCTGGTTTTTGTTCAATTACTGGGGGTTTTTTTGGTCAGTTTTCTGTTTTCTTCCCAGATGTGTAAAGTTACTTGTTTGGAAAATAGCAATGGAAAGATGCAAGAAAAAGTGTGGTTACCTTGCAGCTGGCTAAAAGCTGTAACCCTGCTGTCAGCAATTCAGCTGAAGTAGGTTAGATCCCTTGCTGCCACCACTCATCCAGCTCCATGTTCAATGTCAAGTGTAAAATTTGGTATGAACTCTTGAGTCTTCCAAGCTGACTAGGTCACTTTTGAGATGAAGTTCACTTTTGAGATGATTTGCTTGGTTTGGCACAAAATAATTAGCTGAAAACTACTTATCTTAACCTCCTGGAAAAATAGATCATATTCCAAAACAGCTGCTTCCTTCTTAAAAATCACAGCTTCTGATCTGTGTAATGTAACACTGACAAATCCACATTGCTGCTTTTATTGTAATTAGGGCTCTGTGTGCTGTGTTGTCACAGCCTCTGCACAAGGCCTGCTCCCTGTGTGTAACCAAGTGAGGTGGGCAGAGACAGTGGAGAGGGTTGGGTTTGGAGCTGGACACCATGTGGAGAGAGGACACTGCTGTCATGGACTCTGCTGGCTTCATTGCCTCAGAATGGCACAGCAGAATTGTGCAGAATGGGTCTGTACCTGTGTCTGATCCCCTGGACAGGTCTCACAGCAGTAGAAGAGTGGTCTCAGCTCAATGTGAACTGCAGCTGCCTTCACTGCAGGAGCTCAGGTGTGCAGGCCCAGGCTGTCTAATGGGTGTGACTATTCCAGCATGTTTTACTTAGGATCACAGTTCACCCAGAAAACCCCCCCTGGGAGCTGGAAGGAGCAAGGGGATACATGTGCATGGTTCCAAGCTTCTCCATGTCCCCTCTCACCCCTCATTCCTTGCTGCCAGTGCCATCCATGGGAGGTGGTGGTCCTTTGGTGCCACCTTCCTAATGTGATGCAGGCAGAGGAGCTCTTAGGAGGCTCCAACAGCTCTACCAGAGACAGCAGCTTCTCACTGGGCACTCACTGGAACTTAATATGCACATTGGTGATCCATAAACTGAACCAAACAGAGCACAACTATCTCTCCCCCAGTGACCCCCTTGCAAGAGAGGTTATGTCCCTGTATGAGAAATTCTGGGTGAAGTGCAGTTTGTGTGGGTTATCTGGGGCATGGGCTCAGTGCAGTCAGTCTTATTTTCATGTAATTTTTAAGGGGAAGGGGTATGTGAGCTGTGAGTTATTGTTATTTTTTAAAAAGGAAAACTATGATGTAACTCACTTGCATTTTAGTGAATTGGCTTTCTGACCCTTTTTTCCTTGAAATTGCTCTGGTTTCCCTCCAAAAATCATGCTGCTAGAGAGAAGGGCCCCTGCCCTCTCTTGATGGCAGGCTCTGCTTCAGCTTCTGTGAGGCAGAAGCTGAGGGATTGCTGTAGCTGGCAAAAGAAGGCATGGGAAGAGGCAGTGAATAAACATTAAAACTAGATAAATTCAGGCTCAGTAAAGGTGAACATTTTTCACAGTTGGTAGATTTTAACCATTGGAGTAATTTTTGTGGACTTTTGGTGGATATTCTCTGTCACTTTAAAGCTTTTAAATCAAGCCTGCAGGTACTTTGGTAAGCTTCAAGCAGAACTTGCAGACTTGATTCACAATTGCTTGAATGAGGTCTTTTGGCCTGTTTTGTACAGCTGGACAGAGCAGATGGTCAGAAAAGGATCTCCCTAAGAGATCTGTGTTTAAATAAGCAAACAAACAACCCCCTTGAAAGTGATATCCACACATACAGATGGATGAAAATTACAAGTCCTTGGCAATGCTAGAAAAGGAGATGTTTGTGTCTCCTGTAACTGACCCATTTTTGGTGTTCCAGATGCAGGCTAATTTGCAGGGAAATCTGGTAAACTGTTCACTCTGAGGACAATGTGAGGATGTGGGACTTGTTGGGGGAATGACCCCCAGACCCTACAGCCCCATGGTGTTGACAGGAGCAGCCCCTGGTGCTTCCTGACTTTTGGATTTCCACTTTTGGATCCCTGCTATCCCTGCTTCCTGACTTTTGGATTCCCACCCTCACCTGAGTGAGGTGCTTTGGGTCTCTGAATAGCCAGTGGCCAGAGGGATGCAGAGCAAGGCAGCACATGGGGAGGCTGAGCTTCTCTTTAAAGCCAGCTGCCCAGCCTGGGTGTGTCTGTACAGCTCTGGGTGCTTGGATCAGGCTCCTCTTTTCTAAGAGCCAACCTGGGAAGGCCCCAGCCATCCCAGAGAATGTCAGTGAACAGTTGGAGCTCTTCATTAGAGAAAACCTAATTAGACGTTTATTATTTATGTGATTTTACATTAATGGCCTGGCAACAAGATTTATTTCTCAACTTATTTGTTTCACAATGTGGTCTCTTCAGCAATCAATTGATATTTGGTTAGCTTAATAACTATCTTGTTAAAATTAAATTAAATGCTACTCTGATTTAACTGTATTAAAATAAATGTTGTCATTGTTAATGAAATGCAAATAACTATTTAAATTGTGGCAGTGCTTCATTGAGTTGCCACTGTTGGGTGGAAGGGTGTTGAAGAACATGCCAGTGAGGCGGGGGATGGCAGGAAATGCTGGAGCTGGAACCCCTGCCAACACCAGCAGGGCAAATGGAAGCTTTCCCCAGCTCCAGCAGGTCCTGGGTGATAGCTGCAGTGGTGCATGAAAGCAGTTCCTCTGTTTAGCTAGGATATCTGATCTTACGACTTTCACTATCTGATATGCCCACTGGGCTAGGAATTAAAACACGCAGGCTATGAGTATCTAGAAGCAGGTGGAGATCCCTTATGTCTAAATAAATAACAAGGAGTTAAAATGAAGGGTCCTCAAGCTTTCCCTGCAGTGTGGGACAAAACCTGCCAGAACATTGGTCTCTGTGCTTATTCATTCATTTCCTGGCACTGGGTGTTCCCATGCACAGAGGCCTGAGCCTGCTGCCTTGGCTCAGGGATAGCAAGGAACCTCTGCAGGTTCCTGCTGTGCAAATGCCTGCCCCTCTCATGTCCCTATAACACCCCTTCCTCTGGCAGGCAGCAAGCACAGACATGGAAAAAGGAGTCAGTTCGGGCTGCAAATAAGGATTTCTGAGCAGACAAAGCAGCTCACTTGTCTCTGCTGCTCCTTGGGTCTGAGGAGAAATCCCTGGGTGCAGGCAGACTGTGGACCTCTCCAGACCTTTCCATCCCTGCAGACGGAAAGAATGATGCCCATACAAAAGTTAAAACATGTCCAGAGCTTTCCACTGATATGGATGCCTCCATGAAATAGTAGAAGCAGCAGCTAAAGTTAGCTAGAGTCATTAGGAGAGAAGTCCTGATGTGTTGCCAAAGCTTTAAGCTGAAACTATGCAATCTGAAATGTGTGGTGGGTAGAGCTGATCCAGCTTCCTTTATAGTGGGCATGATTGCACTTGTGACTGCAGCAGGAGCCAGGGCAGGGCTTCCTGAGAGAGAGAGAGAGATGGGTGAATGCAAAGGTCAACCTCCACAAGTAGGGTCAAGTGTGCACCCTGCATTCAGAGGGGTCTGTGTGCTGCCCAGAACAATGAGAAAGTTAATACAATGGTGCTGCACAAGCAACTGCTCTTGTCTTTTGTTTACATGTGCATGTAAGTTGTTCATTTGTATCACTAGTGGCCAAATTTGTATGCACAAGTCCTTTTTACTGAGTTGTAAGTACTGTAAGGACAGTTGCCTGTACAAAGTTGGATCAATGCCTGCAGAGAAATCCTTGAAATAACTAAGTCCAAAAAAGGATGGGCCACAGGGTGAGTTCCCAGTCTTTCTCTCTGAAAGCCTGAGCACATCCAGACATTTAATATTTACACAAATGTGTAAGCAGTTAACTGGGAAGCAAAGAGCAAACTCCTAAAACAAACCCTGCTGCTGTTTGTAACTCTTGTATTTTTGCTCATATGTGTTACCAGTTATTGACACAACTGCAAGGAGCACACATGCATGCTATAGGGAGGCATGATTTAAAAACAATTATTTTATTTTCATTTCTGGATATAATGATGCAACAGATCTAAGTCTGGGGGATATAATGGATAGAATGAAGAATCAGGAAAAAAACAGAGGTGAAGTTTAGCTCAGTATGAAGTGTGCAAAGATTTAGACTTGGTGTGGTTTTCAATAAACTTAGATGAGCAACATATGATGCCTTGTGTTATATTAATCTCCAGTGCTTGATGTTTCATGTGATTTTCCAGCAGCTTTCATTTATTGAATTCCCTGCTTAGATTTTTAGTGAAAAGCAAAGAAGATTATGAAACATCCCGTTTTTAATTCTAATTTAATTGCATACAATTAGCTAAATACATCATTTGTTACAACTCCAGTTAATACATAGTTAAATGTAATTTTTACAATAGTGTGCCAAATGGCATATTAATAATATTTGATATCATTAGCATTCAATTGCAAAAATATTTGCATAGTGTTTATTAGGATGTGATATGATGCATTTCTGCATTGGTTGACTATGTAGGTGACTAAAGATTACAAAATAATTCTCACCCCAAAGCCTGGATTTTAAAGCTTCCAGATTTGTTTATTTTAGAAAAGAATAGTCAAGTTCCTGACACTATTTTTGTGGCATGATTTTCTAGAATAAGTGTATTCAGCCTTATTCCTGTCCAGACCATACTTCTGTAGCTATAGCTGAACCCCAGTTCCCTGAAATTTGGTTTCTTTCTCTAATTTTCTATCTACCAAAAATGATGAGGGGAAAATTGATCCTGCCTTGAGAATGAGGGACTGGAGCAAATGATCTCTGTGGGGCCTTTCCAACACTTTTTCTTTGATCCTGCATAGTTTGGAGCTGTCATACATCCAGCCAGATCATGGTGGAGTAAAAGCAAACTGATGTCCAACATTTGGCTGCCACATCTATACTGAGAAAAAGAGAGTGGTGCAGCTCCAGCCACCCGCTCAGTGGTTTTATAAGAACTGTGCTGGTGAGACAGGGAGATACAGGGCCCTCTCCTGGCTTGGTGTTACTGCCACTGCCCTGAGGGATTTAGTGCTGGGTTGAACCCCTACCCTCCGGGGTTCCAGCCTCCCTCCACTGCCCTGAGGGATTTAGTGCTGGGTTGAACTCCTGGCCTCCAGGCTTTTCCCTGAGTCCTGAGAGTCTCCCTGCCTCCCAGCTGGAGGGAGCTGCTGTGGTTCCTGGCTGTGCTGAATGCCCTTTGCTGCAGGGCCTGGAACCCATGGCACCACACAGTAATACACTGTGCTGCAGTTGCAGAGGAATTGAAGTGCTGCCTGGTGTTGTGCAGCACAGCAAACCAGCAGCAGCTTGTGCCAAGATGTCCCAGCCAGCAGTGTGCCAGAAACATCAGGATATTGCAAGAGAGACTTGAGACTAGATTCCATCCTGGGTTTGAATTTTGTCTCTCCTAGCCCTAGGGATGGTTCACTCCTGTCTGGCCCAAAAGCAATGACAGGAAGCATTTGTTAACTTGAAATGACATTTGGCCACCCAGCATCTGGGCTTGCCTTTCCAGGGCTGCAAGTACTTCCAGGTGTTTGGGGCAGACCCATATGTACAAACATCTTTTTCAAGAGTAACAGTGCTCTGCCACTTGTGCTGTCTGCAGTGTGGAAACAAAAACAAACAGGAAACCTTAGGGATGAGGGTCAGGCAGAAACATAGGTTCTGGCAACTGGTTGGAAACATTTAATAAAAATGACTAATTTAGAAATATCAAGATGAGGTGTTATTTTAGTTGTGGTGCCAAGTTCTGGGTTGAGTGGCCTGGAGGATGGAGTTCCTAGATGTTATGAGCAGAAGCTGCAGCAAAGCAGTAGGACTCTGTATTTATGCAATACTATGACATTGAGATTTGCTGTGAAAATAACTACAAGCCACTGCAACTCAAGAAATGCACAAACTGTGCCCCAGAGCTGCCTTTGCATTTCCCAGGGATCACCTCTGAAAAGAGGGGAGTTCAATCTGTGTTTTTCCTGGAGTCTTTGGGCTGCATACCTGTGTTTCTATTGGTGATAACCCCAGGCAGGCTGTGAAGGCTGCTTGACAGCTGTGGGGCATAAGAAGAAGAACAATTGCTTTGGGTTTCATTGTATCCTTCTGGATTTTTGTTCAAAGTACACTTACAGGACACTTGTGGGGGGTTTCTTTATTTCTTTCCTTCTTTCTTTGTCTCTTTTATTGTCTTGAGACAAAACTGTTTAGCAACAGAGCTTTGCAGAGTGGAAAGTAAGAGAAGAGAGAGGTGAGGTGAACATGAACTGGTTTCCGCAGTCTTTGACAGCTCATCTGGTGGGAATAATGAGTAATTTATGTAGCATTCCCCACTTCAGATTATCAAGTGGCTAGACTGAAGCTGGGAAACACTCCAGGTCCAAATCAGATACAACAAAGGGGATATTTGTAGTCCTTTGTGTATTCCTTTATTCTACTCATTTTTATTAATTTCCTGATACTGAAAGTATTTAGGGGGGTCTGGGAAGGAAGACAAAGTTTCACATCCCACACTCTGTCCTCCTGGTAGTCGCTCAGGGTGTTGGGATCAGCACATTCATGGCAGGGCCTGTGAGGCTGCACTGTGAGGTTTGGATGAGATTCAGCATCAGGTACTCTGCCCTGCTGTGACAGAATCTGTCATGTCCTTGATTGAGTCCATCATTGATCAGTGAGAAGAAATTGAAGAAATAAAGTATTTAGGTTTAGTTTACCATAGGAAAGGGTCACTGAGAAATACCACCAAATCATTTGCAGGTCTACAAGCAAGTCAGCAGCCTCTTCAGATCCAGACTGGCACTCAGTTCTGCTTTGTCCCAGAATCTGGCCTACCAGAGGATGGCTGCCTCCTTGGTAAAAGCACAGCAAGGGCAAAACTGGAGTCCCTGTCCCTGCAGTCCCAGCCCATAAACGAGCTCCTCTCAGCTGTGTCTGGCAAACAGCCTGGATTTGTAACCTAGTGGCAGTGTGTGCAGTCCCATCTCACTCACAGTCAGCATCTCTATGGGTGTCCTCTCCTGTCCCAGGGAAGGATGAAGGTCAGAGAAGAACTTGACCAGGGATGTAACATTTCCCATCTGGCCAGGGCATGCTGGAGACAAGTTCTCATCTTGGAGCAGTTCAAAGAAAGGCAATTAAATCTCAGTAAATTCAGAAAGCAGTGTTTTCCTTGAAAAGCTCCAGAAAAAAAAGCTGAGGAAGAATGTGGTCCAGATGATTCTAGATGCTGACCCATCAGCTGCTGCCTCTGAAATGGTCATCTCAGCCTCATCCCTACTTCCATGGGTCAGGATGATGCTCTGGGGCCTGAACATGCCAGGGGAGCTGGGGTGACCTGTTCAGATCCCTGGGAGTGCTGCAGCTCACTGAGTCCTGCTGGCTCTCCTCACTCTTTGGAAGGCTTTCTGCTGCTGGGTTCTGGTTGCTGGAAGTAGACTGGGAATTGTCTCCTGTTCTGTGAAAACAAAAAGAACCAGCAAAATCCAAACAAAACCCCTTAGAGGTCTTTTCCTACTGCAGCTATGCTGCAGTATAAAGAGTTAGGATAACTTTTGTTGGTGGGGGCAAAAAGAGATTTTGGCTGGCAGTATATTTTGCCTGTTTTGCTGCTAATGAAATCACATGCTACCATAATGCTTAAGGGCATATCACCTTACAGATTGTAAGTAACTTTTTTGGATAACTATCAAACAAATTTAAATGTGTCCTACTTACATTATTTACATGAGCTAGGCTTATAGGAAGTAATGTTACTTTTCCACTGGAAATCTTTATAGAAAATTTAACATTTCTATTAGTTTCTGAACATGTATGTCCTTGAAAAAAACATGCCATCAGTTCCTCTGAGCCTGATACTCTCCAGCTGCAATCCCTTTATGCCATTGCACTGTCTTTTGTAGACAGCATTACTCGCTCTGCTTTTATACCAGCATGTCTGGAAATAGCATTAGCTTTCCTACCTCCAGTCAGCATTATTGGGCACTAATCCTCTTTGGCAGTGGGAGCAGCCAGCTCGCTGCCAGCTGCTGGCAGGGCTCTGGGAAGCCCTGGAGTTGGTGTCAGTTTTAGAAGTTGAAAATGCATACAGTGTTCAACAGAGAAGTATCATAAGTTTCTTTAAGATGAGTGAGCACACACAACATTTAAGGCAGCTCTTAGGATGGGCCCTCTGTACTCCCATGAGCATTGGGTAGCTGCTAAGAGAGGAAAACAAAAGTGAATCATCTATTTTTACCATTCTTATGGCAATTTACTCTGCTAGCATCTCAATATCTCAGTTTGTCTGTAAAATGGACAAATTGCTCATCTGGACACTCCACCACAGAATAATGAAGCTTATCTAATATCCTGCAATGATAATGTAAAAGTGCAACCAAAAGGGCTGAAAGGAGAAATTCTTATTCTGATTCTGTGAGTGGAGGAAGTGAAACAGAGAATGGTGATGACCTGTCAGAGGGGGCAGGTGGCAGGAGCCAGGTTTCCTGACACTCCCTGCTTCTCCTTTGGGGCATCAGGTGTGCAGTCAGGAGAAGCAGTAGGGACACTGCCATAACACAGGAGTCTTCTTGTACCTCTTGAAGCACTGTGGCTCTGTAAGCACCCATGCCTGTTGGATATTGGCTTGCCTGTGTGCCAGGAGTGGCTCCTGCAGAGCCTCCTTGGGGCTTTGAGATCACTTGAATTTTCCCTGCTGGATCAGGAAAATTCATAAGAATCTTCTATCATAAGAAGAGAAATATCTGCAATTCTCTCCTCTAGAATCTAATATTAAGATTTTCATAGTGCTCTTGCTTATACATGCTTCCTCACCTTGTTCTCCTTTTATCAATATAAATATAATTTTTCTCTCCTTTTAAGCAAAAGGCTAAAATTTCTTTCCATTCTACACAAGCTAAGCCTAGAATACCTGCAGTTAGCTGAAACACTACTAACAAAACCTCTACATTTTACAAAGAGTTGGAGGCAAGATGATGTAAAATTCAAATATAAGCATATGAAAGCCAAACTAGCCTTTGGATAGCTATGATAATTCTTTCTGTCCCATAAAAGACTGGTAGTTCATACTGTTTTTCATACTTTAGTTGCTGGGATTTCATACCAATTATGGTATTTATTTAAAATAACAAGCTATGTGAGTCCATCCAATTTCCAAGAACCCTATTGCCACAGTTCATTACAAGCTATGATTAGTGGCAGGATTACATTGTTAATGTGTGCAGGTATTCTGAATATTAGACCTACCTTTTGTGTGTAGTTCTCCTTTCTGGTTACCTGGGAGTTGTCTGCTTATCACCTCAAATCTTTACCAACAAGAAATTTCACACTTGTAAAACAGACACGCTGTTCTGTTATAGTGAATCAATGGCTTTGCTCTCAGGCCTCTTTCTGTGTGTTATTAAAAAGAAAAGATTTTCTACATACTGCATGAATGTTTTTGCTGATTAGAAGTTTGCATTGGGGTTTGAACTGAATCTGCAGCACAAGAGAGAAGGTAAAAGTTTGCTGACAGCTTGCAATTTCATGGCATGTTTCATTGAAGTTGGAGGGGAGAGGGGAAGACACAATGATGGATCTTGGTATCTTTTAGGAGAAGGATTGGGTGATGGATTAGAGTTTGGTCTCTAGAAGACTGAGTTTCATTTTCTAGTGCAAGCTGGTGTTGGCTTAGACTATGTTCAGATGCTCAGCTGAATTTTTGGCCCATTTCTGGTACAGATTTACTGTTCTGATTCATTTATAACATCCCTAGAATATGGCTTAACTTCACCATTAGCCCATATTTTCATTAAGAAATCATGTATCTAAACAGGGTTTACATCCAAAACTTATGGCTCCATTTTCAAATCCTACAAGGAAAAGTCAGCAATAGTCAAGTTTGCTGTGGCTCCTTGGAGGTGAAGGACAGCCCATGTGACTCTACAACAGCTGCAGAGGCTTGTGGTCCTAGAGATTTGGCAGGTTAATTCACATGAGAAACACTTTTGTGTTTTAGGTGCAAGGAGTGTGAGTCATAGAAGGGTTTTGGTTGTAGAGATCATCTAGTTGCAACTCCCCTGCCATGGGCAGGGATACAACCCACTAGATCATGAATACAAAAGTAGGTATATCCAGGCATGAAGTGGTTACCTTTTGTACTTAAATGCAATCTTCAGAAATGGGTGCACTGCCCCATTTGTGGAGCTCTGAAACTCTGCATTGGGAGTATGGTAGCAGGGTGTTGTGGTTTGACACTGGCCCAATGCCAGGCCCCCACCAGATTCACTCACTCACCCTCCTCTGCCACAGCTGGGCAAAGGAGAGGGAAAAAAATTAACAAACACTTCATGAGTGAGATAAGGACCAGGAGAAAATACTTCAAGGGCAAAACAGGTGCAACAAAAGTGAATTTTATTGCTAACAGAGGATAGTGAGAAGTTAAATAAGCCCTTAAAACACCTTTTCTCCCCAGCCCCTCCCTCCTTCCCGCCGACAGCCCGGGAGGCAGAGTCTGGGGTTTTGGTCAGTTCATCACTGAGATTTTCTGCTGCTGCTCTGGGAGAGGAGTCCTTCCCTGTGAGACCCTGGGGTCCCTCCTGTGGGAGACAGTTCTCAGTGAACTTCTCCAGTGTGGCTCCAAATCTCACTAGCAGCAGTTCTCCCAAAACTGCTGCAATGTCCCATCCACAGGCAGACAGTGCCCCCAAATCTGCTATGGCGTGGATCACTGTTCCATGGGGTACAGCCCCCCAAGGACAGGCTGCTCCAGCCAGGGAGCAGGGGCCTCTCTCTCCACCAGGTCCCACTGGGTCACAGCCTCCTCCAGACATCCACCCACTCTGGTGTGGGCACCTCCTCCATGGGCTGGGGGTGGATCTCCGCATCCCCCATGGATCCCCACAGGCTGCAGAGGAACCTCAGCTCCAGCACCTGCAGCACCTCCTGCCCCTCCTTCTCCACTGACCTTGGTGTCTCCATGTTGTTTCCCTCACATGTTCTCACGTCCTCCTCTTCTCTGACTAAAAGAAAAACTCTACGACTTTGCTTTGATTTTCTTCTTAAATATGTCATCACAGAGGTGTTACCATCATTTGTAACTGGCCCAGCTTTGGCCAGCAGCCTGTCCATCTTCAGAGCCATCAAGGATTGGCTCTGCTGGATGTGGTGGAAGCTTCCAGCAGCTTCTCACAGGAGCCACCTCTGTGGCCCCTCTGCTACCGAAAACCAGGCCAGGCAAAACCAACACACAGGGAGAGCAGCATTTGCTGAGATGTACTCAAATGACAAGTTGGAGCTGTCTGTCACCAGAATTTATCTGCAATGGAAACCTAATGCAGATAATCTAAACAGGACACTTGCAGAAGATGTTTAGTCTCTATATTGCTGCAAGATTAAAACCGTTTCGGTTCAAATGAAAAGCCCTCATTCTGAGCCCTGTATTAATATATTTTTCATTTCTTTCTTTCCAAGTTGACCAAACTGAAAGCAATCTGCCTCAAATTTCAGAGTCAAGATTTTGTGCCAACATTAGCTATAAAGTGGGTCAACTATTCAAAGCTGGTAATTTATGTGAATATGGGATTTGTACCAATTTGTTGTTATCTAAAATGACTAATGTTTCATAAAAACAAATTTCTGCTTGTGGATTGCTCTGAGAGTGGCAAATACTGCTTTTCTACCAGTGTGTCACCCGCTACTCGTGGGTGACTGGTGAATTCAGCCAGGCAGGCCTGTCTCCCTCCTTGGGCACTGGTGGTTGAGGTGCAGAAAGGCATGGTTGCCCTTGAAGCAATCAAAAATTAATTGGAGTAATTTCTGGAGTGAAAGAGGAGCTATGCCAGATGGACTAAAATATTTTTTTAGGTCATCTGATGTTGTTTAGGAAAAAAACCCAACCCTTTATAATATGTATTTGCAGCCATAACTCCCCTCAAGACCTTCCTCAGGGCAGGAGACAGTTGATTGTCAGGCTTGTGCATGTTGAACTGATCAGTGTAATAGTGAGATATCCAATGAGTACAGTGAATTCAGTGTTAATACCTGTCCTAGGCGAGCTGTACCATAGATTTGGTCATTTTGTATCCCCCCTGGGGCTCACCAGGCACGGGGCTGCAGAGAACATCCCCTGCCGTGGTTCTCATCCATGTGTGATGTGATGGCCTTCATCCCATGGCCTTCTGCCCTGGCAGCAGAGCCCCTTGCTGCAGGGCAGGCTGTGGGATGAAGGCATCTCCCTGTGGAGGGGGTGGCTTCTTGTGAGCCCCCTTTTCAGGGGTACCTGGTCTGGCTGGGGTGGATTCAGTAGATTCTGACACGTGGGCCATGGCAGAGCAGCAAGGAGCAGATTGGTGCTCCCTAAAAGCAAAGGACCTTTTGGCACTCAGTCATTAGCTGCTGCTGAGTGCATTAGTCATCTTCTGTCTTTCAGAAAGTCATCATTTTATAACAGAAAATTGCTATTTTGTTTCAAGTAGACTTAATTTCTATAATAAGAATAAAGCCCCTTAATTAGGGTTATGAAGAAGCAGAGTACCACGTGCTTAATAGGAAGGGCAGTAGCTGCTGAACCGGGCAGGGGGATGGGCTGAGGAAGGGACGGGGGGGCTGCTGTGGCATTGTGCGGGTATGGCTCTGCACCACGGGGGCTGCTGTGGCATTGTGCGGGTATGGCCCTGCACCACGGGGGCTGCTGTGGCATTGTGCGGGTATGGCTCTGCACCACGGGGGCTGCAGGGGCTGCTGTGGCATGGCAGGGTACGGCCCTGCACCACGGGGGCTGCTGTGGCATTGTGCGGGTATGGCCCTGCACCACGGGGGCTGTTATGGCATTGTGCGGGTATGGCCCTGCACCACGGGGGCTGCTGTGGCATTGTGCAGGTATGGCCCTGCACCACGGGGGCTGCTGTGGCATTGTGCAGGTATGGCCCTGCACCATGGGGGCTGCTGTGGCATTGTGCGGGTATGGCCCTGCACCACGGGGGCTGCTGTGGCATTGTGCGGGTATGGCTCTGCACCACGGGGGCTGCTGTGGCATTGTGCAGCTATGGCCCTGCACCACGGGGGCTGCTGTGGCATTGTGCGGGTATGGCTCTGCACCACGGGGGCTGCAGGGGCTGCTGTGGCATGGCAAGGTACGGCCCTGCACCACGGGGGCTGCTGTGGCATTGTGCGGGTATGGCCCTGCACCACGGGGGCTGCTGTGGCATTGTGCGGGTATGGCCCTGCACCACGGGGGCTGTTATGGCATTGTGCGGGTATGGCCCTGCACCACGGGGGCTGTTATGGCATTGTGCGGGTATGGCCCTGCACCACGGGGGCTGTTATGGCATTGTGCGGGTATGGCCCTGCACCACGGGGGCTGTTATGGCATTGTGCGGGTACGGCCCTGCACCACGGGGGCTGCTGTGGCATTGTGCGGGTATGGCGCTGCACCACGGGGGCTGCTGTGGCATTGTGCAGGTATGGCCCTGCACCACGGGGGCTGCACGGCTGTCCCGCAGCCGGGGCTTGTGGGTGGGCAGCTCCTGTCCGGTGCCACCGGGACAGCGCTGGAGAGGCGCGCTTGGCCTCTGCTGGCAGCAAGGCTTTTGTCTCCGTGTGTGTGCTGAAATCCCTGCACTGAACAGCCTGCCCGGCACCTCTGCCTTCAGCCACTGCTCCGACAACCCCGCCTTTTTGCCAGGGAACTGGGGTGGATTGTGTCAGAAAAACAAATTTTAGTCTATCAGAAAAACAAATTTTGATCGTTTATGTTCAGTTAGTGTGATTTTGAAATTGGTTTGACTACTGCTACTACCTTCGTTGCTAGCGTCCCGTTGCGAGTGAGCACCTGTAGCATGTAATTTCTTGGACTCCCCTTCGTTCACCATTGCCAGATAATTAAATGACGCTTCCACGTATTTAGTCAAGTCCTCTAATTAACGTGTACCTTAGGCTGAGGTTACATGGAGCTGCCCGTCTCTGGTCACAGCAGGGCGTGTTCCAGTGGAGTACACACTGCCCCGGGAGGGACGGGAATAGTGAGGGCATGTGAGCTGGGGCGAGAGAGGGCCTGAGAGCATCCTGCACACATTCATTGTCAGCCATCACCACCTAGTGGCAAAAAGCCTGGATTCATCTGCCAGTTTACGTGTCTCTTGCAAAGCCGTTTTTGCCTAAACCCGAATTTTCTAAAAGGGTACTCATTTGCCGGTCTTATCCTGGGCTCACACCAGCTTTTCTAACTATAGCTTTTATAAGTGTGCAAGAATTTCTCCTGTGCAGAGAATCACTTCTGCCCACTGCGAACTGACATCTAAGCTGACTCATACTTGTTGTCTCCTGGACACCACAAGTGTGTACACAGTGAAAATGGAAGTGTTTGATTTACGTTTTGCTCAGGAAGTGAACTGACCCTTGACATCACCCAGATTCACATACTCAGATTCACAGCCCCAATCCTGAAATCCACGGAGATTGGCATCTGTGGTGTAGGTTTTCATCTGCTTACATCAAAGGAATAGAAACCCCTGTCCCCAAAATAAAAGATAATCTGGTTCTCTTGAGTCCTTTAGTGGTGTACCCTAGAAAACACAAGGGTGCTACTATGTGGTATTGAGGTGGGAAGGGCACCTCCCTTTCCTCATTAAAAGGTGGTTAGCAAAACTAAGAATTTACTGAAGGCCACTAAAAGAATAAATGGGAATAGAAACTATATTGCTGTCCTGGTCCTTTCTTGGCACAGGCTATGTCTGTTTCAACTATCTCAACTATCTGCATTTGATTAAGCATTTAATTTTAATGCTTAAAATTAAAATTAAGCATTTTAATTTTCATTCTCCCCGCCCATGCTTCTGCAATCTTAAACTTATGCCTCTCCCCTGGCAAATGTTTTTCCTCGTTCACTTGGACTCAGGATTTTGTCTTCTGCTTGTTGCACTCAGCTGCTCCGGTGGAGTGGAGTCTACAGCTGAAATCTGGATAATGTCTGGCAACAACATTTTCTTTAGAAAGGGACTACAATAAAACTAGTCACTGACAGCTCAGTGTGCTCCCTGTGGCAATTAAATAACTGACAATGGAGTTATGGCTCCTTCATTTAGTTGTAATTATTCTTTTAATTTCATTATTTCCTAATGGATAAAATGTTTAATGCCCTTAAGAGGTACATTGGCAAGGTGTTTGCTGGCAGAGCAGTCTAGCTCTGCCCCATCACTGAACTAGTTGGCTCCCAGCATTGCTGAAATACTCCTCTGCCTCTGGGGGATCAGAGAAGGGTAGGATGAGCTTGTGTGTGCTCAAAAACTGTCCATTGAGATGGGCCCTCTGTGCCTTTCAAACCCTGTTTTAAAGCTGCTGTGTGCAAAAGGGGTTTTCAGCTTACCCCCATGCTGTCCATTGGGGAGGGACAGAATGTAAGAAAATCGTGCAGAAGGTTGTCTCACACCTGAGGAGTTGCAGCTGTACTCATCACCAGAGATTAGGAACAGACCTGCCCTTAACAGGCCACAGCTGTGTCCAATAAGAAGATGAGTGCTACAAAAGAGTGGGTTAGCTGGGTGAGGAGAGAGATGGAATTTGTCAGTTGTGCTGAGAAGGAGTCAGTGCTGTGAGGAGCTGCCCATGACAAATCACTGAGAAGGTATGGAGCTTTTGCAGTAAGATGCCAACAGTCCATTACCCCAGATCTTCCCAGGGTTGGTGGGAAACCTAGGCTGGCTTGGGGAGTGCACAGCCACACTGGTAGGCACAGGAGAGTCGTGGTCCTTGTCACAGAAGTGGGTTCAGCTCCCATAAATCCCATTTGCTTTACCTGCCATTGCCAGGCTTGGGTGATGCCTCTTCTATGCCCTGGTTCCTAAGGTTAAACCCCACCAAGGGCTTCTGCCCAGGGGTGGCCCCAGCATAGCCTGGCACACACACCATGGCATTCAAGCCCTGGCAGCATGCAAAACCAGTGACTTCCACATGCTCCTCCTAAACAGGTGCCTGCACAAAGCTTGAGAGGGTGGGATAATTAAGCCATGCCATATTTAGGAGGTCACCTCTGTAGCCTGGATCTCAGAAGGGTTGGTAGGCAAGGCAGGCTGATAGAGAAATAATTACATTCTCTGCTGGGTGCATTTCTTAGTGGGAACCTTGTGGGTTTGAGGTGATGATGGTTCATGATAAAATACTCCAGTTTTCCTGCCTGCTTTTTTTCTTTCCCCTGAAGAAAAAAAAATTAAAAAGTATCTTCAGAGCCTACTATTTCCTGCAAGGAGGAAAATTTTCTGGAAATTTGCTATAGATGAATATGTTCTGTGATGCCAGAAGTGATTTTCAAGAAAAGGTACATATGCAATTCCAGGACTAGCTTGTTGGTAGCTTTAATTTGAAAAGTTTGTTTTGGGGTTTCTTTCTAATAGTGATAGAATATGAACGTAAAGTAAAATCAGAACAAAACCAGTCTTCTTTTAGCTGTTTTCTTGACCCTCTCCTAGTGTGCATACCTGAGCATGTATGTGTGTTGTTCATATGACCAATATTCAGCCTCCCCTCTCTTACACAAGCACCCCACTCAGTGCTGGCTGGTGGGAGATAAGAAGTCCCTTCAGGAGCAGGGGTCTGTACTTCAACAAAGGGCAAGACCATGTGTGTAACATTTGTTGTGACAATCCTTCTGAAGTGTAGCACACTGAGCCAAGGTTACCCTCGTTGTCCAGCTGAGGGGTGATGGGCTGCAGATGTCCTCTCAGATGTCCCCTCTGCCCTTTAGTCAGCCCATGAGGAGGACAGGCACGAGGAGCAGGGCTGGCGACAGGCAGCCTCGTCCCTGGGCAGCGCAAAGCCGGCACAGCAAGTGGGAATGTGCCACCTTAGGGCAGCAGCTGCCCACGGGCTGCCACAGAAAGCATTCTGCAAGTGTCTCTGGTGCCATGCAGTGACTTATGAGCAAGCTGAAGTTCAGGGAACACACCTGCTGCATGAGACTTCTTTCATGTTAAAGGCACTGAGCTGCTAGAAAGGAGGAGGGAACTAGGGTAGGGAAGTAGACAAAAGATCAGCCAAGTTCTGTAAAGGAAAGCACTGCTGTGGGAATGGCTGATAATCAGTGGGGTGAGAGTCCAGCAGAACTGCCAGCACCCAGGCAGCTGCCATCAGTCACTGAGCAGAGATGGGACAGCAAGGACTGGGAGCACACAGAATTTCCTCACTGCTGACAAGCCCCCATGGGCACAGGTTCCCACTGTAAGGCAAATGTGTATGGCTTGAACAAATACTACGAACAGAGTTTGGGGAATTTCTTGGAAACCCTAGTGTTAAAGTCTGATACTTTGAATTAGTAATTGGGCTGCAAAACGTGTGTAAAGCATGATTTGAGCACTGAATGTGTCAGGCTGAATCTATGCTGATGTTCTGTAGGTCAAAGCCCCTAAGAAACAGCAGGCAGTAATGAGGCCCCCATCCTTTCACTCTGCCTTATACGTGACTCTGGCTTTCCTTCATCTCACACCAGCACACACTCAATTCCTCCAACCTGTCACATTTATCTTTGAAAGTGACTTCTCTAGGAAGTGGAGTATCTCTCTTCCTCTTTCCCTCTCAGCTCAGAAGAGCCTCTTCCATAACATAATAATGAACTCAAAATCTGTTGTATATACTTTTTTCCATGATTTTATGAAAAATTCAAGCCAACTTTTACCTGCTTGCAGTGTGAGATGCTAGGACTGAGGCAGAGAGAGGAGAAAAGCATGTCAGACCAATGACTGCATTTAATTTATGCTGCTTGTTTCTCCTTCGAGAGATGTACAAATGAAAATTCAAGAGATCAGAATAAAAAAGCATGGCTAGGTAGAGGGTGGCATTAGCAACAAAATGGAAAAGGACATTTTGTTTGTGTTGCAGCAGGATCTATTTTTAAGAGCTTCATGTAGTAAAATCACTTCTGGGATTAATTTTTCTAAAAAACAATAAAAAATAATGCCCAGGCTCACTGCAGAGAGCACAAAATAGTCCACTCCAGCCACTTCAGACAGGATGTATGGAAACAATCAGCATTAGGCTGAGGTAAGAACAAATAGAGGCAACTATCTGATGACGCAGAATAACGAGAGAGAAGAGCTGGATTTTGCTCAAGTAGCTTGAAAGAGGCAGTGGCATTGGAAGGATTATTAGGGATGATAGAAGTGATGATTTTTTGACCTAGTACCTGCCCTAAATGGTGGCCATCTCTTTGAATATGAGTATCCCACTAAATATTTGCAGAACTCTCCTTGGAAAAAAAACAAAAATATGTTCAGATCTTCTCCGGATAGGGGGAGGCTGTTGTTACTACTGAGTCAGAGCTGGGGGGAGGGATCAGATGTCATTAAGTGCTCTGGAAACATGCTCTCTCTTCAACTGGCAGAAGCATCTCAAAGTGATTGGGTTTTTCCATGTATAGCTCTAATTAAAGGTCTGTGTTTCAATTAGTCTCTTGTTTTCCTGGCCTATAATGTCATATGTCTGTCAGAACATTTTGTTTTAAGCAGAAAGCTCACCTGTAAAGGCCCAGCCAGTACATACACTACTCTGAGATATTTTTAGTAATAAATGAGGTGGGATTTTAAAAATTTATATGGGAATGAGGCATCCATCCTAATGAAATTCACTTTGATGTCAGCATACAACCTATCAAGGAGCCTTCAAAGTGTCTCAAAGGGCAAAACATGGTAACTCTGCTTCAAATTGATTTTCAAAGGTGAGTGGTCAACTTTGTCAGAACATTTTCAGATTTAAAAAAATATTATAAAATTGACATTTCCTGACTACAGAAGTCCTCACAAGCTAAAGCTGGTTACATTCAGCCTGGTGCAGGTGCCTGTTCTTGTCAAATATTGTCTCTGTTAATGAGACAGGAACCTGGTTCCCCATGGGAAAACCCCTTTTTCCAAGTCTAAGCTGATGAAATGATGGCTCTGCAGCTGGCAGTGTGTGAGCAGACATCATTACTGCCATTCCCTGGGAGCCCCTCTGCCCTTAATGTGCCTGACCCTTCCCTCTATTCCCCCTGCCTCTGCTTTGGGCAGGTTATCTGACCCTGTGGGTCACCTCCAGAATGATTTTAAGCAGCACTGCAGTAGGAGAGCAGCAGGTGACACCTGTGAGCTGAGCAGGCAAGATGGAGCAGCTACCTGCAGGTTCATTGCTGGGAAGGGTCACAACCCCCCATTTCACTGCCATGCTTCATCTCAGGGATAAAGCAAAGTCCAAGCTGCTGCTGCTTGGCTTTTTCTGTGCTGCTTCAGAGGCTTTTGGAAGAAACAATGTATTTGACAAAGTTAAATGACACAGTAACTGAGAAATATATCTTTATTATTAGAATGTTTATATTCTAAAAACTTTGATCTGGGATTACAGTACATACCAATTTCTTTCTAATTAACTAAACTGGCATTTGTTTAGCAAGTAAGTGTAAATTAGGCTTTGAAAAGTTTAAAAACATGCAACTTCTCTTACTGTTCTCCTCTTCCTCTCCCAAAAGGAAAACTTACAGTCAAGATTTTGGCATGATAAATAATAAAATAAACATCTCATTTGTGAACTAGTAGTTTCACTTAACTTTGGTGACTAACAGAGTAGATAGGCATTTAAAAATAAAAATATTCTTTATGTGTCAAGAGGCTAAAGAAATGAATTAATATATTTTACTTTATTATCTTTCTAATGTTCACCTTTGTTCAAAGAAGGTCCTTTTTTCAGGTTTGTGGAAGGATGTGGGAATAGAAAAAACTGGTTCCATTTTAGCTTGCCTATAAAAGTTGTTGTAACACACAATCTGACCCAAGTCCATGCAACACAATGAACAATTCCTTTTCACCACACACAATGCCTAGCATGAAGCCAAGTGTGGCCTTGTGACATAGTTAAATAAATATTGAAATAGCATTACAACCTAAATACCTGAATTGGTTTTACACTGTGACTTTCTACTGAAACAGTGTTGAGAAACTTTTAAACATACATTTGATTGTTCCATATACACTATTTAAAATAAAAGTGAGGAATAATACTCTTTCTTCTCTCTGCTACTTTCTGGGAGTTCTGTACACTGACAAATGTATGACATCTGTAGTTACCTGATCCTAGCTGACTGATTGGTCATCTTCTGCTTTAAAAATATTGCAACTCAGGTGCTTATTGCAGCAGTAATCATAGTGATACACTGTCTTTTTATACTCAGTTCTGCTTACAGACACAGTTATAAAAAATGAAAAACATTTTTCACAAATCTTTGTACACATACTGTAAAAATCACCTTCCACATAAACAATTTACATTTGTTATGAGCATTTAAAAAATAAATCACATAGACCTGTGTCACCTATCCTTTCTCTTTCTTGAGAAAACAAATCTCATCAGTAACATCATCAGGATGTTTATATCTGTAAACATGGCATGAGGATTCATGTCACCAAAATACTGTACACACAAAAAAGTCATCTTGATAAATAAATTCTCTAATAAATAAGGATCCTTTTAATTGGCACAAACCAGTGTAAACACACACATTTGTGTTCTGCAGTCATCTCCAACTGCCTTGCACTTGGGTTCTTAGTGCAAAGTCAGTGATCTCTCAGCCCTGTAAAGATTCTTCAGAGATAAAAATGTGAAGGATTTGGGTTATAATCATGGTTATTTGGGCCTCTCATGCCTGGGACCAAGCCCAGACATTGAACACAATGCCAGGCAGTACCACACTGCTTTAGCCTGTACTTGCTGCACCACAGCTGATCTCCTGCTGCTGGCATTGGCACTGAAACTCCTCCTCTGGCCCAATCTGGCCTGTGAGTGTCAGGGCAGCTCCTGCTCTCCTTGCTGAGGGACACCTCAGAGGAGCCCAAACTTGGACCAAAGAGACAACATGGCTGCTGGCAGCATCAAGTAGTTTGATGTATTTAATAAAAGATGGAAATGTGCTTATAGCCAAAAACCCAGGGTAGCAATCTAGTGCTGCAAACAGCCTTCAAGGGACTTTGAGTAGGCCTTTTGCATCTGAGTATGTCTGTTAGTCACTGATCTCACACCTACCTAAGCTGGAAGATTGAATATTTTGGTGCCGATTAAATGGATTCCTCTGAGCTTCAGGAATAACACAGATGGAAAATAATTTACCAGTTGGTTAGAGCATGCTGCCACTAAAATAATTAAACATACAGCCACAGTACTGCCCAGCAAGATAACTGCAGTCATTTAAAATAAGCTCTAAAAAATGACTAAATAAATAAATAAATACATGAATAAATAGAAAAACCTCCATGTAAACTGAATAAAATGTCACTTCTTTTATAGCGCCGAAAGAGGCAATGGCATAACTAAATAATATAAAACTTCCATATGTATATATTTCTATATATTATATCTGATATGTTTTGGCATGGCCAGATGGATAGGAAAAAAGTAGGATGATTAACTTCATTCAATATTTGCTATGTTGAAGCCAAGTTCCTGTGCTGCTGTACACTGCTCACCGTTCCTATAGTGGCTTGGCCTTCTTACCCATCTTTGATTTTGCACTCACTTTCCTGGCAGAGCAGACTGGCTCACCCTTCTTTTGTGCTCTCCATATTTCTCTTGGGCAATCAACAGGTTCATAGAAGCATTTCACTGGCTGCAAGCTGGCTTTTTCATCCTTTGCTTTTTTCAACAAGATCCTTCCTTTTTGAAAGGAATGAGGCTTTGCATCAGGGATGTTGTATGAAGTGTGTTGACTTCCTCGGCTCCTGAAATTAATAATAGTGATCATTAATAATTATTATTCAGTCTTGCAAACTGACAGGTCCCCAAAATATCCCAAACCCTTACATTTTTAAAAACAAAAATAGTCTTGTTTTACAGAATGAGGTTGCATGTTAAAAACAGAGCTGTAAGATTAATTACATTCAAAAGCATTCCTTACTAAAACAACCCCTAGGTGTGTTACTGGTGCACTCTTCATGGGTGTTCATCTGCACTTTGATTCTGATCAGCACTCTGCTGATTTTGGAGTGCTGGGACCTTACTGAGATCTATACTTGGTGATCTGCAGCGATTTTAAAGATGCACATGTTCACATTCTGCAAAGAATGAACATCCCTTGGTCTTTGGAAGACCACACAGCACCAGTAAGAGTAGAAAGAAGATGCAGGAACTGTAGGGACTTTGTGGAATCTCAGTGTTGCCCTGGACTGCAGCCAGGCCCCAGGGAGCTGCTGCTACAAATGGCCAATAGCCCAGGAAACTCCATGCTCTGCCTTTGTGCTGACCACACATCCAGGGAAACTTCAGCTTCCCTTTTAGGCTTTGATTTGAAACAGGAGAAGAAGAAAGGGGAATACAAAAACTGGTGGGAAGAAGGGTATGAAAGCTTAAAGGCCAAAGTAAGCTGAATTCTTTGTTGTCTCTGTGTTGGCTCAAACCCAGCAAGATTTGCAGAAATTGTTGAGCTCAGGTGGAGTGACAGCTAAGTGCCCAGTGCTGCAAAGGCTGAACCATGCACTCTGAAATATTACATCAAAACTGCAGTTCCACAGTTTAGCTAAGATCATTATAGTCCCTTTTAACATAATCTTGAAATGTTTTACAGCAGATACATTAGTGTAACAGCAGAACTATGAATGTAAGGCTCATATCTACCCAGCTCCTGTGACTGAAGCAAAGAGCAGATGTGCTGATGTACAAGCTGATCTCTTAAGGGATCCCACAGGGCTATTTTCCATAGCCTGTTATTTCTGAAAACCATGTATGTGTAGTATTATTTCTTCTAGGAGTTAAATCATATTGCATGCTTGACAAAGCCAGTTGTGGGAAAAGCTGTGATTACTCATGTGTGTACAGTGTAAACTCTCCTGCTCTTTAGGAAGATGAGAAGTGTGTCATGGAAGTCTGTATTTGTTGGTAGGAGGCAGTGAGGGCCACCTGTCATTGTAGGAACTAAGTCTTCCCCATGTAACAGCATTACCTGCTGGGCAGCTTTGCTAAGCAGATTTCACTGGGGGAGGTTTAGGGGGTGAAATGCTGTGCAGTTCCAAGGTCCAAGCTGGAGCTTGCAGGCACTGTGTCATCCTGGCCTGTGCAGGCCTGGGCTCTGACCACTTGCTGGGGTTTAGGAATGACCTGTGTAAATTGGAGTAGCCACTCCAGTTTACCATCAATTCTTGGGAACTGTTTTTTCCAGTCCATTACTCAGTTGTTGTTTAAAGATGCAGTATTCTGTTTTTCTCAGATGTTGTTATGGTGAAGAAGCAACATCATTTATTCCCAAAGCATACACAGGCATTATTGTAGGTGATGTTAGGCAGTCCTCTGCTGCACTGAATGAAGCTACTAAAACCAGAAGGTCAAGGTCAATATCATCTCAGGGGCTACCTAAAGGGGCTAAACTGTACTTAAATTGAACTTTATGGTAGAGAAGATGGGTGTCTGTCCCTAGTTCACAGTCAGGGTAAGAAAGTACCCAAGATGGAGGAAGATGCATGTGAAATGCAAAGCTGCCAACTCCAGATGCAGGAAATGCTTTTTCACTGAAAGCAGCAGCTCTGCAACATAAGTGACTGTAGAGAGTCTGAACTTCTCCTCACACATATTCCTAATCTGTTGTGTTACGGACAAGGACTCGTGGTGATGCAATGGGAAAAAGTCCTGAACTTGTGTCCCCACAAGGAAAGGCTGCCCTGAAGAGGTGTGCAGAGCAGGCTGCCACTTGGCCAAGCAGCACGTGGTGCTCCAAACCACCTGCTGGGACTCATGACCAAGTCACAAAGACATGGGAGACCAACCCCAATTAGTTCTGCTGCTCCCAGGACAGCTGCTTGAGTAACCTGAGATTGTCAGTGCCCATGCTTGGTCAGGGCACTTGTTTGGTGATATGATTGTTACTGTCAGTTAGGAAATGACAACTGTCTCTCTCCTACCTACAGAATTTTAAAGATATTTTCAACTTCAACTTCATTTGTGTGAGCCAAAGAGATTCAACTCCTGCAGCTTTGCAATAGGCTATTATAGTCAGCAGGAAGGAGTAATTTGTTTAACAGAAAATTAGCATTCTTTATTTTCTTTAGAGAATATCTGATTTTAGTTTAGTTTCAGCAGAAATCTGGTTTTCCTCAATTACATGACATAAATAGAGACCATATGCAGGTCCCAACCTATAAGGTAAAATGTAAAAACAGAAATGCAAGCACGTCAACTTATTGCATTTAAGTTAAAAAAAAAAAAAAAAGAGATATACATACAGGCATCTGGGTTTCTTATTTAATGAAATGTCTGTAAACTGCAATGAAAACAAAACCAGGTTATTACTATTACATTTTCAAGTAATGAAAGTACAAGGATAAAATATACACAATCTTTAAAATTATATTTCCATTCTCACCTGTTGAATAGAACATTTAGGGAACAAACCAAAAAAGTCACCTCTTTTACAGATTATTACTCTTCCATCTTATGAACATGCTTTTAAAATTCATGTGTGAGTTGCTAGTGGTTGGATTTTTCCCATTATTTTTATTGTAACTATAATCAAAGTAAATTGCTAAAGAAGTGTGGGCTAACAGAGATCTTTCACAGTAGATTAAACAGTATGGATACAATGAGAAGTAATTATTGTGTTCAAGATAATTAATAAAGGCCAGTGGCTGAATAAGCTGTATGAAATTAACTTTCTCTCAGATCCTTAAATTTTTCAGTGATACATTTCCTTTACACAAGTGGCTAGGAAACTCCAGCTACAAGCCCTTGGCTCTGCCAGACTTGCACTGAAGGGTGGAGGGTGAGGACACAAACATTTCTCTCCCCCTGCTGCAAATCCTGAGACCAGCTAAGGACAGCTTAGCTTCAATGCCAGGCCAAATTTGCATGACTTCATTTTTTCAGCAGTTTGGTTCACAGTGTGGAAACACTCTGTCTAGTCCCTCTTTTGGTGGGGGTCAGAAAAGGAGGTGTTTAATGCCAGCTCAGCTGAAATAGATTTTTTTTTTAGTACTAAATAGGTTCTTTGTATTGAGCTCTCATCAGAGCTGCTACACTGAGCCTTTGAATATCATTTAATGAAGTCACTGAGACAAGCAAGTCAGATTTGGCATCTGAAAATGATTATGTTCTTGTTAATGTTCCTTCTGTCCCTGGTATTGTCCACACTTTGCAGATGGATTTTTGCCCAGCCTGACTTTGCTTGTCATCTGTCTTGGTTGGTGTCTGGAGCCATCTCATGGTGTACTTTCCTGTATCCCCTGAAGGTCAGGATGGTCAATATTTGGATGGATGGCCTTAGAGGAATGCTGAAGTCACCCAGAAATCAGGGCAGGTGCCTTAAAAATCAGAGCCCTCCCCAAGGGACACTGCTGAGCCTGGCATTATGATAAACACATCCAGAGCAAGAGAGATGATTTAATATTGAGGCCCATCTTTACAGTGCCCCATAATCTCACAGATACTGTCTGAGATGCCTACACTGCATTTCAGCTCATCTTACCTAAAGCTTGTTGTCTTCCAAGTAGCTCTGGGAACATTTCCCTTCCACCACTGCATACCTGTTCAGTGCTGGGCATGATCAAATGCCTTCTTCTCACATCCCAGGGTGAGCAACTACTTAGCACAGGCAGCACGGGGTATTAAACTGAAATGTTCCTTCAAGTCCTTCAAGGCATTTATATGCCTAAAACTTGGCATATAAATGTAATGCATTGTGGGAAAATACTGAGTTTAGGTATTAAAAATGAGGGCTTTAAGAGAAATAATGTATTTTAAAAAGTAATGTTCTTGGATTTCTAATCCATGAGATACATGCCTGTGGGAATCCATTCACCATTTCTAAGAGTCCCATGATAGGTAACTACCAGAGGCAAGATGATTTGCCAGCAAGCTGATGTGTCACCTATAGGGATCTATGTCTTTCCTGAAAATCTTCAGGCATCCCAAAAAGACTGCCAAGTCACATTAAAAAAGTGTTCATGGCAAAGGCAACAGCAGCAATAGCCAAAGCTGGAAAATTTTTAAATATCTATCAAACATTTCATTACTCTCTGCTCTCCCTTTATCATCTTCGGCTGTTGCTGCTTTCACAAATGCACATCTGCCTGCAGCAGTGCTTAGCCTGAGCCACTGAGCCCACCCATAACCCAACTCTGGCTGCAGGGGGAGGGTGATGGCAAAGGGAAGGGCTGTGCTGGCTCACCACGTGCTCACTGATGTCAGTGTGGTTGCACACCATCTGCTGGCTTTGGTAATATTCCAGCTGCCTCTCTGCCAGATCCACGCGCTGCAACAGGTTCTCGATGAAGTGCTGCAGCCTGGCTTTCCCCCGCACTTCTTTTTCTGCTGCTTCTTCCAGGAAGTGGTTGAAAGTAACAACTTCTCTGCAAGATGGAAACATTGCAAAGAGGCCACATTTAGATAACAGCAGCTGACTGGTCTCACCCATGTCAAAAATTACTGGTGCTTCTCCAGTTTGTCATGGCGTGGCTAATCACTGTCCTCCGCTATTATCAAAAGATTTCAACTTTATTGTGGACTAAGTGAAGATCTGGAAGCCTGAATGCTGAATTTAGGTTTATGGGCAGTGGGTTTGGGGTGAGGTTTTTTCACTTCATTTGGTCTCTTGGAATTAGTCTTTAGTGGCCCACAGAGCAGAAATATGATTAAGCATCACATCTCAAAGTATCTGGAGACAGCTGTATCTGCCTTCTCTTTTTTTACTTAACTATGAGAATATTAGCTCTGAAACGTGAAGAGAAACAGATGAACTCCCAAATTAATCTTTTCATTTCATCACAATCTAACAATGGTCACTTAATGTTGCTGCTGGGGTGGTTTCTAACTCAAAAGAACTTCTGTGGCCATTAAATTTAATTTTGACTGCATTACTACAAGAATGTCCAAGTGTGGTGTTATGACCTGGAGCCAGAGGGAGCATGGGAGATTAACAGATAATCTACAGATTATAGAGCAGGGAGCACATGTGTAGGAAGAACAAGTTTTAGGTAAGGAGTTTAGGAATGTGTCTTGTCTGGTAACCCAAGTGGAAGAAACAGAGAACACCAGTGACTGTGAAAGCTCTCAGCTGAGCCACTGCTCATTTCTAAGTTCTCTGCATACTTACTATCATAATCAGGACACCACTTGGACCTCCAATATCAAAGGATTATTTGGCTGGAAGAAGTTTGGTTGTAGACTGAAGCATGTATTACAAAAGAAGACAAATCTGAACATGTAGCAGTTCCCTGTTTAATAAATGCCTGGATAAATATTTTTTACTTTGCCAGTGAAACCATGTTAATTTTTGCTTTGTACAAAAAGGGTGGGAGTTGAGGGAACTTGCCAAATGAGAAAGGGCATGATTGCTCAGTAGAAATACATTGCCTGAGGAAAAAGCATTTTAAGTAGAAACTATGAAACAGTTTGTGGCAGAAATAACCTTTCAAAGCTTAGATTGTTTATAACAAATCCAAAGTTTCTCTGCATTTTGTTGTTTTAACTCAGCATAGTTGTAGTTAATTGGTTTAATGGAGTATAGTCGTTTCAACAGTGAGCTGCTTTGTGCTAAGAGTCAAGCATGAGTGGTCAGCCCTGGAAATTCACCACCTAGGATTCAGGCTGTGCCTGCCTGCTCCATACTCCAGCAGAGTTCTGTTTGCATGGCTGATCTAATGGCAGGAATCAGGTAAAAACAAGCATGTATTGTTTGGATGAAGAATGTGGATGAGTAATAGTCTATACTAACTCACCCATAAAATCTGGCTTAAGAAACAGAGAGGTAACTTGTTTGTTAAACTCAGCTAATCCATTGATTGCAAGGCTCTGAACAGTTTAGTGATTATTAGCTTGCCCAGAACAACCTGATACTAGAGAGCCACGAAGGAATGCTTAGGGAGAAGCCAACCTAAACTCATTAAAGTAGATTTTAGGGCTTTATTGTCACCACACTGTAACTTCTTTGACTTCACAACTTATGATTAACTTCACTTCATTAGTCAGTTCATATAATTTTGGGTTAATGTAGGAGCAACTGAAGTCCTTGCTGTTTCATCAGGGTCCTCTTTTACAGGGGACAGGGAACTCAAAAGGACAGCAGCTCAGCAGGTTGGCTCCAAATCCCTCTCCTTTTGGGTAAGGAAGAGCTGTGCACAGCCTGGCAGGCTGCTGACCATCCAGTGGGAAGGTGGGAGAGTGGGGAGCTGCCAGCCTGGGACACCATGAGGATGTCCCTCCCAGGGACAGCTTCTGAGTTTGGCTGCAGCAGGAGGCCACAAACATGAGTAGCTGGCATTTTTTTAAAAGAGTGATAGTTTCAAGAATGCTAACATTTGTATTTATCTCAGCAAAGGTAATTAGTAAGAATTCATTAGTTGCCTGTTCTATGGCACAAATAATCACCAAGGGATTTTCCTTTCCTACAAATGTCTCATTAATATACCATAAGGAGGCCAGGGGGGACAGAGTTTTCAGGAAGATCTAGATGACTGTCAGGAGGAGAAGAGACTCATAATGTCAATAAACTCCCTGGTATTGTCCTTGCTTTCTAGACTAAAGATAGCTTGGCATCCTACATGCCATTATTTGTAAGAACTGTTATTAACAGCAATAGTAGCATACCCATAACTTCTCTCTGTTTAGCTGCCTTTGTACAGCCTATGAACCTACCTTTAATAACTTTAATCTGAAAGTTTTCCTTTAGGCTGAAATGCACTCTGTAAATTCCCTTTGGAAAGCCAGGAGCCAGAACACACCCACACACCAGGGCTCTGTCACACACCTTGCACTGATAAGCAGCACTTGTGTTAGTTCAGCTACTTTCTTTGTTTCCACTTCATTCTCATCTCTCAAAAGAACAAGATCAAGCCCTGAGGAGTGACTGCTAATAAATAAGTCTCTCTACTTGCTCCAACACTTCTTCCTCAGAGAGCTCACTCCTTGCCCAGCTATGCCTTGGTTACCTGAAGGGAGTTCCCAGAAGAATTTTTAGCCTCCTCCCACTGTGAACAATAGGGAAATGGTTCAAAGAACTCCTGTAGCTTCCTGCAGCTGCTGTTTATCTGTCTAATTGCCCTTCTTGTCTCTTGTAGTTTGCCCAGACTTTTTCTTAACCATAATGAGGACCCTTTCCCTTCAATTTTATTTCTGGATATCTGTGATGTTTTTTTTTTTTTTTTTTTTTTTTTTGCTTATACTGTTTATTTTACTTTCAATTTATTTCTCCAGACCTCTGCCAAATATTTGAGGATTATATGACAGGATTCTTGTCTTTCACTCTCTACTCTCATGCTTGTGGAAAGATGGGTTTTCACAGAGGTCTGACACTGCTCTTCATGAAGTCAGGAGGAAGCTGAAGCCATGAATATTGTGGGGCCCACGTGGTAGGGGCATAAACCAGAGCACAGCAGCATGGGCCCACTGGGCTCTGTGTCCTGACAGCACAGCCTTGTGAGCAGCATTCACCTGAAACAGGAACAACTTTGGTAAAGTGGCTCACACCTGAGGTGTTGCCCTTCTAACAAGAGGTCTCTGCTACCCTGCACTGACTATTCCACATCTGGAGCACTTCTGTTATATTGAGGAAAGACTACATGGAGTTATTAACTCCCCCTGAGAGCTCCTCTGCTCTCAGCATCATCCCTTTACTGCTCTGCTCCTCTGCCCAGCAGACTCCTGCCCCCTTCCCCCAGCTCTGCACCCTGGCACTGATATAGATGATGAGTGAGGTAGATGATGCTCAATGCACCCTAGATATCTTACATTTCTGTAATCTCATCTGTTCATAGTTTACTATACCAACACTAAGGTATAATGTATGCAAAATGTTTACAGGGCTGTGACTGGGCAGCAGGGAGAAAACTGGATTTCTTGCTTTGTCCTGGGGGATGCTCTGTCAGATGAAACCTTTAGGAAGAGGGAATTGCTCCTGCTGCCTGGAGAGCAGGGATTGTATTCAGCTGCCAGCAGCAGGATGAGACAAGTGAGAGGGAAAGACAAGGGGGATGCAACCTGGGAGGTGTCCAAGAGGAGCAGGAGATGCCTGTACTGCCAGAGTGTCAGAAAGGAGTTCTTTGAGAGCCAGAGGAGTCCAGGGGAAATTTACTGTAGTACAGCAGGCACCTCAGAGGTGTTCAGCTGAAAAAACAAGTGCAGGGAGAAGAACTCACTGTAAGTAAGGCTTGCTGCCAAAGCTTTTATTTTAATTTGACTCTGCCAGGCAGTTCACCTGTTACAGTTAACTAGACTTAAGTAGTTTGGCATTTTGCATCCCAACTGCAGCCTAGCCCAAAAAACTTCTTTATGGAGGCTGTTACCATGAAACAACTTGAGATGTGGTAAATAAAGTTATAAATCATAGGCTGACTAGGTGACATTTATTCTTGTGCCTTTACCACTGGATTATTCAGTGCTCCTTTAGGATGAGCGAGCTGCAGTTCTTGTTTACTGGAGCAGTTGGCAGCACAGGGATCCTGGGAGATGCTCAGTGTTTTTATGACTTTCAGCAGCTAAGAGTGACATACACTGACTAAATGCAGAGGGTGGGACAGCTCCAGCTCCTTAACACCTGACAAGAAGGGCTAATGAGTTCTCACATTGCAAGCAAGCCCTCCCACGGATGCATAGCACTGGCCCCAGCACTGTGCACAGCCACACTGACACCTGCAGCTGCTCTGGAGGTGGAGATAAGCACAAGGCTCCATGCAGGTTTTGCATCCAATATCAAATCACTTTAGACAATCATCCAATATCAAATCACTTTAGTATAACTCTGTCTAAAATCAATAGAAAACCAAACCATTGTTTTACCTGAAGATGGGAAAATTCCTATCACAGTAAGTAGTAAAGTGATTTACTTCTCAAAATATTTAATATGTATATTCATTAAGTATTAATGCCACTGACCTTATCCATCACCCAACTGGTGTTTTTGCCTGAAGGCTGCTGTTATTCATTAGGTTGTGGTTTCACATTACCACACCACTAAAAGCACATTTGATTTAAGAGATTCACACCTCCTCCCTCAGAAAGTTATTGTACCCATTCAGTGGGCTGTGTTCTAGACAGAGCCCTGAATTTACTGGGTGACACTAAAGATTTTAAGCTTTATTTCACAGAGCCATTCTGTGGGACAGTCATGCTAGGCTTAAACTTGTGCAGCTGCATGGGGGGGGAGTAATCTCTTGAGTAGGAAGATGAAAGAAAACAGGAAAGAGGGAGCAGGATTACCTAAAACTGAGGGTGGAAGAACAATGTGTAATTGCAGTTGTACTCTGCCTAAAGCAAATCAAAACTGTTTTGTGGTATAATTGAAACCCCTTTTTAAGAGAAAGCTGTTTTAAAGCACAAATTGCAGATTGCCAGATCTTAATGCCACTGTCAAGATGTTATCTGCACAGATAATTTCATTAATTGCAAATTTAAGGTGAAGCCACTGGCAAGAATAACTACTGCCCACAACAGCTATTCTGAATTAATCCTTGCATTCCAGGCTATGTCAAAGCAGAGGCATGGCCAGTCTCAAAACAAATGCATTAGACTGGTTAGAGAAATGACTGTCAGAGATATGGCAAGGTACAACATTAATGATCTTACTCTGTGATTAGGAGACAAAGTGAAGCTGTTTAAATTTACCATCGAAGGTAGATTCCAGCCAAAGACCATCCCTTCTTACCCTGTTCAAACTTACTGAAAATCAACCTCTACCAGTTTCAATTTGCTTACATTACATCCAGAAACAAGCCTCTCAGTGTCCTCTAGCAGTTAAGTTCATAGTTGGTTTTTGTTTCAATGGCTTTCTTGATATCTTATTCAACAAAGTCTTATGCCCTTTGGGCACGCTTCCGTGTTATCTTTAAGATCACAGCGCTCACTGTGAGTTGCATTCTCCTTCATCAAACATGGAATAATTCCTTTCAGGGCACATTTTCTAATTAAATAATTCCTTTGTTCAGCAGCTCTGTGCTTAGAGTAATACTATTTCAGCTATGTATTAATATAGTTAGTGTTGTACCTCCTACAGTCAGGTGTCCTACTGTATCAGAGTTCACCTCCACGAGGGCCTCACACCAGTATCAGCACATACCTGCATGCATATTGGCACTACAGTTTTTGTAAGGGAACAAAGAAAATTTAACTAAAATGGTATCTTCATTGCTGTCTTTGTTGGACTGCTAAAAGCCTTATTTAAAACAAACAAAAAATACTCAACTGACAAGTCTAAAGAAATAACCCCACTGATCCTACAAGTGCTTCAAATAAGCAGCCCTGTTCCAGCTGATGGTCTAAACCAACATTCAGATGTTTCAGGGAAGGTGTTTTCTTTTTTCTGCTGCTAAGAGGAAAAGATTTTCAGCTACACTAGCTCAATACCAATGCTAATTTTAGGAAAAAGTTATCCATATTCACAAGATTGCTTATGGAAAAAAAAATCCAAAGAAACTGATGAAAGCATTTATTTCTGAAGGTCAGCAAGTATCAAAGCAGTCCCGAAGGGATGCCTCTGACTTTCCACAATCTGCAGTGAGAACTGCTTCTGCAATTTCCATTATGCAGTCTTGTTTGGCTTTCTGATCATCTGGATCTCTTCCAGAAATCAAAGCCAAAGTTGAGATCCTAATTTTTGAAGGACAATGTCTTCTCAGCACACCAAGTAAGTTTTGAACTCGCAAAGGATTGAATACATAGGCAGGTCTCAGAGTTTACCAACAGCCCATGAGAAAGCCAGACAAGTGTCACTGTTGTTACCAAAGTCATGAACTTTTTCTCTACTAGAGCACATCACCCAGGGCCTCCCTGCTGCTGGAGTAAAGCTAACTGTCCCAAGCATTTTAGAGAATCAGCTCTGAAAAGCTGCTCTAGAACTTCCAGTCCTGCTCTTACAAAGCATTTTTTATACCTACCTTCCTTTTCAATTTGCTAATTATACAATGACCTTTCAATTGGAAAGAGAACCAGTGCATTTTTCTATGGCACTATGCCTTGTTATCCCCCAAGATGGGAAATGCAGGAATCATCTAAATGAGAAAAAAGCCCAACACACTTCCAGTTTTTCCTAAGTGAATTCAACCTATTCTTTTACCCTGCCTACCCTCCCAGTGTCCTCAGAGTAACCTCAGAGGCAATGCTGTGGAGCTGGGCACAGACACAGGCAATAACAAATTCTGACTGCCCTCTTCCCCCTGGTACTCAGGGCTGCTGTTCTTCCATCCTAGGCACTGCCATGCATTACACATTTACCTGTAGAAGTTAACACTGCTGTGCAAGAGCTGTTCTCTCATTCCTATTGCTGCACTTGCTTTCAAGGCCTTTTGTTGAAA